>NC_134457.1:73495397-74864897 GCF_047948215.1 Lycorma delicatula | reverse complement strand
CCCCAATTATTTATTTTATTCGTTCCAGTATTCTAAAATTTTGTCTTCTGTAGATTTCGGTTGTATCATCAAATTAACTAAACGTATGTCATAATAATACACTGGGTCCAGTAACCTAATTCGTCTCTTTAAAAATTGTATCACAAATTTCCCTCCTCTCCTATTCTCTCTAATACCTCTTCATTTTGAATTTTAGCGACTCAAATAATTCTCAACATCCTTCTGTAACACCATATTTCATAAATTTCTATCCTTCTTCTTTTTGTTTTACCTATTGTCCATGTTGCGTTATGATGAAGAACAATACTCTGCGCAAATATTTTCAAGCTTTCTTTTTAATTCCAAGATATATATTTGATACCGGCAGATTAGATTAAATTTCTGTCAGCAATAAATCCATGATATGTAGAATTTCTTCTATTTTGCCGTTAGATTATAGCCTAGTATCGTAGGCGAATGTCAACAATTAAATTTTTTTTCTGGATAAAATTCTCATATTTGTCTTTTTAATCCCTTTATCATTTCTTTGTATACAGATTGAAAAATAATGGAAACAGGGTTTTCATCCTTTTCCTTCTTTTTTAATTATAGCACTTCTACCTGTTACTTACAGGTTGTACAGTCGTTTTTACCTGTACTTCAGTCCAATTTTCTTTTAAATTTTAAAAATTTATTATTTTTAAATCTGGGTTTTAAAATTAATTTGAGGACTATAACGGACTATCTTGTACTCATGACCTGTGTAAAGTGACCTATGTAAAACCAAACTTATATGGTGTTCATTCAATATACAGAGTGTTTAACTTAAAAAGATCACTTAGTTTAGTCTATAAATGATAGTTTATAAACACCACTATAATAATTAAGAAAAGGTGTTGAAAATCGCCCATCCACTTCTGTGCACTTGTCACTACGTTTAACCATGTTCCTGGCTTACTTTTGTCTTGTCTTATTTCCATTTCCTGGATGGCAGTGGTAATGTTTGTTTTCAATTCGTACAGGTTTGTGGATTGCATCAGTTAAAGAGTCAACATTTTCCGTTAAGCCTGAAAAGCAAATGCATTTCGTCTTCTCACTAGAATACGTGAATCTAGTCGTTTTACACCCGATTCTAGCCGGGTTAAAATGTTATGGAGCAGCCTCTCGCCAGTTGCTAAATTTCTTCATGCGACATAACTTGAAAAATCATCCACAAATAAAGAACACAACGGATTTTCGCACCAGTTTGTTATACAGTTTATAGCTACAGCAAATAAGGTAACACATTTCCCTGTAATATTTCGTTTTCTGTTGTAAATTTTCGGATATCGTCGTTCCAACTGGAACCAAAAGGACTTACTACTCAGGAAACCCCTGATAAATGCAAGATTTCCTTGTGTACCCCATACATGTAGTTTATTTAGGATTCCTCTTCTCCAACCCTTGTCATACACCTTTTGCATATCGAAAAATACAGCAACGAGACGTTGACGGAAGTAGGAAGGCGTTTTGAATGACAGGTTTAATACCAATTACATGATCGATAAACGATCTATCTTAGCGGAAACCGCATTGTTTGGGGGTAGTTAGATCTTTTTTTTTTTAAGTTACCACACTAGTCGACGGTTTACCATTTATTCTGTCACCTTCCACAGGGTTCTGGCCAACGAGACAGGACGATAACTTGAAGGGCATGATTTATCTTTACCAGTACGGGAATCGTAACTGAAATGCGACTGCCAACTAACGATATCCCACATACTTTTGGACTGTGTCTGTTATACGGCACTGTATCGGAAATTTATAAATTTGGGGCTAACATCAGAAATACTCTAGGAAACGATATTGCTATGTTATTCAAAGTCTTACTGTTTCTTAAGGCCGTGCATCTGTATTCAGATATTTGATTATTACCTATTATAATCTCTTTCATCCAGTTTTGTTGTTTTAAGTTAGATTTTCAATATTGTTTTTTATTGTGGTTTTATTTCGCTGTTAGCGTACGGAATAGACATTTTGAATCAAACTAATTTTTAAGTTAATTTTTAGTCGCTTATGATAGTAATTTTGTGTCCGGGCGCTGATAACAACACTTCGTTGTGCGCCCAGGGAAAAATACGTCTTCCTCATTGGGATATCCGTGTGATCTTATCTACATTTATAAAAATAAGATAAAGGTTGAAGGTTTTTAAGATATGCAAAAATAGGAAAAAATATTTGCAGTTCTTTTAGACTATTAGATATGAAACCGTATTCAACAATAAATTTTCTCTAAAATTGCCAATAAAGTAAGTATTCCTACTATCAACCCCCTGACAGTTTACAGGCACTATTTTTTTAAATTTTACATTTCTAATACATTTTTTATAGCTGTCTTGCTAGCAACTTTGGACCACGGACTAATTCTTTAATCTTTTGTAGTTATGATGAACTAATATTCTTTTGTTCTAGTTTCAGATTTCCTTTAGTCTACTGTACCTACTCCACAAATTAATTTATAGATATATCTGTCAAATAATAGGTTTAGTTTTATCATCAGTGTTTCCAATGGATAACCAGTTTTAACGATGTTGTTTTAGTAGCATTAGTTAGGTTTTAAACAGATTTTTATACTTTTTGCTATATAGAGAACGTATACGTTTTTACACTCATATTTACCTTGTTTTAACAATCATTTCTTAAATAAAACAAAGATTGTGCATATATTGTATATAATAAATATATAAAAAAATATTTATTGTGAGTGGAAACCCAAGTTTCCACCCTTCCATGAATCCCGAATCAAATGACGGAATTATTAATCTAAAATTGCGGAATGAGGAGGAAGTAAAGATTTTTAACTAATATTTATACCTACGAATTCTAAATTTCGTAAATTATTTTACTTTAATATCATTAAATATATTAAAACTAAATTTATTCCGAACGAATAATATTTGTATTATGCTTCATTTCATGAAATGAATGCTTTTTTATTCGACAAATTTTATCCTCAAGCCAACTATAAAAAAGTTGATACAAAAATAGCATGAAATTTTAAATTACATTTCAAAAGTTCAAAAGTATAAAAATAACATTTTAAAAGTTAGTCCTAAGGAAATTTATTTATCCAGACAAACAATGGTTATACTATTTTATATATATATATATTTTGTTTGTACTTCCTTTTTCCTGTTTAACCTCTAGGAAATACCGTCAAGTATTACTTCAGAGGATATGTGTGAGTGTAAGTGAAGTTTAGTCTTGTACAGTATCAGGTTGACCATTTCTGAGATGTGTGGTTAATTGAAACCCAACCATCAAAGAACACCGGTATCCACGATCTAGTATTCAAATCCATATAAAAGTATCTGCCGTTACTAGGATTTGAACGCTGACACTCTCGACATCCAAATCAGCTGATTTGCGAGGACGCGTTTTTATTAATTGGGAGGATTACAGTTTGCAAAAAAAAGAACGCAAAAGAGCACCTAATGTGAACGAATGCTCCTCTCTGGAATGCGGAAATATATTTTTTTTTGTAAATTTTTTTACCAATTTTTAAAAAAGTTCTATAATATTATTTTAAATAAAATATGTTATTATTTTATCAATGTGAAATTTTATCATGTCAAGGAATACATCATTACGCAATAACAAATCAATAATATGCAATTACCACAAGAAATAAAAGATACCTTCCAATCATCTAAGAAGATAATGTAATTTTACGTTTCATTATCTTCTACTTAAGTAATTTATTACGGGAATACCAGAGAAACTTCCTCTAAAAATAATGAACCGCCTAATTCTTATAAAAAAAACCAATACGTACAGAAATTAAGAATTTTTGATGTCGGTTGGAAAAATATATTATTACCATTATTATTTTTTTCAACATTTATTTTGTTAATGTATTTATATTAACAATTTTTTTTTATTATAGTCATGCACATGACTATGTTATGGCATTTCAAGTTATTTACCATTGTATTAAGTAGAATTTAGAGAAAGTGATGCTAAAAAGTGTTACTTAAACTTATAAAAAACAGCAGTGTATAGTTATTGTGTATTATAAGTAATTTATTTTCTTGGAATAATGATGGATCCTTCTTAAACATAATCGTGCACAATATTGTCTTTGTTAGTGTCTAAAGGAATCCTACCGCGAAACAACAGTGCCCCTTTCTAAAGATATGAATGATGCAAAAAGTAGGTAGTACCACGATTATTAGTTGGATGTAAATAAAAAAAAAAAACGATTAATCCTAACGAGATTCTTTAACTCACGCATCATCTCTTAATTTTTTTTCTAAATCCTTTTTCTTTGATGTAATTAAAAAAAAACTACTCACGAAATACGGTTGTAATTTATTAGGTCAT
Organism: Lycorma delicatula; assembly: GCF_047948215.1. Taxonomy (NCBI): domain Eukaryota; kingdom Metazoa; phylum Arthropoda; class Insecta; order Hemiptera; family Fulgoridae; genus Lycorma; species Lycorma delicatula. Next base: position 74,860,556 of record NC_134457.1, on the reverse strand, counting down.
TAAATCTAGCTTAAAAACCAAGACGAGTTGGTTGGGATTACTTATGTTCCATAACATTATGCTTAGTATTACGTAATATCAACAAAAATATTAAGATTTTTGATTGCTATGTTTTGGCATAGTCGTACAACGTTAAAGTGAAAGTAACTTACAATCTTCAATATCTTTAAGGATCTTTTTTAAAATTCTATATTTTGGATGGGACGAAAGTTTGGAAAACCATACCTGTTGCTGCATTTTAAATTCTTCGGATTGAATATCAAATTAAAAACGACATTATTCTTATCCGAATTGGATGGTCTGACAATTAAACATCTAAATTTCGTTTGAGAATAATTTACTATGTCTCTTTTTTCTCCAGATTTTTGTACCTTCATGAAGAAAAGAACACTGTGTCACCGTGCAGATCTTCATGAAGGAATAAACGTCGTGAGGAGGTTATTATTTGCCGTTTACGAATAGGCACATTAGACTCGCTCATGGATACCTGGTGACTCAGACTGATTCACCCGTTTGTGTTCGCTGCGACTACCAACAGACGGTACACCACGTACTTGTAGATTGTGTCTGTTTTGTGGCATTGCGACGGAAGTTTAAACTAGAGGCTAACATGGGAAATATCTTAGGCAATAATGTGTCAATGTTGTCAAATGTCTTACAATATCTTAGGGCCGTACATCTGAATTCAAAAATTTAATTAAAACTATAATATGCCTTTGTCTTTTGACGTTCGACAATTTTACTGTTTCATGCTAGATTTTTAATATATTTTTTTTTTTTTTGTTTTATTTCCCACTTAACTTACCGCGTAGACGTTTTACATCGTTTTAATTTTTAAGGTAAATTTTAATTGTTAATTTTTAATCATTTACTTTTGTAATTTTGTGTCCCGGTGCTGATAATGACACCTCGTTCTGCGCTCAGGAAGAAAAAAAAAATCTTCAATAAAAAGGTCGAAGTTAATAATTTCACCTTCTGAGTTTCTTCCCTTGTCCGCATTATGTTTTCTAAAACGGACTTCTTCTTCTAGTATATAAAATCTTTTTTTATCTGTCCATGTATTATGCTTCTAAACTACTTAATAATGTTGCTTATAACTCTCTTTTCCTTAACACCTTTTCAAATAGGTGTACGTCATTATATTTAGTTCTGGTAGTTCTTCTAGAGCTAAGAAAATAAAACTGCTAAAAATCTGCACCATTAATACAGGGTCATTCACGGGAACCGGATGTTTTTGAAGTGGATTGTACTCGAGCGTTCGTTGTGGGAGGGGCACGTGGCTGGTGTCTGACGTTTCCTTTGTTCATAGCATTTACATTTTAGTCGTTGAGATGGTGAGGTGAACGCTAGACCAACGCCTGTACGCTTATGACAGTTTTGTGCGAAATGACGAATCCGTAACTGCTTTTCAGCGAGATTTCCGCCGTCAGTTTAATATCCATCGTAATGCTACTGTCCCTTCTCGTAACACAATATTACGATGGGTAAACAACCTTCGAACAAGCGGTTCAATATTGAAGAAAAAACAACCGGGTCCCCGACGAACTGCTAGCACTCCGGAGAACATCGAACGAGTAAGGGAAGCCATTGTCAGATGCCCACGCCGCTCTATTCAGAGGCATTCAGCAGCGCTTCAAATGAGCACATGTACGGTATGACGAATTCTGCATACAGACCTGCATTTCCATCCTTACAAGATAGCCATCGTGCTCGTGCAGCAGTTAAACGAGCAAGATTTCACGCAGCGATTACAATTTTGTCGACAAATGCTTACCATTTTCGAATAAAATGAAAATTTGTTATTGTTAGTGAGTGACGAAGTCCATTTTCATCTGAATGGCTTCGTCAACAAACAGAATGGCCGGTATTGGGCAGAAAGAAACCCACATCAGCTTCACGAGAGACCACTTCATAGTGACTGTCTGGTGTGCAATAGAAAAGGTCGGTGTTATTGGACCATATTTTTTTGAAGAAAATGACGCTGCCGTAACTGTAACAGCTGATCGTTACATTGCGATGTTGAATACTTTTTCATCCCTGAGTTACGAAACCGGGGAATCGATTTTCAAAATGTGTTATTCCAGCAGGATGGAGCTACAGCGCACACAGCGAGGGCAACGATGGCTGTTCTCCGTAACTTGTTTCCGGGACGGATCGTTTCCAGATTCGGCGACATTCCTTGGCCCCCTTGGTCCCCCGACTTGACTTTTCTGTGGGGGTTTCTGAAATCGCTGTGTACGGCAATAAACCGCGTACATTGGAGGACCTAAAGATCGCAATTCGTCATCACGTCACCCAGATTGATGTAGACATGCTGCAAAGAATTGAGCCCAGTTACCGTGAAAGGCTACAACAATGTATTGCCCAAAATGGACATCACTTGCCGGACATAATTTTTAGTTCATGAGTAAGTAACAAATGCTCTGATTTAACAAGTGTTTCAATACCAGTAAAACTTTTTTAAAGTAAATATTCAATTTTTTATGATTATTTTAAAAACATCCGGTTCCTGTGAATGTCCCTGTACATACGAGGTCTGTTCAAAAAATAACGGAACTTTTTAATTAAGCGGCAACGGAGATATTTAGTGCCGTGCGGTTGGCAACATTGTGTTCCGCATAATCTCTTCTTTAACCGTATTTTCTTGGATTATTGATGTCTCGTTTAGTTTTCGTGTTATTGTTTTTTGAGTGCAACATGCTTAAGTGTTAGTAGCGATTTTTTGATGATTGAACTTTTGCCTAAATGTCGTAGTCGTAAACCCAGCTTTCGTCTTCCGTTACGATCCTTTGCATGAATGTTTCATCGTCATCGGCATGTTCAAGGAGTTGTCGGCAATTGTCCACTCGATGTTCTTTTGGTGTTCGGTCATCAAACGAGGAACAAACTTTGCTACAACTCGATGCATGTTCGATTTTTCAGTGAAAATGTCATGGTATGATCCAATCATGAGATGCTAATCCTTTCTGCAAGTTATCTGATACTCAATCGGCGATTTGGACGCACCATTTCGTTGATTTTCTGAACGTGTGTGTCATCAGTTGTCAATCAAAAAGTTAAGTGTCAAAAAGATTTTACCGTTATATTAGGACCATAATAATCGATTCCGTACTCTAATGAACTCCAAAAACTCAATTATTTGAATTTTTAAATCATTTATTATCAATCTAAATACACAAATATTTATAAGCTACTACCTACTTATTAGCTATATCTACGTTTGTTCTGGGAATTAGTTAAGATATTTTTTCATTTTTTTTTTCTTTTGTGTTTACATATATTTTTTTATTGTATTAACCATACTGAAACTAGTGAATCACACTTTTTATTTTACGTTGTACTGTAAAGAGTGTATGTTGCATATTCTTCCGGGTATGCTTTGAAAAAAAATCTTTTGTTTGGATTACAAACTACTTTCAAGGTTTTCCTCGAGTCTTTTGGCTGTTTTTCTTTTCATAACCATTGATAATAGAAGTTTTTTGTTATTCAACGACTATATTGTACAGTGCATAATGGCTGTTTAATTTAATCGATCTTATTTAGGAATGGGAGTCAAGGTTTTTTATTGATTAATTTGTTGTTGATGCATTTATTCGTAAATAAAGATTTTTTTCTTTTAAATAAAGTAAAAGGTGTCGTGTAATATTGCTATAACTTTTCTCACGAGACCAGGGAACCGTTAATCAATAACGCTAGGTAATGTTAAACAATTATAGATTAATTAGATTGGTCCTGGTTACTCCCATTCGTCATATCAAACTGCATACCAATCACTTCGTATCCGTTATGTTTTAGTTTGGTGATGAAATGTTAAAATATCAAATCTTTGATTATTCATTGGTAAAAATTTCACTACCGAATTGTGTAATTATAGTAATAATTAATTAAATGTTAAAAACCTTAACTTCTATGATCCATCATAGAATTATAAAATGATTGATTATAATATCTCATAAACGTGTTTATGAGATATTATAAGTTACGCAAGTCTGATTAATCATTTGTATCAGTTTATACCGTAGCGCAGTCACTCTCAACATTTGTAGTTCCACGACTCCCAAAAAGTAAGAAAAATATATAATGAATATTTCGCGACCCCTAAACCACAACCCAATGAAATCTGGTTAAAACTATTTAGCTGTGTTAACGGTGACGGGTATGAACATGCATTTTTGAAGTGTACAAACGTGAACAATTTACAAGTTCGAACTTGACGTGTACGTGGTCTTTGTAATTTGGTCTGCTTGCATAATATTCGCTGTAAGAGCGTCATGTTCGAACATGTATATGACACGTTTGGTCAAGTCGTGCTCTCAGCTCTCAGCAGTGTAAAAGAGGCGTAAGGGATTGCAGAACATGAGTTCAGTTTCGAATGCGTAGCGTGCGTCTGGTGCCTTTTAGTTTTAAAAGCGAAGTTTCATTAAAAATAATAATTGAGGTTCAGTTTTTTAGCGTGCGGTCACGCAATGTAACTGGTTTTTTTCCAATTAATTTTTATGCAAAATTGATAAATTTGTGAAAAACGAAGTGACCATTTACATACAGTGAATCGATTGGTAAAAAGATTTGATTGTACAATTACAGTTATTTAAATTATGGTTTTACCTCATTGGACGGGAAAGGTACAGTGCGTTGTTTGCTTTCAAGTCTTCTCCGATGAAATCATGAAGCCATCAAAATTAATTAAACACTAGGAAACTAAACATCCGGATCATAAAAGCAAAACCTTGAAATTCTTCGAAAGAAAATTTTATATCTTGAGAAGTCAACAATTTTCTATTTGTAAAGCAAGCCAAACATTTCTCACTTCTTAAGTTTTGTGAGATATGAATGCGATAGGGACAGATTTGTCAAAGAAAATATGTTATTTTGCAAATTAATACCTGGTCGTGGAACAGGACAGGAAAAGAAAAGTGGATTTCTGATAAAAATTAAAAAGATCGTCTACAGTAGGAGTGGAATGAACGCACTGCTTTTTTCACAAACATGCTCTTGCCACAAAAGTATGCCGGGAAATGTAAAACATATTCTTTGTAAAGCTGTAAAAATGGTTAATTTTATTAAAGTCGACCATTACAGAATAGGCTGTTTATAAACTATTCTATGAAATAAGCGAAAAGAAAAGATATCTTCTTTTCCATAAGAACTCAGTTGGTTGTCGTGGGGGAAAATGTTAACATGGTTATTGGAATTGCAAGATGAATTAATAATTTTTCCAGGATAAACAAAGGCCATTCTCAATATTTTTATAGAATAATGAGTATATGTTACTGTTAGCTTACTTAGCTGATGTATTTTTGCATTGAAACGGCTTGAATGTGGATTTAGACGGACGTGATAAAAAATATTTTATTAACGACAAAGTTCATGCTTTCATTAAGAAGTTTGTATCTGGATTATATCGCCTTCAAAGCAAAAACTTTGATGTTTCTACTCGTTTCCGAATAACTGAGAACAAGACACTGTATTAACCACCACATTTGGGAAGCATGAAGGTGCATTTGCGTGACCTAAAAATTCAGTTACCAGAATATTTCCCGGAAGATAAAAATGAATTTTCGAAGAGATGGGTACTGAATCCATGTAGTAAAAACGTTGTTGCAGCTGCCAAGTTAATAGTTTAGGTTCACGACCAGCTCATCGAAATGTCGGTAAAACATTACAAGTACAAATCACATCTGAAGATATGTCTTGCTCGTCGAAGTGAATATGGAATATTTAGTCCCAGAAGCATTGAAAATATTATCCCTTTCGTCACGTCTTATCTCTGTGAAAAGGGATTTTTGTCTATGTTTTCGCTACAAACTAAATAAAGGAATCGTCTTTTATTACTTGAAAACAATTTGCTTTTGTTAACGTAGAACCACAAAAGTTTCTCACTTCTTAAGTTTTGTGAGATATGATATCTGTCAAAGAAAATGATATGATTGTGAGATATGATATCTGTCAAAGAGATATGATATGATATCTGTCAAAGAAAATATGTTGTTTTGCAAATTAATACCTGGTCGTGGAACAGGACAGGAAAAGAAAAGTGGATTTCTGATAAAAATTAAAAGATCTTCTACAGTAGGAGTGGAATGAACGCTTTTTCACAAACACGCTCTTGCCACAAAAGTATGCCGGGAAATATTTCTAAATGAAAAACAAACACAACCGTTTCACATTTATTTATTTATTTTCTTTACATGTGTACTTAAAAATATAAGTAAAATGTTTACGATAAATGATCTTTTTACTCATAAAATTATTTCATTATTGTTTACTTGTTAAGTTGTAGGTTAATTTCGTGAACTCTGTGCGGGTCCCCTTTGATATTACCGCGACCGCCGTGGGGGTTTCCAGGTTGAGAAACGCTGCCGTAGCGTAATCTTTGATGCAGTTAATATATATGGTGAGCGGGCCTCTGTGGCGCGAGTGGTAGCGTCTCGGCCTTTCGTCCGGAGGTCCCGGGTTCGAATCCAGGTCACTCTATAAATCATTCATCTCATCGTCTAAAGCACTACCTAACGGTGGTCCCGGAGTTAAAAAAAAAATGGTGATCTTCCTCATAGCTTAACCGAATATTTGATTTAGTTTTAATTTTATTACATCTTCGGTTCACAAGGAATAATTTACGTTGGCCGGAGAATGATGTAACATTAAATGTTTTTTATAATTGAAAAAAATGAATGAATTCATGTTTCAGAAAACTTTTACTTTCGCACAATGGTGTTAATTTCGTAATGAAAACATCGAATAACGAAAGATTAAAGTAAAATCGACTGAACGAATGAATGAGGTATGGTGTGACATTTCACTCTACTTTATTATTTTGTTTTGCATAAGACGTCTGAGTAGTGACTAGTTGTCCGCATTTATGAAGTTCGTGACCGGCCATCTTATACTGTTTCAACTGTTAAGTAGTGGTAATTGCGACTAACATTAAAACAGAGGTAGTTCAAATTATGTAATTTTCAAACGAGATATCTCCGCTAATTTAAACATTTGTAGTGTTCTATTTTCAGCTTTCTTTTACAATGACCGCACTTTATTCATCACAAAAATAAATAATAAATATTAATAAAAAAATAGGATTAAAAAAAATCGATTTAAAACTAAAATGTGACGAACGTATACCGTGTTGAATATATTCAGTCAGATCCAAGAATGGCAGATAAATAAACACACTGATTTGCAATCTGAGATCCATTAAAAAAAAAATCAACACATAAACAAACCATTATCTGTTCTATATTATTATCCGTTTCATATTATTTTCATATTTTAATTCTTGATACGATATTTAGAGATATTTCTAATATGTATCATGAAAAAGATATAGATACAAGTAATTCAGATATAACTCTAATGGTACGTCTAAAATTATATCTTTGTCACATCTGTATCACGTTATGTACGATTTTGCTGTTGCAAGCGGTGATAGAGTTGAGTGATAAGACCTGTAAAATTTGGAGCTAATGAATTGGTTTGATAAAGATTAATAAAAGAGCTTTATAAGTCGTCATATGCAATTTGCATCACAAATACAATTGTTATCGGTTTTTAGAGATTAAAAAAGGAAGAGAAATAAGTAAAAAAGGTTCGCTAGTTATAAACCGATAAACTGAATACGGTAAAGCATGATGTTTTTGGTCACTAGTAGTATTTAATATGCTCCTAGTAGCGTATAATAAAGTGCTGTCTGAGAGAAATATATGCAATTTAAATACTATTCAGGTAAATCAGCCTCGTTTTATTGTTATGTGAGTTTGTCGCGTAGGCTACTTAACTTGATCGTGCGGGTTGAAGTTTTATTTCTTGGGATAACTTTAAAATTAATATCTTCCAAAATCATATTTAGTACGACTGTAATTTTGCGTAAACTGTATTTTTCTTAATGAATAAAAATTTAATATTATTTCTGAATATGTTCAATTTTTTTTTAAAATTATAATGCACACACAAGTTCTAGTACTTTTCAATCGATGTCAATATTTAAAGTATTTAACTGTTGGTTTTCTTAAACGTTTTTCCTTTTGCAGGTATAAGGAAAGTATTTGTTATAATTCATTAATTATAATTGCATATCAGCGAATCCATAATATGCAAAAGGAAAATACTTCTTCGAGGAAAGAACAAATTTATTCTGTTTTTGTGTTTATTTTTTGTTTTGTTTATGTTATCGGTAATGAAGTAACTCTTTAATGATATCGTTGAAAAAGGAAACTTTATCTCGCAGCACTATTAATACAGTTAAATATTTCTGGTTTTCCTTGTTATTAAAATAAAAAAATAAATAAAAATGTATATGATTAGCAACTAGAACACTTATTCTCTGCGGTATGCTGTTACGTTTGAAATTTAATTATGACTTCATGTTTTCCTCCTATTTACACTAAAAAGCTATCAAGATAAAAAATATTTCTATGACAATCTCTGTGAGTACAGTAAAAAAAAGTTATAGAGTACTGAACAGTTTTATACGCTTGCTTTAATCACTGGCATTGGAAAAATCACTAAATTTGATTTTAATCTCCTTTTGGAGGGTTTAAGTCCCTTAGAAATACTTTAATTTTAAACTTTTCAAAAATTATTTAAGCACCTCGAACTAACCTACTTACAATGTCAAACTTTTAGTTCCGTTGTTTCGGGAGACATAATGAGGTAAGTTTGTATAGCTTATCAAAGCCGAATTGGCACTGATCTGATATAGGCGAAGGTTGCCTAGCTAGCGCGGGGCTATAATATGCTACTCATGGAAGACAGTATATATACCGTATAATAAATTTTACGGTATATATATATATATATATATATATATATATATATATATACAGTATAATTTTTTTTTAATTTATAGTAATTTTTTAACTTAACTAATTTTTTTATACTAATTTACGGTATAATTTTTTTTTTTAGTATTTTTTATACTAATGTTTATTCCTATCAATAAACAAATTCAGAACCGAATAAAACAATATATGAATATTTAGTTAACTCATTTTTAAATACATAAATTAAAAAAAATATATATATAAATAAATATAATTATTACCTTGAAATGTACATATTTCTTGTTTTTCTGTGATTTTTTATAATTGTTTTTACCAGCTCGACAATCCTTTTTTCAGTAGAGCTTTTACAATTTTCTTTATAATGTATTTCGTTATGAATTTTGTTAACTAACACCAGATAATACAAAAAACTGAAGTAAAAATTACAACGTTACCGAATATATAGCACTTCACTATCTACTACATGTTTTCGTCGTCTTCTGATGATTCTGATGAACTCTCGCTTCCCAAATTCATGATGACGCGTTCAATTTGTTGTTCTAGAGATCCTTACAGTTTGCGATACTCATTTTCGTTTTTTTAACATGTTCGCAACATTTTATCCAGTCCTCGACTGAGAGTTCTGCGAACTTTTTATGACAAATTTCCATTGTTGCAGCTGTCGTAAATTGTACATTTTCGGCTGCGATCCGGTTCTTCACCAGTGCCCATATCATCTGTATGGGATTCAAATCAGGATGATATGGGGGTAGGCGTAAAACAGGAAAAACCCGCCTTCCTCCAATATCTTGTATGTTTTCAAAAGATCTTTATTTTTTTAATTGTTTCATACAACTGAACTTTCGTCAAGTTATCATGGAATGGTAAGGTGTTGGTCCGCAACCAGTCAACCATTAATTTTTTTGTTGATGCTGAATTCGGTGCTCGGCTTTCTTCAGCAGTGTGATAAGAAGCATTATCTATAATAACGATACTGTTTACTAGCAAGTTTGGCATTAATTTTTCTCTTATCCATTTTAAAAACATCTTGCAGTCCATTTGAGAATGATTATCACCTGAGGAAGATTTGGCTTTCCATACTGTCAAGCAGTCGGGAACGAATCCCAATCCACTACCGGCGTGGATAATTGTTTTCCTTTCTCCTTTTGAATTGGCACAGGAAAACACTCACGCATTTGAAGGTTGCCAATATTTCTGTTGGCAATGAGAACTTAAAATATAACTCTCATCGACGTAGACGATTGGTCTTCCTTCAACTCGATATTCTTCAACTTTATTCAAATACACAAATCGTTTGTACTGAATATCATGTTTTTCAATAAGAATTGCCCCGTTATTTCCGATTCTCTTCCATTTGAAGTCCATGCTTTACAAAAGTGTCCGTAAGTTACTCTTTTGTCCATTAAATGCCCCATTAGTTTTTAGTTTGCGGTAAGTTTCCTTAGAGAAGGCAAGTAGCCCTCGGTTAAGTAAAATTTTTACACTTACGTCGTATAGCATTCCGATCAAAATTGTCCAGGTTTGTCATTTCCACGATCTAGTTTTCAAATCCGTATAAAGCCTTTAGTAGGATTTGAACGTTCGAACTCGCGACTTCGAAATCAACTTATTTGCGAAGACGCGTTCACCACTATATCAACTCGGTGTGTTTAATGTTTCATTTGAATGTTTAGAATGACACATTGTTCGGCTATTATTTACACAAACGTGAATAACAAACTTTTTTTATGTATGACTTGCCTATGATAGCGTACGGTAATTCGCCACTTCTAGAACAAAGGGCGAAGAGCGTAGCATAAACAGTAGACATCAATCTTGTGCTTATTTTGCTTTGATTTTTTTTTCTTTTTCTGTTTAGTCTCCGGAACCATCGTCAGGTATTACTTCAGAGGATGAGTGTAAATGAAGTGTAGTTTTGTTACAGTCTCAGGTCGACCATTTCTGAGATGTGTGGTTAATTAAACCCCAACCACCAAGGAACACCGGTACACACGATCTAGTATTCAAATCCGTATAAAAGTAACTGTCTTTACTAGGATTTGTGGCTTTGATATTATATAGCTATAAAACTGTAAACAAAACTTATAGCTATAAAACTATAAACAAATATACTCTAGCCTAAACACTCATCAGTAAGAGCCGATTAGGCTGCATAATATTTCATAACATATCTATTTCAGTATCTAATAAAAAATAAATTATTAATTTAATAATACATAAACTCAGGATTAAATAACTAACTAACAAATATATGACGTGAATTTGTTGATTGTTGTTTGATTGGAATAAACAATAGTTGTACCGTATACATAATGTCTTTAATCGAATAGTATTATAAACCCGTGCTCGTTAGCCATGAAGATATATAGTTATGCTGTTTATTAGATCTGTGCCAATTCGGCTTGGATAGTCTATATCTATCTTGATGTATATCTATATATTACGTACAGTTATATGGTTCAGATATTTTTAATTTTTAACTAATTATTTTAGTAATATTGGAATTATATAACAGATCAAAATTAAAGATTTATTTTTAAAAAATAATTATTATTTTCTATAATTAATGTATGCAGAATAAGGTAATATTAAGGTAATAAGGTAATTAATATTGCTGTTGGCACGTAATTCTTGTTTTTTCCAGAACTATTGTTGACCCATTATATGGTATATCTTCCAAGAATTTTTGCTTTTAGTTTGAGTATAAATAACAAGTAATACATGTTTACTTGGTTTTGTTTATTTATCGTCCTTGATTACTCATACAGTGTAATAAGTACTAATATTATTATTATTTATTGTAACTATCACTTATGAGAGAGATATTATATTTTTATTGGTGTAAACTTATTGCCACATATGTTTTTCTACTACTTTTTCTACTTTCATAACACGTACTACGGGAACTCCCTCACCTGTGTTACGCAAGTTTATTTTAAAAATAAGGACATTAAAATTTATTTTAAGTGTTATCATAATACGCTTAATTTCGTATTAATACATCCGGCTTAACGTATTTTTAATTTCGTATTACTTTGATACGGTACTTTTATCTAACCTTTCAGCTTATGAGCAAGGCTTCCATTTCTGTGAACTTTTATTATTATGGAAGTATTTGAAATTAATTTCAAAATCTTCTTTTGTATTTTTTATTTAAACAAGGTACTTGTGTCTTTTCACTTAACCGTAACTGAATAATGCACCTTTGATCGTGTCTTTGATATTGTTAATAAATATAATAACTTTGAGGAGGGGGGTTGTCATTCGTTTATTTATTAAATTAGCCTTAGACAATAGGGTAAGAAATTCTTTCTGTGGAAGATAACAGGAATAGTAATAATTTTAAAATTAATATTATACCAGATTTGGAGTAAATGCCGGTTTTTATTACTTATTTAATAGGGCAAAAATATTTACATTTACGAACTATTAGTGGCAAGACTATTATTTATTACTATTGTTTTACTTGACTTCTTTGACCGCTGTCAAGTTAGGGATCTCGGCAAAGGTTGGGCGTTCCGAAACTGATATCAATATCACTCCAAAAGTCAAATCGGAATGGGGGATCCCCATTATGTTGTAAAAACTTAAAACAACAGGAAAATTATTTTAAAAGGAAAATAAACAATTTTTCGAATATATTTGTCAGAGTTTCATGATACAACAATATAGTATAATACTCTGGTAAAATAAAATTACGTTTTTGTTGTTTTCAGGGTAAATATAACTTTCAAGGAAAATTGTTTTTAAATTATTTCTGTTCAATCGTAAGAAAAAATTGCCTAGTTGCTACAATTTAATTAAATTTTTACATAAAACAAAACTTTTACTTAATTATAATTTTCACGTAATCTTCTAGGATGTTTCGTCGTTGTTTTTGTAGATGTGTATTCCTCAACGTCAAATAAAAACTGAAATTACAGTTATCTAACACTAGAGCCATTGGAATGTTCCTTTTGCTCATTGAATTCTTTACAGAAATAAATAATTCATTCATCTTTAGAAAAGAAATTAATTATAATGTAAAAATCTAGTATGTGTGATAAATATATATAGTTTCTAAAGTGACATTGTATACGTCAAAAGTTAAAATTAAAAATTAGCTTTTTGTATCAAATAAAATCCATGTATGTGAATTAGGTATCATAACCATTAGGTTGTGCGCTAGCATGGCATAAGGGAAATTCGCTGCCAAAAACTGTTTACCCAAGAGTAACAAGCATTCCATAACAAGCGTACTAAGTGCCGTGAGGAATGAGTGGTTTTATAGTTCTTTACTGATCTCAAATCCCACAGAGATTAAAGTGATGTTCGACCCTACAAATGATTCTGTCCATAACAGGGACATTCGTAATGAACATCATTACTACTTAGAGAAATTATGATTAGTTCCATTTATACTTATCAGATGTTTATGATAGGGTCTTCTTCGGTGTAGGTATAAAAGGGCGCATCAGGCAAACTATTAAAAAACTTTTCGAGAAGACCTTACAGTCATGAGAATTACAGAAATAGTTAAAGCGACAAATGAATTTAGAAATGAAATCCTGCAAAATCAGAATTTTCTGATAGTTGTTAAATTTTTTAGTTATTCATCGGTTCGATAGAAAATTACGTAGAGTTTCAATCTTTTATCAGGAAGATATAGTAACGCCTTGGCATTTTCCGTACGTTGTAAAATTAATTTTTTGTCAGAAAAGGAGGAGATTAGTCGTAACTGGATGTCATCCTGCAATTACCCGAGTGACAGAAAACAGAAAAAGAAACTAATAAAAAACCTTACAGAAGAAACTGTAAAAAAATATAGTTTCTATTAGTTTTGACTTGTCCGTACAAGATAAATGTTAATACAAGATAAATACGTACAAGATAAATATTTTTGTAATTACTCATAATTAATTAAATTCCCTGTTGAGTTAGAGGCAGTGAAGGTTTAATAATGTACGTTTCAAACAGAAACGGATACATTAAATCGTTGCTTTTCCCGGTGTTTTTGTGGCTATGATGCATGTAAAGCTTCGGAGATACGAATACCGTTGCATTCACTAGGTATTAGCCAGTTCCTGTCTTATACAGAGCAAGAGATTCACTGTTTTATATATATATATATATATATATATATATATACATCTTAGTATCTTAACAATGAGTCTCTTATTTATATATATATCACATGTATACATCACATTTCACCTCTATTTCGGATGTTTTGTGATATCGATGTGTAAAGAATATATTCAGCTCGATGTCCTAACTTTTCCTGTTTACTTTGGTTTGGAATTTATACTTGAAAATAATTATTTCGTTTTGTAGCGATTGTTATCTCATGTCACCGAAAATTAATCGCTTTACAAAATAGTTAAGTGAGGAAAAAATATTTCTAATTATTGATCATAAAAACTGCCAATTTCCCATTTCTTTCCATTTCTGTAAAAATTGAGGAAAAGATATTAAAATGTTAAAAAATTAATTAAAAATATTTGTTTATATATTTGAACTAATAGTTTTTCTACTTCGTAAAAAATCGATATAAAAAACGACACCCAAACAATAGACTTAATAGATTGTCAGTCAAAATAATACATTTTATATTATGAAGTAAAGAATTCTTTTTGTATGTTGGTTCTGATCAAAATTATACTCCCTAACCGGCCTGATTTCTGTAAGCCTTCGTCTTTTACATTTTAATGTCGCAATATTTAAAATGTCGTTATAATACCGTATAATCTCGTTTGTTTTTATAAACTGTGATTTTATCAAGGAAAGGGTTGCTATTTCGAAAGTTCCTCAGGTTTGTCTAGTTGCAATTTTTCGTTTGGGCTATTTGAAGTATAAAGTTTAGGAATTGCACTATGAATGAACTGAAGGCAAAGGTTAACAAGAAATTCGACGGCATTGACAAAAATATTTTGTGACAGATAATTCTCACTATGATCCTCGAGCACAAAAGTGCATCGCTGACCAGCCCGTTCACTTTGAACTACTTTTGTAAAATTATGATGAATAAAACTTTTTCTAAAATGTAAATACAGAATTTAATTTACGTTTTCATTTCATTCATAATAATTTGACACGAAACAAATGTGTTTAGTCTGTAGAAGTTTGGTTTTAAGTTGCTTACTCTGTATTTTGTAAGCATGCATGTGTGTTTCGTATTGTGTACTTTATAGTTGCTTAACGTACAATTATGAAAATTTGTGTGGAGCTGTATCTGGAATTTGTTTAAGCTTGAGAAGATGTATTTTTGTTTATTAGTTAAAAAAGAGCTAGGAAATATCACTAAATAAGTTTTTGAAAAACTTAATCAAGAGCAGCCACTTTTAAAAATACGATTTTATGATATTTATCAAAATTTTTATCTATCGACTTGAAAATTTTCTAAATTCGTCATTAACAGTACAGGACTTGTTTAAAATCTAAATCACTCTTATGTAAGTGATAAACAATTTTTCAAAGTACTTTCGATCGCTTAAAGTAGTCAATATTATTGTCATTTGAGGTGATTTTGACTGGGTTTTTTAACATACTATGTATAAAGGAAGATTATTTTTAGTAAAATATTAACGTAATAGTTTTCAAAGAAAAAAGAAAGTTCTCATTTCGATCCTATGCATTTATTATTTATTAATTTTGTGCGCTTTCAAGACAAGATTAAAATGTACCTGGGTTACTGATCGTTTTTCTATCACAGGGATCGTTTGTCTAGTGATTTCCCATATTAATGGAAAAGTTTTTTTTAGAGAAAAAATAAACGAAAATTTTTAAACTTTTGTTTTTATTATTATTAATAAAAACTTGACATAGCGTGAGGATATGAAGCATGGAATCATAAATTGTTTTACACATAACAAAAAAATTAGTTAAAATGTTAAAAATATTAGTTAAATGTTAAAACTGTAATTGTGTTTCCTGTAGTTATTAAGTTGTGAATTTTATTTAGTACAAATAATTTTTTATCGTAAGAGCAGTATTTTTGTGGGCCTTCTCGTATTTAAATAAAAATAGTATAATTTTGGTTTTTAAATTTATAAAAATGTGAATTACAGCGGAAAAAATTGCTCCTTAAATTGTTAGTATTTATTTTGGTGTTAACAAAAAAAAAAAAATATTCTGTGAAATTTGTGTGTAAATTGTGTGACATTTAAAAACCGATTAATATTAACAGTTATTGTGCGGTTTTTGGAAGTCTGTGTTTTTTTAAGTGTATTTTATTATAAATTTTTTCCGTATTAACAAACAGCTAAGTAATTTTAGTTTTAGTTACTGTTCTATGACTGTAACATAATGAGTAGTGTTCTGAAATAAATTTAATTTAACTGAATTAAAAATGTGTAATTTACCTTGCGCATTAATACGGGAAGGTTCGGTAATATTTTGTTGCTATTATTATTTTTTTTTTTTTTATTATTATGTAAAATAAAATAAAATTTTCTGATGTTTCAGATTATATGATGAAGAATAAAACTATTTATGGTAGTTTGTAAAATATATATATATATATATATATATATATAGTGTAGAACAAAATAAATAACAGATACAGTAGAATTATTTTGTATTTTTATTTTGGGAGGTAGTGAATGTGGGCGGTTACTCTGATTACTAAGAATAGTATACTGTATTTGTAGGAGTATATAAATATATACTGTGGGTATACTGTTCAAGTTAGAAATCAATAACGTTTGACCTATACATTACGTTCATTTTAAACTGGGAAAAACCTTTACAATAATAGTATTCCAAGAATTTTCTAAGTTATACATTCTTTAAACGTGTAACAGGATTTGGCTTCTTAGTTGTCAAGAAATTCTAATCTCTGATATTATTATACTACTGTTTTTATTTTTACTTTATAATTTTTGCTCGGCCGCTTTAAAAAAGAAGTAGGCCTATCTATTGCCAGGAGACACCAATTTAGAAGCAGTTTTTGTAGGTTCCGACCTTCTCTCTGAACCTTCATATTAAGTTATTTTATTATTGTTTATCTAATTTTATCACTATTAAATTATATATATATATATATATATATATATATATTACGCTAAATTTAAGTGTAAAACAGCCTCAATTAATTACTTTTATACATATATAAAAGTTACATTACCAACCATTAATTCGGTAATATTATTTTTAATAACCTTTTAAAATTCTATCTAAATTATTCGGGTATTTTGTTCGATTTTGTTTAAATGTTTACAAATTATATGAACTGGATTTTTTAAAATCAAAATAACTGGTTTTTACTTCATTTATTTAATGTTGCTGAACTTGTTTTAGTTGTTATTCTGTTTATTATTATTATTATTTGTTTACGGTAAATAAATTAGGCTACTGTGTTTGTTAATCGTAGAAATTTTTAATTAAATTTTAACATTTCTCTTTCGTATTTTTAGAATTAAATAAAGTCTGTACTTTTTCCTGCACGTTTATTCCAAATCTCAAAGGAAATGGAAGTTACTATCATGTGGGATCTTTTTACATATAAAAAAAGTACTTGTGGTTTTTCTGTAATCGCAATTATTATAAATTTAACATATCATTATTAAAAAAAAATGTTGAAAACATATGGTGCAACATACAGCTTGGTTCAAATGTAACATTACTTTTTATATATTATTTATTATATTAATTCAGGATTTTTTATATTAGAGTATTCTTCATCTACACTAATGCATATGAAGCCTTTTAATTTGTAATATAACTAGAGAAATATATGAGGTCTGTTGAAAAAATAACCGTACTTTTTTAATTACGCGCCAACGGAGATATTTATTGATGTGCGGTTGGCAGCACAGTGTTCCGCATAATATCCACATTTCTTGGATTGTTGATATCTCGTTTAGTTTTCGTGTTATTGTTATTTGACTGCAACATGTTTAACTGTTAGCGATTTTTGTAAGCGATTTTTTATGATTGAACTTTTGTCTCAATGTCATAGCCGTAAACCCTCCTTTTGTCTCCCGTTACGATCCTTTGTTTAATTGTTTCATCGTCATCGACTTGTTTAAAGAGTTGCAAGCAATTGTCACTCGATGTTCTTTCTGCTGTTCGGTCATCAAACGGGGAACAAACTTTGCTGCAACTTGACTCGTTTCAATTTTTAAATGAAAATGTCATGGCACGATCCAATCGAGATGCTAACCCTTTTTGCAAGTTCTCTGAGAGTCAGTCGGCGATTAGCATGCACCATTTCATTGATTTTCTGAACGTGTGTGTCATCGTTTGAAATCGAAGACTTTCTTAGTCGAGAGTCATCTTAAATTGACTGATGACCACTTTTAAATCGTTAAAACCATTCGCAGCATTGCGTACGACCCAGAGCATCATCTCTGTAAGCTTGTTTCAAAACATGAAAAGTTTCTGTGAAAGTTTCCCACAGTTCACGTAAAATTTTACGTTGTATCGTTGCTCCCGAAAAACGCACATTACAAAAATCGCTCGTAACACTTAAACATATTGCACTCAAATAACAATAACACGAAAACTAAACGAGATATCAACAACCCAAGAAATTTGGATATTATGCGGAACACTGTACTGCCAACCGCACATCAATAAATATCTCCGTTGGCGCGTAATTAAAAAAGTACGGTTTTTTTTTCAACAGACTTTGTACATTTCTGTATAAATTCGTACTGATTTTGACATTGCTTCGTAGTCGTTATAGTTGTAGGTGACATGACATGAGTCACAAATAACTTTCGAAAATGAATAAGACGTTCTCAAGAATAACAAACATCTCGTTCCCGGTTTAATATGAAAAGTGTAGAGAATAGTGGTTTCCCACTTCTTTCCACACTTAGCTGAATATATTATCGTACATCAACTCGACAAACCCACCGAAACTCAGGTGAATCTGTAATGCTGATAGGTTTCAGTTTACAGTGAATAGAATTAAGTTGCCTTTATTAGTGAAGATTATTATTCCCTGAGAAAACAACTCTGAACGGTGTCTCTTGCGCGTCAGGTGCTTTGTATCCAAGATTGCTGTAATCTAATCGGTATACAGATAGTGAAGCCGCTTTTGGGCATCGTACTTGGAAAAAAAATAGAATTGTTGCTGTGTACTCTTCAAAATTGTTATATTTTAATTTTAATTAACTGCTTTAATAATTGATCGTTAACTTTTATTATGACGAGAGATAGATAGAACATGCACTAAATTGGAGAAGTGCTGATAGGAAAGAAGAATCTTATTGAAGATAAGCAATTAATACTTTCAATGTAAACATGTATTGAACTATGTCAAAATATTGACAAAGTTTTTAAATATTTTTGATTTATATTTCGTAATTAATCTTTATTTTTAATTCTGTCAATTTTTTCCAAATTGTGATGTTTATACAGATAACCAATTTATATTTCATAACTATGTAAAAAAAAATGGATAGGACATTGTATTTTTAGATCTCTTTTTTAAAGATAAGAATATGTCTTAATTAAATTAAGATTTATATATATTTTAAGATATTTTATTTATTTTTATATATATCTTTTATTATTAGTACCGCATTATCATTATTAATGTTTTTACTTGTACTGGAACGGTAATATGTAGTTGTACTTTCTATGTCCTCCATAAAATGTATTTGGATATTTCTCCAACCTACTTCAATAGCACGCTATTACACTTAAACATTATTATATAAATAAAAATATAAACAAAACCCTTTCAATTTACGTTCTAGCTTACTGTTTGTTTATTTTTATTACTACTATTATTTATTAAATAGAAATTGTAGGTCTTGCCAGTAAAATATAGTCGAATCACTTGCAGAAGTTAATTTATTACAATAAAGGAAGTTATTTTTTTCGTAGTCTAGTTTTCATTACGATGTTTACATTTTTGTTAATTTCCTTTGGAAGAACCTTGCACTTTTCATAAACGCTCTTTATTCTCGTACGGTAGAATTTGAATTAGACCTACAACGATCAGTGCATCTGTATAGTTCGTTCATTGTACTTCATTTTGTAGTACGTTTGCTAATAAGAGGTGTATGGGATAAATAACCGAGGAAAATTATTTCACCCTACGTTAGGGGAGAAATAATTTAAATTTTGTAGATTTTAATGTTTTGAATTTTTATTAACTTAAATTAATTTTATGGATATAAATTGCAAATATTCTGCTCGATAAAATAAAATTTATGCTGATAAATAAATTATCACTTATTCAAAAATTAAGGAAAAACGTATATAAATAAGAGCCTTCTTGGCTGACATTGAAACAATAAGTGGTTAACATTGCTTTCAAGAGTTATAGTCCAATTAGCTGACGTAGTGAGTGATTTGACTTTATCGTCAACATCCGCTCCTGATACTAAAATGTCAGTTTGGATATTCATGTGGAATTTTTTAGTGAAATCACGAATAACAGTTTGAAATTCCTGAACCTGTAGAGGTTTCCTTGATAAACATTACTTTTTGCATAATCCTAGAGGTAAAAATCAGGCGGACTTAACACAAAAACGAGCAGAATTTATTATTTCTGCGGCGAATATTGAGCTGATTATTTCTCCTGAATATTGCAATCCACACCCCAATTTTCTTGTCATGTAGCGGAATTTCATGTATGGTATCCGGGTTGTTCGGAAAAAATAAAATCGAGTTCTGCGCATGCACATACCCTGATATATGAAACCATGCTTCGTTTTATAGAAAACATAGTCCAAAATACTGTCAGAAATGTCCGCTAGAAACTGTCGAAACCATCCGCAGTATTGAATTCGCTTATCAGTCTGTGGCCGATAACTTTTGAACCGCTTTTTATTTATATGGGCTTCTTACTGATTTTTACTGAGCTTCTTACGAATCGCCATGTGTGCAATTGCAAGCTGATATTTTTTATATCAGGGCAACTTTTGCACGGACTTGTTAGGACTATGTCGCATAACAGCAGATGTGTTTTGCAGTTTTTCTTCATCGTATTGATGGTCTACCACACTTTGTTTGAAGTCCTTCACCGATCCCGTCTCTCTAAATTTCTCGATTAGCGTTCATACACTATGTCGGTTAGGAACCGGTACACCTGGAAATCTAACAAAAAACAGGTCCTTCACTGTCTGTGAATCCTCACCTTGCTCACGGAAAATGTATTCAACAAGAAATATCGCTCTTCTAAGGAGTTTTGTACGTTTTGAACGTACACCGAAAGACACGATCTCAATCGTTCATAAGCGACGAACACACAATGATCAAATACGCTTCAATTTTTAAGGGCAACGCGAGCCCATGTGCTCACCAACTATGTTAATTTGAGACAATATCTGTTCAGGTTCCACCTACCAACTGATGATCTGTGCGTCTGTGGGGGAGGTC
The DNA here is from genome assembly GCF_047948215.1 of Lycorma delicatula. Classification (NCBI taxonomy): domain Eukaryota; kingdom Metazoa; phylum Arthropoda; class Insecta; order Hemiptera; family Fulgoridae; genus Lycorma; species Lycorma delicatula. The sequence continues at coordinate 74,839,461 of NC_134457.1, read as the reverse complement.
CAGTCGAATAAACATATGATGTTCGACTGTCCCGCTCTTGGGGGGGCCCAGAAATCGGGTCACCTGGAACTTAGACGTCAAGGGGAGAGTTGGCCACACAAATGGCGAGTCAGTGTGGCATGAGCCGTATTGTCGGACCGTGTGGGAGTTCCTTGATGCGGTTGCGTTGTTCAACCGGCATCAGTAGATTGTTATGGGAAAAGACTCTTACCGAGCTGCTACAGGAGGCTACCTTCGAGGAATAGTCGGCTATCGGCCAACAGTTCCTAGCGATATTAATGGTGGACAGGTAGTTGCTGGGATTCAGCGACCTAGGCGTGACAGCGAATTGCTGTGTTTAGATTTAAGGTGATAAGTTAAGTTTTATATTTGCGACAGTCATATATTGTAGTATAGGGAGTGCGCCTACGCAATTTAGTTTTTTCTTCTCCCCCGGGCCGCATCCTGCAGTTAAGTATTACACAGGCCAGGGGAGTGTCCTTTACTCTAACGGGCCTACACGTTTCGGCACGCCGGTCGGATATCACTTTGCGCCCGCCTCAAACCCCCAGAGTAGGATCCACCAGACCCGGCTACTCGGGAGGTGGGACTAGGTCTTTATGCCAATGCCTCTAACGGGGACACACCGAGTGTGGCATCCCCGCCGGGACACGGTCTTTTTCGCTCGGGAGTGCGAGAGTCCCCGTGCCTCATCGCTACCACTCGTGCAAGTACGTGCGAACGGCAGCTCCGTAGAGGCTGTCCTTCATCCCCGAGCCCCCGATCCTTCTCCTGAAGATCCCTCGCCACGAACCGTGCAGTGCTATCAAAGGTCTTGGGGCTCCGCAATGGTAGCGATGATGTTCTCCACGCTGAGCGGTCCGGTAAACGCCGAGCAAGCTAGGCGGTATTCATCCCACTGCATGCACAAAAACACCACGTGTTCTGGGGTAACCAGGTCGCCGCAGTAAGGGCAGTAGGGGTCATCCGCCCTCCTCCTACCACACAGGTAGGCATAGAAGACCCCATGGCCGGTCAGGAATTGCGTGAGCCAGTAGTTCAGCTCACCAAACCTCCAACTGGCCCCGGCTTTGTATCCGGAATAAGGCCACCTGCTCTTGGTGGACGCATCCCACCTAGTTTGCCAGTCTCGGAACAGGGCCGCATGTATGTCCCGCTTGGAAACTCCCCGGTGATCCAGTTTAGTTTAATATATGACTTGTGAACTGCTGAACACAAAAGCTAATTGTTTTCACCACCTTTACCAAGCTTGTACCGTTCAGGTTAGTAGGTTAGCTCTAGGAGTTAAATAGGATTTTGGTCGCTTAAACTGTTTGAGGCACAGTAGACCTTTGCGGCACGGCCATTCGTCTTATGCTTTAAAGCGACCAAATGGGGTGGTGGCGGGAGAGATGTCTGTAAACCAAATGAACACCTAACGAGTAAGATCGATACACCCGTTTGTGTTCGCTGTAGTTTCCAACTAACGATACCGTACATCCTTTGGATTGTGTGTGATATGCGGCATAGCGGCGTAAATTTAAATTAGGAGCTAACATCCAAGATATTCTAAGAAACAATACGATGATGTTATCGAATATCTTGTTTCTTAAGGCCGTACTTCTCTATACGACTATTTAATAATTATTTAAATACGTTTTGTTTTGTAATATTGCATTATGCTTTTTACGGACTATGATAACGCAAAAGCGTTTTTTGTTTCCCAAAAATAACCAGCCTAACTGGCTCGTGGAAGCAAACTTTACATAACGCAGGATTAGTACCTTTGCAGACATTATTACTCGCTGCCCACAGAATTTAATATAAACGTATAATCATGTTTATGTAGGTATATATAATTAATTAATTACAATTTTTTAATTCGTTTAATTACATTGATTTTCAAACATATTGTATACGGTGCACTGTCTAAAGGGATAAAATGGTTGCAAACCTTCTACGATGTCAGATTTTTACCATTACATTTTATTTTACTGTAAAAAAAGCCAGTAGGATTATTAAATTATTTATAGTACCTGTTTATTTTTACATTAATTAAAGCTGTAAGAAGATACGTCGAACACAGAATCTAAATTTTCTTTTTATAGCTGATGGAATGAATATTCCATAGTTTTGTTAAATATTAAATTGTCAAGCTCTAATATTCGTAGTTAATACTACGAAAGGGAGAAAATAACACGCAAATCAATTATGATAATCATAGCCGTGTTTTCTTCCGTGAAGAAAAACGGTAAGTTTTTCTTCAGTATTTGCGAGATTTACTCTTCATGGCACTACAGTAATAAAATCCTAAATATTATATTATTGTAATTACAATATGTTTTCTATTGAAAACTTATAATTTATTACTGTTGTATTAAATAATTTTATTAGTGTATCAAACCTGTTTAGACATAGAACTGTATCTTCTACAATGGTATTCAATATCGCTCTGAATGCCATTAAGCCAGTCGTTTAATAAAAATAATTAAAATAATAAACGGTGCCATAAAATCAAAATAAAATTATTACTTCATTAAACCTGTGCTGTTACTAAGTAGTACAACATTATAAAAAAGACTGTACTAATATGTGATGAGCATCGTATGGAAGAATACCTTTTATGAATTACAGTTATTTTTACTTCACCGTTAAGACATTCTAATATAAAATAAAAACTGTAAGTAGTCATAAAATAATCTGATACGATGTTAGGTATATTTTATCATACCGGTATTTCGTATAATTTATTTATTGACATTCTATTATTATTAAAAAAATGATTAAAGTTATAAAACAGTGCTGTTGTCTATATATATATATATATATATATATATATATATATATATATATATATATATATATACACTCATATAAGACTGATACAGTGAATTATGATGTATAATTTTTATATAAAGTACATACAGTTGACTATAGAGTGTTTTGCATTGTGAACAGCAAGGTAATGAATATTTTATTTGGTGGTTGATTAAATAAAATTATGCTTTCAATCACTTTTCTCTGACCTTGAAAAATAAATTGGGAAATTTATATCAATATTGTTAAATTATAAAACGGTTTAAAAATAAAAAAAAACTTTTCTTTAATTCAAACTAACTAAATATTTATGAAAAATAAAGAATCGATAAATTTAGAATAAACCAGACTGCAATGGATCTATTTTGTAACGTTATAAAATATAATATTTAGATTTGAGTATCTTGTTTATTTTTTATTTTAAAACAAATATGTACGTACATAGTACTTATTGAAACATAATGTAGTCGCACCCGAAAAGTTATTTAAAGAAGGATAACGTTGTAAAAATTCGTGTATCTTTCTGTTCAACATTAACTGTAATCGAACTGTTCAAAGTGTAAATTTAAATGTATGGAAGCACATTACATTAGCATGTATAGCAGAGCCGTTCTAGCAAGGCGCTTTTTATTCTACTTACAGCCGTATATCTACTTCCCTCCACAAGCTTCTTGCTATAACTGCTCGGCTGTACATTAAAGTAACACAATTTTTAGATTTTTATGTATTAATTTTCTATCTACTAATATATCTGATATTTGAAGAAATAATTTTAATTATTACAATTTCCAGGCTGGATGAGATAAAAATCAAAAAACGTATATTTATATATTCCTAAATCGTAAGGCATAAAATCTGAAGAAAAAAAAATTGCTATCAATAGAACTAATGCACTGTACATTGCTATAGAAATTAATTTTTAATTTTGAAAGGAGTACGGTAGAAAATTTTATTTTCTCAATTTTTTTTACTACTAATGAAACTTAATTGTACAGTATATAAAACTGTTGCTAATGTAAACTTCTACTTTTGAGTTATATTTGTCATTATTGTGTAATATACTTGCCAAGGATGACTTGAGATTTATATCATCTGTATGTGTTTGTACCTAAAGAAGGATGATCTAAAGGCTAATGGTTAAAAAAAATCTGATGTCTGAGAAAGCCTTCTGTACTGTGGAGAATTATACTAAAACAATCTTCTGTATCTTGTCTCATTCAGCTAATATTTTTTTCTATATTTTTATATTATTAGGATATATAAAAATACTATGTTGTGAAAAATTAAAAGAAAAACTTATTTAAAGCTAAAAAATTGTTTGTTCCAACTCAAACTGCGTTTTAGTTTTAAAATTATTACCGTTAATCGGATTTTATAATTGGCGTTTTGTAGGTTTTGTAGGATAATAATCTATTTCAACAGTCCTTAGATCTTTATTGTTATCCGTCCCGTCCCGTCTTCTAGAAAAGTAGGCAATCTTGTATCTTTCATTCTGAAGAGATAGCGATGTTTATGACGGGAAAATGTGTTAATAGAATTTTTTTTCGCGGATTGGACTTCTTTCTTTTTCCTGTTTAGCCTCCGGTAACTACCGTTTAGATAATTCTTCAGAGGATGATATGTATGAGTGTAAATGAAGTGTAGTCTTGTACATTCTCAGTTCGACCATTCCTGAGATGTGTGGTTAATTGAAACCCAACCACCAAAGAACACCGGCATCCACGGTGTGGATGCGGATTGGACTGTGCGAGCGAAAGTGAAATCTAAAGGCGGAGACTATTCGTTGAATAATAGTTGGAGGGGATGATTGTAACAAAATCTAACCAATGTCTTTACAACTCAGTTGCTCGTACGTGTCAGAATACAATCCAATGGTGGAAGATGGTTGCTTACGAACGCTTCTACCTTTCCATAGTGCATGCTTATTTGAAGTCTCGCCCTTTCTGTGGTAGTTTATATTAAATTTAATCAGTTAGTTAATGATGGTCTATTATAAATTAACAAACGGTACCAAATATAAGAGTAAGTGCTTGTGCAAAGTTGATTTCATTGTTTACAGAGGTCTGTAGTTTGTTGGAGTAATGGACATCATATAGAATATTTTCGGTTTTGCGAAATAAGGATTTATTTACTTGTATAAAAATGAAAAAAGCTTTAAGAAATAAATAAATATTTACGTGAATCTATCTTTACAATTGAAACTAATATTTTATGATTTTTTTCGTTGACAATTTTGTAGATTTAAATTTTATCAGTTTTTTATAAATTTATTTATTTTTGTTTAGTTTACTAAATATACGATCTAGTTGTTGTATGTATGTATATTTGTTTTTTTTTCAAGAAAATATACTTTGAATTAAAACTTGGGTTATTTTATTCATAAGCATCCTGCAAGTGAAATACTGCTAAGGAAAATTCGTGCGCTCTCTCTCATTGAAGTCTGATCACCTGAATCACTGGGAAATTTTCTAGTGTAGTATTAAGATGCAACATTATTTGGGCGTTAACTTTCCGAGAATTTATCGGTAGACTCTTTAGAAACATGGGTTTTCTGTAAAACAAAATGTTATAGGTATGATATTTAATGTACACACCCTACGATTGAGTCATGACAAGTTATTTGTATTTAACAAAGAGGAGATATAAGGCCTTATTTTGTTTTTACTTTAAATTGCGATTTAATAATATTTTAATCAGTGAAAGTTTTACTTCCTGACATCGGTTAAATTCTAGGAAATAACCGATTTTAATTTTGCATATTTTTAAATTATGTACATGCTTAGACCTCTCAACATTACATTTTCTCTTCTCTGTCAAGAGTAATAATCGATTTTTTTATTGTAACATCGATTAAGCTTTCTTGTCGTAATGTTTTTCATTTTTATTTGTTTTTGTTTATTTTTATGTCAAGGGAAAATAATATTAATTGTTAATTCTGCTCTTTCAAAATTAGTAAGCGATTGAGTATTTGTGCTGTATGAATACAGCACATAATGCTAAAATGTTTGTTAATACAGTTTACCATATCCTGTGCTAATTACGATTAATTAAAATTATTTCATTATTATTGAATTAAAATCTTATTCATTCTTCATTTTCGACTGCTATCGAATGTTTTTATTACTTTAATTTAATTCATTCATTGCCCTATAAATTAATTTGTGACATAATATATTCGTTTTGTAGTAATATTAATATTCTTTTTACTATTTATTAGAATAAATAAAGAAATTTGATCATTATTTTATTTATTTCTGGTTTTTATAAATAATAGAAGGTTAGAACTGTTTTACGTACTTATTTTTCTGCTGTTTCGTCTAAATTTTACTGCTTGGCTAATTGAATCATTGGGTCGACACGTCTGTCACTTGTAGTATTATCATTATTCATCCTGATTTTATGTGTACAGCAGTAATTTTGGTTGTTCAAAACGTATTGTAAAGTATTATTGAACAGTATCTTTATAAAATTTCTTGAAAAAGTAGGTCGTATCCTTTATTTATTCCTGGTTTTATTAAACTAAAAATCAGTTGCCTTTTATTTTATATGAATGTTGGATAAATAACGTATCGGTTACGGGTGACTTGACGCGGGCACGAATAGTCGCTTAAGAAAATGGTAGTCTCGTTGCATTCTTCTCCAAGCTAAAATATATAGCTGCATGTCAAAATTACAACATTCCATGGTCCAGATGATATTCACCCCTAAAGGTGACACCTGTATTTTATTTGTTGCTCGGAGTAGCACTTTAACTCTGCTGGTTATTCTCGTATTTCTGGTACTGTTAGTGAAGATCATTATTCAAAAAGAAAGTAACTTATAATTAATTTTGATGGACTGGGACGGATACTGAAAAGACAAATTAAAGTATACTTTTCTATTAATAATAATCCATTATTTGAAACATCATCTCTCAGTAGGAATTTTTTTTTTCATTTATAAATATTGTCTCTTATGACTTCGATAGATTTACACTTATCACAATGTGTGATCGAGGTTATTAAATAGTAGTGTAAATATTCCCCGTTAAACTATTAAACCCAATTCTATTTCTTCAGATAGATAATGACAAAAATGATGTGTAATATTTATTTACAAACTAAATTTTTAATGAGCGATCTAACCAAAGTTGATGGCTTAGTAATTTGCTGAGTGAAATACATTTTATTTAGAATATTAGTTTGAAGTTGCTTCTGAGTATTGGAACTATTTATAATATAAATTTAGAGAAGTTTTCTGTTTGTAGAGGGATTTGGAATCTTCACTTTACCCTACAAGTTCTTAACTGTTAGACTTATTTTGTTACCGCTGAACGGGAAAGCGAGCCCACAGGTCGGTTCACAAGAACCTCCTAACGAACTGTTAACCGTTCAGACAAAGTTCACTGTTGATGGAAGTCTGTATTAATCTATATAATAAAGACAATGTCATAGGTGAACGCGTTGATTATCAGCGCGTATATATAAATATAACAACGAATGAGTTATTTCACTAATTAATCTGCGAATGAATGGAAGTTACAATATTGTTTTTAAATTGCTGAAACTCAAACAGTTAACTAACTTAAGTAGTAGACTTAAAATTATGCTGAAAAACTCACAGTATATAAATCCGGGAATGTTTCCTTCTAAACATATTTTTTTAATGTATAAAATGATTGACATGTACGTAATTACTACAACGGCTTCAAAACATATACTGAATAATTTATTAAAAAAATTGGGTAATTATTTTTTTATTTATGAACAGCTGTAAAGTTTCAAATAGATTTTATTAACAGTATTATACAGTATTAAATTCAAGAAAATAACAATTTACTTAAATGCTCGTGTAGTGTTTTTTATGAAGTATCAGAAATGAAGTCCATTTTCCTTAAGACAGGTTTCCTTTTTCGACATTTTGCATAATATTTAGATAAACCGGTTTATTATGATGTTTTGTAATATCTTCTGTTTATAGGTGTATCTATTTTTTTTTTTTTTTATATTAAAGAAAAGTATATTAATTTTTTAGTTGTTTATAAGCTTGCAAAACTCGTATTGGTAGGTTTATTCAGATCATCAATATTAGTGATATATATATATATATATTTCTTGTGTGCGTGTGTATGTCACTGAACTCCTCCTAAACGGCTGGACCGATTTTAATGAAATTTGTTGTGTGTGTTCAAGGGGATTCGAGAATGATTTAGATTCACAATTTTCACTGGAAAATGTTTTTTTAATTAATTTTTTATTTATAAGTAGTTGTTGATTTTGGAATGTTTTACATTGGATCCGGCAGACTGCGCTACCATCGCAGTATCGAATATTCAATAATATTCTATTTTAATTTTAGTTTGTCCCGACAGTTGGTGCTGCGATCAAATTGAGAAAAATATTTCGTAATTTTGTGTTATTATTGTGTTACAAAAAATCGCGAGAAAACAGTTTTTTAATAAATAAGAGGCTAATAAATCAGATGGAAATGTAAACAAAGGAAAACCAATCAGATCAATGCAAGATGGCCGCTGTCAAACACAACGACTAATCACAAAGAGCCCGTATGGTCGTTTCCAATGTAAACAAAATCACACCTGATTAAGTAACAAATTTCTTTGAATTATATTTAATAGCTAAAACATCTGTATTTTATTAAAAAAAACAAAAAAAAACAAAAAAAAACACCAAAACAAAAAGAAAAGCCACCAAGAAGGATGACTTACAGTAAATAAATTAAAACACCCAACTTTCTTATAGCCCAGATAGACTTAAGACTATGCAAACAAAAAAAGTCGAAATAACCAAATACACATAAAATAATATCCCTACATAATGACAAAAAAAATCCTTTGTTAGGTTATTTTTTTACATATATATGACAAAACAATCGTTTTTTGGTCATTTAGCGTGCTTTGCTATGTAAAAACAAAGAATAAAATTCACAAATAATAACACTGAAACCACACGACTAAGTATTCGTTTTTTTTGTTTTTTCTATCCTCCGAAATCTTTTTTTTAATTTTTGGCACATCAGTCAGACCCGGTAGTTGGTGCTGCGATCGGATTCTAGGAATTTTTTGTATTTTGTTGCTTTTTCGCATATCAGTTACTTGCGTCTTTAAAATAACGTTTTAAAGTGTAATTTAAAAAATACATTGTGAAAATTTGTAAGGCGCAGTATTGAAGTGAGTATTTACATGAGTTTTATGAATTTTTATTATGTATTCGCGCGCATTCAATAACAATAAACTTAACCTACAAATTTAAATTGTCAGTTTTCATTTGATTCTATGCAACTTAGGAAGTATTAAACGGCTCTTTGAAAATAAAAATGTAAGATTGTAAAATAAATTATAACATTTATAAAATTAAAATATAAGGTACTTATAATAATTGTAGTTTAAAGTATATTTAAAAAATTGAAGTTATAATTTTTGTAGGTGATTCATTTTATAAAGAATTTTCTAAAATTGTTTTTAATTTACAATTATCTAAAATTTTGTAAAATAGATGTTAAATAAAGAATGAGAAAAATTTCCACTAAAATTTTAATTCCGTTGCTTTTTTACAGTGTTTTGATTTTGTTTTAATTTTTTTAACCAAGCTAACACATGGTTATGAAACTTCAAAATTATTAAATAAATAAAAAATGTAGGAGGTACTTTTTTAGAATGATCTTAAGTGAAAATTTGCAGTAAGTGGATGAAAATTTATTAATTACACTAATTAATAATTTTACGACGTTTCGATTTTTTAATTCAATTTTCATCAGACATCTCAATATTTAGTGAAAATAAATATTAATTAATCAATAAACCCATTACAATAATACAACAATCACAAACTGATAATAGTTAGTTATTTTAATGAAATTTTGTCCACATTCCTGCTAATTTTAACTTAAATAAGTTACTTTTATTTATTTATTACTTTTATTTTATTTATTACAGCACAATGCCACGTCAGGACAACGCCTGTCGGGTCTGCTAGTATATATATATATATATATATATATATATAATCAATACACACATATTCGTGCGTGTATTGATAACAGTGGAAATACACTGTACTTAATCAATAATTATATTCATAGACCAGTAAATAACAAAAATAGTATTTTTTAAAATGAAGTGTAAATGATTACGTTCTTGGAATTTACATTCGTCGAATTTGGCATATATTTTTAGAACGGTTTTAATTTTTATCAGCAGGGTTCAATAAAATATATACACATCTTTTTTATTCATACATTATTTTCGTTATATAGAATAGTCATTTCCTTCCGGACTATATAATTATAATTTTATGTGGTAGAGGTTAAGCCTTTAGAATGAAAGGAAGTGTGGTAAGTGATTACCGTACTATCTTTATATTTTATGAACATTATGCAGAAATGAAAGAAAATGACTGTTACATAGTAGTAGTTGTTTTAATTTAGTTTCATTCTTGTAAATTTGTAATTACGTTTTAGCATTTTTTTATCTTTATTTTTTTATGTTTTTTTTTTTAGAATGTTATAATTACTTGTAATTTTATTCCAAGTGAAGAACGGTTTCATGATTACATATCGTTTAGTCCTCTGTCCAGTGTTATTATAAAAAAAAAACAATAGACGACAGAAAACTGAATTGGTAAAAAAAATTGCAATTTATGACTGAAATAATAGCAGAAAAAGTAAAGAAGCGTTTTAGTTTGGGACAAGGATTAATGACCATTGTAGTTGATGTCCTCCACCCCCCCAAAAAAAATTAATAATTAAATAAAGCCTTTTGTTTTAAGAACATCCTTCCTTTCCCAAAAACATTCGAACTCAAAATTTTATTCTCTTTTTTCTAAAAAAAAAAAAAACACTTTGCTTACTCGACGTCCAGTTATGATTTGGAAATTATTCATTCGAGACTGATGGAATGGCGAGTTGCGTCGGATTCTTCGATATCTTAGTACCCTATAAAACGAAAACAATCTTATGTGGACGCCACATGACTTCCATTACGCCTATTAAATTACATATACACATTTTTAAAAGGGCGTAAAATTTTATTTCACTAATAACTTATGATTTATTTTCATTTTTTTTTTGTTTTGTTTTTGAATTATTATTTATTGTAAAAACGTTTTTACAATCACGGTTAATAATTATTAATAAATACATATATATTTAAATTAAAAAAAAAAAGAAAAATTAAGAAAAATGAAAATGAACTCTGAATTCGAACCGATGTGCCTTACCCGTTGTAATTTATGATGCATCGTTGAAAAGCTCTTAATGAGGGATTATTATTGCAGTTAAGAAAAAGTCTAAAATCCAAATTTGTGGGGATTTTTTTGGAAACTTTTGGTCATGTCGATTGCAGTCAAAATGGGATGTGCATTGATGATGTACAACTAGATGTTACAGCAGTCCTGAATCCAAAATTTAAAAATTCTACGGCTAATCGTTTATGAGTTATGCGAGATACAGACGTTACACCGAAACTAGTAAAAATTGATTCAGGGATGATCAAAATGATTTTTTTTTTCTTTCCGTTGATATCTGAAAACCGAAATTTTTCGCGATCACAATACTTTCTTTACTTCGTACAAGGAAGTAAAAATATCTTTCGTCAAGATATTAACTATAAAAATGGATTTCTGAATCTGCCCTTGAACTGCATAGGAAATCGGATAGGACGATTAATTTTTACACTGTGTACAACTGTTTATGATCGTTACTATGTGGAACTAATAACGTGATAATTAAATTTTAGAAAAATGTCAAACGTCAGTTAGTACATAGTCCGTGTCAAATTTATGATTTATGTTAGTCATGGTGATTTGAAAGTTATGTGTGATCTTGACATTTGTTTGTTTTAATTTTATTCGCTTATTCATGTGTACATTTTTTTTTTTTTGTAGTTAACGGTAATTAAAAATTTTATTGCATTGTAAATTCTAGATGTAATTTAATTTGAAATGACAATTATACTATCAATATCTTTATTTTCTATTGTAAAAATATCTCCTTTTCTGTAGCATTCATAACAAAATCTTTATATATAACAAAGGTGATTTACAAAGGACTTTAGAACTTCGATGCGATTAATTCTTAATGATTACAGAATCGGTTGAAAAACTTGTTTTTTATAAAACGGTCATCTACGGTTTGCGGCTAGTTTGCTATCGGTGATATGGCGCAATCATTCTGCAATCATGGCGGAGATTGGATTTTTATACTAAGCAAAATTAGAACGTAAAGGCAGAGAAAACACTTATCTTTAATGAAACTTAATAAAAAAAAAAAATAACTGACGTCATGCAGTCGGCCAGATCAACTGATCCATCTATCTGTTTCCACCAACTGTTAGAGAAATTCAATTCTTGTGCAATAGCCTAGAATTAAAGGCTTCCTTTTCGTTCATCTGCGTTTAACTGTGGAAGGTAGAAAAGTTTGTAGCATATCCAGGGGCGTGATATTCTTTATATTATTTTTTTTTAAATGGGCGGGCCGTTTAGTATAACAGATATTCTTATTTGGTCTGTTAAGAATAAACTCCAGAGATTTACATGGATTTTGCTGTACCAGTTCCTGCTTTTGCTGCGTTCATCTTAACGTTGATATGAGATGTTGTCCACTCCAGGAGCGGAACCGCCCCATGTTAAACGCCCCAGGAGCAACAGGCATGTGGCATAACGCGTTATATAAGTTGCTCCCGATTGTCGGGGCAGTAGACTGCCCACTCCCTGCCTGAGTTCCGCACGAGAACCGCCCAACTGGGACTTTCCTGGATCGTAAGAGCATCCCGACCTCCTCTTCTGGTTGGCCGAGGTGCCCCTCCCCTGGAGAGCTACTCTTCCCGGCTCTAAGCTAACCGGGGAAATCATAACGAGCCACCTTATCTGGATCAGCAATTTCTTATGCAATAATATATGGTATGCTATCAAGTTCAGAAGTTTACGTAACATACACCAAACTGTTGTGAGTAGTTGTTTCACGAGAAGGACATTATGTTACTTTATACATTGATTCTCAAACGTTTTCGCCCACCGCCCATATTTAGAATCAAAAATATTCTAGCGCTCCCCAAATTCTTTAAACTTACCATCTGTTAAAAATAATTATTGCAATTGCTGTTTTTAAGATGCGCTCTTAAAAACAGCAATTGCAATTATTGTTTTTAAACGTGGCATGTCCTATTTCTGAGTTGAAACTTACAATTTACTTACACTTTAGTTTTAAATATCTGGAAAACATAATTTTTGCCTTTTTTTAATCAGCCATCGCCTTCCTAGACCGCCTGAACACCCCCAATCTTCCGTGGGCCTTCCTGAAGGCCTTCAGCGCCCGCAAGGGGGCGTTATCGTCTACTTTGAAAACGAATGATTTATAAGGACTACGCACAGCTTTCCCGAACCCCTAACCTGCTCCAGAGCAGTATCAGAAACACGCGAAAACATTTACGAGGTTTCATGTCAACAGATATCAATAAAATTCTGGTGTCGAGTCCCCAAATTGTTGGTTTGCTAGGAGTCGCCCGTGAAAGTTGCCGTTTTGATATTTAATCCGGACGAACGCTGCTAGCGGGTTATGGTAAAGGAATTCACATTACAGCACTTATGTTGTGAATAAATTTTATGTTTTGCCACAAAATTTTCATCTCTAACGATTCCGTAAATGTTCTGAATAAATTTCTATACTTCTTTTTCAGAAGTGTGAAGTCCTTTTTGTATTATCCTACGTTGTGGTTACTATTAGGTCTCGTGTTCCTACATTCAGAATTAACAAATGAAATATGCTCACCCTGTTTATAGAACTAAAAAAGTGGGAGAAGAATTTTAAAACTGTTAATGATTACATGAAAATTAAAATAGATGGGTAAAAAATATTTTCTCTTTTTTGTTATTGGCATTTTTCAATTTAGTGTAAGATAGAATATTGATAAAGAGCAAAAAAAATATATTTTCGCTAAACTATAATTATTGAATCGTATAAAAAGTATGTTATTATAATGAATTGTTATATTTAACATTCAGCTAAAAATCTAATTATAAATGACAAAATAGTGAAGGTTAAGAATGAGATCATTATTTTTATACAATAAATAAAAAAAACACCCGCGCCCGCATACAAACTCACACATACACCACGCACCACAAAGAAAGATGTCGTTTTACTTTTTTCTATATACATTGTTTATTCTAACCATTGTCACTTATTTAATCCAATTGTCTAAGCATTTTCTGGAGGTGCAAAACTTGATTTTTTTGTTTAAAACGTGTTAGAAAAGAATTGGAATAATTGATAAGAAATGTCAGAAGTTTTATATAAAAGAATGTCAATGCGGTTTAAAATATGTTAAATTGCGATTCATCTCGTAATTTTGTAATATTTACGATTAGAAATTCCGAACAGAAGAAACTCTAAATGCTTAAATCCTAAAATGACAATATTAAGACCGTCCTGAAATTGAAGTCTTGTGTTTATCGATAGAACGAGATCAGTGAATTGGATCATATCTTGTTTGTATTGATGAGACGAAGCTTTTTTTGACGTATTGTTTTGTTCATGATTTATTTACAATATAATAACATAGCAATGTGTACATTTTACGATTTTCTTTTCTTTTTAGATTATTATTGCTGTCATTACTTCTTAGTGGGAAACCAACATTTTCTCTTTATTAGAAATACATTTTAATATCAAATTTATATTCATCAAATAATACAAGTATTATTAAATTTTTATGATTTACTATGTAATCCTTGAATAAAAATAAAACTTACCTTTCGTTGACTGTGCTAGTAGAATGTTCCCGTATATCCAGTTCAAAAGAATTTAAGAAAAATTTACTCAATCTATGTTGAGATATCGTTTTAAAGAATTGATTTATTTTGTTTGTGTAACTCGTAAATAATCACTAGCCTAAATCTTTCGGAAATTGTATAGCGCAAGGTAAATATATTTTACTTTAGAAAATAAATTCAATTGGAAGAATCGATTTCAAAAAAATTAAAATTAATTACAGGAATTTTAAAAATAAACAAAATCCTGCTTAGAAAAGTAAACATTACACAGAATTAACTCGACATTGTGATTGTTGTAGAAAAATCCACAGGAATGTCTGTTATACAAAAATACTTTTTCATTTTGGCAGCGGGTGCCATGTTGAAAATTATATTTGGAGAAGAGGAAATATAAAAATAATCAAAGAATTTATTGTTTTTTGTACGATCCATAACAGTGGTATGAATACTCGTATGTTTAAAAAAAGCAGTAAATGAATCTGTTATTATTTCTGTATAATAATATTCCGTCCAGTATT
Source organism: Lycorma delicatula (assembly GCF_047948215.1). Lineage (NCBI taxonomy): Eukaryota > Metazoa > Arthropoda > Insecta > Hemiptera > Fulgoridae > Lycorma > Lycorma delicatula. The sequence continues at coordinate 74,824,382 of NC_134457.1, read as the reverse complement.
TGTAGTGCCGATTGTATTTTCATTTACGGGATCAAATATTAATTTTACTCATGTGCTTCCATAATAACATATTAAACAAATAAATAAATAGAGGTCGATAGAAATCTGTAGGTAGGGGAAAAAAGACTAACTGAAAAAGAAGAAACTATTATTTAAGTGCGGGGTGGTTAGGATGACATGAAGAATGGTATTTTGAAGATGATAGGAAGGAAGAAAAAGCAGGGTATTTGAATTGAACTGTTTCTTTATTTAGATACACCTGGCAAAGTTAGGAAATCGTTCTCACTTCCCTTTGTCCATTATAGACATTATTACGTAGAATGAAAATATTTATAACTACAAAATATAAAAATAGTACAGTATAAAGTGTAAAATATACATATTAATTGTTTAAACCTTGAAATTATGTAATATTAAAATGACGTTGAAGAACAAAGATAGAATTTCTGGTAATAGATTTTTATTGGTAAATACTCGTATATATATTATTATTATGTTACTTGTAAATGAACAACTTATTTTACTTTTTTTATACAAAATGAAAAGCAACAGAAACGGATCATAGCTTTGTCATATCCCTTTCTGAAACAGAGTTTGCATTTCATAATCGTTAACAGGAAAATATAATACTACAATGTAGCGAACAAGCACTCAAACATCTTACAAGCTAAGCTGTGTATATCATAAACAGTTTTTTTATCGTCGTAATCAAAATTTCCTTTTAAGCGACCTGAAATTAGATAGAAGCCATGAAATGCGTAGCTATTCTCAAAATAACAAACACCCAATGCCACGGTTATTAAAGAAGTGTAAAGGAAAGTTGTTTACCGTTGCCTTCTCCATTGACTGATGTACGTCAGCTCTCTCCATTGTCAGCTGTACGGGTATTCTCCAACGTAGTCGGTCCAACAAAGAGTTTGGTTTGTCGGGACCCGTCACACCGCAAAACTTTTGATATGATTTTTTTATGTAACATGACATAAGAATTCTTAGCGGTTATTGAATATCGTGACAACATTCCTCAAACCTTTTCAAAATTCCCTAAAATTGAATTCCCACTAACAACTTTTAAATTTCAGTTCAATATGAAGGAAGTAATGAACAGTTTGGGCCATTAAGTGGTTAAATCGGAAGAAACTCGGTCACGCAAATTTATTTTCCGAGTTTGGAAATCATCCCAAGCGATTTTAAAACGAATTCTGAAGATGTTGTCCCCACCATGCTAAAGTAACGAATGTGAAAAACTCAACTTTTCAGGAGAGCTAAACAACAGTTTCAATGTTAAATTTTAAATAGGAATGCATATTCGTAAAAGTGAAAAGGTTTAAACTAGCCTTCTTAAATGAGATATGCATTGGATAATTTACCACGAGATGCAGGACGTTCAGATTAGTCGTAAACTGACGAATACGAAAAATGCAATTTTTCACATTCGTTACTTTAGCATGGTCACGATGTATTGCGAGTATTTCAGGGAATTACTTATTAACAACACCTAAAATCTCGAATGGCATTAACACGTTGAGGTTTTAACGGTGTGATGAAGCCCGATTTGTCCGACAACGTTACTAACCTAACCTGCAATAGAGAGAGATGATAGGAGAATCCTTAAGTTGGATAATTTGAATAATTGTTCCTACCTATTGCCCTGACAAAGGAACAAATAAATCGGTTGTACAACAGACCTACACAATACAATTTGATTGAAATGAATGGATGCTTGGCCCGACAGTTCCGACCAAGTTGGGTAATGTATACAAGGCGACACCTTTACTCTGTTCACCGCGGGACTGGCGGAAGTAAATGAATTAAAACCATAAGGAAAACTGGGACCGACAGTGTAAAGCAACTAATATATATAACTGTTTTATCGATAAACGGTGCATTATTTTGCATCGTGTTTACTTGGTAAGGCAATTTTTAAATTACTGTATTTAAAATTGTACATTGTAAAATGTTAAAAATTCCCATTAAATGTCTTTATCTCGTTACATTTTAAAAGTATTTTATTTATTTTTTTAAAAATAAATATGCCAATAATAAAATAATGAAAATATAATTTTATAATACTTACTAATAATTAACATGATAATTATAAAACATTAAAATAACAATATTAGTAGGTGAGAGAGAGAGAGAGAGAGTGAGAGAGAGTTGTAAATCAATAAAATCACACAGCTGACTTCTAATTTCTTTTAACTGTGTTGAAGGAAAAAAGAATTTTCTGTAGATACATTTTTATATTACTTGATTATCTAATAACTGATTATCTAATAACCTTATAGTTGTGTTCTGTGTGGAGGAAAGGAGCTGACCTCAAATTTCGAGCACAAAGCTGTAAATATTCCTTTTTTTCCGTAGGTTTTGTTTAATGCTTTATTAATAGCGCATGCTTATTATAAGGACTTCGAAATAAAATAAAAAAATGGAATATTAAATTTGATTTGGAACCGTGATAAGATGAATCTGATAGTTTGTGTTCGGTTTGTCTATTGTTTCTGCATTGCAAATAGATCTGTTGTGTTGTTATTTTTATATCTATAAATAGTTTTTTGAATTTGCATTCTTTTCTGTATCAACACTATTATGTATGTCTGTAACATTATTAAGTAGATGTTACAATGAATACATTTAACCTAGTTTTTAATTTTGTTGTTTTGTTCTTTGTCAAATAACGCTAATGTAGGTTACTTTCAATTCATCCGTTTGCATGTTAAAAAATAAAATCAATGAATTGCTATCGCATTGAAAACATTTATGTTTCAAATTATTCAAGATCTTTAAGATTTTAAAGAATTTTAAATCATAAACCAAGCTTGTTGAATTTTGATTTTTTTTTTAAACAAATTAAATCAAATTTTGTTTTGATGGTGATTATGTAGAATTAGAAAAAAATTAATTTCGATAATTTCCACGTAAACACGCCCACATATGTTCAGAGACTAAATGCAAATAAACAAGGATACATATGCAAATCCTAATTCCCTTTAATTAAAATTCACATTTCAGTTCATGTGCGCCGTATCCCAATTAATATAAAAATAAGGAGGGTTGAATGAAAACAAAAGATCGGACTATTTAATTTAAATTCCAGATATCCGATCGCCGTACTAATTAATTAGCTGTATTTCATTAAAATTTAACGTATAAATTTATTTTCAAGTGTGCAGTTTTACCAAATCTCATACTAAAGTGCTAGTGTTTCTTATCCAGTTCTATGCCCTTTGCATAATGCAAAACCTAACTTAACCGATCAGAATTTTTACTTGGGAGATAAGGATACCTTTTTGGGCATTTCGTGTTGTAGAAGTAAGCTAACTTCCTGTTTCATTGGATTGTAATAATCTATATTTTAATTTCTTGAAAATGGTTCGCAGTTTTTATACGTGATTATTGAATTTACGTGTTCGGTTGAAAATCTAACTGGAATAGGATTTTGCTTGTTTTTTTTTTCTTAAAATGTTGCTGTGAAGTTAAACATTCAGGAATATTTATCATATTATCATATCTTTATCTTGGTAAAGACATGTTTATACGTTGAGAAAAAAGTGTGATGGGTTTCTGAATAAATAATATATTGCTTAGTTTGAAATGTATTACTTACGTATTAAGTGTTTAAATGAAATATAAGATGCTTTGAAGTAAGATGCGAGTAGTTGTATCTCCCGCGGTCTTTCTTTTAAAGGTTGAAAGTCGGTTAGGGTTTAGGAGATCAGCAATTATCCTTGATCGATACCCTTGAAAGGTTGCGTTATGTTTGTATTCTAGAAGGGATTTAGAAGCTCGGATTTAATCGATAGGCATTTCAGTTATTAGGCTTTTTGGGTGTCACCGTATAGGAAGCGAGTTTTTTTGATTCAATCCACCGGGCGATCCTCCAAAAAAATCATTTTAAGAGTAATTGACTCTAAATCTTCCTTATTTCATCATTGACGACTTATTTTTACCTCCGGGACTACTGTTAGGTATTGCTTCAAGGGTGAAATGTATAACATTTTTCAACCTGTGAAAATGCCATGCCTGACCGGGATCTCTGGATGAAAGACCGAGACTCTACCACTTGCGCCACGGAGGCCGCCTTCATTAACGACCTAGCAGGGTTCAACGTACTAGTACTGAACCGAAATGAACGATGTAATCATGGAGGAATGTACATCATCCAGAGTATAGGTCACGGCCTTCTTCAGAAAGCAGATCCATCCCGTTCAAAATCCTTCACGAGATCAGGATATTTTACGGAAACAGTACATTGCCGATCAGTAATATTGTGTTGATCGACTTAAAAACCTGCTGTAAACGAAAATTGATTTTTCCCTAGAAATTAAAGACCAGTCATAAGTTTACAAGTCTCTTTAGGAAAAATATTATACAATCTCGGAATAGTATGCTCTGTGGAAGTCTCTAGAAAACAATAAACTGTTCAGCCAGACCGTGACTGGAAAGATTTTTTTTTAGTACAAATAATTTAATTATCGTGGAACGAGAAAATCGATTAAGGGGTTTGTTTGATAAGGGTATAGGAAAACTATTCTTTCTTATTTGATGACACATTATAATTGAGATTAACATTTAAATTATGTAATGCTGTTATGTACGAGTATATATTACGACATCGTGAGATCAAAAGAATTCTTACATGTATTCTTTTATAATTCTTTGTTGACTTTTTCCAGCAAAAATGTAATTCGTAAACGGGATTGAAAACATGGTTCAAATGAAATTAATTATTTAAATAAAACAAGTTGTATGTTGTAAAATGGAATTAGGTTATTGTAATAATAAATTTAATCCAGTGTAGACTATAGAGGTATTGTTTACGTAAATACTATATATATAAAATAAATTAAATATGGTAGTAATTGTAAAGAATTGGACAAATAAGAAATTGCCGAGGTTTTTTAGCATTTAATGAAATCAAATTCTGCCATTTTTCGTTAATAGTACATTTTACCTTAATACAAATTGTGTACGAAATACATATAATACGATATAAATATATATGTATATATTATGTATTATATTACATACATGTATTTACGTATATGTATATATCTACATGTGCCAATTTTTTTTATTCAGAATTTTTCCTTATAATTTGTAGAGTTACGTATTGTTTTTTTTTTTTTTGTGTGAATTTCATGAATTATTGTGAATTTCCTGTTATTAAAGTATTTACACACTCACAATTTTTAAAAGGATATGTTGTGTGTAATCGTTAAGTACTTTTATGGCTAACGTTCATTTAGGTTAAAAGCGTTACTATTTTTGTTTCATTTAAGAATTTTCCGCGGGTAAATACAGTTATTATCGCATACGATAATATAAGATAATTATAATACAAGTTAAATATAAACATAAGTTTACTGTTATTATTATAATAATAATTATACTATAAATATTTATTACTTTTGCGGCGTTTTAATATAGGTATTGTTTACATTTTATTACCTGTAAAACGGTTGAATTAATTAATATTTCAGTCTCTGTTTTAACAATAATGTCATTGAAGCGTAAATATTCTGAAAACATTTACATATTTTATTGTTGTTATAATAGGAAATATTTTCTTACATTTAGAATTGTTTAACGGAGAGATAAAGTTTGAAAGTTTTAATAATACGCAGGTAGGGTGATATTACTTCTATTTTTAAACAGGAATAAATATTTTTACAGGTATTTATTTACAGGTATAAATATATATTTCCAGAATCGATTGAAATGGATACGTTGGAAAATTTAATTTTTGAGTCTTGATTGGTCTCAAATAATTTCTTTCTATTTACTTTCGTCGGAGACGAAATAAAACTATACGTTTAATAATAAATCGTTGCTAAAGATGTAGAGATGTACAGCATTACTTTTTCGGTAAAGCTTAATAAATAGTTTTAACAGATGATTGTTGACATTTGAACCGATTTGAAAATTGATTAGGGAATATTTTTTGTTAAGTTAAAATTTTTTGTTAAGTTTAATAGTCGTTACTAATTATTACGTTAAATTTAATCGGCTGTATTACATAACTCCTGAGAAAAGTCTTCCGTAAAAAATTTAAAAACAGAAACGCACAAACATTTTTTTAAATAAATTTTCAAAAAAAAAAACAGGAAGAAAGTTTATGTGATCAAAAATGTAATATAATGTTTAAATATAACGTTCTTTTTTATTATATTTACCGGGACTACTCCGCCGTAGCACTTCAGCCTTTCATCCATAAAGACCTGGATTCGAAACAGCTGATTCGTCGTCGAAAATCAGTTGATTCCGAAGTCGAGAGCTCTACGGTTCAAATCCTAGTAAAGGCAGTTACTTTTTACGGATCGTGGATCTTACTTTAGATCTTGAATACCGTTGTTCTTTGGTGGTTGGGTTTCAATTAACCACACGTTTCAGGAACGGTCGATCTGAAACTGTACAAGACTGCACTTCATTTACATTGATATGTATCATCCTCATTCATCCTCTGAAGTAATACGTTTCGGTGGTTCCAGAGGCTAAAGAAAAAGAAGGAATCGAATCCCGGTCAGGTGTTGAAGTTTCCATTCGCTTCAAAAATTTCCATTCCATATTACCACGCATGAGTCTAAAAAAAAATTACGAGCGGTATGGTTTTTTTTTTTTTTTTAATTATATTTTCAAGTCTTACGAAAAAGTGCCACGGTTTTGTTGATTTTTAATTTTCTATTTTCGTAGAAGACCGTAATCCCGTATTAATTGTCTTCCAGATAAAATGAATGGAATATCTTAGTCTTAAAGTTACAAGGTACGTAGAGAACTTTATTAATTTTTCTCATATATTACTTGATGGTCAGGCATGTTATTTTTCATGCTTGTGTGGCGATATCGTGAAGAAAAAAAAAATTAAAACAATTGACGTAAAATGAGGTTTATAACTGGGTTTCTATGTTAATTTAGACCATAGAAGATCTGTCTGGTAGTTATGTTGTTAAAATCGCAGGGAAACAAAAATAAATTATTTAAATTTATCGCAAAAGTAACTCGGCCGTCTGGAATATAACAGTTAATTAAAATATTTACAAAAAATAAACAATAAAAAAAATAATAAAGGACTGTTTGTTTAGGCCTACACCAAAAATACATTATTTTTGTTTTAATCTAACATTTCAGTTTTTTTCTAGATCAAATAATATGTTGTAAAGTATACATTTTTTGGCACATGAAGTAAGTTTGCTTTTAAAGAATTTATAATTTTTGTGAAACCGCATTATTTGGATCTCCTTTTAAATATTTTGAGAATCTTTTTTCACTGATTGTGATGAATGATACGATGTATCGGTTTTCGGCATTAACAGGAAGTACTATCTTTAATACGGACATAGGACTAAAATATATTGATAATCATAATTTTTTATCTTCAGTTTCTTATCTTTTCTTTTATAGAAAAATTAGAAAATGATGATTAGTGTTAGGATTTTCTGTGCTGACAACAACTGTTGCTTTATAAACGTCAAAACTTTTTGCACTGTCAATTTGCTATTCAAATTTCTCTCCACGATTAATTTTTCTTTTACGCATTTTAATATTTATATTGTATTTTAGGTGGGATTAAAAATCTCGGTTTTACCCGGTATGTGTTTTATCTATCACTGTACGAAAAATGAGAGTCCTGGGATACGTTCAAAAGTTGCCACTTCTCACTAGTTATATCAAATGTGTTCCTTTCTAGGAACACGGTTATAGTAATTACATAAATAACTAGCCGTCAGGTTCTGACATCCTCAGTTTTACCGGATCAGGTCAGTTACACCTGTAGAAGTTAAGGTGAGAAAACAGGGAACCAGAGGAAGAAAAAGGTGTTTGGTGAGAAAGAGAAGATGTACCGAAGAGTCAGCAAAACTAAAATAATACCATTTAAAGGAGTGTTTCGGGCTTTTTATAAGTCTGGGTATTCATCCCGTATCATTCCTAGGGAATCTGTTACCTTTTACCCGATGATGATGGGAGCTTTAGATTACTAATCGATTATTTCAAAAATGTATTTCCTTTAATAACTAAGGAGCCGTTCACGAACATGCTCACACTTTCTAAAGAAACATTCTCATTTGTATCCGGAATCATACGGAGTTTAAAAGTTTAAATTGTTTTGATAGCGTTCGAAGTTTTTGTGGTACAAAAAATACCACACTTGTACTCGTTCCTGATGAAATCGATATAATGTATTATTATTCTACCAATCCAAATAAAATATTTCATTTATTACCTAATTATATTTAAAACTGTAATGTTTTGATATTCAAAAACTTGTTAAAACAATGGTATGTTGGTAGTATGCTATCTATATCTACCCACCGGGTTGGTCTAGTGGAACTCGTCATACAAATCAGGTGATTTCGAAGTCGAAGGTTCTAACGTCCAAATCCTAGTAAAGCCCCAGTTACTTTTACACGGATTTCAGTACTAGATCGTTGATATCGGCGTTCTTTGGTGGTTGGATTTCAATTAACCACACATCTCAGGTATGATCGACCTAAGGCTGTAAAAGACTAAACTTCATTTACATTCGTTCTCTGAAGTAACACCTTACTGTGTGGTTCCGGAGGCTAAACGGAAAAGGAGAGTATGCTATATCTAACCTAAATTGAACAGACAACCCACCGGGTTGGTCTAGTGATGAACGCGTCTTCCCAAATCGCTGATTTGGAAGTCGAGAGTTCCAGCGTTAAAGTCCTAGTATATGCAGTTATTTTTATACGGATTTGAATATTAGATCGTGGATACCGGTGTTCTTTGGTGGTTGGGTTTCAATTAACCACACATCTCAGGAATGGTCGAACTGAGACTGTACAAGACTACAGTTCATTTACAGTCATACTTATTATCCTCATTCATCCTCTGAAGTAATACCTGAACTGTAATTCCCGGAGGCTAAACAGGAAAAGAAAAAAATTGGACATTGGATGGTAAATAGCTGGGCTTAATATGACAAGGTTGTCACGAATTCACTGTACCTTGTTCCCAGTTTGTATAATGTTACTATGTTTAGATTCATTTTTTCCATATTATATTACATATATACGAGCACTAATTTTAATTTAAATTTTCAAAATTTTGAGGTAAATTCACGTTTGGTTACTGTTAAATAGATTTTTAACAGTGATTTGTTATTTTTATTGTGTTTATTCTACAGATGGTAGAGTAAAGTAGCCTCCTTGGCGCGAGTGGTAGCGTCTCGGTCTTTCATCCGGAGGTCCCGGGTTCGAATCCTGGTCAGGCGTAGCATTTTCACACGCTACATTTTTCATTCATCTCATCCTCTGAAGTAATAGCTACCGGTGGTCCCGAAGGTTAAGTATTGAGTTATACTCATCTTACTTTTGTACTTTTTGTTATTCCTTTTCATCAAAGTTATTTATTAGATCTTTTTAATTTGGTTTATATTAAATATAAAGAAGAGAGGCTGTGTACTGTCGTACTGAAATAAATTTTTACATAAAAAACACTAAAAATTGTTTACATACAAATTAGAATGTACAACTAGATCAAAGTAAAACGTGCATATGAATGAATATATACATACTCGTACTATATACTGGTATACTTACGTATTAATTTTACAACAAACTGTTTAAAGTCCTTCCCCTACCTATCGTCAGTATTAATTAAATTTTACTCTGGAAATTTATTTTAATTCAGGACTTGCTCCATTTGTCTTAGAACATATCGTTCTTTTTATCGTAGTCTAAAAATATTATTGTGTTTTTAAAATATCATGTCGAATGCTTATTGCATGTTGTACAGTTTTTTTTTCGTATTTTACTGCAGAATATCAAACATTATTATTACGGTATGGTACATTCAGTTTGTTGTTACGACCTTATTTTCCCTTTTAGCAGCTATTTCAAGCAAATTGTTAATATAACTATTGTTGTAGTATTAGCTTTAATATCAAAATGATCTTTATAGTAGGTATATATAAATCTATCACGCAACGCTCACTGTATGAACTACACAAAATAATAAAAGACATGCTAATAATGACGCATGACATACGTCATATTTGATTTAATGTCGGTGGAAAGGGGTGATAAGAATAGTACTAGTAAGTCCAATGAATTAAATTTTTATTATTTTTTTTCATGATTAAATTTATCGTTTGCGGATGAATCGAAGGGCTGTGAGTTCTTCTTACTTTCTAAGGAAATATAAGGAAAAGCAGTTTAGGGGATTAGAAAGATTGTTATAAGAATTGAATTCTTCGAGTTCCGCGTATAATTTTTAATATACGACTTATTTTTGACGCAGCAATATCTTTGAATGAAAAAAATCTGAATTCTATTTCACTCATTTATTACTTAAAGATTACTTGTTTTAATTACATAATAATATAATTTTTTGATGACATTAATGAGAAACGGATGTCATAAAACATTCAAGATGAAACTCTTCATGTGTTAAAAAGAAACAGAAATTTTCATTTTATAACACTTGTTTGTGTTTTTTTTTTACGAGATATTCTTAGTAATTAAATGATCAAAGTCTATATTAATGAAAATTAACAGAATTATTATTACATTGAAAGGTTATCATAATTGCAATTAAGTTTTATTACAGTTGTTGTGTATGGCTGCTGGATTTTGACTTAAAATTATAAGTTTTGCTTTTTAAACGGATTTGAATAAACGCTTATGAACTTCTATATGCAATTATTAGCATTTTTTAGGATATCAAAGCGGATAAAACCAACTGCCAATCTCTGGTAAGGAAATAAATAAAGAAAACTGTGTTCATGAGATGTCTATTTTAATTAAAACACTAAAGTAGCATTTTAATACTTTTTCAAAATAATTATATATTGTAGTATACCGTCACGTAAAATACATATTTGATCTACATACAATACTAAAGCTTTTCAACAAAGCTTGCCTAAAAAATTCAGATGTGTTCTGACCAAAAATTGTGAATCAGTGGTTAGTCCTTTTTTTCTATGAAGGACACATTACCATAGAATCATTATTGCATTACTTATGTAAAATTTATGCTAGAGAATTAATGTACTAAGTTTTAACCGACAAGCAGTAGGCAGCCATTTTTATGAGAAGGTAGAATGGTAATTATGAAAGGAAAAATAAGAAAAAACGTGATACCTGGTTGTTTTTTTTTTGTACGAGTAGTAATAATTTCAGTAAAAAATTTAAACCTTGTCAAAACAAAAATTTTTTAAGATTTTGTAAATAAAATTGTGCCACAAATTAACCCACTAAAACATATATATTAAAAAAAAAAACAAAGAAACAAACAGCTTTTTCTATATGTGAAAATAAAATTAAAATATTCCATAACAATGAGTTTTTTTTGCCTAAAAAAGATCTCATGTTCTTCTAAAAAGGGAAATGAAAGAGTTTTTATTCTAATAAAAAACTCCTTTTGATTTATGGTTCCCCAAATTTACAAATCCTCCCCTCCCGGAACGGTTTTTAATTTTTTCCTACCCCAGATCGTTATTTATCTTACCTTTAATATAATTACATGTAGGTATCTGTCATTACCAATAATTTACGTATTTTGCCACGGCCATGTTATTATGTAAATTAAAATTTTGTGGGATCTATCGACACATCGATGTTTTTAAGAACATTTTTATGTCTGTATACTGTTCGAGAATTCGTTTGAGTTCCCAGAATTTTTTCAACATGACTACCACTGTTTACAAACAATTATTAATGTATTCAGGGTTCCATTCAAATGCTGCCTGGTTATTTCATTTTACACGATGTCAGTGTCATAAACGATACGTTAAACCACATCCTTGCGGTTAGAAATCATTGTCGGTCTCGTCTTCGACGCCCATTTGCACTTCCATATGACAAGATGAATATTATTATTATTTATTATTTGTAGTATCATTTTTGTCATGCTTCTTGACGCATAACATTATTAAACACATCCGTCAGATTAATCATACACCAAGTAATCAAAGTTTGGGGCACGTTCTAGAAGTTCATTGTTTATTACTATCTTTGGTCGCTCAGTATATTTCTCGTAAAAGCCATAAATTTTGATTTTAGTTATTTATGTTTTCAGATTATGTCCTTCACCTATCTTATTAATTTTGTGCTGTTGATTGTCTTTCGTATCGATGGTAAAATCAGATCTTCAGTAATAGTGTGTTCCGTCTATGTAAATTTTCGTCAAGATATTTATTGAAAACCAGTGAGAAAGGAACACAGCCTTTTCCTACTTCACGATTAATATCGATTCCATCCGTAAGATTGCTACTTATCGCTAAGTTGATGCTAATATTAAAAAATATTTTAATATCAACACAAGCGTTTGACTGTACAACGTCGTTTTAGTATCGACCGTAGTCGAATGCCTTCATATAATCAATAAAAGGCAAATGAGATTTATTCATAGAATTTTTTTTATTTGCCTTAAATAGAATATTTTAATAATAAATAGAATCACTATGGAGACTACTTTCCTCTTCGAAGTTCATCTAAAACAACTGTTTTCTGTATTTTTCGTGATCTATATGTTATAACTTTACGCATATATCTTATTACTGGATGGTTATAAAAGTACCTTCATAATTATCATAATCGTGGTTTTTCCTATAAAAAAAGTAATTGATTCTAAATTGCAAACACCAGCCAAAAATTTATAGTATACGTGTTTTTATTAGTTTGAACTTTTTAATGTGACATAATTACTACATCCACAACTTTGGTTATTTGTTTTATATATTCCAATTTTTGCCTTATTTTATAGTATCTACTTTTAATCATATCTCAACAAGTTTTTTTACATTTTGTGTTCTAACATACGGCCTAGTAAATTACTTCGTCTCTTAATAAGATTCTGTCACAAATTTTTTCCCTATTCGTCACTAGACGAATATTTAGTTTTAATATTATAGCATCATGTAATTTGTAACTTCCTTCTGTATCACTCCGTATCTCAAAGGGGAAAACCCATAGTAATGGGGAAAACACAAAGGAAAAGAATATACGTATCTTTTGTATTTTCCTCATTATCATGTTTCGCTATCATAAAATCCTGACATATTTTTTACAAAAATCTTTCAAATTTTTAGATTCATATTTTAATTCTACCACATATTTTTTTTTTTTGCTTTTTTTTCCTTAATTGTGCTAGTCTGCTTTCGATCCCTGCGTTAATTCGGTAATTCTTTATAATTTTACTTCCTAAATAACATAATTCTCTATCAGGTCTGTTATGATTATTTTATTATCTAGTTCTATATTATCCTCCTTTCTATCAGATTTCATTTATTTTGTTTTAGTCTGATTTATTCCCATTTTACCATTGTCATCAGCAAATCTCAGTGTATTCGTCCAATTTTCTTAGTTCCTCAACTCTCAAATTTTGCCTTATATTGTATTAGTTAATTTAGAAATCATTATTTTTATGATACTGATATTTTTATTCTTTTATAATTTTATTAAATACTTTTCTATAATTTAAAAATTCCAGGTAAATACGGATGAACCCATCGGGTTGGTCTAGTGATGAACTCGTCATCGCAAATCAGTTGATTTCGAAGTCTAAGGTTCAAATCCTAGTACAGGCAGTTATACGAATTTGAATACTAGATCGTGGATACCGGTGTTCTTTGGTGGTTGGGTTTTAATTAACCACACATTTCAGGAATAATCGACCTGCGTGTATGTACACTTCATTTACATTCATACATATCATCCTCTGAAGTAATACCTTACGGTGGATCCGGAGGGTAAACAGAAAAGAAAGAAGATAAATACGGGCAAGAGAAAAGTATAAAAGTTTTTGAAAAGTGTATTAAAAGGAAAGTATTGAAAATTATAAAGATTTTAGTGTACAAAACAATGCTTAAAGACGAATTAGTAATGTATGTAGTAGTCTTGTAGAAAGAACACACGGAGCTAATAAATTTGGTTGTAAAAGTAAATGTGGAGGTTTAAATGAGTAAAAAAAATCGTTGGTTTTTACGGATATTTTAATATACGATATACGTTTATAAGAGAAATTACCGGAATTAAAAAATAATTAACTAAATCAGTCACGAATTATATTGTTAAAAAAAATCATTTTTATTATTAATAAGTTGTAATAGTTCAATTATAAAACATTTTTATTATCGTGAGTAAACAATTTATGAAAACCTTTTTACATTATTTTGTTTTCTATTATTATTATTAAAGATGTAGTGTTATGATTTGTTTAAATTTTTAATTATATTTATAACGTTTTGAAGTGCGTATACTGTAATTTTGGCGCGTTGTAAATTATGTTGGTGCATGCGTATTTGGAACAGGCGATGTCAGTTTTTTAATTTGTTCAGGTGTCTTGTTGCTGTTTGGCACAAAGCAGTAAACTGCTATAAACAGAACTAAACAATTTTTTTTAATAAACCGATAGCCCTGACACATATAGTGATTCAGTCTATTGTGTATACCGCATAAAGGGAGATGAAACTTCTTACTACTTTTAGCAGATTTCTAAAGAATTAGGAAATCGTTACTGCGCCTGGTTAAGTTTATAGGCAAATGTATTTATATATAAAATTTATGCGTAAACCCCAGTTATATTGTATAAATTATTTTTAAAAACTGTAGTCATCAGGAATCAGGATGAATAAGTAGTAGTTATATAGTTAAAAAATTATATTCCCCTGGGAATCCCGGGTAGTGAACGTGCGAATTACGCTGGTAAAGACGTATGTAGCCGACCGTCTTTCATCACTCGTGTTAATGCTGACGATTCTATTAATTCTGTTAAACACACTCTTCAAGGAATGCGGTTAGATGACTGGGCTGCTACAGTAAATAACAAACTCGGACACATCAAGGCTACTGTGTTTCAATGGAATTCTTCCTGCAGAAATGACCGTAGAGAAGATGTGCACCTTACTCATGGAGCCCACCAGGTCGGTCTAGTGGTGAACGCGTCTTTGCAAATCAGCTGATTTCGAAGTCGAGAGTTCCATTGTTCAAATCCTAGTAAAGACAGCTACTTTTATACGGATTTGAATACTAGTTCGTGTTTACCGGTGTTCTTTGGTGGTCGGGTTTCAATTAAGCACATATCTCAGAAATGGTCGACCTGAGATTGTACAAGAATACACTTCATTTACACATACCATCCTCATTTATTCTCTGAAGTTTTCCTGACGGTGATTCCCGGAGGCTAAACAGGAAAAAACTTTACTCATGGACATCTAATGAATGAGGCCGATGCACCCGTTTGTGTTCGCTGCGTCTGTCGACTAACGATACACCAACACCTCGTGGAATTGTGTTCTCCGGCATTGCTCGTAAATTTAAACTAGGAGCTAACTTCCAACATATTCTAGGAAACAATACGATGATGCTATCGAATATCTTGTATCTTACGGTCGTGCATCTGTATTCGATTATTTAATAATTATTGTAATTTGTTTTTTTTTTTTGTAATATTGTATTATGTTTGTTACGGGGGATGATAATGCGAAAGCATTTTCGTTCTCCAAAAAGAAAAAAAAGAAAAACTCCTGCGTAGTTCTGCGCAAGAAGACTGATTTTCGTTTCCCACTATTTCGCAGTAGACAAACAAGATTTTTAGAGTGCAAGGAACTACATAAGTTCGATTAATCAGTAAACCATTCGCACAAGCATCAATTTTCAATTCACTCATCGCTGTGACTTGCTACATAAGCGCATTTGAAAAACGCACCTCTACAGTCAACATAACCTCAAATTTTCACACCACAACTTCTGATACATTATTAGAGTATATTTAAATTTCAATGAATTTGATTTAGTAGTTTAGAAGATTTTCAAGCCAAAAGATTTTATTCATAGGCCTGTAAATATATAAGGAAACCCCATTTTAAGTGAATGGTATTGGTTTTACGTTTTCTTTCTCTTCATATTTATCACCTTCTGTTAATTTTGTTACTCTTCCCGTGTTGTTAACATTTTCTTCCTCTTCATTTATAATGTTCATTTATTATTCATCTTTTTGTCGTTTTTTTTTTTTTTTTTTTTTTAGATATATTTCTTCATGTTATCTTTCTTTTTCCTGTATGATTGTTTCTTTTTCGTTTTTGGTTATTCACCATATAATCCAATAATAAAAACTGAGTATTTTACACCGTAAGGTCGAAATTAACATTTGTAACCAGTATACAAGAGTTCACTTAACGAAATAGTTTAATTATTATTAACTTTTATTTATACGACACACCAGAAATCTGAAACTTTTGCTAATCAGCAACTCATGAACATACGAATAATACTGATCTAGTAGTACGAGTAAAAACGGGAATTTTACTCTAAGCTTTCATGTACGATTGTTGAATTAATAATTGTATAAATATTTGATGTTAATAAAAACTAATATTTCAGCAGTTGTGTAACTGTCCAATTTATTAAAGAACTGGTGGACAGTTACTCGCTTTCAAATGAAATATGTTTAAGTAAAGTGCAGAAAAAAATGTGTATATGTAATTTAATAGTAGTACAAGGAAGTCATGTGGTGTCCACATTAGATATTTTTCGAATTGGACATCTCTGGATCGTTTAAACAAATCTTTTTTCTTTTGAGGTTTTAGTCTTCTGTAGTATCCCAAACAATCATTTTTTTTTATCACAGAGAAAACCCTGGTTCTGTTAATTTCGCCATTGTTTCCTTTTCCATCTTTAAAATCTTAAAAGCCAATTTAAAATCTTTTAACCTCATATATTTTTTCCCTAGAAAATTTCTTTGTCAAAAATATTTCTTCTCTTATTCCGATCTCTTGATGGTCTTTTCCTATCTCTACCAGCCAAATGTTTTTACTTTTGAGATTATCAAAGAAGTGTAACAATCCTCTTCATTTATTCTTTTTATATCACCGTAAAACATTATTTTCTGTTTTTTGAGTCGTATATATTTTCAAATTTTCTGTAAATTTCCTTGTTTGATATTAAAATATTTTTATGTTCTTACACTTAAAGCCACTAATTTTTTCTTAGAATTGATTTTTATTTTCTGTCGGGCAAACTAACAATAAAAATTCCATTATTTAGTTTTTTGAATCTTTTTTCTTGATTCGACAGGAAAGATTATTAAATGAAACTTATTTTTAATATTAATACAATCAGTGATGATTACATAATAAATATAATTATTTGGATTAGAAAAATATAAAAAAAAAATGGAATGAAAACGTGATTAAAAATTGTTGATTGTTCTGTGTTACAAATGATAAATCAATCAATTAATTATTAATTAGTAGTTTGATTTTATCCGCTGCTTTCAATGATATTCATTATTTTCTGAATTATATACAACATTTTTTTATTGATTCTGTTTTTATTTTTCTAAGATGGTTTTTATGTTTTTTTTCATACAAAAAATGAAATTGGAATGATTGCCTTGTCCACTTCATTTCGTAGTGTTATTCTAGATATAACATTTTACTGAAATAAATTCTGTCGTTGGAAGCTAATTAATGAACGAGCTGAAAAGTTATTTATAATTATTCATCTGACGAATCTAATCCTGGCTGTTTTAATATTTTTTTTAGGTCTTGTTTTGTCATGGATAGTTAACTATAATACAATTCTTTTTAATTAAACATAATTAAGCTTTAATTCTTTTGAGAATAAACTTTGTCTATAGAACGTTTATTTTTAACTTAAAAACAAATCAATTTCAAATTAAATGATATGAAAAATTGGTCAGTATAATTTAATTAATTTTAAAACTGTAATTGATGCTCTTATTTAATTCATAATGTTATTTTCATCGAATTTTTTGAATTTCAGTATAAATATTAAAAATTGAAAACTACAAAATTATCTCTGATGATAAATATTACTTTTATTTTTAAAAACTTAAATTTTTAACATTTAAATTCATTATGTTTTTGAAAATGATATGGAATGTTTTTATGTATAATATTAGTAATAGTAGTATTTTTATGCTTATTAAAATAAAATAATTTTTTTTTGTTGAATATTTGTACGATTGCTGTTGTATATTTTATGTACTGTATTAAATAAAGCATGAAGAATGATAACATGGAAAACCTTGAAATTATTATTTGGTTATTGATAAAAGAGCAATGGCTTTTTAAAATTAGCATTAGCTTGTTGAAATATTACTATTTTTATTTATTTAAAAGTAAACTTTTCTCTCATTCTCTCTCTGTCTCTAGCTCACCCTCTCTTTAATGTATATTTTATTTATTTACGCATTGATTTTTAATAAATGTTATGAAATGTTTATTTTAACATTCCCTGTATAAATATTGATTAATATGTTCACCAATATTTTATTGTATCTCTTTTATTATTACTGGTTTTCGCTAGTATTATTTTATTCTGGAACACCCATTATTGAAAAATACAATAAAAAATAACTTAGACTTGAAAGGAAATATAATTTCTTTTCTTTTTAATATAATTCTAGTAAAATTATCCAAAATAATTAATAAAATAATAATAATCAGCCTCTTTTCTTCAATCTTTGGTCTTCGTAAGTACCAATCATTTAGAAGAATTACAAGCATTCCATTACTGTCTCCTCGTGAAATTTTTAAGAATTAATCATTGATAAATATGAAGTGGTATGAGGTATACCGATTATCTAAAGAGCTAATTGGTATTCAGAATTAAGGAAAAAATATGTAATATAAAGTATACAAAAAAGAATATCCGGGTTTTAAAACTGTTTAAAATTTCTTAACTTTGACTTACAGTAATGAATGATAAACAAAATGAAAGAGTGGCAGTTACAGTTTTCCCCTAAACGTGTTCAATGCGAGCACTATTTCTCAAGAGGCATACATCGAACCAATAAGAGGGTTCGTTCCGTTCTTCAACCAGCATATCTCGAGTAAAGGAAGCCGACAACTTCATCTTATACCTTAAATAGGAAAGATCACCGGTAGCCAATGCGCGTAAACGTATCCTTTATAAAACCCCGAAGGAAAAAATTATCCCGAAGGGGATCAGATCGGGTGACTTTGAAGACCACTGCAAACAAGCTGTCATCGGGTCCGTGCCGACCGATGCAGTGTTCTGGGAAAACGTCATTCAACCGGTTCTGTTGGTGAGGCGTATCATCCTGTTATCAAATAAAATTCTCTGGTCCATCTTGAAGTCAAGGAAAAAGCTGTGTATCCATATCCAAATAAGAAACTCCTGCTACGCTTGTTTCAGCGAAAAAACACGGCCTGTAAATTTACCGTTGGGATATCGTACAAAAAAATTAAATTTTGGGGTGTCCTTTTCGGATTGTAAGAGTTCATGCGGATTTTCTGACCCCCAGATACGGTCATTATGCGTGTTAACTTTTCCGCTAAGATGAAATGTTAAATCATCAGTTAATACAATACGATCAAGAAATTCATCTTCGTGCTGCAACGTTTCGCTGGCGAAGTCAGTACGCATAGCGTAGTCGGTAGGCTTCAAAGTCTATTACAGCTGCAAATGGCACGGACGCATATGTAACAGTCTCCTTAAAACATTTCACACTGTCATCACCGGCATCGCTAGTTCGCAGTTGATCTTCCTAATAAATTTTTTAGACTCCAGGAGTTTTTAGGACTCCATGAACGTTCAACACTTTCTTCAGACACCCTCGGTCGTTCTTTACTCTACTCTATACACAGACATTCGGTCGTTTCAAACCTATTACGCTATCGATAAATATTATTGTCGCTCGAGGAATCAAAATTAAACTTTCTGTAGAACGCGCGGTGAACTGTAACTATAGACTCACATTTAGCAAACTGCATATCACAGAAGACTATGTATTCAGGAGTCGCGATCTTTACGAGTGGCGCTGTCAAGCGGAAAGGTATAAAAATCAATGTATGGCCATGTGCCAGCTAAAACCTTTGTATTTATTTATTTTTTCTTCCTGTTTAGCCTCCGGGACTCACTGTCAGGTATTACTTCAGAGGATGAATGAGGATGATATGTATAAGGGTTATTTTTTTTCAAGGCCCGATCGATTGCGAAATAAAAACCCGCGCAAAAATCGGATGAATCTTTGCGCATATGTGTTGCGCAGAGTCTCTAGTATGGCCTTCAATCACTCCGCGTCACTTCGTTTAGTTCTGAACACGCAGCTAGCACGTAAAAATGTCTACAACAGTAGCATCTCCCGCCAAGTGTGAAGTGCGTGCGGTAATTCGATTTCTTCAGGCTGAGGGGTGTAATGCAGCTGAAATTCATCGACGAATAAGTAATGTGTACGGTGAAACTTCAATGAGTGACAGCAAAGTGCGAACTGTGGTGCAGGAACTTTAAAGCAGGACGTACAGATGTTCATGATGCAGGCGGTCAGGGAAGGAAGCGAGTGTCAACCGGTGATCTCGTTGAGCGAGTGGATGAAGGCAATTCGAGAAAATCGTCGGTTCACAAAATCTGTATTGAGTGATTCGTTTCGTGAAATTTCAATGTCAGCTCTCTACACCATTGTGAGTGAGAGACTTCAGTACCGCAAACTGTGTGCGAGATGGGTTCCCAAGATGCTGTCCAACCATCACAAAACAATGAGAATGGACGCCTCCCTAACGTTTCTCCAGCGCTACCACAATGAAGGAGAAGATTTTTTGAACAAAATTGTCACAGGGGACGAGACATGGGTCCATTTCGAAACTGAAGAAACAAAAGAACAATCCAAACAGTGGATGCATTCTCATTCTTCCAGTAAACCAAAGAAGTTCAAGCGAACCTTCTCCAACAGAAAGTGTATGGCTACTGTGTTCTGGGACCGGAATGAAGTTCTCTTGGTGAAATTCATGGAACGTAGCACGATCATCACTGTAGCCTCATACTGCGTGACTCTTCAGAATAAGGGGAGAGGAATGTTGTCATCAGGCATTGTCTTTCTCCATGACAATGCTCGGCCGCACACTGCAGCTGTAACAAAGAAGCTCCTGCAGCGTTTTCGTTGGGAAGTGTTTGATCACCCACCATACAGTCCGGACTTGGCTCCATCCGATTTTCACCTCTTTGCTCACATGAAACGCTGGCTAGGAGGACAACATTTTGGCACAGACATCGAGCTGCAGACCAGCGTAGAAACACGGCTATGAAACACGTTCTATGACGAGGGTATTGGAAAGTTGGTACCACGCTACGACAAATGTCTAAATCGGAGTGGCGAGTATGTAGAGTTTCTCTACATAAACGCGTAACTATGTAAGTACTTGTTACAAATAAAACATTTTTTATTTTCACTGTGGTTTAATTTCGTGACCGATCGGACCTTGAATCTTTGAGTGTAAATGAAGTGTAGTATTGTACAGTATCAGGTCGACCATTTCTGAGATGTGTGATTAATTGAAACGCAACCACCAAAGAACGCCGTTATCCACGATCTAGTATTCAAAAACGTATAAAAGTAACTGCGTTTAATTGGATTTGAACGTTAGTACTCTAGACTTGCTGATTTGCGAAGACGCGTTCACCCTAGATCAACCCGGTGGGTGCCGAACTAAAACTGTCCTTTTCGATTTTTGATTCTAGCCTTAAATGAGGACTGTACACCATCCTAGAAGTATTATAACAGATTAAAAACCCAATATTTTTTGTGCATCTGGTGTATGTGTAAAAGCTTCCCAGTTAGATAGTTGTATATCTTATAGTATACATTATGTAAGGGAACGTAATATGTATAAGGGAATACGTGCTAAACGGGCTTAATTTTACACTTCGGGGTTTTTGTAGATTTTGACGTTTCATCATCCCGCTCTAACCAAAAATAACACTTTCGGGTTGAAAAATTCCTAAGTACATAAATATTTAAATTTTATTGCCAAAATAATTTAATAATATTGCGATGACTGCTTTTTTCCTTGTTATCTCCAGATTGGATGGACTGTTTTGGATAAAATTTAGCGCGATTATTTCTGAATATCGGGCGATGATGACATTCAATTCTGGTCACAATTGGTCAAAGAGACACAAAGATAGAAAGACATGGATTACGTAGCTCAAAATTTTATTGAAAGGGTATACAAATTTTTCACGTAGTTTAATACCCGTTTTGTAGCTAAGATATTTTCAGTTGATATTACCCATTAGGGAAAAATCTCTTTTTTTGTCGTTTCTTGACAAAAATCATTTATTTTCTTGTATTAATCCATTATATTTTTGTAATTACGCAATTGTTTCGGCAATTTCATTTAGCGGGGGAGCCAATAAGCTCGTTTCTTTTGCTTTTATCTGCAAGTATAGTTTTTATTGATATTTTCAGACTGGATTAACTGATTTGTACGAAACTTTGTACTATCACTTCTGAATATGGGTTATTTATCCCATTTAATTTAGGTTGCAACCGGTCAAAGGAATAAGGACCAGAATCTCAAAATTTTACTGGAATCATTTTTTTTATATAATTTTTTTATTTTTAGAGAATAATCTGTTCCACTTTTTTCCTTCTAAATCGTATTAGTCTGTTGATGGTTAAGACTTCGTTAGTAAGAGTTACATAACTTTCCTCTATTTACCGAAAAATATATGCAACACTATGTCGGTTTATTTTTATACAAATTTTGACATTCTTTTTTGTCAGTTAGTGAATATTATTGCAGTCGAGAAATTTTCTGAAACTCGTTTTGTATTTTAGGTGATAAAGTATAATATTTCACCGTGTAAATATTATTTACCACCTTCTATATTTTTTTGCTATTATATCTTAACCCTAAAAACCAAAACTAAATCTTTTTCTGGAATTTTCCAAATTATTTATGGAAAATTATAGATTTTCATAAATTTAAACTAAGAATAAAAATGTTAAGTAATCAATATTCATAATTTAAAAACGTTGACCAGCCATCGGTGTTCGTTTTAAATGTACTGATCTTTATATGATGTTTTTAGTGAACGGTCACAACTTTGCTGAACTATAAATTTTTTTTTCTCATTCAAACTGGATCCTTTTAGTAATCTTGCATATTATAAAAGCTGAAAGCTTTGTTGTATCTGTGATTATAGGTTCGTTAAAACTTACGTAACTAAATAATTTGTATCGATTTTTTTAAACCGAAAAGAAATAAAGTAATGTATTAGTAGGTTTTTGTTTTGTTTTAAAAGCGAAACAGAAGTAGTTATATGAATTATTAAATTAAATACTGTGTTACCAATATAGCGATGTCCTTGTACGTTATTATGATAAATAAGTTGAATTAGTTATACAGTATTACATGTTGCTCGTTTGAAACAATTGACGTATACAGGTCAAGAATATACTTATTCTGTATTGTAGAAGTATATCTGTCGTAAAAAAAAAATGAGTATGCTTTGAACAAATAAATGTAGGTGGTGTACGTGTAGTTCGATTATTTAAAAATCTTCTAGAAGTTTCTTTATATCTGACTCTTTTTATTAAGATATCAAGTACATGTATAAATTGAAAACCACGTTTCAGTTCCTGCTATAGTTTCTTGTAATACCTATTCAACTTTTGTTCTGTTTCATCTACTCTTACTCATTAAAAATAGGCGTGCAATTTGCGGGTCTTTAATGGAAGTAAAATGTGAAATTTTTTTTTTATTCTGAATAAGTTTTTGAACTTGTTTATGAATAAAAAAAGTTAATAAAATAAGTTAATTTAGTTAATTAACTTACATTTAATTGCCCGAGTTCTCCTACTGAGCAGACACAGTGTAGAAGGTTTAGGGTTAAGAAAGCGAGACCATCGGGGAACGCATTACCTCCTACGTGTCGCAGAACCTGGATCTACGTCCTTGCTGTTGTTTTTTTCCTAAGAAAACTACTGTCGTGATTTTAAATGTGCAGCAATCGTAATTCGGTCTCCTTTTAGATCATAAATCTTTTCAAATAATTTCGAGAGTGGTTTCCATTAGCCTCGTAATTTCTTGAAGGAGCTCCCTTTTAGTTCATTGTTAACGCCATTTCGGTTCTGGGACTGATTATAGTTCAGAGGTGCGCTCTATGGAAAACTGAGCTGCGGCCATGTCTACTATTCGGTTACTTATCGGTTCATAGATTTGTTTGCCTTTCTGTCAGGATTGTACATTTCGGTCGATATGGAGGAAATAGAACATTCTTCTTCTTTTTATGCAGTTTCTTGGCATATCATCTGGCTTCCTTTTCTCTAGGTATTTCTTTCCGACCTTATGTTTTCTTTTGAGTGTTCTTTGTTATTTTTAGAATCTGTGAACTGTAAGGAAAGGATCATGTGAAAATTGCAGGTCTCCCTTTGAACATTACATCCAACATCTTTTCTTCTGGAATCTTCAGTTCTTTAAACAGGATGGATTTTGTATGGAACGACCTTAAATACATGACAGTCGTCGTTTTGAGTATTTCATATATAAGGGTACAGAATAGGGGTAATGTAATCTATATATATATATATAAAAATTTTAAGTTCGTTTGTGTACGCTTCAAAAATTCAAAATGTTCTGCACCGATTGAGCTCAAATTTTAGCACGATATATAACCCGCATCAAAGATTGTTTTCATCTATTTTTAATAAATCTATCTATCTATTTTTAATTTGTACATTTTTAATTTGGAAATGTAAACAAAGGAAAACCAATCAGACCAATGCAAGATGGCCGCTGTCAAACACAAGGACCAATCACAAAGAGCCTGTATGGCCGTTGCCAATGCAAACAAAATCACAACTGATTAGGTAAAAAATTTCTTTGAATTATATTTAACAGCTAAAACATTTGTATTTTATTAAAAAAAAAAACAAAAAAACACCAAAACAAAAAGAAAAGCCACCAAGAAGGATGGCTTACAGTAAATACATTAAAACACCCAACTTTCTTATAGCCCAGATAGACTTAAGACTATGAAAACAAAAAAAGTCGAAATAACCAAATACATAGAAAATAATATCCCTACATATTGACCAAAAAATCCTTAGGTTAAATATTCACTTTTGTCTGAATTTACAGAAGGCATTTACAACGAAGTATTGATAAATATTGAAGACAAGTGCTTAGCTAATGCAAATAAAGTTCTTAGTCAATTGGGAATGCCAGCACCCACCCGAGCTGCGATTGCTTCATTTGATGTGGATTTACGCCGTGAACAGAGTTACAACATTGGTGATCTTCAGTCATATGTCAAATCAAACATTCCCAAATTAACGCGTGAACAGAAAGGCATTTATGATCGCATAATGCAAATGATAAATGACGGAGTTGGGGGGACCTTATTCTTGGATGCGCCAGGAGGAACTGGGAAAACATTCCTCGTTAGATTGATTCTAGCAACGGTTCGATCAAAAAATGACATAGCCCTAGCTCTTGCTTCGTATGGAATAGCTGCGACATTGTTACCAGGTGGAAGAACTGCGCATTCAGCTCTGAAGTTGCCATTAAACATGCAAATCATCGAGACTACCACGTGCAATATTTCCAAAGCATCCTGTATGGGAAAAGTATTACAAAAATGTAAACTCATTGTTTGGGATGAATGCACGATGGCACATAAAAAGTCGCTTAAAGCTCTTGATCGATCGTTACGAGATTTGCGTGGAAACGTTCAACCATTCGGGAATGCTTTGATATTGCTCGCAGGAGATTTTAGACAAACATTGCCTGTAATTTCTGGATCGACACCAGCAGACGAAATAAATGCTTGCCTCAAATATTCAACACTGTGGCGACACGTACGTACATTGCAGTTGACTACGAATATGCGTGTCCAGTTGCTGAATGATCCATCAGCCGAGGTATTCTCACGACAGTTACTGGACATTGGAAACGGACAGCTGCCAGTCGATGAGACGTCTAGACTAATATCATTTCCTGATAATTTTTGTAATTTAGCAATATCGAAAGAAGAACTGATCGAAAAAGTATTTCCTGATATTCAAATTAATCATAGAAATCACGATTGGCTCAGTGAACGAGCTATCCTTGCCGCAAAGAATAAAGATGTCTATCAACTTAATAATGTTATTCAATCCAGCATTCGAAGTGAGGAAATTACATATAAGTCGATAGACACCGTTGGGGAAGCAGATGAAGTATTTAATTATCCAACGGAATTTTTAAACTCATTTGATCTGCCAGGGATGCCACCACACATATTAAAATTGAAAATAGGTGAGCCAATTATCCTGTTGCGGAATATTAATCAGCCAAAAATCTGCAACGGCTCGCGACTTGCAGTTAAGAAATTGATGAATAACGTAGTGGAAGCAACGATTTTAACGGGGCCTTTCAAAGGTGAAGATGTCCTCATTCCTCGAATACCCATGATCCCGACCGGTACACCATTTCAATTTAAAACATTGCAATTCCCAATTCGATTGGGATTTGCAATCACAATCAATAAAGCTCAAGGTCATTCTTTAGAATTGTGTGGTTTAGATTTAGATGCGGATTGCTTCTCACATGGACAACTGTATGTGCGTGTTCCCGAGTCGACAAACCAGATAGCCTTTATATCTACGCAGAGAGTGGAAAAACAAAAAAAAATATTGTATATCCACAAGTATTGCAAAATTAAACTTCTATGAAACGTATGCTTTGTTTTGTTTCTCATTTCTCATCCATGCAACCACAATGTGCCACAGCGAAGCGTAGCGGGTACAGCTAGTTTAATATAAATTTAAATTGAGGTTCACGTTATTAGGCATTTTAAGTCTGGAACGGTAAAGTTAAACTTTAAAGGCGTTGCAACTATAGATATTTTTATCGACTTCTCATACTGCACAATCGGTCAGTGAGCACTGCTTCGACGCGATCGCGGCCGGTTCTGGGTCCTGAAAACCCCCTAAAAATTCAAACAGACGTACACAAAGTAATAATATTTGTCTTAATTAATTGTTGTAAGAATGGTTAAAATCGATTATGAAAGCGTTCTCAAAGGTCTCTCAAGGTTGTGCGACCTTATCTCCGGTTCCAACATAAGGTAGATCGAAAACACCTTTTTATGATCTTTATGTTGTTACACATCTTAGGGTTATGTAGAACCAGTCAGAGTTACTTTGTCCGAGAGAGTTGAGTTGTACATTTCTGTTATGTTGTTCTAATATTAAAAGATAAAACCTGAAAAATGAAAACATTTCACATTAGAAGCGTTTTGTCAGATTATAATTTCAATTACATTTGTAGACAAAGTTCATAAAATATATTAGGGTAATACTTGTTTTCATAAGGATTTCATTCAGAGAATCCAAAATGAGAAAATTAAAAAAAATATTAATATAAATATATAGGTAAAATAAATAAATCTTCATTATGAGATGGGCCTTTTGGGAAATTAAAAAAATTAATAAAGTAGAATTAAGATTTCAGAATTCATAAAAGTATATTTTGAATCAATGTAAATATTTCTCAGCTAATTCATTATATGCAGTAGCACAGTTATTGTCTTCATACTTTTCTTTTTTAAATAATCACTTGACATTTTTTCAAAACGGGAAAAGGGAATTAATTTTTATCTTCTGTTATAAAACATACAAGTTTTTTTTTAGTTAATATTAACTATATTATTTAAAAAAAAAAAAAAATGCTGACAAATTTTTCCGTAAATATTTTTACACTAGCGAAAATTAAATTTTTCAATGTTATAGACTTAAAAAATCATCGGGTAATTACGATTTTTCGTATTTTATTATTTATTCAGTTTGTCTTTATCACAAAACAAATAATTCAAAACAGTTATTAAGCGTTTTAGTTTAATCAATAAAATTTAATATACTTGTACAAATGCAGACTCAGATTTGTGCTGATACCTTTTGTTTTAAATAATCATATAACATAATTAAAATATTACAGTATTTTTTAGGTCTATTAGCAATAAATTAATTTTTTAAATACCCTTTTAAAATTGACATTTTACTTCAGTGATAAAAATTCTCCACCTAGATGTATCTCCACCTAGATTCACCTCATTTAGAAAAAAGATGTGTAAATAATATGTCAAAACATTAAAAAGTTAGTAAAATGTGTAATTTCTTTTTATTTGTGGATCTTTTTACCCGAATTTTTCTAATACGGTACAAAAAACCTTCCATCCTGATGACGGTTAATTTAGAGAGATATTTGTAAAGAGAATTTGAGAGAATTCCATTCTTTATGGGACATTTATTTATATTACTTTCTGATAAGAGTTGGAAAATTTCCTACCCTAATACGCCTCATCCACAAAAGAATAATAATAAAGAAATCTATAGTTTGAAATTTCGCCATAAACTTATGTTTATGGCGAATGTATATATATATATCTCTCTCTCTCTCTCTCTCTCTCTCTCTCTGTGTGTGTGTGTGTGTGTGTGTGTGTGTGTGTGTGTGTGTGTGTGTGTGTGTGTGTGTGTGTGTGTGTGTGTGTGTGTGTGTGTGTGTGTGTGTGTGTGTGTGTGTGTGTGTGTGTGTGTGTGTGTGTGTGTGTGTGTGTGTGTGTGTGTGTGTGTGTGTGTGTGTGTGTGTGTGTGTGTGTGTGTGTGTGTAGGTGTTTATGAATATATTTTCAGTTTTGTTTTTTCAGTATTTTGTCGTATTTTTATGATAGGTTAAAAAAAACACGTGTAAGCAAAATTTTAAGTTTTAGATTAAACTCTCTCCGAAAGTTAACCCTTTCAATAACTCCACAACATAATGTTAATTATGTTCTTTTTACTAATATATCGCTATTGATAAGCTAAAATACCGTATTTCTTTGTGATAATATCCATTCCATTACACACTGATACAGTGTTCTTCCGCTGTATTATCGTCTCATGATGATTGTTTTCTTTATTTATATATTATTAGAAGTTACCTGCTGATTTTCCGTACTGGTTTGACTGCTATTGTTGATTTTAGTTTAAAAAAAACTTGTCTGAAGGTCATGTGAAACGATTTTTTATGGTTGTCTGGCAAATAGCTATGTCATTTACTCGATTCTGTATTTCATAACAATTTTACATGCAACATTAGATGTACTTATTTTGATTTATTTTTTCCAAACTACGGCAGGAGCTCGCTGCGCAAAAACACAAATTGTTAATTTAGTTCCTATTTTAATAAAATATTTACGTAAATTTTTCATAATTTTATTTGCATCCCCCTCCCTCTTAAAACGATTTGCAATCGAAATACAACCTATTCTCTTCAAGAAATCGGAAAAATTCATTCTTTGTTGCGTAGATGTGACCTCGTTTCAAATTTTAAAAATGTTTTCTTCCATAGTCGATTGAAATTTTACCTGTTTTATTTTTTATTGAAGTATTTTTGCTAGAATCCATCCTTACTAAGTAAGTCACAAAACAAAAGTTTTTTTAAAAGTGAGGGCATGTCAAAGCAATTATTAAATATTTAAAAAAAAGCTCTTTCTTACAAAATATACAGCAAATAGATGTTATTTGTCACAGACTTATATTAATTATAGATGTAGTATCGATATCGATTATAGATGCAGTTTCGATGTAATGTAATCGGGAAGTAGGTTCATATTTTTAATTGTATCGTTATTTCTGATCAATGTGCTTAATATATTTTTGTGTTGCGAATTTATTTTTATAAAAACTACAGTTAAAGCAAACTGGTATTGGTATTCTTTATGGGGGATACAGCTAATTTTGAGGATGAATTTTATTAAATAAACAAATAATCGCCGGGTCTAGCCGCACAGGAGGCTTGTTTGCAGCCTCCTTTCACTAATCACGTTGTTTCGAACGATCTTGATGACAGCCAGTCATCACGATCGTGATGACTGGCAGAGTGAATGGAATGCTACCATCAATAATAAACTTCGTCCAATTAAGGACATTGTTTCACCCTGGACCTCTTTATGTAGGAATAATCGTCGTGAGGAGGTTATTATTTGCTGTTAGCGAATAGGGAACACTAGGTTCACTCATGAATATCTGATGACTCAGACTGATGCACCCGTTTGTGTTCGCTGCGACTACCAAATTATAGTACACCACATATTTTTGGAGTGTGTCTGTTATGCGGCATTGCGTCGGAAATTTAAATTTGGGTCTAACATCAGAAATATCTTAGAAAGAATGGGACGATGTTATCGAATCTTTTTACATTTTCTTAGGGTTGTCCGTTTATATTCTAATATTTGAGTTTTCTGTAGTATTGTTTCAGCTATTTATGTCATTTGGCGCTTGACAGATGGTAAATTTATTGTTTTAATTTTAATTATTAATATAATATTTAATTGTGGTTTTATTTCACTTTTAGCTTACGTCACAGGTTTTTTTCCATATATGCTGTGTTTTTATATTACTGGGTTTTAGTTTTTAATTTAATTTTTAATATAAATAATATGTCCGGGCGCTGATGACACGTCGTTGTATGCCTGTGAAAAGAAATTAAATAAAAATGACGGATAAAGATTTAACAAGGTTAAAGTTGGGAAGATCGCAGCTTAGGAACCATTTTACAACTGAAATTGGCCACACAAATAGGGGCATTGAAGTCCTTGAATATTACTTTGGAAAAATATGCGTGCATAATATTTCCGTAATTAAAGTCTGCTCTTTTAGAGAGTACATTAAAGGATGAGAAAGAGTTAAAATATCATTAGAAGGTAATGAGACGAATGATAATATATTTCTAAAACAGTTATTGATTTTTTACGACAGAAGTAGAAAGCTAAAAACGCATGAAGCTAGCCCGGGATACGTTTGTAACTAAAGTTAATGAAGAGCTAAGTGATGTTAAAGGAAATAAGGAAAAGAGAATTTTTAGTAAAGAGAAAATTGCTACTGCGGCAAGGTTAGTTAACATGAAGAAAAATAATAAAAAGCCTATATTTTCTGTGAAGTTTCACATCATAGTACTGATTATTTTAAGGTCCGAGATAAAAATTTAGAGGAATTGCAAACTATAGTAAAAGACAAGGATGGTTGTTTTCCTGTTTTAAGAAAGGACATAGTCATCATATTTGTTGTCAATTTTAAGTTTTTAGCCATTATATATAAAAGGAAACATGTAATTGCATGTTCAAACAGGAAAGGTCAATAAAGCTTACAAAAATGATTTAAGTTTTTTTAATACAAATTTTAGTACGGTAATAATGCAAATACTCAAAGTTATAGAAATTAGGAATGTAATTGATACTGCATTAGTCTTGATAGATACGAGTTCGCAACTTTCGTACATTAGTAAAAGATTAATAAGCAAAATATTAACCTGTATGTCAAGAACAGATAGTACATACTCAACCTGGAGGAATCCAAACGGAACCAAAAGGACATCTTTGTTATAAGATTATAATCGGTAGTTCATGAAATTTTGTTATGCAATTATTTTTATTGTTATTATTTTTGTTATGCAATTTTGTATAATCGTTAGATTCTCAGATGTTATTTGCCAAACAGTATCTAAATACTCAGAAGGAATTTCATCACAGGAATTTAAGAAAATGGTTACCAAGTTGATTGATGAAAGTGAAGGGCCTATAGACGTTCGTATAGGGGCTGACATTGCTGGGAAGATTGTAGGAGAAAAAAGAATTCTTAAAAATGGTTTGATCGCTTTGTAAACCGCATTAGAATGGACGGTTATGGGAAAAGTCGTCCATAACTCATTGTTATAATTCGATAAATTTTTGTGGAGCGATTTTTATTTTTATAATATATGTATATAAAGTTGAATCTCGTTAATTATACCCTCAGTATCACATAGTTGACTTAGTTTTAATCTGTTTTCGTTGAAAAAATTATGATTAACGAGGTTATTAGAATAACATATTAACATCGATCATTTTTTTTTTAAATTAAAAATTTGTTAGTAGTTATATCATCGGTAGATAAAAAGGGGTCAGTTAAAAATAAATATAAAAGATCCCTCTTTACAACAAATGGCTTGGTTAAGCATGTTGTGCAAAAAATAAATAAATAATGAATAAAAATCCTGCTCTCAGAACGGACTAAAAAATATAGGTATACTTATTTGTAAAAGGAATTTTGAAAGATGATGTACATAAATAATTAATTAAGGAAATTGCCTTTTTGGGTGGAGAGTTTTAAATATTTAAACGTGTTAATTTTTTTTCTGCACGGACGTTCACATCTAATTTGTGTTATATACTATTTTATATTTTTAGTTTTCAATTTTTTTTTATATATAAATAAATTTAAGTTACATTTTGTTTTAATGTTTCAGAACATTAAAAATATGAAAACAATTAACGATTTAAAACGGATTAACCCACCACAAATGCTTACAGAGAAGCATATACGTGGGAATATGTAAATGGAAATGAAATGAAATAAATATGTATATTATTTTTTTAATTGTTAAATAGATCTGCTACTGATGATGAATTTTAAAAATGGAAAATTAAATTTTTTTACTGTTTTTAATATTTGTAGTTAAGAAGGGGGTACTTATTTTGCTATGTTTTCTATCTGGTTTGGGATAAATTCATCCTGGCATTGTAGTTAAAATCACTCGCAGCATTCCTAAGTCTTGAAAAAACAAACGGTTGAGATTGAAATAATGGGCTAATTTATATAAACCAGTCTATTAAAAGCTTTATTTAATTCATCGCACTTATACAAAATGTTCATTTATTTGTATTTTATTAATTAGTAATGTTGGCACAATTTACTGTATTTTTCTCCTCACTGTCGCATATCTATCGTGCAAAAAAAAATGTATGTACTATACTTTTTTTATTTTATTAAATTTTTTATGCATTAATTGACCGTGAACTTGATAAACACATAAATTGATAGTGGCATTGTTATTGAGAACTTTATTTATCATATTGTTTGTCAAGTTTGGTAAACGGTAATAATTTTTCGAATATCATAAATCTTAGCGTTATGTCTACTATTTAATCGTTAGTCAAGTCAGGTATGTTAACATGTGACTTCCTTTCTACTTGACTCTCTATCTTTATAAAGAATTTCTACACCGATATGGGACCGTTAACAAATTATGATTTTAATCTTTCTCATTTTATACCACTCCCTTTTCCATTTTTGTCATGTTTCATACCACTCGATAAAGTCACTGTACCTATTTTGTGAATTTCCCGGATGTCAGGATGATTCGGTAATTTTACGTTTACCGTTTTTATAATGTAATGCAAATAGAAATACTATTGTCTGTAAAAAGTCCTCTTTTCGGATATTTTTCATAATATTGAGCTCCCTGAATCAAAATTAAAACGTATTAGCAAATTCTGTGGCTCTATTTGCTTCTATATCTCGGAAAAGTTTAGCATTTGGTTGATTCTATGAATTTTTTTAAATAACCAAATGAGGAGAGCGGGGGGAAAAATTAGAGAAATTTTATTAAGACATATAGTGTTCACAAAGTTTAGAAAAAAGCATTGCTCTTACGGACAACAATGAATTGTCATAATGTTCAATCACACATGCCTTAACGTAGAGATATCGTGGCTGGAATCATTTCTCAGTAATGTACGTTAGAATATTGGTTGCTGTCGCTGCTACTTAACTAGCACCTATGTGTGCACTAACGCATTATTTTACCTGACGACATTAATCTCATATTTTATTTTTCATACTCATTTGTTTTCGACATGGTCACCAATTCAATCAGAAAATGGCGAGGGAGTATTGTGAAAGTGAAAAAGAGAATTAGTTAACTTTGGCAATAGCGAGCCAAAGATATTCCATTGTCATATACTGGTAGACGGTGTTGTTTACTAAGCAAACGATACAGTTATTTTAATATAATATACTGAGAATATTTAGGAATGTTTTAAAATTCATCAGATTAATATTTTATCAGTTTTACCAGGAAGTTTGTAATCGCGAAAAATTTCGGTTTTTAGATTTCGATGGAAATATCCATTTTGACCACTCCTGAATCCATTTTGACTAGTTTCGGCGTGACGTATGTGCATATGTATCTCGCATAACTCAAAAACGATTTGTCGTAGAATGTTGAAATTTTGGATTTAGGACTGTTGTAACATCTAGTTTTGCACCTCCCCTTTTGATTGCAATCGACTGGACCAAACGTGTCCAAAAAAGCCCAAAATCCAATAATTTTGGATTTTTATTAACTGCAGTAGTAAACCCTCTTGAGAGCTTTTCAACGATATATATATCATAAGTGGTACTTATTTTCATTGGTTCCAGAGTTATAGCCAAATAAAATTTTAATTAATGATATATTTGGATCCTATAGGGGAAGGCACTCGGTTCGAATCAGACTTCATCTTTCTTTTTTAACTGTTTTGTTTTTTTTTTTTAATATATTGATTTATTAATAATTATTAAATTGTAAAAAATGTTTTACAATAAATAATAATTCAGTATTAACAATAAAAAAAAATATGAGAAAAACATTTCAGTAGTGAAATAAAATTTTATGTACTTTTAAAAATGTGTATTTGTAATTTAATATGCATACAAGGAAGTCATGTGGTGTACACATAAGATTTTTTTTAATGTAATAATTTCTAGCGAATCTAAATAAAATTTAAATTAAAATCTAAATAGAATTTTTGGGAAATTAAGTATTTACTTGTATTTATTTACAGGAAAGTTATTTTAACTGGATGTTTGGCGTACGAGAGCCAGGATTTTACGGTGCCCTGGATGTTAACAAAGGAAGAAGCTTTTTGTTTATCCCTCGACTGCCTGAAGAATATAGTGTGTTTTTGGGGAAAATCAAGAGTACTGATGACTTTAAGGCGTATTATGACGTTGATGAGGTTCATTACAATGACCAGGTATGTATATTAATTTTTTTTCTTTATCTGTAATTGTATTATGTAAGTCTGTTGGTTGTTCATTTTGAATGAAATAAGTGGTAGTGATGTTCACAGAATTTAAAATTTCACTGTTTGTGTAAGAAACCATTTGATGATAAGAAACATTCGTTCAAAATAAAATATTTTTAAAAAAACCGATGAAAAAGAAATTAACTTAACAAATATTTCCCTTTTTATGAATGATTTCAGATAATTTATCCTGGTCACGTAACTTTCGTAGCGCTTAATGCCGTTAATGCCAGATTATTTAGTGTAGCTTAGTCTCTGTACTTAAAACGCCACTAAAATAACATAACTTCTGTTTTGTATAATTTCTTCATTAGCATTATTATTTTTAATTTCTATCACGCTCAGAATAAGTTTTATTCTATATACCGTAAATTTTATCCTATTAGGCAGTGTTAAATTTAAGTTGATACAAGAAAAGTGTACCCAACTTTTCTAGTTTTTGGTGGGCCGGTTTATTGGAAGTGGTTTTTGCCACTATCCTTTCTTTATATCTTTCATTTTTATGAGATTTGGTTTTATTTTTTGCTATCCCTTTAGTTGTAAGTGGACTTTAAACTTTCTGTACAGCCATCGAATAGGAAATAAAAAGACTCATTGGATAGTCAGAGGAGACAGCCACTAATTTCATATCAATAATAAGTACACAGCAACCGAGATACGGCTCCAACAATCAATAAATAATAATTACAATAAATAATAATTCAGTATTAACAATAAAAAAAATATGAGAAAAACATTTCAGTAGTGAAATAAAATTTTATGTACTTTTAAAAATGTGTATTTATAATTTAATAGGCATACAATTGAATATCTAGGTAAAACCGGCAGAAAGCTAACCGTAGGAAATTATTTAGAATGAAGGAAAGAGGATTGGATAATGAGAGAGGGACGAACTATACACAGAGGAACTGTGTAACGAGACAAACTTTACTCAGTGATTTGCGTTAGGCTCTACTAAAAACCATCTAAGAAACAGGTTTACAGTTTACACTCCTTCCTTAAAGACAACGCTCACCTATCTTCGAATTATGTGTTTGTTCTACGGCTTACTAATTTTTTTTTTTTACGTTGTTCTCTTTAAAATGTTTCAAATGTTGTTGAACCATCAATTTGTGACCGATGAAGTTCACCGTCTTAATCAATTCTCC
The DNA here is from genome assembly GCF_047948215.1 of Lycorma delicatula. NCBI lineage: Eukaryota > Metazoa > Arthropoda > Insecta > Hemiptera > Fulgoridae > Lycorma > Lycorma delicatula. The sequence goes on along the minus strand of NC_134457.1, from coordinate 74,788,597 downwards.
ATATTTTGGCAAATAAATCTAGCCGAGAGGAGGTTGTTGCCGTTTGCGAATAGAGCACACAAACCTTACTCATGGACACCTAATGAGTCAGACCGATGCACACCCGTTTGTGTTCGCTGCGACTGCCAAGTAAAGATACACCACATCCTTGTAGACTATGTGTCTTATGTGGCATTGTGTCATAAATTTAAATTAGGAGCTAACAACCAAGATATTCTAGGAAATAATTTGAGGATGCTATCGTATCTTGTTGTTTCTTAAGGCCGTGCATCTGTATTCGACTATTTAATAATTATGGCAATATGTTTTTTTTTTTTTTTAATATTGTATTATGTGTTCCGGGCGATGATAACGCAAAAGATTTTTCGCCTTCCCCACCACTAAAAAAATTAAATAAATAAATCCAGTAAATTTGATGACCTCTGTAGCGGATTGGTACCATCTCGGTATTTCATCTGGTAAGTCCCAGGTATGAATCTCTGAGACGACGTTTTATTCTTTTTTATGATAAAAACCTTTTTATACTATTAATAAAAATGAAGGAGTTTACTAGTAGAATGTGCTAAATAATAATTATCAACTATAGTTGACCGGTTATGGTCTCTCATAATGTTAAAAGAAGAAATGGTTAACAATAGTCGGCCGGTTTCGTATTTTTTCAGAATGATTATTGAAATTCACAAATATTTATTACTATAAATAAATTATTCAATTAATGTATAATTAATAATTTCCGATCTCCGTGGCTGAGTGGTAGCTTCTCAGCCTTTCATCCAGGGGTCCCCGATCAGATATGGCATTTTTCTTGCGCTACAAAACTTCCACGTCAAAGCCCCATACACATGCTTTAAGCTTATATGGTGTGAATTAATCATCCCAAAAAGAAAAAAAAACTTTCTGAAGATAAGAGATATCTAGTACAGTCGGTAAAAATGGAGTAACTGTTCAATTAGATGTAAACTTACACGACCGCTAATAGAGTGGTTATAATAACGCGAGAATTTATATAGCCACTAAACTGTATTATGAACGTTTCTATTAAGGCTAGTGTAGTTAAGCTTTTAAGAGTGTGCGGTGCCGGCATCCTATTATAAGACTGACGTCATGAAGAATATCCAACTAAAACCGTATTTATTTTAAGCCTCGAAGACCTAAAAGAAAAATTAATTTTAAAAAGCTTAAAAAAGTTTGATGAGACATTTCTCCGAGAAAAAAGTCAACGTTTGTATTTACTTTTAGGATCGCTTCTGAAATGGAATATCCCTTAAAAGTAGGGCATATATGAAATTTAAATGATGTTCAGATTGATAATGAAATTCCAAGTGATATTTTCGCTTTCTTTTTCTAGTCGGGGTCACTTTTATAGTCATTATCCTGTTAATAAATGCCAGCTCATAGAGAGAAATAGTACATTAACTTCGGTCTAAAAATAGGTTCATTTAGAAAATGACGTGTTGTAAAATTCATGAATGAAACATCATAATTTCTAATAAGCCTCTCTGATGTGCTTACTTGTCATTTAAAGTCAAATTTATTTGTATATTTTATAAAAGTTTGTGTCGTTTTATGGAATTAAAGGAAACTGCAATATTTTTCTTGTTTAAAATGCTGTAAATAGTAAATTTTCTTATAGTTGTAAATACAGTTTGTTAATTCTGATTAATGTTGACTGTTTACTTTTATTGTGAGAGGATTTAGAACAAACCGTGTTAGTAATACGTGAATATAATTTCGTTTTAGAATTTCGCGCGTTATCGGATGAACAGATTCATTTCATCTTTTGGGATCCCACAAAAAGTCAGAACGAGTTTTTAAGATCAAACCATCGTTTGATCTGACCGGGTCATACACTGACCGTCAAACATTAAAAAAAAAAAAATAATAAATAATAATAACAATAATTGTTTGACGAGCTTAAGTATGAGTAAAGTGACCGTTATTTCGAAAATTAAAAATTTTAACTTATCCTAATGTTAATGTTTCTCAGTGTCCAGTCTGCTAAAAAAAATAAGTGTCTAATAACAACACACCCCCTATCAAACTATTTTTATTAACACTGCACAATACTTCGCCTTGCGAAAAACGGTTTTATTATGCTTTCATTCCTTTTTCAAGAGATTACCGAACCATTTAAAATAAATACTTCTATTAATTTATTTAAAATTCCATTAAAAGATTTTCTTTTAGAGAAACAATATATAAATTTTTAAATAATATTTATTTTATGTAATACCATATTACAGTGCAACACAGCACTGCGACATGATTACAACAGTACTCTGCGGAGATGCCAAAGCATTTGTATGCAGTCTGGCATGTAAGTGTAAATGTACCGGTAAATGTGTAATCTTGAAGTCAGGCCGACCATTTCTGAGACGTATGGGTTAATTGAACCCCACTCACCAAAGAACACCGGTATCCCCGTTATTAATATTAATTAAACAATTTTTTTTAAATCTTGAGTTTTCTGCGTTCCGTTCAATTTGTTCATTAATATGGGCTTAAATAATTTTCATTAACGCCTTCTGAATTTCAAATTATTTTGTAGTTATTCTTTATGTTTAATGCCGTCATGTACTTACCGTAACATTATTTCATGTCATTATATTTAAAATAATTATTATGTTCTTTAATCACATTTTTTATTTTATAATTAATTATCGATTTTGTGATTCTTTTCTATTCAAGGTTTTCCACGGTATCCCTTGATTTATCCATTTATGAAAAAATAATTTATGTTCAATCCTTTATTTTAATTTTTATCTGATTTTACATAAAAGGTTATTCGGGTATTTTTGAGTTATTATTGTATTTATAATGTAGATGAATATGCACCGACTCCCAATTATAGTTCGTGTAGTAACTGCAGTTTATTTGTTTACTTCTGAATACTGTGTTTATCAAACCCTTTTTAGTAGTTTTTACACGACTGCAAAAAAAGGAGTGTAATGTATTTAGGGTGTACGTATGCATGTATGTTTGTTCCATCGTAACAGCTCAACGGCTGAACCTATTTGTATGTATGACCCCGCGTTGGAATCCTTACGTTACCGGTAGTGTCATAGGCTATATAAATAAATATTTATATATATATATATATATATATACAATTTTAAAAATCTCTCAGATGAATGAGTCGTTTTTGAATAACTCGCATCTCAACGCTTCATTTTTAACGATTCGGAAACTTTGACAACATTTAAACGGAAACTTGATGTAATTTGTAACATGTGAAAAATGCCTAGCATAACCGCGACTTAAATTCAGAATCTTTTAGATCGTATTAATGAATGGCTCTTATTTTCTTTGATCTGCAAGAATTACATCATATTACAATGTTTTTATCGAAAAAATTATGTTAAACTGTTGTTACTTAACAAGTAAATAAAACGTTTATTTTGAAAACCAAAAATCTATTTAATGAAACTATAGTAAATGTTTGTTTAAGAATTATAAGTGCGCATAAGTGAAAATTTAAACTCTGTGTAATTTTATAAACATTCCCCAGTTTCAATCATTTATTACAGTTGTAAAAAAAGAAAGAATAAATTCCTGAAGGTAATCTGTTATTGTATTAAGTGTTTATTATGCTTTTTTTTTCCTCTGTTAGAAATTCATAATTAATGTTGAAACGTCAGTTGGTTTTATTGAAGTTAGTTTTTCTTCTAGGAATTGTTTCTATAAAACGGTTTTCCACGTGCAGTTCAACGGAACTTCGCCGCCGTCTGACCTAGATCGTTGATCAGCATCAAATCATTAGGGTTTGCGGTCGACTATTAGTGCGTGTCTTGCATGTGCTCTATTATGTTATTTTTTATAAACATTGTTCATATTAAACATTTTTTTAACGTCTTTTTTTGTGTACCTGTTTATAATGCGGCCGTTTTTGTCGTTTCACTTAAAAAAACGCAATGTTTTGTTTTGAAAGAATCAAATTATATCTGCATTTATAACATAAAAAAATTCAAAATTCAGCCTCTAATACGAATGAGAGATTTTTTTGTTGCTTGATGTTTACATTTTAAAGATGTTAGATGTTTGTATTTATTGAATATTTTCAACGAAATGTAAATTTTGTTAAGCAGAAGACTTTATTTATATATTTTAGTTTTTTTTACAAAAATCTCTGGAAGTAGAAATACTTTGATTTGGTTTTAAACCGTTAAAATATTAAACTGAAGTGCCTACCTTAATTCTAGCTAATTTGCTTCCTTTATTTAATTTTTCGTTTATTTTAGGGATTATAGTAGCAGACACCAGTACCTATTCGATATCAGAACTTCTCCAACTTTGTAATAAATTTAATAACTTTTACTAACTTTTACGTTTTCGTTTTTGTATTCTGCCAGCATCATCGAAAATCAGCCGTATGGATGATGACTCGTGTTCAAGTCAATGTAAAATTTTGTTATTTTATTCGGAGTTTAATATCTGTATTTTTGGTACGTTTTTGTTGCCGGAGCTTATTTAACGAAACCCTCTAGACATCATAACACATAAATCATATAATATTCGTATTCAGTATGCCGTATTACTATCTTTAGTAATATACTTAGGATAGATTTTAAAAATCTTTGCGCTCTGTATTTATAAAATTCAGATAATAGATGAAAGCTAGAATTAAATTAAAAGTAGAAACTAATTTAAAGGAAGAAGTATTGGGTGTTCCATTTAAAGAATAAACAAACTATTTTTTTAGGTGCTACGGTATTCCGTTGTATGTTTAAAAAATTTTGGTCACTCCACATCCTGTTGTTTTATTCCTGTATTTATCTAATTGGAATTATGCAGTTCATATGTAAAATATAATTAATGAAGAAAACCTCACGTCTGGAACGGTGGAACCAATAATTATATGTTAATTAATTATGTAAATATGCTGCAGTAGTATTTTCCTTTTTCAAACATAAGAAGCTGTTGTGTAATTTCAATTCAATACGGTCGGAAATTTAATAATTCTTTGGCACACTAATCTCGCCGTATCGTAGTTAGTCGATACCTGACTGTTCCGTTCGTGATACGCCATTCAGTCGGTCCTTGATATTACTAAATGACCAATAAGAATTTTTTTTTTCTTGATGATGGAATTTATCTGCCTTATAAAATAAGCATTAATCTCATTGTCGGCATCTCTTTGGTACTCGCATTTCCGGATGCTTATGGAGAAAAAATCTTGCACTGTAATCGTAGAGCCGTGCTCAAATACACCTCAAGGTTGAAAACGCGTACCTTTCCTTAAATATGCAAAAAAATACTGATCGCATCGCCATGACTACCGGATGAGTCCACTATCCAAATGCTGTTTGTTGGAGAATATGTTTTACTGAAAGTAAATTACATAGGTGTTTGTGTAGTTAAGTATATTTTGTGAAACTCTGATCGGTCTGTTGCGTTTTGTATGGAAGATTCTATAACATATTCCACTACTGCTCTAGGCTTTATATAACTATCCGCAGTATCGTGAAGATTATACGGATCTTGGGTCGATAATATATACAACTCGAGAAAAATCTACGATAGAACGTATGAATCTGTATGTTTTACTTTTTAAGAACCGAATGTGTTGAATATTATTTAATTGTGTGTTTTGCCTTCAGGTCGTAATAATTACATACAGGACCGCTTACGTACGTACAATTCTAAGTAGTTTGTTTGTAGAAACAGTTGCTTAGGAACCAGTTATTATACCTTTGTTTTAATATAGAGAATTTTTTTAGTAGTTTTCAAAAAATCGTTGTACAATTATTTGACACGCTGTACATCATCTGGAGCCTCGTTAGCCCTGAATTTTATTTTTAAAATTCTCTCAGATTGCGAACATACTTAATTATTATTGCGGTCACCAAATTGTCCAGTACGCGATAAAATAAATGAACAAAATAAACGAGATATCCGTGCGAGATTAACAATTCTGGTTCTAAGACCAAATTTGTCGACAATTAACGCTGAATGTGCAACTAATAAAGGTCTTTCCTGGTAACGGTTATCGAAAGATAAGATACCTGAACGAAAAAAAATATATACAAAAAAAGATACGAAAAAAAATAAAAATTTTTAATATTAATAAGACAACTTGAAGTTGCTAATTGATGAACAATTTACTTAAGCTTTAAACGTTCGAAGACGTTTACCATAAGTTGCTCGAAACGTATCGGAAGCCTTAGTCTTGCGTACATGCAGTGTTTCCGCTTCTCGATTGTTTCTCTGCTGTCAGTCCGTTGTCTGGTTCTAATTAACATATCCTGGTCTGGCGATCTAACTGCAAAGTTGCAAGTATACTTCTGTCTGGACAACGTACGAGCTCTCTGTGGCCTTGAATCAACAAAACTGCACAAAATTTCTGGAAATCTTTTGAATGTCATACGAGTAGTTGAAATATCCGCTATTAAAAGGGGTATGTTTTCCTTAGCTCTAACCTTTACGGGATTTTCCTGATGATTTATTACCTCTGAATATAAAGGGTACATCTATCAATACTTGTATTACCAAATTGGCTTGTTTGGTAACTGGATTCCTTCTCGTAAAAATAAAAGTTTATTAATAATCCTCTTCAGCTAATCCCTTATGTTTGCAGTCAGAGGCGTTCACAGTTTGGAAAACAAATTGTATCCCTTGTTTTGCGTTAGGAAATTTTTCTGTTTTATACTTTTCAGGGATCCTGAATTCTGGAGATGAGATACCGCATTTATTATTAAAAAATAACTTTACTAATCGAATTGAAAAGGTAACAGGTGCGTACACTGTGTGCAAACCTTAGTAAACAGCATTATCAGATGCTACCCCTCGGTTTAACAATAGTCGGGGTGTGTGCACACATAAAGAACGACAACCCTCTAAAATGCACAACTAACTAACGATCCTTCCACAGTGTCGTTCGTTGTATGCAAAAGTTACATAAACCGATCATCTGGTATTATTGTTATCCATTAGGACATGCGGATAACAATCTTTTTCACTTCTCAGACAGTACAACAAGCGGATTATAAATATTATTTGTATCCGATGCTTTTTAATGTGGCCACATAGCTCAACAGCGTGCGAAATACCAATCCAACTCTGATTATCACAGATCACGTGTAATCGTACATATTATTGCCGATAAATTTTATTTTAAATAAAAATCTTTCGTTTCATTTTTAATCTTTTCGACGTAATATGCTTTAATAGGAAATTCAAATAGCTTTGAATGTTGAGAATAAACTACATTTTTTCAAGACTAATTGATTTATGAGAAATCATTTTGTAGCCGACTGTGAATCAGAATTTATATTATGAAAAACGTAAACAATTTCACATAGCAAATTTAGAATATTAAACGAATACAATTTTCGCAGACCTGTATATCTCGTTTATATGTTCCGATTTAGTTAATGATATAATATTCATGATATAACACGGTTTAAAACAATCATAAACACAAAAATTGCAACCCAAACTGTTGTATTACATTTTTGTAATTTCCTTTTTCTCTGTTAATTTATATTTCGTTTGAAAATTAATCGCATTATATTTAGTCTACATCCAAAAAGCATTTGTTTTGTTTAACGGTGTTGTTTAGTTACAACACTAAAAAGATAAAAATAAAAATATTTCTGCTTCTTATACTCTTGTTTATTTTTTGATTTTGTATTTCCTTTTATTATTTATAAGGAAAACCTGTAAATAAAAAAGAAAAAAGGTTGTATTACTGTATTATTATGTAGAGGCATACCCGAGGTCACTTCGCGGAATTTCTAGTATTATTTTTAAAAAAACCCCATTCTTGTAATTATATTTTATTATTTATGTAAAAACATTAAGTAAATAAGTTGTATTTTTTAATATTACGTCATTTCGAGGAAACAGTAATGTATTGCGTAAAAGTGGAATGTAGCTATGCAACTTTTAGTGGAAAACATGTTTGTTTAATTTCTTATTATCATACTAACGATGAATTTATACTTGCTTACATATTTCACTAGAAATTAAACTTTTAAATAGTTTTACAAATTTAATCAAATTATGTGTGGAGCGAACCGCGCTATACAGGTTTAAATTTTGGAGGTAATTAAAAAAAATATTCTTCTTTTCTTATATAACATTCTTTTTATTGTATTAAACATTACTGTCCAAAAAAGAACTATACTTGTGTTATATTTGCCTTTAAAAAATTTTTTTTCGCATGATGGAACCATAATATATATATTTTTAATTTTGTAAGGATTTTATGACTCTCATTCTTCTGTTCTAAAAATTAGTGGTGATTGAGTCAATGAGGGCTTCTCCACTTACTTTCTGAATGTAGATTTAATTTTTCAATCTGATCGTTGGAATTCGTATTTTAAATTACATTAAAGGCAACACTTAAAAGATGCAAAATAAAATTTAATCTTTCTTTGCCCGTTTTATTTTTTTTTGCTTGTGACGTCTCTGCTTTTTATTCGGAGGTTCTGGGTTCCTGTCCCAGTCAGATTTGGCATTTTTTCATACGCTACAAAAATTCATTTAATTATCATTCATCATGCGTGACAGGATTCCAGCCGGAATAAAACGGATATGCTGGAGTTAATAGTTGTTGGCTTTTCTCTCCATCAAGAAATCAATATTGACAATCAACATTTCTATTCAATGTTCTGAGGAAACAGACTGAATATATTTAATTATGTAAATAACCAATTTTTTATGTTAATTTGATTTTATTCGACTACAAATTTCCATGTTTATAACTACATATATATGTCGCGTGTTCGCGGCTCGATCAGGGTACTGAGAGATTGACAATTGAAATTGTTTATATAATTACAATTTATTACTTTAAAAACGTAAGTAAAATGAGATAAATCAATAATAAAAAATGACAAGAATAACAAACGACAATAATAAAACAACTAATAAAAATAGTAATCAATATCAGAATAATAATAGTAATAATAATAATAATAATAATAACAGACAGTGATTACATACAAAATAGAATTTAAACTAATCATCAGGATTTATTCACAGGTAGATAAATAATGAAAAGCAGAGTCAGTCTCATTGACAAAAGACATAAGCATGACTGCTAGTCTTAACACTTTTTAACTACTAGTCATGTATTAACAACAATAGTACAATAGATAAGACAAGTTTAAAGTTCTTTTGCGGCAAATACCTTTGCTGTTTGTTTACAAATCAAACTACCCTAACAGTTTATGAATGAAATTTAGTACATTATCTCTTTTACTTATAGTCTCACCGATCCATTTCTTGTTTTCGTGTACTGGAATTACTTGTGACGTCAACTTAATCGCGTCGGACGCCAAAATCGCGTGATAACTCCTCTATCGTAGCACTCTCGCAGACTGACATCATAATATCTCGATTAGACTGATTGTCAACTGATCTTCCCGGAGTATTTATACTCCTAACCTCTTCACCTGCAGAACCAGACCCCAGTTGAGCGTGAGAACGATCGACCGAGCCCTTTCATTCCCATGCATTCATAACCTGGTCCGGTAACTCTTCTCACGGAACTACATCTGTTTAGGTGTGTTAGTGGGCAGTATTACAAAAGACGATTGTTAAACGGATCTAGTACTTTTACTAAAAGGGTTTCTTTTGGCCCCTTTCTGGAATCCTCCATTATTATATTTTCTACTACTTTCTTCTTAATTGGTAGCAATCTGTTTCAGGTCCGTTATACCGTTCTTGTTACATATACACGTTCTTGGTATATATATATATATATATATATATATATATATATATATACCATACATGTACAGTTTTTGCATACTACTTAATGAATTTATACTTTTTTTTTTGAAGTTAGGTGGTGGAGTTTTTTAACCTAATTTTTACTAAATTTTGAGTAAAAAGGTGAACATAGACAAGGTGGATAAATATTTTAATAATATTGGCACGAATAGGTCGTTAACAAATTCCGATTGCAATTGATTATATGTAATATGCGACATGAAAAAAATTTGCTAGGCAGTGAAACAGTTGTTCAGACAGATAGGACCGAGCTACATTCTGTGTTTAGGTGAAGTTATTGTACGTTTTTGTAAGAAACGATCGAGATTCAAATATGTTGGAGTGGGAAATTCTTTCTTCCTTCACTAACCTCATTCCATCACATTGTTAATTAAAATGTTGAAATTATCTGACTACGGTTTAAAAAAAAAAAAAATTATTCTGTGCGAAATAACGCTGCTACATTACTGACTGAAACAGCAATTTTTGTTTATAGTTGCTATATTGAAACCGACCACTGGAAATTATTTTAACTAACTAACTGTTCTTAAATATTCTTAACACTTTTTGTTTAATCTTTAAATGAATTCATGGAATGTTGAAATTTTATACTCGGGGAAAAGAGGAAAAAAGAAGGTTCTTTTTATACATAAACTTCTAACGCGTACTTAAGTTTATTCAGATATCTCAGAAGTACCCACCGGGTTGGTCTAGTGGTGAACGCGTCTTCCCAAATCAGCTGATTTGGAAGTCGAGAGCCCAGCGTTCAAGTCCTACTAAAGTCAGTTATTTTTATACGGATTTGAATACTAGAACGTGGATACAGGTGTTCTTTGGTGGTTGGGTTTCAATTAACCACACATCTCAGGTATGGTCGAATAGAGACTGTACAAGACTATACTTGATTTACTCTCATTCATATCATCCTCTGAAGTTATACCTGAACGGTAATTCCCGGAAGCTAAACAGAAGAAAGTAATAAGTAAGGTATCTCAGAAGAACATCTGAACACGTTTTAACAAACTTTTTATATGCTGTTTTTGTAACGGTCGTAGTCGACCAAATATGAATGACAAAACACTAAAAATATGACTACAATTTTTAAGAACAACAAGCGTAACATTCCAGGCGTACTAAGGAAAGTAAGAAATTAAGTGATTTCCCCGTTGTATTATTCATTTAGAGGAGGTTACTTTGGTATACATATCAACAGGCCAGGTCCTTCGAAATGCAGGTAATATTCAGCATTTCAAGAGATTTTTGTATTCTATATTCATTATAGGGACTGGCTAAAAAAGTGAACATCTTTACTTTCAAGGAAAGCTACTCTGACTGGTCCCGCTTATAACTCAAGTGTTCTAAACTCTAATTTACTGGTTTTTCTTACGTGAGATCTTTTAGGGAATACTGTGTGCGCAATGAAAATAGTCTAGTGGTGATGTTCCAGTATTTATTAGCCATTTGTTAATCATTTTCTAGTTTGTTTCCAACGTTCTGTGTTTATTGTTTAATTATTTATGATGATGTAGTTTTATTTATATCGCAAATGACTATTATCGTTGATACGATTATAAACAAACTATTGGAAAAAATATATGTATATAAATACAAATAAGTATATACTACATAAGTATACGTATATATTAATTAGGTATTTGCGGTACAGCTAAAAGAAACACTGTGATTGATAGTACAACGAATTAACGTACAACGTAATGGAGAAATGAAATTCATATGTTGAAATTATTTTACGTTAGGGGGCTTCTCTATTTAAATAAATTAAATAATATAAAGGAAAAAATAAAAGCACTTGAAATTGCAAACTTTTTGAGCTATAGTTCCACCGCTTTCCGACTGGATAATTTCTGTTTATTTATTCACTGAGTGCGGATTCCAGCAAAACATTTCCAGGAATAAATATAAAATGTAGTTTGAGGTATCTTTCTTCATTGATGCTTTTAAAATTAACAAAAAAAAATAAAACAAAGGTTTATCCTTATTATTAAAAGTTTTCATGCTTTATTTATTAAAGTTGTATTTTAATAAAAAAAAACAAAAAAACAATGTTTTAAAACTACAATTAAATTAAATAGAATTGTAAAAAATATTCTCAGAAAATAATATAGAACAAACATTTGTTCTTTTAGTAAATATAGGTCATTTTTTTAATGTGATTTAATGTCCGAGGAAGATTTTTAGCAAAAGATTTCAGAGGTTTTATTTTATGAATGTCGATTTAGGGGGTTCCCTTCTGGGTAAATCAATAGTTATTCATAAAGTATAACGCCGGATAATTTAGCTACCTTAAAATAATTTTGCATATTAAATCCTATAACTTTTAGGTTAGATTTCATAAGAAAGCTACCTATTGTAATGGGTACCATGATTCGACTTCTGGAAAATTTCAACATACCTTCGCGTTTCACATTACCCAGACCCCAAAACCAACGACAGCTCAAAAGTTTATAAATATATATAAACTTTTGAGCTATATATATATATATATATTTATTTATTTTTTTTTTTCACTTTCTTGTGGACACGATAACTGCCGTAATTTTGCGCCAGTCACTTTAAAATTGTTTCTTAAGATTCACTTGTCCCAAAATCTCGGTCGAGTTCCTTAACGGCCAAAATCGGACCATGGGGGTTGTAATGAGGGGGGGGGGGCTTTTTCGGTACTTTCTTATTAAGTAAAATATCAAATTCGTTTAAAGTTCCTACTATTCTTTGGATAAGATCCTAAAATTTATCTGGGTAAATTTTTTTTATATCACCAATCATTGGCCTATGGGGTTGAACAAGTGTGGTTTCGAAGACAAAAAAGTATCATACCTCCCTTAATAGGCACTGTACCGAATCTGTTTAAAGTGGTCGTTAGTCCTCTAAACATTACCTGAAACTTTTGTTTGAAACAATTTTTGATACGTAATTTAAAAAATTATGTACTCGTTCATTTTGTTCTCATTCTTTCCGCTAAAGACTAATTTTTCCGCAAAACATACTTTTTCTGTTTGATTTCAGCGTTGCAAATATTTCGATTAAACAAATTGAGAATTATTTTTCCTTTAAAAAAAAATTATTATTTCTTTTATTTCATAGAAGTGTGATATAACTGTGTGGAAGGGAAGTACGCTTTAGTTTAAATTTTTAGTGTAATTTAATTTTTTAAATGTTATATTTTGAAGGTTATCCTATTTTTTATTAGTTATTATTAAAATAAATAAATTTTAGGGACTGGAAAAATATTTCATTATCGAATGGTATTTTTTATCACATTGTTTTGAATAAATTTACTTGTAAAAAAATTTTTAATTTATATTTTTTATTGAATTTACGTTTGTGGTTGACTATCTGCACATTTTTAAAAATTCCGGAGGATAATATGAAAAACGTTTTGTTTATAATTTTAAAAATACTGTTGTAACTTTTCTTTTTTATCTGTAGTATTTTAATATATTATTTTAATCCGTAATACCATGATAATGTTATGGTAAATTTTAGCGATTTTGTTGGTAACTTTTCACAGTCTCCCGTTTTTATCTTATGATTTAAAAAAAGTTTTTTTATCTTGTCTTATGTAAGGTCATACTATATTTGTATTTTTGAAATATTTTTATTTTTGTACTTTATTTTTAAAGCAAGTTTTTTTTAACAATAATAATAATAATATACCTTAATTATATTAATTACTGTTTTAGCTAGTAGTAGTGTTTATACAATACAAATTATTTACTAAATTCTACATCGTAATATTCTTGTTATACTGGTTTTACTGAAAAGATTGAAGTACCTGTGAAACTAATTTAAAAATAAAAAATCGCAAATAAATAGGAAAAAATACCAGAACATGTTTATTTGATTAAAATATTGATAAAACATGTATTATTAATACAGTAATTGTTAGAAACATTTCAAATACATATATATATATATATATATTTTTTTTTTTTTTTTAAATAGTATGAATTATTATGTACGTTTTACATTTTATTATTTTAATTTCATTTTATGTAATGTGAAATTACAATTAAAATATCATGTTATTACTATTACATTTTTTTTTTACTGTCTCCCGACAAGTGTCGCCTCAGCTTAAGGAGCTGATTTGATTCTGGACTTAAAAATGAAAAAAAAAAATGTTTTATTCGGCCTAATGTCTTGATCTCTTAAAAATTTCAAAATGGAGGCAATCTAAATTTTTTAATCATTAATAACTTGTAAATAAATTTTATCGAATTATGTTTTATTAAGAAAACTGTTATAAGTCTTTAATTGTGATGAAAATGACTACATCTTATTTGTTCAAATCGGTTGATGCACAGCTGAGGTGGTTGTTATAAAGGATCGCAAAATTAGTTTAATTCTATGCCTGTTTTCACTTCCTTTACTAATTGAATTGAAAATGAAAATTTCTGTTGATAGTGAAATACCGATTTTAACAAATGAGGTGTCATTTTTTTCACAATAAAAGTCTAACATTTTATCTAATAAAACATTTGATAAAATTAATATTTACGGAGCTATTAATGATTACAAAATTTTTATCGCTTCCATTTTGAAAATTTCCAAAGCAAAAATTTTAAATTTACGTTTTTTTGTTGAAGATTTTGTTGGGCTCACGTACGTAAAATTTCATCAAAACATCTCATCAGTCTGCTTTTAAAATATAAATTTTTATTGAAAAAAACATAAAAAAACTGATGAAAAATGGCGACTGATGAAAAATAAAGCGAGATAGAACATTTGTCCGCATAAACGGTTTTATTTCTGAATCAATCCTTTAAGTTTGGTCAATACCTCCTGGGACAATGTACACTCATGTATTTATTATTATAGGGTAAAAGTGACACCGAATCGATTGGATTTCTTTTCGACCAGATGTGATTTTAATAGATAATACAGTTGCAACTTTTTTCCATACGTATATTGTATAGAGTTCATTTATTTATTTTTATTAATAAATCGTTGATATGACGTAATTTAAATTGAATCACGGTAAATTATTAAATAAAGTATTTAAACTGGTGGTGAAAGAAAAGGAACAAAAAAATGTCTTGTTTTTAAAAAAAAATATACAAATATTAACAAAAAAAATTGAACTTTCATGTTTTTTTTTTTGTTGTTATAAACCTTTTTCCTATAACCTTTAAGTGAAATTGACTACACGACATTTAAAAAAAATTATTTTAAGCTAATTCGAACTTAGGAAACTTGATAAAATTATTTACGGTTTAAAGAATTCCTGTCTGAGCGAATACATAAGTAATCTTATGGTATTCTTTTTTCCCGTTATAAATAATATAAATAAAATATATAATAAATATATTTCAAAAATAAGTAAAATAAATATTTATAGATACGTAAATAGGTTCCATAAAAATTAAGTACAGTAAAAACTAAAATAAGCCATATTTCTTTTAATTTCGACTTTTGACTCATTACTACTACCAAAATTTACGTACCTTTAATTTGGCTCCGACTTCCAAAGAGTAGAAATTTAAAGAAGAATTGAAGAAAAAACGTTTTAATTTTGACTACAATTTTTTTAAGTTGGTTTTATCAATTTATTTTTTGTGGTATTAGTTTTATTTAAAAATTTTTATTTAAGATTTGGATTGGCCTAAAAACACCCTGCGTATATGGACAAAAACCGTTCGAAAGAAACCAAATAGCAAAACTTGCTTTTCGATAAAAAATAAAAAAAATGCAGAGGAACGATGTAATTCAGTTGTCAAGCGTGAACTGAAATTGTATGTAATGCGGGAGTACATATTTCTTTACCGTAAGTTTTTTCCAACTAATTTTGGTTTTAATCTTCCAATAAAAAAATCTACAAAACCGATCTATATATTATTAATTTACGTTGCTCCTATTTCATGTAATCTAATTTTAAGCCACATTAAAAAAATAAATATAAAATAAATAACCTCAAATAATTTATGTAGACAATGTATTTAATTTATTTTTTTCATTCAAAATTCTTTCACTAAGAATAGAACATCTAAAATCGGATTATCGAAGTAACTTCTACGAAATAAAAAAATCGATAGTTGAATTCGGTTTAATCGTTGGTAAGTGCCGGGTAATCTACCGATTCAGTTCGGGGAATCCAAATTATTCGCCCTCCGGGTTGTAAGACCTGATTCTGTTTCTCATAAAAAATTAGGCGGATATCTTTCGGAAATTTCGATTGAAACAGCGAGGGAGCCTTCCAGAGGGGGTTTTGAAAAACACGTCGTTTGAATTGGTTGATTACTCCATTGCTCATCCCACTTAATAAGATGTACAATTGAAATTGACAGCTTCTTCCATTTGTTATTTCTTTAAAACTATTGAAAAATATATTATTTACTTTTTAGATACGTATATTTACATAGTTTTGTAAATAGCGACTGATAGTTATTTATGAGCTTAACGATATTTGTATGTTTACAAATTGTATTATGAAGTAGTAGTACAATTATAGATTGCAATTTTTTTCATAAATAACAACAAATAGGTTTCTGCTACTATTATTAACATTTTGTTTACTACTATTCCGTTTTGTTGTACACAGTGTTAGGACCTTAAAAGTTTCCTTGGGATATATTTGGTGCCGCGAATATAATATAATATTCGTCGGTAATCTTGGAAATTATATTTTTTAAATATAATTTTTTTTATTTTGCATTAATTTTTGTTAATAGTTACGTTGTTTATACAAATATATATCTCGATGTTTTATTTAGTTCATACAATTGTTGATTAAAAAATTGATAAATTTTTTTTTATCAGTAATTAAACAAAATTTCGTATTTTTCGACCTTGGCAATGACTTTTATTAATTTTAATTTTTTTTAATATCATAAAAAAACTAATTTTAATGATCAATGTTTAAATAATTATTTTACTTTTAGGGTTTTTATAAATGTTTATACATTAAAAAATAAGTTCATTGTAACGCTTATATAATTATTTCGTTAATTGTTAATTATATTTGTTATAATTTACCATTATTATACGCATTATCGGTTTCATTGTGATGTGTGTGTCTGTGTAATATGTGATTGTGTAATTATTATTATCTTTATAACACTGTTACTGTTTTAAGAATATCAGGGTTTTTTTTACCTCCGGCCATGAACCTAACTCACAATATTCTTTAATCAGAATATGATCATGGAGGTATATTAACCCGGGTTATGATCGATTTCTCTCCGGTTAATAATGTTTCATCGACGATTAGCAATGTTAATTTTAAAAGGAAAGATAGTCATAATTTAATAAAGACCGATTAAACGTTTGGTTTTTCCTTATTCGGGTTTTTTTTAATATTAAATCAAAGCTATTTATTAATTCTGGTAATACATAATGGAGAAGATATCCTGGTAGTTTTAGCATGTCTTTGACAAGTTTATTTTCTAACAGTAATTTTGTTCTGATGTTATCTTTCTCCGCAAGTTTAATTATTATTTTTTTATACTTAAGGAGTCTTTTTTTTATAAGTAATTTCTTGGTAATTGTTAAATTTTTCTTTATTCTTAGATGCTTAATATAAGAGACATTAAACGTATTTATGATTTTTCTATTTTCAAATTATTTCCGTATTTTAAGACACAGTTTAATAATATATTTTATTTGTGATCGAGAATAATCGTTATTGTTGGTACATATTAAATTGTACACAAAACAATCCTGATTTGAAAGCTAAATTTATTTATATTGCTATTGTCGTAATGCAGGCGAATACGCGTTCGTATATATATATGAGGTAGCTGTGTATTTTTGTTGTGTCCTATTTTATTTTGGCACCATTTCTGCTTACCATACAATGTACTGTTGTGTAAAACGATACTGTGATAAGTCCGTATGTTTTTACCTATCTTGCTTGCGAAGAGCTATTATTGTTTAGGGCTAAATTTACCCTACTTTGATATTTTCCTATTATATCTCTGCTACCATTTGATTTTTTAAAAAAATAATTTAGAAGTTTTATCAGTTTTATTTTATATATTCAAAATATTTTTTTTATGTTAATTTTTTCCTCTTACATTTCAGTAATTTTGAAAACGTTTAATTTCATTAATTTCTGGCGTCAATTAATCCTGTTTTACTACTGAAAATTCTGCACGTTGCCTACTAGTATATCTTTGCGTAGTAGTTTTATTTTATGATATAAAAATAAATTCGTCAATTTTTGTTCGACAGTTCATTTATAATCCGTTATTTTTGGCTTACAAGTAAAAAATCCCCCTTGTAAACTAGATTTCTGATACTTTTTTGGGTATCATGATACTTTTTTTTGGTATGTACTAAAATATTTGATAATCTTGCCATGACGTATTTGAAAAATGACAATCAGAATCACCGGGTTTATTTTTATGATGACATCTTTGGTATTCATTTTGAAGAAAATTGTGAATATCTAACTTTCAAAAAAGATGACCCATAAAATAATCTTGCTCCGCCATATTCAACTCTGATACGTTGATTCAGCAACATTCTTACAGTTTCCAACACAGCCGGTCTATATATCAATTCCATTTTGCCCTCCTTATTCCATATAAATCAACATCAAAGCATCGTCTTTTGTATTTTGAGAGAATGAATAATATGATCTTCATATATAATAATAATTTGATCTTCAGAATATTTCTTGAAGCGTTGTAGTTGAAGTAGAGGATATTCGCAAACCTAGTTGTTAAATCTTATTTTTCCGTGGCGGTATTTGTTACTGATTAGAACACAGTTACCAATAGCTGCCAGAAGACATCTAACTAAATCAATTCAATGTATATATCCCCTTCCATAATTGGTGGTTTCATTCAGCAAGCTTGCTCAAAATGGTCAGAAGTGATGACCGAATGATCTCGAGAATCAGTAATGTAGCCCTACCAGTTATAACTAATCACTACTAATCACACAATGAAACTGTTGCTTCTACAATTTATACTGAATTATCTCTGTTTTATACACTAATGAATAGAACATCAATTCATTTGCTTCGTAATGTAGTACCTAAGTGCAATAAATCCTAATCAGAGTTGTTTTCTTTGAAAGTAAGTAATGATGTTCTTGTGATCTTATTTTCCCTTTAGTTTTGTTAACAGTGTGTCGCAAACAAGTTTTTGTGAGGTTCGTACAGATGAATATTATCTTTATTTTAACGGGCATGGTTCCTGATATGCCACAATAAAATACTCGTTTGGTGTACAGTTTACCCACTTGCGCGCCATCCGTACGATCTTTTATTGCGAGTTGTAATTTTTTAAAACGTTTACGACGATCGGCGTTGCCAACAACTGTGAGGTTTGGACAGCGGTACGGGTTTTGTAGTTTAATAACGTGATACAGACTGTAAACTACAGGTCGCTGTATACGGCGTTAACTGGGTGAAGGAAACAAATCTACGAAAATGATGAGAAAGGTCTTGGAACGATTACGAAGAACTTTTAAAGAACACATTAAAAAAGCATTCCTTGTGTAATATCATCATCATTTACAGTAGATGATAAAATAGAAAAGGAATTGTCAATTGACTTTTTCGGATTTAAAAAATGAATTTTTTTTTTAGATGTCTATAAAGCAGTCTTGGTAAAATGATGATGAGCTATTCTCGAGAGATGATAAATTTAAAGGGTTCACGCTTTGTCTAAATGGAATATTGGCAAAGTCGGGCAATATTCTGAAGCTCATAGTTAATTACTTCTCGACAAATACATATCAATGTCGGCTCAGTGTTTGCTGTTGATTATTATTTACAAAATTAGGTTAAGTAATTAAAAATTTTTAATAATGAAAATTTTTTACTTACAATTCGCTCTTATTTGTAGAATAAACTTGTGTATACTGATCATATAAATATAAAATCTGCATATATTTAATTCAGATAATTAATTAAGATATATGTGTAAAATATCCACGATCAATTAAATATAAATTTTATTGCTAATTTACAACAAAACCTTTGTAAATAATTGTAAACATGTGGAACGAAAATTATTGTAGGAAATTGAATTAAATTTCAGAAACGCTACTTTCGTAGTTCGTACTTGTAACGGTCGTTGAAATTATAGTAGTTTAAGCAGCTGCTGCAGACAGTTTGTCGGCGTCCGATCTGCTTTATGTTAACTTACAAAGTACCGGTGATATCTTGTTGATAGAAACAAACTGTACGACTGTTATTATCTTCTTGTATAAAAGGATATTAAAATTAACCGAAATGGGTTTCATATAAAAAATTAATTAATAAATCACCAGTATTTGTATTAAATAACAAAATTCAGTCGTTTTCGAACTACTATTATAAAAATAAAACGTTTGTAAAATAATTTTCAAAATTTGTTTAAATTATTCTTCTTGGAATGTGACAGGATAAAAATCTGTGCATCTATTACATAGTTATAACACTGGAAAATCCTTTTTAAGTTTTATAATAACCTCTCGTCATACTTAATATGATTGCCAATTGGAACAGTAATACAATTGCAATGTACTCCTTAGTATACTTTCAATTGCTTGTTTCCGTATTGAATTAGCTTATATGTATATATATATATATATATATATATGTACTACCAGACCCGGCAGTGCTTCGCTATTGCTAGATTTGAGTATATATATATATATATATATATAGATTAAATGAATACAGTTGAAAATGTATAAAACATTAAAAAAACGAAACATTACGAAACTTCGCAAAGTTTAACCTTTCACTTTATAAAAGCTAGAATGTAAATAAATCCAGTTGTACAAACATCACTACCTAACGGATTTAATTCAAACTACTCTCTAAAGACAGTAGTCGGATCAAAATACCCATAACTTTCTTTCTACTGATCAGATCGAGGATTTCAGTAGCTTTAAACCTTCTCCGGACAACACGGACCATTTTGCAAAAACCCGCGTAAAAATCGGTCCAGTAGTTTTTTAGTCTATAGCGAATACACATACGAACATTTCCATTTATATATTTAGAAGAAATTCTGTTTGTATATTTGTTTCGTAAATATCTCGACACCGGCACCACCGTACCGGGTATAGTTTTGCAAAAATTATTCTTTTTTTTCACGTGACTAATATATATTCTTATATTCTGAATATGAGCCAAATCGGACCATAAATGCACTTTTTCCAAATATCTCAACACCAGCGCCATCTAGCAGGTCAATTTTTTGCATATGTATTCTTTTCTTGTAAACTAACACATATTCTGAATTTGAGTCAAATCGAACTATAAATACAATTTTTCGAAATATTTCGTCCCCAGAGCCACCTAGCGGATCCAAACTAGTTCGAAACCTTGGCGGGCGTGCTCACAACTCACCAAAGTTTCATCGCAGTGAATGGTACAGGAAGAATACGTAACAAACAAACATTCATTTTTATATATATGATCTGTATAATCATATATATAAAAATGAATGTTTGGTTGGTTTACATGCCGGACCACAGGGTACGGCATGCAAACCTGACGATTTTTTAGGGATAATAATTAAACTGTGTTTCGTACTATTAAAACATTTAATATATCAAATTAAACATCAGTTTTTGCAATTCATAGTGAATTACTTACATAGATTTTTTTTATTTGAATATTATGTCGTCCAAATGTTTTCCATTACTCCTCACACACTCACTTAACCTCATTCTAAAATTTGACATTGCTCGCTCAATCATCACTTGAACTGCTTCACTTGCTGCTTGAAGCAGCAATTGAACTGCTTCAATTTCTCGTTGAATGGCTTTCTTGAGTTCTGCAATTGACTGTGGTCAACTACTGAAGACTTTATTTTTGAGATACCCGCAACAGAAAAACTCCACAAACAGATCAGGAAGGCGCTGGCCAAGGAATGTCGCCAAATCGGGAAATCAAACGTCCAGGAAAGGTTTCTCGCAGAACATCCATTGCGATTCTCGCCGTATGGGCTGTGGCACAATCCTGTTGAAACCAAATTTCATGTCCTTGAAAGTCATTCAGTTTCGGTCGCAGAAATTCATTCAACATGTTTACGTATCGATGAGATGTTACTGTTACTCTGCGATTTAACTCCTCAAAAAAATATGGGCCAGTTATTCCGAACTTTGAAACCGCACATCACACTATAAGATATTGACTCAGATGTGGTTTTTCAAGAATTTGCCGTAGATTATGCGAAGCCCAACAACGGTAATTTTGTTTATTCACAAATCCTGACAGATGAAAATGTGCCTCGTCACTTAAAAGAATAATGGTATCCTGGTGGACATTTTCGAGGATGACCTCGCAAGCTGCTTTGCGAGACGCCCAATCATTTGCATTAAGTTGCTGCACTAACATCATATACGGATGGAATTTCAGGTCGGCGTGAAGAATTCGTCGTACACTTCGATCAGAAATGGCTAGCTAGCGCAGCAGCATGTCCCGCTGCTGAACGTCATGCAGACCGCGTAACAGCTAACCTTACAGCGTTAATGTTTTCAGGTATTTTTCACAGTCCGTTTTCGTCCTGTGACGTCCTGTAAAAATGAAAGCAATTTTTAAAGCAGCGATGTGTTCCTAAAATTCTTCATCCACAACAATATCGTGTTCCTACTAGGAACAGACGCGTGTCGATTTAAATTGAAATGTCTGCAAAATAAACGCTGTGTTGCAATAACCGAGTCATTATTTTTAAAATAGGCTTCAATCAAAAACGTTAGTTGTTCACCCGACCACGACATACTGGCTACTGAAATAGCATGAATAGACCTGCCGATATACAACACTCCCGCCTTCTCATTGACAGTGTGTCAACATAACAATTACTATAAAATCGTCAGATTTATTTTCCGGACCCTGTATTATACACACACACACTATATATATATACATCTTGGTGGTATGATTTATTCTTATGTCGTTCTTCATAGATCTTGTTTAATTTAAATGTAATATTATATACATTATATTATAAAATGTTTGTAATTTTTACACAAACACACACACACACACACACATATATATGTATATATATATATACATCTTGGTGGTATGATTTATTCTTACAAGTCGTACTTCATAGATCTTGTTTATTTTAAATGTAATATGATTTTTTTAATAATCGTGAAAGTTATTCACATCGTGAATAACTTTCACGGCCAAACATCAGGATGATTTCCACAGTTCCTTTTGCGACAGTATCATTACCTGTAACCGAACAAAAATACAAAATATTAGAATTTCCCCTATGGACTGGTACTTTTCAGACACCTGTTCAAATCATAGTAAATGTTAGTCGCTTTTATACGGATTTCAATACTAGACTACCGTCTATACTAATACTAGACTAGAGTAACCAACGTCACAGGAATAGTCGGTCTGAGTGTACAAGACTACACTTCATTTGTATGTCATATTTATCATCCTCATATCTTTGGATCTTGTGGGAGGGGGGTTGCTTATTGATCACTAGTTGAACATATGCAACGCACACATTAGTAAAAAAAAAATATTATGCAAAGATTAATTCGGTAAAATAATTAATTGTAATTATTAAAACTTGCTTGAATAGAATAATGGAACTACAGTAGTAAAAATTTAACATTCCAAAGCATCAAAATTCTTAATAAGGAATAGCTTCATGTTAAGCTTATTAAAACGATTTAATTAAAACTTTGTTTTGATTATTATGAAAGACCGCACTTGGAGGTGGACGTAGATTCGGGACTTGAAGTGAGCTAGATCGTTTTAACCGATCGGAAACTTACATTGATATTACGATAAAAAGTATTCGTTTCATAAAGCAATTTCCTGTGATTATAGATTACTTTGTTGTTAAGTGTAATGTTTTAAGTATGTAACTGTTATTGCTTTATTTTTAAAATAAATTTTATATCATTTTCAGTAAACTATAATGTTACTTGTTTTATTTAAATTTATTACTGGCTATAATTATTTATAAAGTTTTTTTTTTTAATGTCCTCTCCCATTTATATTTTTGAGCTAATATGTTCCATTGTAAGTTTTTTGATTAACAACCGAGCTACATGATATAAATTAACAATTCGTCAAATTTTGCTTTCGTTTTGTCTTAACATCGAAAAAATCAGGCTTAGAAGTATTTATTAAAGTTATAGGCTATCATACTTTCTTAATTTTTCAATGAATTATTATTTTTTTAAGTTAAAAAAATAGACCAGTAAAAACAACATTTTTGTTTTTTTAATTGTTTTATTACTTTTTAGTTGAATTTATATTTCACACAATAACATGAAAATTTTTTAGCAATAGAATTTTTAATATTTTATATATATATATATATATATATACACGAGGTGCGACAATAAAATAATGAGACTGATTTTTCTTTGCAAGATGTGGCAACCCTGCAGCTTGCGTAGGCAAACCATCTTTGACCTTGGTCTATAAGCTACTTCTAGTCCAAGCGGCACATTGATGCAGCTGCTCAGTCGTGAGTTGAGCTGTAATAAGTGAACACGTGTTTGAAATCTCTCGTCACAGAAATGAACCCGCAAAATATTGCGCAACGGTATGCCATATCTTTTTGCGTTAAATCGGGTGAAAACGCGACGACCACATGGTAAGCTTCAGAAGGCTTTTGGAGAGGAGGTTATGTCAAGAGCTCAAGTTTTTCGGTTGCATAAAATTTTTAGTGAAGGGAGAACGAATGTTCAAGATGAAGACCGCAGTGGACGACCATCAACCTCACGGACAGATGTCAACTTGACCAGGGTGCGTGAAATCGTACGATCTGATCGAAGATTATCCGTGAAAATGATTGCAAAAGATCTCAACATCGATCCAGAATATTAACTGAAGATCTTGGTATGAGAAAGATTTGTGCAAAAATGGTCCCCAAAAATCTCACACAACAACAGCGAGAAACACGGAAAAATGTGGCAGCCGATCTGTTAGAGCAAACGGAGATCAATCCAGATTTGTTGAGCCGTGTTATCACTGTTGATGAAGGTTGTTTTTTTAATACGATCCAGAGACAAAACGCCAAAGTTCGCAATGGTGCTCAAAGGGATCACCCAGACCAAAAAAAGCTCGCATGTCAAAGTCAAAAGTGAAATGCATGGTTGTGTGCTTCTTCGATTCCAAGGGAATTCTTCATAAAGAGCGGGTGCCTCCTGGACAAACAGTTAACCAATATTTCTACAAAGAAATTTTAGAAAGACTTCGTAAAGGAGTTCTTTGTGTCCGTGCCAACGGACACAAAGAATAGGATTCAAGGATTCAAGAATAGGACAAAGGATAATTGGATTCTGCATCACAATAATGCGCCATCCCATACTACTCTGTCAGTACAGCAATTTTTAACCTCAAAACAAATTTCAGTACTACCATAGCTACCTTATTCACCATATACCGCTCCGTGCGACTTTTTTCTATTTCCAAGAGTCAAAATGGCGGTCAAGGGACACCATTTTCAAACAACACAAGATGTCCAAAAAGCTGTGACGAGGGTCTTGGAGGTTATTACAGAAGATGAGTTCCAGAAATGTTACCATCAATGGCAGAAGCGCTGGAATAAGTTTGTGCAATCAGAGTGTTGAAGGAGACAACACTAAACATGACTAAAACGGTAAGGAACATTTTTTTTCACATCAGTCTCATTACTTTATTGTCGCACCTCGTATATAATTAAAGATATCAGTGAATAAATGTATCGAAGATTTTAAAGTTATAAAAAATTCTGAATTAGAGCACATCATTGGACGCTATACCATTGTCCAAGTTGTGAATTATTATTAATTAGGCAGCCTTCCTTATTCCCTTTTCGTTCGTTTTATTTCGATTTGATCCGGTAGTATATAAAAAAGGTGTATTCACGGATAAAAATTATTAGTGGCTACGGTTTGCAGTACGTGTTAGATGAGTGATATTAAAAACGAGGTGGATAATAAAAATTCTACATTTGGGGTACAGTAAATGAAATCATTATTGAATTTAGCGGAAAAAACAAGCGAGCATTAATTTGAAGTTAAAAAAAAAATTCCTTAATTTGAGATGTTGAGTGTTGTTAAATTTTGTTGAAAATTCATAGAAATAGCTTAGACGGAGATTGATTAATACATATTTTCATCCCTTTTTATAAAAACCAATATCTTTATCATTATTTTCACAAAACATGAAACTTATAAAAAAAAAACCTTCCAATAAAGATGAAAGCTTTCTTCATTATACTTAAATTTCAGACCTATAAAACCCGTTTATTTCGTACGTTACACAACGTATGATGGTAAACATACAAAGTTCCAGCTCAATATTAACTATTAATTTTTTTTTAATGCAGTCAATAAAAAATGAATAAACCTATTGCATATGAAAATGTCTTCTATTTTAAACAAAGATTTATAACAAATTTAGAGAAAAAAAAAATACTTTTTTAGGAATTAAACAAATTATTTTTAACTGGGGTTGTTACTATTTTCTAGAAGGAATAGGGGTTACACCTTAACTTAGTAAAATTTCTATTCTCGACTTAAAAATCGGCTGACTGAATTGGGATAATTTCTATAAATTTTGTTACATATATTTTGTAAATTGGTAAGTTTGTTAAAATTTTGGGAACAATTTGATATTAGTAAAATTATAAAAAAAAAACCTTTGTTTTCTTTATTGGTTAGTTATAAAGCCTACAATAGTAGAATATATTTAACCGGCTTTAGCGAACGCTCTATATAAAGTTAACCTATGTACTGTAGTTAACTAGCTGTGTATTAGTAAAAACAAAATTGTGTAACTTTATTTGCTCGGTGGGGTCGTACGGAATTCTATTTATTGTTACAATTATTCATTTATTATAATTTAAAAAAAAAAAAATACGGTATATCATTAAATTTGCTGACCGCTTTCAACCTCGTCTACTTTTTAATGTTATTTGTTACTGAATAGGTTACGACCTACAGTTGTGCATTTTTATCTTGTTACATTTATTTTGTTATTTGTATAAGAATTGTTTATTAATAAATTATTTTATTCGATAACACGGTTAAAAATAACAAAATACAAAATATGTTTTTAATTTTTACACAAACACACACACACACACACACACACACACACACACACACACACACACACACATATATATATATATATATATATATATATATATATATATATATAAATATGATGATAAATCTTTTAATATTGCATAATAAAATTTTTATTGTTTACAAGATCTTTATTAATTCTTAAAAATGAATATATAATTTTTATTTTCGTATTTAAAAACAAAATTATTTACTGGGTATGTAATTTGTGTTAGGATTTCACGTGTTCAACGATCATTTAGTTTTAGAGTTTTAATATTAATTCCGTTTTGAAAGTTGTATTAAAAAAACAATAATAAAAAATAAAAAAAACAAATACTAACGGCTGATTAAATAAATATGTATTATTTATTTTGATCCTGTATAATTTTGATGCTGTATAATAATACTATTAAGCATACTCATTGGAAGTGGAGGCAGGAGAAGTTATAATACAAACCGAGACGAATGGACAAAGATTTTTTTTCTAATAAATGAATGTTAAACCTGCATACAATAGGAATAATTCAAAAATTAATTTTTCCTTTTATTTTTTAAAGTGGAAATACATTATAACTCCAGTGAAATGACGATTTGTAAAGTTGAAGAGTGTTTTACATTGGTCACTGTTTTTTAAGTAAAATTTTAAATATATAACAATTTTTAATAGATACACGCTCATAGATGTAAAAAAAACAAAAAAACTGATTTGTCAAGGGAGTTTTAAAAGTACTCTTAAGATAGTGAACTTAAGTTATTATTTGTATTTACAATTCCTTAATAAATGTTTGTCCGGAATGAGATTACTTTAATGAAAAAAGGCAAACAAGCGCTTTAGGAAAGGATTATGGTAAAGACGAATCTTAATAATTATTAATTAATCGCATGAAATATATTAAATTATTACAATGTAAAGAATCAAATTAAAAAAAAAAAACAAACAAAAAACAGAAATTATTTAAAAAGTAGAGACATTCTATGCAGTTATACGAACAGATATAATAAGTATATATTATTATACTCGTAGTTGCTTTAATAAGTAAATGAAATGTGTTTTCAATATTAACTTAAAGCAATTTTAACTTAAACAATTGAACTAAATCAGGAGGTTAACTGTTAAAAAATTTGGCGCCAAAAAAATTTCTGACCACTAGTAAGTAGTATTACAGTTTACTTTTACCATCAAACCTGATTTTTTGTAATAGCATTTTTTATGGGAGCCTTATATTTTTGTTTCATTTTACAAACAAAGCGATAATGTTGTCTTTATAAATACTATAATATAAAAAATTTGTAATCGTTAGAATGAACGTTGTGAAGGTATGTGTGTGATAAGTTTACAAAAGAAATTACTCGTAAATTTTCATCTGAATTTTCATTAAATGATCCAATACTGTCGGTAACGAACCGCCTACCTTATACTGTCATATTGAGCAATTGATTGAAATATTGCAAATTAAAATGTTCGTTGCGCAGAGAGAAAAACAATCTTGAAGTCTACTAAAATAGTAAAATCAATCGCCTTGACCGCCTAACGGTATTATCAATATGCTATTCCCATTTTAGATTCTAGTCAATATATACACCTAAATACTGGATATTTTATATTTTCCTAATAGACAAACCAGTATCCAACTTTTATCCTTTTTAGGTTGAGTATTTTTATATCAAGTAAAAGTTATAAAATAATTTTTTTTTTCAATAGTGCGTTTCAATTATTCACCGTAGATAAACCCATTTAAAACAGTATCCTGTTCTGTTGTAGGCAAAGATCTAATTTTATCACAGACCTTCTTAAATAACAATATAAAAATTTAAGTTTTAATTTTACATTAATATATATTATTTAATATTATAAAATGACAATGACACAGTTTTTATATATACATCAGTAGCCTCTAATTACTCTTTATCTTTAAAGACCCCTTACGTCTTGAATGAAAATAATTTAAGTTTCGTAGTAAAAGTGTACAAAATACTGTGTGCTCCTAAACATAATTTAAATTGGTCTATTAATTAATTAATCCGTTCTCAGTTGTAAGGAAAAATTATGTTTTTCTTATTTTTTAATTTCAAAACATTAATTTCGAAAAAAATTCAAAATTTATAAATAAAAACTTTCTTAAAAGAAAATTTTACACTTCAAAATTAAATAACTAAACTCTTCCTTTTCTAAGAAATTTTCTTTAAATTACTTGAATGGTAATCTGGATGGAACTGAACGGTTTGTATTGTTCATTTGGATAGTTTCACACTACATCGATTTTGGCGATGACTGACTGTCTTTCATAAAGAATCTTGACCTGTTATCATTTCGCTCTTATGAGTACCTGGGTGGGGAAAAAATTTGTGTCGGTCAATGAAAAAAACATTGTAATATGCAATTCTCATCCTGCATAAATTTAACCTTAATTTCCCTCTGTAATGGACATCCACTGCTTAAAAGGCTCCTTGAGGTACTCACTCAGCACTTGAATGAGTTTGTCTTGTTTTGTCATTCCTCTGTTTGTAGGTAGTCCCTTTTGCAATGTCCACCTCCTTAATCTATTATCTCTTTCCTCCCCGATGGTATTATGGGAACTCTGAATCCGTACTGAGGTTGTAAGTCTTTCAAATTAAACCTTGCGAACCCGAGAGATGATTGTTTCCGCTCCGGTGATTGTACGAAAAGCTCAACTTTGGGGCGGAGAACTTAATCGGGTTTCTTAATTGTTCCCTTTGCAATATACTAAAATAATGTGATAGATAAGCTGACACTATTAGAGTATATATTGTAATATTTACATTATATAATAATGTGATTTTACCAGTAGCGGAGAGTGATGGAGAACGTGCACAAAAGATCTTGAACTACGAAAATGAAATATTTTATGCTTACATCTCGTGATCATGTACTCACTTTTACTCATTCAAAGAAGACGTTTTCCTGTATAAAGACAGTATACACTGTCTTTATACAGTAATTGTATAAAAAATTATTGTTTTTTCGATACACGAAACAACAATGTATCTAACATCAACGTTGACCAAATATAACTTTACTCATCAGTAAGATGTAGGATTTTGGGATCGGTCTGGAAAATGTCCGGTTAGGTAACTATTAATTTACTGATCAGTGCATATTTTCGGGCGAGTAGCTATTCAACTTTTTTCTATTTAGCCTCCGGAACCATCGTATAGTATTACTTCAGAGGATATGAATGAGGATGATATGTGTGATTGTAAATGAAGAATAGTCTTGTACAGTCTCGACCGTTCCTGAAATATGTGGTTAATTTAAATCCAACCACCAAAGAACACCGGTATCCACGATCTAGTATTCAAATCTGTAAAAAAGTAACTGCCTTTACTAGGATTTGAACCTTAGATCTCTCAACTTCGAAATCAGCTGATTTACGATGACGAGTTAACCGATAGACCAACTGGAAAGCCGATACTTCACGTACTGCAAATCTATTTTGAATAATATCTTTCAAATAATCTGGAATTTATATTTTTCAGTTGAGTTGATTAAATGAAAAGTATTTTTAATAAATGTTATTCCTAAGATGATGATATTGTCATCAAAACGATTTTTATGGAATTACCGTGTGTGTGTGTGTGTGTGTGTGTGTGTGTGTGTGTGTGTGTGTGTGTGTGTGTGTGTACATGTTTTGCGTTTTCATCTGTTACAAATTTTATAAAAGTTATTTATACATTATTCCTCATAATGTCACATTTAACGCTCTATTTATTGTTTGTTATTCAAGAATTACCTGAAAAAAATTTTTTTTTTACATAGATTGCAAGACGGGGTGTGTTCAGACCTTAAATAAATTTCTACAATAACGTTTAAAGATTTTTATTACTAAACGTAATTTAATATTAAATTATTAATTATACCATTTCAATTAAAATAAGATTTGTGTTTTTAATATATTAAACAATTTTTAGAGAAAAACTAGTTTTAATGAGTAAAATCCTCAGATACATGATGTAAAATTTCGCTTTGTCATGTAGTACAAACACTGTTTAGAAAGTTAAAAATATAAAATCAGGAAGTTAGAACCAAATTACTCGTTTTCTATTAGCCTACTTGGCTCAGACATTTTTGGCCCGCATTCATTCATTTCTGTATAAAGAAAAACTGCAACGTTTAGTTATGAAATAGCCGAACATTATTATATATGGACATCAGTTTTACAAGTTATTTTATATAAAATATGATCACCTGTATCATAGATAGATGTTCACGTTTTGTGGTACCTTACTGCTTTTTTTTGCTTCTCTAGACATTTAAAACATTTAAGTGCATGACACTATTTTGGTGTAATTTAAAAAAAAGTTTACTAAATATAGAATGTATTATTTTTAATTATTGGCAAAATAAATTATAGATTTATACAACTACTTTTTATAAATTGTAATAAAAAAATATATCCTCAATGATTGGTCACTACTACCTGCATGTAAAAAAAATTCCGAAATATTGATTGCGAAGAGAAAGTCCGACCCCTCCCCCATAGTGAAAATAGGAAACTCACCTTTACGGCCCTAATTTTTGAAAATACCTCCTCAGGGTTTTTGAGATTATATTGAAAAATCAAATTAATTATTTTGTAAATTTTAAAATTCATGCCGTTGTTTTTATTGTTTCCAAGGAAAGACTAAAAATGATACGTTATAGGACATATGCTGAACTTTTTTTGGGGGGGATATTATAGGCTGATGTAGTAGTACCCAGAGTTCTTGGCTATAGCTGGATTTTTAAAAATAACTTACTTTTATACAGTTGAATATTTCAAAGTCTGTGGCAAGAAAGATATACAGAAATTACCAATTATTCTATTTCATTTGTAATAACCCAGTACATTGGATCATCTTTTAGTGCGATGATAAAAAACTGTAGCTTTTTGTTAAACTGGGTCTATATTCGATTTCTAATAAAAGTGTAAATTTTCAGTAAATTGAGTACCTTGCTGTTAATATATAACAAATAATCTTCTAGTATTTCTTATATATTTAATTTATCTTAGGTATTTAGAACTGTGGTTTGGAAATTGAATTACCACCAAATTGGTGATACTTTCCGTTGGTTTTGTGGTTTTAAAAAATGTGTTATCAAGCAATAATGATCTCTCTCTCTCTCTCTCTCTCTCTCTCTCTCTATCTCTCTCTCTCTCTCTGTGTGTGTGTGTGTGTGTGTGTCTGTGTGTGTGTATGTGTGTGTCACACTTACATTTCTTTTAACTGTACAATTGTGTACTTGTGAGAATATTTTATTACTTTTTTTTAAGTTATATAAATTATAAAATATTATTACGTTTTATTTAAATGTAAATTAAAATTTTTATTTTATAATTAATCAATAAACCACATCAGTTTTATTGAATAGTGTAAAATACCATAGGTTCTTTGGAAAACTGTTTTGAAACAATTTAAACCTCCAAGTTGATAAACGTTTTAAGCTCTCAAACTCAGGTTGGGCGTTCTGTGTACCAATGAATAAGAAGTTTTTGAGAAAATAGGTATATAGGTAGCTCTGCCCTCACCAATCTATGCAATTACCAAGGAGGGAACATCTAGCCAAAACCCGTTGAAAGAAGGTAGCAAACGTAAGGAAAGGGGTGGTTGTTAACATGGAAAGGGATGATCTATCTGTAAAACACTCAAAAAGCGCAAAGGTCAGGTATTACAAAGCATTCAAAAGAGTGCAAAGGTCATCTATCCCGCGCAAAATTCTTCGGAAGAACCGCTTTCTTTATCTAAGACAGCAGAAACTTTTGGACTAAAGATTTTGATTCTGCCGACTGAAATAATTTGTTGTAACAAAATGCTTTCTTCTAGAAATTAAAAATATGACTAAAAACAAGATACGATTTAAAAGAAAACACTCACCGTTTCTAGTATTTTATAAACATTCTCCCACATCTCGCTGGAAGACGTATGTATAGCATATATATAGATTTTAATGGCCACATAAGCTTTAAACTTGTGGTTGGGGAATAAATGGAATGAAAATTGTTTTTTGCATATGACGCCACCACTTCATCATAATGATCGCGGAGCAGTAATCTTTGTATGATACTCGTATTTAAGCATAGGAAGTTTTAAAAAATTTTGTATTCGTATTTTATAGTCGGCCTGTTAGTAAAAAATGTACTTATTAATTCGGTTGGACTGATAATTTCTTTTGGAAATTGTAATAAAATAAGCAGATTTTTCTTAAAATTTTGAATTTTTAGAAGTCTTTATTTTTTGCATGTTTTAGATTTTTAGTATCAAACAAAAACGCTAATCTTCAGCTGTTTACACATAAACTTTTCAACGTATTTTTTTTTTTTATGAAATATCCAAAATGTTTAATATTAGGTACGATTGACACCCTCCATCTTTTTCAATTTATCGGTTGTTAAGATTTAAGCGGTATTATAACAGAAATCCAAACTTGGAGGTGAATTCTCTGTAATTATATAACTGGAAATATAATAATGTATTTAAATTTTTTGTTACACCAAACTAACCCAATGTATTTTAGGCTTCTTGAACATTTCTTCTCATAAAAAAGAATGGTTCGTGGGTTTTTTTTTTGTTTGTCGTTTGAGCTCACATTTCTATTTTAGCTGCTATTGGTGCACAGCGGACCAATGGTGATGCGGCGGGCGGGTTCGCACGGCGACTCTCTCCCGCAATAAACAGTCCGTTGTCAATTAATTTAATTTCATTTTTTTGTGTAGATCATTTTTATTTATATTTCTTATTTGTACTTCTATTTACTTATTATTATTTATTAATAAAAGAAAAGGATTATTATTAGCATTAAAAAAAAGATTCTTTATTTAGCGGGAGAGAATCGTTGGCGCAATACTGGCCGACGCATCACGGTGTCGACTCTGCGCCAATAGCCAGGTGGACTGGCAACTAACACAACCTCACACTAACACGCACAAGACTAAACGAAGACGGTGTTCCCAAGTCAATTCCCGGTTATCAATATGGCTAGCGTTAAACATTATATTTCTATTAAAAACTATTAAATTCTATACTTCCTCGCTCCTTAAGCCTATTTTAAATATAAAAACTTCAAAATATCTAGAAAAATATTCTTTACACAGTAATATTTCTTTTCCTAAAATATTTCTGTAAAATACTTAATATTCTCACAAACATGAGGATACGAACGCGTTGAGGGTTCAGGGGCAGTTTTTATTATTGTTTGGGTATGATCCCACCCGACGTGAGTAGATGCTTCCAATAGACCGGGCTCTTTCTGTTTTTAATTATTTATATTTTTTTTATTGGTTTTGTAAATATTTTATCTTTTTGGATATATATACCGGATGATTCAAAAAGGACTTTACAGCAATAAAAACATTTAAACATGTACTGAAATAACTTATAGATTCGGTTTAGGTCTCATTTCATAGCAAAACATATCAAGTTTTGACTCGCGTAGTTCATTAGTACCGAATTCGGCTACCAGCGCTGTTACCAGTTTTGTTAAAAATAGATACATTTACTGGTGCTGATCGTGCTCGTTGTGTGTTTTTTCACAATTTTTAGTCAGCTACTGCAGTTCGATGTAATTTTCATAGAGAGTCTCCTAGTAGGCATAAAATTTACTCTTAGCACCAAACTTTCGTTGAGACAAGTTGTTCTTCTAGAAGGCAACCGTAAATGGTATCATTTATCTGGACAAGGTTCAAAATTTTCTAATTCCTCAGTTAAACGATGATGATCAAGATGGACGCCATTACTATCAGTAAGACGGAGTACCACCTTAAAAACGCCTAGAAGGCCGTTTCTTGATATACGATTCGCAGGTCAGTGGATTAATCGTGAAGGTCCAATTGCACGGCCACCTCAGTCTTAAGATTTGACCCCGTTAGAGTTTTTCTTGTGGATTTGATTAAAAATCGGGTTTATGTACCGCCTTTTACTGCTGATCTTGATGAGCTAAGACTTCTAAATTAAGGCCGCAATTGCAGAAGTAACGCCCGACTTGCTGGCAACTATCTGGAATGAAATCGACTTTATGTGGATTGTATGTCGCATTACAAATGGAAGATTTGTAATGTTACCGATTTTTAATGTAAATGAAGTATTGTTTCTTTCATTTCGTATTTGATTAACCACTTAAAGTATTTGTTTTTTTTTTTTAATGATTAATTCACCAAATAAACTCGAAAAGTCTGCGTAAGAATATGGAGTGAACTTTTTATCGTTTTTTTTTTTATTTAAATTATAACTTTTCCATTATTTACCGATAGATTAAAAATTAATTTTGATCTTTAATTTTTGCTTATGACAAGAAACAAGACTAAAAAAAAAAATCGCGGACTTCATTTATAATTTTACATTTTTGTTTTTAGACATTTAAATAACTTTGATATCAGTAGAAACCTTTTTTTGTTTCCCAGGTAAAGCTTTTCAAGTAATTTTGTTATTATAAAAACGTAGTAGAAAGAATACTTAACTTGTGTATAAACTAGATGAACTTTTTATGTACTTTTTTCAGTATTTCTTTTAAAGAATTAATTTATTTGTTTTTCAAAAGATGAGTTTTACTCAATGATCTGAACGCATTTAGATTTTCGATAGCGCATTTTATTGACTATTATAATTTATCTTAAAAACGTTTTCCCCTTAAAATGACAATTTGAAATTTATTTACTTGTTTGTACATGTAATAAAAACTATGTTCCGTTGATAATAAAATGTGTAATCGCTACAATTTTTATAACTCTTATAAAAACGATTTCGATGTATTTATTAGCGATTTTAATCAAAACTAGTAACTTATAATTTTTACTGAGGTGTTTTATTACAGGTAAACCTTTTAAC
Source organism: Lycorma delicatula (assembly GCF_047948215.1). Taxonomy (NCBI): domain Eukaryota; kingdom Metazoa; phylum Arthropoda; class Insecta; order Hemiptera; family Fulgoridae; genus Lycorma; species Lycorma delicatula. The sequence goes on along the minus strand of NC_134457.1, from coordinate 74,753,050 downwards.
TTACTCGTTATTACTCCAAATAGATGTTTAAATTGTGAAATTAAGAAATATTTTCGTATTATTTAAAATTTGACTTACTTCCTCTTTATTTCTTCTTCCACTTTTTCTTTAAATTTCTTTAGTTACTTCCAGTAACACCTCGATGTTCTTATCTTTGCTTTTCTTAAGGTACAGGGCTGCTACAAAAGGAAGTAATTATTTTTTCCACAAAAAAAAGAGAAATTAATTGGTGTGTAGGAATACGACCTTGAATTATTTAATGACTTATTTTGTACATTTCATTCATTAACCTTTCATACATATTGCCATTCTTAAAAAAAAAGGCTTTGGGAATATAAAAAAAATATATATGCTGCGTTAAAGAAATGTAAAATATTTATAGTTAACATCAGGTATTTTCTGTGGTTTTATCGATAACATTCTGGAATGGCATTTAAAAATTAAAAAATTCGGTTGTAAGTTTGTCGTTGCGAAACTTTATATATTTTTTGTAATTAATTAAAAATTGCTGCTAACTTTAACGTTAACGAGCAATGTGATTTTTAGATAATATTTAAAAAATATAATAACCTCTTTGTTAATTAAAACCGCTAGAATTGTGATTAAATTGGCAACATCTGTTTTGGAAATATTTGTGAATTTTGTTTCAATTTATTAGTATAACACAACATTTGTTTAACACAACTACTGATGTAAACCGTATTGACACCCGATTTTCATAAGATATAATCTTAATGATGAGTAACGGAACGGTTTATTCGTGTTTATAAGATGGTTTCAATCTCCAAGAAGTTAATGTCAAAACGTTTACTAAGCAGTAAAAAATATGTCAATATCTGCCGTCTCCGCATAGAAAACTGGGATCAAAGAGATGACAAAAATAAAATTTAGGCTACGATTCTCAAACTTTTTTATGGTATAGTTATGTAAAAAATTCCTCCTTAATTGTCCTCTCTCCCGACAGTTCGCAGAAAAAAATTGTACATCGAGTTTGGAATATCGCTTTGCCAAAAAAAATCTTAAAAAAATATAACATCATGAGTTCCATCAACTGTCTGGTCTTTGCAAAACGTAAAAAATAATCGTAATATCTGTTTATACTTTTTTATTTATGACGTGTTTTTTTTTTATTTTTATAAGTATATTTTTTTCAGTTTTAGGACACTTTTTTTAGGTCAGATTTTAATTATTACAGATCAAGTAGTGGGTTTAAAAAAAATCATAATTAACCTCTGAATTACCAAAACATTTTTTTTTTTGTTTTATATATATATATATATATATATATATATATATATACACATTTGGGATTTGACTGTTTTTTCCTTCACAATAACACGAATCTGAAAGTAGAATTTTGAAATCAAAATAAAATGATTTATTCGAGTAATAAATGTAAATTTCTTAACGAAAATATGAAATAAAAAGTCACCTGACTGCCGTACCGTTCGTTAGTACACATTCTCATTATGTAGTAAGGTAAAATTATCAACATTTGTGTGTTCACTAAAGATGCGTTTTGAATTCATTTGCATCGATTTCTTTTAACGCCGATACAAATTAATTACAGTTTTATCGTATTTGTATTATAAATAAATTAGAAAGGATTTGGAAGCGCGGTTTTATGCGATAAGCATAAAACCCAAAAAGTCCTACGTGGACCTTTTGAACAGCTACCAGAGAGTAAGCAAGAATATAGACCAAGAGACGCAGTTCAGTAAGTCAGACATCCTTATCGGTTTACATGAACCAAATGGCGTCTAGCAAGAATCCTTAGAAGACTACCGGGAAGGCAAAGATAAGATGAAAACGGGTAGATGTTAATAAAAGTATTATTTTCGTCCTGAGGAATCGCGAAATGAGGTAAACCATCCCACCAAAAAAGTACCTGCTACAAAAATGCCTGAGGTAGGAAAAATTCCCTTTCCCTTGGTAAAGAAGACGGAACGATTAAACATTTACCTATGATTAAAACAGCTTACTATTAATCAATGATTTTACGTTGTTCAGCTGAAAAAAAAAGCGTAAAAATTGCTGTTTGAACTAACTTAAAGAGTCAGACTTTCTTAAAAAAAAGAAGACCTACCGCCCATCCCTCAGAATTGTATGGCATATGAAAGTTCCAACCGAACCAAAAAGGCCTAATGGAGATTAGGTCCATATCATATAACTGTGTAATTTATTTTTAAATGAGCAGCTGATGAAAATGTTTCCGGATCGTATATCGTGGCTTATGACGGAAAAAATTTACATATACAAATACGGTTGACCCAACAGTGAAAGACCGGAGACGTACCATATCCGTAGAATATGGAAGTGGTTATTATTTTTGTAACAGAACGATTTTCCGTAATAGTAGATCATGGAAGTTTTTGGCCGTAATACTGAAAATTTTTCGCCAAAGAACATTAAACGGCGGGATATAAATTTTTAATAATAATAGTGTTATTATCATTATATGTTAATTATTTCTTAAGAAGTTAATTACTCGCACAATTCCTTAACGGATAGCTAAAGGTCATGTACCAGGCCAAGGTAGTATAAGGTCATGAATTATGTAATGCATGGTAAACGGCGAAAGGTAACAACGAATAATAGCGTATATCCTTTAATAATGAGTTCAAATTGTTGGGTTTTATTAAAGTTATGAATTGTCTGTAATGGAATCATGAAACAATGAAAAACTGAAAACGATGTAGAGATTTCTAAAGGAAATGGAAAGGGGTACGGTATGGCGGAATAGAATATTTGGTAGACGGGAAAACGTTTTTGTGTGCAGCCGTGCTATGCACCTCCGCTCTGTTGCCATCTATAAATGAGAGGATGGTTTGTTGAAAAGCTATTTCTAGCTTAATAAGGACACACGGGGAACACAATCGATAGAGGAAGAACAGAAATAGTTAGGATCCGGGTGCACGTGCATTATTGATCACAGTAGACGGGTTGGCGTCGTTATTCTCCATGCTGTGCTAACAAATTTGAGTGTGTGTGTATATATATATATATATTAAATATACGAGCGCGCGTGTAGAACAGTCTGTTATTCATTCTGTTGAATGAATTTTACGAAACAAAATGAGTAGGAAATAGCTTTAACTATTAACGACATACTAACAACTGATCATTTTTTTCATTTGTTATTTTATTCTTGTGTTCTTGTGTTGATAGCTCTAAATCTAAAAATAAAATTTTGACACTGTATTACTTTTTCTGTTTACATTATATATTGCATTTTGTTTACGTGTGAATACAAAAGCTGTTTTCATTACGTAAATATAATTATAATTGCCATTAGCCTTGAGTTTTGAACGTTTTGGTAAAAGTAATTTTTCAGTCCTACGATGTCAACCTGAAAAAACTGTTGGCTTTCAAATACAAAAAAAAATTGCTTGTGGACACCGATCAGTTACCAGTAGAAACTCCAGGTTTGTCTGTCTAGTGGTTAACACGTCATCCTAAATCAGGTGATTTCGAAGTCTTGTTATAAGGGTCAAATCGTAGTAAAGCAGTTACGTTTTTACGTATTTGAATACTAGATTGTAGATATCGGTGTTCTTTGGTGGTTGGGTTTCAATTAACTTATCTCAAGACATTCATACCTATTATCCTCATTCATCTCTGAAGTAACACCTTACGGTGGTTCCGGAAGTTAAACAGGCAAAAGAGAAAGTTTCTAATGGTAACTTATCGATCGAAGAATGTTAGAGGAAACTGTCGCACGGAAATTTTAAGACTTACTGTGTTTGGAAATGAGAGTATTTTTACGGAAAATAAATCTTCTTGGACCACTCACTATCAGACGGTTTTGGTTTCAGAAATTTTTGGCTGTAACATTAGATTTGTTGATCGGTATTTAAAAATTATTTTTTTTAATTTAATGTAGGAGAAAATGGATGTAGAAAAAATGCAGTAAAAAAACATAACGTTCTGAATTTACTCGTTCAAAACTTAGCGATTTAAATTCTGTTGGGTATAATTTTCCCAATTTCTAAATACGGTTACTTATTAAAAAATTAGATGTAAAATTATTGGCTATCTAAATTTGATTTATTTGGAAATTGTAAAACACTTCCCTTAAAAATTTGTTACATTTTAACAATCTCCTTTTTTTCTGCTCCTATTTCGAAGAATTTTCTTTTTAATTATGTAATGAAAGCGGATAGCTCATAATAAATGTGAATTTTGGGATTACAGCAGTAATAAATTTATTTTATATTACCAGGTTTAATATGAAAAAATCGGGTTTGTTATCATTTAGTTGTTAAGATAATGATTTCTAAATTGGGGATTCTCTTACAGCCCTATAAACTAAAGTACTTGATGTAATTACAGATATTTGATAATATCGTGTTAATAAATAGATCACATCTAAAACAAAACAATTTCTTTTCAGACAAAAGATATTTTTACATTTCAGATAACGTATAAAAAAATATATAATAAAACACAACTTAAAAAATTATTAATTTCGAATTTTTGATAATAATTTAATTAATTCACTGGATCAGCTTCAGAATTTTAAGAATTAAAAAAAAAACTTGTACAGAATTTAATTCTGAACAAATTGATGATTGAAGCTGAATAAAAACAAAGAAATGTTAGAAAAATTCGTATTTTATTCAGAAACACTACACTAAAGTGTGCTTCCTCTATGAATCATGAGACCTTGCCGTTGGTGAGGGGGTTTGAGTGCTCAGGGATACAGAGTAGCTGGACCGAAGGTGCAACCATATCGGAGAGGTATCTGTTGAGAGCCAGACTAAGGAATGATTCCTGAAAGAGGGCAGCAGCTCTTTCAGTAGTTGTTAGGGGCGTGAGTCAGAATGACTTAAACGGCCATATCAACATCACTCAGTCCTCTGAGTACTGAGCAGCTGAAAGCAATGGAAAACTACAGCTGCTATTTTCCAAGAAAATGTGGCTCTCTGCATTTTCATATAGCAATGATGGAGGCGCCTTCCTTGGTAAAATATTCCGGAGGTAAACAAGTCCCCTGTTCGGATCTCCGGGTGGGGACTACTAAGGAAGGGGTCACCAGAAAATTAAAAAATAACATTCTACGAGTCGGAGCGTGGAATGTTAGAAGTTTAAAAAAGGTTGGTAGGCTAGAAAATTTAAAAAGGGAAATGGATAGGATAAATGTGGATGTAGTAGGAATTAGTGAGGTTCGGTGGGAAGAGGAATGCAACTTTTGGTCAGGTGATTTTAGAATAATTAACTCAGCTTCAAATAATGGGCAGGCAGGAGTAGGTTTCATAATGAACAAGAAGATAGGGAAGAGAGTAGAGTATTTCAAAACGCATAGCGATAGAATCATTGTAATAAGGATAAAATCAAAACCTAAACCGACAACGATTGTTAACGTCTATATGCCTACAAGCGCCCATGATGATGATGAGGTAGAGTGTGTATACGAAGAGATTGATGAAGCAATTAAACACGTAAAAGGAGATGAAAATTTAATAATAGTTGGAGATTGGAATGCAAGCATTGGAAAAGGCAAGGAAGGAAATATAGTGGGTGAATACGGGCTGGGCAAACGTAATGAAAAGGGGACCGACTTATAGAGTTTTGCACGAAGTATAATTTAGTAATTGCCAACACCCAATTTAAAAATCATAATAGAAGAATATACACTTGGAAAAAGCCAGGCGATACTGCAAGGTATCAGATAGATTATATCATGGTTAAGCAAAGATTTAGAAATCAACTTGTTGATTTACTTACCCTGGAGCAGACATTGTTAGCGACCATAATTTGGTGATAATGAAATGTAGATTGGGGTATAAAAACCTGAAGAAAAGGTGTCAGATGAATCGGTGGAATTTAGAGAAGCTTGAGGAATAGGAGGTAAAGAAGATTTTTGAGGAGGACATCGCAAGAGGTCTGAGTAAAAAAGATAAGGTAGAAAATGTAGAAGAAGAATGGGAGAATGTTAAAAACGAAATTCTTAAATCAGCAGAAGCAAACTTAGGGGGAACAAAGAGAACTGGTAGAAAACCTTGGGTTTCAGACGATATATTGCAGCTGATGGATGAACGTAGAAAATATATAAATGCTAGTGACGAAGAAAGTAAAAGGAACTATCGGCAATTAAGAAATGCTATAAACAGGAAGTGCAAACTGGCGAAAGAAGAGTGGATTAAAGAAAAGTGTTCAGAAGTGGAAAGAGAAATAAACATTGGTAAAATAGACGGAGCATACAGGAAAGTGAAGGAAAATTTCGGGGTACATAAATTAAAATCTAATAATGTGTTAAACAAAGATGATACAGCAATATATAATACGAAAGGTAAAGTCGATAGATGGGTGGAATATATTGAAGAGTTATACGGAGGAAATGAATTAGAAAATGGTGTTATAGAGGAAGTGTGGTGTTATAAGTAAAAGTATATGTGAAAGTGGTGTTATAGAGGAGGATGAAATGGGAGAAACAATACTGAGATCTGAATTTAAGAGAACATTAAAAGATTTAAATGGCAGAAAGGCTCCTGGAATAGACGGAATACCTGCAGAATTACTGCGCAGTGCAGGTGAGGAAGCGATTGATAGATTATACAAACTGGTGTGTAATATTTATGAAAAAGGGGAATTTCCGTCAGACTTCAAAAAAAGTGTTATAGTCATGATACCAAAGAAAGAAGGGGCAGATAAATGTGAAGAATACAGAACAATTAGTTTAATTAGTCATGCATCAAAAATCTTAACTAGAATTCTATACAGAAGAATTGAAAGGAGAGTGGAAGAAGTGTTAGGAGAAGACCAATTTGGTTTCGGGAAAAGTATAGGGACAAGGGAAGCAATTTTAGGCCTCAGATTAATAGTAGAAGGAAGATTAAAGAAAAACAAATTAACATACTTGGCGTTTATAGACCTAGAAAAGGCATTCGATAACGTAGACTGGAATAAAATGTTCAGCATTTTAAAAAAATTAGGGTTCAAATACAGAGATAGAAGAACAATTACTAACATGTACAGGAACCAAACAGCAACAGTAATAATTGAAGAACATAAGAAAGAAGCCGTAATAAGAAAGGGAGTCCGACAAGAATGTTCCCTATCTCCGTTACTTTTTAATCTTTACATGGAACTAGCAGTTAATGATGTTAAATAACAATTTAGATTCGGAGTAACAGTACAAGGTAAAAGATAAAGATGCTACGATTTGCTGATGATATAGTAATTCTAGCCGAGAGTAAAAAGGATTTAGAAGAAACAATGAACGGCATAGATGAAGTCCTACGCAAGAACTATCACATGAAAATAAATACGAATAAAACAAAATTAATGAAATGTAGTAGAAATAACAAAGATGGACCACTGAATGTGAAAATAGGAGGAGAAAAGATTATGGAGGTAGAAGAATTTTGTTATTTGGGAAGTAGAATTACTAAAGATGGACGAAGCAGGAGCGATATAAAATGCCGAATAGCACAAGCGAAACGAGCCTTCAGTAAGAAATATAATTTGTTTACATCAAAAATTAATTTAAATGTCAGGAAAAGATTTTTGAAAGTATATGTTTGGAGTGTCGCTTTATTTGGAAGTGAAACTTAGACAATCGGAGTATCTGAGAAGAAAAGATTAGAAGCTTCTGAAATGTGGTGCTATAGGAGAATGTTAAAAATCAGATGGGCGGATAAAGTGACAAATGAAGAGGTATTGCGGCAAATAGATGAAGAAAGAAGCATTTGGAAAAAATATAGTTAAAGAAGAGACCGACTTATAAGCCACATACTAAGGCTACCTGGAATAGTCGCTTTAATATTGGAAGGACAGGTAAAAGGAAAAAATTGTGTAGGCAGGCCACGTTTGGAATATGTAAAACAAATTGTTAGGGATGTAGGACGTAGAGGGTATACTGAAATGAAACGACTAGCACTAAATAGGGAATCTTGGAGACCTGCATCAAACCAGTCAAATGACTGAAGACAAAAAAAACCAAAAAAAACACTAAAGTGAATTATACGAACCAGTTTATAATAAATTTTCAAAAATGAACCCGGCATTTTCAACACATTTCTTGGCTTGCTTATTTACTGTTATTTTGCTCTTTTAAGTTTTTCAGGGCTATCCTTAAATTTCTCAGCCGCATCCATAATGCAGACAATTATTCCTCACGAGAATGTATTTTTGTTTTGTATACATTTTTCATCCGTTCCCAGACGCAAAAATCTAAAGGTGTTAGATCAGGCGATGTTCATGGCCAGGAATGTGGACCTCCACGACCGATCCATTTCTCAGGAAAATGATGATTTAAATGAGTGGAAACAGCACGAGAGAAGTGGGGAGGCGCATCATCGTGCTGGAAGTATACTTTCCATCTCAGCGCTAGAGGAGAACATCTTTAAGCAGCTGCGGCAATTCTTCTTAAAAAAATTGCTAGTAAACCTCAATATTTAAGCGGTCAATTAATATTAACTATCCAAATTGGTGATTGTGAAGAAGGCCGCAATACATTGACACTAAATAGGTGTTGAAAATTGCTTTCCACCGTTTCATGAGGATTTGCTTCGCCCATGTATGCTCTCTGCGTAAGTTATTGACGCTATCTTGAGTGAAATGTTTCTCGTAGCTAAACAAAACATTCTTGTAGAGTTGTCGATTTGTATTCCACCCATAGCAGAACAACTCCAAGAGAAGCGGACCGTCTCCTAGTTGTAGATGTTGAACTGGCTGTTTATGATAAGGATAAAACTTATTTTCTTCTCTAAACCATCGAATGCGAAACTCCGATCCGTGGACCGCACTGAACTGCATCTATAATAATTTCATTAGTAACAGTGTCGTGTTGGACAGATCGTTCGTAGCTGGTGCAAATACTAGATGGAACTAAAATAATACTAGTTTGTGAAACTAAAATACTAAATAATGTTTGCCCAAGATTGCGAAAAGTCGAGCTAATTGTTTTGCGCGCTAATTTTTTTGGGATCTGGAATCCTGCGATTTGTAAAATGTATTTCATATTCTAATGTAGCAGCTGTAGCATTATTATTACACACACCAAAATGAATACCATATCAACGTGTTCCTGTGTTGTAAATAAGTACGCCATTACTTAAATTGTAAACCGATCACATTCAAATTAAAATTCACCGACAGCCTTAGCTAACGATATCACAGTTCACAGTACCCGATATACTTAATGTACCTTAAAGATTGATCTAAATACTAATACAGTATTGCGCATTGTTGATCAGCTGTTATTTTTTTGCCGACTTTGAAATAATAATTTTTCGAATAATTTATTGTATTTCTGTCAGTAACAAAAAAAATAATTTTTTAAGTAATTTTTATTATTTATTTTATAATTCTGTAATATCCAGTTTTTTTTTTATTTTTTAACAGTAAATTTTGTTTTTACAAATTTTTTACATCACCTAAAAATAATATGGTTTTTGTTTAGTTTAAAAAGTACTTTTCTGACAAATGTAGAAGTAATGTACAGTTTGTAAATAAAATTCAAATTTTTTAACTTTTCTTTGTTTTATTCAACTTATCTTACATCATTTTTTAAGAATTAAATTCTCTTCAAGTTTCATTTAAAAGTTTTATGTGATTATTACCCATTTAACAAAGTTATTGTACATCAAGATATATTTATCCAATTTACTGGTTTGAATCCCAGATTAATCAAAAACTACTGCAGATGTGGTTCTGGGATTTATTTTATCCGATGTTACTGATCAGACACCATAAGAAATTACTAATTCTATTCCTTAATTAAAATTCTAAAAATTTCAGTACGACCTCATTTCACCGGGATTGCTGAAATCCTAGCGAAATTTTTCAGTAGTCGTAACTCACATTTAATTACATGAACGTTTTCCATTAATTTCACGAGTAAAATAGGTTATGAAAGTTCCGTGAGACCTTCGTGATATGCATTCTGTATAAGAGTCGAGGAACCAGGGTCTTTATTAAAATAACGGAATATAAAAAACCGACATAAAAAGGCTGATGGGGGAAATTTCTAGAATAATTTAATGTTTATTATTTTTTATCTAAAGTTTTTAATAATTTTTTTTTTAAATTATCCTGCATAAGTGCTGGGAATAACAAATTACATCAATCTACACGTTATTACGCTATAAACGATTCGCCAAGTAGTAATGTTGGTAAAAAAAAAGAAAAATAATTTTCAAATCGTCTATATGGATAAAATAATTTTTTTTTAAACTTTTCCAATTAAATTGTTTGTTAAAAGTTCCAAACGTGATAGTTCTATACAATACGCCATTTTACGAAACATAACATTGTCGAAATCGATCCATAATTTGTTGAAAAGTTAGACTTTAACACTTGGGATATAAATGTATGTAATTTACGTTCACAGTAAATAGAAAACTGTACAAATATTTGCATGATGTAATTTTATTACATACACGATTCATAAACTCCTAGTAATACTTACATCATATTTCAAACGTTTGTGCAATTTTTTTCTCATTTCATGATTATTTTAAATAAGGAGGATATACTGAATGTTCATTCTACGTAATAGGAATAATTAGATTAAAGACTTAAAATACGGTATAAAATAGCAATTTGACCTCGATATATGTTGAACACGTGTGATATGTTTTTGCTCAATATCTTGTGTTCTGAATGCAGCATTAATCGTAATGATAATCTTGAAATACCATATTTTTATTACTTTCTGTATGCTACAATATTAAACAATTTCTAGAAAAATAAAAATTCATATATATATATATATATATGGTATATATACTATTGTTCCCCCGTCGCGGCTTCACCCACAATATTTGTTTAATATCAAACTTATTTATCTATAAATAAAAATTATTTAATTAAGAATATTGTTTTCAGATTTTCATTAAATCCGCGTCGCGGCATAAAATGAAAATTTTGGCTTTTTTTGTGCTGCTAGAATGAATAAGCTGCTCTTGAACTTACTCTAGACTGTAAGCAAGCCACATAAAATTGTGAGAAACAATCCTCTCTTAAGTCAGCGCCTGCCAACTTTAGCATCCCCGTCGCGGGTTCGCTTGTGTTATGTGGTTACTTGTGTTTCCCGTCGCAGTCACGGAGTATTTGGCAGCCGGTCATGGCTCGTTTCGCTCGCCTTCCCGTCCAGCCAGAGAGCTCACCCCTTGGACCCCCGCTGCATTCATTAAACTCATGTTTGAGAGAATATATTTAAAAATAAAACCTTTTCAATTTATAAAAAATGTCAGTGTATTGTAATTTCTGCAGAGCAACAATTTTGTCAGTACAGGACCCGAAAGATTGAGTGTGGGTTTTGTAATAGACGGCCTCCATCTTAAAAATATTAGTTACATACAACTGGTCCGTTCTTCGTACCAGTAAAAATGTATTTTGCCTGGTTCTTAGCGTTACCCGACAAATATCACTAGGTGACCTTACTTTGTTTCTCATTTTTTTAAGAATCTTTTAATTATTTTTATGTTTTTACTTCCTTGTAACAAATAAAGGAAGTATTGTGATCGCGAAAAATTTTGGGTTTCAGATTTCAACGAAAATATCCATTTTGACCATATTAGATTTTTTAGTCAAGTAACTGATGGCAGGTGCAGCCAGTCGCGTCGCACGTCTAGTAACACTGGTTGTGTTGTTTGAGCCGTCGTGGACCGTACACCGACGCACCCTTTAAAAAATCTAAATTCCAAAAAACCCGAAAATGGTCTTTAGATATTTTTCTTTGAGTATTTGCAAGCACCAATCTAGTGAATATCTTGTTTAGTATAGTCGTATATGGGGAGGATTTGCAATCATTTTCCAAATTATTTTTACCATTTCTTCATCCCTTTCAAGGTCGAATTTTGAAAAAATTAGAATTTGTTTTTGAATATTTAGTTCGAAATTACACACACTAAAAATCAAGTTATCTTCATTTTTTACGGAAAAATTAAAAAAAATTCACAATTCATTTTCACCCTTTAAACCTGTAGTTTCAGAAGATCTAGAAATTAATCTTTAAATATTCTTATGAAGATTACACACACCAAAAATCAAGTAGATCTTCATCTTTTTCCGAAAAATTAAAAAAAATGTAATTTCATTGTTACTCCATTTTAACCCTTTAAACTCGGCATTTCAAAAAATCCTTTTTTATTATGCACTTACACCGTAAGAAGAACATGTGTACAAATTTTCACCAATTTATGTATAGTAGTTTTTATCTACTATACGCGTTGAGCGTTGTTGGGCGTTGGTGAATCAGTCAGGATATGTTGCTTTAGAGATATAGATATTAACCCACTGGGTTGGTCAAGTGGTGAACACGTCTTCACAAATCAGCTGATTTCGAAGTCCAGAGTTCCAACGTTCAAATCGTAGTAAAGGCAGTTAATTTAATACGGATTTGAGCACTAGATCTTGGATACCGGTGTTCTTTGGTGCTTGGGTTTCAATTAACCAAATCTCATGAATGGTCGACTTGAGACTGTACAAGACTACACTTCATTTACACTCGTACATATCATCCTCATTCATCCTCTGAAGTAATACCTGAACGGTAATTTCCGGAGGCTAAACAGGAGAAAAAAGGAGATATAGATAATGGCATTATACAATAAATTGTAGTGTTTTTATTTCTGTTGATAGATTAAGGTCAAACAACGTATTGATGTTTATTTTATATGTATTGTTGGATTGAAAAGGCATATTTTATAAAAACTGTAGCAGTGTATACAAATATGTATTTTTATTTTATTTATTTATTTTTGAAGTAAATAGTCTGATAGCATGTAACTGTATTGTATTACTAAATAGATTATTACTGCTTCATTGCCAGAATAACTTGAATAAACGGCAATTTATCACGAATATTCTAATTTAGTACCACGCCCTTATTTTCTATTGTAAACTCACTTCAACCAGAATTGAAAAGATTGGCTCTATTAGTTATCTTTTTAAGTGATTTCAGGCGATTTATGTAGGTCTAATTTTGTAATTTCCCTTACTTTATTTATTGATATGTTTTATTTATACGAGAAAATACTGGTATTTTATTTATGTATTTTTTTTTTTAATTTGTTGTTTTGTGGTTGGTTACGGGTGTAGATTCTTATACGGAAATAAAATTTTCTCTTTTTAATATGCTGATACCAAAACAGAAATGGCGGAAGTATTGAATCATATTTGTAGACTTTACTTACAGCCACAATTTTTTATTTTATCTTTTTGCATAGTATGTATACTCCATAAAATGATTAAAAGCTACGACTACAGCAGAATTCTTGATTTTTACAGAATAACACTGCAATATACGATAACATTGTACTATACTAGTCTATGTTTTATCTTTACCGATGATATTGAAGGTTAGCTCATTTCATAATAATGGTAAAAAAACAAGGGTGATCATGCTTTATCCCCACTATAACAATTTTATTAACTTTTCTTTATAAAACTGAAGAAAGATACCATTTTTTAGGGTAAATAAGCTGACTTTATGTCTCTGTAAAACGCTAAAGAATATTCAAATTGTTCTCAGGAAAATAATCTTTATCCATTTTGTTGCGAAATGATTTATAATTTTACATTTATATTTTTAAACATTTAGATAACTGTACCGTAAGCAGGAAACCGTTTTTTTCGCAGGTAAAGCTTCCCAAGCAATAGTGTTAACAAAAACATAATGAAAAGAATATTAAACTTCCTATTAACTAATTGAGCTTAGATTCTAACATAGAAAATTTAAATTTTATCACTTGGGATATAAATATTGTAATCTATGTTTACAGTAAATAGAAAACAATTCATATATATATATATATATATATGACGTGATGTATTTTTATATTCACGATTCGTAAATTCTTACGTAATAATAGTTATATCATATTTTTTTGCAATTTTTTTTACTATAAAGCCAACCCCAAACGTTATGAATTATTTTTGACTTCATTAATTAGAAAGGATTTAATGAATGTTCGTGTTAATAGGGAAAATTAGATTTTTTCCTATTAGTAAGAATTAAAATACGGTATAAGATAGCAATTGCACCTCCATATATGGTGAACACGTGTGATTTGTTTTTGCAAAATACCGTGCGTTCTGAATGCAGCATTAATCCAAATTATATGTCTTTAAATGCCTTATTATTGCTATCTATATTCCAGGATACTGAAAATTTTCTAGAATAATTAAAATTCATGTATGTATATATATATACATAAAATTAAAATGAATTTTAATTTTTAATAATATATCATTTTTAATTTTATTTATTTCATTTTATCAACAGAAATAAGCAACGCCAATATACGATGAACCTCGTTGTTTATTGGTATTGTTTATTTATTTTGATAAATTAAGTTCAAACATATTTATGTTTATGTTATACGTATTACTGGATTGAAAAGGCATATTTTAGAAAAACCGTTATCATTAGAAATGTAGGCGTTATTGAAGCAGTGGCGTTTTGTTTATTTTCTAACAAATAATAATTACATTCCGAAATAGTCTGTTATACGTAATGACTGATGTACTTGTTTTGATAACCTAAATAAGAAAAGGTGTTGAATAATTAAAATAATATGTTATTAAGATAAAGTAACATTTGAAAAAAAAACCCTTTTAAAAAGTATTACATTAACAGCTGCATAGAGAGAGAAGTACTGCAACAAGAACGTCGTATTAATAATATAACATTATGAACGAAATATTTAACTCATTTTTACTTGCAATGAGCTTATGATAAAATAATTATTTATTTCATTATTTTATTCATTTTCTCGTTTAGCTTATAAACTTACAACTTCGTATTTCAGTTTTAAAAAATAACTATTATATGAGTAGATTGAAATAGCGCTACTGCTTGGTAAACAATGGGAGCAAGTTCACGAACAAGTGCTGTCTTAAGGATGAGTTCCTATTTAAAATTAAAAAAAATATTTTTTCCCTCAAAATTTCTTAAAATTTTAAGAAATAAAAGTTTATCTTTAATTTTTAGAAAAATAAAATAAAAAAATATTTTGCCTAAAAATGACAGCCCTGTTTAAATGTTAAAAATTGTTCAGTATGAAAATTTAATTTTATTAGTTTGTTTTATTTAAAACATTTTTTTTAAATTTCATCCCTGTTAGTTAAAATACTAGTATATTCTCAGCGAATAAAGATGGAAAATTACCCATTGCTAGTCGACTGTGCATTGTAAAACTACCAAAACTGTATCGTAAATTTTATCGGTCAGTATTTCGATATATCCTCCACCGTTCTACGTCACTGTCATTGGTTATTTTGGCGTTTGATCTTAACAGACTGGTCAGTATAAATTTACAGAGGTTTTTAATGCATTTTTTAGATATCTATAAAAATCTGTTTGCGATTATTCATCAAGTTATTGGATCATTATAATATCTACTATATGCAGTCCATCTTTTGCTGCAGAGCAATTTTTTGACTGTCCACATCGATAAATAAAGTGGGCATTTCGATCGCTTTCAATTACCTCTCTAGACACATCGTCACGAACCCGTTCAACACACACTGTTGTTCGTTGCCATTCATAACGTAGCCGTCATTCACCAAAATCTACGATATAAAAATTTTACATCTCTTTAGTAGGTGAATACAGCAGAAACCTTCTTTTGTAAGATATCATTTAGAATAAAAACATCCATCATGTATTATTTATTTCCACCATGTACTTGAATATATTTTTCTTTAATGCAATAACATGTCAGGGCCATTATTATTTTTTTTCCTACACAAAGTTTTGCGCGTTTTATGAACTTTTATTTTTGTCCTACTCGGACGAAAATCTTGTAAAATTAACTTCGAAGAAAAGAGTTCCTGGGAAATATCTTAAATTAATACATAAAGTTTTCATACTGCAAGTATGAAATAAAATGCATAGTGAAAGTAACTTTGTCAGAGTTAAATTCATAGTCCAAGTAATTTTTGTAATTTTTTGCGCGATACTCGAGGGCAGCCACACAAATTGGGATAATCCGGTTGAAAAGAGACATATTTTAGACATTCAGATTATGCGTGTTTTATCTATTTGTTTTTAATCGTACTTACTTTTTTCATTAATACTTTACCATTTCTCTTCCTTTTTTTTTAGTTAGTTATTATCTCAGTTTTAGTCTAGATAATGGGTTCAAAATATGCACCAAGCAAGGAATTTTAAGTTAACTTGGGTAACTGTTTTTTACCATTATTTATATTATTCTGTTTTATAAAATTACTGTGCGATCCCAGTAAACTGGAATAGTATGGGGTAAACGCATTCCAGACAAGGGAAATACCAGAGTGTAGGATTTTCAGAAAATTAATGAATCAACATGTTTAATAATGTTAGCTTGTAAGTTATTGCATTTTGAAACGCGTTGAAATTTATTTTAATTACTTTAACTCTGAACATTTATGTCACACTTCAAACGCATTCATTTAGCCGAAGCAGTTCATTGTTTAATCAAAATGCTTCTTTTTTTTAATCTTTATTACAACCGTTACAGAATTTATCTCAGTAAGCGCAGTTTAAACTGATAAAGAAAAACCTACTCTATTAACTGCCTGATGTTGTTACATGGACATCAATCTAGCTTAAATAATTGAATTATCTCATCCAAATATAGAAAACGTACTTAAAATATTCTTTAGTAAAGTATACTTAGAGGTCTCCTATTCAGGATTATACAGATGGAGGATGAAAGCGTCTTTGTTTTTCATTCGAAAAGTTTTGGCTTGAATCTCGGTCAGGCTTGGCATTTTTCAAACACCACAACACATTTTTCATATCATATTCGCATGCTCCAGTCTTGGTCTTATGTGATGAAAAATAAAAAAAAAAAATATATATATATATATATGTCGGAGAATAAAGTACAGTGGAGTATCTTCCGACAAAACGATGAGAATATTCTTTAGAATATCGGTATTTTTAGTAGTTTTAAGAAATGTACTATTACTTGTAATATTTTGTAAAATAAGGTTTGAATTGTTTTATTGCGGTAGGCTTAGGCCTAGGTAGGCACATGGTTGTCAACGTAGTCGGGATCCCAGGACGATAGGAGTATCATAAAATTAATAAGGAGAAGGAAATATGCAGTAGGTATATTATTTGAGAATATGGAGAAAGGGTAGTCTTGCTTTGGAACCCAGATCGAACAGACGTCCTGGTGATCGCGAATTCGTTATTTCCCTGAGCCTCGGTCTATCGCAAGTTGTTTTAATATTACTTGAATTCTAAATTGAATTAGTCTTATATTATGGTTCGTGTACTACTGAGTTATTGATGAGTGATGGTTATCATTTGTAATTGTTTCATTGTGCGAGTTGTCTGCTCATTTTTATTAATTGAACTTTATTATAATCTTATATATTCTCCACTTGTAATAGTAAAGATGAGTGAAGCACAAAACGTTGAATCCCTGACAAATCTCCTCGCCTCTCCGACATATATATATAGATTTAAATATATATGTATAGTTTTCGTAAGTAAAATAAATTTTACATAGATTGTCTGGTTATCGACCTTAGGTTTTTTATAATTTGAAATTAATAATGGTCTTAAAGGTGTGGTGATATTTGTCATTATCAATTTTTTAAATCATTTTCTTGTGTCATTGTTAATATTTAATGATTTAATTTCATTGTTTAGATTGTAACATTGAATTTGTTGAAAGTGTTATTTATCACTAAACGGCTTTGCCCTCTAGTCAATTGATTATCGCCTCCGCCGAGACGTGAAAGGAATCGACTAAACGAAGCGTTTTTGGCTATCATTTACAGTCCATTAACTTTACCAAGTTTTGACTGAAAAGAAAATCACTTTTCTTTTCAGTTTTATAGAATTATACATGACACCCTATGTCTTTTCCGATGGATTCTAATCCATCCTATTATCCTATTATTAGAATTATTTTATTATTGTTTTTATATTATTGGATTCGAATAAATTAGAATCCAAATAGAACCCGGGATCTCCGGATGAAAGGTCTAGAAGCTACCACTCCGCCACGGACATCGGCTGATCGTAAATAATTATTAATGCGACTTGGATGAAATGGTGTTTGAAAAAACTATTTTTTTCCAAACGTAAAGTAATAAAGTTTTTTTAAAAACATAAAATTGCTACATTGATTTCTACAGAGGCGAAGAACTATAAGAACCACATTATAACAGCTTTTGTAAATGCTGTAAATTACTGCTTGTAAATCAGTACTCCGTCTATTAATTTTTTTTGGCGGGGGGTGGTGAGGCACAGTTACTATAGGTACGTTCATAATTAACGTGATTATGAATGTACATACAGTAACTATCTCCTCCCAAAATATACGTAACGTACGTTCTGGAGTGAAATTTTTATTAACAGTTAAATATTAATTTGTTTTATTATTAATTAATATAAATAAATATATATATATATATTATATTAATATAATATATATATTAATTTAATTTGTTATATTATTAACAAATGATATTTTATTCACGTCGGAACTTAAGTTTTTTAAAATTATGATTCACATCTTCAGATTATCAAAATAAACATTACTTTTTTTTTTAAACCTTTCATGACAATGATATAATATAATATTGAAAAATAGCCGATAACTGGAGAGCAGTTGTTCTTCAAAAACGTCCAGACTGATCGGGAAGAATGAGAAAGGCAGTATATTTTTTTACAAATTTCAGACGAGAAAACTATCTTAGTTGTAAAATAAGACTTTTCTTGAATATTAACTGTCTTTTTGTTGTATTCTATTTTTTTTTTTTTTTTTTATTTATAATATTATAAGGTTACTACGATTGATGATGTGTTTTATTAACAATGTACAGAATGTTTCAAAATAAATATCAGGGTTTTAAAGGTATGTAATTTTTCTCAAGATTCGCGTACATTGATTAGCTATACGTGAAATGAAAGAGTAACTCAAACAGTTAGCTGTGCGATAGCTCATACGCTTCCTATACCTTCCGGTTGAAAGAACTAGTTGCAAAGATCCCCAACAGAAAGCATTCTTTGTTTTGCAGTTTGCAAAGTGTGATTCTGAAATTACCGTTCAACTTGTATTCCGTTGGAATCCTCCGAGTGACAATACCATTTGTAGATAGTATATTTGAAACCACTGGCTGTATTTGTAAAGAGAAGAGTACAGGACGACCGAGAGTCGTCCGAAGACAATTTTGAACTTATAAGAGAGTATTTTGTACGTAGTCCTAGGAAATCCGTTAGGAAGGCTAGCCTCGAATTAGCAATTCCAGTGACGTCTGTGTGAAGAATTTTAAGGAAACGCTTATGCGTCTATATCGTTTACAGCTGACAAGCTATAAAGCTAACAGATTTTGGTTTGCGTGTTAGCTTCGCAAATGAAATTATGCACCTTGACTATGAATACTTCCTTTATCGTGTCGTCTTCGGTGACGAATCGATATTTCATGTTAATTGAAAAGTAAATACTCATAACGTGCCTAATTGGGGATCAGAAATCCTCACGAAATATTATAGTGTTAATGAGACTCCCCAAAACCGAATGTTTTTTTGTGCCGACGCCAAGTTTACGGGCCGTTATTTTTCGCAGATTCAAGTGTGTCTGGAATTGAACTATCTTTGTATGTTACAACTATGACTGTTTTCTCGCTTACAATACGAACTACAGAACTTTAAATTGGTCCTTTTGAACTTCTGAACAAATTAATGTTGCCTCCTTCTGGCATAATGCTGTACGTGGTCGGTTGAATGAAATTCTCCTCGACCGCTGGATCGGTCGCCGGGAACCAGATGACAGGGCGTGTTTACCGTGGTCTCCACGTTCGCTCGATCCTGCCCCGTGCGATTTTTTTCTTTGGAGGTTTATAAAGGATCAAGTGTACGTACCACAGTTTCCAGCTGACCTACCCGACTTGACAGAGGATTGAAGCATATGTCGCATCAGTTACTCCAGACTTGCTGATCGGTTATGTATGGGATAAACTCTCCTATCGGCTGGACGTGTGCTTTGTGACGAATGGTACTCACATTGATGTTATAGGAAAACTGAGTTGATTTTACATTTCTCATTTAATTTATCAATGTAAGTAAAACTTAATGAATATTACATAACTTTTAAACCACGATATTAATTTTGAAACAGACGGTATAAATTGGAATTTTTTAATTACTAAAACGGTTAAAAAAATATCAGAGAGCAAAAACTTAGTGTATATATTCCACCTTAAAATTTGTTATTATTTTTCAAACGTATTGTTATTAATAGTAAGTTAAAAAGTTTATTTCCGCTAGAGTTCTCTACACCAAAGATCAAACCGAGAACTCTGTGCCGATACCTCCGGCAGGGTTGTATACAATGGACTTGGTACGCTTTCGCTCTTTAAATGTGTGTTTAATGCCGTATCCAGACTGCTGAAGGCAAACTATTTTTGGAATTCATTGGCAAAAATGGCATATCCTTTCCAAGAATTTTAACCATCTCCGTATTAGATTTTTCTAGGGAAGAAAAGTGATACCCTGTTCGGTTTTTTATTAAGTTGAATATACTGCTGCATATCGGTTTCCTAAGAGAACCGAAAAGGGATCGATATTCAACGCGACAACATAAACCTTTATTTCCCAGTTGCCATTAAAACTGTTTGTATAATGAATATCGTTACTGTTATAGAAAAAACTCTTTTAACTGTTGGCGCGCTAGTACCTCATTCTATAAAATTAGGATAGTGTAAAGCAACAAATTAATGTACCACATTTTTGGGTAATAGTGCATTAGGTAACACTATCTTATAAAAGAATAATCATTCGCTCATCTGTGATTTACAATAAATTGAATGAAATTATTTTTTCTTTTTAAAAAAAAAATAATTTTTATGAACGGAGATAGTTTACGTGAATAAAAAAGAATAAATAAACGAATAAAATAGACTTTTAAAAATATCCCATTTTTACTGTTTTAATGATATTGATATCTTAAACCATCTCGTTATAAAGTTTTCAAAGATTTATCTGAGAATGTTAAAAAAATGTAACTTATTTTAGGTATCAATAATTTTTGGTTATTTCTGTACGTGTTTTAACATTACATTTATGGTTAGTATAATGAGCGTTTATCGTGTGAAGATTTGTTACAGTGCATTATCTATTGAATCTTACCAGTTTTAATCGTAAAAAAACTGTTGTGTATTTTGCACGTGCTTAATAATGCACGTTTAGTCATAATTGTTTACAATAATTTACAACTTTTGACGTTTTACTAATGTTTTTTTCTGATATGGTCTTTTATTACCTTATACTTTATGCTTACGTTATTGCGCTTAAGTATAAATTATTGAATCATTTCTTTTTCTTCATAATAAAGATTGTTGATAAAAGGGAAAGAAGCAGAATGACGCGATTTTTTCTCAGTATTATTTTTGTTATTTAAATATTTTTATTTCATTTTATTTATTTTTTCACTGCTTTGCAGTTATCTTATCAAAGAGCAAGTTTTAATGAAAAAGATTTTTTTTTTTAAGTATTTGCTGAAAAGAAACGATTACTGGTTGATGAGAAACCGTTGATCTGAAAGCAGTATAAGGCTAGTAATTGCACAGTTAATAGGGCATATTCTTTTAATCACATTTAATTCGGGCGCGAACTGGAATTAGGTTAAAAAGTAATATAAAAAAGTTTAATTTCTCTTTAGTTCTTTGATTAAAAATTTCAGAAATCAAATTAACATGCCTTAAGTTAACAGCAAATAATTGGAGGTTAAAATAAGATCTTATTTGACTTATATACAATCTTTTATTTATTTAAAATTTTTGCTAATCGATCACAGTCATTCTGCTTACCGTTGCCATGGTTATTAATTTCCCTTTCTGATTGTATAAATTTACTTGTAATATCCAATTACATTTTATAACTTTAATGATTATTGTTTTCTTGGAACTCCCTGTTTTCTTCTCGTTTACCAGTTAGTACACAATTTTTTTATTTCTATTCTTTCTTAACCCATCCTTCCTATACGTCCTACCGCGGTGGTGAGCCAAATGGACAAGTTATATTTTTCCTTTTTTTGTAACTCGGATAAAAATGCGAGATGGCGATGCTAGGCCAAGGTGTGTAAATAATTTTCAAAATATTCACATTTGTTACTTGGTTTCAGTAAATATATTATTAGATTGAAACGGTATTATGTACCTTCTAAAACTGAAATATTAGGCAATATAGTGACATTTTTTTATGCTTAATATTGTTGCTTAGAAGGAACAGTGGGAGATTTCAGTCGAAATAAAATAGTGGAAGAAAATTTGGGAGGATTAGGGTAGAAGAAACTCAATAAAGTTTCTGAGAGATTTCGTTGAATACTTTCTGAGAAAAAAGTCGTAGACTTTTGTCTCAGAAAGTCGTAGACTTTTGTCTTGGTAGATGGAGAGAAATAGATAGATAAAGTGAGAGAGCGAGAAATTTTATGAAAACTGAAAACCAGTATTAGTATTGAATTTTGGGTTTAAAAGATCTAGAAAAGTTTTTGAGTATTCACTGAATTTTTTTATACGTTTAAAATTCTGGAATTTTCAAGATTTTTTTTGGAAAACCAGTCTTATGAAAGTACTTAAAATTTTATTGTATTGATAAAACGTTTGAGAGATCTGAGTACTTGACTAATATTTACTTCTTTTCATACAT
Organism: Lycorma delicatula; assembly: GCF_047948215.1. Classification (NCBI taxonomy): domain Eukaryota; kingdom Metazoa; phylum Arthropoda; class Insecta; order Hemiptera; family Fulgoridae; genus Lycorma; species Lycorma delicatula. Next base: position 74,730,447 of record NC_134457.1, on the reverse strand, counting down.
CCCTGTTTTGAGAGTTTCAGGAAGAATGAGACAGAACCTGGTAGGGATGCAATTCCCAAATTCAGAAGTTGGTTTTTAACGTTAACATATTCTACGATAAACCTTATTGTTGAATTTCTGTTGTATTAGCTTGTGATATTAACTTTTTTGAGAATCTGAATCGTTGAAAGTGCAACGAAATTTCAAATATATATGATTGTGTCAGATTTTTAAAATTCTTATTTAAAAAATTACTTTATATTTGATCTTAAACCTCATTGAATATTACAGTATAAAGAATAAATATATTATTTTTAGAATTTTTAATCACTTATAACACACATTTACGAAGCAAACAAGACATTAGAAAGCCAAACTCCAAATAAAGCAAAAAAAACATTTCTTGGAAAATCTGCTCAAGTAATTTGTGTGCGTGTGTGTGTGCGCGCACGAGTATTATATATAGGCACGGGGTGATTCAGGAAAAAAGAGGAATAATTTGAGAACTGATTCTAGAGCTTGAAATAATGGTAAAAGTTCATACAAACATATGTTCGAAAACGCTTTGTTGTAGAGTTACAGCTAGCGAAAAATTTCGCCAGGATTACAGTTCCCCCGATACTAAGGCACATTATATACGGGGAAAACTTGATGGTTTCTTATGTTTTTAAACTTGAAAAATCGATTAAAACTGGTCCTGGAATTGTATCTCCCGTAGTTTTCATGATATCCAACGTAAAAATAGAAAACTTCACTGACAAAAGCCCGTTTTTTGAGGTTTGATGCGCAATAACTTTTTTTAAATGACTAATAAATTCGTAAATTTTATTATGAAAACTTATAGAAAATTTAATTCTGAGAAAATTCATTAATAAAGTTTATGAAAAAAAATCAACTTTTACTGTTAAAAACAAAATTTAACGGAAAATGTTATAAAATTGTAAAAAATAAAAACTATTAACTTTCAGTTAACAGTTTAACTTAGAGTAACAGAAATAACTGTTTTTTTAGTACAATAAATTTAAACCTTTGAAAAATGAAAATACTTTTAAACTACTTGAGTAGTTACTATTTAACTGCGGGTTATACTGCATTAATTTACAATAAACGTTCGAAAATTCCACCATTGACATCGATGCACTTTTCAACTTGTTTCCTTACATTTTTTATCGCCAACATAATAGTAGTTATTCTTTCCTTGATAGAGCAGCAGCATTGAAAATACCAGCGATCCGTTCATCACGTGCGTCTACTTTTTACTTGTATATCTCACATTTCATCCACCCCCATAAACAGTAATCTGAGGGATAAGGTCCTGTTATCTAGGTGTCCCAATACAACGGCCCTCTACGTCCAATCCATTTACGACAAAGTTTTCATCTAAGAATTGTCTTAGTTCATTTGTGAATGTTAATCCATTGAGAAAAAAATAGTCGTCCGACATGGTCACCCTGCTGGAGATGTTGAATTTTTTGAACATGATAAGGACGCAATCCGTGAGAATTTAATGTCCTTTATACTGTGGAATATTGAGTCGTGTAGAAATTTTCCGCGTGCTTGTTGTTAGGACTAAGCTGCACCACCTTAAGTTTCAAATTATTTCCCTTTCTTCCCGGATCACTCTACATAATAGATGTTACTAGAAAAAAAAGTTTTTGTTACTGATGTAGGTCAAGTTAAAAAAAAAAAACGGAGTAAAAGGATCTGATATAATTACGGTTTTTTTTTGTTTTCATAGTTAAAATCTTCTAACTTTGTTGTAACATGTGTTGATGTCGAACGAAGTTTTTCCCAGTTAAACTACCATTCTTATTGTTCATGCTTCAAGATACATTTAAAGAACTTTTTATTTGGATTTTTTTTATTGCTATTAAATCTCAGAGCTCAAATACGAATTAATAGAAAATTAAAAACTAAAACTACATTTGTTTTTTTTTTTTACATTTCATGTATTTTTCGTTTTATTTTGTACTTATGAACTAATTTAATTTAATTATTTTTAATTAAAGCAACAGCATGATATGATTACTGTTTATCAAACAAAACCATACGAGTTTTGTCTATATAATTGATAAATTTCGAGTGACAGTTGAATTTAAGTGAACTTTTAACTCTCATAATGATAAAAAAAACACCACCCTTCCGTTTCACCGTCATTGTTTAATTCCTTCTTTAAATTGTTCCAATTACTTTAAATTTTTTATTTTACTTCCTTGAATACGACTTAGTAAAAGAAACACGCATTTTATACTGTGGGACTATGTTTTCATTTTTCATGTAAAAGACGTTTATTTCTGTAGAACAGTTTTAGTTTGTTATAGTAACTGTGTGTAATTTAGTCGTTATAAATTTAGAACGTGTAATTTTATTTCCCTTGGAGTTGACCGGGCTAAGTAAACAGTCTTAGCTGATCAGTAACAACTTTACATTGAATAATTTAAAAATATTCTTTCTTACTTCTACAGTTGAAAAAATAACTGTGATAATAGTTTGTTTATTCTTATATTATTTTCATGGTAATAGCAGTTACTTTTTGTTGATTTTTTTTCAATTTTTGAATTATTTCGTTTTAAATTAGATAGGTACCAGCTTTTTATTAAAAGGCTTTTTTTTTGTAATTGCTGTCTCTAGATATAAACTAGTAAGCAAGTTGGATATAAGCAGATCTTTCTGAATATGCTCTGCCGTTGTTTGCTTTAATTTTTCCATCATTATATATGCGTTTATATACTCGGTTTAGCATCAGCGTCCGGGTAGTATTCGTTGTACCAATACAGTCTCATTTTATCATTTAATCTCATTTTATCGTCATATCCATCCATGCTTTAGGAGACTTGCCTTCGTGAATTCAGAAAGTTAAATAACACATTAGACAGTGAACTAAGAAAAGCACTTATTTCCCTGGTCTTCCCGTACTTTTTCTTCGTTTTGTTTTAATTGTTAAAAAAACTCCAACCATCCAATCAACTATTATTATTATTAAACGCAACCGTACTGAATAAAAATGGAATAGAGTAATATAGATAATAGAATATACCTTATCATCACTAGCACCATCTGCCCTGAGGCAGGTCTCTTGCACCGTACCCGTTTCCATTCTTATATACTCGGCAAAACTCCTAAGATATTGATATCTACAATTTCCTTTTTTATCATCTATGTAATCTTTACCTTTTACCAATCTTCTATTGATCTTTCTACCGTCGTTTTAATCTTTTTTTTTCCTCATGATATGTCCCAGCTAATTAGCTTTTTTATTCCGAATTGTTCCGATTAAATTTCTATTCTCATTAACTCTCCTCATTTTTCACTCTTCCTGCTCTTTTAATCTTTCCCAATTTCCTTCATGTTCACGTTTCAACAGCCTTCTTTTTTGTTATTTCTCAATGTTTATATTTCTTACCCGTACCGAAGTACATTCCAAACGTAAAACTTTACAGAGTTCAAATCCTGGCTCCATATTACTACATAATGATTTTTTAGTTCTGATAAAACGTCTCCTTAACCAATGTTATTCTTGTTTTCTTTTCGTTTTCATTTTTGCAATTTGTTTGTTAAACTACCTAATACACTATTTTATTTGTTCGATGTTTCCATATTTTGAGGTGGAGATTTATTAGTTATTTTCTCCTTTCTTATCATTCATTTTTATTTCTTATTCACAACATTTTATTTAAATCATCAGTGAATATCCTGCACTTTATCTCCTGAAAAAATGTTATATACGATTTTTATAAAATTTATTCCTTTTTCCTGATTCATGCATCTTCTAGAAACCTTTTTTTCATATTTTCAACATTTTTTTTTTTTTTGTCTTCAGTCATTTGACTGGTTTGATGCAGCTCTCCAAGATTCCCTATCTAGTGCTAGTCGTTTCATTTCAGTATACCCTCTACATCCTACATCCCTAACAATTTGTTTTACATATTCCAAACGTGGCCTGCCTACACAATTTTTCCCTTCTACCTGTCCTTCCAAAATTAAAGCGGCTATTCCAGGATGCCTTAGTATGTGGCCTATAAGTCTGTCTCTTCTTTTAACTATATTTTTCCAAATGCTTCTTTCTTCATCTATTTGCCGCAATACCTCCTCATTTGTCACTTTATCCACCCATCTGATTTTTAACATTCTCCTATAGCACCACATTTCAAAAGCTTCTAACCATTTCTTCTCAGATACTCCGATTGTCCAAGTTTCACTTCCATATAAAGCGACACTCCAAACATACACTTTCAAAAATCTTTTCCTGACATTTAAATTAATTTTTGATGTAAACAACTTATATTTCTTACTGAAGGCTCGTTTAGCTTGTGCTATTCGGCATTTTATATCGCTCCTGCTTCGTCCATCTTTAGTAATTCTACTTCCCAAATAACAAAATTCTTCTACCTCCATAATCTTTTCTCCTCCTATTTTCACATTCAGTGGTCCATCTTTGTTATTTCTACTACATTTCATTACTTTTGTTTTGTTCTTGTTTATTTTCATGCGATAGTTCTTGCGTAGGACTTCATCTATGCCGTTCATTGTTTCTTCTAAATCCTTTTTATTCTCGGCTAGAATTACTATATCATCAGCAAATCGTAGCATCTTTATCTTTTCACCTTGTACTGTTACTCCGAATCTAAAATGTTCTTTAACATCATTAACTGCTAGTTCCATGTAAAGATTAAAAAGTAACGGAGATAGAGAACATCCTTGTCGGACTCCCTTTCTTATTATGGCTTCTTTCTTATGTTCTTCAATTGCTACTGTTGCTGTTTGGTTCCTGTACATGTTAGCAATTGTTCTTCTATCTCTGTATTTGAACCCTAATTTTTTTAAAATGCTGAACATTTTATTCCAGTCTACGTTATCGAATGCCTTTTCTAGGTCTATAAACGCCAAGTATGTTGGTTTGTTTTTCTTTAATCTTCCTTCTACTATTAATATGAGCCCTAAAATTGCTTCCCTTGTCCCTATACGTTTCCTGAAACCAAATTGGTCTTCTCCTAACACTTCCTCCACTCTCCTCTCAATTCTTCTGTATAGAATTCTAGTTAAGATTTTTGATGCATGACTAGTTAAACTAATTGTTCTCTATTCTTCACATTTATCTGCCCCTGATTTCTTTGGTATCATTACTATAACACTTTTTTTGAAGTCTGACGGAAATTCCCCTTTTTCATAAATATTACACACCAGTTTGTATAATCTATCAATCGCTTCCTCCCCTGCACTGCGCAGTAATTCTACAGGTATTCCGTCTATTCCAGGAGCCTTTCTGCCATTTAAATCTTTTAATGCTCTCTTAAATTCAGATCTCAGTATTGTTTCTCCCATTTCATCCACCTCAACTTCCTCTTCTTCCTCTATAAAACCATTTTCTAATTCATTTCCTCCGTATAACTCTTCAATATATTCCACCCATCTATCGACTTTACCTTTCGTATTATATATAGGTGTACCATCTTTGTTTAACACATTATTAGATTTTAATTTATGTACCCCAAAATTTTCCTTAACTTTCCTGTATGCTCCGTCTATTTTACCAATTTTCATTTCTCTTTCCACTTCTGAACACTTTTCTTTAATCCACTCTTCTTTCGCCAGTTTGCACTTCCTGTTTATAGCATTTCTTAATTGCCGATAGTTCCTTTTACTTTCTTCATCACTAGCATTCTTATATTTTCTACGTTCATCCATCAGCTGCAATATATCGTCTGAAACCCAAGGTTTTCTACCAGTTCTCTTTATTCCGCCTAAGTTCTCTTCTGCTGATTTAAGAATTTCCTTTTTAACATTCTCCCATTCTTCTTCTACATTTTCTATCTTATCTTTTTTACTCAGACCTCTAGCGATGTCCTCCTCAAAAATCTTCTTTACCTCCTCTTCCTCAAGCTTCTCTAAATTCCACCGATTCATCTGACACCTTTTCTTCAGGTTTTTAAACCCCAATCTACATTTCATTATCACCAAATTATGGTCGCTATCAATGTCTGCTCCAGGGTAAGTTTTGCAGTCCACGATTTTCAACATACCTATTAAATAAGGTTGGTATTAGATAACATCTTTGTTTTATTTCTCTTCACAGGTCAAACTACTCAGTTTGATAATACTTTATTTAATAGACTTTTCTGCTTCAGATACAGTTCTTTATTAATCTTGATCAGTCTTGATCAGTCTTTCCAATCTAGACATTTCCTTCTTATTATTTCCATCAGTTTATCCCGTTTGACATTGTTGAATGAACTTTCCATACCTATAAATATTCCATATCTACAACAATTTCCTCTTCCATTTTGTTACTCTGTCTTCTCTTCAAAATTAGGAGATTAATCTTTGCTGATTCGAAATTAAACTAATTTTGCTGTAATCTCGACACTTTGTCGTAAAATTTGTATAGTATTTATTTTATGGGTATTGTAGGATTATGTTCTGGATTGAAGTTACAGGTAGAAACAGATCAGGATTTCATTGAGAGGGTATGATCGTCCTAAAGTTTTATATATTTCGCGAATCGCCTAATAATAATTTTTTAAATCTATTTTCTAAATTTCTTGATTACTCGGAGTTACTTAGTCCAAAATCATATCTAAATGCTATATTATGGTATCTAATACAACAAGAATTGTTACATATTTTGGAATAGATTTTACTTCAACATGGTCGTTACGTATACTTAAAAAAACACACATACAAACAACAGCCTTATTCTCAAACTGTTTTCTTCAACATGATAGTTTTTATTTTTATAATTTTTTTTATTTTAATTCTCGAAAAGACTTTTGAGAAAGAACCTTATACTTTCATTGCAATTTTTTTTTATTTTTATGTAAATTAATGACCCATTTAAAAAATCTTCCCAATCGGTTTATTTAAAATAAAATAAAAATATTTTCTTTTACAAAAAAACATATTCTGACAATTAGTTTTTTAATAATACTTAAATAAAAAAAGAAGTTAAAACTAAATTGCTTTTTTTTAAAGATATTCGTAATTATGTGCTCAGTTAATTTTCATTGATGCCTTCTAAATTGTTATTTATTTTATTTAATCGGGATCTTCAGATATTTAATTTACTACATTATTTAATATATTTATATTTTAAATTATTAATCCAGAGTTTAACCAGTTATATTTTTTTATTTTATAATTAATTGTGTATTTTGCAACTTTGCTCCAACAAAAGTTTTATTACTTTTTCCTTTGATTCTTCCAGGCTAATACTATTGTTAGTTCTATTTTTTAATCGTGGAGTAGCATACTTAGTCATTACTCACGTAATTTATATACTGTATTATTATTCACCGATGAAAATAAAATATTTATCATGAAAAATAATGGAAGTTTGATCGAAAGAAAATATATCTAATCTGTTGTTAAGACTTAATGACATCCTTAAAATATTGTCTTGTTGGGGAAGCCACAATCGTCTTTAACGTTTATTTGCTATAGAATAACAAAAAAGCACACGAGAAGATAAATTTATCCGATAATTTCACTAAATTGGATCGTCTGTTCTTGCTGTTGGTGTACAATCAGGTAACACTTAATGCTATAGTGTATGTAATATCTGAAGGTGGGTCCATAGCACGCTATGGCATCCTCTCCACTGCTCTTAAAATCACTCAGCCACTTCTCCTTTCACGAGCAGCCAAAGTAGTATATTCCAAAAGTCACATCAATTAATTTACAATGACTTTCACCGTATCCAATTATGACGTCACGAAATAATTATTATAGTAATGAAATGTGTTCTAGTAACGTATTACAAATAAAATTATTTATGCCTAATATTTTGTTCGATATATATGAGTAATTTATCTATTTCTTGAAATTATGTTGTTTTTTTTTCAAGTATGTTAAACTAAAGTTTTCCTATAAATAATCAGTAAAAATGGCGTAATACAAAAGTATTTGAAATGAGTTGTTTATTTATTATAGACTATATAATGTTATGATTTTCTTTTATATGTTGTAGTTATTTACGATAATGATTTTTAAATAGCACGTACTCATTAATTTTGTGACAACTAGTAGCACATGTACCAACCCACCGGGTTGGTCTAGTGGTGAACGCGTCTTCTCAAATCAGCTGATTTGGAAGTCGAGTGTTCCAGCGTTCAACTCCTAGTAAAGACAGACATTTTTACACGGATTTGAATACTAGATCGTGGATGCCGGTGTTCTTTGGTAGTTGGCTTTCAATTAACCACACATCTCTGGAATGGTCGAACTGAGACTGTACAAGACTACATTCATTTACACTCATATATATCATTCTCGTTCATCCTCTGAAGTATTATCTGAAACGTAATTACCGGAGGTTAAACAGGAAAAAGAAAGTAGCACATGTTCCGTATGCAGGTTAATAGTAGGATAGAGGAGGCAAGTAGAGGCAGCTTGTAAGGAGTTTATATGAACTAAAAGCCAAAAAGGTGATTCTGACAAATTTCGGGTTTTTGGAGGAACTGGAAAAAAGTAACGATAAATTTAAATTTTCTGTAATCTTATATTAATTAACTGAACTTTATTAAATCAGTCAAATTCTATCTTTATTAATTTACAATAATAATTACTTAATTTTTTTTTCTTAATTACAAAAAGTGTTGTTTTTGTAATATTAAAGAACTAACATAAAAAATGTATGTTATCTCGTTAACGGATGTAATTTAGTTCAGTTATAAAAATCCTATCTTTTTATCATTATTACTACTGTAGATATCACTTAGCCACTTAAGTTACTTAGTTTACTCTCTTATTATCATGTTTTTGTAATTAACGATCAGTGTAATTTATTTTTACTATTATTTACAAACTCCTTGAATATTTATGCGGTTAAAATCAACCTTATTTACAATAACACAAAAATACTGGTTCTCTTAATAAACCAGTTTAAGACGAGTATATAAGCAAATTAGTCGCAGTTTTAAATAAGATTGACCGCTATTGTGCAAATTTCAATGTTAAATTTCACAAAACCCAATTCGTGTTACATTACTTAATTAATAACACGTATTATATGTATCTTATACATAATATTTATTCATTTAATATGAACGATCGAGTTTGAGGATAAATAAATCAGAAATGAACTGTCAGAATTTCATAAAGTACAAATAAAAATTTATTCTGCTTGGTTTTGCATTTATTAATTACCGTTAAAAAACTATTCAATCACTTTTTTTATTTTCCTGACGTGTTCGTTGCAATCTGTTCAACTTTTTTTTCCGTTTAGCCTCCGGAACTGTTGTAAGGTATTACTTCAGAAGATGAATGAGGATGATATGTATGAGTGTAAGTGACGTGTAGTCTTGTGCAATTTCAGATCGACAATTTTTTAGATGTGTGGTTAAATGAAACCCAACCACCAAAGAACACCGGTATATACGATATAGTATTCAAAACGTATAAAAGTAATTGCATTTACTAGGATTTGAATGTTGGAACTCTCGACTTCCAAATCAGCTGATTTGCGAAGACGCGTTCACCACTAATAGACCAACCCGGGGGTTTGCAATCTAAACCTCAGAATCTTCGACTTCGAAAATCAGCTGTTAAACAACTAGTTTGCAACGACAAGTTAATCACTAGAACAGCCCAGTGAGCACTTTATTTAAGAGGTTATTGTAAGTTGAATCCGAAAAAAATCTTTTTCTAGGGACTTAATTTGGGCGATTATAACTCCGGATATTCTTAAACAAATTATTGCAAACTTTGAAATAGTATTTAAAAACAGATCTACCTCATCCTACATTTTTATTTTTTATATTAATTATTTATGTTTTTTGTGAAGACGTGTTTATCTCTGCACCTAAAGATATTACCCCTTCAAATCGAAAAATATGCAAGTTTAGCCGAATTCCCTGAGCGGTGTTGTGAGCGTGCGGATTTGTTACCAACGCTGTTATGTATCTCTGAACCCATAATAATAGTACATTCCATGTAATATTAAAAATAGAATATGTATATAAACACAAGGCAATGCATTACTTCATAGACACGTTTCTAGCACGCATGATACAGTAAAAACTGCACACATTTTTATTGTGTGGTCATTATAATAGCACTCGTTCGAATGAATGAATTCATAAGCGATAATAATAATACGTTTTTAATAAAGAAATTTTTATTTTAAATATGGAAATGACTTCTTGATTATTTATTTATTCTATATTTATAAACTGTTGTTTGTTACATAGTGCGTTATTTACATTGAAATACATAAACAAAACTGTAAAAGTTATTCAGAGAATGATAACAATGTTCAAAAATATTTAAATACATTAACATTAAGAAATTTTAAACTTATAAATCGTATGAATTACATGTTTATAATTTGTACATTTAGATTAACGTAACTCTAAAACTTATTAACGGTTCATTTTTTAACCGACGCAGTAAACTTATTTCGTTTTCTCGATAGACATTCGATGTGCTTATATATGTTCGGTTCTCAATGCAAATACCTTTACTGTTTAAAACCTTTGATAAAATACGAAAAAAAATTAGTTTCTACTCAAAAGAGGTTTCATCCTTATAGAACTGTATCTATTTACTCTGTCTAGAGGACCAGTGTTTTCTATTCCGTAACTGAGGTCTATCTCTCTCTCATTTTTTTTCTCTGTCAGTTTATTTACCCCCCACCAATTTATTCATTCCCCTTATCTATGAATAATGTTTGTTACTATTGTTATCTACAACCCCAAGCGGGAGACGCCCACTGCAGGAGGTAGCCAGGAGTAGCCACTACCCTTACCCTATCTAATCTACTGACCATAACGGTAGTCGTGTTTCTTCTTGAAACATATTTTTTCCTTGTAATGTTGACCAACGTTATTGATTATAGATAAGGTTTCTCGGCCCGTAATCGCATATAACCCTAAAATGCATTGCTATATAGCAGGAACAAAAGGAATTGACCAAATAAAGGTATCAGCGGGATTTTAAATCGGTACCGGTACCGATAGAAATAAAACAGAATATCCATTAACTATAAAACATTTTTTCAAGTCGTTGCGCTGTCGTCTGATTTTTACCTATATCTTGCTGCACTGTAGATCTGAAGAATACTGTCCTAAACGTGAGGTAAACTACATTTTGTTCACAGATAGCGCTTATCCCAACACTTGAGCGTACCTAATTAAAACTAATATCTACTTATGATAATAATGTATATTAGATCATTAGCCAGGAGACCCGCGACCTGAAACACTACCCACTTACGAAAATGAATTAATTATTTTTTTAATTAAAAAAACCCTTTCTGAAAATGTGAGAAGTAGTTGTCTCTTGCATTCTTCACTGAGCCAAATTATTAGTATTAGAATGTTAAATTTACTGTGCAAATGATACTTTCACTGTCTTCACAGTAGCGATCAATTTGTATAATGAACATCATTCAGAAAAAAACAATTCTGAGCAATGTCGCTTGCTTTGCGTTACATGGGTAAAAAATACTGGGATATACGTAAAACAATAAATACTTATACCCGTTTCTATTAGTAAAATTATATTATATGCACACGACAGGGAAGTATGCTAAAGATGACTTACGCCGAATGATAATATAAATAATTTAAAACGTAATACTCCAACAAATTCGGCGGCGTTTACGTCCTACACACGGATCTTATGCTTACAACCTCCAGCAGCAGATGTTTGTTTCTGTTCACGACATTCACTAGAATTGGTTTTTTTTTTTTTTTCTGCAGTATAAAAAAAATGGGTCAGCAGTTAGTGTAGTAGTGACAATCATGATGGACTTTACTAGATCGGATTGATTTCTGGCAGTCGATGAATATTTTACTACTAATTTCCTTCCCCTCCCACGACCCACCAATGTGTTAGAATACATTATACTGTAGTATGTTTGGGGTAATAATATTTTTAATAGAAATGCGTAATAAATGTAATAGAGTTACGTATTAAACTTTATAGATCCAAGAGAAATTTGATAAAAAAAGTTTATAAAATAAAAGCATTAAGCATCTGAACCGGTTTGTGGAAAATTTCCATTAACTAATGAAACTTTTCAGAACCCATCGCTTCGCCTGTTGTATAATCTAACTGTTTAGATTTCCCAAGATATTTTTGAATTTTTTTTTCCAATTCTTCCGGTTTTTTCATATATATACTGTAAATTCTATATTTATACATGGTAAAATTTTTATTGCATGATGTACCATTTTTATGTAAATGATCATTCAAAAATTCTTTATTTGTATTACCTTGAGATTGTTACTCCATGGTAAATCGGTTTCTAAATTTGGCATATCAACCCGTAAGCTTTTTTAGGTTGTTGGAGTTTTTATTTATTTAATAGAATGTTTTGGGTTTTTATTTTTTTGCTAGATATTTTAAGTATTACTCTGATTATATTTTTTAGAGCCATAAAAATGTTAACTTGATCCCTTTCACGTTAAAAGCTTTGCGTTATCTATTTATATTGATATTCATTTTCTCTACACGGTTCATGATATGAAATAGCAGTTACTTTTAGTAATACTGGATTGTAACACACTAAAAATTTTTTCATTATTCTATAAATATCTTAGAGCATAAAGTACTGAACTGGAAATATCCTTATCAACCGTATAATTTATCACGCTACATAATAATTATATTTACATCAGATTATGGTCAAATTATTCAGACGGTGTGTATAAAGTTTTTTTTGGTAAAAATTATATCGGAACTGATTTTTGTGTTTTGATGAAAATATGAATTATTTTAATTTCGCTTTTATACAAGTGTGTCTTTCTAAAATGCTAAACATTTTTAATTAATCGGTATAAAAGCGATCAGATGTTATAAAGTCTTTTATTTATTGATTTTTTGTTTTGATTTAACTTAACAGAAAAACAACCGGTATAAAAGAAAAATAGTACGGAAATATTTATAACTACGCCTATTATTATACTCTTTTCTTTATGTTTTTGTGATTTTACAGCCTATTTTGTAACTACAATGTACGTATTTTTCTTAGCTCTAAGAATAATTTGGTGTTACAATATTTATTGTATTTTAGTTAAAATGTTTATGATGACAGAGTGAGATACATTCATTAAATATTAATGCACTACTGAACTGGAAGCTGCTGATACTAACTCACTCCCACCTAACGTGATGCTGTGTATATGACTTCCGTCATACAGTGTATTAATGGGGCGGATATTCATTCGACCTATGCGCTCTTGGAATATCCTGAGCATGAAACTCAGGATATTATGTTGTCTTTAAATTAAGACTGTTTTTGAGGTAGAGCACAATCATCCGACTATCTTATATTCAAAACTGATATTTTGTCGTTGTATAAAATTGAAATATTTTTTAAAGCTCTTCAGATTGTGTTTCAGTTATTACTAAGTTATTATATTATAATATCAATTGTTACCACTCATATGCCGTGTGAAATGTGTGTGCAGGGGTAAAAACCTAAAAAGAGAATTTGAGAATTTTATTTCATCAAAAAATCGAAATTATTATTTTGGTCTGCAGGAAATACGCCTGTCAGGAAACATGATTTTTTTATTGTTGGCTAACGAGCGTACCAGTAGTAAAAAGTATATGCGTATACTTTTCACTATTATATAGTGAAAAAAAAAACATAGTATCAGAATGCATACATTCTGATATGTTTTTTTTTGTAAATACATTCATGCACATTTAAAAAAAAACGATTGCAAAAACTTGCAAAATGAAAAAACAGAATCAAAATGCAGGCTGTTTCACATTTTTTTTTTTTTATTATTTTTTACTACGCGTATACATTTTGCTATTATCTGGCATGCACGTTGATTTTGTTTTTTTTCCTCTTCTAAATAATACTTAAAACAAATTGCATTTTCCCCTCACGCTTTTCATTACAGACTTTTTTCTTTTTCCTGTTTAGCCTCCGGTAACTACCGTTTAGATAATTCTTCAGAGGATGAATGAGGATGATATGTATGAGTGTAAATGAAGTGTAGTCTTGTACATTCTCAATTCGACCATTCCTGAGATGTGTGGTTAATTGAAACCAAACTACCAAGGAACACCGATATCCACGATCTAGTATTCAAATCCGTGTAAAAATAACTGGCTTTACTAGGACTTGAACGCTGGGCTCTCGACTTCCAAATCAGCTGATATGGGAAGACGCGTTAACCACTAGACCAACCCAATGGGTTTTCATTACAGACTTGGGACTGTTAATGTCCTCATTATGTAAATATGAACATATTTTTTTTTTAAATGTAGTTTTTTGTTTTTTAAGATGTCTTTTTTTTCTTTTTTTTTAAATCTAATTTAACAATAAAAGACATTTTTTCAGAATTTTTTTGTATCCATCGTGTTCGTTCACTTCGGTACTCTTCTCTATTCGTTCGTCTAAACTAATGTTTTTTTTCTTTTCACTCCTTCTAAATTCAATTCTAAACGCATTTTTTTTTTGATCGTCCTTTGATACTTCTTGTTTCAAATATTATTATACGATTGCGACCTTCTGCTCCATTATTCGTCCTATATTTCGTTTTATAACAATTCCACATTTCAATCGGAACGTTGCTATTCTGTAAACATTGCCTTACAAAGTATTTTTAGAACTTTGTCAGCGATTTCTTTTTCTCCGGAAGCAGTGGACATTGATTCAATTCATCTTCTTTATCATCTGCCAGTTCTAAAGCATCTTCCGTGATGTTTAAAAAGCCATCTTCTACATCCTCAAGTTTTAGGAATGCCAAAGCAGTACACATCCTGATAATTTGACGAATCTCAGTATCCTGTTGGTAGTGCGTAACAAGACCGTATTCTTGGACGTTTTGTCAAATGGCGCGGGCGAGATGGAAATAGCACCCATGAATGTGAGTTGTAGAGCAGATATTTTTCAGAACTGATATGACAGCCGTTTTAAAGTCTATTAACTTTTCTGGGCTTCAATCAGGAATCTCGGATTTAATCAAACGAAACTTTCTCTCGTAAATTGTAAGTAGTTTGTTTAGTAAGAGTGCGAATGCTACCGACACAATTTTGGTCTCCTGATGTGCGTTACCCATAAATAATTTGTATCTGGGTGAATTGGATTGGAGAACTCTTAAAAGTTTCGTCCATAAAAAATTGTTTTGATTGTGCCAAAACTTCTTTACCTGTAGCACTTGCAAAGATAAAAATCCTATGACCGACGCCGTCATTAGCGAGCGAAAAATTTGATCAATCAATCATTTTCAACATTTCTTCAGTTAGTTTGATTGATGTCTTTTGGATTATCTGGTTCCTTTTGTAGATAATGAACTTTGATTTTTTTTCATACATCATACTGTCAGTATTTGTTAGCTGAGGTAACGTGGTAAACGAATTCATAACCTTGATTTTGAATTTGCAAAATTCTTGATTATAAATATGCGAGACAGGAGTGTCAAGTTCTTCGCGAATTCGTTTTTTTTGCACGACGCACCGCTTTTTGTACGTCGATTTGGGCAATTTCAGCGACGCAATTGTCATGAGCAACACTTAACATTTTTGAGTCCATTCGTTTTCAACTGCCCGTTACAGTTAATGTGATTTTTGTTTTTTGGAAAGTCAAACAATTATTCAATTTTGTTTTCTGCGAAATTCACGATAAGAGTGACCATTAGTAGAGGACAAGATCGACCCTAGGTTGTTTCGATGATTTCTAATTCCACAACTACGAAGTCTTAGCAAAAATTAATACTTATACCCGAATATAGATCAGTAATTTGAGAATTAAATAACTGAATGATCCATTTTGAGGAAACTCAAAGCTATTTATACAGTACAATCCCACCCTCTTGAAAGAAATTTGATTACATTGACCGATACTGGTAGCAGTAGAAAAGACAAGTGTCTAGACAGGAGCATTTCCTGCAAAAAGAAAAATTTCGACTTCCGGGAGACAAGTTTTTGATGCAATAAAATTCTCAACAATACTTTCAATTGTGTTCTATTCTGGGAGGTATACTAGTATTATTATAATAGTGTACACATTACATGTCATGTCCGATTTACGCGCGGGGAAGAAGGGAGAAAGGGAAAAATCGATAAATGTAAAAGGGAAGAAGCGGAAAATGGAAAAAGTGGAAAACTGGAAAAAGAAATGGAAAGGGAAAAGAGATAAAGGAAAGAGGAAGGGGAAATGGGGAACAGGAAGGAGATTAAATAAATTTAATTAAAATTAATTTAAATAATATTAAATTAACTTTAAAATAAACAAATAATTAAATTAAAAAATTAGAATATGTAAAGCATATAATTGAAGATGTTAGATGCAAAAAAAAAGGTTGAGATTAAAAGCGTAGGTAAAGCATGGGAATGAAGTGATTCATTACATCTGCCAAATAACTAATATTAATGCATCGTGTGCGCGAGCAGAGCGACAGAATGAGTGTGTGAGTGCTCCAGAAGAATGCCATTAAATTTTACAATTGTACTTCTCTATTTAAAATAATGAAAAAACTTCATAATAAACATGTGTCCGGAAAAGGCTTAGTTTTTAAATTAGGAATAACAAAAAATTTTACCATGATTTCTGCTTAGCGGCAAAATGAGCCTATACCGAAATTCATCGAAAACCGGGGAGAAAGGGAAAAATCGGCAAAGGGAAATAGGGTAAATCGAAAAAGGTAAAGGGGGATAAAAAGGGAAGAAGAGGAAAAGGAAATGGAAAAGAAGAAATAGGAAGGGGGAAAGGGAAGTAAGGGAAAGAGAAACGGGAGAAAATATCTAAATTACTAAATTCTAGTTCTTATATAACTCATCGAAATAAAATATTTAAAAAATTTCCCAAAAATAAATAAAAAGAAATTAATTTTGTTGATAAAGAAACGTTTTTAATAGATTCTCATTTCTGTAATAGGGGGTACAGATGTCACAGGTACTGTGATTTTGTCTTTGGAATGAATTTCAAGTTGATTTTAAAGAGGGTACCTCCCCACCGATCCAGTTATATTACACCAGAAACACAACACAAACAAGTTATGAAGAGGACTGGGAATTTTTAACGCTTTAAAGTATCTTTTTACGAAGTGCACGTATATATATATTTTTTTAATTTCGTTTTCGAAGAGAAGGAAAGAAAAGAGAAAAAGGTACGAAGACGCTCTGCAAGATTTTTTTTACAAAAAATATTGTAAAAGTTTTGATTGTTTTGTTTGTTTTACAAGTAGATTAACACGTTTCTCTAAATACTGAGTTAATTTTACACTAAACATATGCTCGCGTAGACGGGTGAGCAGCGTACATAACTTAGACTTATTTGGTGAAATACATTAACACTTACACAAGTAGGAAATCGCACGTAGGGTCTCGCCTGTCAAATGAATTGGATAACAAGTGCGAATTAACAGGATGGAGTGGACTTATCTCTCACAATAATTTTAATTTATGTTTTGTTTCAAGAAAAAAAAACCAGTCAACACAAAAAAATATTTAAAGAAAATAAAATATCACTAATGTATTAACTGCGTTTATAACGATAATTTATTATTACTACTATTAAAAATAAATATGTAAAAATATATAAATTAAATAATATACAGTAAGCTAGAGATAAAATTTCTGTCACTAATGTACAATAAAAATCTGAACAAAAAAATTGTCTTTATTTATTCAAATATTTTTATTTATTACTAAAACTAATTATCCGTGGAAAACACACGGTTGATGTAGGAGTACATGTTACAGAAATAGTAGTATATAATGTATATCACAAGGGCCTGTCTCTCCAGTCGAACTTTTATTTTGGTTAGGCGCACTGTACAAATAACTTCAGTATATATAACCCAAGTATTTCATAACGAAGATTATGTTCATATCTATAATTTGATCCCCTTCATTAGAAAAAAATTGTTTTTTTTCCAATGAAAATTTGTATACATGAACGAGTATAAAAATTTTCATCAATCGATCTTCATTAGTTTTTGTTGGGCGTTGATTATGAATCATTCACGAGATGTTAAAATATATATAAAATTGGTGGAATTACGGGTAATTCCACCTCCTTTTGAGAAAAAAGAAAACTTTTTCACTTGTTTTCCTAACATTCCATTATAACTTGTTAAAATATCTAGTAACAAATTAATGTTTAAATACATTCAAAAACAGTTCTTCAATATTTCTTGTAGTACAGAGTGCTACGATAAACATTTATTTAATAAATGAAAATTATTTAATTCTACAAATTAAAAGGAAATGACTGCAGTCTAGTTTTACATTAAACTATTTTTTACAAACTATATTTGAGCAATTAATAATTTCCAAATTTCTTACAAATATATTTCCCTACGATTTAACATCGGGACTATTTTTTATTTAGGGTTCAGTAAATATAAATCTTCTTTGAATTGCAGTACAAGTTTCAACAATATTATTATTACATGACGTAAAGAGTTTCAATCGATAACAGGATAAAAACAATAATGATGGAAAGAATGTTTTCCATAAAATTTGGGAACAGTCTCAACCGTCTGTTTAGAAATAAGTTACTGCATATTTTCACGAAGAGTTAAATAATGGAACAAGTTCAACATTTGTATTGTAGTTTACGTTTAACTGGCCATCATACGTCAAACTGACCTTCAACATTTTTTTTAGTTTAATTTTTAAAAAGTAGTAAAACTTTGTTCTTAAATACTATTTTTTTTTTTCTTTTGTAAGTGATTTAAATTGTACAACGGTTGATATTATTATACCGGAAAAACTCCGGCTACAACGGAGTACTTATGCGTAATTTTCCGAATTATCTTAAGGTTTTTTCTTAAAATAAATTGCGACTGAAGAACAATCATAACGCTGAAATGAAAAAAGTTTTAATATATTATAAAACTTTTATATTTCCCCATCAAGTTATTCGTTAGATATAATTTTTTAGACAAGCTTTTTCTTTCGTGATACTATTGAATCTTTTACGAAAGGCAACGTGGGGAAAAGTTTGTAATAAAAAATGTAGAAGACTGATTTACATTTTTCCTTTTCATTCTTTTTTGTTTTTTTACTTTCTTTCCTAAAAAATTAAACTAAGATAACTAAAAGGAAAACAATCGTGTACGATTTATAGTTTAAAATTAATCAGGAATTTTTTTTTATTCTGCAAACAGTGTAATCGTGTGAAATTTTAAATAGGTTTTGGTTTAGTTGCTTTGCTTTGCTTTTAATATAATTTTTTCCTTATTAAATACATTTACATATAACTATTTTAGCTTTATTTAAGCGAATTCCTAAGATCAATTATTTAAGTAACGTCGAGCACGATTGATAAATTTATGGAGCGTATTGATTTATATCATGTATTGCTGGTTACCTGTATTTGGAGGTTGGCGTTAAGCCCTCTTAACACCAACCTCAAAAAAAAAGAAAAAAATTGAAAAAAAGAAAAATTAAAATTGGTTATGTTTTTAATAGGGTATTTTTTTTTGTATTATTCGAGTATGAATTGCGTAGTTTATTGTGAACATTTTAATTGAGTTACAAAGTTACTTTAACGTTTTTAAAATCTTAAAACTTAAAATCTCTGATAAATCCCTGCTTCATAAGTCCAGAAAACCTTTTCAGAATTGGCATTAAGACAAAAAAATTGCGTATCAGTATGTAAAGAATGAGATGTGAAAAGTGAAATGAAAAAAAAGTATTTTATGTTACGTAATTTTTTCTTTATTTCAGCGTATGTATATTATTTTGTAAAAAGCCAATCGGAAAACGTTAATGAACGTCAGATTTATTTTAATGCGCAAAAATAAGTGTAATTTGAATTAAATATTATATGTTGGTTCTAGTGTATTTGATGTACGCAATTTAATGTAATTAGTATAAAAATTATTGAACGACTTTGCATTTTTTCTGCGTAGTTTTTATGTCGCTTTTAGATCGATGAATATAAACAAAATACGTATATTCTATTCAACGGATGCGATACGTCGTTGAAGGAGGGTAACGTCTTGTTCATGGCCGTTCAAATCCAGTGCCCTCGACTTATACTTCTACATGCCTATACGTACCAACGCGAAAACACGTATGTGATATTTCAATAATACAATGTTGTAAATCTTATCCTTAAGTTATTATTTAAACAAAACACGAATTAAAAAAAGAAAAGAAAATGAAAACTGGTTATGTTTTTAATAGGGTATTTTGTTTATTTTTTATTTTTTTGTTTATTGTTTTGATTGTATTATACGTGTATGAATTGCGTAGTTTATTGAGAACATTTTAATTGAATTACAAAGTTACTTTAACGTTTTTAAAAGAATATTATTGACGAACCGTAGATTGTTACTTCTATATTTTGCTTTGTGCCACTTTTCGTAAAGTGAAAGAAGCTGTAAATTGCCAAGTTGTATAATAACGGAGAAACCTATTTTTTTTTTTTTGCAATTTTTACTCATATCCTATCTTAATATTTGTTAAATTTTATTATTCTATGGAAACCTTTTCAAAAATTATTTTCATTTTAATATTTACAAAAAAATCCAATATTCCTTCTACTCCGGAATAATTTTTAAATCATTTTTTTTAAAGTATAAAAATTTGTTGTGTCTTCTGAAACTTTGGTTTACTTGTAAGTATAGATACAATAGAACTGATTATTCTTATAAAATTTAGTATTGAACCCCTTTTTTTTCAGTAAAGTTTTAAATTGTTATTTGGAAATTAATTAAAATCAAATTTTGTTTTTTAAAAAAATTGTCTGTTCTTTCGTTTGCAGGCAAGATACCGATGTTAATAATCTCGATATATGTAGACGGATCACCAGAATGAAGCTGTTGCACTATCGTAGACAATAATTTCCATCTTTATACTAAAATTTCTATTCGTGCTAAGTTTCTTAGTATTTTTTATGTTCGGAAAGTTTCTTTTTAATTATGCTTTTTTATTTGATCCCAAATTTGAGGAAAAAAACACTTTCTTAATTCAGACCGCATTTATTATTTTTGTCGTATAATATACGACTCCTTTCTGCAAATGTTTTACCAATTTCTATCAAAAACAAACCCAGACGCAGTAATATGCACACCTGGATCGAAACACAATGATATCATTGGATGCGCTTTTCTTATAAATAACAGAACCTATATGTTCGGTGTGCCTGGTATTACAAGTGTCTAAAATGCTGAACTGTACGCCATCAATAAGGCTTTGAATTTCATTAACCCATCACATCCTCATTTGTAGCGGCTCGTTTAATACACTCCAAGTTTTAGATTTGTATTCTAAACATCCTATTGTCACCGAAATTCATAATATAATCGCTAAGTTGAACCGTAGCAACATAACAAGTGAATTTCTGCTGGATCACTAGCCATATGGAAATCTCAGGTAATAACGTGCTGATTCCGCTGCTAAAGGCATATGAAGCCAACAACCGTCTTTCACCACTCTACTATCGATTTACTTCTACTATCTTTTACTACTATCGATTTTATTAATTTTATTAAACACACTCTTCGAGGAAGATAGCAAGGTGACTGGACAGTAAATAATAAACTCCGACAGAGGATACAGTCCTGTCGTGGAGTTCTTCAATTCGGAATACACAGTGCCGTTTACGAATAGAGCATATACTAATCTTATACTTCGACACATTACGAGTCAGACCGATGCACCCGTTTGTGTTCGCTGCAGCTGCCGATTAACGATACATCATATCCTTGTGAACTGTGTGTGTTATGCGGCATTGTGGCGTAAATTTAAATTCGGAGCTAACATTTTAGATATTCTAGGAAACAATAAGATGATGCTATCGAATATCTTGTTTTTTAAGACTGTGCATCTGAAATAGACTGTTAATTATTGAAGCAAATCTTCTTAAAGCAGGCTTCAAGATGGAGAATTAACGGAGAAAAAACGAGTGTCACGAAAAAGCGTAACGCCGTAGCCGATTCCTCCACTAAGCCTACCGAGTATGATCTAATATAGCTGACCAATATAGTATAGAAAACACCTGCTCTAACCTATAATAATGATTACTTCAATGTTATGTTTACATTTTTCTATGTTTTATATATGTAAATATTTTTTATAGTATGTGTTTATTGCTTACGAAGATTCGCTTCCGTCGTGTGTCCTTGCACCGAAGCACTCATTTTAATTTTTTAAATATGTTTTCTTTTGTAATATCGTATTATGTTTGTTCTGGACGACAACCCAAAAGCGTTTTTCGCCCAACCAAAAAAAAAAAAAAAATATATATATATATTTTTTAATCTATATATATAATGTCTCCTGTTCGCGGCTAGATCAAGAGATATTGTGAGATTGACAATTGAAAATGTTTATATAATTACAATTATCAGTTTAATATAAAACATAAATAAGATAAACCAATAATAATAATAATAATTATAGTAATAATGATAATATACGACAATAACAATAACCGTAATAATAATAATAGTAATAACAACGACAAAAATAATAATAACATTGTTTAATAACCACAATAATAATTATAATCAATAAATTAAATACAAATTATCATTTCAAGTGAGGACAGGATTTATTTACAGGTAGTTAATCGTAAAAACCAGGATTCAGTCCCATTAACAAAAAACATTATAATCACCGCTGATATTTACACAATTAACAACTGGTACTGTATTATTACGAAGATAAGATTAGTTATCGGATACAGTAAAATTCTTTCACTGTAAATACCTTTCCTTTTTACAAATAAAATGACCCTAGCAATTTATGAATGCGTTTAGTATTTTACTCCTTTCACTAATTATCTATAGTAATTCACTAAACAACCTCTTGCATTCTCCCACTGTCCACATTGGAATGCTTGTGACGTCACGGTGAACACTACCTTGACCCTGCAATACTACATGTTGACAGATAATGCCTTCTTACAATCGCGCCGGACACAACCAGCAATACGTCTACTAGCATCTTCAAAACTGATCCATACTCATCTTTTCTGGAGTATTTGTACTCCTATCCTTTTGACCTGCAGAGACGGACCCAAGTTGAAGCGCGAGAATGATCTTCCGTGCCCTTATATTTTCCCATGAATTCCTACTCTGGTCCGGTAATTCTTCTCATTGAACAACATCTGTTTTAGGTGTGTCAGCGAGCAGTATCACAAATAACGATTGTTAAACGGACCTCTTAGCCTTAGGAAAATTATTCCTTTTAGTACCCTTCTGGATTCCTTCCATTATTACATTTTCTTCTTAATTGGCAGGAATCGGATTCCTGCCAATTAAGAAGAAAGTATGCCAATTAAGGTCCGTTATACTGGTCTTGTTACAATATATATCGCGCCAGTCGCCGTAGGTAGCAAGAAGCCAATCGCCAGTCCTCTAATTCATACCCATTCTGCGCGTTAATTAAGCTTTATATACTTCGACAATTATTACATACGAAGAAATTCGGCTTTTTAATTGTCGGTTTAGTTATAATTACATTTAAAACAAAAAAAGTCCGCATTTCTAGTAAAATCGGGTTTTTGTTAATCTCCAAATATTTTACGGGAAAAAAAGATAGAAAGATTAATGATTTTTTTATGTAATTTAAGATAATTTAAAAAATAGAGAACGTTATTTTATGATTGTGACTACTTGACGATACTTGATTTTTGTTCACTTTAAAAGTTTCATTTTTTCTTAGATAAATAGCAGTTTGCATTTTGTACGATTAAAAATGTATGTTTATTTATTAAATATAATGAATACAGTAATTGATCACCTCAATAAAAGTTATATGCCAATTGAAGAAATTAAACAATAAAACTTTATTAAGAAAAAAGATTACTTTTATGTGCTACAGTTAGAACCTAGTAACGCAAATAATTTTTTTTTAGTAGATAATAGATTGAAAAAAGTTTGTACTATTAAATAACAAAAACAATATTTGCTCGCTGTTTAAAAATAGTAAAAAACATTATTTCCTAACCGAAATTTGTTGATGTAAGATAGCATTATGACTACACAATCAACAATAATGTGTACCACATTACCTCGGTTCTAAATGGTGTTTCATTTTAACTAGGTTCGCTTTCTTAAACCCACCGGGTTGGTTTAGTGGTGAACTCGTCATTGAAAATCAGCTGATTTCGAAGTTGAGAGTTCTAAGATTCAAATCCTAGTAAAGGCAGTTACTTTCATACGGATTTGAATACTAGATCGTGGATATCGGTGTTCCTTGGTAGTTGGGTTTCAATTAACCACACATCTCAGGTATAGTCGACCCAAGACTAAGACTACACGTGATTTACAGTTAACCGTATCATCCTCATTCATTCTCTGAAGTAATACCTTACGGTGGTTCCGGAGGCTAAACAGAAAAAGAAAAAAGGTTAGCTTTCGTAACTGAACCTTATATTTTCCGGTGTGCTGTTAAGTAGAAAATACTTGTAATTTTGAAAGCATAAAAAATAATTGATAACGTATTTATTTTTAATGAAGAATAAAGTACCGTAGGTTTTAAATATACAAGTTGAATTTTACTTTCCTGGCGAATTAAAGGATAAAGTATGATGATCATGTCAAAAATGGGGTATCTGGTTTAAGGTTTTTACGTTTCAGGGTCCAACTAGTTTATCTATTCCAAAAAAACATATGAATGTATGTGTGTGCGTTATATATGTATGTATGTATATATGTTGCCCTGCTTTTGGCCTTATATCTCAGGATTGGCTGAATCGATTTTTTTTTTGGCTTAAATATTTTTTCATATATGTATGTGGGTTAATGATATTATTTTTTTTTTTCAAAATATGTTGTTTAGAGGGTGCAGGGATATCGGGAAAACAGTTTAGATTTTCTTTTAGAGGAATTTTAGAGAAAACTTTATTAAAACACATTTGTTACCTACAATATACGCTTATAAATAAATAATGATTTATATTTTTCTCTATAAGATCAGCTCCTCCCACCTCTTGAAATTGAATTGTTTGTTCTTTTGCTCTATCTCTCTTTTTAAATATTTTTCAAAATTTTTTAAAAGTTTACTTGTGTATAGAGATATCTAGTAATGTCTACAATTTTTTTTAAAAATGACAGATCCCGGACTTAAAATCCAGAAAGTTTTATTTTTCTTTTTTAGCCTTTATTGAGGGGGGTTTTAGGTTTAGCGAAAACATTATTTAAACAAATTTTGTTTAGTTTAATATATATATATATATGAATATTTAAAAAGTTTTTTTTTTAATTTTTTCCCCTCATCTGAAAAATATATATTCGGTTTTTTTTAATGTTTTAAAATAATTTTTATTATTAATAGAGAAAGACATGCAATACTTTTGCAGCTTTTTATTACAGAAAATTGAAAAAACCTTCGTAATGTTATTTTTTTAAATTACAAGCTTAATGTTTTCTGTAATTCAGTATTTGAAATCTTATTAGTATTCAGATTATATCTAAAAATAATATTTATCGCAAATTTGACTAAACAGTTAGTTAATCAGATATTAATGATTTAAAAATGTAAACGGCTAATGGTTTTAATTTAGATAATATACTCGTAAATACAGAAGTTTTATTTATTTATTTCATTGAAATGTTCAGATTAAACAGTATACTGAATTTTTGTTAATGTCTAAATCTGTTGAAGAAATATGATTTTCTTTTGAAAAAGCATAACGACCAACTTATCCAAGTTGGATAACAAAGCGTTTGCGGATTTATGTTTATACAAGTTTTTTTATTTTATTTTAATACATCTTGACGACTCGTGTGGATTTCGTTATAGACAGGTGTTACTTTTAATCAGAATGGGAGGGAGTAGGGTAATTTGTTAAGCTCTTGGTGATAAATTTTGTTAGAATAATTAAGACTTAATTAATAATTTCCCAAAATTGTTAGAATTATCTTAAAATATATTTATACCTGATAAATTTACTCTTCCTCCTCCCATTCTCTTTTCCCCTGCCCTTTTATATATCTTCAGAGTTTTTATTGTCCGTATTTTCATAATTTTTTGATTTGATTTATTCAGTACAACGTACTTTAGAGTAATTATAATAGTTACTAATGTTAATGAAAAAATTTTAAAAGATTTGTTTTCCCAATTAAGTAATAATTCCCCTTATTTTATAGTTCTGTCCTTCTTTTTATGATTATCATCGGTTATACGTCTATCATCTGATCATTTCATCTACCGTCAGATCATTTTACTTTATATATAAAAAAACAACTTTTTTTCTTATTACCGAAAATATGCAAAAGTCGATGACCTGACTGATTTGGTGAAATTTAGGCCAGACAAAGTTATGAACTTTGACTTGGGCGAACGGACCATACGGATGCTCACAACTCAAGTTTATCAAATTACTAAAATTTTATAAATCTACCTTAAGATTGGATTGGAGCTTCCTCCCTTTCGTTATTTCTTATTGGAATGCTACTTTCTAAATATTAAGTGCATTCGGTATTTAAGTTACATTAAATTATTGTGATAGATTTCCTTATTAATATAAACAACATATTCTAAACTGTGTAATTCTTTATCGAATAACTTAACTATACGCATCGTTCAGTTATTTATAGTAAGCCTTATAATGTAATTTATAATATAATGATTAATTTTCCCCTCTTATTCTTGTAAACAACCGTTAATATTACTACTGTAGTGGTTACGATTTGTCGATATGCTGTGTGAAGAAAAGATAATTCTTTAAAAAGCATTGGTAAATTTTTTAGATAAGCGTTTTTCTTTTTTTTCCAGTTTAATTTACTAGTAAATATCAGACTCATTTTTATCTTCTTAAATTTATATAACATTTATATCACATCAAAGTAAAACTATTCTAAATTTTTTTTAAATGTTGTTAATATTAAATTTATGTATTCCTGTATTACTCCCGTTATTTATCTGAAATTGATTGTTCTTTATTTAAACCAGTGTAAGATTGAATTTTAAGCGTAGTCGTTAATGAAAAAACTTAGAAGGATGACATACTTTTTTGTAAATTTATCTTAATTCAACTCGATTTATAGAAAGAATAGATAAGTTATTAGATTCATAATTAATAAATTATGAAAGTTAAGAATTCTTTTAGCGAGATTCTTTTGTTCTAAAGTATTTAGGCTACAGGAAAATTCGAAGCAATTTAAGTGTATAATTATTTTAAAAAACAAAACAAAAAAACTATGTATTAATTTAATTTATAAAACGTGATATATAACAACTACTTTTCAGGTATTCAGTGTTTAAATTTATTTCAAATTATTGTTTTATATTAATTTTAGCATTTATTGGTTTATTAAATGATAATTAAATATGTGATGTTGCCGAGCGACAAATGCCCAGAGCTGCACAGTTTCATACATTACGATAACGTTTCTTTATAAGGAAGATAGTAATTAAAGTAATTATAATTTCAATGGAATAATTACACGGAAGATAATTAAAAATAAAATTCAAAATTTGAAACTACCGTTAAATTTGTTTTAATTAATATTTTCATGATTGTTTGGGCTCAACGGTTTTTTTTAATAGTATATATTTTTTCTGTAGGCCTGTATTTAACATTGACTCTTTGGGCTCGGAACAGTTTGGAAATATCAATATAAAAGAAAAATGCCGTACATAGTCTTCCATTTTGTTTTCTTGAAATCGACGTGTACTCATTGTCAACTGGAAGTTAGCCAAGTCGTTTTATATTTGTTTTTTCTTCTTTTTAAACTGGAGCAACCGTTCTAGATGCAGGGGCACAAGTAAACATGCTATCCAGACGTATTATGCGCTTTCTGCCCTAGTGTAATAGTTAGTTATTTTTAAAATCTCTTTACGGATCTTTAATTTATAGGGTTCGCCTTAAAGGTTTTTTATTTGTTAAATAATAATGAAGGATAATTAGTGTATCTAAATTTCTATGAAAATACACAACTTCACTTGAATATCCTAATTAGCAGTTCACAGTTTTACATGTGTGTGTGTGTGCGCGCGCGCGCGCGCGCTAACTGATTACCCGGCGTTGTCCGTGTATTTATTTATCCCAATCTTCTATTACACAGAAAAAGGAATTAAATTTATCTCCAGCGTAAGAACAAAGTAATTATATTTACAGATTTTTAAAAGTACAACTATAGTACTCAAATTATAAAGTAAATTCTTTCAAGAATTCGCTAAAATATTAATTTCACGCAAAGCTTGATTATAAACAACATTTTTAGTTTCCCCTCCGCGAGTAAGAATAGATAAATAATTAAAACGACGGATTCGACACTAATATCGGTCGTTTTAGATTATTCTTACATTTCAACTCTTCCCACTCCTTACCTATAGGGGTGCTAGGAGTGTCTTACCCCCAAAGTACTTTTTTCCAGATAGAAGTCATATGTGAACCATGTTTGGTTGAAGTTGCTCCAGGCGTTCCAGAATTACGCTTGGATACACATACACATCCAATCCATTTACATATATATATATATATATATATATATACACGTATATAGAATCATTGATAAGAAGAAAAACCGTACATAAGCATTGCAGACCTATGTATACAAAATTATTATTATACTTATTAAAATGACAGGGATCATTATATTTAATTCAATACTATTATTGTTACTACGAGAATTAACAACTCTATTTTTAAAAAGCTGACAACACATTTGTAGGATTTTCCCGTCATGCGGCTTTTTTCTGATGCACGGGTTATACACATACACACACAACTTAATTTAAAGTATTTGTCATTTTATTTAAATACAATATTTTTTTGTTTATTTAATTCAATAATTCTAACTATAGCGCGCGCGTATTCCGTATTTCATTACGCGGGTGTGACGGAACTAGCGGCCACTTTAAATAAATTTTTAAATTTTAAATACTCATTTATTTAATTCTATCGCTCACCTGTGACGTCACAATATAGCAGAAAGCTATAGCAGTAGTCCGGCCGCTAAGTGGGATGTGCAATGGGAGGTTGGCTGGGTTAAGACCCCACTTTGATGGGGAAGAGATTTCTGGATTCAACGAGATGCTAATAGAAAAAACTGCAACGAAAAAGACCCACTGTACTGCCTTCTACAAGGTTTCAAAATTGTTACAATTTTTGGAGTGGAGGTGCAATTTAGCAAAAAAAAATCTTTACGTAAAAGATGGCCTTTTTTTATAATTGTTTAGAAAAATATTAAAAAAACAAAATTCATTGAAAATCACCCCTTGTACTGCCTTCTCTAACTCTTCAAAATTAAAACCATTTTTAGGGATGGGGGTGAAATTTAGCAAAACAGTTTTTTTACAGAAGTAGTTTACTTCATTAATATTCACAAAATTCTCAACCTTAATTGTGCAAAATCTGGAGACGATTTCCTTTTTCTCCCTGCATCACCACCCCCTGACATTTTGAATTGAAAATTTAATAGCATCAATGCGCCTGCTATAGAAATATTATAGCCAAGTTTGGTGAAAATCGGTCAACTAACTCTGGAGATATAAGGCGATTTACACTTCAACAAACATACATGCATACGCACATTTTATCGCGGAAATTTCGATGCGTTTTTTCGGTTTTCTGAGGTCCTTAGTGGTCAATTCGTCAAGATTCAGTGAAAACCGGGTAAGCCCAATTTTGACCGATCACCAAACTTTCCCTTCTATATAGCTACAGCTGCTACATAGACGGGAAAGTAAAAATTAGCTAAATTAAAAAATAAAATAATTAAAATTTTATTTTAATTTAATTGTTATTTTCAAGAGATTGTGTATATTAGGTACTGGTTGACATCAGTGTTTACTTATATATTAGGATTTTAGATGTAAAAAATATTTGCTGTACATAAAGTAAAAAATATATACCTTATTGCTTCGAATTTAAGACGCACCTTTTTTTTTACAGATTAAGGATCAAAATATCAAATGCGTTTTAAATTCGAGTTTTTCAATTGGATATCAATGCCATTTGACTTAAACTAGTAATTTATAATAAATAAATTATACAGTATTTTAATATTTCTATTTGATATTTTTATTTTTCCCAGAAATTATCTACTATTACTATTACTACATGTATTAAACTATCATATTTCTGGCTTTTGACGTTCGGCAGTTTTATTGTTTTATCTTAGATTTTTAATATTGTTTTTGTTTTGAATTCGAACTTAGCATTCCGCATAGGCGTTTTACAAAATTTTTAAGGTAAATTTTAATTATTTTTTAATCATTTACGATGGTAATTCTGTGACCAGCAGTTGATAACGACACCTCGTTGTGCGCCCAGGAAAAAAAGGGTTATTTATATTATTATATATTTTTACTAGTATGTTTATTATTATTTTTAAGTGTGGTAATAATTCTTTAAAATTAATTAACTGATTGCGATTTTTCTTTATCTACGACATTTATGGATTGTTGCTGATAATTCTTATCCTTAATGTGGATACAAGACGGATTTTACTTTAGACGGAAGGAAGTCGATAATATTTGATAAGGATGTGGGTTACGGGTATCTACGTATAACTGATTGATTCAAGTAATGCTTAAATTATTAATTAATTTCTTCATACACTGGATTTAGATTAAATTATTCATAGAATGAGAATATAATTTTGCCCATTAAAATATATGTAGTATTGAAATTATTTTTTTTTTTTTGTAATATAATACCAATCATTCTGTTTTCCGTTTGAAAAATTTCAATTTTGTAGGTTAATTATTTTTACTTTCCCAAGTATATCTCTGTTGCTGCAACCTATATTGAGGGTGTAAAACATCTTTACAAAGCCTCATTTCCTGTAAAAAGCAATATTTATATATATATATATTTTAATGTCCGCTTATTACGAAACAACTATCTAGTTTTTTCTGACTTTCTTTGTTCATTTAAGAAAAAATATCCGATAAGTAGAAAAACGTTGGTCTAAAACGCCGTAATGGATCCAGGAAAAAAGGAGAAAGCTTTTTGTATTATGCAATCAGTAGGGCATATTTTTATAATTTATTGTGTGCTTTTCACTCCCAACGTAAAGTTCTATTAGAGAGTGCTTTTGTATTAGAGAGTTGTATTTTGAAAGCGCTTTTATTTAATTTGTTTTTAGGTTATTTTTTTAATAATAATTTCAATAATGAAATTAAACTGTGGTAACAGAAAATTTATAATACAGAGTGAGCAACATAAAACCAAACCCATAATGAAACCGCTGCCTAACACTATTGATATCCTGATTGTTGCTGCCATTTGTCAGGTGGTTACGTGTCAGTGCAATATACGTTTTGTTGCACTG
The DNA here is from genome assembly GCF_047948215.1 of Lycorma delicatula. Classification (NCBI taxonomy): domain Eukaryota; kingdom Metazoa; phylum Arthropoda; class Insecta; order Hemiptera; family Fulgoridae; genus Lycorma; species Lycorma delicatula. The sequence continues at coordinate 74,699,320 of NC_134457.1, read as the reverse complement.
TAGTATTGTGAATGCAGTTGTATTTGTGTAAAATGCCTTATTCAATACAGGAGAGGATAGCTATATTCATTAGAGGCCTACATTCATTCTGGATCCTTTGAAGAATCACGTCAAATATTCGTAGAAAAATTTCCGAATGCCTGTATCCCAGCGAACAGTAGCATACACGATTTAGTTAAAAAAGGTGTACAATAGGTTCGGTTTCAAATGCAAAACGAAATAGGCAACCTTACGTTAGGATTCCACAGGCCATTGTCGGTACTGAAAGGAGAATTACTGCCAATCCCCAAATAGGAGGATTACTGCAAGTTACCCCAACAATCTGTTTTTACAGACACATCTTGTCGTAAAATTCTTCATGAATTAAAATTGAAACTTACTGCGTTACAACTGTGCAACAACTGAAGGAGACAAGGCAAACCGAAAGACTTGATTATTGCAACTGGCTTCTCGAAAACATTATTGGTGGACAGATAGACCTGATGTCGTATTTCATGTCAGACAAGGCATAGTTTCATTTATCCGGCCATGTTAATTCGCAAAACACCAGGTGGCCACCAGATGGCGAGGAATCCTCACGAGATATTCGAACGTCCACTTCACGATGAGAAAATTTGTGTTTGGTGTGCCGTTTTCGGTAATCGTAGTGTGGGACCAATATTTTTGGAACCGAACTGTCAATACACAAGTTTACCTCACAATTTTCGAAGATTCTATGAGCAATTAACTGATAATGAAAAAGCATACAGCTTCTCCCAACAAGACGAAGCAATGTGTTACACATCAAACGTTTCACTGAATCGTGTTCATGCAGCTTTCACAAATGAACCAGCTGTCAGCAGAGGATGGTCTCCACGTTCCCTAGAGTTGTCTACTTGCGATTTTTTTCTTTGGGACTACTTAAAGGAGAGAGTTTATGCATCTAATCCCCACAGTATTGATGAACTGAAGGTGAACATTCAGTGAGAAATCAACGCAATTGACAACAACCTTTAGCTCGGACGACTCTCAATATTTTGCGTCAGTCGAGCACATAAGTGCATCGATACCAAGGCTGGTCATTTTGAACATGTCTTGTACAATTTAGGTAAATAAATACAACATTTAAATAACGTCTTATGTTTTTCTTATTTAATTTATCCATATCATTCATTCCAACATAACCTATCGATTCTGCAGCGATAACGTTATGGGTTCGGTTTTATGTTGCTCATCCTGTGTAATAAAGTATGAATACCCATAATTTTCTTTGCTGTTATTATTAAGCGACTTATTAAGCTTCAAACTTATCAAAGAAAAAAAAGTAGCGTGACAAATATAAACCCAGTGCGTGCTAGATTGTATTTATTTTAATTTTTACTATTTATAGTAAAAAAGCGAAGTGTGTACTGTACCAATATGCTATAATTAATTGAACCGAACTGTAAAAAAAATGCTGCTCCTTATTTACGTGCACACGTCAACTATATATTGTTTATTGTCACTTTTCTGTGCATGAAGTGTATCGTAGTATAAAACTGTTAATTTATATTATGTACTATACTTGACTGTTCTATGAAAGATGGGAAAATATAAAATATCTGATTATTTTATTATCGTGTTCTGTCAACGAACCAATTATTCACATGCTCTTAAATGAAGGTTTATAAACTATTGTTTGATGACGTATTGAAATTTTTACTTACGTGTTTTTTCACCCCAAACTGGAGGCTAGATTTAAAATTTAAGAGATTAGTTATTCATCAAGTTAAATAAACTGCATCAAAAACAAATTTATTGGATAATTTTTTTTATTCAAAGAGTGTGGAGGAGGTGTTATATTCAAGTTTAAATCATGATTCATTGGGGAAACATATACAGCGCCGACTAGGCGACTGGGCGGTGTCAATGACTCATTTAGTAACACTGTTCCTTGTTTGCTTGTGAGCCTATACGGTATGTTGGTTTTACCCTTATTTAATCGATAGCGCTCACCAAAATTTATACAGTATATTTATAACCAGTTAGTTACGTTTTGCTCAAAAATTAAGTTTTTAAAAAATATTTCTTGTAAACTACCTAATGACTTTTGTAACTCTTAGTGGAGATACGTTCTCAACGATGAGTTAAGCGTAGTTACTTATAATTCGTTTAATTTATATAATCGAACGATCAACTTTTAAGTTCATAAAGTCTCCTACTAAGAAGAGGGATTTTGTATATAATGCATTGTTTCACATCTATAAGAGACTTAAAATTATTGATGAGATATATATAGTACCGGTTAGAGTTATCTGTTCTTGAACGTAACGTTCTGTATAAGTTGATAAGCCCTATTTTGTTACCTGCAGGACTTAAAATCGCCTGAATTTTAATGGATATGCCATATACTACACTGTAAACCATTTCACTCCTTATTTTACGCCTTGAATAGGATACTTCGTATTCTTAACAATCGATATGCAATTTTTTTGAAAATGACTTAGCTCACATCGAGATCGTCTAAAAGCGTCTAGTTATGCTACCTAATCGACCGATAACAGATTTAAGGAAAAACCTCAGATTGCGTTATGCAGCTTCAATGTCTGTAAGATTTACAGTCCATGAGGATTTTGTAAGGGTTGATGGTTTTATTTGTCCTTAAACAAGCTACTTATGTTAAAGTCCCTATACAAAACTAGATTAGGACCATGTTTATCCAGGAGATAAAAAAAAAAAAAATAGTAATTTTGTCTTTCCTCATACAATATGTAGAGAAACTGTCTTATTCAGTTAGCTTAGAGCTCACGTAAACAAACTGCGCGTACGAGGGTTCAGGCGGCCGATTCACAAGCATCTCTTGTAAATCCTGATACATATAAAAGAAACTACGCGACGTTAATATTCAGTAACCAGGTTCTATTATATTTTAAATTATTATACATATTTTAAATTTAAATAAATGAAGACATTTTATTTGAGTTTTTTATTAAGTGTTATGAAATTGTCTAAAAACAGTAAAATTTCACTAATACCTTGGATTAACCTTCTACGGTAGTAAACAAATAATAAATTCAATTCAGTTTTCATCATCTGATTGCGAGAAATCCGCAGTGTTGTCAGTATTAAGAGATACAACGGGAGGATCAATTTTATTTTCTATTACATTATCCAGTTGCCAATAATTTGGTTCAATAATATCAGTTATGTTTTATACAGTTTTTCCATTCCTGCTGACCTGTTTTGTCGTTGGCTTTAAGCATAAATTTTTAACATCAGATATTTTAAAAGCAGTATTTTCTGACGCTACGTAACTTATGATTTGTCCCCAAATTAACTCAATCGGTTTGAGTACACAATGATAGGAAGGTAATCGAAGCACGGTTTTGCCACTGGATTTTGTTAACTCATCAATTTTATACGCATTAAAATTACTTTTAATACGCGAAACCATTTGCAATAATTGAACCTTAAGTTCATCCTATTCAAAAATCACTCCTTTTGAATTAAACCACATTTTGATATTCTTTTTCCAAAACACGGATGGAATTCTTTCCTTTTTACATGGATGATAAAGGGAGTTATCTAACACAATAACCAAATTATCTTCCAGTGGAGGTAACACATCCCTAAACCATTTCTCAATAAATAAAATTCGTGTACTTTTTTACAAACTGCGTTTTTATCGAAATCGTCAACTTTTTCTTCAATTGATCTGCTGGGTTTTGTTTGTTTTTTTTTTTTTAGGAAACCGTAATTCATTAGCAGATTGATACTCGCGAATCACATTGAATACTGTAGCAGCAGAACTTTTCTTATGTTAGCAGTCTATTTACGACATCCGAAACCAACGCCGTTGAATTACACTGCGATTCGCATTTGTAAGCATTTAAAATCTGTTTTTTCGCACGACAAAGGCTTTTTTCGGAGGAGATATTAGTAATCACGCATTACTATCGGTTGAATCGGTGTTGATATGGTGTTAAAATAATAGTATAATTGAAGTACAATCTAAGAATATACTAACATTTCAGTAAACTTAAAACAATTACGTTATATTAACTTTAAACAATATTAGAGTAAATAAATAAGCAAGAAAAACATAAAAATTGAACACGAGAACAAAAAAAGGTGATTATATGAAAAGATGGTTTTATTAGAACATAACGTTATTTAAATTTTTAATTGCATCGACTACTATATGACAAATTAATTATAAGGTGACTATATATGAGTAATGATTTTAATGTTGTATATAGATATGGCCGCGTTGTGAATTGGCACTGATGCAAGGACGTGACTCAGGTGAATCATGACGAAGTCACTCGCGCTAAGGCAAAGTTGGTTTATTCTTCCCTGTATAAGCTAACTGAATACAGTATTTATAAGTGGTGATGTGAATTTCTTATTATGATAATTTGATAAGATAAATTCTTTGTTTTTTTTTTTTTTAATCTAAATCAGTGTAGGAGATATTAAAAATTGATTTACAGATAACTAGGCTTGAGTTTTTTTATCTATACTCTAATGTTTCAACAACTCGTGCAAACTTCTAGAGAACTCAATTGTGTCTGTAATTCTACAGTTCAATTTTTGAAAGGTGATCTGATTCAATAAAAGAAAAAAGTTTTAAGTAAGGGATTTGATGTCTTAAATACACTTGCGAAAATTTGTGAGTTTTATTTCATTTCATGAATGATAACTTTAATATAAACTATAATATTAATGCGTACGATATGTTATTTCATTGTTATTTGTGTTGTTTAATTTGTTTGATGCGCGTCTCGGATCGTTTTTTGACATCCGCTGGTGTATTTGTGAGTGAATGCAATGAATCGGGAGCGAAAAACTTCTTGTACGTTTGCCATGCAGTACACGTTCTAGCCCAGTATCGTTGTTTCGGCCCACAGTCTTCCATTCCCACTTCAAACTTCATATACGCATTTTTTTCCGTTCGTTTTCAATACATAAATTCAATAGCGGTCGTTATATAGTATCTGTAGGAGTATGTCATTAGACTCTGTCATTTAAATACATAAAGTAGGTAAAGTTTACTTGTTATTTGAAGTCATAATATTTAATTCGTCTGATCGCAATGTTCTGGCGATCGTAATTTTGCGCTGTTTCACAACTGAAACTATAAGACAATGCATCTTAAATTTTATTACAAAAAGTAATTTCTCTTACAACAACCGACAGCATCGTTGGCGGGTCCATTCAGTAAGTAATAACATATTTTTAATTGGAGGTTCTATAAATTATGTTACTGAAATGAGAGTATTATCGTGTTTTACTTATCTGAATAAACAAGAACAGTATGTATGAATTATTAAGGCGCGTCCAATTTGCATCTGTCGCAAATGTTGATTCATCGTGTGCATATAAACCCATATAATTTCTGTTCATTAGATCGCAATGAATCATGCTATGGACTGTATCATTAACTCGTAACATTCCTTTTAAAAAGGTTTTATGGATACGTTCGTTATACAGCTATACTTGGATTGAACGAAAAAATATATGTGGGTGTTCCTGTTGTTTTCAATACGTCTATATTGTCGAGGCAGCGAGTAAGTTGAAATTTGACGAAAAATCGTCTTTTGACGGTGATCGTAGAATGAATAATACAAAATATGAATCATTTGTTTTGCTTTAAATGCGTAAGTACAACTTACTATGTTTGACTCAGTGGAATGGCCGCTTTAGTATTGAATGAATTTAGCACTGTTAAAAAAAATGGATTATTAATTTGAGATCCTCCATTCTTTAGTTTGTATTTAATTAAGATAGCCAGATAGAGAAATGGGTTAATCAGTTAGGAAGTACTTCGTTTCTTTTTTTAATTCAATACAGAATTATTATTTTTACCATAAACATGCCAAAAAAATTATTGGAATTATGTTGTTGTGGCAATCACGACGTCTGAATTTGTTGAAACCTTCTGTGGTAGAACTATGATACGAAACATTTTTTTTTTAATTTCTCTACCTTTATTTAATAATGAATTTGGTATTTTGAAAATTCAAGCCACTTGTCTGTAAAGATTAATAATATTATGTATTGTCGTGGTGGAGGGGGGGGATAATAGTAAGCGAATGCTTTACAGTTATTATTGCTGATGTGAGGAAATATTAAGTGTTGACCGTAGGTGAAAGTGTTATTATTAACTACTGATTCTTTCGATTGAGGAACGTATTTTTCTTGTTGGAATATATGTTTCGTGGAGATGGCAAGTATACCGACAGGTAGAAATTTTCTGAAAACTTTCCAACACCGCAATTTAGTTCGCAATCTTATCGGAAAGTTCCGTGAAACTATTTCGTTGAAAATGCCGGAGTGAAAGACATTCTGAACTAAACGAACAGAATCTACTTATCTTACGGTTTCTTTGATATAGCTTTCTTTAGAAACGAAGCTTGCTTTCATATCTCAGGTAGTATATATAACTGCGGTTATCAGATAACCTTGGCGTTTTGAATGCACACGTTGCCAAAATTGAGAACTCAGGAGATGTCGTATTGTGGGCCCTGTATTCGTTGAGAAGACATTTAACACTAATCGGTCAACCAAAATATCGGATATCGGTTACGTTTGGTTCCGACAAGATGTCGCTACAGCACAGTGATTCATAACGTGATATCTTTGGGAAAACGGGTTACTTCAAGGTGTTTGTAGCACCCTCGATCATCCGAATTTGATTTCATCGGATTACTTTGTGTGGGGAAGGTAAAACAAAAAATTGACCGAGCACGATTTACAAGCTGAATGCTAAGATAACGGCGTAAGTATGAAACGTTTCATAAAAACAGACGGTTAAAATGTTTCAGAATAGAATAAAACGTATTGTGTATTTTACAACCGTATGAAAAGGTCATTTCCAGCACCTTTTATAAGCTTTTCAAGGTAAATTATAATCCTTAATCAGTAATGTATCTAATAATTTTAAATAAATATATTTGTAAACATTATATATTTCGCATACTTATTATTCCGTTACGATATATGCTCGGTGATTAAATAGTAAACGTTAAATACTTTATATTATTTCTACAATAACATCACCATTGTGATACGTGTAAACTTCCATATTTAACGTGTTCACTGTATGCTGATTAATCTTAAGTTCTAATTGGACTCGGGCGTTGAATAGTAATTCTTGAGGTGTACTGGAAGTGGAAGGCGCATTATTATTGAAATAGTCGTTGCTAAGAATAGCGATACCACTCATTGTATGCGGTTTATGACTAACAAGGTATTCAATCGACCAAACGAACCTTTTCAGTAGTATACACAGTCAGTGTCATTGACAGCGAAACCGTGAAATAGTGTTCAACACCATACATCCCACAACAATTTAGTTGCCTGCTCTGATACCTGATCTGAACAAAAAGCTTAGTACAGTATAACCCCGGTGATGTCGATGTACTTACTGTGTTGTTCTACTATCTTTTGTTATTGAATTATGCGAATCTAATCAAGCTTGCTTTCAGAATTACTTTGACCCATCCGTTCCCAAAGGTCACATTCTAAATAAACAAGTCGAAGTAAATAATATTCATTCGGTTTTGTGTAATTTTATATACTTCTATAAATTGAAAGATTTGTGTGTGTACTGCTCAAAATACTTTTTTTCATAATAAATTAGCGCTTCGTATAGATTACTACCGTGTAGCGATCTCTAAAGCAGTGTTAGTAGCACTTTTTTCACGATTTAAAAAATAGTCTTAAATCGTTGCTTTGTACATCTCAATATTCTTTATGATTATGATAACGACATGTAAAACATCTTAAATATGTGTAAGAGATGGTACCGATCGGAATTTCTTTACTTGACAGTAATATTGTTCACTTTCTGTAGCGACTACGGTGTGCAGAGTGAAGAATTCATTGACTTGACCAGTAAAATTTTAGGAATATAACTTTGTGAACGGTACGTTGATATACTACCAGAAAATAATGGTAAACCTGTTAATTCATCATTTTTATTATAATAGAGATATACTCGTTATTTTTAAAAATATTATTGTTCTTTCCGGAAGTGATGTTAACTCTCACGTCGGGTGTTCATGAACTGCGTACACGCTTATCCCTTTTTACCTCCTACTGGGTGAACTTGTAGATAACAATACGAATAACGCACCAAGCGTACCACTGGGGTCATTACCTGGAAAATATTTGTATTTTGTTTGTTTCCTTCCATACGTATCGGAAAATGCAGTTTTTTCACCAACCATATAGGCGAGCTTTCCAACTAATTAAATTAGAATTCCTGCGAACCGTTTCACTCACGGTTTAATGGAAACTTTTACAAAGCCCAATTATTTTTAAATAATTTTGTAAATATTCTTTTAAACTTAAAATATATACTTATAAAAAATTGAAAAAATTCGGCGGGGACTGTGTCTGAGCTACGGCCGCAACTCTTTAGAACGTAGAATACGTCATGTGAGGTGTAGGGTTTGCTGATGTGCTATAAAATAATGTGAACAATTAAAAGTTTTGTAGTTAACTCCCTCGTTTTGCTGAAATCGATCGGTCGATACACACGCAACATAGGGCGCACTTCCTCGTCCAACTCACTATAGTATTTATTTCCACAGCCCCTACGGCATCATTTTCGAAGTTCTTCACTTTACCTCCGTCGTCCACTCCCATAAAAATATCAACAGCAGCTGACGTACTTGGTTGCGGATCGGTGGTACTCGTTTGTAGAGCGCTACGCTCAACTGATACCACCTTGTCTTTCAGACGTTATCGGTAAACCCTCAGACTTTGTGCATTGGATATTTTATGCTATTTGGATTCGCCATTATATTTTTCACTCTTCCGTAGGCGTTTGTTATACTTTTGAACACATTTAACACCCATGTAATGCGACATTTCGTCAAAACAGATAATTTTTACAAATTTAATTATGTTTATTCAGACCTTTTAACAATATTATCGTTATTATAGTACAGATGTAGATTGTAATCATGATAAAATTTCAACATCTCAGTCAACGTTCTATGACATCGAAGTCAAGAAATATAATAATTTTAGTGAGTATCGCGCGGCGTAAAACGAACCTGCTATTCCCCACTTTCCTCGCGCTGGCTAATGCAATAGTGTGCTTTTGTCGTGCAGTTTTTATAACCTTATTTCTTTCATTTTTCAAATGATGTATCTTGTAATCGTGGATTTTTTGTCGTTTAGAAATTTCAACGTTACATGAAAACGTAACGCTCGATTTTTTGGTTGGAGAGAGCCTATTACGGACCTGAAAGGTAAAACCTATTGTAAAAATGTAAACCTGTTGTAAATATTACAAAGGTGTAAAAACCAACCTGTTAAAAGTAGAAATGTTAAACCAGACATCCAAATGACGTCTTAAAAAAAAGTAAATATCTTGAAATAGGCGGACTGCTGTGTGAAATGTTTGGTGGATTTTAATAAAAAATAAAGGTACGACTTAAATTTGAATCTTAAATTTTATAAGTAAAATTGTATCATTTGAATTCTTATAATTTAGTATTAAACAAATTTGAGTTCGTATTTTAATTAGTTTTTCATAACATTACAATATTACCTACATCAGTATTTATTTATTTAACTTAGGTAAATGGAACCCACCGGCTTGGTCTAGTGGTGAACGCGTCTTCCCAAATCAGCTGATTTGGAAGTCGAGAGTTCCAGCGTTCAAGTCCTAGTAAAGTCAGTTATTTTAACACGAATTTGATTACTAGATCGTGGATACCGGTGTTCTTTGGTGGTTGGGTTTCAATTAACCACCCATCTCAGAAACGGTCGACCTGAAACTGTACAAGACTACACTTCATTTACACTCATACATATCATCCTCATTCATCCTCTGAAGTATTATCTGAAAGGTAATTACCGGAGGCTAAACAGGAAAAAGAAAGAAAGGTAAATGGTGGACAGTTCACCTGTTATAAAATGTCCTAATCTAGGGTGCAGTGCGCTGTTTGTGCAAAGACCTTTATACACAGGTACGTCGTGTGCAGTTGTGGTCGTAGCACCTAACAGCGTTAACCAACAACGAAGAAATAAAAATTTTATTATAAAGATTGTTATCTATTTTTTCGCACAACATACAAGAATTTATCAGTTATTTTTAAATATGATCCCTCTTGAATTTATTGTAAACAAATTGGGATACTTTGATGTAAAATTTTTTCCAGGAAGCAATATCCGTTCCAGGAAAAAAAACGTTTACCTAAGAAAACCTTTTTAAAATTAAAATTCCTATCTTGTTATAACTAGAAAAATTTTGAAAAAACCATTTCACACTGTCTACAAACTAAATAAAACATACTGTCTAATTTTGAACATTTTATACGTCGGGGTTCAGGATTTATGATTGAATGAGGGCTCCGAGTTTTATATGTAATAATTAATTGCTGATATACTTGTTATTAACGTATCTTGCTCTTACTAACGATTATATTACATTATTTTCTATCGCAGTTTTATTTAACTTTATAACGTTATATAGTCTACCATAAGTTTTAATTAAAAGTGAATCAATTTACATACTAATCAGTTTATTGTCTTATCCTATTGTTTAAGCATGTATTTTTTATTTTATAATTGAATGTAATTTTATTCAGTAATACATTAAAATTAATTTTCCTGTTATAATAATTATATTACTTGCGATGTTATAACTGTACAATTTTTTTCATTTGATAGATCGAATTTATTGGTTGTCGATCGTGATGTAAAAACGTTTAAAATATAAAAGAAAATGTATTGCTGTATACTATTATTATTATTTGCGGTTGTTTTTACAGCCGCTTCAACTATTTTCCGCATTCTGGACTCCGTGCTTACATTTTATAAGTTTCTCGTTAAGATCTCGTTCTTTTTCTACGAACTCAGACTAATTCTCCAGTATCTCTGAGCTTTACGTCTTCTTCATTTCCTTCTGTTTTTCGGATCGATTCACTAACCTTTCTTCTGGTATTCCAAAAGCCTACTTTTTTCAATAGTATATTTAAGTGTGCGTCATTTATTTTATTTCGGATGTATTCATTAATTATCCAAGGGAAGTTACAATTTTCCTAGAACACCTACTGCATTAAAGTACGATTAATCTTAGATCGTACTTCTGAAGTAACTTTGACACTTCTCTCTATATTAATAAGATATATATATATATATATATATATATATATATATTCTTTGCCCTTATCTGAACATTCCTTTGCAATTTGGAAAACTTCCATTTAACAACTCTTTCTTCTTACTAGATTATTATTAATGTATATTCAAGGTAACGGAGTTTAATGGTAACTCTGTTACTATTAAAACTAAAATCTCATTACAGTTAAGTAATATCACTTATACTTTTTAAAAGCTCTTTTGTATTCCTTTTAATCTTTAATTTAACTTATTGATTGAATTTTCAAATTAAATTCATCAACTTTTACATTATGCATAATATTAATAAATGTTCTCCTGTTGTTATAATCTTGTAGTCAGCAACGAATAAGTTATCGATACAAACTCATTTAATTTAATCTATATCCGATATATATTGATGTAGTAGTTTCTGTGACTTTGTTACTCTTTCGGGCAAAACTTATCAAGTACTCAAGTGAACATAGTTTTTGTACCTGGAAAGGACATAGGACATGTCGTTACGAAATATTTCACTGTTTCAAGGTGGTGGCCGTTTTAATGGCTTGCGGTAACGACCGGGTTATATTTCTTGCCAATATTCAATTTTGCTATAATCAAACCGTTGGTCAAATCGAATTCGGAGATCACTATTTAAAATTAAATTTACTACAAAAAAGATCTCTTTGCCTTTTTTCATATCTCTTTCGACTTAGGATAAAAGTAGTTTTAAAGGTGCGATGGTGTACGGAGTACATTCCTTCAGACTTGCGCTTTACTTTCAGTTTCTATTTAGAGTTGCTTTTTCGATGACAATAAATAAGTCATGAGAGCACATGCTTCAAGTGCCAGTCTCCATTTGGAGAGTCATGGGCAATTGTGTATTTGGCCTGCTCCAAATTCTCCTGTGAGAACAATCTGTGTATATACACTCCAGAACGAAAAGCTGTATTGTACACAAATCAATTATTTAGATTATATTGTTCACGCTGTTCCACAGAAACAGAAAAAAGTTTTAAAATATAAAAAAAAGTTTTTTAACAAAAAATAACAAACGAAATACGGCCACCTCTTCGTTGTGTTTGTTGGGTAACGATAAAAACCGTGCAAAATACTTACCCGTACGAAGGACGCCTATAACTACCATTTTTAGGATGGGACCTTCTATTCTGAAACCCTCCTACTTCTGATCAATCAAAGTTTCAAGTCCTGTGCTGACCAAACTATTGTTCTGCAGTAGTTACAGTACACTAATAGTTTTTATAAATTGAACAGGTTTTTAACATGTTGAGCTATTCTGGTCCCCGGGAGCTGGAGGACACATAACGTTAGCTGCGGCGTCAGGATTTCCTGACTTCACATCCTGCCTACGTTTCCTCTTCCGGTGAGGAGAACAACACCACCAGTGCGGCTCCGGTCACCGACGCCTGGAATGTAATCATTATTAACATCATCTATTGGATCATGATGAACTTAAAAGGGTATGCAACTAATTGTAAGTTACATATGCTTGGAAAAATGTTCGTTTGTGTAGTTATTATTTTCCGAGTCAGGAACCGCAAAAGCTTTCTTTCTTTTTTCTGTTTAGCCTCCAGTAATTACCTTTCATATCATCCTCTGATATGTATGAGTGTAAATGAAGTGTAGTCTTGTAAAGTCTCAGATCGACCATTCCTGAGATGTATGGTTAATTGAAATCCAACCACCAAAGAACACCGGTATCCACGATTCAGTATTCAAATCCCTGTAAAAATAACTGACTTTACTAGGACTTGAACGCAGGAAATCTCGACTTCCAAAATAGCTAATTTGGGAAGATGCGTTCACCACTAGACCAACCCGGTGGGTCCGCAGTAAAAGCTGGTCAGTTTTCCTCACATGGGGGATCGGTACCGGACTGCTGAGGACTAGTGAATTTCATAAAGTGTTATAATCAAATTCAATTTTTATGACTGTTAGCGCTTTTCTTTCATATTAGTTTACCAATTTTTTTATTTTATCGGGTTCTACTTTAATAAAACACATTTGAGGGGCGGATACAAGTACGAATTACAAAAAGTAGAATGAAATGACATTGTTAATTTATAAAAGAAATAAAAATTCAGTCTGTATGAATGAAACCTATTTACATTTCACAGTAAAATTAACGTAAAAAAAAAAAAAAAAATACTGTAATTGTCCTAAAATAACAATAACATGATGAAAACAATAAGCAATAAAAAAAAAAAATTGAGCAATTTTCTTGTACCGTTTAACACTTACGCAAAACAGAATGGTACATCTGGCCACTAACATCTACCCCGTTTTTTTTTCTTATCGTAATGTATTACACGACTTGGTTTTTTCACTGCTTCTTCTTTTTTATTATTTATCTTCCCAGTTTCGACTAAATTAATGTCATGAGAATATGCAGTAAACATCATAATTGCTCTTTTATCTTAACATTTTATTACCTTAATTTAATTTTTTTTTGCCGATGATTCCACCACGTTTTAATTTTGTCTTGTGTTATTTTTTTGGAACCCCTTTCCGGTTACTTCATACAGTTATACAGTACGCCGTTTTCTTTATATATATTTTTTTTTTGCAAGAAAAATGCAAACAATACATGTTTATACGCAAACAATTTCTATAAATAGAAATTGTTTGCGTATAGTGCTCTTCCCTCTGTAAGCTGTAGCGTTTATTAATCTCAGTACTAATGATTTGGTATAATTTTCTTTTGGATTAGTTGGTCCATTACCAGCATATATCATAATTATCCCACAAGTGTTACCCTTTGGTGTACAAAGTTTGTAGAACTTTATTCCGTTCCTATGTGTTTCATCGAGTACTTAGTGCGATTAATCAGTCAACTAACCAGTAATCAAAATAAAATTTACGTAATCCCCTGAGATAAAAATAAACAGCTAGGCATATTCTTTGATAATTTATAGTTTACCTTCCTTGTAACTAGGAAACACATAAATAAGCAAGAACGAACGAATAAAATGATCCAGACCTGGACGGGAGGAACCGTATTTTACGAACAATTAATAAACGTATTGCGGCTCGTGACCCTGAAGACCGGAACGTGTATATTAAAAAGCACATATATTATAAGTGCGTGTATATTGTAAGTACTAATATAAGTACAAATTATAAGTACATATATTATTATATTAAGTACATTTATATTAAAAGTTATAGGTTACCATAATTTAATAAAATGATGTTAAAAATCAAAATATCGTAAAATATATGGGCCGGACTGGGAGAAGTTTCGATCATTTCTATACCGCACTAGACGGAAGACGAATTCTAGCTCCCAGGGATCGGAACAGCACTCAAAAAGATTAGAAAAATTTAACTCACAGCTAACGTGTTAATTGTTATTTGTCAGTACTATTCTCACTAAAGATAATGACTCACTAAGGATGATGAGGATAATGAAAACAAGGAGGTCCAAGGGGTGGAGTTCCCCCGTCTAGCCCCGTATGTATTTTCACACTTTTTTCAAAGTATCTTTACGTTTTTGTTACCATAAATTCCTGTTTGTTTGTTCAGAAAAATGTTAACTAGAATCAATTATACATAACTATTCTAAACTTTCTTTTAAACCAATAACTATTCTTTTAAACGTTTACTCATGAAATATTTGATATTCTGTTTCCAGTTTTTTATTTATTTATTAAAATTTTGACTACTTAAATTCAAATTTACATTGTTGTACGTGTTTCATAAATTTCATTCATAAGTGTAGCTTTTAATAATTTCTGTAATGGAACAATGTCTTTGCCTTTCTTAAATAGATTTTATTATAAGTTCCATCTTTAAATTTCTTTTTTTATTAGCTATTTAAGAAAAGAATGTTTTGTAGACAAAAACGCTCGGATCTTAATCGCAGCTGCTGCACAATAATCCCTCCGCAATTGCGAATTCTCATATTTATTTTATTTTTTATCTATTGGATTCATTTCTCATTACAGAGATGCAGCTAAAAAATGTGTAAAAATTTAAGGAATACTATTGAAAACGACCAGAATAGAACGCTTTAACAAAACTTCTTGCTCATTTTTCACGATATGAAAATTGTCGTAAGTTTTGAGATCTCTTTAAAATTTTTTAAGAGATGTACAATAAAAAAATAATTTTATTGTAGCTGCCTTCCTTGTTAACTGCTGTTGGTAGTGTCTTTCTAGCCTCCATATGCTATCATTATTCTTCGTACCTTTATCGGTCTTATACTTCAGTAGCATGCTTTTTTTACCAGTTCCATACTTCTGTATAAGCTTGTACACCTTACCTTTTCTTTCTTGCTGGGCCAAGTTTTCTTCCAAGATCTCCTCAGTTGTTTTAAAACATACATTCCTTAATAAAATTACAAACAATGCTTCGTAACGCTAGGTATATCATTTCTTCAGTTAAGTGAGCGACCTAGCTCAGTTAGAGTTGTATTTTTGTAGATAGAATGGGTTTATAGCAGTTGCGATTTCTTCTTAATTGTTGACTTGATTTTGGTTTAGTTGCTACCTGCATCTTATACATATTTTTAATTATTTCTTGAAACGATAAAAAGTATAGATTCTGTATACAGCATCTTTTAGATGTACTGATATTCTTTTCTTATTTAATAACGGATTGTTGGTCCTTTACCGTTTTTATAATAGCTCGAAAATATAAATAATAATTTATATTTGAATTATTAATATTATAAAGTATTATTATAGATATATTTGCATAGATTTTCATTATTGGGAATAAATATTTTTGCAGTAAGGCTTATTTTTCAAAAGTGTTTTGAAAACTAACGTCATGAAAAATTAATTTATGACCGTTTGCTTTATTATCTCTTCGTTCTCATAAGTTTATGATTTTAAAAAATGTTTAATAATCAATAATTCTTAACTTAAGTTTTCTGTATTAGTGATTTTTTTTTCTTTGTACAGGTAAGAATTCCGTTCGCATTTTCTCACCTTCTTATTTAGAGGGTGTATTTAAAAGACGCGCCTTAATGCAGTGGTGAGTACTCTTTATTCTTAATGTGTACTTTTTCATTTTATTTATCAAAGTAATATGGAGTAATTTTTTTTTTCTCATTTTTCTTGCTGGTTATTTTTGAAAGAAATTCTATATATTATTGTTGACTTTATTATTTAAAAAAGCTTTTGTTTAGAAGTTTTGATAACTTTTACATAAAATCGAGCCTTTAAAAAAAAAATTACATTTTTGTATTTATGTTTGAATTATACTGCATTATCATAATTTTCTTCCTGTATTATTTACTTATTAAAGCTATTCTCAAATAGCTATTTTCTAACAAGGAGTCGTACACCTTGTGTAACAACACAGAATTGAACTTTTTCTTCTCTGACCTTACTGCTTACTGCTTAAAGCAGTAAGGTAAGGAAGAAAAAAAATTTTGTTTTTTGGGTAGTTGTGTTTATGAAATCTTTATTGATGCTCCGGGTTGGTGGGAAAAAACTGATTTTAATCCTTAATTTGGATGACTTCTTTTACGTTGATTGGCTGATTTTACAAAGAACATTTATTTGAATAAATAAATAAATAATTGACGTTCGTTACAAATATTTAATTTCGCACCGCATGTCTGCGTATCATTGAAATAAATTGCTTTTGTTATAATAGCAGCTGCTAATGTTACGGTTATCAGACTCAGTGGGTAACGTAAACATTTTTAAATTTTGCACTCAATAAAGGTCACTGACACTTGTTCTACTGCTGATTAATGTTTGTAAATAAATGCTTGGGCACGCATACTTATGAACCTTCTCTCCTAGTCCAAGGTAAAATTTATTCACACCACACCTTCTTCCAATTTTATCTCTAACGACGCTAATTTAAGTGCGTTTAACTTATTGATTGTTTTTCAGTTGAGTGTTTATTATCAATTTTTCTCTGTTTAAAAACTTAATTACAAGTTAGATTAATCGAAATTATGGCTAATAAAAGTCACCTTCGAGATCGTTTTACTACTTTGTATTATTTTTAAAATATTTATTTTAAAATCTACTTCATGTATTTATTTTAATGCACATCTGCTTTATCTAGAAAATGTTTAACGTAAATTTAGAACATTATAATAGAATATTTAGAGTAGATGAATTCACTAATGAAATCAAAGTTGCGTGACTAAGGTACTTTTACGAAAATGAAAGCCATTCATTTAAAGGTTTCGGGTTCGCGGCCTAGTAAAAATACAATTCTCCCTGTAATTTGCTTTTTAAATTTAAAAAAAACTTCAATCCTTAAACATTTTTGAGATTAAAAAAAATCAACGTAAGTAAAATTGATTATAATATTTTTATACAGTTAATTAATAATAGGGTGTTGAAAACGTAATTTAATTCTGCAGTTATTAATCATCATAAGTTAGTTCGTGGAAAACCTGCACTCGATACGGATAACATTTCAGCATTCTCCTTACTGAAGCGTAAGCTGAATTTAGTGAAATGTTCTTTTCCCGGCTTAGCCTCCGCAAAAATTCATGAGATTTTGTAACTCCCGCTTTAATGTCCTGTACGACCTACGTCGTTAAAGAAGGACCTACGTGTCCGGAACGTTTCTGGTCTAACGCCGACCCTGTTTTACGAAATGTTTTAACTAACGTTTAAATAAAACCTTTAACTGTTGCTTCATTTAAAAATTTCTGCCTGACTTTTCGCCGACACACTTGATGAGATTTCGTCTCTAAATGAGTTTCCCTCACTAATACATGTTCTTCAACAGTAAACCGCATTTTAACAAAAACACATGATTACAAATACTTGTTCAAAAGCCAATGCTCGACATAGACTGGTAGTACTCAAATGTGCAGGCAATAAACAGTCCACCCTACTCCAGCTCCAGTTGTATCAACATCTTCCACATTATTTTACCCATCTCACACCAATAGCCTTTTCTTTTTCCTGTTTAGCCTCCGGTAACTACCGTTTAGATAATACTTCAGAGGATGAATGAGGATGTGAGTGTGAATGAAGTGCAGTCTTGTACATTCTCAGTTCGGCCATACCTGAGATGTGTGGTTAATTGAAACCCAACCACCAAATAACACCGGTATCCACGATCTAGTATTCAAATCCGTGTAAAAGTAGCTGGCTTTACTAGGACTTGAACGCTGGAACTCTCGACTTCTAAATCAGCTGATTTGGGAAGACGCGTTCACCACTAGACCAACCCCACGCCAATAGCCTAATTTTCCAAAAATTCATAAGATTTACTTGACATGGTTTCCTGTAATATAGAAAACATGTATGGCAGAAAGTTTACATGAAATGAATAGAAAAATGACAGGGTAAAATTGGTGCAAAATGTCAAAAGCTTGCGAAAAGTGATGGTTGTACTTAATTCTCAATTTGGCATGCCTTCAAAGTTCATTGTTACATAAAGAAAGTGCGATCTATAATATTTTCATTCGTGAAAAATTCTACGGAATCTTCATCTAATAGATCTGCGAATTGATTTTGCAGAAAATTATGTTACAGTACATCAAGAGGAAATCCAAAGTGCTAATTGGAGCCATAGTCAAGTTTCAATTTTTCCTTGTACATGACACAGAAAAAATGTCCGTAGACTTGCCGTTGTCAATGACGACTTGGTAACTGTAGTTACCAACTAACTAACCAGTTACTAACTGTAGTTATCTTTTCTGATAACTGTAGTTCTGTTTAAGAAAAGATATATAGTTTTCTTGGAAAAAGATTTCCGTATCGCTGTGCTCTGGAATTTTTTTTCATCAGGTCATGGTAAGGTGCAGTAAATGGGATGAATGTTCAATTAAAAGAACTGTCTGGAAAGCAGTGCAAAAAAGGAAAGTTGTTGTTAGCTTAGCTGAAGACTTTTACAGTGTAGCAAATGTCAATTTAAAGGCATTGAAATGTTTTTATCTTCGTAGAAAAGTTTAGACAGAAGTAAGCTCACATTCAGAAAATCTTGGATGAAGATGTAATCGAATAAAAATGTTGTTGGAATTCAGTCTTTTCACCACTACCAAGCGTATAATGAACATCACATTCTTGTTGGAAAACTTGTCTCTTGTGAATAATATCCGCATCATTAAAAAAACTGAAACTGTAAAGTTAAAGCCCAAACACTTGAGCTATTCTGATGTTTATATAGACTGTTCTGAGGACCTGAGTAAAGAAGAAAGATAAGAAGATTATTTACCTCAAGAAAATGTTACTAAAGATGAAGTAGGCGATTCTTGCACTTCCGCATAGGCCTACATGTGGCGATAGGTATATCCCTTGGAACCTATATCTCTGAGACGGTAGCTGTCTGCCAGAATTGTGCTAAAGAAACTGGAGACGTTGAAGTTTTAGTTTTGAAATCGTGCACTGAAAACCAAAGATTGTTTAAAATTAATAAAAAAGATGAGACGCTTGTGTCTGTTCTGTTCCAAACATCCTTCAACTTCTAAAAGAGCCTGAACTCAAAACCGGTCATACTGGTGATCGAGTTACTGATGAATTTAGGTAGAAAATTAATATTTTAGAACATTAATATTATGTTTTAATGTAACATTTTTAATACGCCTTTTATTTATATTTTTAAAGTAATGGGGAAAAAATAAATAACTAAAGGAACACGAAATTTGTAATTTATTTGTAAATTCACAAATAAAAAAAACATTTGAGTTAGAAATGTGGTATTTTTTACAACTAACACTACACTTGTCACGTCCGTTATACTTGATTGTAATTTTTTCCTGAATAAAAAATAAATCAAACAGAAAAGCGTTATGGTTAATTAGTTTAAATAGTAAATTAATATAAATATATTTTTATCTGTATTCACAAAGTAGTTAGTTTATTATTTATCTTAGCTTGTTTTTTACTGTGTTTATTTTAATTTTATATTAGCTAGATCATGTGACAATTTTCACATGTTTCTACTAATTTTTATGATTATCGCTGATTCGTAGTTTTAATAACAATAGTGTAGCTCGATATATTTTCACCTTATAACATCAGCGAAAAATATTTATACGTTTCCCATTTTAGAAATAAATAATATTAGCTTAGTGTAAGATTCAATTCTGCAGGATATGTAGACTGTTCCTACAAACAATTTCTTTTAAGTAACCCACAGAAAGAAGTCTGGACTAGTCAGGTCAAGGGATCTTGGTAGCCGCAGTCTTTCAGAACTGATTCTTCCGACGAAAAAAATTCGACCGGAATTAAGAATAACTAAACGAAATGTTATTATTAACTATTTACTAAACATTAAATACATAATAACAAATCAGCACAACTACAAAACTTGACGTTCACGGAAACTTCCAAAATAAATAAGTAACTATTTCAACAGTACTTTTCTGTACTTTTTCTCTGTCCGTCCTTTCCCGCGTCTCACCTTTCCTACCTATGTACAGGTGTTCAACTTAAAAGAGGCCCCATCATTCAGTAATTTATACTAAATGCAATATTTTTGTTAAAATGCATATAATGATGCGAGATGGGTGGGTGTGGAAGATGTTTTCCATGAGCTAACAAATGTTGATTATGATAAAAGAGTTCACTACTGTCAACGATTCAAGAGCTTCATTAGAGGTAACACTGGTATTTTAGATCAAGTTTTCTTCACAAATGAAGCACGGTTTCACCTAGATGGGTATGTTAATAGTCCAGAACTACCGGGCCTGTGGTATTGAAAATCCGGACATTTTCTTTAAATCTTCCCTACACCCCCAAAAAATTGACGTATGGTATGCGGTTTCAAGGCGACGATTAATAGGACCCTTGTTTTTTGTAAAAATTGTGGATGCTGCCGTCTAAGAGTAGTTCACAGACTTACTGCAAGAAGATGAACGTGATTTCTGGTTGCAACCGGACAGAGCCACTTGCCAAACAGCTCGCTCTACTGTGGAGATGCTACAGAATTTTTTTCGGTGGAAGAATCAGTTCTAAAGGATTGCGGCTATCATCAAGAATTCCGTTTAGTTATCCTTAATTCTGGCTGAATTTTTTTCGGTGGAAGAATCAGTTCTAAAAGACTGCGACGACCAAAATCCCTTGATCTGATTAGTCCAGACTTCTTTCTGTGGGTTACTTAAAAGAAATTGTTTATAGGAACAGTCTACACACCCTGCAGAATTGAGACAAACATTACCAATTCCATTCAGGAAATAGACAGGATACTACATAAAAAGTGTACCCAGGAACATGGCCGAAGTGTTGACAAGTGCATAGAAATGGATGGGCATCATTTTCAACTTCTGTAAATTATTATGTAAGTGTTTGTCAATAAACTGTTATTTATAGATGAAACTTCTTTTAACTTGAACTCTCTGTGTATATTTCTTACATTAGTAAAATATATTGATTCTTTATATAAAATTTCATTTAATTCAATAATGCATAAAAATTATATATTATTATAAATTAAAAACGAAGAATTTTTACCTGAATTATAGTATAGGGATGATAGCTGAAATAAAAGCTGTGTATTATTTAATGCACAGCTTTTATTTCACAAACTTCGTAAAATAAAACTATATATTTTTATTTAGAATAAACTAACAGAATTACAAAATAATAACCTTCTTGGTTATTATGATTTATGTAAACCTGAAAGTCATTGAATCACAGTGTAAGATTTATGAACGAATTATGTTCTTGGTTATTATGATTTATGTAAACCTGAAAGTCATTGAATCACAGTGTAAGATTTATGAACGAATTATGTAGCTTCCGTGGTTTTAAATGTCTGTTATGGAAATTTAAAATTAATTTTCATTTGCACATGTTTTAATGTTATTATTTTTAATTATCTTAATAAAATTCATTTTTATGAAATCATAATTATCAGTTCCGGGTCCACATTTTCTTTGTTTAAGTAACCTTATTTTCATTTTTATACAATCATCTTCAACCTCTTGACAGGTGCAAAAAGTACTCAACGGGGTTGGTGTAGTGGTGAAACCGTCTTCGCAAATCAGCTGATTTCGTAGTCGAGAGTTCCGACGTTCGAATCCTAGTAACGGCAGTTACTTTTATACGGATTTGAATACTAGATCATGGATACCGGTGTTCCTTGATGGTTGGGTTTCAATTAACCCAATCTCATGAATGGTCAAACTGATACTGAACAAGACTACACTTCATTTACACTCGTACATATCATCCTCATTCATCCTCTGAAGTAATACCT
This sequence comes from Lycorma delicatula, assembly GCF_047948215.1. Lineage (NCBI taxonomy): Eukaryota > Metazoa > Arthropoda > Insecta > Hemiptera > Fulgoridae > Lycorma > Lycorma delicatula. The sequence goes on along the minus strand of NC_134457.1, from coordinate 74,677,090 downwards.
GACGGTGATTCCCGAAGGCTAAACAGGAAAAAAGTACAAAAAGTGGTCCCATGTATATTTAACATTTGAATTCTGTAGTAATTATACAGCAAATTTTTTAAGGAGAGATATTTTTCATTTTGTTATCCAAACATAGCAGACTACTTAGAAAATGAATAAAGTCGCTTATCTAACATTAATGTCACTTTTTGATGGCTTTTTCGTGGCTTTTGTATTTATATTAAGAAATTTCTTTTTTTTAAATGAGAGACAATATAAATATTTTGTCGTTTATATCATTTGACGTTTTTGGGTAAAACTGAAAGAAAAATGGGAAGTGAAAGGATAAAGTCGTAATGGTAAGCATTATTGCTAGAAGGAAGACTGTAATTTTTTTTTATTACAAATATTTGATATTTTAAACTTAACAGGCTATAATTTGATTTATCACAAATTAAGAATTAAAAATGTATAAAAAAAAAAGCATTCACAGATAGAAAGTTTAGAAAATGTAACCTGGTTAATTTACTTAAAGTACAGTACAATTATTTAAAAATAATAATAATAATAAAATAATCTTAGACTATTTTCATTATGTTCACTTATATAATACACTATAATATTCATGAGTAAATCTGTTAATAATTACTTACGAAACAATTACTATTGTGTAAATTAATGAAAGTAGGGTCTTTATTGAAATAAAAAGTAAAATTATTAGCTTAAAGAAATAGTAAAATGGATAGGTTAGAGACGTGAAACGTCTGCTAAGGTGGAAAATGAAAATTGGAAGCGTTTGACGCTGGAGAAAAATTAAAAAAAAAAACAACCTGATTGGACAAAATAAAAAAAATGAAACATTTGGAGTAATAGATAAAAGCAAATTATTAAAACCAGTTTGGCTGCCTAATTAAAAATTAACTATCACGATTTTATTGAAAGTTATTTCCGATAATTGTTTGGGATTCATCGGCCTATTTAAGTAATACGATGTAAATAGATCACAGCACTTCAAAGTATTTTTGTACACAGTGACGTCCTTAATTCGCCCCTGCTTTAATTATTTGTTTACACACTGAAGTTCAGGTTTCACTTTGAAGATAAAGAAAAGCCATTAAGTTTTTAACATAATTTTTTTCAACAAACAGTTATAAGTTACAAACTCCGTTTGCAAACAGTGCATTATCCTATACCGGGGAAAAAAAATTATTCACCATCGAAAAACATATTTACATTTTAAGGATTATGTTTTTATGATTTTTCTTCAAAATTTGAAAAAAACAATCCATATCTTTTAAATATGTAAGTAAATTTTGTTACCAGGTAATTTTCATGTAATATGAAATTCAATAACAGACATATAAATTAAAATTGTATCAGAAGTAATTTAAATTATGTTTGCATAACTTAGGTCTTTTTTCAGTTGTTCAAAGATGGTTTTTGACGTGATAGTTTGACTGTTGATGATTAAAGTTAGGTAGGATTACATATATGTACAAAAAGTTATTTAAAAACGTTGAAAGAAGAAAGATCAAATTAGAGGACATAGAATATACTATTGTTGTCATCTCAGAAGATTAGCAAGAGGAGTATATATATATACCTTCAACATGGTAATAGCAGTACTCGATTAATATAAATAGATAATCTTACTCATGCTAAGCATCTTCTAAACAACTATCACTGGATGGAGATGATTGCATTCTGGTAGAAGATTCTTCGATTTTGATTGTTGGTGTAACACCAGAAGGACCGTCATTTTGGAAGTGGTTATCGAAAATGTTCGAGGACTGCCGTTTGTATTTTTCTAATATTTGAATGATTTCTATTTTTGCGTCGGATTTTAATTCTTCAGATACTTTTTTAAGGTCACCGACTACGGATAACATAAATAAACGATCGTAATCGTGACTTTCATCGTAATACATCGGCATGGTAGGTTTATCAGTTCTTAAGAGTTCTTGATTTATAGATACGCTTTTCTCACTATTGTAAGTTAATTTCTCCTCATTTATCGGTTTAATTATTTTTGGAGGCGGTTGCGGCAGAGAAACTTCTTTGGGTTCAGAGGAGTCGTCTGGGAGTTTACTTCTTTTTGGTGGAGTTGACGGAGGGGTAACTTCTTTGGGTTCAAACGAATCTTCAGCGATATCTTCCATAGCTGAAGACGATGCTCTTTGCTCTGCCAGTGGCAGTAAAAAGGACAGCTGATTGAAATATAAATATTGTTTTCTAAGCGATACATCGTCTCCCGACTTAGTACTTTTTCTTTTTTTTAATTCCCTATTAAATGAGTCTCTTAAACTTTTCCATCTTCTTTGTAATTGAGAAGCTGTAACAAACAAATTGGCATACATAAGAAATGGCAATCACAATTGCCATTTCATTTTTATTCTTCCTAAACGACTTCTTTATTTCGTGAAGAAGAAGCCGTTTGGGAATAAAACAGACATTAATAAATAAAAAATAAACAGAATATTAAGGCAGTTTTAAAGGTGTAATGAACATAATATCTTGGAATAAGGGAACTTTCTCTTCCCTTAGATTTCTGGGACCGGATCGTCATTGAGGGATTGTTTTTTGAATAATTTTTTTTTTGGCTCAAAGATTATTTACAATCAGTTCCACATGTATAAAAATCCAAGCAATGACATATTGATTACAGAGCACTGACATGAGGAGAAGTTTCCATTAAAATCCTCAAAGGAATACATGTAAGTACTGATTGTTTTTTCAATGGTGGCATATTCCTGTCTGCAAACCAAAATTCTTTCTGTTTCTGGATCGAGATAACTAGAGTTCGCTCAGCTCATACGTCACTACTCGCCAAGCAAACAGTAGTCGTGTACATTACATATATTAAAAGGAACATACAGTGATTAAATTATAAACAGAACAATGAATAACTAACTAAAAATAGTAAAATTAATAGAACAATGAATTAACAAAACAATACATAATCAACCAACTTATAAATAAAAAAATGAATTGAAGTGCAATAAAACTTGAAGAAAGGAGTACCACTAAAAATATCGCGCATTATCTCCGAGGTCAAACGACCTGGGAGATAATGCGCGACATGTAGCGGGAGATAATGTAAACTACATGTGTTTACATGTAGTTGTTTCAACGTCTAAATTCTCGCTATTGTCCAGTAGGTTCACAGACAGATGGTTTTCATAGTTCTTTATCCGTAATTTGTATTTCAAATTGAACCGTTGAATCTTCTCATGAATGTGTCCCAGATGACCCCAGGTAGTCACGGATCTCGCTGTTCCTCACAAACCGTTGCCTTCTTTATGCTCTTGATTAATTTATTTTAGAACTGCTGGATAATTCTAATATTGCTGTTACATGTCGTTCCCCAAAGTTGGACACCATAGGTTTATACCAGCTTCAGAAGTACAACAATTGTTTGTTAGAGAGTGACAGCTGTTGCCTGCCTAATGTCCGTTTGAGGCCTATGTGAAGGCAAAATTTGATTTGTATTTTACTGATGTAAATGCCTGCCGAGGGAATTACATTGGCGGCATCCCGACCGAGACCTGGCTGATGACTGTGAGATGTAATCAGTTAGAGGGTCTAAAGACGACCTCCGGTAAAGCTCCTTAGAGCTCGGAACGGAGGGGTGGTGTGGCGACCGGTAACGTCACAAGGTGGGTGTCTTCCCCCTACGAGGTTGGGATGTGACCTGCCTAATAATCCAGTACATCTCTTTAAATTTACTATTAAGATGTTTTTTTTTTCTCTCACATGATGTTTTCATGTCAGACGACGGTCCAGATGTACATCTATATACCGTATGCGTTCAGTGCTATTTAGGTGGAGCCATGGGCAATTCCCCTCTCCTAATTGCATACATCACATGAGTTGATTTCGTCGGATTAACTTTTATTTTCTATTTAGATAGCCACCCATTACTTAAATCTAACACAGACTGCAATTCAGCCGAAGCTTTTCGGGTTATCGTCGACAACCAAAATCGCCGTGACATTAACAAACGAATCAACAGTGACATAGTCTGGAGATAGAAGAAAGTCTGCCGTAAGGTCTGGAGTACAAAATCGGTCCCAAAACTGATCCTTGAAGAACACCGGACTGAATGTCAAAGACTCGGACCTAATCAAGTAAAACGGTTGAGGCAAGCTCGTTTTCAATTTGTAAAGTAATCCAAACAACTAGACCTTGTTGGAGGCCTGTTAGAAATCCAAATAGGCTGTCGAACAATATTTCTCCCCTTCCAAACACCTGTACGGCATTGACAATCTTATACGTTTTTTCACTTACGAAATGACCACTTCGGAAGCCAAATTAATGGTCAGAAATAACATGTTCTGTTTTCAAAGATCTTAGACAGAATAGATAATAGCCTTATACGAAGACATATCATGCACTGTTTCGGGATCATTATCTGCGTCACTTTCCCCTCCGAGAGGAAGTGCGTTGTGCGAAGGATTAAAAAGGCGCGTTATATACAAGATAGCCTTAAATGGCAACATAAATAGCGTTTTGTGAGTAACTAAATCAAAACATGGGCTTTCTTTAGATTTCGCTTCTTCCTGATCTCTTACTGTCCTTATGTTGATTAAAAAGGCTTCATAGGAAGTCACAGAGGAATCGAATTATTCAAGGATTCGAGGATTTCCTCTTCATCAGATCCTCCCCTTATGTGGGTGAAAGACCTTACGTGGGTGTCCATCAAATAGGACGGCCGTTTGGCTGTCGCGTCGAACCCATGACCCATTTGATGCCACTTTAGTAGCTTCTTCAACATACGAGCAGCCCTGTTCAAAGCTGTTCTATCTTCAATGTCCTATAACATTGTCATCTCCTTCTAAGCTGTCTCTTAGTAATTCATTACCACCTCCCTTGGGTAGTCTGCTTTCTCGCCCCTTACGTCTCTCCTTCAATGTTTAGCGTGTTGCTTCCTTCAGAGTTGAGGTCAAACACTGGGTTCCATTATCGATATAAACAGAACTTTTAAAGGAACACTTTAGCTGGTCTTCTATTCACCTTTGATAAGATGCCCAGTTGGTCCTATTAGAATGGATGACAGGGGATTGAGTTGATTGCTGGACTCCCGCCTGTAGACTTGATGATAATGCGGTGTAGCAAAACTAGGGAACTGAGAACACTCCCATTAAAGGAAAGGAAGCGCTTTGCTGAAGAATTAGAAGAAGAGATCGCACAAACACGGCATGAGCGGTGGGACCGGGACACGAAGGGTAGGTTGACCCATCGTCTTGTTTGAGATATCAGGGGATGGTGCCGGAGGACCCATGGCACGCTGAGTTTTGAGGTAACACAATTCCTGGCGGGTCATGGGGGATTCAGGTCTTATTTGTACAGATTCGGGTTCGACCTGTCTGAAAATCGCCCCGAGTGCAACAACTATCTGTGCCCGCGATTCGCTATAGAGCGTAAAGAGATGCTCAGCAACCTGAGATGTGAGCACATGTTTCGCCCTGAAGATACTCTACGGATCTTATTACAAGGTGAGGCACAGTGAAGACTGTAGAAAGATTCGTCTGGACGGTCATGAGGAAGCTGCAGTTATATAAGCAAGTCCCGCAGTGGCGCCGGAGGGCGCGGGGGCGGACAGGTTTTTGGCTGAGTGCCTAGGGTGGGTCCCCCGTGCGTGTGGGGGTCGCCTGGGTGCGATGAGGTCGGGGACACTCTGCTGTCTTTTATGATCGTGTGACGAGGACAGTAGATTGCAGACAACCTGAGAGACCCAAGCCGGTCCAAGATCTCAGCTGAAGTTGCTTGAATCTGATCGGTGCTGAATGCTAGTAGCTGATGATGCCTTATCATATTTTTGATGAGGACCGCAGTACATCCATGCTCTCTACCATCTGGCGGTTTAGTGCTGTATAACTGATATCTTCGAAAACTAAAATAATTGTGGTCAGTAAAGGTGTTTATTTTGAAAACAAATGAAGTGTAGTCTTGTGCAGTCTCAGGTCGACCATTTCTGAAATGTGTGGTTAATTGAAATCCAACCACCAAAGAACATCGGTATCCACGATTTAGAATTCAAATCCGTATAAAAGCAACTGCCTTTGCTAGGATTTTTAAACCTTAGAACTCTCGACTTCGAAATCATCTGATTTGCGAAGACGTGTTCACCACTAGACCAACCCGGTGGATTCGCAAAATAATATTTGATGAACTTAACACAACGCAGTGGCAAGATCAAATATCAGTCAAAAATATGTTCTTACAAATCAGTGGATTAAAAAAGGGATATCTGTTTTTGTAAAGACATAGTTTACGTTCATGTAATAAGGCCAGGTTATTAATGTTTATTTATTAAATTTTTTTTTTTTGATTATCATCGGATTCCGCCGTCTAAAATTATACTAATAATAATATTTCAGACCGAATCGCGTTACCTTTTGTGAATTTTTGTTGATGTAGCTTCAGTTATTCAACTAGAAGTCGTAGTTATGTAATTTTAAAACTGAAAATATATCAGTTACTTACTCAGCAACTACGTACGTCAATCATTTTGTACCAGTTTTCATATTGTCTGTTTAGTGGCCTCGCCAAGAATAGTTTGTTGTAGACGTACTGATTTAGTCCATATGCACTGCTTAAGTTTACTTATGCATCAAACAGTTTACTTTCTAATAACATCCTCTTGAAAGCTTCTTTTTTTGTGTACTGCAAAACGATAAGTTTTGTGTGACAAAAATTCGTTGAGTTAATAACATTGCTTACTTTATATATAATTTTTTTTACTGTAATCTGAGCTACTGATTGATATTTATGTATCTGTATCTCATAAACTGATTAAGAAATAAAGAGTGCAGAAATAATAAAATAATGATTGATTCGTAAATAATAAATGCAACTGCATAATAAATAGTCACAGTCCAGTGCGGCATGATAAGCCGGTTACAGATAAAGTTTGCATTACGTTGTTACAGTGCTTCGTAGAAGAATAAACTTCCTTTACCGGTTCCTCTTTCAACGAGTCATCGAAATAAGTATAATATAAGCGTTTCTCCCCCCTCCGGCCAGAGTAGTTGAAACGTTCGGATAATACTATTAAGACGGTATAATGATGTAAAAGTACAACACAAAATATAGGTCAAAGCAAGCTGCTGTTACTTGTTATGCAGTAGAATTTAAAAATTCACCGTTAAAAAATGAGGAAAAAACATTATTATTTTTAATTATTCTTTTGACCTTTTCCATTGTTTCTTTGTCATAGTGGTAAATAACGTTCATTTTTTATACATTTTTGTAAATTATTGATGTGGATTTACAGTTACCATGAAGTTGATGGCAAACAGCTTAAAATAGTATTTAATATCTGACAAACGTAATTGTGTTGGATCACTAAAAAATTAATAACACTCTGTTTTCATGTTAAAGTTCGACAGATGGGTACCCATCCCGATTAAAAGTTTGAAGATGTCGATTAATCAGGTAGTCTTGGCCACTAATTACAATTCCTGGACCGTAGGATTCTAATACCAACATTTTTTTTTGTTTTTCAACTGGTGAAACAAAAACTGTGTACGAACAAAGATTACAGCTAGTTACTGATGTGAGTAAATAAATATAGAGCAATATCACGGAAACAAGGGTTGATGTGATTCGCTGAATAAAATAACAGTGTATTTAACTAACAGTTTCTTTATGTTCTTTATGTATTTTTAGAGTTCATTTATTCTAGTATTTTCGTACCGCTTTTGAAATTCAAACTTTGTTGCAAAATTTCGATAACTATCATGAAGACGAAATAAGAATTATTATACAGAACAACTTTCAAAAAAATTTTGAGGTAACGGCCAGCTGTTAACATTTTATATTAATTTTGTTATAATTTTTCCATGTTTTTTTAATAACAAAACCGAATAATAGTGTATCTTTTCATCAATGTTATTTAATAATGGAATATATTTTTTTTCATTTCTTTATTGAAAAGATTGATTTCAATGAATTTCTTCTATCGAATTTCCTACGTCTTTGTAATATCATAACATAGGGAACATATAGACAGTGTTATCAAAGCATAGAAGTCCTCTTTCATACTTTGATAACTGTCTATGTGGGACACATAGACAGAGGTGTGTGTAGGGGACCTACACACACCTCTTTTTATACAAATGCTTTTTCATATATTTTTAAATACAAGTAATAAAATGTAAGTCAATGAGATTGGTATATTCTACAGATTTGTGGTGTAAAAAGTTCATCATCGTCATAAACTAGTTAGGGTGCTGCAGTATTATTGTAATATTTTTAAACGATTAGAAAATAAGTTGATAACACATTCTTAAATACGTAAAACACTTTTATAATACATTTCTTTATATTTTATCGTTAATAACTTTGTTTAAAGTAATTTTGTTAAACAACATACGTTTCATATATTTTCCCGTTTGAATACCGTGAAAATTTTTTATCGTAACATTTAAATTTTACGCGCTATTTCATTTTAAATATTATATGATATCAGAAGTGGTTCAATAGATTTTAAATCATTTTTACAATAATTTTATTATTTTCATTATGTAAATTAAACAAATTTTTCTTAAAAAAATCTCAATCCTGAGAGTTTCAAATCTTATGAAAAATGATAGTATTAATCGGTATCGAGTAAACTTATCATTTGTAATAATGTGCTCTGCTACTGGCCAAGAACACAATATTTTTTTCTACGAAATGAAATGTTCCACATAGTCAAGTATCCTATCCGCCATTGACTTTTTTATTGTGTATGGGAAAGGCAGTTTTAATCTCTGTTCTGTGTAAACTGTTGTGTTGCATTGCGCTACCATTTTTCAAGAGAGATTATATGTGCTTTTCCGGTTATTGCCATTTAAAACTAAATTTTTGACTCACAATGAAGCCCATACGATTTTAAAAATTCTTCAAAACATTTCTTATGTTATCACCTTTGAAGAGAATGAATTATAGACTGCATATAATAAAATTATTATTCTATGTATAAAATAAATTATTTAAAGTCCAATAGGGTAGGATCACATTGATATCAAAATAATCTAATTTACTTAGTAGGAAAATATTTATTTGCAAAAAAAGTTAGATTAAATTTTTGCATGAAGATTAAAATACTAACGATTAGGCCTACATTAACAGAGTGTTTCAAAATAATTCAGTTAAACGTATCTATATACATTTTACTCAAGAGCACTTAATGAAACTCATTCGATCATTGGAATGTTTCTACCTCCCCGGAGGAGAAAGTATGTTGATCATATCAAAAAGGGGTATCGAGTAATTTTTGCAAATCTGCGTTTCACTTTATTTATATCAAAATACATATATGTGCATATGCATGTTGCACTGCTTTTGGCCTTATAACTCAGGATTGACCGAAACGATTTTCTTCAAATTTGGCTCAGTTATTTCTACATGTGGGTCATTGATCGTATTATTTTTTTCCCAACATCCTTTAGGTGGTGGGGGATATTGCGAAAAAACCAATTTCGATTTTCTTTAGTGGTATTTTAAAGAAAACTTTATTAAAGAAATTTCTTTAACTACAATGCATATATAAATAATCGAAAATAAATTTCTTTCAGAAATTCAATTCCCATCCTTAAAATTGAGATATATGTTTTTTTTGTTCTTTTGCACTATCTCTCTTATGTTTAAATATTTTTAAAATTTTGTTAAACGTTTATCTTTATATTTAGAGCTATCAAAGCCTAAAATGCAGAAAGTTTTATTTGAAAATTTTTTGTTTCTTATTTTAGCCTGTATTGAAAGGGGTGTTAAATTAATAGAAAACTTTACTTAAAATCTGTTAAGCTTTACGTTTATATGAATATTATTAAACATATTTTTTTTAAATTTATACCCCACCTCTAAAAATATATATATTGTTTTTTTTTTACATTTTTATTATTAAATTTTTTGAGTTTTTCTTCATCACTTGAAGAAAATGAGAAGCAATTTTTTTTCATTACTTTCATAAAAGTTATTTTTAAATATTTTTAGTTCTTTTAATTTTTTTTTTTTGGAAGCCCCTAACATAAAAAAAAAAATGTTTATTCGAAATTTGGGAATTGTTGTTCTAAGATTACGGCCTGAAGGAAAGGTTTTTATTACTAAGAATTTACTGAAAAGTAAAATATAATATACCGGATGTTTTTGGAAATTTCTGTCAAACTTTATAGTTGTATTCCTCTCATTAAAATATTGGGAAAAAAAATCATATAAACATAGTTCAGGAGACGCTTTGTTTTCTCGAAATATAACTTACAGAATATACTCTAAAATCTAATAATGGTATAGTCATGAACACAAGTTATTGAACAAAATTAATGATTATATTTTAATGTACATGAAAAATTGAAAACAATGACTCCCAGATCAATATTTCGGGATTTTCCAAGAAAATGATTAAAAGATTCAAAAAAATGTCGTCGAAAAGCACGTTTCTTGTAAGTTTTACGAAAATTTATTTCTCAATAACAAAATAAATATTTAAGAAAGATTTGTAGGGGATTTAATTATGAGAAAATTTAAAGTTAATAAAATATCGATTTAAAAATCCACTTTTATTGAACCATACAACTAATTTTTGCACTTGAAATGAGTTAAAATTCTTTCTATTATACTCTATTTAATTTTTTATTTGTCTTTTAGCGAGAGAAATGTCATTGTTTAAAGAAATATTTAAAGACATTTATAAAACTGAGAGGAGGGTATGTATTTAAAACGATTAAAACATTTATGAAGTTCTCAGATAATAGGCTTTTGTACTTTTGCAAAATTATTTGCTTTTTCTTTTGGTTGTGATATGACGATGAAGTTGCTCGAGATCAAATATTTCGGTCGAATGACTAGTATCCTCTTAGTTTTTTATCCGACCCCTAGAGTGTGACATGAGAATGAGGTAGGGTTCCGATAGAAGCTATTGCAGTATGTGCATAGAAATAAGTTGTATAGAAAAAAAAAATATATATATATATATATATAAATTTTTTTTTTTTTCATTAACAGTGTTGTATGTATGTGCTGCCCTAATGCGTTTTTTCTTTTATGTAGAGAAAACTTGATTTATTCTCAAACGTTCCTCCTTGTATCCCTTCAGATTGTGTTTCAAAAATTGTATGACAACAATAATCATTTAATATTATTGTTATTAAATGTTTGAAAATTCGCATTAATAAAATCCTATATTTAAATAATGCATGTTTGTATTTTATAATCAGCACACATGTATGTTACATAAGATTGTTTATTGTATCGTATTGTATATTATATAATACAAATATGTAATTACTAGTGAAATTTAGTAATACTTAAGTCTACATTGAGGAGAGTAAAATTTCATTCCACGCAGTATTATTATATATAATTTTGGTGATGCAAATTTGTGTTATGAATTTTTTTTTTTTATAGCCTCACGTACTATTCTTCCATAAAAAATTGCTTTATATATTTACAGCTAAAGGTAAATAGTATATCAATTATACGTGTGTATCTCCGTAAATGAGCAGCACCTAAAATAAGTATATTATTAATTGTATCATAATTTTTACGCCTAATTATATTTATTACTTCATGTGTTCCTGCTAATCGTGTACGTGGCTTTTCCAGCAAGAGGTTAGTTCAACTCATTATGAAAAAAAAAAACATTGTAAAAATATCAAATGATATATGTTCCGGTCCTTGAATTGGACAATGGTTGTAAACTTTTAAGTCAACAAAATCGCCATCTATTTGTTTGTGAATTTCGTTTATTAGACTGTTTTAAGGAAAATGTATTTTAAATAATTTAATTATTATATACAGAGCCTTAAAAAGGATCCTCTGAGAGGAAATTTGCCGAATCGTTGGTAATTTCAGTAACAGCACTTGTTTCGTTGTAAAATAAATGTCCTGTGCTACTGTTGAAAACTGGAATTTTATTTTGAAAGATCGCTATTTTTCTTTGTATATAACTGAGTCGGTTGGTATCATATAGCGTATTGTCTCGTTATTTTGTTTTGGTATTTACCCGAGATTTTAACTAAAGTGGTCTGTAAATAAAATACATGCAGCAAATCAGAGATGTAAACCACATTTAAAAAATGCAGTATATATTACATTACAATGTTTAAAACGAGTACATTTATTTAACTGTTCATTGTTCTAAAGTACGATTATATTAGAAATTACATTATTTCTGTTTTATTCAGGTAACATTAGGAATGGTAATTCTTGAACTCCCGGGTCAACTTAAATTTTGAAAAAGAAGTTTAGAAAAGCTTGTCCTAGAGATTTTAGATTATCGTGTTTTTTAAACTGATGCGATTTGGTTCAATATACATACTGGAAAAAAATGATTGTAGTTAATCATTTAATAATGCAACCCCCTTATTCCATTGATTTCTTAAATGCATCAAAAAATATGGTTACCACTCATTTGTTGGCACCTATGTTTAGAAGTCGTTCAATATCCAGTCATTAATTTGGGGGAATGGATATCATTGATAATGTTTCATGTAAACTACGTGTTATTGTTCTATATAAAATAAAATAGAAAATATTACATATAATCAGCTTGTACAGGCGAGATTATGCCACTTTACTTTTGAATTCCTTAGAAAAAAAATTTCTTTGAACCTGCGGTCCTATAAGCTGAACGCGTGAATTTTTAATAAGAAGTAATTTTCATCAATTTTTGTCTACTTCTGCTGTATTATTTTTACAAAATATGAACGAATACTACAATATTTCATTATAATATTACTGTTGCAGCTTTTAAGTCCTGAAAATCATCTCAAGAAAAGACAAATAAAACAAATAACCATATTCTCTGTCATCTGGAAGTTACAAAGTTCAGATTGCGATCAGACATTTTCGTTCGTTACAAATATTTCATTTCCTTTTGTAGTGGCATCAGGCAAAACATCCGATCGTAAAAATTTCATCAAATTCCATTCGCCTAACCTCTCCTCATATAAAGATTGGGAAATCTTATGTAATGTATTCTTAAAAAAAAAAATGTAAAACACTAATCCCAATTGGTGTTTTTAAATAAAATTCTTGCACGTTAAAAACATCACATTTGTGAATATTTAATCAATTAAACTCTTAAAAACACAACTTACCTATTTCATTCCTCTCCAAATTGCTCAGTTCATTATAACAGCTGTGAAATGCTGCGCAGACTTTATCCCATGCTCTGACTTTTTCTATTTTATTACTGTATGCATCGTTCCGATAATCCCAAATAATAGGCTGCTCTTGTATTTCTAAAATGAATCTATCTGTGTCAAAGGGTTCCATTTACCCGACATTAATCCCGTGCAGCGACCGGACTCGAAGTGAAGCCTGCGAGTGGTCGCGACAAAAAGTGGCTTATCTGAAGGGGAACGGTGTGGTTAGTGGTGGGGATCAACGGCTCAGCGGCGACAGCAGTCGGCTTGTGGAAGTGGCCGGCCATATGTACTGTATTGTATTGACCGTCTTCCCATGCGTTTTACGCCTGTTTATCTGCAACGATAAGAGCTCGCGCTGAGTGTAGAATCATCTATGATTTCAAATTACTTCTTTCTTTTTCTTTATTTTTTTTATTAATACAAGAAACAAAATATATAAAAATGATTAAAAACTATTTGAAAGTTCCAATGCTGATGCTGATTATGTGTGTTCCATTTACAACAATTTACATCCCCTAAACTGATTTTTATGACCTTGCATATTCTGAATTTTAAAAATATTTCTTCTTTAGCAAAAGTAATTATCATGTTGGAATGAAATGTTTACAAATAATACAGATCAATTTTAAATCAGTGGAATTTAATTTATTTGTACAGTTTTTTACCGACAAAAAATTTATAAAATTCAGCACCATTAAATATTCAGATATTTAGCCAAGTTTAATAAAGACACAATAAAGAATATCAAATTAACAGTTGTGGAATAAATACGATGTATATTTAGTACTAAAGAAATGTCTTGTAATTTGTTTTAAAAACCATATTACGTTATCCTCTTATTATTCACAGAAGAATGGCCGAAAGTAACGGCGTTGTACCGAATCAAACCCTTATATTCAAACCCTTTACTGCTTATGCAAATGTCAAACGATTTTATTTTGAATTTTTTGTGCGTGTAAAGGGTGAATGAAATGCTCTTTTGTACTGTTGCTTTAAATAAGAAAATGTTTTTTATTTTCTCTGAAAAAAAAAGTATGGAGATGTATATTTCCATAATCATATTATGAATTGAATATTCGAAAACTGAAATATTACGTTTCAGAATATTTCAGTTTTTACGTTCTTCCTCTGTTCCAGATAAAGTAAATGGACCACTGAATATAAAAATAAGATGAGAAAAGACTGTGGAGGTAGAAGAATTTTGTTATTTGGCAAGTAGAATTACTAAAGACGGACGAAGCAAGAGCGATATAAAATGCCGAATGCTACAGGCGAAACGAGCCTTCATTCAGAAATATAATTTGTTTACATCAAAAATAATTTGAACGTCAGGAAAACATTTTTGAAAGTACATGTTTGGAGCATAGTTTTATATATGGAAGTGAAACTTCGACGATCGGAGTACCTGAGAAGAAAAGATTAGAAGCTTTTAAAATGTGGTGCTATAGGAGAATGTTAAAAGTCAGATGGGGATAAAGTGACAGATGAAGAGGTGTTGCGGCAAATAGATGAAGAAAGAAGCATTTGGAAAAATATAGTTAAAAGAAGAGACAGATATAGGCCACATATTAAGGCATCCTGGAATAGTCGCTTTAACATTGGAGGAACAGGTAGATGGGAAACATTGTTCAGGCAGGTAATGTTTGGAATATGTAAAACAAATTGTTAGGGATACAGGATGTAGGGGGTATACCGAAATGAAACTGGCACTAGATAGGGAATTTTGGAGAGCTGCATCAAACCAGTCAAATGACTGAAGGCAAAAAAAATTATGAATAAATAAAACGTTTTAATGAGCTTTTTCCTATTTTTAGATTTATTATTTAATATATTAAATAAAATATGAACGGTTATAAAGTTACAAGTACGCGAACCGTAACCATCATTCGATTTCATTGTGCACCCAGACAAGAATAAATGAGGGGACCGGTTGAACTATATTCGATCGATTCTTGGAGACAGAAATGCGGGAAAGAGAGAGAGAGAGAGAGAGAGAGAGAGAGAGAGAGAGATAGCGAGAGAGAGAGCGAGAGAGAGAGAGAGTGAGTAAGAAAGACAGAGTGAGATTGTGGGAAATGAGATTTCAAAAACAAAAATAAGATGATGACCGTTCAAATAACGGCAGCATAAAGGCCTTGACGTCATTTGTCTCAGTTCTGCTTCATCCAACTTTTTTTTATGATTACCTTTTAATATATATCGTTATAAAGTTTTTTTCTTTTTAATAATTTCTGAGATATAGTTTAGGTTGAAATTACTTTTATGGTGTGTTTTCTTGTTTGACTTTGTGAGAAATGTTATCTCAAAAGGAAAAAAATCGTTTTCAAGTAACATTAATATTCATCAGAATAATGTAAAAACATGACACTTATTGACATACTAAGTTATAACTTAGTCGTAAGTTAATAAATTTTATTTATTATCTTAGCATTTAAGGTTAACTTCTGATCACCGAAATTTTCTTTCATCTTCAAATTCACATACGGCGCCTAGCATCTTATATCTTCGTAACATTTTACCTCATATATTCGAAATTGTATAATGAGTAATAAACAAATAAGTTCCTCCTTTATCCCTTTTCTTAAGACACGACTATTCATATTAATAGAAGTCGGGGAGCCATCTGAAACTTATGAGGAAAACAAAAACCTCTCTGTAAGACAACAGGCTGACGAATTATTTTTTTTATCGATGAATAAGCTCAAAAATAAACTGTGAAAGAGACGAAGTAGAGAACCTTCCCTGAGATACTGTGATACCGAAAGGGAGTCTATAAGACTGGCATAAAGTGTGCTAAACGGATAGGCTGGGAAGCCTCCTTGCAGCGGTGTTTGAGTGAGTCATAAGCGTATCGTCCAGATGTTGTATCGACCGAAATTAAAATTTTGTTTCCCAACTACCCGGTCGGCATAGTTCTGCTTATCTATCACGAGATTTTAACTTCTTACGTAATGAAGAGGCGGAGTAAAATTCCCAATTAATTTTATGAAATAGAATGATTTTTTTAAGATGTCATTGTTATAGGCACCGAGAACTTAACTCGGATGTAGTAATTGCTATTTATATCGTCTTTTACTTTATGATAAACTCAAATTAATCTGTCAAGTAAGGAGGTATTCAGGAATTTGTGAAACAGGCACAGTTTTGTCCTTGCCATCTCATCAAAGACTGTTGATGCGGAATATTATATAAAATAAAAGATTCAAAGTAAAATTTAAAGTAGAAAGATTAATTTAGTGATTTTTAACGAATCTTTATTTATAAGTTAGCAATATCATTATCACTTCCATTTCATGGCTACAATAAATCATTGTATATGTTATAGCTTTCAATGTTTTCGCCTTCCTCGTTCTTTCATTTCCACGGAAAGATAATTAAATACTTTTTTTTTAGGGATTGTCAATTTTTCCATTCTTCCTGTATGATCTCATCTTTTACTGAATTACTTTTCCGTTTACGGAAGATAAATTTTCTTTAATGACATCTTCATCTTGTTATTTGGTATGTTCTGTAGGTATCTTAGAAAATACGTAATTTCTATTTAATAGATCTGTCGCTGTTAATACTCAGGATTTACATCCGTTCAAATTGATTTTATACAGTTTTAGAATCTTTCAATTTTTTATTCTTCCGTCGTTCCTCGAATTTTTATTTATAACTCCAGATACAGCTCTTAATTCGCTTAACATAGACATCCTAGATTAAATTCTTCCTCACTTTTGTAAATTATCCATATCATCTGAAAATCGGTTCAATTAAAGATTATTATTTATTCGAATACCAATGTTTCTAACAAAGGACGAGTAATTCTTTGATAATTATGAAAAATCATTTTTGTCGTGTTTCCTTTTTGTTATAATATAAGCGGCTCTTAAATAAGTAGTTCTTGAATAATTGCTTCACCAGCAAAGGTCTAAAGGTGTAAGTAACAATCTATGTTAATATCGAAAATTTTAATCATTTATGTAGATTTTACAAATAATCAACCCGTAAATAATTTTCGATAAATTCAATTTTTTAACGTAGAATCAGTAGTTACGAATAGACGCCAAACCAACAATAATAATCGACGATTCAATACGAAAAAATTTATTTGAAAATTGTTCGTCCAATTTGACTAAAAGGAGTAAATTACTGATTATGTTTAACGGGAAGTTAGTTTAAAAGCTTTTTATGCACTTTATCGTAGTTTAAGTCAAGTTGTTCTAGTGAAAAAAGAGATTTTTTTTCTTTAACATTATTTTGACTTTAAACATTGTAAATGAATGCCAGGTGAAAAATCTATGTCGGACTAGGTCTTGTTAAAATAAATTAAGTAGGTCTTTTAAACATTAAAAAAAAAAAATAAAAATAACCTTCTTACAGTTGTTATTTTTGTAAAAATATTGTTGTATCTATTGACAGTAGTAATATTTTATAAAATCAGTTTAGAAAAATGTACTGTTTGAATATAGACCGTAAAAATTTTTATTTATTTATCTTGTTTTATGTATACTTTTTTTTGCTAATGTTGAAATATAAAACCATTTCTTTTTCTTCAAAGTGAATCTGTTATGCTCTTTCTTAAAATGCAGTTAACGAAGTTGAGGAGTCATAGTGAATAATTATAGCGCACGTAACCGGGTATTCTGATGCCAAAGTAACTAGAGCATTTTTACAAATGTTTATTTTTAAAACAAGGAGGTAAAAAGTGCTAACATACTATTTATAGCAAGGAGTAACTAACTATCTATCCTATCCACATGGTTTAAAATCGCGTAATTCAACCCGACCGTCATAAGTCGGAAAAGTATATTAGTATAAATATTGTATTATAATATAAATATTAATATTATAATAATTATAGTAATAAAAATTGTATAGATATTAAGGATAATATGCTTAATATTAAACATGTGAAGTTAATTTGTTTTCAAAATTTCATGACCGTTAGATTTTCAACAATTGAAGCGAAAATATGATAATGAAATGTAATTTTTTCCCCTAAAATATTATTGTCATAACGATATCAAGGTTAATTAATCTTTTTATGTTTTCATTAATTAACTAAAAACCAATTTATATTAACTCATAATAATCTAATAACAAATTTTGTTGTAATTTTATCTCTACAATTCTTTGTATGAAGATGATCGTTTTTTCCAAAAATGTTTAATAAGTATTATAAGTGTTTGAGTAGACAGCCGAACTATTGCAGTTTTGTGTATTTATTAAAACTGAAGTGTTTTCAGATATTATAAGTAAATTTGAAAACAGATGTATATATAATAAACAACTTAAATGTTGATCAATTTTAAATTATGGTAATTTTTTAACGACTTCAATAAAAGGAGTTCTCATTTTCAGTTCGATCTATATGTATATATTATGTAAATTGATTCATTTATTTTTTTACGTTTATATGTGTGATGAAGCCCTTTTTACTCTTTTACGGGACATATTTCACAGACTACTTTCATTATTTTGTAGGGGAAGTTCTAACAGTGAAATTTTTTCGCATTAAGAATATTTTTAACGTAATGATTAATGTCTATGTAGATTTATCCGTCATTGCGTTTTAGCGAAATCTTTTTTTTTAACCTCCGGGACCATCGTTAGGTATTGCTTCAGAAGATGAGATGAATGATTTGTAGCGTGTGTTAAAATGCCATGCCTGACCGGGATTCGAACCCGGTACCTCCGGATGAAAGGCCGAGACGCTACCACTCGCGCCACGGAGGCCGGCTAGCGACATTGCTTTTTTCTTTTTCTTTTTTCTGTGTAGCCTCCGGTAACTACCGTTTAGATAATACTTCAGAGGATGAATGAGGATGATATGTATGAGTGTAAATGAAGTAGTCTTTACATTTTCAGTTCTACCATTTCTGAGATGTGTGGTTAATTGAAACCCAACCACCAAAGAACACCGGTATCCACGATCTAGTATTCAAATCCGTGTAAAAATAGGTGGTTTTACTAGGACTTGAACGCTAGAACTCTCGACTTCTAAATCAGCTGATTTGGGAAGACGCGTTCACCACTAGACCAACCCCACGCCAATAGCCTAATTTTCCAAACACTTTCCTGTAATATAGGTAATAAAACATGTATGGCAGAAAGTTTACATGAAAAGAATGGAAAAATGACAGGCTAAAATTGGTGCAAAATGTCAAAAGCTTGCGAAAAGTGATGGTTGTACTTAATTCTCAATTTGGCATGCCTTCAAAGTTCATTGAAAGTACATTGCTATGAACTGGACAACGTAACTATTTATAAATAATTCTAATAGCATAGTGTTTTCTCGCGAAAATTCATTGAAAAATTTAAGTAAAATAATAGCATGTACTACTTATTTCGAGGAGGAGCCTTAGCTCAATTCTGTTTCTTAGCAGTCAGTCAGTCTTTATCTTGTTTTCTTTAATTCTTTACATTGATTTTACTATGTCGCAGGTTTCTTGAATTTTGGATCTGTATACATTTTTAAACTTGAATCGGGATTTTTGTCTGCTTACCAATATATTACATAAGTAAAAATAAAATGTTAAAAATCGTAAAATTGACAACTAAAGCCGTTATTAAATATCTGGTTTTAAAAAAAATTCTTTAAATTCTTTGAATTTTCTTGATGTCAGCTCTAAATTACGGGTTAGAAAGTTGTTTTTAATTTAGTGTACTTAAAGAAAAATGAAAATGTAAAGAATTTTTATAATTGTTGAAACATTATTTTTAGTTTCCCGGCTAATGTAGCTAGAATAGTAGGGGAAAGTAAGGTGATCATGTCAAAAAAAGATTATCGGTTTTTTTCTTCAAATCTTTACGTTTTAGGGTCCAACTGGTTTAAAAAAAGAACATATGTTCGCGTACGTATGTACGTACGTAGGTGTGTCGCACTGCGTTCGTCTTATATCTTGGGATTGACCGAACCGATGATATAAGGTTCATTAACCTTATACATTTGAAAAACTGAAGAAATTGAATGTAATTATACAATGAAATAACTCTTTTAATCATGATTAGTCTTTAATTGGTTATGCTTCCGTAAATTTCACATATAAATTAATCCAAAAATGTTTTTTGTGCAGGGGCATAAGTGGAACCAGTTTGGATATGATGTCATCTTTTGGTACTTTTTCGGAATCCAACAGCCATTTTTTCAATTTTTTGCTTAAAAATCAGTGGATGTTTGGAAGTATTTGTAAAGAAATTATAAATATAATCTAATCAAACTTTACCCACGCTCGCTAGTTAGGTTAGCGAGCAAAGCGAGTGTAGGTTAAATTTGGTTAGGTTATATTTATAAAAAAAACCAATAATAGTATGTTTTTTTTTTAGCGTATGCTTATATTGGAACTCTCTTAGTTACATTTGGAAGACTCATAAACAAAATCGATGAATAGAAATAAAAAAATAGGTTAGCGAGTGAAGTGAGAGTCGATTATATTTAGTTAGATTATGTTGATTCCGGGTACTGACAAATTACACATGTATAAACATATGTTATATTTTGCCTAATTACAAGTTTTGTTTTTTTAACAAAAATACTTTCTGTGAATTTATCATTTTACCTCTATTTCTCCAACATTTTTAACTAAGCATTCAAAAACGTGCTATTTTTACAAGTATTAAGTTAAAAAAACTTTTTAAAATTGGCTGTTGAATTCTGAAAAAGTACCCTTCTTTCTTATCTTGTTGAATACCTCAGTCACAGTTTTGTTTTTGAAAAAGTGGAAATTTTTTATGTTTTACTATATTTGATTGTAAAAATCAGGCTCTTTAGTCTCACTATTAAAAATTTATTTGTGCTTTAATGTAAATTGCCCTTTACTGTTAGTTATTTTAACCATTTTCTACAGATATGGACAAGGTTTAGATTTTTTTATACATAGATGAGAGATCACACCATTCAGTAAAATGTGATCCATCCATAACTTTAACAGTAGGCTTTACTTCTATTGAATTCTCAATATATGTAATAAAATATTCAAAGCCGTAAACATATTTTATTTTGACTGATCAGTTTTGTGGTGAAATGAGTCTGCAAACATAAAGGCCCACAGTATGGAAGTTAAGTGACAGTGAATCTACTGCAATTTTATTAGAATTTATAATATAAATTCTGTGCTGCACAGTTATCAAGCCATATATTAATATTTTTTTTCATCACGGTGATGTAAGAGTAAAGCATGCGTAGAACTTATGATATTTTCTTTTTTTGACCTGCTGCTGGCTCGTGCCATACTACTGCTAGGGTAGTATTCTTTTTTATGTTGTTTCTACTCTCCTAGTGGAATAGGCTCTCATTGAATACAATTATTCTCTTTGTGAATATACAAATTTTAACAATTTCAATTCTAGGCAACATTACTACTTTCTGCAAGACATCTGATACAAACACTGAATATAATACTATAGTACATAATAATATAGTATTATAGTATATAATACTATAACTGTAATACTACAGCTTTCAACTTCATTACTTGTCTTAATTGCACTGAAAAGTGGTGTTTCATTCTTTTCAGAAAAGCCAAGAGCCATCAACATAAATGCTTGCACACATCTTGTTTTTCTCCACTTATATTTGTCAAGATGTATCTCAGTGTTCGCATTTTGTTTGGACTTTTTTCACCTCCCCTTCTTTGAATTTTATTGACATCAATATAAGTTCAAATAAACAATCACCAATTTATGTCACTCAGATTCCAAAAATTTACATTAATATGTTTTCTTCTATTCTCTGGGATTTCTTCCTATAAGTATTAAGACAAGGCATGTTTACTCTGCCTTTTCTCATCACTCATTTTTTCTTTACTTTCTGCTATAAAAAGTTTAGGTTTCCTGCGATGATCTTCACGTTTTTTAGTCAGTTTTACAGGAGAGTTAATATTTTGACAAAGCAAATGAGTACCAGAAACATTTGGCTCGCTATTAAATGCGACTGAACTATCTTTGCTTACTATTACAGTATTTTAGTAGTATTACTGAATGCAATTTCATCAAAATTTACAAATGAATTAGATTGAATATATTCAGTGAGATTGTCAGTACTTACTGTAGACAAATTAGCTATCTGCATAGGTTGCAAAGATGCACCATCAGTATCATGCTTGTAATTTCCTAAAGTGAAGGCAACAGTATCAGAACTACTGCATTTGGGCAAGGGCTTCTAAGCTCTTATTTTCCTCTTCATGATGCAAAAAACTATCTGCTACCATATTATGAATTTTTGGATAAATAATCATTCACGCACGCTACAAATAACAAATCTTTCATCTCTTCCACTGAAGCAATTCTTAACTGTGGACCCGGAGGTTAAAAAAAAACTGTAACTCAACTGCAACAGCTGTTTGCAATGTTATACGTGACAAAATAAAATCCTGAAATGTTGTTATATGTGACATGAACACGAGAACAAAGAGGAAACACGAGTTGAAAGAAGACGAGATAAATATTAAAAAACAAGACTGCCGATAAAACATTGCTGTCACTTTTTTGTTCTGGTTTGGTTCAATCATGATTTTGTATTACACATGAAAATACCCCGTTTGAAATCTGAAAATCGGAAGAGTGGTTGCGAAGACAAAATTTCGAATAACCGTGATCTGTTACATTGAGAGTACCTTATGCATGCAAAAGGTACACCTCAACCTACTAACAAATACCTCATTTGAATTTTGAAAATCGGACGATTGTTTTCAGAGATATTATAAGAGCACTCCGCTACACCTCCTAAAACATCAACCCAGAAGCACCCTATTTGATACCAGTTGCTGATAATGATTGGCCTAGTCTCGTACGAGGCGCTCGCATCACATTACCACTCTAGCTTAACACGCAATCCCCACGGGAAGCCCTTTACTATTAATTTATTTAATATTATTTTATTTTATTTAACGTAAATCTAATTCTGTTATTTTTGTAATATTCATTTGATTGATTAAAATCATTCTTTTTTTCTTTTTCTGTTTAGCCTCCGGAACCACCTTCAGGAATACTTCAGAGGATGATATGTATGAATGTAAATGAAGTGTAGTTTTTGTAGTCTCAGGTCGACCATTTCTGAACTGAGACTGTACAAGACTACACTTCATTTACACTCATACAAATCATCCTCATTTATCCTCTGAAGTATTATCTGAACGGTAGTTACCGGAGGCTAAACAGGTAAAAGAAAAGGTCGACCATTTCTGAAATGTTAATTGAAACCCAACCACCAAAAAACACCGGTATCCACGATCTAGTATTCAAATCCGTATAAAAGTAACTGCATTTACTAGGATTTGAACCTTAGAACTGTCGACTTCGAAATCAGCTGATTTACGAAGACGCCTTCACCACTAGACCAATCCGGTGGGTGATTCGAATCATTCAAACCCAGCTCACTCAGTGATAGAGGTTCTCATTTTATTAATTTAATTCATTAAAGTTTGTGCTTTAACCGCACCAATTCCAACGTGGGGCCATGCATCTAAATCGGTTCAACCGTTGAGCTGCTACGATGGAACAAACATATACTCTAAATTAACCACTTTATCGACAGTCTTGTAAAAAATTGTATCTTCAAATCATAATTAACTTAATATTTTCTCCCTAACCTGTCGGTGGATTTACTGTTTTTTGTATTATTGTCTGGTTTTTACTGTCTTTTTCCTTATTATACAAATACAATTTTCGTCTACGATTGGTTTTTTATTTCCGCAGGGAATGGAGATTCCGAATATGCTTTTGGTAATATATTCGGAATCAGCGAGTCCTTTACACGGAGAGTTAACATTTAACTCATTTTTTGCTTAAAATTGGTGTTACTGCGTTTTTCTTTATGATGGCAGTATAGATCTATGACGACTAATATTAATGATAATAGATCTATGACACCCGCCGATTATTTTTTCAAAAAATTCATAGCATAGATTTTATTACGCAAATAATAAACTAAATTTCAAATTGTTGATTTAAACGTTTCTGTAAACACAAAACACAAGTTAAAATTATACACTTAAATTCGTAGTTAGAAAAATACAGAATTTTGTAATTAATTTTTATATTCGTGACCATTTACAAATTACAAAAAAAATAAACGGCAGTTAGTTTTTTTTTTTATTACTATTTCCTCTGATTTGTATTATTGCAAAGAAAGTAATAGTTACTTTAATATTATAAATTAATTTACTTTAAAACTACGTTGAAGTACTTTCAGTACTTTGAATCCTTGAGAAAGCTTTATTTCATGTTAAGATGTTTTTTATTTGGAATTACCAGATGTTTGTGTAGAGTTACTTTTGAGTTATAAAGATTTGATACGTTTATCCTTGTGTAGGTCTTCAAATATTTATTTGGTAGAAAACTGAAATTTTAGAAATAATAATAAATAATTATAAGAAAATAATTTACATCGGTTGGTAAATAGTTGTTTCCAATAATGATTTTATCCATGGATTGGAAAGTTTGAGAAATTATGCATAATGTGTTTTTATTGTTTTAACATATTCTTAGTTGCAATATTAGAGAACTTTCATCACGTTTTAATGTGTAAAATATAGTAAGTTATCATATTTTGTTGTTTGATTTATTTCTGGGATGTTGTTATATAATTTAATATCGCATGTTTTCATTAGTATTATCGTAAACTAATGCAAAAAATTTCACTGAATTTCTTTATAGTTTAAAAATCATTCCGTGATTTGATGGAGAAAGCATCAACACGTTATCATGAGACCTCATAATTTGTATTTCTCCTTTCATTTCGACTAGTTTAGATGCTGTTAAACTACCGCATCTCTTTTTACTGATATCTGTTTTTGTCAGTTAGTGTAATTGTGGTGTCATTATAATATGAGTGAGAACTACAAATTGTCTATTTTATTGTAATTATTTATATGTTGTATTAAGTAGTACAAACATTCAATATTGACTTGACCTAGTTACTAGCAAAATTATGGGTATTATATTTCCAGCTTAATTAATTTTAATTCATCTCTGGAGTTGTTATTAAACAATATGTGTAATACCAGTGGTGCTCTATTTAAATTGTTAGGTAGATTGCCATGGGTAGGTTGCCATGATTCGACTTCCGGAAAATTTCGACATATCTTCGCGTTTTACATCCTCCAGACCCCAAAACCACCGTCACCTCAAAAGTTTATATATATATATTTCACTTTCATGTGGACACGATAACTGCCGTAATTTTGCGCCAATCACTTTCAAATTCTTCCTTAAAAATAAAAAAAAATTCTTCCTTAAAATTTCGGTCGAGTTCGTTGAAGACCAAAATCGGACCATGGGAATTGAAATGGGGGAGGCTTTTTCAAAAAAAAAAAAAAAAAATATCACTATAAATTTCTTATTAAGTAAAATATGGAATTATTTTAAAGTTCTTACTATTCTTTTGATAAAGGCATAAAACTTATCTAAGTAAATTTTTTTTGTATCGCCAACCATTGGCCCAGGGGGTTGAAAAAATGGGGTTTCGAAAACAAAAAATCATACTTCCCTTAATAGGCAGAGTATCGAATCTGTTTAAAGTGGTCGCTAGTCCTCTAAACATTACCTAAAACTTTTGTCTGAACAATTTTTGGTATGACCAACCCGTACGGCAAGGGATGACCATAATGTTGCTGGAATTGTGTAAGAAGATGGGACTTGTCGTATGCTTCTTCTTTTTCCTGTTTAGCCTCCGGTAATTACCTTTCAGATAATACTTCAGAGGATGAATGAGGATGATATAACAACTTTTTTAAATAAATTAGTGTTCGGAGGAAGAAAATGCTGTAACCATCGCGTAACAAAGACTACACTGGACTACTGTTCATTAAAAGCGAATTTGCTAATCACTTTCTCACGAGAATTGCTGTATATTGTTTGCACGCACATCAAATATTTAATCAGTTTTTTTTTAATCCGCAAGTGGTTGGTTTTTTAAGTTTTAAAAATAATCATTCTCAATTAAAGTAGCTAAATTCTCAATTAAAGTAGTTAATTAGGAGTGATAGCGTCTCGGCCTTGCATCCGGAGTTCCCGGGTTCGAATCTCGGTCAGGCATGGCATTTTTCACACGCTACAAAATTGCCATTTCATTTCATCTTCTGAAGCAATACTTATGTGGCCTCGGAGGGTAAAAAAAGCTGATTAGTAGGAAATTACCGATGTGCAAACTCATCGACAGAGATAGCGTGATTACACTGCATATTTTCTAAGAAGATAATAATGTTGAAGTGAAAAGACGTCAGCCACTTTTGGTTGATACGAGGCCGTAAACGTGGTAACGAAGTCCCCTACTAAATAAAGATAATATGTACAATAAACTCCTTATCGAGCAGGATACGTACTTTATCGCTTTGTATTGCTTCACTCTTGTTTATAGTTGTGACGCATTTTATGACCTGTTTTTACCAACCTTCATTCTGCAGTGATTATTCGGATTGATAAAAACAGTTTTTATACCTATCGTGAGCATAACATGCAATGTATAGTAGTAATATAGTGACGTATAATAGTAATAGTAGCACATAGTAGTAATAGTGATGATATAGGTATAGGTATGCCTGAGTTACAACAGGCGTCAGTTGAATTTCTGTGAGAATAATGATGTTTACTGTAAAGGTTTAGGCCTTATGATGAATAAAAGGGTATGTGTCATACTCTTCAGCATGTGTGCTGAATATCATCTGCGTTTCGGTGGGTTGGCATTCTAATATGGAATGGCGCATTTTGCTTAGCGAATAAAGAAACTGGAAGGTAAAGTACCTTGCCAGATAAGAGTGAAGACTTCTGTCGTTCCCATCGATGACATCCTGACAAAGGGCAAATCGATGACTGTGTTGCGTTATCAAGTTAGAGGATCTAAGAGACAACCTCCGGTAAAGCCCATCAGGACTATATAGGAGGGGGTGGTGTGGCGAATGGTGGTGGTGTGGGTCACAAGGCGGGTGTCTTCTCCGACATACTCAGAATGATTCCTGTCGTTTCCCAATGTCTTTGCCGTCGAAGACTTGTTACGATTGATGGTCGTGCAGTTTCCAAGAGTAATTTATGTTTTGTATTACAAGGACAAGTATTATATCGTGTTAAAATCATTATGATCTTTGAACTTAAAACGAGAAAAAATTTTGGTATTACATTTTTAATTACTTCTATTGTAATAAAACATTTTGTTTGCAGTTTTTAGTTTGCCGGTTCGCCCTTCTGATGTAACTACATTATCTTCAACATGCGAGATCTAAAGATTTAATAGGAATATATTGTCATATTAGATTGTTTTTGTGATTGTTCTGTTGCCAGTGGCTCATCTTCGCATCTTGAAAATCCATTGTTCTCTCTCAAGTAAAACATCTGTCAAGACTTTTAAACAGTCGTTGGACCATTTATAGTAATCATAACGTTTAACTTAACGCTTTTATAATAAAAAAATAAATAAATTTAAAAAATAATAAAAAAATTGGAATTGTGTAAATTATATTTTGTTGTATAAATATTTTCGATGTTTTTTTCAATGTAAAATGACAGTTGTGGTTTTCAATGAAAATTTTCCTTTTAATCATAACATGTGAAGTATATCTGACAATAAATTGTTCCTGTAATATAAATAACCTTTTTAATATTTTGTATTATTATAAGCGAAGTAAGTAGCTTATTTCCAGTAAAATTCACGACCTGAAAAGACAATTTGTCTTATCGTGTATCGAAATAAAACCCGAAGAACAAATTATAGTGAAGGATGGTACAGAATCAAAGAAGAAATTCATTATTTATACTTTTAAAACCGAGATTAATTTTAAAAGTAAAAATATGTTTGTAAAATATGTTTTTGAACACTGTCCGTATAAAATACTGTTGTTATTAATGCGGTTAAAAAATAAAGCCGTGGGGAATTGTTGTAATATATTGATGAGGACGACACACACCAAGTAACAAAACTCCAGACGCGGAAGTTCAGAATGTGATACAGCGTATAAATTTGGTTCCAAAATACGTAAGTCATTACTCTTAGGCAAAAACGAACCAAGAATTTTAAAGTTTAGATTTAAATTTAAGAAAATTATATTCTTTATATCTTAAGTCTTTGATGAAAATAAAATAAATAAAAGAAATGTTGCAAAGGAGCTTTATATTAATATTTTTAAAATAAAATTCAATTAATCATTTAAGCAGCCGGCTACTCGCACGTGTGATGTATGCGATTCGTATGCAGCAAAATTGAACGAGGAATTAAATCCAGATGAGAAGACATTAACTAAAGAGCGTTATGATGTATAGCTTTCGGATGCAGAACAAAGATAGGTCACATGATGAAATCTGTTGATACACAGGCTGCAAAAAATAATCATAGTCCTTACTGCAGATTTGCAGAAATTTCTCCCTGCTCCGATATTAACTAATAAGCTTAAGTATTTATAAAAGGAAGTTGTGGACATTTAATTACGTAATGTATGATAGTTCAAATGGAACCGCACATTGTATGATGCGGGATGAAACTAAGACGGAATGTAGAGGGAATGAAACGGCTTCAGCTGTTATTCTAAAGTGGACTGATCACAACATTCTCAACTCGCCCGTTGAAGAAATAACGTTACGGTCTGATAATTGTTTTGGGCAAAACAAAAATATGGCTGTTGTAATGTCCTTCTTCTATATTTTACAAAAATATCCACACATGAATTTTATTAACTTCAGATTTTTGTTGAGAGGCCATCCATGTCCATCCATTGATTGAAAGGACACAAAAAGAAATGGATTCTTTAATGATACTGACACCATGGGATTGGCAGCGTTTTGTTCGCCAGTGTTCAAAAAATACATTGTATGACTTCAAAAATTTCAAATCGCTCTATGATAAGTCAAATTCATGCTTTGTTTATAGAAAACTTGTTAACGCTATCAATATTTGTTCAACTTCGATTATAGCAGCAGAATATATTGGCTCATTATTTTTCAAATACGAAAACGATGCAGGTTCAGATTTGATAGAAATAAATTTAAGAAGAAACTTAAGAAAAAATGACATAGTACTTTCAGATTCATTGATATTATTAGGAACGATCCAAAACCAATTTCAATATTGAAATGGAATGATGTATTATAAACATTTCTTCAATCTTTACCTTCGGAGTGTCATCATTTTTTTACCGGAAGATTCCGAACCAAAACCACGTAAAAGATTGTCTTGAAGAACCAAATTTTCTTTAAAAAAATGTTTACTTTTTTTCAATTAATATTTCTCATTACTTTTTTAAATCGGAATGTGTAATGTTATTTTGGTTGTTTTTTCGTTGTAGAGTATTAACTTTGGATTGTGAATTAATAATTTTTTTCTGCATGATTGTACATAACATTTTTCACAAGCTTATTACTGTATTATGATTTTAATTCAAATTAAAAATTTATTTCTAATACTTAATTTTTTTATTTTATAAAATTTTACATTACATTTAGACAACATAAGACCTTAATTTTTTTATTTTTTCGTGTGTAATTTTGTGGTACAGTTTTAGTTCAACACAACTTTTAGTTTTTGTTGCGTTAATAAGATATTTTATGATTTCAAATTTTATTGCAGGTATGGAATTATATTAGTACAGTATTTTGATGTCTTAAATACTATTTTTTATTATGTTAATTAATCAAAAATCGTCGAATTATGATTCTTTTTACAGCTTATCGCTATATACTTTAGAACTAAGTTAATATTTTATTAGTATTTTTACATGCAATTTGCTTTTTTAATAAATAAAATTAGAAATTCTCTTAAAATTTGTCATTTTTCTTTCATTGATTGCATACATGTTGGAAAAATTAAAAACTCATTTAGAAGTAAAAAAAAAGACTGTTGTTTTTGATTAAACCACTGGAAAATATACGTTCAATTTTATTGGAATATTTTAATGTAGATCAAAATAAAGTTTTTCACTAAAAAAGTGTGGAAAAAGAAAATATAAGTATTGAAAAATTAAGAAATAGTGAATTTTAAAACTGCTGCCTTGTAAAAAAGTAAAAATTAGACGTTGTGGCTCCGGGTCACATATATACAAAAGCATAATTCTTAGTAAAATAAAAATAAAACAAAAGGCTTGACGAATTGGAGAATTTGGATGGTTTAGGTTATATTTAAGGTAACTTTTTATTTTCTACTGGGATATTTTAAAGTTATGTTGTTGGTAGTAATATTTTTATAAATTTAATTAAAAACACAAGTATAACAATGTTTTTGCAGTCTGGAGTATCGTTTTAATTATTAGTATTATTTCTTTGTAATTTAATATTTCTTTTATATCCCTGTATCTACTGGTGATATATAAAGAAGTGTGAAGGACATAAAATGTTAAAGAACAAAAACATAAAAATGTATGTTGCATTTGTTGGATATAGAAAAGGCGTTTGACGGAATTAGATGGGATAAATTGCTGTTAATTTTGAAAAAGAGGGGAGTTGACTGGAAAGAGAGGCGCCTAATAAAAGAGCTGTATTTAACCAGAGAATAAAAGTTAGGGTAGGAGACGAAATGACAGGAAGAATAGGAATTGTAAGGGGAGTGAGGCAGGGATGGTGCATGCCAACAACACTGGTGGTATATATTTGAAAAAAATAATTAAATGCTGTCTGAATGAGAAAGAAAAATAAAGATTGGGGAAAAAGAATAGAATGTATACGGTTTGCTGATGACATGGTGGTACTGGTGGAGAGTCTAAGTAAACTAAATGATGACTTAAATGAAGCTTGATGACTTAATGGCTTGTTGACTTAAATGAAGCTTGCGAAAATCAGGTTATGGGATAAACAAAAAGAAGACAAAATGTACGATATTAGGTGGAAAAGAGGAAAGGATTGAGATTAAGATAGGAAATGAAGCTTTACGGCAGGTAAAGAAATTTCAGTAATTATGGAGTTTTATAACTGATGACCTCACTTGCACAGTAGAAAATAAAATAAGGTTCAAGAAGTACGCTGGCATTTATTAGAACGGAAGACTGCGTGTGGAAAGATAAACTTAGCGTTAAGGAGATTTATAACATGTTTTATTTGGAGTGCGATGCTCTATGGTGCTGAAACATGGATGATGAGAAAGGCAGATAGAAACTGAATTGAGGCTTATGAGATATGGGTGTGGCGCAGAATGATTAATGCCAAGACCATAAAAAGTAAAGTATTAAGGAGAATCGAAGAGAGCAGGGAAATGTTAAATGTGATTGAATATGGGAAAAGAAAGTGGACATTGTATGAGAAGAAGGTTGGATGCGATAGAAGGCTTGGTGAATGGAATAGGAAGGAAAGGATTTAAAATGATGGATGAAATTATGGAAAAGGGAAAATATATGCGTAAAAGAGAGATTATCAAAGGACAGAAGAAGATGGAGAGCAGTAGGCGTGACAGGAACTGCCCTAATGGCAGAACCCTGTGAATGAGTGAATATCTGCTAGTGATGATTGTTCGTCTAATCAGAATCTAGTTTTAGACTTTACTTTTTGATACATTATTTGAGCTATCGTTCTTTTTTGATTTTTTGTCTAACTTATTTTTTATATTTCATTTTTAGGTTTTCCTTTTGGTTAATTAGGTTTTAATAACGGAAACAATAAATTATTCTCTTTAATTATTTGGTTTATATTTTTACTTCCTTGTCCGAAGTAAAGGAAGTTATGTGACCGCGAAAAACTTTGGTTCCAGATTTCAACGGAAATATCCATTTCGACCATCCTTGAATCCATTTTGACTAGTTTCGGCGTGACGTCTGCACGTACGTATGTATTTATAAAATGAGATACGCGTGATCTCGCATAACTCAAAAACGATGTTGAAATTTTGGATTTAGGACTTTTGTAACTTCTAGTTGTGCACCTCCCCTTTTGATTGCAATCGACTGAACCAAAATTCCAAAAAAGCACAAATGCAAAAAGAATTTTGACTTTGAACTTTTTCTTAACTGCAGTAATAAGTCCTCATTGAGAGTGTTTCAATGATACCATAAATTGGACTTATTTACATTGGTTCCAAAGGTATAGCCAAATAAAATTTTAATTAATGAAATATTTCGATGATAGGGGAAAAAACATCGGTTCAAATCAGACTTAGTCTCTTCTTTTTACTTTTTAGGTAGATTTCATAAGAACGTTACCTATTGTAATGTGTATTTTCGACTTTCGGAAAATTTCAACATTGCGTTTCACATCCCAAGACCCCAAAACCATCGTCATCTCAAAAGTTTATACATATATTTCACTTTTTGTGGATATGATAACTGCCGTAATTTTGCGCCAATCACTTTCAAATTCTTCCTAAAAAATAACTCGTCCCAAAATCTCGGTAGAGTTCCTTAACGGCCAAAATCGGACCATGGGAATGGAAATGGGGTAGGCTTTTTCGATAAACCCACCGGGTTGGTCTAGTGGTTAACGCGTCTTCCCAAATCAGCTGATTTGGAAGTCGAGTATTCCAGCGTTCAAGTTCTAGTAAAGCCAGTTGTTTTTACACGGATTTGAATACTAGATCGTGGATACCGGTGTTCTTTGGTGGTTGGGTTTCAATTAATCACACATCTCAGGAATGGTCGAACTGAGAATGTACAAGACTACACTTCATTTACACTCATACATATCAAGCTCATTCATCCTCTGAAGAATTATCTAAACGGTAGTTACCGGAGGCTAAACAGGAAAAAAAAAGAAAAAGACTTTTTCGAAAAAAACAAAATATCGCTATAACTTTCTTATTAAGTAAAATATCGAATTCGTTTAAAGTTCTTAGTATTTATTGGATAAGGGCGTAAAACTATGTAAGTAAAGTTTTTTGATATCACCAACCATTATCCCAGGGGGTAGAAAAAATGAGGTTTTGAAGACAAAAAAAAATCATACCTCCCTTAATAGGCAGAGCATTGAATCTGTTTAAAGTGGTTTTCTAACATTACCTAAAACTTTTGTCTGTTACAATTTTTGATATGACCAACCGTTCCGGCAAGATGACTAAAATGTTGCTGGAATTGTAAGAAGATGGGGCTTGTCGTATGCTAAACATGTGAGACTTTTATCACATGCAACCATTATCGTTTTTGAAGTTTTTCTTAACTTTAAGGTGGAAATATTTTTTATCCCCTACTTAGTAACTGTAAAATCTACCTCCGCCTTCCGGATTGCCGAAAGCGATTTTTTTTTTTAAATTAAATATATTAATGTATTAATAATTATTAAGCACTCATAAAAAAAGTTTTACGATGAATAATAATCAATAACAAAAAAATCAGAAGTTTTTAATGAAATAAAAGTTTATATACTTTTCATTTAAAAAAAAAAAATGTGTAAATGTAATTTAATAGGCGTACAAGGAAGTTATGTTTTGTCACATCAGATTTTTTATAATAAGAGAATCTACCTTTAATTTATAGATGAGTGCAAACCTGTACGTTAGTAGTTAGCTAAATTATTACAATGCAACATATGTAATAAAGAAGCTCCGATATTGAAATTATATCCATTATTGAATCTGTACAGTTGTTTAAAAAAAAAAAAAATTATTTTTTTCGTCTTTTATTTAGATTTTTTCCATTTCATTAATTTTACTGTTAAAAAGAAAGAATGAGAAATGAGTAGTATTACAGATAAAAAAAGGAGTAGAATTTAATGAAGATAATAAAGCAAGAATTATAGAGGGAAAAGTAGAAGGAAGAAGGATTGGGATACATACAGACGCTGTATGGAAGGGAAGAATCTATAAGGAAGTAAAGAAAATTAAATTTGATCGTATGAAAACTGTTGAAAAATACATGTAACAAAGAATTCTCATTTACAATATATATAAGTAGTCAATTGAATATTGTATTCACTGTCTTCAATACAGTTCATTATGTTTATTAAGTTAATGTCTAATACTACTGTATTTATATTTTTAAATAATAATAAAAAATATTATTATTTTATACAATATAAATTTAACGAAGCTGATGATTATCTTTTTCTTATAAATTGAGCTAAATTTAAACTATAACGGAAGTGTATACTTAATGTTAGATATTTTTTAACACTGTTTATGAGCGATATTTATACAGCGAAAACGTTTTGATGCTCGTAAAAAATACTTCCGTTCAAGTTAAAATTGGATTTGATTTAACATCAGAATTAATTGCTTTGTGTAGGTTTTACAGTTACAAAACCTCTGGAATTTACGTAAAACAATATACTTAGGATTATGTTTATCGAATAGAGATTCTATGATATTAATTTAGTATTTCGGCATTTCGAATTTCTTGCCGTAGGATAATTATTTTTTAACGGTATTTATTTGTGAGATAGTAAAATACTTTTACATAATATTTATAAGTGATGAACATTTAACTGTTTTCTATACGTCATGGAGACCCATTAAAATAAATTTATAATTAAAAGAAAATATTTCTAAGGTTAAACGCACCTGAACAAATTTTTAGTCCCCGTTTTTTACATGGTTTTTTATATTTACGTATTTTTATTCAGTTATTGGAAATCAAAAGATTTTATAATAAAATAATTGTTTGTTCTTGTAGGTTATCATGACACTGAATTAAATTATTTTATATACATGGAGTGGTAAACTACCCGGTCTTATGACGTCATATCCTTTGTACATGATGTTTTTAAAACGGTTCCAGTAAAATTTATCATAAAAAAAACCACAAAAGAAATCTGCTTCCTCTTCGACCTTTCTATTTCTGTATAATTATAGCTATTATTATTATTATTATTTTTTTTTTTAGAATTAAAAGAAAACATCTCTTTATTATTAAAACTCGTGGAATTTTAATTATGTTATTAATAAATCTTGTTTAAAAATAAACTGTTTTGTTTTTCTATAATTTAGTCCGTACGGTAGAATATTTCTTTTCGTTATAAATATTGTATACCTTTTAATTAAATTGTCTTATGCACCTTTTCTATATAAATTAATTTGATTTAAGTTTGAAAAACCTTATAAAATAAATTATTTTAAAAAAATAATAAAAAAATTTCAATTCTTTAAATTTTCGCTTTTTGAAATCGACACCAAAGACAATGTAGTCATTGTCTTTGGTGTCATAACATACCAACCCGTAATTTGTGCTGATTTAGAAAGTTCGAAATCTAAACAAGTATTGATATTTTCTTTTAATATTTTTTTTTTAAAGAGGGTTTATTTTAATAAGGGTTTTTTATTTTTAAAAAATAGGTACCTTTACATCTGAAAAATGGTCCTGGGGAACATGTCAAAAACTATCGAAAGAAACTATTAAGATCTTATCGAAAAAATCATTTGGTCCCGAGCAATGGCGGCTCGTAGCTAAAATTAGTGGGGGGTACTGCTCCAGAAAATTTTTTTCCGGGTCTTTTCAAGGCCATGGTTAAAATTTTCTGTAAAATAAGAGAACCTTAAAATGAATCTTTCACAAACGGTCCGTCCACCGTCCCTTATTATCACCATCCCATCGCCGCTGCCACGATTCCATTAGTTCGTCCGTCAGGATTCCAGTCTGCCTCTTCCTTTCAGCAGGTAGTGTCGGCCCTAACTTCCACAACCTCCTCCGGCGTTCTATTGCAAGATCAACTGGGAGGAGCCCAGCCAGCACCTCCACCG
The DNA here is from genome assembly GCF_047948215.1 of Lycorma delicatula. Lineage (NCBI taxonomy): Eukaryota > Metazoa > Arthropoda > Insecta > Hemiptera > Fulgoridae > Lycorma > Lycorma delicatula. The sequence continues at coordinate 74,641,423 of NC_134457.1, read as the reverse complement.
CAGCTTTGGAGACGGTTCGGTACGCAGACACCATTCGGAGGCAGCATCTCCTATGCAGCGCCTCTAGTACGCCCCGATATATCGTACCTAGTGACTCCACTCCACACCTCTGCGCCATATAAAAGTGTGGAGTAAGCCACTCCTAATAGTAGTTTCCTCCACTGCAACTAGGGCCGTGGCGATTAGGTAGTAGTCCAGCCACCAGCCTCAGTACCTTGTCCGCCTTTTCACCAGCCTCACGTGCGTGAACACCGAACCGTAGTAGGGCGTCTATTCCGACGCCCAGGTACTTTATTGCAGGGTTAGAAGCAATTCTTTGGCCCTCCAAGGTTAGTATCAGAGTGGGTCTCGTTCTCGCAGCTGAAATTACAACTGCTTCAGTTTTATCTGGGGCCATCCGCAGTCCTACACAACGCATCCAATCATTTATACTGACATTAAGCTTAAGGATTATACATTGTACAAGTTTAAAGAAAGAATTAAAGAAAAAAGGACTCATTATAGTAAATGTTATCGATAATATCAAGTGGAAATAGGGAGTGCTGCAGTTCCACAGTGCCTACAGTGCCTATACGCGAGCCGCCGCTGGTCCTGAGTGGCCATAATATGGCTTGAATATAGATAAAAAACATTACGTACGGGTTGAATTGAGAAGCTTATTTGAAGCTAGTTAACAGAATCAAAGGTTTACTGGGTGAATTAATACAGTGTAAAATGTGTGTCTGTAAATTATCTATAAATTTAACTGTTTTTTTTTTGGGAGGAAAGACTCTTGTAATAAAGTCGTTAGTTAAATCAGTAATAAAATTTTTAAATTAATTTTTTTTTCAGATTTGTTCATCAATAACTATATAAATATATTTTAAATAAAATTAATTCTATAACTAATGTAATTTTATATTATTATTTTTTTAAATATATAATTATTTAAAAATAAAACTTGTTCTTGGACATCTTATTTAAAAGTTGTATGAATACTCCACCCCTTTCATCAAGGATATAACACAAGAATATTCACGTTCATAAAATGCAGTAAGAGTTTTAAAAATTTAACTGATATTTAGGAATTATTAGAATAATTTTACATTATTCAAAGGTTTTTGTGTTGCTCAATACAAATCGTCTTATATAATGCTTGGTACACTTATACCTTTATGGGAATACATTGTAAATTATGTACTCGTATATGTTCACATGCGAAAGCATATGTGCCGAATGAGAAAGATAAATCACGTGTCACCTACTGAAAAATAACGTTACCTTAACTATCGTGAAAAATGTATTCCCGGTTTTGTTTCTGTTAAGTAAAATATTTTTTTCACAAGCATCATGAAGTTTTCTTTTTTCATATTCCTTTAAAATTCGGTGCTTTCACTTTTACTGAATACTTTAGAAATGTTTATAATTAATTTTAACATCGCCGTATAAAAAGTTATACGGACAGCTACTCTTTGAGTCGGAAGAGGAGATGCTCACCGTAGAGGAAAGCACCGGTAATACCCCAACCAATCCCTACTGTGACTAGGCCAATGGATCTAAAGGCTTTCTCTTTTTTAGAACATCTTTTTTGTTTGTAGTTTAATGTCGAGTAGGCTGCTTAATGATCTGCGTGAATTTAAACTGGTAGGTCACGTTTTAATTGGACATTTTTTTTGTTTATGGGTGTGGCGTAGTTAGAGACCAAACTCCTTTTCCGGTTTTTATATAATTTTGTAGTAAGATTTGTTGGTATTAAATGGAACGATATATATTCGTAATAAAATTTTCCGTTTCAAAATGGTGGAGCTTTTTTCGATAGGGTTGGTTGAAAGACATAGTGGACGGAAAGGTTTCATCGCAAAGAAAAAAAAACATGATGATGTAGTGGAAATACCTCCTTCGATAATTATCAATTATGTCCGTTATCTGGGGAAAAAATGTTTACGGTATTGCTAATGCGTTAACATTTTGTGGTTCTAATTTTATCCTTTTACAGTCAATTACAATTTATAATTACATATTTTACTTTAGTTTTAATAAAATTAAAATAAAAGTAAATTTTCAATTTTTTAATTTCATTTCGTTGTCGAGCTGTACTCTTCACATAACTAATAGCAAATAGACCATTGATTCTCAAACTTTTTCGCCCTCCGCCCACATTGAGAATCAAAAGTTTTCTAGCGCCCACCGAAATTTTTAAATTTATCATCTGTTAAAAACAATAATGTCAATTGCTGTTTTTAAACGTGGCATATCGTATTTCTGAGTTGAAACTTAAATTTTAAATCAGAGAATTAAAACGTATATATAATTATGTTTGGAAGTATTTTTATTAATTTCTTTCAAAAAAATTAGATTTCATCTATTAGTTATATAACAAAACAACAATAGCGATAGCATATTCAATATAACAATACAATAATTGAAACAAAGCTTTCAATTGAAAAATTACACTTGCATCAATGTGAAGGATAAATCTGATGTGCTTTTTCCCCAATTTTCTGTGGGACTTCTAACGCCCCTTTGAAAACCTTCTGCGTCCACAAGGGAGCGTTATCGCCTACTTTGAGAACAAATGAAATATACCCTTTGGTACGTTAGCGGCATACACCTGAAGTTCCTGTCGTAACAAGAAAATTAAAATAAATTAATTTAAGAGCGTCCACAGGATTTCAAGTATCTCTAACAAAAGAATCAAAAACAAGTCCGTTATTGATAATTGGAATTATGTTGATAATATATATTTTTTAGTATGATAATAACATTATCCGTTCGAATTATTTATTAAACGATTGTTATTAACGGGATGTGGGAAAAATAGTGTGTGTCGATGTAGTGCGTGTGCGTAGAATAGAGAATAGAACGGTTTACTTATCTGTTTAATAACATCCGCCCGAAAGCTTTTAATCGAGAGCTTTATCTGCTAGCTGCGTATATGACATTGCCCTCGAATCAGTGCTTTTAAAAATTAGCATTTAGTTAGAGAATAAGAGATTCTTTTTACACAGTCGTACACGTATATAAGTTTTTCTGGCATGACTACAGCATAATTTAGGATATATTATTCCCCGTTGAAGGTAGATGTCAAAATTACTATTTTTTTTATTCTTGAATGACGAAAATAAAATTTTCGTTATTATTTATTTTATTCCAAGATCAGTTACGGTGATATTCGGGGCCATTATTTTATTTCAGATCTAATTAATTTGTATAATAAAAAAATTTTATCTGCAATAGTTTTGGCACAATTGAAAATTTCTGTTCCTCTAAAACTGTTCGACATAAAACATTTATTTATTTATTATTACCGTATGTAGATAACCTGCAAATGTCAGCGGTCTTAGTTTTGTTTTTATACATTATTTGAATATTTGTTAGGTAACAATACGTGCTTAGTAAATGGAACGGTAACCGACCAGTTGCATCATATGCTCTTGGTTGGCCTCGTAAATTAAGCTAGCGCCCAATACAGCTAGCACTTTTATCAGTTGGCTATAAAACTGCTCCGTGAATTTCATCCCGGTTTTAAAACTCGTAAAAATTGGGCGTAAAAGTGAAATATGTTATATATTTTGTTTTTCAAGTTCTAGTTAAAAGTAATCTGTATTTATCTTTTATTTTCAATAAAATTTGAATTTATACGGATTCTATAAAAAATCTTTCATGATTAAAATAACAGTTATTTCTATAACCTTTTTTTCGGTACTAGATTCATCACACCTTGTTTATTTATTTTATTATAGTCAAATTATTTTTCGCTTGTGAAGTAGTAAAACCTTAATTATTAAATTATTGCTTTTATCCGAGAAGAAACTAATATAATTATTTTTATATACTATTTAAATCTGACGTAATCTATAGCCTATATGTTTGGCGTACTATTTCCCAACTTAACGGATTTAATGTAATTTTCCTACACAAAAGAGGGTTGCATTACAGTAATTGTATCCGTCTCCTAGGGTGCTACCCCAATATTTCTTAACGGTTATAATACATGTAAAGCGAATAAAGTTTCTGATGACAGTAGTATCACTTGCTTTCTCTAAGAATAATGATGTTCATTATACACCCCGCGGTGAACAGAGTGATGGTGTTATTTGTAGGGCTGGATATCGCGTACACATAATAGACTTGGTCCGCTGATGTAGAAGAGTTCATTTGGGGCTCGTTGAAAAAGGCAGAAGTTACTATTGAATGTGCCTGCCTAAGGATAGCCTGCATCAATTTGGTTATTGCAGAAGATGATGATATAATATTTTTTATCGATGACTATTTCACAACAGATCATAAACATTGTTCCAAGGAATTTGATGTGGACATTTTTAGGCCATAAAAAATTCTAAGCTTAATTCGGAGAATTTCAGAAAAAAGACAGGGACATTCTCGATGATTTTTTTATACTGTTTTGTATATTTATAGACACGGTGCGTGTTTTTGTGACTTAATTGTATTATATTAAATTTTAATTAATAATTCTAATCGTCCATCGTTTCTAATGACTTCATCATGATCATATGGTTATCTGCTCTTGGGTAGGTCCCTCGCACCATGCTCATTTCCATTCCGTTCTCTTCGTGTGTACGCTTTTATTTGTTGGTAACTCCTTCCTTCTTTCATATCATCCGTAATCTTCATTATTTTACGATCTCTCACTTTCAACTGTTCTTTCTAGCGCTATTTTAACATCCTGGTCATTTTTCACTGTTCATCCACTTAATTTTTTCAAATCTCCTTCATATCCACATTTCAAACGCCTCAAGCATTTCCTTGCCCCTTTTTTTGCAGTGTACATGTCTCACATCTGTACAAATGTTCACTCCAAACATAGTATTTGATTTGGAGTTTTTTCAAGATTTAATTCTATCTTTCTATATAATAACAGTTTTTTCCTGTTAAAAGCTTCCTTGGCCTTTGTTATTCTGTATCTTATTTCTTTTACGCTTTTGCAACCTCTCTCAACATACCTTCCTTCCAGTTATTTGTACTGTTTTACTTACTCAACCGTTCCTCTATTTGTCAGGATTTTCATCGGCTTACTACCTCCTATTCTCATCATCTTTGTCTTAATAGTATTCATTTTTATTCCATTCTACCACTGCATCTTCTAATTTCCTAACAGTTTTCTGAATATCCCGTACTTCCTCTCCTAGAATCACTATATCATCCGCGAATCTTTTACAGTTTATTTTTCTCCACCGTTACTGATTCCGTCATTTACTTCAAATGCTTTTCCTAATGTATTCTCTACATACATTTTGAACAAGGTTGGGGACAAGCAACATCCCTGTGTTACTTCTCTTCCAAAGTCAAACCATTAGGTTTGTCTATCCTTACTTTCCCCAGCTGCTTTCTGATTTAGGTATAGTTACTGAATTAATCTTGTCTTTCCAATCAACTCTCTCCTTCTTTAATACGCCCTTCAGTTTAACCCAGTTTACAAAGGACAAAATATCTTTCCCATATGTATGAAACACACACTAACTCGTTTCCCTCTTTTTATGTATCTTTTCCAATAGTTCTTATTAGGCCGCGATTGGCCTAATAGGGATAATTATCCCTAATAAGCGATTGGCCTAATAAGGGATGCGATTATCCCTTGTTTCTCTTTCCCTTCTAAACCCATATTGTTCCTCGGCAACCATTTGCTCCATTTTGTTCACTAATCTTCTATTCAAAATACGTAGAAGAATCTTCGCCGCAATGAGAGATTAGACTTATTGTTCTGTGATTAACATAGAACAATTAACATCACTACCCCACACTTTTTGGGAAACAGAATCACGATCGTTTTGAGGAAATCATCCGGCTACACGTCTCTGTTGTAGATCACATTGCACAAATTCGTCACTTCCTGTAACCCTTTTTCCTTCAGACATTTAAACACCACTCGCACCTTATCAACTCCAACAGCTTTTGCACTTTTCATATCCTTATTGCCTGTGTGACTTCTAACTTTACTATCGGGGCTCCTATTTCCTCATCCTCTACTTTGTTCCCGATTTTCAATTGAGATATTCCTAGGGTTTCTGCTCGACTGATAAAGTTCCTCTATCTAGTCTTTCCATCAATTAGGAACCTCGTTTTCTTCATGTAGAACTTTTACCGTTTGCACCGGCAATTTCTTCCTTTCTTGTTCTGTCTCTCTACTTATTCCACGTTGCCTTTCTTATTCCTTTATATATCATTTCATATAATTCTTTCGTTTCCAGATCTTCTATGTCCGTCCATTCATCTGCCAAACGGCTCTTCCTTGCCTTTGTGTTTCTCTCCTTAGCTCTTTACTAACAATAATTTGCAATACGAATAAATTCTTTTAAAAATAATTTGAATCCAGTTATTATTTACAAGTGAAAAAAATACACTTTTTTGAAGGAAAACTACAATTGTTTTCCTTTTTTTTCCAAGTAGCATATAAAAAGAAGTTATAAGTTTTACATAAGTTTATTTTTAAATAATTTGTTTAACTTCATTATTTGAAAAAAACAATAAATTACAAATATTAATGATGCAATTCATGACACGAATGTATGGAATAGAATCATTATTGCTAATTCCTTTACCGATTTAAATCTAATGTCAAATAATAAATTTTCTAAAAATTTCTTTACTTAATGCCTCACAATTTTTAAAACGAAGATACAGATACGAAATTATGACCGAAATACTGAATTAAAAATGGGCATTCTCAAAATAATAGAAAATTTTAACATATGATAATAGCAAAATATATACCACAGTACTGTGTGATGTGTGGTCATCTTATCTCCACAGGACTTCTAAATGTTTATTTTATTTAACAAGAAAAAGCTTGTTTTTTTTTATTTTGATATTCTATTTTCCCTAATGTTTTTTTTTTCAGTTTCTTATTTTCATTATTTTTGTTGAATTTTATTTATAGCAGAAAAAAATTATTGAATACAGTTGAATTATAATTTTAAACGGTTGCTTGAATCTATTTTATCAGAATACTACCGGTAATCGAGAGACTATTTTGTGAGGAAATTCTTTAGAAATTCTATTTTGATTGGGATTCACTTTCCTGTTTAATAAGTATAGAATTCATAAGTGAAGAAACACAGCATAATTCAGCCGATGTATTTAAAAAAAATTTGGTTTCTAAAGGTCGGTCCACACTAGATAAACGAAAGTTACCTTGAAGAGCTGCTCAGTGAACTGCTACAACATTGAACTTACGGATCGATATAAATAAACGTTCGTTCGTGTTCGCATTTAATGAAAATAGCCCTTAAATCTGCACTCTTATCTACGAGTTAAGTAAACGTAAGACATAAGAATACATGAAAGAAGTACATAGTAGACTATTTTATTTCGCTGTTTGAAGAAATATTTAACTAAACAGTAATTTTTTGTGTATTTTATTACGTGTTTTAAACATCTTCGTAAATTGTGAAGTGTTCATTAGAAGTTTATTTCTTGGCAAAGAAATACTATAAAAAGACAATAGAATGTGCTCATCTTTTGTAGTTGTTTAAAAGATTCTCCCTTCTCGTTGGTGTGTGTTGTGTGGGTGGGTGCGCGCGCGTGCGCGGATGTTTGTTGAGCTGTAATAACTTAAACGACGTAATGCCGTTCGAACTCATTTTTGCAATGTTACTCGTAAATAACGAAGCTAATAGTATGTCTACTTGCAGTTTGCTTTATTTTGAAACCGATAAAAATGGTTTGCTATTTTCCTAAATAATTATTTTACTGCAGCAATTATGATTATTTGTATATCATGTTATTGCCGGATATTTTTTTTTAGAGATTTTTAAGAATATATCGTTTCTATTGTCAATATATCATATAAATGTATCGATGTATTATTTATACGATACATTGAATGGGTATTCAATGTACTTAAAATTTAGTTTTAGGAATTTTCTGATCTTATATTTTAAATTTTTACAATGTGCAAAAAAATTGGGTTGTGATTTATTCAAGATTTTCTACTACCAAAATTATAAAATAGAAAAACTTGGCAACAGCGCGGCAAATGAAAAGGACAGAGCTATCAAAACTGTGTAACGGTAGAAAGGGAAAGTAAAACTCCATTTAATTCCCCACTTCAAAAACACGGTTTGTTCGTAAACCGTTGGTAGAATGGCTGTTACAATAATATAGTCGTCTGTTATTTATTGTATAGAATTCTATAAAATATTTTTAAAATAATAAACTCGTTTGTTTTAGTATTATTATAATTAAAAAATTGAAATTCTGCGTTTAATCGTAATACCGTAAATTATGTTTTATTTATTTATTGATTTAATTAATAAAATCTTGATCCAATACAGCATTTTTCTTTAGAAACGTTTCATTATTTGAATAACTATAATTTCAGACCTTCCAATATCCTAACAGTACTAATAAAATGTATTAATAATAATTATAATAAAATATCCTGTAATAATGATGATAAGTTTAATATGCAAGGCGTATATATTCTGGGTTGTGAGGATTGCGAATGGTGTTATATGTCGGTATGACCAACCGTAAATTCTCTGTACTTGCAAAAGAACACATGAACAGCATTAAAAACAATAAACCAGAAATTTCCAATTTTCCTAAACATATATTAGATAATGGTCATACATACAATCCTAATACTATTATGAAAATCTTGGACATTTCTTACAATTATTACTTCATCTTAGAAAAATAACACATTTACAGTAATCATAAAAATCTAATTAATGAGCAAACATTTTTTAAAGATGATAAATTGTTTAAACACGTCCTAAAGACGTAAAGAAATAATTTAATCAAATAAAAATATCATTCCTGATAACGTAGTTTCCCTTTTAATTACATTTCATTCCACCAGAGTATCTTTATAGTCTTTCAGTATACTGTAAGAATGCAAACAGTCATGACTGTATAAGTATTTTAACCTTTGACATTATTTTAATTTTTTAACTTAATTGTAATATTTTAACTTTCGGTTTTGAAATAAACCGAAAGATCTCGAGTCACACTTAATTTGCTGCTAAGGTGGCTTATCATTTTTAATACTTTATTAAATATATTAGCGGTAACCATGTTTTAGAAATTGTCGTCGTGCAATTAGTTATCCTGAAATAATCGATTGTACTGATTATTAAAATGTCAGTTCACTGAAGTTGCCGGATTATATGTATATTTAATATTACGTACTCGAACGGCAGATAACTCGGCATGGCAAAGTTAAAATCAATAACCTTACTAGTGAACGGCTCAGAGCTGCTGTAAAGTAGAAGAGAATTATCAATGTTTAAAGAATAGTAGGCGATTCCTTACCTCCCTTAGTAAATTATTACATTACCGATAATGATACAAAATCCATTACCTAAATACTGTAAAATTTATTAAAATTCTTTTATACAGTTTGATTTTATGTCGGGGTTGCGCAAGAAAAAGTTACACGAACTGTTTGTTACAGACGAGTTACAAGAAACCGGTATACTGGTACGATGTATAATGCGAATAAGCCTGTTATTTACAAACTACTAAACATTTTGAGCTGGAGCTTTGTCTGTCTGCTTGCGTACGTGACGTTTTCCTAACGAGTCGATGTTTTTCAAAACGAGCATACTTGTGGTCTGTTTAAGAGAGAGACAGATATCCGCTATCTTATTCTCCAGACATATAACTTTTCTTGGCGCCACAACAGTACGTATATGTTTGTTATTTATCCGAGTAATTTTGATCTTTGTTCCATCCGGAATTCTGTCATGGTGGTCGATTGTATTTATTTTTTAACAGGTAACGAAAGATATTAGGGAAGGAGTGAGAGAATAAAAAAAAAGTAAGAGTAGAGGGGAGAAAGAGAATAGAACACTTGTCTAGTTTTCCTTTTTTTTTTTTTTATTGCCTCGTTTGTAAGTAAAACTGGTCCAACTGCCATATAGTTTCACGGTCATGGGAATGAAAACACAACCGGCTGAATGAACACATGCGTGAAACATTCATCCATTCATTAATTCATTCATACATTTTATTTATAATTATAATTTTAAACCTATTTAAATTTTAAATAAATTACTCTAACTTCCGGTTTGTAATTTAAAAATGTGTTACTTTGTTTTTTCACATTGAACTTGTTTCGGTTTCATTATTTTATTTTTTTTACTGAATTATTTTGTATATAATACGTCGAGTACACGCTCAGTGTGCTTAAAATAGAAGTGAATTAGTTGGAAGATTGATAAATGTTTCCTTTTTACTCTTGTTACGTTCTTTATTTTTAAAACGTTTCCTTTTAACGTTTACTTTGCACGTATAAATTTTTTTGTGATAATGTAATTTGCGAAATCTATTCAATAAAGATGTTTGTCATTTTTTTTTATTGTAACTCGATGTTTATTTTTTAAAAAAAAGTTTTCTTCTTTCTTTGTAAAATATTGTTGAGATAATTACAACCGGACAAAATGTTTTTTTAAATCCCATACGATCAGTTTACAATGCTCCATATGATTGAGATGAAATTAATGTTTAATTAACTGATTATTATTATTTCTATTGATTTTTCTTTACAGAAATTTATTTTTAACAGATGATGAATTGTCATCATATTTATTAAAATTGTGTGAAGAAAATCTTAAATCTATTTTTCTATATGAAAAACTACAGGCATTTACCAGAATTAATTGGTCGAGTCTGCTAAATCATTTTTTGATTTGATTTTTTTTTCTCTAAATGATGTCATTTTTATTCATGAAATTGTCATCGTTATTTATTACGTGGGGAAAGAATTATGTAAGGTTTTGTTTTTTAGGACAATTAGTTTATTTTATTAGGTATCAGTTAATATGATTTACTGTTAACTTTTGAACTTCAGGGGGAATAACTGATAAACGTTTATATTCCGTGTGAAAGATTGACTAAAAAGGCTTGTTGCCGTATTCTAGTGACGTAAAAAAACGCTCTCAGTTAAGGGTTCCTTTCCCGATCATTGTTTGTTTTACTTCTAATTTACTACCATCCACAACCGGCAAATCTAGAATGTTTAAAAATACTGCATGCATGTGGTATATATACACTGTCCTTCATGTACGAGCACTACAACTACATAAGATTCCGACTAAATATAGCTGCACCGGATATCTCAGCCACTCTGAACCATCATATTCGTGGAGAGAAAAGTTCATATATCATAACAGTCTAGTATTTATATTAAAAAGTTTAACATGATAACAAAGTATTCAACATTTTAATTTTTTTTACAAATTTTATATTTATATAATGAAATATTTATATTTATAATATAAAATCTTATTCTGCGTAATTAAATGATTTAACCAGTTCAGCTTCTCTTATTTATTTGCCTATACTCAAACCGGATGTACGCGGAATTATCATAGTTTATCTGGTGCAATTGTCGCATAATTCTCATACTACACAAAATCACAGCCTTTTTTATGATGTGGTTTGCTAGGAAAGCTGTATTATTTATTTATTTATCTTTTAGATGAATTATTATTACTTCTTTATTTACATTATGTAAGAAATTTCTCTGATAAAGTACGTAATTGCTTATGCTACTGATAGCTTAATAAGTGCACTACCAAGAAAGTGCATGATTGGCTAGGATGGTTGTAATAGTATTATTATTTTTTTAAATATTTTTTTCCTATTTACGTTATGAAGAAGAATTGTCTGATGATAATGTGTTGTAGGAGAAGAGAGAATCCGATGATCATGAGATTACAAAAAAGACCATTGTTGTGATCTGAGTTAGATAAATATGTAAAAGATTTCAAAAAGAATAAAGCAGAAGAAATTTTTACCGTCTCATCACTGTGCTCTATAGCAGAAAGAGCATCGAATAAGCTTCAAAAATTAGTTTCCGTATTTATAAGAGTGAAAAAATACTCTCAATTTAAAAAAAAGAGTAATAATTATTTCCATATCGATGAATTCAGGAGAATAAAACGTGTGTAGAAAGATGAAAACCAGTTCGGTTTCTCAAAGATCATGGGTGCAAGAAGACAGGTTTAAAAAGAGTGAAGATCTGGAGAAGGCATTCGATAATGTGGAATGGTATAAAATGTTGAACATTTTAAGGAAAATTGGACTAAAATGAAGGAAATTATGAGTTATATTCTATCTGTAAAAAAATCGGGTATAAAAGAGTAGAAGATAAAGAAAGGCAAACCCCGATACAAAAAGTGTTCAAACAAGAATTTGGTCTGTTCCTGTTGCTTTCCAACTAGTAAATAAAAGAAGAATTCCAAAACTTGAAAGAAAATTCAAGTCTGGAGTAGTTAGGAAAAAAAGAAGTTAAAATTTGTTGACGTCTTTTGCTTTTTTTGGTATAGGTTGAAAATGAATTGAAGAAATATATTATGTTAGGAGAGAACTTTGATCACAAAAAACATTATAGTAAAATAAAGTTAATGAAGTATGACAGAAGTAAGGATAATGAAAAATTAACTATTACGATAAAAGGACACAAAATGTCAGAGGTTGGAGAGTTTTGATATTAATACAAGGAAGGTGAGGTTTCATGTAAAAAAGAAGATTCTTACTTTGTCAGTGGATTTTTGCGTAGGTTTTATCACTTATATAAATATTTTTTTGATAATTAAATTGACTGTTAATTTGATGGTTAAAAATAAACGTTTATTTACAATTAAAAACAATTATTCTATCATTTTTTTCTAGCACATTGCCTACCGAGATGGTAGAACGTTTTTCTCAGAAATATTTTTTTTTTATATTGAGTAGTATGTACATTGTTTCTGTAAAAATGGTTGATATGTTATTTAGCCCTTTCATGTTAGATAAATATGTTCTAAATAGATCAAACCACTTTTAACTACTCGGAGTTGTAGGCCACGTTGTCTTGAAGGGCTTTGTTGTACGTACTTCTTTGGGCGATTTGCTTAGTGCTGTGGTCCCTTTGTAAATAGATTATCTTTTCTATAATCTGTTCGTTCTCTTTTGATCCCATCTGCTAGATGCTGTAGGTATGGACGGTATGAAGTTGGACTTCTATCGGTTCCATTCTTAACGTGCAAGAACCTGATATTTTCTTGTTACGGTGCGATGAGAATTAAGAATCTCTTTCTCTTTTCTGATGGTCGCATAATAACCGTAAAGTTAAGGTACAAAATAATAATAATACCTTAACTTAATTTTTTGTTCGGCCTGAAATATTATTTTTGTTGTACATAATGCGAGTACGTTTAGTAACTGTGGTATGTAGCTGAGTTTACTTAGAAGAATGGCTACAGACTGTACGGGATCAGGAATAAAAAATCTTCGTATTTAAAAAAATAAAAGATCATAATAGAGAAAATACACTGAGTATTAAGTTAAAGGTGTTAGTTTAGTATAATAAAAATAGTGAATGCAATATAATTAGTCTAATTTTACGTCTGATATCGTTAAATCATGGAGAATAATGTAAAAGAAACAAAAAATGAAGCTTTTTGTGAAGCAAATCAATATAGGCTGTACGTACTGTAAAAGAAGTAGAAAAAATACAAAAGGAATAACGACGAGCGGATAAAATTAGTTGATGTGCATATTTGTGCCGTCTGGAAGAATAATACAAAGGAAGGCAAATCCTAAATGAAATTCCTACTTTTACCGTGATAGTATCTTAATGTCGTAGTCGGTATTGTTATGATTTTTTTTTTATTTATTAGATCACAACGTTTTGAAATAGGAGATATACAAAGGATATTACAGTAACCAACCATCCAGCACACTACAGAAGGTCAGAATAGAGGAGGCCAGTCGACTTCTACCTGTTTGTTTAATAGTCATGCTTCAAAACGTTCAGTAGCAACAACCTCAAGATTATTATTATTACTATTTTTATATGAACTGCATTTTTCATTGTTGCGTAATATTAAATGTAACTAATCTAGTTCTTTATTACTAAATAAGGAAAAAAATGTTTGGTTTTGGTTTATTTCAAAGATAGTTTTTGATTGTTACGGTTGTGTGTTGCAGTAGTGTTGCATTAAAATAGCATTAAATAAATATTGAAATATACGTTTTGTATTTGTAAATAATGTAAACTTCATTTAGAGTAGTATGATTTTTTTAACGTTCTTTAATTTCTAAAATTGACCTCCGGGATATTTCAAATGTAGATTTTTACTCGGGGATCTGACTAAACAATTTATAGGTCAGTTAAATAAATCTTCACACCATCTAATCTTGGGATAACATAAGTTACATTTTAAGAAAGTCTGAACACCTTCTTATATGATTCTTTTAATTCTGTCGTAAAAGCAATTTTTTTGATCATATGTTTGATCTGCTTCCATCCTGGTTTAAGATACTTCTAACTTCTGAAGAACTTTCTATACCGAGAATTCTCCTCGGGGTAGAATGTTAGTTTTAAATTTCCCGGTTTTGTCGTTAAAAAAAAAACATTTAACGTGGAACTTATCTGTATTATCCGCTGCTGAAATTAACAAAAAGGTATCATTTTAGATAGATGGATCACAGAGTAGAAAATAAACAATATACGCTATTATTAAAGGCAGATAAATTTTTTCATTTATTATAGTTATATAATCCTCATACTTTCATGATTCATATTTAAAAGTATGCTTCAGTAACACTAAAAATATTCAGTTTAATATATAAAATAAATCTTAAATTCCGTAAAAATATTATTATGCAATAATTTCCTGATTTTAAATCGTACCTCAAAAAGAAGGGTGGTATTTCAGGTTGACCGTCAGAATATGCCGGTGGTATCTTTAATAAGTATTATAAATCTAGACATATTCTTTGATGAAAATACGTGCAATTAACTACTGGTGTTATTTACATGCCAATTTCAGTCGTAGACTGACCGGTTTAAAACTTTACAGTACAATTAATTTTGAAGGCTACTTACTGGAAGCTTTGGCAAATTATTCTTATTTTTACAATATTGGCATATGTTTTATTGTATAAAGTAATGGTATTTATTATGAATGATGTAATAAAGGGAAACAGTATATTCATTTACTATTAAAAATAGCAACGCCGGTAACTCGATTCATTTTAAATCGATTGTACAGTGTGCCCGTAAAATAATACTAGGATTTAGCTCACATTTTTTGCTACTGCGTAACATATAAATTCTATTGTAGTTATATTTCTCATTTATGTTTGTTATTTATTAGCATTATTAATTTTACGACGTAGAAACATACCCTGACTCAAAAGCTTTTCACAGACGAATGCCAAGGTTGAAAAACAAGGTGTTTAATCAATAAATAAACAAGCAGCTTGTATAATACGTTCAGGTATATCGCTATAAACAGATGGCCCTGTTTACCAGACCCTGCTAAACAGCGGCAGACAACACGTGCGATGCCGATGACCTAACGAGGACATATGGGCTCTATTTTTTTTTTCCTTTTTAATAAGCCATGTTTCTTTGAACAATGGATGTTGTTTTTTTAATCATAAAGAAAAATAATGACGCAGTTTGAAGAGGTATGATATCGTTATTAATATACTGCTCTTTTTCGGAAAGATCATTTTGTCTCGTATCTCGTATAATCTCTTAAATTTATATTTCTTTTCATTTATTTTTGTATGTTTTACATTTTAAGTAATCTATTGTTAACAATTAAGTACTCTTTATCGCTTCTTCTTTATCTTAGATCTGTTGTGCCCGTTATGGCGTTGCCTAAATTTCATCTTTGCATCATTTATACCACTGGGGACAGTTACACTGGGGAAAAAATAATAATTTTTTTTTGTCTCAGGAAGAAAAATATGTGATTCTGATAGTATTTCTTCTTCTGAATTCAAATATGAAACCGGTTTTTCCCCATCACGCAAGGTTTCCCAGAGACAGGCATTTATAATTTCAAACATTTTAATACTTTCTGCATTCTTTCTAGTCTCAACTAGAAAGTAAGAAATGACGATTTTCTGTTATATTTTGTCTGTGGAGCGTCCCTCTTGATGGTCCAACAATAATCTGCCAGCATATTTAGGATTCCATTTGCCTTGATACCTCTTTTCCATAGCTGAAATCTCCTGATGAAAGTATTCCCCGTGTTCATCGCTCACTGCGCCATGATTTTCCGGAATGAAATGTAGGTGCGAGTGCAGGAAGTGTACTTTTAAGAATACATTACAACCCAAATTTTTATACGATGTTATAAGATCGTTGACAATATCACGGTAATTATCCGCCTTTCGATTTCTCAAAAAACTCTGAGTAACATTTTTGAATGCTTGACAAGCTGTTTGTCCTGTGGATTCAATAGTTCCTCAAACTATTCATCATGCATTAGTGATCGTATTTGTGGACCCACAAATATTCCTTCTTTAATTTTTTAATCATAAATTTTAGGAAACTTCTAAGTACATGAAACCAAGAGTATTGTCCTTGGCCTTGACGAAATGCTTCATTAATCTTACTCTGATATGTAAGAACGAATATACATATTTTAGGATTACACAATGGGCCATGTTTCACATTTTTCTGTGTGATTCGTGTTTAGGCCATACTTTCCTAATGAAATGGGTTTTTCTGTCTCTACTATCCCATTCGCACAAAAAATAACAGTATTTGTGGAACCAAGCTGCAGACCAAGAATAAGTGCAATTACCTTCAAATCACCACAAATATTCCATTCATACACTGCATATTGAAGCTTTTCCCAAATAAAATTAATGTTTTCATATGTTTCTTTCATTCTAGCAGAGTGAGCCACAGGTACTGATGGGAATTTATTGCCATTGTGCAGAAGCACAGCTTTTAAACTAATTTTAGAGGAATCAATGAACAAACGCCATTCTGTTGGGTTATGATGATTACAAAGTGTCTCCATAAGAGATGAAATTTCATTATAAACCAAGCCATTTTCTTCCGAAAAGTAGTCTTTAATTCAGAATGACGATTACGATAAGTACATACTTTGTATTCTTTTGAAGAAGATCCTTTTAGCCGGGAAGCAAGCATTTTAGACTTTCTTTTTGGATAACTTTAAAATCTCGCATGAGATTGTTAAGATTTTCTCGAGTCATTAAATGAAGCTCAGATGAACTGCTTTGTTCAAAAGTTGTATCACCAGAATCTGATCTTTTTCTTCCTTACTTCCATCAGACTCTGAGCTCTCTTCATCTAATGTCATATGTTCTGGAGGATTTGGTATGGGCAATTCTTCGCAGTGTGGAACTGGTCTCATTGCAGATTGCAATTTAGGGTATGCTTCTGTATGTTTTGAATTCGACATAATCCCTTTAATGTTTGTTAAGCAGAAGTAACAGTCAGAAGAGTGATCTTTGGGTTCCCTCCAAATCATACGAATAGCAAATGACACATGGGGTGTGCCATTTTTTCATGCAGTGAAAAGCCTAGAACACGATAAATAACAGATATGTGGGCCTCAGGGCCTTGTTTGGTCCCCGACTTTACACTTAAAATAAAGTTCATAACACTTTCTTACTAATGGAGTAAGGTTTCGCATTGGAACTAGATCATCACTACACGACATACATAACAAAAATTGTTAGGATGATGTAAACAAACTCTAGGCATGTTGTAACTAACGACTAATTAAAAGAAATAGAGTTGTAAGTATGTAATACACAATAATTCAGTCATACGGAGCACTTACAGTGATATGTTTACTGGTACACTACTACCTCACAACTGGCATCCTTCTGATGAATGTGTGCTACACTAGATCACGTTTGTAGATGTCTGTACGTGTGCTGAACGTGCACAACAGTACCAACTCTACCGTTCGAGTTAGCTGATTTGGTTCCATCATATCTACAGTACTCTAGAAGCTTTTACTTGACAATGGGCAAATGGATGAGAAAACGTTTTAAAATATTAAAAAAAAATTAAAATAACAAAAAACCTCTGGGTAATAGAGAAATTCTGAATACATATTTGAAAGCAAGATAAAAAAACTGCATTAGGTACACCTATTGGTACTCATGAGACAAAAATCATGTTGACCAGTATTATTGATATTAAAAACTTCAATGTTAGCCGGTAGAACCGAACAAAAAGTTTTTTTTTTTAAATGGTGATGAACTTGGTTACTAATGGTAACCTTAACTGTTTTGTAAGCCTAACCTTAAACCTTACGTTATATATATACTTTAAGTTACCGACGTGTAAGTTTTTGCGGAATACATGCACTATCTTATTATGTAATAGACATTTTTATAGCCTAAATATTGATGTTCGGTAAAATTACTGTTTTATCATTTTTAAGTCAAGTCTATAGTATTTGTTTGATCTTTTCAGTAGTCACTTAAATTTTCTCTCGCTTTAAATTTGATCTGTTTGTCTGAATCTGTATATCTACATATTTTTTTGTAGTGCAATATCTGATCGGTGTATTAATTGAAAAGATTTATTTTAAATATTATACATACCATTCCTTTTTGTTTTAGGTTTTCTTACCGATTGATATTTATTTAATATATTATTCGATAAAATTCATTACTAAGCATTAATAATGTGATATATTATGACGCAGCAGTATTTACGTTTAAAAAATCAACTTCTCTATTCGGTTCAATTAAGAAGAAAAAATGTGTTAAATTTATTGATTTAGTTTTTTTATTTTGTTTGCAGTAATGATTATAATTCAAATAATAAAATTTAAAATGTAATTAATTTTAAACAATACTGTATCACGTACTAAATAAAATATCGTTTAAAACACCATGATTAGAGCAATACAATAAACCTTGATATAATGGACATTACAATTTTCTGATTGATTTGTTTATTGTAATACGGCACTGTTGAGATAATCTTATGTAAATTGTTAGTGTTTAATTAGGCTTACAAATGAAAATTTAAATTGTTTTAACTTTTCATTAATCTTTTATCCAATCCAAAACCAACGTTTGAATCTCTTTGAGCTTTGAAATTTCATAACTACCTTTGATTTTGGAATAAGATTGAAAAGTTATGATAATAAACTACTATATTAATAAGGAAGGCATTCGGTTTGAATTTGATTGTACTAATCGTAATAGTTTAGAAATCTTATATCAAAGTTTTTTATTTATTTATTTTTTTTGTAATTTTTTCAACATTTGTTGAAACCATTCACCAGATAGTTTTCCTTGTTACATCAGAACTGTTCCCTGAACATGTTCTTTTTGTAGATTTTTAGCAATAATTTCGTTTGTATATGAACAAAAAATAGCTAATTGAGCTGTGTTATTGTAAAATATGAAGAGAAACGACGTTAATGGGTCTGAATAAATTAATAAACAGTAAGTTATAGCCGCCTACTTTTGATTCATTTATAATATTTTATTCAGAAACCTACGCTTTAATTTTTTTTCAAGCTGCGTGATTGAATTTAGGCTACTCTTCATCATCTGTATTTGTTTTAAATTTTAGAATAAATTTTCCTTACCGATTACAGTCGTCGTTCATGTTTCACTGATTTACCCAGAAAAAAACAATAAAAGGTTTGTCAACGAGCAGTTTGTCTATCGTAGGCAATGCTTGCGCATAATATGGCGTTTCTGATGCCCTAGGCTGTGTTAATTTCTAGCGAGTAGAGATACAATCTTGTGCAAATTAATGTGAACAAGAGGTAGGTAATATTTAGTTAGTTATATTGTTATCACCGATTCCAGATGTAGTTCAGCTGTTTCCCTCCATTTCAAGTATTGCCTGAATATATCTTTGTTTTGAGAGGTTATGTATAACCTCTTGTGATTTTGTTAATAAATTTAAAAAAGTTGCAATACGGATTTAACTCCTCATAAAAGAGCAAGATAATATCACTCAATGGAAATATTCGTATGACTTAAAGACAGACAGTGGCAGCTCTTGTTCACATTAATTTTCACAAGACAATACAAAATAGAGTACAAGTATACCGTAGTGGGAGAATGGTCGGAAATGAAGGTTATGTAAAATTCCTGTACGTGAAACTAAGGGTAACTTATAATCAACCCGATCAACATTCACCACGTCGCACTTCCTTCACTCATATTTCTTCTACCTTCGTAGT
Source organism: Lycorma delicatula (assembly GCF_047948215.1). Classification (NCBI taxonomy): domain Eukaryota; kingdom Metazoa; phylum Arthropoda; class Insecta; order Hemiptera; family Fulgoridae; genus Lycorma; species Lycorma delicatula. The sequence continues at coordinate 74,621,492 of NC_134457.1, read as the reverse complement.
AGCTACGCTGTGATAACTTTGTCGAACTGAATATTGATTTGTTGCTATCTGGGACTATTTATCCCCGGTCTTTCTTATTGGTATGATTCATGTTAAACGATGAATTACAAGAAGAAACAATGTAGTTCATTGTTTAGAGTAATAATGTTTACCATGAAAGCCCCATTTATTTGTGATAAGGTGTCGATTTAAGATCTGATTTTTAACCAAAATTCCTTTGTGCTTTTCATGCTTAATATAATAAAATTCAGGTTCAGCAATCCCTTTAGCGTTTGTTAAATTTCTAGGTTTACTACATTATACAAGTTCAAAGTGAGTTTTGAATAATAATTGAAATTCATGAGTTCGATCGATAAGGAAACGTTTCCTGAAATCTATGAAGTACCGGCTTTCAATAGATTTGATACAGACTAGTATACGTATACAGAATAATATATTTATTTATTTAGATAACCCATTGTATAAGTATATATAGAGCATATCTTCATTGTTTCAATCTGTTCCAAAAATTGTTTTGGTGTGTACTAGAACACATTTTATAAGAATCGCTTGTATTTTATGTTTGTTTTATAGAAAGAAATATTTACGTATCTATCATACGTGTTTTGTTGACGTAGTTTGTAGCATAAATAAAATAAATAAACTGTATTATAAATGCCCTCTGACCGGAGCAGTCGCGTAAAAACAATTTCACTGGACTTCACACGATGTAAACAATGTAATGCCAATTCATTTTATTTATCTCAGGGCTACGACCTCTTTCCAATAAAAAGAATGACAAATAAATGAATCAACATTGTAGAAATACAAATAATGTAAACAATAAATATAATCGTAACATATATTTGTCACGTACCGCATAGAATCGTACATGTTTATTTTTAATAACTTTACAAATAATTTTAGTTACATACTGATAGTGCAACGCTATTCTACCTAACTAATGAGAATAATATTCTCGGAACGTTTATCTTTGTCGACGAGTTTTAAGTTTAATAACTCGCTTAAAATTCAAGGCTGCTCTTATTTTCTTAATAATTTATCTGTTAAACAAAGCAGTTTCATTTCATTAACATTTCTCTTGAAAAAATTGAAGAAAAATTATGGAGAAGGACCGTTTATTGTTGCTTTTTTAACTTAAACTTTAATTCTAATTTACACCCAAAGGAAACGAGCAAAAAATTGGTACCAATTAATTGCTTTAAACTAATCTTCTTAGTACGCGGATAACTTTAAAGTTTTGAACCAATACTTTTTCATCTTCGGTCATTTTTCAAGAAATAATGATTTGTCATTAATTTTATTAGTTTCTTTTAAAAGGTACATTTGTTTTGATAAGTTGATGAATTGAAGGTATTATTTAAAATAACCATTATCACACATGGATGAAGTGACATGATAAAGAAAAATGTTTAATATTTCGCGCCAGAATGAGCGATGTACATGTACAGGAACACAAAAAAAAAATGATTAGTCATGTGGTCAACACGCGATAACAGTTACAAAGATTATATTTTAACGCGTTTGGTATACTATTTTTTCTACAGTAGTTAATAATCAGTTATTTTTAGACTTTTTTTTTCGAAATAACTTTTGTATGTCATTGACCTTGTCAGATGATGGGAAGTGTAATGGAGAACTCCTGTCAAAATTTAAAAATGTTTTTGCAGATGTTATGTTGTTTTTATTTTTCGAATAAGTCTAATATTATAATGTGGCTCTATTATTAGCCCATTTATCAAATTTCGTTTGACTCCAACGGGGAAGACACTTTCCGTACCTAGCCCTGATGAGCTTTACCGACATCTTCCAGTCTCGATTGCCTCAGTCAGGATGCCACCGATGCGAATGCCACGAATGACATTCCCATCGGTGTACTACACTAGCCTAGTTAATCCTACAAATACTTACATAGTCGTAAGTAGACCGTCTCGATTGAACTGTTAACTAACGCTACATCTACCCGAAAACGTATCTTGCGTAATGTACAATCCTGATTACAACTGCCATAAATCAATGTAATACCTTTATTAGTCTTTATCGAGGTATCGGCTTATCAAGATATGAGGAGCCGTTTATCGAGATAATTCGGTAATTTAAGGTTCAGTCTTTATTGCCTTACAGATAATAAAGGCGTAAATGAAGTAAATTTGATAATCTGTAATCTTTTTCAACATCACAGCAATGTAGAATGGGCCTTTGCAAGAATTTTAATTAATTACCTATTTTAAACGAAGATCGTATTATTCTTTTCCTAGCCTGCTGTGCAAAATTTAATTCGAATGGATTGGCCGTAGTAAACTCATTCAAATCTCATTAACTAAATAAATAGGTATATATTCTTCGATAGCATTTGCTATTAGGAAGTTTTTTTATAGTTTAAGTATTTTTAACAAAATACTGTCGCTTGTTCGCGGTTCAACAAGGATATTGAAGAAAAAAAAATACAATTTATTACTGTTAAATAATTTATAATGTATAAAATAGTAATTAAAATAATTAAATTATAAATACCAAAATATACGCGTAGTTACGATTTGTTAAAAAAAATATATTAACTAATAGAAAGTAATATTCAGTTAAGAGTAAGATAATAATCGAAAAATCAATAGTTCACTTTATGCAGGTGTTATTCACTGTTACTGTATACCAGCGTTTTTCAACCTGGGGTTGGGGTTGATATAAAAGGGGGATCGCGGATTAGCCTACAGCTTTATAACAGTATTGAAATCATTTATTAGAGAAAAAAAATCATTTACGTGTTATAAACGTTTTACTTGCATTTATAAAAATTCACGTGTAAAGAAAATTAGTTAATGAAATGGTTGCGTTTGTTTTTCATTTAAAAGTTCCTCCATAAGTGGATCTATGTTAGAAACACACAAAAAAAAAATTGTTTTCAAAAAAATTCCTACATTTAGTTTTTAGCGCATAGACGAAAACCCTTTTTCACAGAGGTAAAGTGCCTAAAGGGATTAATATTTTCAATGCTTCTGTAACTAAATTTCCATATTCACTTCGATGAGCAAGCCAAAACCTATCTAAATATTCAGACGTGAATTGTAGTTGTAACGTTTTATCGGTAGACATTTCGATGGCTGGTCGTCAGTCTCAACCGGTAACTTACTAGCTGCAGCAACGTTTTCGCTAAATGGATACAGTACCGATCTCTTCGAGAAATCATTTTATCTCCCAGGAAATACTTCGCTAACTGAATTTTTAAATCGTGCAGATGCATCTTCATACTATCCAAACTGGTGAATAATAGTGTCTACGTCATCCAAATATTTGTCAATGTTATTGAGAAAGAGGAAAGAAGGAAGCGAGTGGAAACATATCAGAATTTTTGCTTTGAAGGCGAACAATACAGATATCTTATAGCTTCTTATTGAAATCATGAACTCTGTCTATCTTTAATAAAATGTTTTTATCACGTCATTGTAAATTCACTTAAGTAGTTTAAATGCAAAAATACATCAGCTAAGTAAGCCAATAATAACATGTAATTCATTATTCTATAAAAACATTGAGATGACTTTTGTTTATTCTGAAAAGATATTTTTAATTCATCTCGCAATTCCAATAACCGGGTTTAACACTTTCCCCCGCGGTAACCATCTGACTCCTGTATGGAAAAGAAGAAATTTTTTTCTTTTCACCTATTTCATCGCATAGTTTAGCAAACAGCCTATTTTTTTACGGTCGAATTTTAATAAAATTAACCATTTTTACAGCTTTGAAAAGAAATTGAGATTTTCCAGTATATTTTTGTGGCCAAAGCATGGTTGTGAAGGTTGCAGTACGTCCATTCCGCCTTTGGTATAAAACGATCTTTTAATTTTGTCAGAAATCCACTGTACTTTTTGTCCAATCTATGTTATAGTTTTTAGTAGCCTCATAAAAAAACATTAAACAGAAAATGGTCTGTTGTATGGTCATGCACTTTACACTATAATAAATCCAGCTTAATCGGGCTCTACTGCTGCCGATCTCACCGCTAATATCGCTCACTGCTGCTGGAAAAGGGTGGGGAGAATCAGCTGTGGTGGAGATCATCTGGTGTGTTCATTCTTGGTAGGATGACCCTTAGTCTAGTCGAGTGTGGAACGACGGCGGATGCGGGGCGTTCACTGTCGAAGAGCGTTTGTCAGCTTGTGTGTGGGTCCACGAGTGTCTGTCTGCACACTGGTAAAATATTGGAGAACATTATAACGTCTTTGTGCGTTTTGGGAAATCGTCACCGTCACGGCAAACGTTTACTGACATGGGAGTACAAGACTTTTGCAACGGGAAGTGTTATTCATGGCTGAGCACCCGAGCTGAGGCGTGTGCTGCTGTTGAGGCATCGTTTCAACGATCACCGATGAAATAAACGCGCAAATGTTCTGCACTTAGACATTCCAAGCTCGTCAATGCGAGACCATACACGGAAGAAGTTAAAAGTTAAATGTTTTCGTCCAGCCGCAGTTAATGAATTGAGTGACAATGACCTTGATCGACGTCTTTATAAATGTCGATTATTGCTTGCACATCCTATAATAAACAATAAAAAGAACGTCATGTTTTCAGACGTCTGTGCGATTTATTGAAGCTCTCGTAACTGAAGTGTTTTACTCTTAACTGAAGACTTACCTCAGTTTTTTTAAAGAAATCGAACACCATCCGCCTCATGGGCTGGGATGACAGCTGAACATCTACTTGGTCCTTTTTTTTTCAATGGGGCAATTAATCAACACAGTTATCTGAGAATGATCGACGAATGGTTGCTTCCAGAATTAACGGCAAAAAGATCGCTGACATCATTACTTTTCAAGAAGACGGTGCTCCAGCGCACCGTCTTGCTTTTACTTTGAATGTCCGCAGACGCCTCAATGAAATTTTTCCGAATCACTGGATCGGACGTGGGTCAGAAGAGTTATCGGCTCCATTGCCTTGGCTGCAAGAAGCCCTGACCTCCCACCACCTGACAATTTGTCAGGTGTGTTCTTATTGTAAAAGAAGAGATCCGAAAACGTGAATAACGAACAGCTTCAAGACGCTTTTCGGTCAGCATTTTAAAGGATCACCCCTGATATGCTATGTCGGATTAACAACCGGACATGGAGGCGCTACCGCTGTGCTTTGAAGATAGTGGAACCTACTCAGACGTTCTAGATCCATAGAAGATAGATTACTCCTATCCTAATAATTTCTTAACTAGCGCAAAGAGACTTCCCTCTCACCCTATATTTGTGACTTTCTACCGGCACGATTCCCTTCAGATCGTCCACTGAAGGCCTGTTCAGTGCTAGTGCCTTTCGGTCTAGCAGAAATACGCCTGATGGGAGCTTAGTTGGAGGATGCAATGGCTCTCCCTTCTCCGGAGGGAGTCTCGCATGTGCTAAAGAGATTAAAAATTGTATGGTGGAGGAAAGAAGTATGGTTCTGACACTCCGCTGGTCTCCGGCAATATTTTTATTTCCTAACCTGAAGTTCCAGTACCCGACCCGTCCTTTTGATTATTCAGGCGTAATAGTTTCCATTGTCTGCACCTTCTACGCTTTTCTATAAGTCCTTTTTTTAGAAATAATCCCGTTGTCGTTCGTTTCTTCTAGGTTCTTCTTTCTTCTATTTGGAAGCTTCTCTACCAATTCATTCAACTGATGTTTAATGAAGTTTTCCGATTTACAGTCAATTTTCTTAGGTCGTGTAATAACAGTCTATTGGATAGTTTTTCTTACTCATGCATTAGAGCAATGCATTAGATCGTTTTTTTTTCTGTAACGCATGTGCTGCGATCGCCTTGAAATATAATGATTGCCACTGTTTTTGACGATATTCGTAGAATTTTTGTTCGAATTGTGGTCCTAATTTTGATTCCATGGTCCGTCTTAAGTTTTACAAGTGGGAAGAATTTCTTCGCTTAGTTCTTTAAATTTTAACCCGAGCAGTTATAATGCAAATTTCCACTGACGCTAACAGATCGTGCGATCAGATTTATATTATTTTTTGTGCAATCTACAAGAGGAGAGCTTTATAATCGTCCAGAAAAAAAAAAGTTTTTTATCGCTAATGTAAAACTTTGGCTAAAAAAGGATAATTAATTTCTTAAATAGGGCATTGATATCGATTATGTTGCATTAAATGTACACAATACGTGTGTTAGATTTGATAATAGAGTGACATTGTATGCAATAGCGCCTTTTTTTATTTGAAAAAAACGTTTTCTATAGATTAGTGTATTATGAACTAAGAATAAAATAATGCTGCAATATTTTATTAAATTTCTTAAGTTATAGTTGCCTGTTTACGTGAATTGTATTTATTATTACATAATATTTCTTGCGTAAGATGGAGATTGTTATGGTAGTAATTGTAATTATAATTGTTTTTATTTTTATTATTTTATTGGTTTGTTGAGTGGATAAGATAATTGAATCGCTGCGGTTAACCACAAAAAAACTATAAATATTTGTAAAATATAATTCGCTTCTTTTAACAAATTTTTTGGAGTATACACCATTCTTAAGATTGTGTTCATCGTTATCCTATTCCCTTTTTGTTGCGGCCTATTTTAGTATAAAATTTAAATAAGTTACTTTTAAAGAGATTGGTTGTTTAATGGCGGTATAAGTTAATAGTTGAAAAGAGAAAAAAGGTTAGTTAAACTGGTAGATATCCATCCATCCATCGAATGTCATTTGCTGGTAGAGTACAAAAGTCCAGAAATTTTGCCTTTGAAAAATTCATTTCAATTCAAACTCCAACCTGGGACTGAGGTACCTTTCGGGTAAAGCCTGTCTTTGTAATACTTTCTTACATAATGCAATAAATACCCGCGTTTTGAACGAGGCGCAATCTTCTATTTGTATCATCCTCACGTTTCTAGAAATCAATTTGTACCAATAAGATCCGCCGCCTTATGTTTCATCTTTTGTAATGGAAGATAATAAAAAATTGTTTCAGGTGTAAATATGGATCCGTCTCTATTTAAATTTATCAATATTAACACGTTTGCTATATGAAATCTGGTTAACATCCGAGTATTTACATACTTAAAATAAACTGTAACACAATTTTTCTGAAGATCAGACTACTAAAGAAGCGTAGAAGCTTTTTTAACTTACTTTTCAAAATAACAGTTAAGGAAACGGTGGGGTGATATAGAAATGGAGATGAAAACTACGGCTTATAAGACTGTTCTGAAACTGCTTATATTTTTAAATTATGTTTAAAAGTATAAGCATTAACTCATAAATGTGTTAATGTTAATCACTAAAATGTAAAAACTCAGCTTTCAATAAAGTAAATACTTAAATATACTTTTTTTATGTTAAATACTTGTTGCAAATTGAATTTTCATTAATTCGGTTATTATAGCTTTTTACTTGGGTACTTATAACACATTTCCTGAAAACGGAAGAAAATTTGAAAAAAAAATTATATAGTGAAAATTGGAAAACTTATTTCCGGATATCTTAAAAAAAAAAGCTAACAAGACAGTTTTCTGACTGTCTCCGGGTAAGTTCTACAAATGTGGGTTGTTTCTGATGCACTGCTTACACACACATCTTAATTTAAAATATTTATAATTTTATTTAAATATAATATTTTTTCATTTATTTAATTCAATGATTTTAACTTAATCGCACACATAACGTATTTAATTCGCGCGGGTGTGGCGGTACTAGCGGTGACGGTCGGCAGTAACTAAACTAACGTAATTTCGCAACTTATATAGAACAAATTTCGGTCGTCAGATTGGTGTAGCCGCGAGGCATAACGCACCAGGTACCAAGTCAATCGGGCGATCGAGTTCTAGATCCAGCCAGAAACGAGTTACGTTTTTACACTTTAAGAATTATTCATTTACGGATTTGAATACTAGATCGTGGATACCGGTGTTCTTTGGTGGTTCAATTAACTAAAATCTCAGGAATGGTCGAACTGAGACTTTACAAGACTACACTTCATTTACACTCATACATATTATCATCTTCATTCATTCTCTGAAGTAATACCTGAACAGTAATTCCCGGAGGCTTACCGTTCCCGGAGGCTTACAGGAAAAAAAAATTAATTTATTTAATTCTGTAGCTCACCTGTGGCGTCACAACATAGTAGTTTAGAGCATTGTATGGGGTGGGAGTGCGATTTCGCTAAACTTTTTTTTGTTGAAAATATTGTTATTTTTTAATTGTTAACAAGTGTGCCTAAGAAAAATATGACCTTAATTAGGCGAAATCTCGAGATAACCTTGTTCTACACCCTCACCCCCATGACTTATTAATTTGAAATTTTAATGGCATCAATGCCTCATATATAGAAGTAATCTGACCAAGTTTAGTCAAAATCGGCCTAGTAATTTTGGAGATATAAGGTGATTTAGAGGCCAACACCAAACACACTCGTACATACGACATTAATATCCAGAAAGTTTCCATCATGTTTTTTGGGTTCCTTAGGTGTCAAAACGTCAAGATTCGTTGAAAACCTCATATCTCCAAATTGGATCAATTCAATACTTTCCCTTCTAGAGCTATAGGTCTGCTACAGCGCTATCTAGACGGAAAAGTAATAAAACAATAATTTTTTATTTCATAATCTAAATAATTCAGTGATGTTTGGTGAGCCGCTTTGGGATTTTGATTTCTATTATCTTGTACAATTTTAAAATTATTTTTACTATTTCTATCGTTTGTAATGTTATCAAGTGTATTATTTACTCATTTTTTGTGTACATTGCTCTTCGTTCCACTGAATGTTTTCCTTCTCGTGATTGATTACGAAATATTGTCCTTTATTTATCTAACACTTCAAAATTTAAAAAAAAGAAAACAAAATATAAACATTGATTATATGATAAATATTGTTTACGGAAGTTATTTAATTTTCCTTAAATATAAAAAAAATGTATTATATTTAATCTAAATTTTTTACTATTATATGAGAAATATAAAAAATCCATTTTCAAAATAATATTGATTGAATTGATAGTTGTTTATATGACGTAATCGGTTTTTATTTGTCTAGTAAGCCAACACATGGATCGACTGTGTTAGGCGCTCGTGACATTTAGCAAGTTTATTATGAACAATATTTTTTGTTATCAGTAACAGTACGTTATCAGTTTGTAATAAATATTGTAGGCTATTGTAACACACATACGCAGATATGTCAAGGACATTTTTATGTAACTGTAAACATTAACAAAAACTTATGTTTTTTCTCTTTTAAAAGCTTAGTGTCATAAAATAATTTTAAACATAAATTTAAACAGTTGTTAATTGAAATAAAGGATATTTTGTTTGCTTATCTGTTATTATTATTATTATTATTATAAAAAAAGTAATGTCTTTATCTCTATTCGAACATTTCAACGAAATTTTTTTTGTATTGTTGCTCGATTTATTGGATTCATATTTGCAGCGGAATAGACTCGTGTCGTCGTTATCTTAGGGAATGATTTACACAGTACGATACACATGCCGTTTAGAAAAATGTTGGCAGCTGCTATTCATTATAACATAGTATAAATAATTATATTACATCTTTTTACTATTCCAACTGGCAACACTAATTTTACACGTGGGTATTATTTTTTTATTATTATTGCAAACGGAAATTCCAAGAAAAGAAGGACTAACTATTACAAAGTTTAACAAGTTATTAATGCTTTATCGATTGTAACTTCTTAATTACTTTTCGTGATTCTAAATCTTAGGTATTTATTTATAATTTGTTTAAAAAATTATGGTGGTAGATTTTGTTGTTTAAATGGGCCAGTTTAATCTGACCTCGGACGATAGTTGGTTCTGAGAATCATAACTAATATTAATGTTATTAATATTTATAGTGTTCAAAAAGTGTCGCAACCTTATGGAAGAATGTTTCTTCTTTTGTTGCATGTTTAATTGAGGAAAAAAGGGTTACAAAATGCAGCGGGGATTATTCATTTTCTCCCAGTGCATTAGATGTGTCAGTTATGTCCAGACCCAGAATGCCTTCACGGAAAAGTACGGTGTAGATGCATCAAACAAGTTCTCCATCAAACGGGTGTACGACGAATTTCAAGACAGGGAATGTGCCAAAAGTGATCGACCGAAATTGCTAAACACCAGAAAAGTTGATTGACGTGCAAGCTGCACATTCTGTTAGTTTCAAGAAGTCTGTTGAGGTGTATCTAGTCTCCGTTGGTAGGCCTACACGGCGTTGCTCAAGTGTTTAGAAAATTTTACACCCGCAAACCCAGTAAAAATTCGTGTTATTCACGTGTTTCCACACGTGAATAACACGAATATATTCAGCTTTATACCGCATATCTAAGGGGTTTTTGGAGGCAGAAAGAAATGAGGTTCTGCATAGTTAAAAAAATCTGCATTGTGATGGGATTTTTAATTTTTTTCCGCCATCTTCGACCCGCCATTTTGAATTAAAACTTAATTACTTCCTTGTACGAAGTAAAGGAAATATTGTAATCGCGAAAAATCTCGGTTTTCAGATTTCAACGGAAATATCCATTTTGACCATTCCTGAATCCATTTTGACTAGATTCGGCGTAACGTCTATATATACGTATGTATCTCGCATAACTCAAAAACGGTTAGCCGTAGAATGTTGAAATTTTGGATTTAGGACTGTTGTAACATCTAGTTGTGCACCTTCCCTTTTGATTGGAATTGACTGAATCAAAAGTGTCTAAAAACACCCCAAAATCCAAAAACATTTGTATTTTGAACTTTTTCTTAACTGCAGTAATAAGGTCTCATTGAGAGCTTTTCAACGATATATCATGTGGTACTTATTTTCATTGGTTCCAGAGCTATAGCCAAATAAAAGTTTAATTAATGAAATATTTGGATCTTACAAGGGGAAGGCACATCGGTTCGAATCAGACTTCGTCTCCTGTTTTTTAACTTTTTTTTTAATTTAAATATATTGATTTATTAATAATTATTAACCTCTGATTGTAAAAAAAAATTACGGTAAATGATAATTCAATAATAACAATAAAAAATATATATATGAAAAAATATCAGAAGTTATTAATGAAATAAAATTTTATGTACTGGGTGATTTTTTAGTCCTGTTACCCAATTGTTAATGTCTGGTAATTTTTTTCTAAGAAAGGGAAATTTTGTTTTGTGACACGAAGTTGGTAGCGATACTCAACTGGTATAGATACGGCAGTGTGAGTTGATGCTCCTTGAGCTGTGTAAACTTTTTTGCAGTTTCCGTTCGTGTTACGAACAGAATGTCTTTTACCATAGAACAACGAATTTTCATTCTTGAACAATATTTTGTTACGAAATCGTACGCGAGTGTAAAAGAATCATTTCAAATTAAATTTGTTGGTGTTCCTCCGCCAGAAAAAATGCCAATTTCTAGGCTAGCAAACCGATTTCGAGAGACAGGTAGTGTTTGCGACAGAAAACGTAGTGGTCGACCAACTCGCTTGACAGATGACGTTTTAGAGAATGTGAAACCAAGATTGCTCAATTCTCCATGGAAAAGTTTACGAAAACTTTCCACGCAAGTCGGTTTGTCATATTCGAGTGTTCAGAAAGCTGGTAAAAAATTAAAAATTGCATCCGTATCGCGTACGATTAGTTCAAGAGCTTCAGCCACCAGATTTAAACAAGCGATTGCAATATTTCCGTTGGTTCAGGTCTCTCGTAAATGATAACGGAATCGAATTTTTAAACAGTGTCCGTTAGTGATGAAGCTTGGATCCATCTCGATAGTTATGTGAACAGTCAAAACTGTCGAATTTGGGCGGTTGAAAATCCTAATGTTTTACAAGACAAATCTTTGCATCCTGAAAAAATTGGTGTGTGGTGTGCGATATCTCGTCATCGTATAGTCGGACCGATATTCTTCGAACAGTCAGTAAATGGTGAAGTATTCAGGAATAGTGTGCGCCAATTTGTGTCCCTCCTGGAATCTCAAGAACGGTATTGCTGGTTTCAGTAAGACGGTGTTACATGCCACACGTCTCGATAAACCATGGATTTTCTGCAAGAGTTCTTTGATGATCCAATAATAAGCAAGGGCTTATGGCCTCCAAGGTCCCCAGACCTCACATCTCCTGACTACTTTTTGTGGGGCTATATTAAGTCAGAAGCCTTCAAAAACAATCCTCACACTATTGATGTACTTAAAGTCAATATTACAGACTTAATCACGAACATTTCCAATGCAACTCTTAAAAAGGTTTCTGCTAGCTAATATGCTGAAAAGAGTCCGTGCGTGTATAACCGCAACGGGTAGGCATTTTGAGCATATTCTATAACAATTATGTAAGTAATAGCTATTTATTAAATCTCCTTTGTAAGTAACAAATACCTTTTTTTATTCCACTTAAATTTCCCTTTCTTAAATTACATTTAAAATTGGGTAACAGGACTAAAAAATCACTCTGTACTTTTCATTTAAAAAAAAGTGTATATATAATTTAATAGGCGTAAAGGAAGTTGTGTGGTGTTCACATCAGATCTTTTTTTTAAATAAAAAAAATTAAAAAAAAAACAATGCTGAAACTCATTTTTCTGTTATGCCTTCGTTATCGAGTTGTAATCATTCAAAGTTGCAATGACGGAAAATTTATGTTAACAATAAAACAAGGTTAAACGCGCGCTACATGAACAATTTTATTGCATTTTACATTTATAATGCGTACAATAACGAACTTTAATATTGATAATAATAAACAATAACAAAATCATAAATTAACAACTCAACAACAAATTAAACAGCTATATCAACTGATATTATTTACTTTAAATGTTACAATATTTATTTTAAATAAATGTTTTCGATCGTAAATTACTAATGAAATAAATTTTGAAAACATACCATTCTACAGTAAATATTCAAAATGCTTCCCTTCTACAGCTTGGTAAAGTGCTAACCTCCAGTGTTATCCGTTTATAACTTGTATCGTGTGTGGCGGTACACGAGCAGATTCGTCTATTATTCTTCTTTTCAATTCGTCAATGTTTGTTGGTTTTGTTTAGTAAATATTATGTTTCAGGTACCCCCCAAAAAAGGTAATCCAGAGGAGACAAGTCTGGGGACCTGGCAGGCCACTCTATGGCTCCTCTACGGCTTATCCAATGATTTGGAAATTCTTAATTTAAAAAAATTTGCCGTACCCTTAGATAATAATGAGTAGGTGTCCCATCCAGCTGAAACCATAAGTTATTGTTTAATTCTTGTCCAACATTTTCCCGGATAATTGGTTAAATCCTATCGGTGGACAAGTTGCAAAGCATCTTCTGTAAGATTATCATCTGAAATAAAAGGCCCTCCCTTTTTCTGTTTAGCCTCCGGAACCATCACAAGGTATTACTTCAGAGGATGAATGAGGATGATATGAATGAATGTAAAGGAAGTATAGTCGTGTGATTAATTGAAACTCAATCACTATTTCAGGAACACCGGTATCACGATCTAGTATTCAAATCCGTATAAAAGTCTTTACTAGGATTTGAACCTTAGAACTCTCGACTTCGAAATCAGCTGATTTGCGATGACGAATTAACCACTAGACCAGCCCGGTGGGCTAAATAAAAGATCCTACAATACAGTGACCAACGATTCCCGCCCAAACATTCACTTTCTGAGGGTGTTATGTATGAGCTTCCGACATCCATCTGGGATTATTGTCGCTCCAATAACGACAGTTTTGCTTATTAATTTGGCCGTTTAACTTAACAGTCGCTTCATCAGTAAATATTATTGAATTAGAAAAATTTGCTACTGTCTAATTTTTGGATTATATTATCACAAACTCAACTTGGCGGTCAGAATCATCTTTCAATCGTTCTTGCACATGGCTAGCTTATAAGAGTGAAATTTATTTGTTTTAAGAATGTTTTGAACTGAAAAATAACTGATATCATGTTTGAGCTTTCCGAATCGATGAATGGAGTCTTCAACAAAAGTCTGCAATACATCTAACGACTTTGATTCAGTTACGACAGTTCTTGGTTTACCGATGCGAGGATGATTGTTTACAGTACCGATTTCTTCAAATCGCTGTATTATCTACATCACAGTCAATTTACTTATTGGTTCTCTGTTTGAAAATCTATTATTAAATAATCTCATACCTCTTGTAAAAGCCGAACTCTGTCACCGTACCTGTACATCATCAACGGAGTTATTCTTTCGGTTTCACTTAAAGAAGGCATTGTTATTTGAAGATTTAATATTTAATAAAACTAAATAAATGGACGAGGAAACTAATAAAAATCTTTCACCAAAAAAACAAATTTGAACTTAATCTTTACTAGCACTATCAAACTGCATTGTTGTAAATCATTGATTCTCAAACTTTTTCGCCCACCGCCCACATTGAGAATCAAAAATTTTCTAGAGCTCCCAAAATTGTTAAACCTATCTTCTCTTAAAAATAATGATTGCAATTGCTGTTTGTAAAATGCACTGTTAAAAACAGTAATTGAAATTATTGTTTTTAAACGTGGCATATCCTATTTCCGAGTTGAAACACATTTAAAATGAGAACAATTAAAACTCATATTTAATTATACTTGGAAGTATTTTTTTATTAAAATTGCTTTCAAAAAAATGACAATTTTATCTATATAGTTACATAACAACAATAGTGATAGCTTATTAAATATAATAATACAGTAATTAAAACAAAGCTTTCAGTTGAAAAATTACGCTAACAATAAATGAAGGATGAATCTGATGTGCCTTTCCCCCCAATTTTCTGTGGGTCTTCTACCGCCCCCCTGAAGGCCACCAGCGCTCACAATGAGGCGTTATCACCCACTTTGAGAACGAATGTTGTAAATTAACAGCTGATAAGTGACAAATATCAGCTGATATTAACATTGGAAGTTGATTCTTATTTAGAAAATAATATCAGTTTACATAGCCGTTTAATTTGTTGTTGGGTTGTTAATTATTTGTTTTTTTTCTTGAATTTTTACGGGCATCGACTACTAAGGTCATTAGCCCTCGTCACGTTCTTAGAAAGAAGTTAGTATCACCATCAGGATCGTCATATGTAAGGGTGTAAAGGGCCCTTACATTTTATTTAAAAACACAAACTACACAGAAACATTAAAACACCAAAACAAAAACAAAACAACACTTATGGGGTGTAAAGGGCCCCAAAAATAAAATTTGAGATAAAATTCTCAAAAAAGATAAAAGTACTATAAAAACAATACCATACCATTCCATTTATTTTCTTATACCTGTCTCGTTTAGTTGTTAATTTTAGCACCCTCGGGGCGACAAGAACCGCCGTGAAGCAGTATATTAGTCGCGCCAGGATGCCGTAGCAGTTGACTCCTTATAAACAGTCTACAGGCAGCCATTGCGCTTACCCATAGCCTCGCGCCCTCAGTCCACCCTTGAGGGTCCCCCATGCCATCATCGGACACACCCCGACGCACTGCTCTTGAATGCAGATGAGTCGGTGGCCTAGGCAAGAGGGCTACCTCCCGTCACTATACGTGCCACGCTTCGAGACTCCCATATATAAATAAATGAAACTACCTCGTAGAGACTCTTTATCACAGCTTTAAATTTTTCACTTTTACAGACTTCTAAGAAGTCCACAGGCGTGTAAAAATGCAACTTATCTTTTCTTCATTTCCATTATCCAGATCAGCAGTAATATCATTTCTAAGACGGAACCTCTTTCTGAGGTCCTCATATATGGTACACTCTTCTATTAGATGCTTGAGTGTCAGTGTTTTATTACAAACATCGCACATTGGTCTCTCTTCGCCGGTTAACAAATATGAATTTGTTAATCGCGTGTGACCGGTTCTAAGTCTGGTCACAACTACTTGTTCTCGGCGAGTCAACTTCACGTCGCTTTTCCATTTGTATGGAGAAGTTTTAACTGAGTTTAATTTTGTATTTAAACTCCTCCATTCAGTATTCCACTTGTTTTTAACTACGTTAGTTAGACAGTTTTTAACATCTGCCACTCTTACAGGAAATGCATCCAAATCATCACAGACTGTTGCCTTTCTGGCAGCTTCGTCTGCGTTCTCATTACCTGTAATACCGCATGCCCTGGAGTTCATACAAATACGCATCGCTGTCCTTGTTGATTTAAAACGTATAAAATAGACAGGATGTTTGAAATTAGGACATCCTTAATGTTTTTGTTTCGAATTGCAACAAGTGCATTTAGAGAATCGGAACAAATTAGCACTCTCTCTTCGCAATAATGTTCTGTGAAGCGAAGAGCTTGCTGAATGACAGTAAGTTCTGCCGTATAAACACTGGCCATATCTGGCAGTTTCCAACAATGGGTTTCTCCATTTACATATATGGAGCATCCAATACCATGTTCGGTTTTAGAACCGTCAGTATAAATTCTAATATGTTCTTCGTAACTACTGTCGGTTCCCAAAAATTCCTGTTGGATGATCACTGCTGGCTTCTTTTGTATTTCTCCCTGAGAGAGATCCAACCTTGTATTTACCGCTGGCAAAAGCCATGGCGGTATTTCTCTTGTGGAAATTGCTATTGTATCTGGAATAGCAATTTCGTATTTCCTCTTAATTCGTGGTACCTAATTCTGGCTGGTCTGGAATAGGTAGCACGACGTTCATATACTGCAGCCTTTGGATGATTCATGAAAAGTTTATTATTTATATGGGCAGGAAAAGCCCATACGTTTGCTGCATATCTTAACAAAAGGATCTCTCTTCTATAATGTAGTGGCATTATTCCGGCTTCGGACATTAGACTTGTCGCCGGACTTGTGCGGAAAGCGCCTGTCGCATGTCTAATTCCGCTATTATGAATTACGTCTAACTTTCTTAAATGCGACTTCCTAGCGGATGAATATACAATACATCCGTAGTCTAGTTTTGATTGAACCAATGCCTTATACAGTCTCAATAATATCTCTTTATCTGAGCCCCAATTGATATTCGATAAACATTTGATAATGTTTAGGGCTTTTTTGCATCTAACACTCAAGTCCTGTGTGTAATCCCCATGTAAGGGATTTATCCAATATTAGTCCTAAAAATCTCACGTTGTATTTATATTGTATTGGATCATTGCCGATTGTCAACGTAGGACTTTGATGAGGAATTCTCTTCCTACAGAAGTGTAGACAACACGTTTTTTCTGGTGAAAATTGGAATCTATTATTCCTCGCAACTTCATTTAGAGCGTTGATCGCTCGTTGCAATTTGTATTTCACTATAGCAGTCTTGTTGCTGGCATACACAATTGCCAAATCATCAACATAGACGCTTTTGCTGATTTCTACTGGAATGGCTAATATCAATTTATTAATGGCGATCATAAACAAGGTACCGCTCAACGGCGAACCTTGTGGTATGCCATTTTCAAAGATTTTTATAGATGAATATTCGTTGTTGACACGTACTTGGAAAGTACGGTCATTCATATAGTTGCTCAATAAGACTGGCAGTTTGCCACGAATGCCCCATTCATGTATCTGGAGCATTATACCATGACGTCAGATCATATCAAAAGCCTTCTGAAGATCAAAGAAGACTCCGACACAATGTTTTCTTGTAATAAAGCTGTTATATATAACGTTCTCTAAGTTAATCATTTGATCAGTGGTAGAATGGTATTGACGAAAACCTGCTTGATATGGAGATATCAGGTTTTCTTTTTCCAAAACCCAAACGAGTCGATTATTAATCATTTTTTCGAATATTTTTCCCATAGCGCACGTCAAGGAGATAGGACGATAGCTATTTGGATCTGTTAAATTTTTATTTTTCTTTGGTACTGGAACAACATGAGCTTTTTTCCACTGCTGCGGGTACATTCCATCCCGCCATATTTGATTATACAATTCTAATAATCTGCGTTTTGCAGTGGTATTCAGCTGTCTGATCATATTATAATGGATTTCATCCGGACCAGCAGCTGTGTTGCATGCTTTTTCCAACGCTTTCACGAATTCATCCATTTTAAATAGTACATTATATGAGTAATTATACTCAGTACGGAAATTTAGTAGAGTTCTTCTTTTTTCGCTCGAAAATCTTCTTCGTAGTTAGCCGTTTTGCTGGCTTTCTCGAAGTGATTGGATAATAACTCTGCGATTTCGTTTGGAGTGTCCTTAATTTCGTCTTCATCTTGAAGGCTAGTTATGGGTGCAAAATTTTTACGCCCACAAATTGCCTTCGCTTTCCTCTAAACATCTGATGCAGTAGTGGTTCTGTCGATGGATGACACGTATTGCTGCCAGGATCGTTTCTTCGAGTCTATCATGAGACGTTTTGCATACGCCCTGTATTTTTTAAAGGCAATAAGATTCTCTGTGGTAGGAAGTTTCTTAAAGGTGTTATACGCCCTTTTCTTTCTTTTCATAGCTTCAATTATTTCATCGTTCCATCATGGAACGGGTCGTTTCGTAAGTTTCCCAGATGTTTTGGGAATGAATCTCGATGCCGACTTTCCATTTGTTATAGCATCGACATCGTCCCCGATAACTCCAGTTGTTTCAGGGAGTATTGTTCTAGTTGTGAAGCTTGTCCAATCTGCCTTTTCAAACAACTATCTTTTAGAGATGGGATATATTTTTCTTGTAACATCAGTTACAATTTGCACCGGGAAATGATCGCTTCCATGCAAATCGTCTAAAACATGGAAGCTGTACCTCGGTGCTATCGATTCGCTTATCAGTGCAAGATATATACAGGACGTCGATCCATCTCTGGCATTGAAAAAGGTTCCTGACCCATCGTTTAAAAGCATAAGTTCAGAATTCACAGGAACCTTTCTAATTCTCTTCCACGGGAATCTACTCGGTCCGATCCCCAAAGAGAATTATGAGCATTAAAATCACCCACCAATAAAATAGGTGGGGGAAGCTCAGAAATTAGTCGCGCTATATCATCCTCCTTCCAATCGGCAAGTATATGCTTTAAACAGTGACCTGAAGCGGACGCTTCATTCTAATGGCGACCGCTTGCAGGTTTGTATTTAGATCAACAGCTTCGGCGGTAGCTCTGGTCGATGTTAGTATGGCTACTCCACCTCTAACTCTTATATTTGGCGGTTGATCTCGCCGAAATGTATTATATCCTTTTAGTTTAAAATTTTCATTTCGGCTGAAATGCGTTTCTTGCAGACATATACAAATCGGGTCTACATCATGTACCAAGCGTTGGAGCTCATGGATGTTTGAAAAACATCCATTGATGTTCCATTGTACAATCGACTCGCTGATTTTAAATTAAATTATAGCCTAGATTTTCCCTTCGGCCATCCTTTATTTCTTTTCTTCTCCATGCTGCGAACAGCTTCGTGTTCGCGGAGAACGTCGTCGCACGTGTAGCTTCCGGTCTCCGAATCGGAGACCATCGAAGCCGCCGACGACGACGGGCATGGATCGGCGCCGGTTTCAGGCGGCGATTGAGCGGCGGCAACCTGGCCGACCCCCGACACGGGAGCAGCACCGGTCACCGCCTGTGGAAGGGGGGACACTTGCCCCCCTTGCGTGGATATTTGTGGCCTCTGTGGTTTAGAGGCCACCTCAGTTGAAGGAGGCTTGGCAGCCTCCATAACAGACTCTTTCTTCTTATCCTGAAGGATCTCGCTGAGACGGACTTGACCTTCTGGTTTGGCGTCCGTTTTCTTTTCTACAGGAGCAACTTTCATTTTTACAGATTTATCTTCAGCAGGCTGTACCACTATCTTTGGCTTAACAAATTCTTTACTGCTGAAAGGTTTCATCTTGTTTTCGATGATCCTTTCAATCAAGCTAGCCAAAGTAGGCGCAAGTTTGTTTATAATTTGAGTCTCATCTACAGCAATTGGAGCAGAAGCAGGAACAGCAGCCGCAGCCTGAGCATAAGTTGTTGTTGCTCTAGGCTTGCGGGCGTTAACAATCCTCATTGCTTCGATGTAGCTGACTTTCTGCAGGGTTTTAACTTCCTGCACAGCTACCTCGTCTTTGTAGACAGGACAATTCCTGGATATACATGAGTGCTGTCCCTTGCAATTGATGCATGTAGGCGACTCTTTACATGGCTCTCCCTCATGCACCTCTTCTCCGCACACGCATATTTGCGTTCTCTCACATTTGATAGCGGTGTGGCCAAAGCGTTGGCATTTGAAACATCGCATTGGCTGCGGGATAAATGCCCGCACATCCAATCGATATATTCTCGCTCTTATCTTCTCCGGCAAGGTAGGCCGGTTAAATGTGAGAACATGAGAGGCTGAAGGTAGGACTTCGTCATTCCTCCTCATGTTCAATCGGCGACACTCTATTACACCTTGTGATGACAACTCCTCAACAATTTCTTGCTCCGAGCAATTTAGAAGATCCCTTACAGACGACCACACCCCTTGAGGTGTTGAGCGTACCGTGGGGATCGACACGTACAGCCAGTTCTCCAATCTTTCGAGACTGGGCATCATTTACAGTCTCAACATGAAGTCGCGTGAAGGTCTTCCTTATCTCTTTAACAGGACCCCCAGCGCATTTGGTTATTTTCTGAGCAATGAGAAAAGGACTCACCCTCGAGAAATTTCCATCCTCCTTTGTAATGACCAAATATTTGGGTTTCGGTACATTACTACTCTTAAAAAAAGCTTTTTGTAAGCTTTTTCTAGCCTCAATCTCAATCTTTCTTGATTTTTGCACTCTTCCTCCGTTTCGCCTCAGGCGAAACGGCTGATTCCAAACGAGGGTGTTTTCGTGAACCCTCTGCCACGTTAGGTTGTTGTTCAATTATGTTCATTTTGTTTATCCCTTCTGTAGCAAGGCTAGCCGCCGGGGTACACCCCCACTCCAGGGCTACTAACCTTGGAGGTCCGATCCGGTACTCCGGTGGAACCGGCATATGTCCTGGCAGAGACCGGATGCGCGATCTCTGCACTGACTCCAGGCTCCTACTCACCGACGCTTTCAGAGCTCCCATGCACCGACATACATCGGCACCATTGCTACATGCTTGCCATCGCAGGGGGCATGTGGACAACGGAAGGGTCTCTGTTACACCTGCAATAACATTGACCCCGGCCGCCACATCGCCAGCTCTAGATATGGTGTGAGTCCATTTCCAAGTCATTAGTAGTTCATATCCTGCAGGTGGCCGAAAATTCCAATCCATATGGTGACCTGAAGATGGAGAAGGTCTAAAGATAAGCATATCCAAGGAATTTACTCGGAGCCCCGTTAGCCAGCTATATGTATTGTACATAAGTACAGCTGTTGCCGCCCTGGACGTGGAACATAGATGTTGTGTTCCGGACGTGGGGATTATCTACCTCAGGGCAAAATTTGTTATTATTTATTATTATCAATATTATAGCACTGTTTAAAGTTCGTTATTGTACGCATTATTAATGAAAAAAACGAGTTTCACCATTTTTTTTTTTTTTTGTAAAATTTTAAATCGAAATCATGAATCTCATATGAGATACTCTCCTATTAAAAGTATAATTCAATATCGCGGACAAAAATTGAAAACCCACCATAATGCAAATTTTTTTAACTGTGTAGAATTTCTGCCTCCAAATAACTCTCAGATATGCAGTACAAAAAGTTTGCATACTTAAGTATCACCTGTATAATGTTAAAAAACATTAATGATTGGAATTAAAAAACATTAATGATTGGAATTAAGTCACTACAATTATAAATAACAATTTTCTGTATTATTTAATTGTAAATTTAAGTTTGAGTTTGCTTCTTCTTGTTAAGTTTTATTGTAATTGATATAACATTGTTCATCAGACGTTTAACGTCACTTTTGCAACGTTCTGCACTTCTGTCACGTCTTCTACAATGTAACCTCTTCTAGTACGTTCGTACTAGCTAAATAGTATAAAAATTTCAAAATATTATTTTATTTATTTGTTATTAGCCTGCTTTTCCTATATAGTCTCTATTCTTTTTCCTGTATCAATTTCAAGTATGCGTGCGCGCGTTCACGTAGATCGTTGATCACTATATTAGATTTTTATTTAATTTTTAGTAGTTATTTTTTTGTTCCCGTTATGCATTTACATAATTTCTTTTTTCCTTTCAGCGCTCGATCGGTAGGTCAGCTATTGCAAATTGATGATACTCGTACATAGTAGTTTACCTTGAAAGGCAAAGGTTAATGTTTATTATTATTATTTTCTTTTCATTCTTTAAGACGATGTCTTATCAAGGTCCTTGCCCTACTAATTTTATTTGATAAAATTTCCAAAAATTAGCTGTTAAATGTTATATATAAAATTATTTAGCTTTAAGTGTGTGAAATTATATTATTATTGATATACGCTAAATAAATTCCAGTTTTTAGCATTATATTGCTGAAAATCATAGTTCGTACAGTGAGTAATCATCTATGTATTATGATTGTTATTATTTATGTACCAAATACATTTCTTACAGTAGTTGGTCTATTATTATATATTTATGAATAGAAAATGTTCTGAAGCTTTTAAATATTTCTATTCATATATAAATAAATTTTGGGCTTTATTATTTATGAATATATTTAAATTTAATAGTAATGTCAAATGTTCTGTATAAATGATAATGTTTTTTTTTTTTATTTTTATAATTTATTATCTGTAAAATCAGATTATTTCATTTGTATCATGATTTGTTTGTAAAGTAAATAAATAAATGTCTCGTAAATTAAATCCTGGTTGATTTTTATATTACAAGATTTACTGAAAAATAACATCTTGATCCAAGCGATTTTGCATTTAGATGACGCAATCCATTGTACTATTAAATAAGAAAACATCATTATCCTGTTTACTTGGACATAACTTGTAATTTTATAACTTTGCTCCTTCGTCAATCTTCTTATATCGGTTTTACCAGATATGCTTCATAAATAAACAAATCGTAATTAATTCTCCGCTTCGCTTTCTTTCTTTGTAATAAAAATATAAAAGAAAATTTTTAGTGTTTGTATATTTGTAATGGAATAATTTTGGATTTTTAACATTATGGACTCATCGGTTTGTATAATTAATCATAGTTTGCTTTTATTTTCTTGCATAATATATATCAGGGTTGTAGCGGTTCTGTTAGCAGATGGATCGGTTTTCAGCAGTATCTCGTAGCCGAGTCTTTTTGAGGGAGGGTTTATTCTCCCTGTACTCTACCTTCACGCTCCACAACATGTGATCTTGTCTCTCTTTCTAATGTTTTGCAGATATTATTTAAACAGCGTGTTGATCGAATTAAAATAAATTAATATTCTTTGTTACAAAACGAAGTTCTTCTCGGTAACCTGGTTTCGCATTGAGATTGAGTATAGCACCTAGTAGCGAGTTTGTTGACGTAAAGTGGGTCCTATCGTGTAAGTTCGAGTGCTTGAGTTAACTTGAAGAGGCACTGAGGATTCTCTTCCTGACTCCTTATCTTTAATGATGTCGGTGTACTATTTTAATCTATCCCCTTTAATTCTTAAATAAAAAATTTAAAGCCTAGAATATATTTAAGTTTTTAAGCCTTACACTCTTAAAAATATGTTGAAGATTTATTAAATTTAACGTATTTTGTCCATAATTTCAATGAAATTGAAACTTGTATCGTAAGTAGATAAATATTAGGTATTTGAGGAAGGCAGTAGTTTCTTTTTATAACGCGATATCTTTACCGAATGTTCGCTGTATCGATCGAGAAATAAATTTCAAAATAACTTAAGTTCAAATATTAATTTGATGAAAATTACATAAAAACCTAATCCAAATTAAATAAAATAGCAGTGACATCATCATTATTATTATAATACGACTAAAAATACATAGCTCGCATCAAGTTAGAAAGCTATGGGTGATAAAAAAATCGTTGAGTCATTTTTTTAATAAAAACAAGTCTGATGTGGGAAAGTCGATGAATCATTTATAACTAATAATCAATCCTAGCAGTAGAATAATATTAAAATAATTTTTGATCATTTTGACACGCCTTATTGCAGTTTGTAATTTATATAACTTATAAAATATAATCGCATATGATTCTTAAACGCTTTCATAACGATCGTTAATACGTCGAGTTTTATATGCATTGTAGACGAACTGACGTGAATCACAGGTATTTCCCATAAATTATATACCCTTTTTCGAAAGCACCCTTTCTCAGGATTAGAAGAAAGAATAAGGAGTGATACGATTTCCTTTTGCCTTCTTCGCAGACTCAAATATACTCTTCATTATCATCCCAAGTCCATCGAACTGCAAGTGATATTTGGCCTATGCATGGAACCTTCACTCTATTCATCACAGCTGCTGCTGTTCGTGTAGCGATTGTTCATTACTCTAAAAGAAAGGAACTTGCCAGATTTAATTTCGCATTGAGATACGAGTTTTGTATGCTGAAAGAAAAAAGAAATAGTTTTCTTTATATATATTCAGTTTTTATTTGAACTTGCTTTTTGCATATTAATGAAATTAAAAAACAAAAAAAGGGGAGTATTAAATTATTATTCATGGAGTTACATATATTTTATTGTTTTTACCTTAGCCGCTCTTGTCAGTACATCGAACATTATAAAAGTTGAAGTGCAAAATGTAAAAACTATTTAAAACCATTAAAAACTAAAAGATTCATGTTTATTTGCTTATCTCCTTGGTGGGATAGTATCTTTTATCCCGAAGAAGATTCTAGGTTCGTCGGTCCGAATGTCGGTTTTACGCGCTATCCGGATGTAAAAATTCCGTAAATCCCTTCAGCATAAAAAAATTGTATATTCAAATAAAACCCAGTAATGAATTTCATAACGTTTCCGGGTATTCCGGTTTTTTTTTTTTTGGGGGGGGGGGAGAGAATAATAAAAACTAATTAAATAAAAGTTTTGGAATTTGTGATCCCGATAAAAAATGTCAACTTTTGTGAGAAAAACTTATTTTGTTTTTCCTCCGAAAACTCCGAAACTCATTTTTCCAATTTTTTTAAAAATTTAATACGTTCTTTCCCTCCGAAGGTAGTACCTGTCTACAAAGTTTGAAGAAACTCGGTCATCGATATACTGTTTTCTTTCAAGTAGGAGGCGTATATACGTTTAGATATGTATTTGCTGTGAGAATTTTATCTTTAGTTCTTTATGTCCGAAAACGCTTTGTTGTCGAGTTACGGCTAGAGAAAAATTTCGGCAGTATTTCAGTTCCCCCAGTGAAATGAGGGAATACTGAAACATTTACATTTAAGCGTTTACATTTATATTTGCATTTACATTTTACTGTTTTTTATGTTATTTGAACTGATAAATCGATTAAAACAGGTTCCAGAACTGAATCTCCCGTAGTTTTCATTACATCCAGTGTAAAACAGAAGAATTCGGTGACAAAAAAAACACTTTTTAAGGTATGAAGAACAGAAACATTGTTAAATGACTAATAAGTGCGTAAGTGCGTAAATTTTATTACATTCCGTTCATTATTTCGATTAGTTTACATCATCTTATATGTGTATATATAAAGCACACACACACACACACACACACACACACACACACACACACACACACACACACACACACACACACACACACACACACACACACACACACACACACACACACACACACACACACACACACACACACACACACACACACACACACACACACACACACACACACATATATATATATATATAGGAAAGAGAACCTAAACATAAGTTTTTAAGTTTTTTTTTTACAATAAATTTATTAAAGATGAACAAAATAAATCTATGTAAATAAAATTTAAATGTTCGTTTGTTCAAAATCTTACATCTCCGAAAAGTTCTTCACCGATGCTTTGAAATTTTGACACAACGTTGCATTCGAATACGCGCGTGTTTTTATATACTATGTATACCTACTTGTAAAAAAAACATGTAAAAACATGCTTTTTTTGAAAAAAATATAAAAAGGGAAGAAGGGGAAGGTACATAAGGGAAACAGAAATGGGGAGAAGGAAAGGTAAAAGGGAGAAAATGGGGTAAAGGGATAGGGGGAAATGAGAGAAGGGAATGTGGTAAAAATGAAAATGAGAAAAGGAAAACCGGGGAAAGGGGGGAAAAGAAAGGGAGATAGGGAAAATCGAAAAAAGTAAAAGGGAAGAAGGGGAAAATGGAAAAAAATAAAAAAGTGGAAAATAGGGAAAAGAAAAGGGGAAAGGTATAAAAAGAAAATATAAATGGTGGAAGGAAAGGGAAAGGTGTTGGAAAAATTGAAATTGGGGGAACATGGATGGGGGAAAGGAAAAGTGGTAAAATGAAAGTGGAAAAACGGAAAAGGAAAAGGGAAAGGGGAGAGGGAGAAACGGGAAAAAGAGGAATAGGGAAAGGTTAAATTTTGTGAAGTTCCGTAATGTTCATTTTGTTAATGTTTTATCAAAATTTCAATTGTGTTCATTTAATCTATATATATATACTCAAATCAATAGCAATAGCGAAGCACGCCGGGTCTGCTAGTAGTATATAAAAAAAGCATCCTTTTGTAACTTTTTGAAAACAGAAATTAAATGGTGAACAAATTTCAATAAAATGTTTTAAATTAATTTTATTGAGCTTAGTGCTATATAGCTCTCTCTCTTCTATATATATATATAGCTGTGAAAATGGACGAGAGAAAAAACAGAAAGAAAAATAATTAATTGAGCTTTATAAAATGTGAGTTATAGAGAAGAAAACGTTAACGATTGCTTGGATTTGTTGTAAAAGTTCGAAATGAAGAGGTTTAAATAAGAACGAGTAAAGTAAGAAGGTGGGAGAATCTGGTAAAAAGATCTCTTAATTTATTTACGGGTTATAGAAAATAATTTACGGGTTAATGAAATAAAACTACCAAAGATTTGTTGAATTGCATCAAACCATTCGTATGACTCATACCAAATTTAAAAAAAAATATTTTAAATTATTGTGTATAAATAAACGGTTGTTACGGGAAGTATTACTTCGATGATTACGATGCAGTCATCTGGTCGTGTTTACTCATACCATTGACGGCGATAATTTTGTTGTTGGGAGGAGTCCGAACGAAAGTTGAATGAATGGAAGCGGCCTACGGCGTTTGTGTTGTGGAGTGTGTATTTGTTGTGATGTATACGTTGCCGTCGTATTATCGCCCCGCCACGTTTCAATTTAAAGATGGTGGAGAATTGTTGTTTGGTTGGTAGGGGTATCAGACTCCCAGGGACGTAGGCTCCCGTAGCTATACTCAAGGTCATCGTCTTCCCTCGACTAATCCCCCCACTCTCTTCCGGCTGTCCTGTGGTCGTAGTTGTTTATTTATTTTATTTTATTTTTTAATTTATACACATATTTTCCTTAAATCTTCCTGTAATATGTATGTTTCTGTGTACAACCACACGATAATTTTTATGTCATATTATTGAAGAGAACTAGTCAAGGCGAGGCTGTTATTATTAGAACTGCTTTTTTTCAACTTCTGTCATTATTATTTTGTCGGAGTAAAACTGCTTTACGAAAAAAAAATAACATAGATAAACCGTTTTAAGAATATTCGTAACAAACAGCAGTATAATAATACCTATTCCTTGTCGTTTAACTTAGGTTTATCTTATTATCAAATACTACGAAATACATAAATAATTATAATTTTATTAATTTTTGTAAATCATTAGAGTTTTATCAGTTAAAAGAACGCTTACGGTATTTCACAAAGCATTTCATGACAGTGATTATGGTATGAAGATTACTTCTGCGTAGTCATTACTAACTGCATTTGACATATTTTTAAGATAATAATGTCAAATGTTTACCATTATAATGATTGAAGTAGTACATTATTTAGCCTCCAGTAAAGTACCCACTGTTACAAATGTTTTCTTAATAAATGTATTAGTAGTTTTATAAACATATAAATCTGACTGTTATAAATGCTATTTTTAATAATCATAAAATCAATATTTTTAAAAAAGTATCAAACGATTCTTATTGATTCAGCAAGTTATAGCTGGATATATTACTATTTCAAAAGCCAAAAGGAACGTATTATTTATCTTTTTTCCAACCAAAAATCAAAATCGTCTCAAACACATCAAGCAGAATGTCAAAAAACGGTGTAATTTATGGTGAAGTTTTATTATAAAATTATCATTATGTTTAAACCAAACAAATTTGAAAAAATGGGTATTTTTAATTTTTTTCTGCACCTCTGCCTTCTAAATCATCTTCCAAGAACATTTTTTGATTTTTCTACATCTGCTACGTAGAAATAAAAGTAACAAAAAATCCTCGATTGCAAAATATACAACCAGTGCAAAGTTATCTAAGATTTATTTTTGTTTGGGGTGAGGGGTGAATTATGATGAAATTTTATCACAATAGTATTATTATTAAAATTTTATTAAAAACAAAAAAATTTGAAAAATTCCAAAAATTGATATTTTTAAACGTTGGTCGGCCTATGCCCGAACTTTGATCAGCCCTTACCCACAATATTCCTCCAAAGTAGTTTTTTGGGTTACGTAACTATTACTATGGCTAAGAAGACAAAAAAAATCAGTTAAAAACTATGCAATAAATAAAAATAACTATCTTTTTATTTATTGCATATTTTATTATTTTTTATATTTGGGTTATTTTTTTATATTTTTTATATTTTATATTTGGGTAATGGGGGAATTTTGGGGCAAATCTTTCTTTAAAATGGTAACATAAGCATGCACGCATGTACTGAGCTTGATATAAAGTGGGGTTATATTTGCAAAATTAAAAAAAAAAATTGGTTTCGAAAAACTTTCTACCTTCACCCTTAGAGATTTGACCTCAGAATTTTACCAACAAATTGTCCCATACACAAGAGGCCCTGTACAAAATTTTATCAAAATCGGTTCATCCAGTCAAATTTTATTAACTTTTAAAACACGCCAATACTCATACTTACATTACTCCCGACTTCTTTTGCTTTTTGGAGACCCTGAGTCATGAAAAGTTGAGAAATGCAAAACACCCGTACCCCATTTTTTGATTGTATTTTCTTTCCTTCTTGTAGCATAGCTATTATGCCAGCAAAATAAAAATCATATTAATATGCTATAAATATGTTTTAAATTAACGAAAAAGTTTTTAAATTTTTTCAAAACTTGTATGCAAAATTTTTTATTCATTTAACTCCAGATAAAGAAGTCTGTAGCCTTCGAATCTAGTGATTTTTGACCGTTTGAAATCACTATTTTTTAATATTAAACGATTTGGAATATCCTTTTAGAAGGTTCATTGTCATATTTGTTTATGATAAGTTTGCTAAATTGTTATTGAAAATTTAATTGTTCAGCTGTTTACCTATTTATGTCGAGAAAAAATTTGAATCGGGGATTGTTGACTCAACTTGATGGCATTCCTCCTCAAAAAAAGTAAGCCCCCCAATAATTTTTTTGGGTGAAAGCACAGCACACGTTACTTATTTATTTTATTGTAAATGCAGAGTATGATAGTTGAATCTTTGTAGTTTGGTAGTTCCCCGAGTAAACTTGCACTCCAAACTCATTCTAGAACTTTGTGCTATGTAAGCGGTATATTCCGTAACTTATGAATTTAATATTCCACTTCACCATTGATGAGGTCTCAAATTAGGGTATTTACTAGTTTCTGGACTCGTTTCTCTTGTTGTGACAGACAATTGATTTGTGATCAGCATAATATTCTAAAAATCATACTGAAAGACCGACGGAAGGTCTAAGAGCTCACTAGTAAATGGTTGGCACTGCATATACCAATTAAAATCATAAACCCACTCAGATGGTGATGGGGTTTTTCAGTCATCCAGAAATTGTCTACTTCTTCTTTTGTAAGGATTATGAAATCACAGTAATATTGTATACATAGTAAATAATTTGTTGGTGCATGTCCTTGTAAACTTAAATCTTATAAGGTATGAAACGTATGGAAGTACTTATAAAATTTTCTGTACGGTATGTAAAATTCTGAATTTGACAGAACGCTGACGATAGAAATTTTCGAGTCCGTGTTTTATTTTCGACTGCAGTACTGTAATTATAGTCGTAAGTTTTGTGATAATACCGCTATTTTCGAGCTCGAATTTTTTAGTCTACCTGTTCTTAAATCTCTAAATATTACTAGTTGTTAAAATTTGGCCACCAACTTCTGTGTGGTGATAAATGACAGGAAAATTCTAAAATTAAAAAAGAAAGATATTTTTATTTTTCAGAAAAATGTGTTCAGGTTTCAAGATAAAAAAATAATTAGTTGAACGTATAACGTTCCATTTCATCTGTGTTGTTTTTATATGTTACGTAAAAAAATGTAATTAATGAGAAAAAGTTATAGAATATTAAATATACGTATGAAAAAACATATGGATTTGTACAAATGTGTGACCCATTTGGCACTTTTGTGGTTAATCTATGAATAAAATATGTTTTTATCTTTAACTTAGTGCATAGAAGTGTTAACATATTCTATTCTGCATACATACATGTGTGAAATTCAATGATAATTATAAAATGATTATTGCAATAATAATATAATAAATAATAATATCAGTAAATATGTAACTTTTTTTTTTGCTATGTTAAAGTGTTATAAAATTTTAAACGAAATTAATGATATCTAACAGTATTGCAGAATCGCATTTTAAACAATTTAATGGAACGGAAAAGCCTGTAGCATCGGCTACACGCCCTTATGAATTATCGAATATCAGAATTGAATTAATTTGTGCCGCTGCCATTAGAAATTTAACGTTATAAGGGGACGGTTAATGTCTTTTACTTGCAACTTGACAAACTAATAAATAATAAATTGGCGGCGAATTGTAAATTTATAATTTGATAATGCTTTGCTAGACTGCTTTGTGCATTAACAAATCGATCGGATATTAAACATCATCCAGATAGGCAGTATTATTACATCAAAAAATTTGAACTTTAAACTTTCGCAATAAATTTATGGCCTTTAAACTTCTATTATATAAATTAAACCCATTAATTTGAATTTTGTTGATCTCAATAATTTATTTTTTTATCCGTTCATAATTAATTTTAAAAACGAATGTGAATAAATTTTATTGCACAAATTTGGTGTAAAAGTTGTAAAATTTTGATGTAAAATTGTACTAGAATCCTGTAATATAATATTTTTAGTATTATATTTAGTTTCAAGGTTACTGAAGTCGAACCGTATTGATTCTGTTTCTAAGATACGATAAACAAGCTTATTCTTGCTTAGAAGTTTCCCATTTACTTTCCTTTAGATGTCTTCTAGTAAAAAATGTATTATAAACTGATCTCGTTTATCTTATGGGATTGAATTCCGGGATTCAACAGCTGAGGTTCATTTAAAAAGGAATTCTTTTATAGAAAAAGCTACCGTACCGATTTGTATCACCATACCAAGCCTATTGTATTTGGATTAAAATGTATTGACAGTCTTTTTAAATACGTGAAAAGGATTTCTAAACTATTTTTTTCCACCACCTTTTAAATCTGTAATGCTTTTTGTGGTAAATTCTAACACTTTACTGGTATGTTATTCTGTAAAGTTATCATATTACATCATAAGATTATCACGCATGATTGAAATTTAAAAAAAGAAACATTTTAACCTATACGTAACATTTATATACGAGTATATTTATATAAATACATAAAAAAATATATTTATTTTTTTTTTTAAACGAGATATATTTAAAAACCTTCTAAGTTATGCCAAGAAATTTGGGTAAAAATTTGGTTGCGATTGATCGAGTAGTTTTTTTGTTTATTCCAAATAAACAAAAACCCTATTCCTCTTTATCTAATAGTATAGATAACAAATTGTTTGAACATGTGTTAAATCTAATTCATATCCTTACTTTTAAGATGCTTTCTTATGTTACTATTTTCTTCGTTTTCCTGGATAACGTTGGGTGATGGCGGTATATTGTTCGTATTAAATGGGGAAAAAAATGTTTTTCCGTCCATTTTTTTTAACCTCCGTGACTAAAGAGTTTGGTATATTTTAAGGTGTTTTTTATTTCGAATTTTTACTTTTCAGCTATTTTTTTAAGTCGATTTAATTTTTAGTTTTACTATACACGGGAAATAGTACCAGTTTGTAGCGTATGAAAAATTGTATACCTGGACCAGGATTTGAACACTGAATCTTCATCTGAAAATTAGGCAGACATTTTATTTTATGTTACGAAATGAGAAATATATTAACTTGTGATATATTTGCCACATTAACATTCCTGTACGCATAAACGTGTGTAGGCTAATTGACTATATGTAGGTTGTGTAACCGAATAGTGGTCTTGGGATAAATGACATTATTGTTATTGAAAAATTAAATTACGTTAAAAAGTTTTCTTCTTATAGCCTCTTTTATGCGTAGAATTGTTTTATTGATATGGAATGATGATAATGCGGATGTTCATTAATTTTAATTTCAAGAATGAGAGTAAGGAGGAGACAAGTCTGAAGAGTAAACTGTACTGCCTAAATGTCTGTAACGCTATTTCAGAATACTTTACGAACCCGTAAACTATTGTGTTATAGGACACTAAAAGTTACTGTCCCGTACCTCTTCTTTCTTAGTACGCGGGATGAGCGTGCGCTTGTGTTTATATTAGTTTCATAGTGTTATTTTGAAATATTCAATGCGTATTTATTATCTCGCTTAACCGAACGTTATATGTTTAATAGCAGGATGTATAAGATACTTGTTTCGGGTACGCCAAGCGGTTGGAGGGAATTATATTTTAGGACATCTGCTGTTTATTCAGGAAGCAGGTGTAGCTAGGAAACCGACAATATGTACACGTGTTGTTGAAATTGATATTTTTATCTTAGGAGTTCTTAATTTTATTGTTTTTTATTTACTAGGTTTCACCCCTTTGGAAAAATCAACGGTTTTTGAGACTGAGAAATAAATTATGTTATTTGACAATTTTTTCTAAATTTAACTTTTCTGAGAAATAAAATAGGTATTCCCGAATTTTGTATCTTTGGGAATTATATAAGCCTTAAAAAGGAGTGAAGGATTTTAGGAGAATTTTAGTTTTCTTATGGAAAGGAAAACGAGAGGACTGATACACATTACTGGTATTTTACATATTATGTAATGATGCAGCTCATCATTATAACAGTAAACATTTTTATTTTTTTCTAGGTATGGTATAATAATTTATATAACAATTTTACCTTTTACTTAATTAATAAAGTTTACTTTAATAATTTAAAACATAATTTATTTTAATTTTTAAGAACTTTGGCTCTTGATATCCTTTTTCATTTTTTCACCATTCTTTTCGAATCGAGTGATCAGCAGACCCTCTACCTTCTTTTTTCTGTTTAGCCTCCGGTAATTACCGTTAAGATAATCCTTTAGAGTGTAAATGAAGTATAGTCTTGTACAGTCTCAGTTCGACAATTCCTGAGATGTATGGTTAATTGAAACCCAACCACCAAAGAACACCGGTAGTATCCACGATCTTGTATTCAAATCCGTGTAAAAATAACTGACTTTACTAGGACTTGAACGCTGGATCTCTCGACTTCCAAATCATCTGATTTGGGAAGACGCGTTCTAGACGAACCTCTGGGTTATTCTCGATATCCTGCACGCTCATAATTCATTCTTTAGATTGCAGTAATAGTGCAAGATGTAATCCGATTTACAGGTAAGATGTGAAAGAATAATCAATGAAAGGTTTTCCCGAAATAAACTATTTTGTAGAACTAAGTACGAGGCTATTTTAAAAGTAAATTATTTTTAACGGTTAGAAAATTTTTGTGCAAAATAAGCGATACTGTTTTAAGAATTTGCATTAAAATAGAACACTGATTATTTTGTTTTTGTATGAGTTATGCGATTAAATTTTTTTTCAGTGTGTTATTTCATTGTATAAATCAAAATTATAATGTTTTATTTTTTCATTTTCTTTGGATTTGTTTCTTAAACTTAGCGACAAAATTATAATTAATTAATGATTCATTTCTGATAAATCTTTGTACAAATATTTTGATTATTATCTTTTTTTGAAGATGCAAATGAGATTTAAAAATGAATTAAAAATAAATATAAATGTTATTCGGTCAGTTAGAACCTATATCCTTTGTTTACAATATAGGTTCATAATAGGTTAATTATTATTTATCTTCGTTATACAATTTTTATTTTTGAACAAATAATATTTTCATTTGTATATAAATATGTTTCTGTTTTTTGCAACATTCTATAATAATATTTTGCAATGTATTTTTAATGACAAAGAGATTTAATATTAAAAGAAATAAAATTAGCTGAAACCTAAATTTAAGCGTGCTCGCGGAGTAAAGAAAACATTCCTCGTTCATGGACGCATGACCATTTTATTCAGAATAAAATAATAAAAAAAAAAAACGTGAAAATTTTAACGACCCTTATGTAAATGATTTTATTTTACCTCCGTATTAACTTATCTATTGCCTGAGTAATTAATAGTCCGGTATAGTGTGAAAATCAACGTGATTGATTTATTTTTAAATGTTGCTATATCTAGGCAATTATTTTATGAATTGTATTTTTTATTATTTTTAATAAAAAGAATATTGAAATTTACGGTTTGTAATTAGCCTGTTCTGATTACTGAATGGAAGTACATAAGAACTACATCCGTTTTGCTAAATGAAACTAATAGAGTCGTTACGTTGATACTGTTACGACAATTTGCTTTATTTTGACCTAGTGCGTGTATGAAACGTGTGCATAAAACGTGTGTATTTGACGTACGTACGTGTGTCTTCTATATTTAGCATTCACGCGTGTTTGTTTTGTGTGTATATTTTTTATCCGTTATCACATTTTATTTTCATATTTACTTTCTCGTATTAAAATGTATGTTCATTGATCAGCATAACTAATTATTTTTAAACTTTCTTTTATATTTTTTAAATGGATGTTTGAATTTTCCAAATGTTGGAAAAAAATTCCCATTAAGTCACCATTAAAAAAATTATTAAACCTAACCCGCGGACATTTACTATAACGTTTAACAATTTCTTTTGCATTTCCTGAAGAATTATTTCGGGTGATGAATGATTTTAAATGTCATAAAGTGATTTTTTTACGATTACAAAAATACTTAAAAGAATATCTTTAAAAAATTTCTACCAAACGTTTTTTGTTGAACCTGAATTTTCATTTTCTAACAAAAATTCAAAAAGAGGGTTTTCTCTTTCTGTGTTTTATCTTTTTTCTTGCCAAAATTTGTTGATAAAATGTAATAACTAAAAAAGTTAAAAGAAAAGTTATAAAATAAGATATTTATTGAATTTTAGGGCTACCGTGTAACTTCGTACATATTGGTAAATATATAATGTAGCTGGTCTATTTTGAAATGCTTGAATGCAGTAACTGTTGTTTTAACTTACTTTCATTACTTCGTTGTAATGAGAAAGTTGATTATGTTCTTGACTGTTTATATTCGTACATACGTTGTGTCCTAGCGTCTAAACAAAAAGCTTGGTTTCTGATGTAATCAGTTACAAGAGGATTCCTTATACTGTAATTCCGTCAGTGTTTACAGATAAGCATCATTAAATTGTTACTTGAGGTGGCTGAGCAATGCAACAACTGCCAGAACGTGCTTCTTTTGGTAATGCGCTTTAATAACAATCTGCTTTTACTCCTAAATCAGCTGTAAATCAACAACTTATGTGACTTTTATTTTTTATTTACTTGGCTTGAGGAATTGAGATCTTTGTCAGATTTTTTTTTTCATAAAGTTACACTTCTTTTTTTTGTTTGGTGTCGTATTTTAGAAAACACCACCGGAACGCGGATTACTCTTTCATAGTTAATTTTTTGTACCGCTGCATTTTGTTTAGAACGATGAGATGATTTTTTGTTTAGAACGATGAAATTTTGTAAATTGAACTAAATGTCTAGAATTGCTAACCACTGAACTTTGCTCATTTTGATATTTTATACTAAATATTTTGTGTAAATATTTATCTTTTAAATGTAGTAATCGTTTCTCAGTTTGTTAAACTTACTTTCTTTTTTTAATTTTCAGATAAAAGATGTGTTGAAATCATTGAATCCAAAGAAACTTCTCACTCTGGTAAGTTTTTCTATTTTTCGTGTACAATTTTTAGTAAAGTTAATTTAATTTTTTACCTGTTTATAAATATCTTTATTTGTTTTTTTTAATCATTTCGCTATTAATTTAGCAAAAAAATTAAATTTCGTAGTCCTTTACGCGGCGTAACTTTC
Source organism: Lycorma delicatula (assembly GCF_047948215.1). Taxonomy (NCBI): domain Eukaryota; kingdom Metazoa; phylum Arthropoda; class Insecta; order Hemiptera; family Fulgoridae; genus Lycorma; species Lycorma delicatula. Next base: position 74,585,347 of record NC_134457.1, on the reverse strand, counting down.
GATTAGTTATAGTTCTTTAAAGAAAAAATTGTTTTTGTTAGTAATTAATTGATGTAAGAGTTATTTTCTGTCCCTCCTAGCATTGTCACTCTAACATTCGTAGTCGACGCGTTTCAGTGTACCTCCATTCTCAAAACTTCTTTTAGCACTGAGTCTTCCTGAGTTGGGATCGTCGAATAAATGGCGATGTTAATCTCTTAATCACTTCTGTTATGGCCTCTTCTGCTTTGTCCCCCTGCTCTAATGGTTATACAATTTTTTGAAACGAATTCTTCTGATTCTTTATTTTAATAATTTTTTTTTTTGTCAACCTTGTTAAGCACCCCAGGGCATTTGGTCCTCGCCGTTAAGCAAAAGTCAGTCGGCCTGTAGTGCCGTGGCAGTCGACTGCCCCTCTGTCTTGCCATTTCCTTGGCCTCCCAACGGGGTCCTCACAGTTTCATCGAGGTGCAGTAGCTCTCCCTTCTGGACGACCACTACACTCCTTCGCTGAGAGGCTACCCTTCCCGTCCCTACGCTAGGTTGCCGGCTACGCCTTGCGCGCAGCCGGCAAACCGCCGCGTCCCTCCCTCTCATACCTTGAGGGTCCCAGATGCCATCATCGGAAGTGCCCCGATCCGTCCACTCTTGCGTGTGTACGTATTATTTTTTTAATAATTTGAGATTGTTAAACGTTACATCGGATTGAGTTTATATCTGATTTATTAATTTGTTCATTAATAAACACTGCCCTATTAATCTTAGCCTGAATAATTCCATATTTTCTTGAACGTTTCAAGATTTTCCTTTTTCTACAAAACGTAATATTTCAAAATATTACTTTATGTCAACTACGAATGTTGACATAATGCTTTGAAGGACAGAAAACAACATTCAAATCAATTATGATAATCCTAGCGGCAATATAAAATATTGAAAAACTTTTTATATAATAATTGGAAAATTGTTTGAACGTTTGTTTTTTTTTTAAGAAATAACCATTTAGCAATTTTAGCATGAATTTAAGGGGAGTTTGAGAAATTTTAAGTAATTCTGAACCGATTTGTTCAGAAAAACAAAAAAAAAAAAATTGGAAAGCATTTAAGATAGTACATAATTATTATATTAATAATTATTTTGTAAAAATCTGATTTTGCAGTATTTAAATGAGTAATAGCAATTTACAAAAACTATTTCGGATTTTAAAACCTCAAAAGAGAGTAGAAAGTTATATTGAAGGTAGTATTCGAACCAAAAGACCTCCCCGACCGTAAGTTATATATAGAAAGTCCAATACACTATAAATATGTAAAAGTGAAATAAGTAAAAAAAATATGTTTTAATCAAAATGTTAATAACGTTAATCAAAATAATATTATTGTACCGGAATACGATATTAAGTATTTATTTTTTTGCGATATTTTCGAAATTTCGCCTTCTTCTAAGTATTGAATTCATTTCTGTTTTGTAACTGTGTTTCCTAAACACATGAGTGTTACCTTTATATTTTTACTTCATTCCATCGCGATTTGTTTTATCTAAGTTCTTAAATATTTCTAATGACGCGTCTAATGCATAACAGACTTCTGATGGCACTATTGGAAAAAATTATTGGTGTAAGGTAACCGAGTGGCCAATCAACAGGATGTGTTATCCAATCCAGTTAGAAAATTTTCTTGTTAAAAATCCTTCACAATCAAAGAAAATTCTTTTTATGGGATATCACTCAGATAAATCATTAAGAAGGTCTGTGTCAATGTAGGTTTGCGGCGTTAATATCAAATAAGTAAGGATTTTTTAATTGATCCCATCTCTAACCAATTCAATAATTTTAAGATCATTGTGTATGCATCCGACTTGTACCCGTCTGTTAAAAAAAGCTCTTTAAAAGATTTAACATGCAAAGGATAATTATGTGGGTTGAACTAACTGAATAATGATAATCCATTTTCTTAAAAGCCAAAATCAGAAATTGTATATATTGATTTATTTCAGTTATTATTCATCTGGATTAATCTTAAATCGTGAATATGAATGTACAACCGTTCAGATTTCGATGATTGAACATAAAAATGGTGGTTTATTCTAGTAATTAAATTAGTTGCTTATAGAAATGAATTTGAAATGGTAGAAATGGTTTTCCACTTGTAGCAATACTCAGATTACCGTGGCTGTGTATTTGTAACTGGAGTTTTTGTTTATTAAAATAAACGATAGGCTGCGGAAGTAGATTATACACATACGGCACGTCAGTGAAGCGGAGAAATTTAAAAGCTTGGTAATTCATTTGAAATTCGGGTGAGGCCGCTGACCTTTATATATTCTCAATAATTTAATTCCATTTAGTAAACATGGAAAAGCAGTCGATGCACATCATGCTTTCTATGTCAGATCATAAAACGATTTGACACAGGAGGCTGCAGGATACTGTCATAGGCGGTTACTGTCTGTTCGGGCAATTAACTTATGGGTTAAAATTTTTGAGGAAACTGGGTCAAAATTAAATTTAAAACATAAAGGAGTAGCAAAAAGCGTTAAAACAGCAGAAAACATTGGTAGAATTTGAACTGCCAAAATACGCAGTCCAAAACGTACTGCTATTAAACACGCATTAGCGTTGAAAATTAGCGAACCATCGATCTGTCGAATCTTTTATAATGACTTAAATTTTCACCACTATAAAATTTAAATTATCAAGGAATTAAAAGATGCGATTTGTGGCTGGCATGCATTTTTGTCAATATGTTGCAGCGTTTGGATAGTGATGAAAACTTTATCCACCATATGTTTACGTCAGATGAAGCTCATTTCCACCTGAACGGCTACGTAAATAAGCAATAGTCGATATTGGAGCGCTGAAAACCCACTTCAGTTACATGAAAAATTGTTGTATTGTACGAAGGTTACGGTATGGTGTGCACTTCACCATCTGACATTATTGGACCATTCTTTTTTCAAGACGATCAAGGAAACGCTACAACCGTTAGTGCAGCATTACACGAGTACGGTCACAACATTTTTGAGTAAATAAGTCGTTCGATTTCTACAAATTATGTGGTTCCAGCAAGATGATGCTAAAAATCATACTGCCCTTGTATCTATTACTGTTCTAAGATAACTCTTTCCAAACCATATCATATCAAAAAAATGGGGACATTATTTGGCTGACTTGATCTTCTGATTTGTCTGCATACGAGTTTTTTTCTTTTGAGTTTGTTCAAGAGCAAGGTGTATGTCGTGCGTCCGCAAACGTTAACGAAACTAAAATTAAAAATTCAAGAAGTCGCACGCCATGTTACGGCGAGTAATGGAAAATTTTTGATTCAGACTACAAAAGTGCGTAGATCGAAATGGAACCCACCTAACAAGAGTTACTTTTAAAAATTAAAATTGCAGCTGTAGAAACATTCATTTTAAAATGAAAACTTATTTCACTACAGGAGTTTAACATTTCTCCTCTTCACTTAAGTAGCTTTTACATAAACGGTAGGTGAATTATTTTCTTAAATACGTAACTATTTTAAATCTTAAACGTAACTATTTTTTTAAATATAATATTAACGGGGAAACGTTGAAATCCACTATTATGTAATTACATTAAAATCGAGGTATTTTTACGCATAATTTTCTGTAATTTCTACAAGTTTTTTCCAAATAAATTAAAATTACAGAAATAAAACTTATTCTTTTATCAAGTTGTCCTTTAGACACGTTTGAAAGACAAGTTTTCATGATGAACACTACTTGGTTATTCACTATCGTTTTTGAGAGCTTTCTTAGGAAGGTAGTCGCGTAGTATATAAGGCAATGATATACTATCGGAAATAAGGGAATTTTACTTGAGAATTCCTCATTACTCGTTTTATACTCAATTATGACTTCTATTCCTTTCTAGAAAAATTGTTTGTGTACAGAGTCGCAAGCAAAACTAGTTGTTTTTATAAAATTATCTTTTTCACTACAATGTAATAGCTAAAAAATATAATTAAGTCACTTGGAGTATGTAAAGATAAATGCTGGCCTTTTTCTCAATGGAAGGTCGACGAATCGAGGTCTAATCGTAGCATTTTAATTTTTAACGCTATTTCTTCGTAGGTTTTATCTCCTCAATCCCCGTTTATTATTAGATTGTAATTAACAATAACTTAATTGTTATAATGAATTTCTTTTCTGTTTAGCCTCCGGTACCACCCTAAGGTGTTACTTTCTGAATGAAGATGATATGTATTAATATAAATGAAGTGTAAGTCTTGTACAGTCTCAGGTCGTCCCAAATCAGCTGATTTGGTAGTCGAAAGTTCCAGCGTTCAAGTCCTAGTAAAGTCAGTTATTTTTACACGGATTTGAATATTAGATCGTGGATACCGGTGTTCTTTGGTGGTTGGGTTTCAATTAACCACATACATCTCAGGAATGGTCGAACTGAGACTGTACAAGACTACACTTCATTTATACTCATACGTATCATCCTTATTCATCCTCTGAAGTATTATCTGAACGGTAATTACCGGAGGCTAAACAAGAAAAAGAAAGGAAAGTCTCAGTTCGACCGTTCCTGAGATGTGTGGTTAATAAATGGTAACATAGCTACATAATGTTACTTCCTGAGTAAGGAATTCTGGTTAAGGATCCCCGACAAATAAATAAATTTGCTCCAGAATTTCTGCAGACCTCATATAAACTCGCTTATTCATTCAAAATCGAATAATATTTATAAAATGAAATACGTTATGTATTTTCTTTCTCAAGAGTTTTTCTTCAGTAATATCTGTTTTTTCTTGGTCGTTTCCATTTACATTTGGAATAAAATTTAATGAATATGGTTTTTTTTTTAGTTTTTTAAAATAACTTTTTTGCCTATTTTGTGTAACTTGTTTACTTAGTTGATTACTGAGGTTTGTTTGATTAAAATATATTTTTTTTTTTGTTTTATTATCTACGCATTATTCATTATTTAAATTTCTGAAGATGATAATTACTTTATATTCTTTAGCATTATACAAATTTTATTCAGTAATAATTACTTCAAGGTAGCGTTTTTATTACGCAACAAATTTAGTTTTATACAGTTAAAAAAATAAACAATTGTGTTTGATTTTTATCGAATAATCTTTGCGATTTGTTCGTATTTATTATTTACTTAAAAATTACTAAAGCGCAGTACATAATACTACTATTCTATAAATACATCTGTTCGCAGTAGTGTTGTTTTTTCTATTAATTTTTAGGTGATATTGAGGAACCACTCTGTTGACATTTGTTTCGTTACGCCACATCGTCTCAAGGTCAAACCTCATTCTTTTCACGGGTTGTAAATAAATATCCCACTATACAAAGAAATTATTGTATAGAAATTCTCGTTTCTATTTGGTAATAAGTTCTTCATCTGTATTTCTTTAATTTGTTTCGTGATTTTTTTAATATTTTTTTTATCCCTTTTTCTTTTCAAAAAGTATTTACCGACCGTCGAATACACCGTACCCTATAATTTTGTTTTATTTTCTTTTAAGTCAGGATCGCTAATATTAGTATGCTTGTCATAACAATAGTTGTTCATTAGTTAATTATGAATTAACATTAATCCAGATCAGTACTAGTATCTGCATCACGTTTACGTATCATCTTTTTGTAACGATAATACGGTTCATATTAATCACAAATATAAAAAGCTAAATGAACAGGGATTCTATTCTGGTTGACAAAATGACTCGATTTGTTATTTATATCATGTAACCAGGCTTGGAACGACAAAAAGGTAGAGAAATTTTATTCAGATATTAATTAATGTAATTTAAAAAAAATGTAATTAGGGCTTTAGTCGCTCTGCCGCTTTTATTAAAACCATATTTTGATATGAAAATACATGCTTTTTCCGCACGGATAGTGAACTTTTTTGTCGCTTTGAATCCTAAAATGCAATTTTTTTCAGTTTTTCGCTGCAGACATCGGACCCAAAAGTTGTTGTAGAACATTCATACATTTTAGAACGAACTCGTTTAAATTTATTGTTGTAGACAAATTAATAAAACGCAGCATCTGAAATTTTTTTTGGAAGTAGCGCTAAGATCCTTCTTGGTATCTGACGGATGCGGCAGGCGCAGCTAGAGAATTTGTAATCAACTATTTTAACCGGAGTAGGATAAAACTTTTAGAGGTTCTGATCTTTACAGTCATGAAAAATAAAAATGTCCGAGATAGTAATTCTGTAAATAGTAGATCTAAGTTATTTTTAATACTGACAATTATGCTCATCTACGAAATTAAATTTATATAGTGAAAATGAGAATGGAATGAACTTATACAGAAGGGAGCACTTGGAATATTGGAAGAAGCAATATGCTTGCGCCACCTAAATCACAGTACAATTCTTAAAACTAGAAAAAACCGGTTACGGTACGGTTTTTAAGATCATATTCATTGTTTACAAAATGATTTAATCGCATCTTTCGATGTTTACTCATTTTTCGTAAAAGAGATTAATCATTCGTTAGATACAGAATGACAAATAAACAATTTTTAGAATATCTAATTCTTTAGGTAGAAAATTGGCTTCGAAATTTTATCAAATCAATAGAGTCGTTTATGGTTTTTGACTAGTTGTTTTGATAGTGTTTGGTTTAGGTGTTTTTTGTTTCTTGGTTATAATAGTTTAGTATTGATGTTAGGGTTTTTGATTTTGGTTTGGTTTCAGTGTTTACTTATTACACTTTTTTTATCTGTTTCATATTTAGTGTTGAATTGGCGTTTTGTTGTTTCTGTTTGGTTATTTAGATTACGTTATGGTTGATATTTAGTTTATGCTTTATGATTAATTAGATTATGTTGTTTATTTACTTGCTGTGTTATTGTTCTTTTATGTTGTTATATTAGTGTTTGGTTTAGGGGGTTTTTGTTGCTTGGTTATGCAGTATTGATGTTAAGGTTTTTGATTTCGCGTAGGTTTTAGTGTTTACTTCTATACTTTTGTTGTTTGTATTACATTTGGTGTTTTGTTGTTTACTACTGGTCATTTATATTTCGTTTTGGTTGATATTTTGTTTATGTTTATTAAGATTAATTAGTTTTTGTTGATTATTTACTTGCCGTGTTATTGTTCTTTTGTTTTTAGTTCATAGTTTTATGTAGTTTTGTGGATGTTTTATTAGTAATTAGACTACCGGTGTGACGTGTTGGGCTCTTTACCCGCTCTGAGTGTAGAAAGGGGCTTCAGCTCAATCGGTGTGGTCTTTTTTAAGACTGTTGTTTATGGGGTCTATAATTTGGTTTACACCGATGGGAATGTCGCATTCGCATCGGTGGCATCTTGACAGTGGCCATACTGAAAGATGTCTTGAGGTTTTTGAAGACGACCTACGGTAAATTCCTAAGGGCTAGGTTCGGAGAGGGTGGCGTGTGACCGGACCCGTCACGTGGCGGGTGTCTTCCCCTTCGGGGTCAAGATACACTAAATATTACCAGACTGTATTCACAGATCGTTTGTTTGTTATTTATTTTTTAACCCTCTTAAGGTTGCAGCTAATCAAAAATACCATTGAAGCTCCTAGATTATTGAACTTTATAAATAGATAACATATGAAAAACTGTGAAATGACAGCTTTAAATAATGATATCCTATTACTGTGGCATACTGTGCCACGTTTTACGTTTTTCTTTTTTTTTGTTCCTTGCCTGCACTGTTCAGATTAAGGTACAGTAATCCATGTTTTGAAATTCATTTCGTTGTTGAAAATAACAACGAAATGAATAGCCATATACATACAAGAACAAGTGACTTAGTCTTCGAAGCTGAAATCAAAGACTCAATTGTAGCGCCACTGAATAAGAGGCGGCTCCAAGAGATATTAAAAAAATCAATCGGGTTTATACGATGAATTTTTTATCAATACGAATTTATTTGTCACTCCACTTTTCCACTTAACATCCTCCGGTCACGTTCTATCATGTTTGATAAAACGGTTGAAGACGAATCAGGTTCTTGCCGTACACAAACTGTGTTTAAAACTCTCTTGCAGAATTCTTTTGAAACGTGATTTTTTTTTTAAAAGTATGTTTAGGTTTTTCATTTAATTAATTTTTAAAAAAAGACATTATAAATTCTGTCATTGTGGAATTACCCAGTAAACCACGTAATGTATTGTCCTAACTAAACATTCTTTTATTTTTTAATATTAAAAATCGTTTAAAATATTGATAAATAAAAATATATCGAAATAAATTTATCAAATTTTCAGTAAAAAAAAATTAATAAATAAAATTAATCGCATAGAATAATCACGAAAGATTTATTTTTGCATTGTATGTTAAAAATTTTCTTTTTATTGACATTAAAAAGATGAACAAAGAAAGAGCGGTAGATAAACGGCTTTGCGTTCAAGTTATTTATGATCTTCATAGTACAGTGCCTTGGACGTCTATCAGTGTATTGTATTCAGCACTTGACAGTTCTCTAGTAGGTGTTATGTTTCAAAGCCCTGAAACGTAAATATCGTACTTGATATCTGAGTCATCCGTTACATTTTAAATTTTGTTATTAATGTTGATTTTTGTTGTTAAATTTCGATTAATTTTTTTATTAGTTGTGTCGAAACTAGGTTATTATTTTAATTTAATCTTTAGTTATAAGCTGCAATTTTTTTTTTACAAGGATGCTGTTATAGTTTATTAATGTAAATAAACATTAACGCTTGGCGGGGAATTTTGTATTTTACAGTCTTTGTTTCGTTAAATTGCATAGTAAAGCATTGCTAGGTTGCTATTTACTGAAATAGACAGGCATTACATTTTATTATTCATCCACCTACTCTCATTCGGTTCATTTGGACTATATATCAACTGGACTTGTCTAGTTTATACTAGTAAAGGTGGATGGAGGTTAAGGAGACATTTACGGATAGTTTTGTTTGGAACGACCAAACAAGTATTTCTTTTTTTTAATGTTATCGTACTTTAACGAAATTTACATATCAGTGAATCAGTTCACTTTACTGTATTTCCGTTTATAAACGTGTGTTCAAAAATTTGTAAAACCTGGACAAAACCGGAAAAATAATGTTGACGATATAAAAACGTTTCACTGTGATTATTACGAGTACTATGAAAACTATATACTTCTTTCCCATTAGAGAATTTTTTAAATTTACTTTTTACCTTTCCCGGTTGTTTACAGAGGGAAGTACTGGTATCGATAAAAATAATCCTTTGACTTATTTTTCTTTGTTTTTCAGATTTATCTCTTGACCTAAAAAATACTACAAAATAAGCAAGGTTTAACGTAAAATTTTGAAATTCATTGTGGGATCTGTGTTGAGTACTGCTTAGAACGATAAAAAAAATGAAGCTACATTTTTTTTTTATCACTTTTTGACGCGTTTCGGAACCACTTTATTGTCAAAACTTATTGCACTGGTACTTTTAAATTTCTGTTACTCTTTATATAGCGTTTAGTTAACGCCTCTCCCTATATTTCACGTCATGCCACATCTGGTCTTCTTATTTATTTGTTATTAATGGTTATGCTTATGTTTTTATTTATCTATTTCCTGTTTTTAGTAAATTGAGTTTCTTGATAAGGACATCCGCTTGATTGTTGATCTGTTCATTTATGATCGTTTTATTGGTACTTTTTAATTTGAAGATTTCTAGATTTTCTTTAAAAAAATCTCTCTTCCTTTAACACATTCTTCTACCTTTAACACATTTGTGAATTAATTTCATTGATTCTTCCATTTTAATCGGGGTATGTCCTTCTTTTATTATATGCGTTGGCGTTGCATAATTAGAATCTTGTTCTTAATTTTTAAAGGATCTCATGTGTTCGTTATATTTTAATTTTAATTTTCTTCCCGTTTGTCCAATGTAGAAATTTAAACAAAAAAATATAATATATTAACAAATATAAAAATGTACTGAAAAGTAAAAAATAAATTATATAAATATCTAATAAATAAAAAATAAATAATTATTAAATTTAAAAATTAAAAGTAATGAAAATATTTAGTTAAATAAAAGTGTGGTGCAGTTTTTATAATTTATTTAAAATAACACAACATTTATTTTTACAACAATTAATCTTCATTTTCATTTTCAATAACGACGCGAGGAGGCGGAAAGGTCTGCTGGAACCTCTCCAGTTGAGACTGACTAGCTACAAGTAACAATCTGGGAAAATGCACCCACTCACTTTCTTTGTACGTGTTCTTACGTAGTTGAAGTTCATCTTCGAATTCTGCTTGTAATCTAAGCCAAATTGAACGCACTCTTTCCGCTAAAAGTTTCAATTTAATTAATTATGAATTTTTATTTAATGAATTCATAATTACGATTACAATTATAATAATGATAATAATTAATAATTTTTCAGATTACCGTCAAAATGTAATAACTTTGTGCAAGATTTCTAAATTTAATTTTTATTTTTAATCTTATTAACCCTTAAAGGTCATCTCGGTGCAAATTTGAACCATAAAAGAATTAAAACTTGAGTTATTTTATTACAGATAAATAAAGTATATACATATACTAAACAACCTCATTAAACAAAAAATATATTTTAAAATACAGCAAATGTCTATAAATGCTTATTCGAAAAGATTTTTATAAAAACTGCGCCACGCTTTTATTTAACTAAATATTTTCATTACTTTTAATTTTAAAATTTAATAATTATTACATGTATTTATTGGTTATTTATATAATTTATTTTTTACCTTTCAGTGAATTTTTGTCAATATATTATATTTTTTTGTTTAAAATTCTCAATTTGATTTAATTCTTATTTTTACTTTTTAGAGGGTTTTTCTAATTTGTTTCCTTTTTTTATTAATGTTAATATTAATATTAGTTAAATAAAAGCTTTTTTAAAAAAATAATGTTATATGTAATCAAATATATTTTTGTAATTGTTTTTTGTCATATTTACTAAAAAATTATTTAATTGGGTAAATTTCTTTCCCAGTAAATGTTAATTTATTCCATTTAAAGGTTTCTTTATCGTTTGTATCTTTAATTTAATAATAGTAATTATTATCTTAATAATACAATTGTATTGTGGGAGCTTGTATATTTTGGGAATTGATTTATTAAATTTTTTAATTTGGTCTTTGTAGATAAATAATTCATCTTTATTGAGATGAAGCTTTTAAAAACCTTTTTAACGTTATATTTATATACGATATAAGTTGATATCTATTTGTCTCAGTTTTCTAGTTATTTCTAGTTATTGTAAAATTCAGTTTTTCTAGTTACTGTATAATATATATATATATATATATATATTGTCGCGTGTTTGCGGCTTGATCAGAATATTGAGAGATTGACAATTGAAAATGTTTATTTAATTACTATTTATTAGTTAATGAACATAAGTAAAACAAGACAAATCTATATTAATGACAATAGAGTAATAATAAACGACAATAATAAATAAACAAATAATGATTGTTGTAATTACAACCACAACAAAACCAACAACATTAATAATAAAAAACAGTGATTACATAAAAAACAGAATTTAAAGTAATTGTGAGGATTTATTCACAGGTAGATAAATAATGAAAAGCAGAATTCAGTCCCATTGACAAAAGACATGACCGCTAATCTTAACACTTTTAACCAGTAGTCTTGTATTAATAACAATAGTACAATAAATAGATAAGACAAGTATAAAGTTCTTTTACTGCAAATACCTTTGCTGTTCGCAAATCAACCTACCCTAACATTTTATGAATGAAATTTATTACATTATCTCTTTTACTTATAGTCTCACTGAACCATTTCTTGTTTTCATGTACTGAAATTATTTGTGACGTCATCATAATCGCGTCGAATTTAATTCACTAGAAATTCGTCCTTCCCTGACCTCCTTGCGGAATACTCTCGCTGACTGACATCATAACGTCTCGCCTAGACTGATTTCGCAGTTCTCATTTCAGCTGGTCTTCCCCGGATTTTTTTTTATACTCCTATCTTCTTTACCTGCCGGACCAGACCCCCAGTTGAGCGTGAGAACGATCACTTTCGTTTCCATGCATTTCTAACCTGGGTCCGGTAACTATTCTCACGGAAGAACATCTGTTTATTCATTCAGTGGGCAGTATTATGAAAGAAGATTGTTAAACGGACCTGTTACTTTTACTAAAAAGGGTTCCTTTTAGCGCCTTTCTGGATTACTCCCATTATTATATTTTCTACTACTTTCTTCTCAATTGGAAGGAATTCGTTTACTCAGGTCCGTTATACCGGTCTTGTTACAATATACATATATATATAATATAATAGGTTTTAGGTATTAATCACATAGATTTAGAATTGTGAATAAATTCTTAAAAATAATTGTTTGAAGTGTAAAGCTTTATGGAAACTATCGTGAATTTAAGTAAACATATATATTTTCATGTATGTTTCAGTGAATAAAAAAATAGTAAATGAAAACAAGATTTGACTACTTACAGAATAGATAATTGAAGAGTAAAGAGAGTTGTGTTGGAAGCTATGTAACCGATACTAAAAATAAAGATTTAGAAAAAATCAGGAAAATGAAACATTAAAAAAAAATGGATGCACAGTTCACTCATTATAGGTTAATTTGTTATATGTTCTCATATCCCTGATGTTATTATTATTATTTTTATTGAATTGAAATAATAACAATATTATCAGCAGTTCACAAAACTGTTTAATCAATAGCTGTATGTTTTGATGCCGGGCTCCCTCCTACGTGTTTATACTGTAATTTTGTATATAAGCGCGCGAGCGCGCGCGCACACACGCTCACGCTGTAGGGGTGGAATTTTGTATTCATTTTATATACAGTAATTTAAAGAACGATAGATGTATTTCATTTGATTTCTCTTTGCGTCTGTCTACTTTATAATGCGATCGATATATTGTGGAGCTGAACTCTCTACCTCTTTTTTATATTTGTTATTCGCATAGAAGTACGGAAATATTTATCCCGTGCAAATATAAATAACCCTTCTCTTTGGATATCTATTCTCTTACTTTTTAGACTTTTTTTTCTATCGATGAATCTAATAGCAATAATACTATAAACTTATCGCTAGTTGAATTTATTTTAACGTGTAGTCTATAAATTTTTTATCGTATAAATCTGCTGTTAACAATTTAGATTTAAATTTTAGAATGTGTTTTCCCTGCTCATAAAGCAGTTACGGTTTTTTTGTGGTGAAGTTTCAGTTTAATAGATTTTAATAAAATTTATTATTGTTAGAAAATAATTGGCTTAAAATTCATTAAAAAAACCTTAGTTGTAAAAGATATTTTATAAGTAATAAAACTATTTGCAGGTCATAAGTGTATTAATTATTTTGTCTTATCGATGCACTGTAAGGTCGATCAATATTGAGATAGTATTCATAATCGACCGCTAGTGATCAAATACCATCCTCCTTCTCAAATCTTACAACAATTATATCACCATCAGCACATGTTACTCCCTCCGGAAAGGGAAGCGCATTGCATCCTCCAAACACTAGGGCCCCGGAAAGGCCCATTCCTGCTAGGCCGGAAGACTGTAGCACCGAAAGGACTTCAGGGGCAGACTGAAGCGGAATCACGCCGGGAGAACGAAGCTCAAACCCAGCTAATCTCCCGATCAAACAATTTCTTCCCGGTCTAAAGCATCGGACGCAGCAAATAATTCCGTCCATAAATAAAACATAGTAAATATAATCGCCGTTAAATAAATAATTATCCGCCCGATAAAAGAAAGATAGCAACCAGGGACTTTTGTCCAGGTTTTGCAGTTAGTAAGGAGATACATAAATCTTCCGTTATCCTTGCGTTCCATGATCAAATACACGAGTTATTGTCATTTAAATCCAATTTAAAGTAATTTCTTTGACTGCATTTGAATCAGGGACCTGCATTATTTTAAAAAAAAAACTGCTGTAATAGTTGATAAAGAACGGTGATATCCTCTCATTATTGTTTATCCTTTTGAATATGTTGTGAGAAGTTCATAATTGTATATTATACTGCTAAAAAATAAAAAAACCTATGGCGCGATTTATCGATTCAATTTTTAAAAAAAACTTAATTTATGTTTTTTCTTTATCAATGTTTATTTTTTGTAATTTCTAATTCCGGTATTTGCCCATATGTAACGATTAATTCAGTTAAATGTTAACGGTTGTTCGAAAGCTAAATTAGTACTGCAATTTATGTTAACTTATTAATATCGTACTGAATAATTGCTGATCCGTTCAGAAGTGTTTGAGACCAATATTTTTCAAATCGTGTGTTTTCTTTACGTATGAGATTTTTAACAATTAAATGGAAACACTAGACTCCGTTTTCTTCAAGATGGAAGCCAAAATGTTTTGAAACTGTTTTCACAAGTAATGATTTATACTTGCGGGGTATACATAAAAGCGGTTTAAAAGTAAATTTAAAAAATGTGTTTCTCAACGATATTACTATTATATAATATTACATAAAGCAGTTGTATACACTACTGTATTCTATGCGGTATACAATACTTCTTTTTTTACGGTTCAATAAGTTGAAAATTGTAATAAACAGGAATACAAGAAAGTGCTTTTTACCTTTTAAAATATCGAGGGTGTATGTATCTTTTATTCTATTTTAATATAAGATGCAGCTTTTCATGCGATGATTTACAGAGCAAAGCAGAGAAATATATTTTATTAAAAATACAGCTAGAGTTCAACGGTTTTACGAGGGAAACCATCCCTAAAATAAACAAAAGACTACAGAAAGTTCAACGAAACAACCTTACATGAGAATAGAGAAAACGGGTCGGATGGGCAAAAATTACTTATTGTCCTCCGAATAGTAAAAAGGTAAAAACATTTTAAAAAATCACTACTTAACGTTAATGCTACTAGATAATTTGCATCTTTTCACATAACGGTAAAAATAAAAGTGAACCCTTTGAAAAAGCGGACATGTGTGTTTTAATTTATAAAGACAGTAGTTACAATTTTCGATCTCCGTGGCGGAGTGGTAGCGTCTAGACCTTTCATCCGGAGGCCCCGGGTTCGAATCCCTGTTAGGCATGTCGTTTTTCATTCGCTACAAATTTTCATATAGGTTAATAACCGTAGCAGTTGAGCCCGTAATTTCAAGAAAAAAAGGTACAATTTACGATACGTAGAACAGACTAAAAAAAATATTGAAACTAGAATAATGAAGCATTGACTCATTATAAATAAAGAACATCTAAGAGATGGGTTATAGACTAGCATTGCCGGGAAACAGGTGATAAAATTAGTTTGTTATAGGTAAAAATATTAAATAATGTACTTAATGTAGGAATTAGATAAAAAAAATCTGGTTACGCTAAAAGGTAATTAAATTAAACTTGAAAACGAGATTGTTCTCATAAAACCGTTTATAAAATTTTAGTTAGTAAAATCTACCTTCTCCCACATGTTTGTTTTTCATGGGATGAGATATATTTCTGATTGTTTTATAGTTCATAATATCTATATAAATAAAAATGTAAATTTGCTTTTGTTCAAAATCTTAAATCTCCGAAAGTTCTTCACCGATTGCTTTGAAGTTTTGACACAACGTTGCGTTCGAATACGAGCGTGTTTTTATATACCTAAGATATCACATCTGTGACGGGTAAAAACATATTTTTTTTTAAAAACAGCGCTATATGTTGAACGTAAAAAGCAGCAACACACGCTATTCTAAATATTTTACGATACCATTTCAGTGTTTCCGATATGTGTGTCCGCTATAGACTAAAAAACTACTGAACCTATTTACGCGAGGGGAAAATGGAGAAATGGAAATAGGGGAAAATCGAAAAAGGTATAAGGGAAGAAGGGGAAAATGGAAAAAAACAGGGGAAAAGAAAAACTGGTAAAGGAATGGAAAGGGGAAAGGAAAATATTGGAAAGAAAAACGGGGGAAGCAAAGGGAATGGGGAGGAAAAGGAGGACATGGAAAAAGTGAAAGAGAATACGGTAAAATGAAAATGGGAAAGGGAAATGGGAAAACGAGGAAATGGGAAAGGAAAGGGTAAAAGGGAAAGGTTAAATTTTGTGAAGTTCCGTATTGTTCATTTTGTTAATATTTTATAAAACTTTCATTTGCGTTCATTTAAATATATATCTTTGTATATATATTTCTTCTGTGCGTGTGTATGAAACTGCTCCTAAACGGCTGGACTGACTTTGATGAAATTTTGTGTGTGTGATTAAGTTGATTCGAGAATGGTTTAGATTCAGAATTTGATCCGATAGAAAATGTTTTTTTTTTTTTTAATTAATTTATTTATTTATGTGTTGTTGTTGTTGAACTTGGGATGGTTAAGGTTCACGACTGGATCCGGTAGGCAGCGCTGCGTATTTTAGATTTTTTTTAAATTTTTGTCATATCAGTCAGGTAGTTGGTGCTGCGATCGGATTCTCGGAAATTTTTTTATTTTGTTGCTTTTTCGCATATCAGTTACTTGCGTCGGAGCTTAATGTTGTTATTACATTAAAATTCTTATTTTTAACGGTCTACTGTGTTTAGAGAGTAGTTTGAATTAAATCCGATAGGTAGTACTGTTTTGACAATTGGATTTATTTACATTCTGACTTTTATAAAGTGAAAGGTTAAATATTATGAAGTTCCGTAATTTTTTGTAAGTTTCTTAATGTTCAGTATTAATTGTAATGATTTTGCAGCCACAATCCTTTTCGTTAAAAAATTATTTTCCACCGAATACTGTGATTAGAGAGTGGTGTGAATTTTATCCGATAGGTAATGCTGTTTTGCCATTGGGTTTATTTACATTCTGTGAAAGGTTAAATTTTGTGAAGTTCCTAATGTTCAGTTTTTTTTAAGGTTTTATGAAACTTTCAATTGTGTTCATTTAATCTATATGTATACTCAAATCAAGCAATAGCTAAGCATTGCCGAGCGTGCTAGAATTGCGCGCTTATTGAGAATATTATATTATTATTTATTGAAATAACGTTTTAAAGTATAATTAAAAAATATACATTGTGCAAATTTGTAAGATACAGTATTGAAGTGAGTATTTTACATGATTTTTCATGAATTTTAATGATGTATACACATCATTCATTGTGCATTCAATAACAATCAACTTAACCAACAAATTTATATTGTCAGTTCTCATTTGATTCTATGCAACTTATTAAGTATTGAACGGCTCTTTGAAAATAAAAAAAACAGTTAGTAAAATAAATATAGTTTAAAGTATATTTGAAAAATTGAAGTTATAATTGTTGTAGCGGATTAATTTTATAAAAAATTTTCTAAAATGGTTTTTAATTTACAATTATCTAAAATTTGGTAAAATAGATGTTAAGATAAAGAATGAGAAAAATTTCTACTAAAATTTTAATTACGTTGCTTTTTTTACATTGCTTTAATTTTTTTATTAATTGATTAATTAAACTATCACATGGTTATGAAACTTCAAAATTATTAAATTAAAAAAAAATGCAGGAGGTACTTTTTTAAAATGATCTTAAGTGAAAATTAGAAGTAACGTGGATGAAAATTTATTAATTACACTAATTATTATTTTTACGACGTTTCGATTTTTTAATTGAATTTTCGTCAGACATCTCAATATTTAGTGAAAATAAATATTAACGTAGTATGATTAATCAATAAATAAATATTAATATAATTAATCAATAAACCCATTACAATAATACAACCATCACAAACTGATAATAGTCATATTAATGAAATTTCGTCCAAATTCCTGCTAATTTTAACTTAAATAAGTTACTTCTATTTATGTGTTGTGCATTTATTACAGAACAATGCCACGTCAGGACAACGTCTGTCGGGTTCTCTAGTATATATATATATATATATATATATATATAACATACTTAAATGTCTAGACAACTTTTATGTAGGCATGGATAAGATAAAATTAATCTCAAGAAATATTTATTTACTAGCAGATCCGGCAGTGCTTCGCTATTGCTAGATTTGAGTGATCACTCAAATCTATATATATATATATATATAATTAAATGAACGCAAATGAAAGTTTTATAAAATATTAACAAAGTGAATAATACGGAACTTCACAAAATTAAAACCTTTCCCTTTTACCCTTTCCTTTCCCATTTCTCCATTTTCCTTCTTCCATTTCCCCTTTTCATTTTACCGTATTATCTTTCCCTTTCCCCGTTTTCCCCACATTCCCTTTGATCCCCCCGTTTATCTTTCAATTGTTTCCTTTCCCCTTTCCAGTTTTTCCTTTCCCCCTTTTTTCAATTTTCCCCTTCTTCCCTTTTATCTTTTTGATTTTTCCCTAGCTCCCTTTCCCCGCAAGTAAATCGGTCCAGTAGTTTTTTAATCGATAGCGGACACACATTTCGCAAACACTGAAATATGATGATGGATTAATGTCCAAAGCGCTCTCGGACATAATAATAAAAATTGTTGGCAAGTGGAAATTATATAATTAATATAAAAGCACGCTACGAATCTCTGAAGAATAGATTCCTTAGAATGTTCTCGTTTGACTATTATGAAAAGCAGACAAATATGGCATACTGTTTTGTAACAAATTTTCGGAGATGAAAGTTATTTTTTGTGAATTTAAATTTATTACTTGATCTTTTTTCAAATTTATTATGACATTTATTGTAGAATTTAAAGGATTTCGTTGAATGTAAAGGAAACTAATTTTTTTGTGTGTTAAATACCTAAGTGTTTTTCAAATTAAATCTATTTTGTATTTTTATATGAATTGCACAATCGTTTTTTTTTTAAATATAAAGAGATTATCAGGTAAGTTCTTAGCTAGTTCTTATAAAAAGGAAAATAAATACAGGTGTTTACTTTTATTTTAAATATATTTAGATACGCTACTAGCAGATGTTTATTTTTTTATTTTTGTAATACTTATTTTTTTAAATTGTATATTTTTATTAATCGTAGAATATTCGTGTATTTCTTTATTTTGATTCAGTCGTATTAAAACGTGAATGTACTGAATTCCATTTATATGAGGTTGCAATGTGTAGTTACAAAGTTTTGTTGTATAGTCTCGTTTGCCGGGTTGACAGGTGGTGAAGAGTGCAGGGGGTACTGTATATAAACAAAGAGAGGCACAGGTATATGGACTATTTAAAAGTCTTGATGGTTAAAGGGAGGAGGAGTTAAGGTATGTTGGAGTAGCGCACCGTGCGGACAAAGACTGAACGAACAAGAATAACATTCCTTTATGCCACTCAATGTGATGTCCGTTGTGTGGAGTCACATACAATAATATTGTTATATCTGTCCTACAAACATCAGTTATAACGTTTAACTTCTCTTTAAATTTTTCTGCGGTATATAATCTAATATATATTCACAATATATTAAGCTAATACATCATTCATTTACTTTACTGTATTTTTTAAATTGTTAAACGTATATTTCATTTTTTACAAACTTCTTTCTTGCTGTTATAATAAAATTAATTTTTGGTTTATCATTATCGTTAAATTATGAACATATACTATTGTAAAAGTACACAAAAAGTTACTGGCTGTGCTGAAATGTAGTTTTTCTATCTTTTCAAAAAATGTATGTAGCCATTGTGGTTATTTTAAAATTTATTTATTAAGTTCAAATTACAATTATTTTCCTGCTACAGTTAATATTTTTGAAAGTAATAATTTTGTTGTTTGAATGAAAATACTGTCTTTTTTATTGTTTTATCCGTTCTAATATGTCAGTTTGGTTTGTTTCTTACATCTGTAAGTCGGAAATAAAATTAAGCAGAAGAAAAACTCCTACTTGCCACTGCCTTTGTTATGTTTATATTCAAGATTAATGTATAAAGTCAATTGCTATTATATGCAATCGAAAGGAATCTGAATCGGGAGAACTGTTTTACTTTCAAGCGTTTTAATCATAGTTAATGCTTGGCATCGTCGTTATTTTAATACTTATGCCTAAGTATTCTTTCGTTTAGAAAGTAATATGTCATAGTCTCGTAGATATCATTTCTTCCGCTCAGAAAAACAAAAATTTCTGTAATAAAAACAAAACTGTTTTTGACAAAATGACACTAATATCAAAAAAGATAAGACACTACATTTTTATTATTAATATTTGTTATTAATTTAGAATTTTGTTTAAAAAATACATGTTAAAGATATGTAATATACAATAATAGATAATAAGCAAAATATAGAAAATTGTTACAAAACTCTTACCGGCCCGATTTAATTTATTAAACAACGAATAATCATAATAATTATATTATTTCTGTGATATGTATTACGTATAAATGAAATCGGGCCGGTAAGAGTTTTGTAACAAATTTTTCTATTTTTTACTTAATATTTATTGTCTATTACATATGTTTAACATGTAATTTTTTTAAACAAAATTCTAAATTAACATATTTTAATAATAAAAATGTAGCATCTTACCTTTTTTGATATCAGTATCATTTTTTTAAAAACAATTTTGTTTGTATTACAGAAATTTTTGTTTTGGTTTTTTTTTGAGCGGAAGAAATGAGACGAGACTCTTACCGTTTACAATTTCATTGTAAACCATATATACAATTTCATTGTAGGTAGTCTTATTAAAAATAATAATAGATTATATAATAAATATATAGATTATATATTTAAATATATAGATAAATATATAGATTATATAAATATATTTATTATATATAATAAATATATATAATAAATTATATAGATTAAATAATAATAGATTAAAAATAATATACCAGTCTTATTAAAAAAGGAAAAATATGGTATGAAGTGAATGATATGACTATCAACAAAAAATATTGGCCAGGAAATTCAAAAAAATGTATATTTGTTTGTTCTAGAAAGGTAATAAACTTTAATTATTGACTTATTATTATTATTTTTTAAAAAATAAAACTAGTATAAATGACCTTCACGATTCGAAGATCCCTGATGTAATATGGCATTTATTACTTTGTAAATGTAACCCTCGATTTTTATCGTATCCGTGGACACACTTTTTATATTATTAAATGAATTTTTTTATTTCTCCATCAATTAGTCCAAAAAGTTCTAATTGTAGAATAAACATTTTACCAGTCGAATTTATTTCTGTTTTATGTAACAAATTTTTGTTGCCACATTTGTAACACTTTCCTACTGCTCGTGTTTTTTGTGTTTTATTAGCAGCTGTAATCTCTTAAACTAATACTTTTATTATTTTTTTTAATGAAGTGATGGGAATTGAAAAAATTGTTTCATCTTCAGTACTTTAATTTTCATAAGATCATTTACTATTAAAACAAGCTGTAGTATATTTTCTTTTAAATTTTATTATTTCAAGTACATTATCAAGTTTTTGTACGCTACCTAGTACTGTCAAGTACTGCTACCTAGCGGCGCGATTCGTAAACCCACCTTTTTGAGAACGTGACATATTCGAGTTCTGCGGTTCATCAAATGAAAGAAAAAACGTTGTCTAACAAAATTTGAGGTATTTTTTGCAAGTATTCTTTATTACAAATCTAATTGAACTGAAATATAATGTTTTCATGCGTATATTTTTAATTTTTTCCCCATTTTCATTTCACATTTAGGTTAGGTCATGTTTAGAACTGTAAACATAGTTCGTTAACTTCGCCATGCCGTCCAGTTCTGCAGACTCTTAGCGGCAAAGTTCTAACGAACTTCTTGAAAGACAGAAATAGTTTTTACGATACAAAAATGGTTTATCAAATCTTTGCTGAGTAAATTTTTTTTTTGGAACAATTTTAAGTAAATTAAACATTCTAATATTTTTCACCTAAAAATGTACAATCTTTGTTACCAAAAAAAGCTACAATAATAAATAGGTAGATAAATATAAGTAACAATAATAAGTTGGAACAACCCAGACAACTAAACTACTTTTTACATAAGCATAGAACTTTCATCTACGGGATAGGGTCTTATTTGCTTCAGTTCCTATTTTTAATAAATTTGTCTAACGATCTAAAAGATGTCCGATAAATTAATTTAAAATTAAATTATTAAAAAAGAGATTACCTTTTCCAATAATAATACCAATTACATGAACCTAAATTTTCCGCGTTTTGGAAGATACTTAAATATTTACTCAAATATTTAGCAGTTACCGCCATCAATTTTTACCGACTTTTCGAAAAAAAGTAGATATTAATTTTCTTAGGGAGGGGATGAAATTGAATTTTCTTTTTTGAGGTATGAAGAGAAGAGTACAAACATATCGTTCACTTAAAATGAAATTTCTTTTAATACACATATATATATATATGTATATACATATGATATATGTGCCCCACTGGTGGGGCACATATAGAAATTATATGTCCCACTAAATTATGTGCCCCACTTGTGGGGCACATGTAGATTAGACATTTTCCGTGCCACATGGAGGATGTCTAATCGATACTTGATTTCTCTCCAGGTAGCCC
Organism: Lycorma delicatula; assembly: GCF_047948215.1. Lineage (NCBI taxonomy): Eukaryota > Metazoa > Arthropoda > Insecta > Hemiptera > Fulgoridae > Lycorma > Lycorma delicatula. The sequence goes on along the minus strand of NC_134457.1, from coordinate 74,562,957 downwards.
GCATCATCTGTATTGTAACTGTCTCAATAGCAGCTCTAATCTTCTCTCTGGAAGCTGTTCCAGAGTTGTCACTTTGATAAGAGTACACCTTGTCCTTAACATACCCCCAACAGGAAGAAATCCAAGGGAGTAATGTCGGGTGACCGGGGTAGCCAGAGAATTGTACCACCTCTCCTAATCTATTTTTGTGGGAATTTGTCAGTCAATGTGTCCTGGACTTCCAAATACCAGTGTGGAGGTGCCCCAACCTGCTGTTCCAGCAGGTTTGGGTGATGATGTCTTATCTGAGGGAACACAAAATTAACTAATATAACAAGATATGTGTGACCAGTGATAGTTGCCTCTACAAAGAAAAAAGGTCCAATAACTTCATCCTTCATTAAGCCACATCAAACGTTGACCTTCGAGCATTCTCGTTGATCCTCTATGTTCTGTCGAGGATGTTCACTACTCCAAATTCGCCCATTGTGTCTGTTGACCTTACCTCTGAGGTGAAATGTTGACTCATCAGAAAACATAACCTTGGCCAAAAAGTTGTCTATCTCGATGTGTGAAGAATGTCTTTGGCAAACGTTGCTCATTTGGGTTTATTGTCTGGTTTTACCTCATGTAACAATTGAAATTTGTGTGCATAAAGCTTTAGGAATGCTTATGTAGCACATTGTAGACAGTTGATTTTGGGAGACCAAGTTCATGTGATGCCATGTGAACAGATTTCTTGCAAATGTATCTGCAATTCACTGAACATTCTCCTCTGATGTTCGTGATGGGCCACCACCATGCTTTTTAGCAACAGATCCTGTCTGCAGAAATGCTGCTTTCCATACCTTGATATCAGGAGGATCTCTTTGATACTCTGCATGAAAATGTCATTGAACTGCAATAATGGACCCCAATTTTGCATACCACCAAACAGTTTTGCTTATTCAGCATTCATTGTCATTTTTCAATTTTTTTTGATTTTCAAAAATGATTTTCAACACCTGAAATGAAAATGAACTTGCTATTACATTACATAAATTAAATTTCCACAGCTAAGCTACCATGTACCACCTAACAAAACTGTCTTGTTGTTTATTATGTTCGGTATAAGTGTTTCAAATTAGGGTGTTTCATTTCAGACACACTGTATTTCTTCTTTCTACAGGAATGAATCAGGTAAGCTTACTATATTTGTTTTGTTTACTGGAAGTTGTTTATTTTATTAAGTCTTTGATTATCTTAAAAGAAATAAAATTATTTTTACGATTTTAAATGTTAAATAGATACTGTGTCTATTTTTAAGAAACAAATTGCGTCTTATTTATTTTTTAAGTTTCTGTTAGTTATTTTATGTTCTTTCTTACAACATACTAAACCAGCTTTTATTATCTTTAAAAAAGTAAATAATTCGTTTTAGTGATGTAACTTTCTTATCCTCCATAAAATGTGTTATTTTGCTTGTAAATGACTTTCTGCTTTTTAATCTTATTTTAAGTCGGAATGGGACTACACATTAGCAATTTTATTAATATAAAAAAAGCACTTGCAGAACCTTATGGCACTTATAATACTAATATTATTTTTTACAAACAGTTAATATTTCTCTTACTTAATCAGGTGATGTTATATATTTAATTAAGTGCACAGTCTAAACTGTATTTCACACAAAGAGATAGTTTTATCTTTCTCAAACTTTTCTCTTAGCTATAACGTTTGTAAATCATTTCGGAGTTTGCTTTTCCTATGAGTAATCTGTGTAAAAATTGGAATGATTTTGGAGTGCCTTAACTTGTTTATAAGCAACAGCAAGTTTGGCTCGGTTAAGAAGGCTTAATTAATTCTGTGAAAGTAATATTTTTCACTATTACATCCCTGTAATGAATAGATTGAAGATGTTACTGGTGATGCTGAAGGTCACTCTTCTTTTCAATAATCTTAAGATTCGTTATCAATAATGATGCTTATTTGGCTGTTTAAAAAACACATGAAATCATTTTATTCGTAACTTTTCCTTATATATGTGATACGGGAATAATTTTTATTCTAAAAGTTATATTTTTCTTTTGCAAGAAGGTATAATGTTTCAAATAGGTAACTTATTACCAACAGTAATGGCACCTAAAATATAATTTACTAGTAAATAAATATTTGCTTTGAATAATTTATTTTGTATATCAGTTTCAGATATGGAATAAAAGAATCCATTAATAAACCTAGATATTAGTACTAGTTAATTACCATTTAGTAATATGCTATAATTAATTAATTACTAATTGGCTAAAACAAAAAAAAAATTAAGATTAATCATACATTATGTAAGATTGAAATTAAGAATATTTTTTTATAAATAAAAAAAGTTTAAATAAATAAATACACTTAATTTAATAATAACACCTGTAACGTATGACTATGATTTAGACTTGCTATCGAGTATGATTTAGTTGCTATATCTGTGGAGAAATCCTTGACTCAATTATGTCTTTGCTACAATAATATTGTTGGCCTTGTCTTAAGACAGTGAAGTAAATTAATGATTATTGTAATAAGTTTTAACACTGACATGTTAACAAATAGTGTATTATAAAACATTATTTGTTTTGAGGTTAAATTGTCATAGGTTTTATTTAATATTCAGTTTAATAATAACTGAGGAAAAATAGATAGGATAAAATATATATATATTTTTTATTATTTATTTTTTTTGTAATGCTGTATTTATTTGGAAATTGTTTTTTTATACTGCAGGAACCTGAAACTCTACACTATGTTTTGTTATTTTTGTTACATGAAGTGAAGCAAGTCATTTTTAGCAATTTATGTGAACTTATATATTATTACTTTAATTATAACTATCAACTATATTTTTGTGTTTTTGCAACATAGAATACAATGTTGTAATATTTATTGCTAACCCTGATTCATTAAAATCAGATTCAAGGCTAAAGGAGTGTTTAATTGTAAAATGTATGTATTCTTTTTTAGAATTTCTATTTAGTTTTGTATGAATATTCCAAAAGACTCCAGATATCGCATGCAGCTTTATGGATCCAGCCTGTAGCTAACTGCTTCCTTGTTTGTTTTGTGTGAATGAGGTATATTCTTGTATAGACTCAGGCCGACTATACTTGAGACATGTAATTAATTGAGACCTATCCAAAGAATACCGATATTTACGATAAAGTATTCAAATCCGAATGAAAGCAACTACCTTTATTAGAATTAGAATCTGAGAACTTTCAACTTTAAAATCAGCTGATTAAAAAAAAGTAAGAATTCCTTCCCTTCCCATTCATAAATAAATTACTAATAGATAATAGTAGTTGTCTGGTTGTGTAGGATTACATTTAATCTTCAACTTAGCTCATTTGTAGTCAACCAATGGATGATATTAAAAAACATTTCTTCCTGTCTACAGTATGTAAAAGACACGCTTTCTTAGTATTGTGGTATAGTGGAAATTTTTAAACCATGTTAAATTAGATTTACTGTATGTGTGTTATGTATTGCAATCATAATGGTTGTAGACGTCTGACATGAATGAAAACATCCTGACATCCAAAAACAGCTTGACATCCTATACCAGGATGTCAAGCTCACAGAAATGCAATTCATACTTGCCAAGTAACGGTTTCACATTGATCATGATAGACTAATCGATATCATTACTCTTGAGGAAGCAACTTTGACTGGTATATTTCTTAGGGAATTTATGGTTCCGCCTGGTCTTTCCTGTGTTTTGGTTTTTGTTATTCTTGTTGTATAAGGTTTGATGTTTTTGTTTATTTAATTTTATTTTTATTTTTTGTTTTGTGTTATGTTATGGTTGCATGTTGAGCTCAACTTTTAATCTATTGGGTAGGTATTCGTGTTTTTAATTTCAGTTCCTACTTGTCACTCAGTCTTGTTAATGACTTGACATATATGTGTTTTGTTTTAAAGAGTTCATTTCCTAGTAGTATACCAACTGTAATATCACATGTGGTATTCACATCGGTGGCATCCTGACTGAGGCAAAAAGAAGAAGAAGGCTGAGGTTCTGAAGATGACCTTCAGTAAAGCCCGTAATGGCTAGGTATGGATGGGGTGGCATGGCAATCGAAACTGCCACATGGAGGGTGTCTTCCTCTAAGATCAAGATGACTATATTATTTCTGGGATTGATGTCAGGTCGCCTACAACTATTATGATATGGCACTTAATATACATAGAAGATGATCAAAGCTTTAATTAAATGTACCCAATTAGATCCATTCATATTCAAAGAATAAAATTACTTAGGAAAGGTTATAATAAAATTAAAAAAAGATATTTTACAGCTGTTATTACTTGTGATATTAGGAAGTTATTTAAAAACAAATAACATTAAAATGATGATAATGGTTTGCTATGATTCAAGCCAGATGTAAGGTGTCACTAGGTTATATTTAGCCTTGTGATATTTTATCCATAATACTTTTTTTTTAAGTTTTGAAAATAAAGCAGTTCTTAGACCTTTTGTTCTAAACAGGATCACACATTTTGGCCATACAGATTGCAGATTGGTATTTTTTTATAGATCTGTAGTTTCCCTGATCACCCCCCCCCCCTCGAGATAGACACACAATTAAGCATAAACTCAGCTTCGGTCTTGACCCTTGCCTCTAGTGGGAAACTCCCAAAGGGATCCTCCACTGGGACTACGGTCTTATATTCTTCCCAATGACATCTCATAGATGTCCCCACCTGATCATTGAAGGTGGAAGACCAAAGCCTCCCATCCCTCCCAGACGGAACTGTCCCTCAAAGTCACCATGACGTTACTGTGAAAACACAAAGCAGATGGACCCGTCTTGCATACCCGACCTCTGGAACCTAATGATCGTACAACTTCCAGGATGTACATCAAGACTCCTGCTTACAATCTTTACGTATGTGGTCGGCCTTAGCACACGTAAAGTAGTGGCACTTCTATCTGCGCCATTACAGAACTTGGCCCTGTGGCCAGGACTCTAGCATCTAAAGCAGAGTTCGTTGGAGGCACGCCGCATCACCTGACAGGCCACCCACCCAACGCAAACAAGCCCATCGACAGCAGTTTGTCTGCAAGGATGGGCGGCACAGCTAATGTTACTACTTGGATCGAGCCGTAAACCAGCTGCATTGATAAAACAACTATATTGACCGACTCATCAATTATTTTACGAATTTCCCTGAGAAACTCATCCTGTGTCGTGAGAGCATCCATGTCCTTAACAAGGATGTTGACCCTTCTATCACCACTTCCAGCCAGGGCCGTAGTAGCACCCTCCAGTTTTTCGGCGATATCTCTGCTCAACTGTTCGGCCTCACCGGAAGTGAAGATCCTCCCCCTCGCTCTTCCGTACGGAGAGGACCCCGGTTTCACCCGGAGACACTGTACCCTTCACGGAACGGAGTAAATCAGCGTAGATCTCCGCTCCGCCTTGACCACCACCACCACCACCACTGAGGTGATCGGTTGCCCTGCCGGTCGCTTCTTGCTTTGCGGCATCAATGTTGACGACGGACGCAAAAAATGAACAAAATGCCGCTTCCCTACTCGCCTTCACGTATACTCATCGGTGCGCCTTAAAATCTGTCCGATCCGCCCAGGCGGCCCGTAGAAACAAACTGGTTGACTCTGTCCATCATTCAGCACTTAGGGAACTGATCTGCAGATGACAGAAGCCATCCTACGATCCCCAACCGTCGTTTCGATTGCTAAAACGTAGCCCGTTCCTTCAAGATGTATCTTACACGCATCATCCCCGCCAGATATATCGCGGGTAGTCGATCGCTAAACAAGGCCCTGACCCACCATCAGTCTACCGGCACGAGCCAGATCTCGAATCCACGGAGTCCTCTGCAACATCATAGCGTTTTGAGGGTCGTCGACCGTAACTGCCATATTAATAATCCAAACGGATCCAACACACCTTCTTCTATTTTTGTAACATCTTCTACCAGGGCTGAAAATTGGAAGACGTCTACAGGCCAGCCCCTCAAAACCAGCCGTTCGAGGTCTGCGTCGGTGTCCCCATCATCGATCGCCCGCCTTAGTTCCTCACCCGTCCAAGCCATTTTCTGCTGTAGGCCCCCCGTCCGATGTCTTCTAATTACCCGTTCAGTGCCCATATCCGTGATGATTAAGTAAGTCTGTGTGGCCTCATCCACCATGTCCAGTTGTGCAGGCCGTCTCGCCTGAGGCCCCACAGTTGTATCGTCAAGCACGTCTTTAAACATTTCCACCATTCGGGCAATACCTTCCATATTGCGGGAGCACTCCTTTATTTCAAGCTTAGTGTTCGCGTTTTGCCGGACAAGTAAGGTCAGTTCTTTGACATACCGGAGTAAAACAAGAGTGTAAACGCCAAACACTTCTTCTGTTTCCGAAGGTCCGCACTTGCACCACTCTCCTGTTTCGCTTCCCCTGGCGCCCCCCTCTTCCATGCGGGAGACAGAACCACGTTCGAGATCGGAGGCGCCCTACCAGGAGGGCAGGGAACTGCTACTGCCGGCCTTAATATTTTTTCTTCTCTACTGTTTACTTCTTCCGCGTTTCCTCACAGTCCTCGAAAGTCTCGGTCCATCGTTCTGAAGGTCGTCACCGAACTTCATTGGTAGGCAGAAAATTTCTCTCAGGAGCCCCACTACCCGAGGCACCCGCTGAGGCCAGAACCGGTGAGTCGACAGCCCTCTGCCATCACCGAGCTGACGTTTCTCCCTTCTTCTCTTTCCGTCTGTTCACCAGCCGATCTGCAGTCGATTCTCTTCTATTACCATCTCCGCTAGGCTTAACAAGCCACTACTATCGGAGAGGACTTTCCGCATCTGGACCAGAGAAGCTCCCCTCCCGGGGGAGCTCCATTGCCGGAGAAAATCCCTCCTCATCGGGTCGAATCGCACCCTCTGACCGCTCTGGGTCGGGCATGATTACAACAACAAAAGCAGATTAAAAGAAACGAAAATCAACAGTAATTAATAGCAAAAAATAGTTCGACATACGTCGATGTAAACGAGTAAACAAATCAAACAGCTGGGTAACTAGGTAAATAAGCACTAGTTACCGTAGGCTAGTCTATTAAAAATACATTTTTAAACACTTAATTGTAAAATAACACAACAAAAACTGAAAATTAACTTCAAAAACACGAAAAGTATTGTAAAATAACAGAACAAATCACGAACGTACAACGAAATTCAGTTTAATTTAAACTAAACGAGTCGCAAAATTACTAAAATCATCACTAAGCAACGAAAAAGTAACATAACTATTAACGAAAACTGCAGTAATAACTACGAATACTCGGAGCAAGAAAAACACAACCGCATTAATCAAGAGCTGAATCTAACCTCTACAGATTGGTATTTGAAAATAAATAAGTACTCTTTTGGGAGTGTGTTGTTGAAAGTTGCAAACAAGGAAAACTTATATTGTTTTAAAGGTTTTAGTATAGAATAATGTTTCAGGATAAAAAGAAAAACACGGCTTAAATTTTTTACATATTATTTATAATTACTATTTGTCTTCTGGAAACTATGAAATTAATTTCATAAGCAGTGTTTTGTGAAGCAATTGAAACTTATTTTACTGTTTATGTTTCTTTATAGATTTTTTAATAATAATGTATTTATATTTATAATTGATATTCTAATTATAATTTACAATTATTAATTGATCTTATAGTCTACATTGCCATATTGTTTTACTTTACCTTGAATAGAAAACACACACATAAGCCATGTATTCTATGTGACCTACTTCTTAATTATGCTTAACACATTCTGTCATACAGAATGTATTTTTTAACATAAGATTCATTACTAATTTTAAGTTATTCAGTTTATTCTAACGTGTTGCAACATATATACATTTATGTGTATTTTGTGACCTTCATTTGACAAAGTGAGTGAGATTTTTCCTATTTAGCACTTCTGTAGTGTTTATAACCCTGTGCTTACATTTTATGTTTTACTTAAAAGATTATTAGTACTATGCTAAGATCTGTTTTTAATGATTTAATACAAATTTAATTTTGAGACTGTCATACATATCCTAACAATCTTCTGAGTTCCTTCTGTTTTCTGAATGGATGATAGCATTGTGATAGTTAGACATACATGCGCGCGTGTGTGTATGTATTTATAATATATATAAAAAATATATTTAATATAAATATATATATATATATATATGTATATAAAATATGCAGATTGTGTAGCTACTCTAGTCAAGATTTTCTTACAGTTTCCCTTTATCCTTCCTGACAATTGATGGGACATTTCTTTTTTTGTCCATTTAGTAGTGCACTTACACATTGGTATGATCTATATAATGTATAATTACATTTACTGATTTGAATAAAGTATTTATTTACGCAATAAAATGAAAAATGATATGACATTAAGTGAAGTTAATTTAAATTAATATTTTTTATAGTTGTTGATAGTTGTTAAGTTGTCGACTCAGTTTAGAGTGAATTTTATTAATATCATAAAATAAATAAATGTTGAGTAATCTTCCAGTTCAGTTCAGGCCAGTCCAGATTATTCAGTTCATGAATTCAGACTATTCACTGCCCAGGGTTTTGAGACCTGATTCAGGTTCTCCATCAAAAATTAGGATGGGAAGTCTTTCAGGAAATTTTGATTGAAACATCAGGGGGGCCTCAACAGAGGGTAAAAGTTTTGAAAAATACACCTGTCTGAATCATCTTATCACCTAGCTTATATCATCGCCCATCCACGTTTTTAGTATTTATTCAATTTTTTTCATTAGTTCTAAAACAAATATGTAGAGAAGTTTGAGTGTGCTCGATAATTAAATACAAATTGAGAACAATAAATATAATATACATATTAATTAAATTTAAGGTGAAGGTTTTAGTTTTTTTTTATTTCACTATTTTTTTCAGTTCGAAAGTATTAAGTTCTTCAGTTTGTTTCAGTTGATACCATGAATTTGAAGCAATACTTGTTGAATAAAAAGTTTTGATTTTATAATGCAGTGTAATACTATAATACATAATATATATTGTTGATTGTATATATATGTGTTTGATATTATTATTTGTTTTTCCACAGATTTACAATTGTTATAAATTTGCTGATATAATTGAAAATATGCTTTCATGAAAGAGACATTGCTTCATTATTTCTTGTTTAGTTACTATATATTGTTTTTTTTTTTTCTTCTAGTGATGTAGTAATGAATGTGCAGTACGGCTGGATGGTGTAGGGAATAGGCATTGGGGTATGGGGTTTATAGGGATGTTTAAATGGGGGTTGGCTGGTGGGGGTATGAATGTAGTACTGAAAAGGGAGTCAAGCCAAGCCAGCGTAAGCTCTACTATATACAGCTATAGCTGAGGTATATATGTCGTTTATGTGTGTGTGTGTATACACACACACATAGTATACACTGCTTTCTCAGTATTGATTTTCACTTCCCATCTGCAAACTTCATTCTACTACACAGCCCAACAACATATTCCTTGTCTGCCTGCCTCATCTGTCTATCTTTACGCCCATTTCTGTTTATTGTATTTTCTGAACTATTTGAAATTAATTTTGTTTTAATTAAAATTCATTCTCCTTCAAAAGTCAAAGACAAATTCAATTGAGGCTAAGTATCCCACACTCAATGAAATATGGTTTTTTCATGTTTTTGTTTAAAAAAATTAGTTTTCAGTGAAAAATTAAAAAAAATTAAATTGGTGCCCTCTAATTTGAATGGTGTGTACAATTCTATGTTATATTTCGTTACATATCAATCTAAAACTTCAGTTTTGTTACATTATTAACAAAATGCAAGTATTTCAGTAAAATTACCTGAATTTTAAATGATAAAAGCAATGTAAACACTAGTAAATTATTGGTGTAGTTTTTTTTTAATTTCAAAACTGAAACAAGAAAAATATTGAAGAACTCTTATCATAAGGTATAAAATAATTGGATACATATTGCAGAGCTAAACACAATGAAGAAATGAGAGAAAGGCCAAAAAAAATATTGCAGGAAGCACAAATTTGGAGTTTATAAAACGTCCTTATCAAAGAAATAATGAACATTTTATGAGAAATATTAAAAGTAAAATGAATTAAGAAATGTTCCAGATTAAGTAATAGATTATAAATAACATATTAGTCTGTTTAACGCAATAACTTCAAAAGAATCACAACCATTTTTCTATGAAAAATTGTTAATTAGATTTCAAATTAGTTTGATAAAATTTTTGAATTTGAAAAATTAAAAAAAAAAAAATACATTTAAAAAAAATAAGTTAATTCATTTACCAAAAGATTATTTTCAATAAAAATATAAAAGCCATATATGTTCGTTATTTAATTTTTATAGTAAAATTTAAAAATATAAATCCTTCCTGTTTAAAGGTTTTGCACTGTTTTTAAAATGTTAATGCAGTTTTGAGATTTATTTTATTTTAGTTATAAAACAATAAAGTAATGATTTTTTTTTAATGAAATGTAAAGTTATAACATTTCATTAAAAAAAAATCATAGTTTTTGCTTATCTACTAATTTTATTTTAAAAATTATTTCGCAATAACTATTTTTCAATAGATTGAACAGGATCTACTGGGTAAATTATTGGTTTTGGGCATGACCAATACTACCAATTGTCAGTTGGCTTGTTATGATCATCAGCCCACTCATTACATGAGGAATTTGACCCAGTTTAGATCATTTGCTGAATAGAATGTGAATCCACATCTGATATGTGGAGAGATGCTCCTAGCGCTGAGAAAAACTGTCAAGTGATAATTTTAAAAACTGTCAACATATAATTTTAAAGTGTAAATTAATAAAAAAAAATTTGTAACTAAACCCAAATTAACTGCTGTTCTATGTTCTATGAACTTTTAAGTAAAATTATTGTAAAAAACTATTCGTTAATAGTATTTGCATTTATGGATGTAGTAAGTTTACTAAAATAAGTGAATACATTTTATAAACAATTTTTTAAAGTTTTGGGATTTGGTGTTGCATTAATGCTGATTTTGGTTGTTTTAAAGCAATTATTAGAATTCTTGTGCGTTAATCCAAATACTATCCTTTATTGTACATCTTTTTTGGTTTTTGTATTAGCATGGTTCTCTAATGAAAGACATTCGTAACTGAGCAGAATGGATTATCAAATAAAGATTTCTTGAATGTGCTTTATATTTTTACAATTCTTTACATTATTTGAGAAATTTTTGTATGTATATAACATGTCATTAGAGATAACTGAACTATGTTGTTAAATGGGAATATTTCTTTATTACTTTTTTAATAGTACTGGTGCCTTCATTTTATCTTCAATCAGAAAATTGACATGATATGTTTCATAGATAAATACAATTAAATTTTTTTTTAAACCTAGTGATACTAAAATTAATTGTAATCAATTAACTGTCACTATTTCTTATATAGCACAGATTTAGTGGTAAATAGATTTTTCTGAATTTTTAAAAGTTTTGTTAGAACAATAATGAAGCACCCTACAAAAATCTTGAATAATATGTAATACACGAGGTGTGTGAGAAAAGTAATGGATTGGTAACACTGCAAGCGATCTGGCAACGCTGTGTCTACCGGTCTGTGTTAAACCGGTTTGTTCATCCCTTCCACATGTTCAGTACGAGTTTTAACTCCATTCAGTCAACACATAATTTTTGACAGCACCATCAGTGAAGTTGTGTTTTTATTGTGTGTTACGAAAATGGAGCATCAGAATTTAGAGCAACATTGTGCAATCAAGTTTTATGTTAAACTTGGGGAATCTGCGAGTGTGAACTTTGAAAAGTTGAAACAGGCCTATGGGGAACATTGCTTATCAAGAGCACAAGTTTTCCGCTAGCACAAATCATTTTTGGAAGGCCGAAAACACATTGAAGATCAACCTTGCTCAGGGAGACGTTCAACTTCAAAATCTGACAAAAATGTTGAGCAAGTGAGGGTTCTTGTGAGATCAAACCGTCGTTTAACAATAAGGATGATGAGTGAAAAGTTAAATTTAAACACTTTCATCGTACATCAAATTTTGACAGACGATTTGGACATGCGAAAGGTTTGTGCAAAATTGGTGCTGAAAAACCTCACAACGGAACAGAAGGACAATCGAAGAAACGTGTGCGTTGATCTTCTTGAGAGGATTGATAATGTGCAAGAATTCTTCAATCGTGTGATCACAGGTGATGAATTCTGGATATTTGAGTACGATCCTGAAACAAAGCGGCACAGCGAAGATTGACATACTCTGTCATCTCCTTGACCGAAAAAATGTTGAATGAGCAAATCAAAGATCAAAACCATGGTGATTTGCTTTTTTGACAGCAGGGGTATTGTACATAAAGAATTTGTTCCTCTAGGACAAACTGTCAACCAAGTGTTTTACAAAGGTGTCCTTTGAAGGCTCAGGAAAAGAGTGATTCGCGTGAGACCAGAACAAGTGGATGCTTCATCATGACAATGCCTCGTGTCACATGGTCATTTCCATCATGGAATTTTTGACCTCAAAACGCATTCCTATGGTTCCTCAACCCCCCTATTCACCTGATTTGAGTCCTTGTGACTTTTCCTTTTCCCGAAATTGAAACATGTCTTAAAAGGATGTCATTTTGGAACTCTGGAGAACATTCAAAAGACTGACCGACCAGTTAAAAGCCCTACCTGTTGAAGCCTTCCAGCGCTGCTACCAAGAGTGGGAGCAACAACTTCGCTGGTATATAGCTGCCCAAGGAAACTACTTTAAAGGGGATACTATTGTTGTTTGAAAAAAAATAAAAACTTTGGTAGAAAGTAGAAAGTCAGTCTCATTACTTTTCTCACACACCTTGTAAGATCATGTTTCATTTCAACTTTTCCATTATTATTTTAAAGGCCTTATTTTGCCTTATTTTCATGGCTACCCACATGTTCTTAGAGCATAAAACCATAAAAACATTTTAGAGCAAAATGAAACCATTAAAACATGAAAACTTTTTTTTTGATATTCCCCTTTTTCTTCTTTGGTATTCTATGTAAACTCTTAAAAAACCATAATACAATTTTTTTTTTAAATTTATAAACTTTCATTTTGTATATGTGGTTAGAGATTTCCTTTGGGATGAATACATTTACAATTATATTTATGGTAAAGTTTATGAGAATTAATATTTATTGAAATACTTTGAAATTTCCTTCCAATCAGATCCTTAATAAATATTTATTTTTGGTTTGTAGACTAATGCTCAACATATGGAATTACTCTTGACTTTTTGAATAGGTAGAATACTTATAGAATTCTGAATGGAGAATAAGTGGAGTGCTGCTTTTACAAAAGTGAATTTTTAGTAAATTATATTTATATACAGAATATTTACAAAACATAAAACAACTTCATACGTGTTTAGAGTCTTATTTATTGTACTGAAAATTTTTGCTTCAAAGCTTATTGCTAGGAAATAAAATACAGATATGTTGGATATCATCTGTAAATTAAAAGCGTTATCTAATTAATGCACTCACCTCAAGGGAAACTCCAGCCACATATAAACCCTGAAAGTTACATAAGTACCCTGAAACTAAAAAATTGTATACATTTACAATCATATATATAAAAGAACTTAATTAAGAATGATTATCAGACAGTTACACAGTATTTAATAATATATAAGAGTTTAATATTCTATGAAAAAATTCTTGTTTCATGATTTTAAATAGTGAGAATTTATTGTTTTGATGTGGTAAAATTGATAACTTGGTTTTATTAAATTATAATTTCAATTTATTTTACTATTATTTTCAATAATCTATTAGAAACTGTTAGATAATTTCATTTTATTAATGTAATATTTATATTTTATGATTATTATGTATTTATATTATTATATTTATTATTTTACACCTGTTTGTGATACTTTGATATTTCCATTTACGGAAAGTTGTAAGAGGTAATTGTTCTTATAGTTATAAATTATAAGTATTTATGATATTTATTTAAATAAGAATTGTACATGTATTATATTTTTAAACGTTTTGCTATTCTTTTCATATAAATTTATCTGATCTGATTACCCATATTCTAGCTGTTTTCTAAATAAATAAATATTTTCTAAATATTTGATGTGTAGTGTACAATTTATGTATTCAGTATGGTCTGTTGTTTACTATCTGATGTATCCGATATCAAACAAATTATTTATTTTATTTATTGAATCATCTCTTCCCTTAATCTTTCTCATTAAAATTTGAGCATAAGTGTGTGTCTGAGATTGTAATAAATAATGATGTATCACATTGTAATTCTTTGGTATATTTATCCCATAGCAGGTATTTTTCAGCAGATAACATGTATAAATTTGCAGACTTTGGTTTGATTGTGAAACCTTGATTAGAGGACCACCACAAAGTAATCAATTAATTAAAAATAAAATAAAATATGTTAATGTCCATATTAATACTTGAAAAGAGTAAATATTGAAGTAATAATAAAGAAGTATGTGAACATTCTAAACAAATAAATTAAAGTTTAAAATAACATTTTCATGGTCCAAATCCAAGTTATTTGAGTCCACTTGTATATGTTAAATAATGAAGAAAATCTAACATCTCATAATGCCTATCACGTACTAAAATATTTCCTTTTTAAAAATAAATAAAATAAATGAATTTGAGATTTAATATTTTGCTTTGGGATGCCTATTCTATGTTTGGAAACTTTAAACTTTGTCTCCTAATTTAACATCTACATCTTTAACCTTTTGTGACATAATGTTTTTTTTTACTAAATCAAAATTCAAACATAAATTAACTTAACATCTACATCTTCAGACTTTTGTAAAATACTGTTTCATTTACTAAATAAAAATTCAAACCACTTAAATGCAATATTTTTTTTTCTATGAAGGAGAACCATATTTCAGTAGATCTTTTTTTCTGCATTCATACTGCTCATTTATCATTTATGTTTTTTTAAATGATGCTTTATGTTTGGTGATAAGTTGAAGGTAATCTTTTAACATTTTAGAAAATATTGATAAAATACTTATCTCAGATTACTGATATTATTTGCTTTACCCTTCTCTTACATACTAGTTTGATATTTGATAATTCTAGTTTATTAGGATACTTACCCTAAAGGAAATGTTAATTAAATGAAACGGAAAATTCTCTAAGGATTTTTTTCAGTTTCTAATTACTTATGTGGAGGTACTTTACAAATTTATTGATTTCTTATTTTTTTTTTTGGATTTTGTATACTGGGAAACACAGAAGCTTTAATTAGAAGCAAATGGAACTAATTGAATAGTGTTAAAGGGTAGACACGGTAACATTTCTGGAAACCACAGTTTAAAATCATAATCCACCAGGTTGGCCTAGTGGTGAATGCGTCTTCCCAAATCAGCTGATTTGGAAGTCAAGAGTCCCAGCGTTTAAGTCCTAGAAAAGTCAGTTATTTTTACACGGATTTGAATATTGGATCGTGGATGTTGGTATTCTTCGGTGGTTGGGTTTCAATTAACCACATATCTCAGGAATGGTCAAACTGCAAACTGAGACTGTACAAGACTATACTTCATTTACACTCATACATATCATCCTCATTCATTCTCTGAAGTATTATCTGAATGGTAATTACCGAAGGCTAAATAGGAAAAAGTTAAGGGTTTAAAATCATACACTTCATTTAGATTCATACATATCCTCATTCATCCTCTGAAGTAATACCTTACAGTGGTTCCAGAGGCTTAAGAGAAAAAGAAAAAAAGGGTTTAATATCAATTTATGTGATTTATTTGGATATGAATGTGATTTGATTTAATTCATTGATGTATAGGTTTAAGTTAATAAATAAACTACACAGTTCTAGAGCTGTGCTGCTAGAAGGAAGTATGGTAATCTATCAAAAAATTGGAAATGGCTTTTTTCATTTCTTGATGTTTCATGACCCTGGGACCACAAAAAACCCCCCAAAAAAGTGGGGGTAATGTTTGTATATACATACATAATGTTTGTATATACATTTGTATATGTGTGTGCTGGCGTGTTTGAAGCTTAATTCACTGGATAAACTGATTTTGATGAAATTTTGTACAGACTCATGTATGTAATTTATTGGTAAAAATTTGGGAGTTAATATCTCCAGGGGTGGGCTAGCTCAATTTTCTCAAAATTTTGCAAACAACCCCACTTTATATTAACCATAGTTCGTGCATGCATGCCTAACTTATCATTTTTTTAAAAACTATTTTAAAAAAATTCCTCTTTCACCAATAATCGGGGGAAAAACTATCTTTTTATTTATTGCATATTTTTTAACTGAACTTTTTATGCCTTCCTAGGTGTAATAGTAGTGCAAGTGATCCAAAACAAATACTTTGGGGGCAATATTAAGGGTAGGGGAGCCAATCAAAGATTAGAAATAGATGTTTTGAATTTTATAAAATAATAATACCACAATAGAACTTCATCATAATTCACCCTCCCACCTACAAAAAAAAGATCTTAGGTAACTTTCCTCATGTATCATTATTATTTTTCCACTGCATAAGAATTTTAATAACCAGTGCCAGGAAAGTACTACAATGCTGCTGTCAACTTTACATACTAGAGACTATAAAAATTGTTATAATAAGTAAAATCTTTACTTGTCATGTAAAAGTGATTTATATTCAATATTAATTTGTAATTTTTATATAACTGAATGAACAATTTAGAAATTGTTAAACTTACTATTATTTAATAACTGTACAGATTATACATAATAGGAAAATCTTAAAACAGTACAATAATTAAGTATTTAAATTAAAAAAAAAAATAATAATAAAAATAAATTACATCTAATAAAACTATAATGTCCTGTTTCTGAAAATAATAGAAAATATATAAATAGATTACAGATGACATTAGAAACACAAAAAGACATATCCAAACATTCTGTGGTGGTATATTGGTTATGAGAAGATTTTTAAGCTTTATTAAAAAGCAGAATTTAGACTGATAATTATTATAAAATGATTTACAAGACACAAAACTCAAGATTTAAATGGTAGCAAATCAATTATACACATTTACTAATCAATCGTGAAAATCTTTATGAATAAAACTAATTTTGATAACGTTTTGGTGTAGACTAATATTATTTTAATTAAAAATCTAATAAGATAGTATACTTTAAATACTATTTTTTTCCTAGAAGTATAGCTTACATATTTATTAAACTTGCATTTCATTTTGTTTCAGCACGGATTGAATACAGATAGTGGTTACACCTGCAAAGAAGCAGTTTTTGAAGGAATTAGCGAGTAAGTATTAAATTAATTTAGTGAATTTAATTTTTGTTATAACAATGATTATTTTACCCTGAAAATATTTATTCTTATGAGTATGATATGAGGTGAGTGAATGTATTGGAGAATGATAAAAAATATTCTAAATGCAAAGGCAATATACAAAGTTTTAAATACTTTACAATAAAAATATAGTCTTTAATAATAGCTTCAGCCAATATTCATGATTATTGAATTGCATGATAATGGATATGTTTTATTGTGCATAATTTGGATTCAAATCTACCATACTATTATAGAATCTATATGGTATTTTCTTTTTTGTACCTCCTTGGCTTACTTATTGTATCTTGTTTTATATTATATATTTTCTTATTAATTTCCAGTAGTATTACTCAATGAAAGATTAATAAAAACAACTGAGATGTCAAAAATTCATTTCTTGTAGAGACAGGTGCAGCCATGTAGAATGTATGTTGGATTGGTCAGTTGGTTAAAGAATGTGGGTTGGTCAGTGTTAAAGAATTGATAAAAAAAAACATGAAGCATTATCATTTTAAAACAGATTCTCTACTTCATTATTTTTTAATTAATCTTATAATCTTTCTTACTTATTATTATATTATCCAGTCAGAAATTGCTTTGCTTGGTAATTTCTTTAGAGCAACAGTTTGGTCAGCAGAGGACTTGAAACTTGAGTGATCTGATGAATGTGGGTTTCAGAATAGTTGGTCCCTATCTTAAAAATAGTAGTTCTATTGGTTACCTGTCCTTATTTTCGTACGAGTAAAAAAGTATTTTGCATACTTAATAGCGTTATCTGACAAATACCATGAGGAGATGACCATATTTTGTTTTCCATTTTTTAAATTTATGTGTTTTAATCAAGTGACTAGAGGCTGGTCAGCCATTCACATTGCACACACAGGAATAATGGCAATGGCTGTGTTGAGTGAACCTCTGCACCATACACCTTTAAAGTTATTGGATAACTGTTATTAAAGTTATCAATAACTGATAACTATCAATATAAGTTATCAATAAGTATTATAAGTTATAAGTTATAAGTTATTATAAGTTATATATTATAAGTTATCAATAAGTATCTGATAAGTTATCAATAACTATTGATAAAGTTATGAACTGTTATTGATAAAGTTATTGGATAACACTTTTCTTGATAACTGAATTAGATATCGAAAAATAAACATATATCTTTTGTAGAAAATTTAATGTCAAATTAAACTTTGTACAAGAAAGAAATATGACTTTCATGTCAAATTAATTCTCATGTACAGGCTTTTTCAAAGCTTCTGTAGTGAATTAATTCATCAAGCAAAAAGTAATATTGCAGGTGATCTCCAGATATTATTTGACAAATGATTTGGTCATAGTAAAGTTGTGTGTCAGCAAGGAACATAATCTGGTTGTTACCACAAGTCATTAAAATCGCCACCATCTTCAAACGTCTATATTCCTATGTTCCTTCTAGGTATAAAAACTATTTTCATGAAGAATTTCAGCTTTATCAGTTGAGTAGCACAGACATCTCAGGAAGGGTCGACCTGAGACTGTACAAGACTATACTTCATTCACATTCATACATATCATCCTCTGAAGTAATACTGTGTGGTGGTTCTGGAGGCTAAAAAGAAAAAATAGAAAAAGAGCACAGACAGCCCTATATTTTTGTAGGTATATATAATTATATTTATAAAAGAACATTTCATGAGTGATTCATTATCAATACCCAGAAAAAATCACTGAAGATAAATTGATAAAAATTTGTATACATGTACTTCTTATGGTGTAAGTGCGCACTAAGAAAGGATTTTTTGAAATTCCAAGTTGAAAGGGTTAAAATGAATTAACAATGGAATTCACTATTTTTTTTTTAATTTCTCTGTAACAAATGAAGATATCAACTTGATTTTTCTTGTGTGTAATCTTCATGTGAATATCTAAAAAAACTTCATTTTTTTAAATTTGACCTTGAAAGGGGGTGAAGAAAAGTAAAAAAATTTCAATTTATGATTGCAAATTTTACCCACTTCTGACTATACTAAATGAGATATTTACTTGATTTGGGCTTGCAAATACTCTTCAGATAAATATCTAAAAACTATTTTCAGATTTTTTGCATTTTACTATTATAAGGGATAAAAAAAAATTGTATTTTACATTTTTCCCGTTTTATGCTACCATTATTTAATCAATATTTATGAGATTTGGTAACATTGTAATGGTAATTTATGTTTGTAATTCTGATTATGTATTTCGTGAATGAAGCCACGTTGGGAAATCTAAACTCCAATTAGTGGGTCCTGAGCTTACCAAACTTTTGCTCAGAAGAAATTACATTACACTGATAATTTTTATAAATTGAACAGGCTTTAATTTTTATTTATCATTATTATTCTCACAAGCATGAGTTTAATGAACACAGGAGTGAAGTAAGCCTGACTGGCAATCATCCCATGACTGTGATGAGAAATACAAATAACCTTATAACATGGATGAAGCCACCACGATGGGGATGTTAGGATATTAGTATATTTACATATATATAAGATTTATGTAATAATTACATCCATGCTTTTTTTTAATTGAAGACCAGATAATGTGAAATGTCATTTCATGATACATAGAACATATTTCAGCGACACAATCTGGATCTGGGGCTTTAACAGTGTAGCAAGATATTATGCTGTACGTACAATGCTACATGTGAAGTAGGTTTAAGTATGCTGTATATGTTAATATAAAACATTTAGGAAGCTGATGAAATATTCTCATATTTAATTATTTTTATCATATCAAAGATGGAAGAAGACAAAAATGTGAAAATTACCATCCTATAAGTTAAAATACCTCTTATTTCTAAATTTCTGGAATAATTTCTGGAAGAAGAACTAAAAATGGAAGTGTATTATGTAATAAGCTGTTACTATATTATTAAATGTTATAACAGTTTTTGTATTTTGCCTTGTTTATTTCTGTTTAAAATGTAGTTTATTTAAAATATACAGTGTTTCTAAAATGGTAGGCTGGCTATACTTTTTTGGATTCTACTTGTAAAACTAAACAAATGTATCCTTACGAAAAATGGCAATTTCTCCTTTGTTCTCTCCCTGCCACCATTTTGTTTTTATATAAAGAAAATTAAGTTTGGATAGACGAATCACATTAATATTTGATAAGTGTCTTGGTAATAAAGTTTTAAAATTAGCAAAAAGTCAAGACTTAATTTGCAAATACCTTTGCAAATTTATAAAATGGTGGCCATGTTTATTTTTCAACCAGTTATAGCTTTATAAATATTAGTGTGTCAAAATTTATGATATTTTCTAAAACATTAAGCCTTTTACTTTGAACAAAATGAGATTTTATTTTTTTAAATCAGTTAACAAACAGCTGAGTTATGGCGGAAAATTTATGTAATTTTGTGTTTTTTCTTCCCCGCCACTTTTCATTCAATTCGATTAAATATTGCTTTTATTTATTGTTTCTAGTATTTACTGAAAGGTATTTGTACACCCTTATGATTTGCTTATAGAAGAAGAATAGCCAGATTAAAAAAATAATATTTGAAGCTGGACTAACTATCCAGAGACAAAAATTATGAAATTTGCTGATAACTGCTAAAAAATATGATAAATGTAATATTTTTCCAATATAATATAATTTTCAAAGTGAATAAATAAATTAGCATTATTATTTTGGCTGAAATTAAAAATAATTTGGAAGAGTAACATGTTATCAATTCATTGTGTGTAAAGAAACCAATTTGAAAATAAATAAGACTAAAATCAGAGATCATGAAATATGACAGAGAAGCAGGTAATGAAAAAAATCTAAATTCAAGGTAGAAAAAATTTAAGAAAGGTTGGGTTATGTTTTTAATAGGTAGTAAAATTACTGATACACATCACCCTCTGAAGTATTATCTAAACTGTAGTTACTGGAGGCTAAACAGGAAAAAGAAAGAAAGTAAAATTACTGAGGATGGATAAGTAAGGAAGGGATAACAAGCAGACTGACACAGACCAGGAGATTATGGCTATTTTTATATTGGAAAGAAATCTTCTGGTATGTAGTACAGATTTAAAAATTAGAAAGAAAGTTTCAAAAGTATTTAAATGGAATGTAGCACTTCCTAGTAGTGATACATAGGCAATAACAAACCAGAAAATCAAACAATAGATAGTTGAAAAATGATGTTACAGGAGGTTGTTGGTAAGTAAATGTTTTGATAAGAGCATGAAATAAACTTGTAAATAAATAAGTTTGAGAAGGGAAGATGTTTATGATAGAATCTTGAAAAAAGCAAGTTAAGGTTGATTAGGAATAAATGTTATGACATCCTAAGTTAGTGAATTGGTTCTAGAAAGAAATGTTGAGGGCAAAAACAGTAATGAAAGATATTTGAGGATTTAGGAATGAAGAGGTGTAAGGCTACAGAGAAAGAAGTAAAGACTTCATCAAATCAATTTACAGCTGAGAAAAAAATGAGCCAAAGAAAAGATGGTAAAAAAATAAAATTAATTTTATATTTTTGAACAAAATTTAGCATTTCTATTATCAATATTAATGGTACTAGATATCAAAATAAGTTTATACTCAATTAAAAACAAAAAAAAAAAAAAATGTAATTAACAAACTATATTAATCCATCACATTAATATGGGGGTACTTAATTAAGTAAATACATTTTTTTATATTGTGTTATTTGGATGACTGGTGTTTCATATTAGGTGACCTGCCACCATTTCTGTCATATATATATGCATGTTAATTGTTTGTTTGATTTCTAAGAAATGATTAATTAAACTATTTACAGACATAAAACACCAGAGAGTTCTTAGATTAGTAAAGAAACAAAATATCATTGAACCTAGGTACATTTACTTCTTTTTCAAAAATGGGGTGAAGTGAACCAACTGGGTGAATGACCCAAATTGAGCTAATGGTCTGGCCTCTGAGCAAATAAAATCTTTAACAGTAAGTAAATAATTTAAAAGTATAAAAGCAAGCAAAATTGTTAATTGATTCTGTTTCAAGTGTGGAAAGCTCTTAGTCCGTGCTAGTCTGGAAAAGAGAATTTTAGTGATACAAGGTGGTAATAGCCTACCTAATGTGTTAGCTACCTACTTTATATTTTGTTGTCATAGAAAAAATGTTTGATAGGTATGATGATATATTTCAATTCTGAGTTTGTGTTTTCAAAATCCTCACTCTGTTTATTACTCTTATTTTATACTGCATTTGTATTTTAGATGAGTTTAGGAGACCCAGCTGTAACCTATTAGTGCTTCAGCCATCAGATTTATTTTGAACCCATCTGGTTGGGAAAAAACTGTTTAGGTTGTTCCATGGTCAGCCCTCACCCTCAACCAATCACTCCAGGAATACAATAGCTTTACTAATTTTGATGTCTACAGCATGGGCCTAGCAATCTGACCCAAACCTACAGAACTGAAAACAGAGTGGAAGGGATTAAGGATAATAAAAATTGGTACATTGATGGTGTTCATATGAGGAGAGGCATTGAACAGGGTCGTATTTTAATCTCCCATTCTTTCCAATATTTCAGGGGAAACTTTTGAAAAACCTGTGGATGTTTCAGAGTGAATAAGAAATGATATACTTATTAGTGGCTGATAGCTTAGAAGGATTGTAATTGCTATTAAATAGGGTGAAAGATGTGAGGATTGCTTTGGATTACAATTGAATGTTAAGAACGTGAAATATATATGATGCTAAGGAGATATTAGTGATAAATACTTTTTTCATTAGAGTCGTTTCTCATGAATGTGTATCAGATTTTACATATTTGGGATGCTACTTAAATGGTGATTGAGATTAGTTAAGGGGCAAACAATAGAATAGAAAAAAAACAGGTTAGCTTTTCTAAAAATAGGAACATCCTATGTGACTGTAATTTAAATTTATTTTTGAAGGAGAAAATGGTGGTTAGTAAGAAGGTTAGTAAGAAAGTATGATCTCTCACTTAGAGGAGATCCTAGCAACTCCACTCATCCAGAGTAAAGATTAAGGCCTTTTCAGATAGCAGGAGCTTGTTCTGTCCACAAACATCTAGAAAATCAGGGTACTTTTATTTCTAGTTTATTACTGAACAATAATTTGATGTAAACCAGCTTGAATGTATGCTGTAACAAAAATGTTTTTATTCTTGAGTAAAGGGCTACCTGAAACGTACAAAAACATTAAGGAATAACTTTGCCCACCGTGAATCATGTGGCGTTTGTTTTACTGTTGACAAGGACATTTATTATAATTAAGTAAATATAAAAAACTGAGCCAATTTTAATTATAAGGTTGTTAACAAATGACATCCAAAACCCAATTCTAAGAATCGTGTATTTTTTGTTGGTGACAACTGGAATAAGTTATAAGTGAAAAGTGAAAAAATTAACATTTATATGCAATGTTTAAAGCCTGTATGTTTGTAACACATCTACTGTAGGCACTTGTACACAGACAACATCTAAGTTTAAATGTCTGAGGTCAATATGCAGATATATGGCTACATGATCTTGCTAGCTGAAGTATTATTCCCTGTCAGATATCTTGTGTGAGCTCAAAATTCCAATAGTCAAAAAGATACTGACTGAGCTTTACTAAGCTAAGATTTAGTCAGATTTACTAAGTGAATATATACTACCTTCATTAAAATGAAGAAAAAATTATGATACAAATATAATTGTTACATCCAAACTAATGAAATAGTTAATAGAAACTAATTAACAAAAGAAATTTTGTTAAAATTGATTTTAATTTTTTTTTTAATTTAATTCTTAATATGTGATATTTAACGTTTTTATAAAAATAAAGAAATTTATCTAATTCTTGTAAGCAATAAAAATTTAACAATTTTTTTATTTTAGTTCAGCTAAACAGTTACAACTAAATGACAGTTAAGGTCATGGTTTCTCTGATTTTTTTGTTCCCTTAATTCTTCATATTTTATTATAAAATAATATTTTTATCTATAAGCTGATGAAATAACATGAAAAATATAATATTCATAAATGTTTTGTATAGATCTGTTTTATTTTAAATGACTTCTTTACTGCATCTTTTGCTCTAAACCTAAACCATTAACTTTACTGTAATATAATAATATAATTTATTTATACAGAAGGTTGTTATTTTAGTTTTATTTGCACTTAAATAAATGATATATCTTCTTGAGGCTTTCTATTACTTGTTAGTGATTATTTTATTGTCAGTTATCTGTAAAAGTTATCACAATGAGATATAACTGCCAATGAAATTATACTGTTACCTGCTTATTTTTTAAAGTATATATTTTTTTGCAGTTGCACTGAATGTTTCCTTTTTATCATTTTTCTAATATAATTTTGTTTTGTTTTTAGGTTTAATGTTGATAATTCAATTTTGCATCCAGAGATAGCAGAATGGTAAGCTGTAAGAATCTGAATCATTAATACTAGTGGCCTATATGTATGTTATATGGTATGTTATATGTTAGTGGCCTATATGTATAAATTGAATGAATGGGTTGTAAATTTCAGTTTTTGTTCACATGCATATATTTTTTCTCTCCAGTAAGAGTAGGTTGACATCCAGTTAAAGTTGTTTAATGATCGATGAAACTTTTTTGTATATGAAAAAATTCCATACTCGATTTAGTTTTAAACCTTTGGAATAAATGACAGAGACGTTACTACTCTGCCCCAGACATTTTTATAAATAGTTGTATGTAATTAGTGAGCTGATTTGTTGTTTGATTCATCATAGAATATTTTAACTTAAATTTTAATATGTCTGATATCCAATAAAGAGAAATAAATTCTATTCACAGGTATCTATTACCATCATTTTAAAAGGAGAAATTTTATTTAAGATGATCTATTTCAGGAGTGGATAAGCATTTTATTTTGATCAATGAGTGCTGCATGGCAGTTTTTCATATATTATAAAAAAAACCACACCATAGTTTCATAGTATTAAATATGGAAATTCAAATTTATTTAATATGGTTGCATACATATTCTATGTTTTAATATGTAGCTTCATGTACGTATTCTATGTAGCTTAAGTGTTATGTAAATGATACTTACTTATGTAAATTATACTGTATAAGAAAGTATAATTAAGGGAAACAAAATAAAATATTTCAAAATTTTAATAATAAAAATAAAATATTATAAAAAATTAAATTATTGAAGACCTTTGGTCAAGGCACTCCATCAGTTGCAAACTTTACAAGTTTGTCACGAGGTAATTCAAACCCTTTCATTACTTCATCACGTCCATTTCTAACACCAATAACATTAGTTGTTTTGATAAGAGCTAAGAGCAGCTTGGTTTAACATTTCTTCCTTCACATTTATGCCTGCAAATACATAGCAGATAAAAGTGGCCAATGAGGAACATCCTGAAATATTTCTAGGTTCATCAAGAACTAAACTAAATTCTGTACAATTTTTCAAATCACACAAATTGTTTTCAACAGTTTTACTAATTGCACCTATATGATGCTTAGTTGTTCAGTGTGATGTAGTTACTTGTGTAATCAATTTATGCAGTTTTGTATTATCTGGATCCAAAACTTTTAACCTTTTCTTCCAAGTTTCTTTTAGTAAATTCTCCTCCATATGGACGTTTGGCATGAGAATATTACAACCTATCAAAAAGCTAGCATTGTTTGCTCTGTTATCTTTTTGCTACTAATATAAGACACATGCCCTTTTTTTTTTATGAAGACTAGATTGCAGGTTTCTCTGTTTGCAATTTTGAATCGAGTAGAAAAGTGGGTATGATTTACTTCGTATTTTCGTTTTTTTGATAATTTCAAAGGTCATGGTATAAAAAAATTAAAATATATTTAATTAACAAATCTGAAGTTGAAACAAGATGATTAAATTAATTTACCTGGCAGATGGCAGAAAAAAAAACATAAAATATGTATAAGAAAATATTAGTTAGTCAATTTAACAAGATTTAGTGAAATGTTCTAAAATAATAATAAAAAAAAGAATTTAAATTTTCATTTTGCCCACCGTTGACCTTTTCTAACGTTGTTGTAAAAAAATTGAATTAATTTATTCGCTGATACCACAAAGTTCCTTGGCTTTTTTGTGTTTAAGATTTAAAATTTATTAAAGAAACGAATTGTTTTCGATGGAAGTATGAATTAAGTTCGAAGCAATTTACATAATTTAAAAACAGTACGATAATTTCAGTTTGTACGTTGGCAACCATGGTTTAGTTCGTAGCTATTTTGATATGGGTTGTAGGTAATAAACAAAGTATTTTGTTTTTTTACGTTTTATTAATTTTTAAAATGTTTAAATATGGCTTTAAATTCATGAGTTTTTAAAAGATTTAAATATGGCTTTAAATTCAGTGTCAATTAGTAGACTTGTGATTTCAAAAACTGTGAATAATAAATTGTGTTTACCATTTGGTCTAACCTATAAAGTTTGCTCTCTTCCAAATATAGTTACATCTAGATTAAATCATAAGAAATCAAAAAGCGGTACCCTTGGGCAGTCTACACTTTTAATGCAGGATGGGTCCGATTTTCAAGAATTACCATTGATTGTTCGTAAAGTGACGAATAAAGATGATATCGTAAAGTTAGGTAATCGTGAAAATGATAGTGCGTCTAATGAACGCATTCATGAACAGTTTCTTGATATTGAAAAGCAGGCTGAAGCTCGTGAAATTGTTGATGGCTTTGATCGATGTTATTCACCGAAAGGAATTTTTGCACTTTTGGATGTTATTCCTTCAGATGAAGTCACACCGTACGTTGCATTGCATGCATTGCAGAAAATAATTATTCTTGAAAATAATAAAGAATTTCGTAATTCAGTGATGAATATCAATAAAAATGATGCAGATGTAGAAGAAGAAAAATCAAAAAATTTTACTCGCACTGCAGTACTTAATCAGTTAGTGGAAACAATTGCTACAAGTGATGATGCAAGTATTATTTTAAGTGGTTTGAAACTTGTGTGTAGAGATTTAGTGGGAGGAAGTGTCGAATCTTATAAGGAAAAGTTATGTAATGAAGTTCTATGTAGAGCATCAGATGGAAAGTTTAGTATAAACCAAATTTGTGAGGCTGTGAAAATATTTTCTATTTTAAAAAATAATGATATAGATAAATTGTGGGTTGGGATTGTTGAAAAAATCAATGAGATTAATGAAAAAAATATAATGGATGTTTTTAGGTGCTTACCTTGTCTTAAAAAAAGTAAGAAAGTTGTTTTGAATATACTAGAGAAAAAGGTAACATTATATTGGTGGAAAATATCTGGAAGAGATGTAGCTGAAATTATTTGTATTTTAAAAGAAAATACTGTTTCTATTAGAATACTTAATGTATTGGCCAGGTGGATTAATACAAATATTCATTCAGTAAATGAAGATGAACTTTTAAATATTGTTAATGGTTTCCGATCATTAGAATATTGTAGTGAAGGTATATACAAAGCACTTGAAAGGTATGTAAAAGCCAAAGGTGTTAAGATTGAAAATCAAACATTGGTAGCTAGCATAAGTGATTACTGCTATCATTTTCGTATTAGGTCTACACATGTACTGCAGGGTACATCTGAATATATAGTAGCCCATAATAAGTTATTGTCACCCATAACAATGAAGTCCATTTTTACAACATTTGGTTATTTAGATTATCATCCTCTTAATGGCCTCCAGTTTTGGAAAGTTTTTGAATCTATTTTTGAGGAAAAATTTATTCAGTTTCATCCTGAAGATGCATTGGATATGTTGTTGTCATGTGTTTATTTGGAAAAATATCCACTGAATTTTGTGAATAAAGTTTTTAATCCGTATTTCTTAGATAGACTTCATTCTTGTAAGACTAATGAGGTAGTTCAGGTGATGAGAAAAAAATTAAAAATTTTAGATTTTGCTATGGCTTTAGAATGTGATTCTTATCATGGACCTCTCTTACCCAAAGAAAATGTGGCTTCAAGTATATGGACAGATGGAAGGGCAAGACGGATTTTAAATTTTATGTCAATGAATTTAGCTCCTTTAATTGGAAGAATGAACAAAATGAGTTTTATGGTTGCATTGCCGCATGTGCCTCTGTGTGATTTGTATATAATAGATATGTTAGTACACCCTAGTAATGTAGGTATTGCTGTGAATCTTTTAAAAGAGAAAGATTTATGCACTGCTGTATTAATAGTATTACCAGAACATTATTGTAATGATGGTCAAAAGTTGATTGGTCCCCAAATAATGAGAAAGAGACACTATAGGAGACTTGGACTTAAGGTTGTTACTTTAGATTACGCTCTTTTGTCAAAGCTTAAAGTTCATTCTGCAGAGTTAAATGAATATTTAAGGGATAGATTTAAAAATGCTGAGTTGTCTTTATAATCCTTATTTGTAGATTATGAATATAGTTTTATTGAAGTTTGTGATATTTGACTGAAGATAGAATTATTAACTGAAGTTTTACGTGTCTGTTAAATGATATTTAAATTAAAAAAATAAACGTTTGTGCTGATGGTTTTTATTTTTTACGTATCACCAACCTGAATCAGAAACATTTGCCTTGAGTTTCTTTTATGTTATTTATTTTTTTATTATACTTTTTTTTTGTTAGGCTACATTATATAAATTGTTAGCCTGAAAACTTATTTGTAAATAAAATTTTAATTTTTTACCAAAATAAACAGTAACTACTTCATTTAAATACAAGATTTAGATACATTACTCATTATTATATTGTTCTATACCTTGCGTATGATATGAGTACTTGGTGGTTGAGAACTTAATAAAAATAAATTTCAGGTCGACATAGTTTACTAATGTAAAATGTTATCTTGCCATATTAACTTTGTTATATTGATCAATATAAAACTGTTATAAAAAAGTTGACAGTAATTTTTTATGTTTATTCAATAAGAATCTATCATGTAGGAACATAACCAACAACAAAATAAATGTTAAATTTATAATATTTTAAGATAATAAACTAACTGAACTAGAAGACTTTGCTTATTGAGTGAAGAAAAAAGAAAGATAGGTTTTTATCATGGATAGGCATTTAGCCACATTTGTAAATAAAAAATAAACCCATTGGTTATAATTTACATGCATTGTCACTATATAGCAATCACTCTTTGGATTAAAATATGAGGAATGAGATAGTTTTTTCTGGTTAGATAGGATTAAGTGATAACAATTTTTTGAGAATATTTTTAAAATATTGAATTCGTTTTTCCGATGAGGGACCCTTTTTAGAAACAGTCTGGCTCTTTATTTTTAGGTGATGCTAATTTTCTTTGTGTAAGGGCTGTTTGCATTTGCTGCTTTCATCCTCAGAAATTAAGTCTGCTTTGAAGTATAAAAGAGAGCTAAAAAATTACTGAGTGATTTTGACGTTTTTTGGAACAAAAAATATGTTTTTGTTTTACTGGGATTTTTTTTAGATGGATATTATTCCTTAAAAATGTTTAACTAACAACATAATCAATCCTGTCAAGAAACTTTGTGGGTATTTCTGTGACGGGTTGTAGCCGTGGTACAATATTTCAATATTTTGAAAATAGTAATAGTGATAAGTTTTTTGGGTACTTACGTATTAACGCCACCGTAGTTACAGCTTTATTTAAAAACAAAGTAGTCAATTGGATTTCGGTGGAAAATGAACAGTCGCTTTATTAATTTTAATAAATGATTATTTATATTTATTTATTTTATAAATATAATTTAACCAACCTACGCTCGCTTCGCTCGCTAACCTTGACTAATTAACACCGTAATTTTTTGAGTATTTATTTAATAAATTCAGTAATTATTGCAATTATTTATTATTTAAATAATCAAAACACTCCTGTTAATTAGTCAAGGTTAGCAAGCGTAGGTTAAGTTAGGTTAAATTATATTTATAAAATAAAGAAATAAATATAAATAACCATTTATTAAAATTAATAAAGAGACTGTTCATTTTCCACCGAAATCCGATTGACTACTTTGTTTTTAAATAAAGCTGTAGCTGCGGTGGTGTTAATACATAAGTACCGTTTTTTGTTAATATTTGAGAAACATATATATGTATATATATATATATATATATATATTACATACAGATGTTTTCATTGTTGGATTATATATTCAGTTAATTCTTAAATTTTCTGCAAGTGTTATAAGCATATAACTTATCAAAAAGGGGATATTATTATGTAATATAAAAAATACTTTAAAAATCCTCCAGTATTTTTTACCTCATAAAAATGCCTTTGTATTTTTTAATACATATGCAGATAATATAAATCATAATTTGAAATTCTGTATTTCTTTTTATACTAGTATCCTCTACAAAATAAATAAATGTGGAAATATTATGTTAGTAAGTTTTTAAATAGTAAAAGCAACTATTTTAATTTTTCACTCCATGACAGCTAATAAGCTAAGACAAAATTATTTTACTTAAATTTTAAGTCGTAAACAGACACCTTATTTTTCAAATATGACTTAAAATAGTCAATTTGTTGTGTAAAAAATTTGAATGTGAACCTTTGCTCTAAATAATTTTGTACTAGTTTTTATCTGCTTCACTGCTTTTTATTAATAGCAAACATTTTGCCCAAATAGTTATTACTCTTATGCCATTAAACCAGTGATGTTTGACAAAAACTTGTAATACTACATAAATTTAATTATTAAAAAATAAATGCTAGATATCAAAAAGTACAAAATAAAAATTTTAAACATACAAGGTTTAAATTTTATTTATCATTTTTTTCTTGTATCGATTGAAGTGCTTACCAAAATATTAGAACAGTATTTTTGTTTACAGACCTTTTAGGTCATTAGGAGTGGATAACTATGCTATTACCTGGATAAAGATAGGAAATTCCCAGTATTTACCTGGAATTATCAAGGAGCATTTACCTTGATCAGAGCAGAGTCTCAAAATCTAAATTAATAAACGAGTCAATCCATTTGAAGTGCCCCAAAAAACAAGCTGGTTGCTTGACCAATTAAAAAAAATTAAACTTACCCACTTGTTTCCTACATGTTTGAGGACCTTAAAACTATTTTTTTTTTTTTTTAATTTTTTATTTAAGCAGTTTACTTGTGACAGCAATTTTTGTTACAGTGTGCACACCTATTTTTGTGATTGTAACAAAAAATTTACGAAAAAAATCATAATTAAAAAACTACTGGTCTGTGAAGAATGAAACAAAAAGCAGTTTAATCATATTTTCTCAAGGTAAAAGCTTGGTCTAGTGGTTTATTTACTTATCTATCTTCTTTCTATGAGAAAATTACCAATAAAGTTGAACATGAAAAACTGTGAAATTTCACTTTTGGCAATTTTTTTCAAGAAGCAGGGATGGCATACACAGTTTGAATTATTTTTTATATGTAGGTATACGTTAGTATTTACCCCAAAATTTTTATGAGTAACACTAGTGGGGCTGGTGGTAGAAATCTCATATCTGTACAAGTTGCAGTATTTTTGTAGATGTTTATGGCAAATAAAATGTTTCTTGTGTATTGTACTAATAAAAAGTTATAACCTCTCAAAATTCATAAAAATATCTGTTAAAAGCAATACAATTTGACTCACTAAATAAGTGCTTCAAGGGGGTTTCTTGTCTTCTTTGCACTTTACATTTTTTTATGTTTAGCCCCTATGTTGTTGAAGTTGACGTTTTAAATATTTTTAAAATAGCTTTTTCTAAATTATTAATAAGTCATAATTTAATGATAACTTAACCAATACTACTAACCTAATACAATTTCGATTCAAAAATGCTTTTAAAATTTACCCAAAATGATTCCAATGTGTAGCCTACATCTTTTTTCAAGAATTCATTTTTATTTTTGTAAATGCTATCAAAAAAAAAATTGTTGCAAAATTTTAATTATTCTTCCATGAAATACTCCTGTTTTTGTAGCAATGAAAGTTTATTATTTAGTGTGGTTAACCAACAGCTATGATATCTTCTGATAATTTTCTTGAAATTGTGCGAGAATGATCCATCACTGTAGTTAGTTCAAAAGTGATTTCAACTTTCTCAGGACTTTGCAAATCTATACCCACACTTTGTCTTCTTGAGACTTGAAATTATGTATGTGGTCCAGCTGGGTGGAAAAAATGAATCTGCATATCATTTTCAAGGCTAATATCTACCACAGATCGTCATACACACAAGCAATAGAGTCTTTTTTCTTAAGTGAAAGTGGTACAATACTTGACACAGGATGTTCTTCATAGTCCTTGGAGCCTGAAGTAAAGTTACATCTTACAATGCCTTATGACACAGGATCATACTTGTGGTAGCTTCCAGTACCTTAATTCTTAATTAATTTGATAGTGGTGATATACCCATAGTGCTACAAGTAGCATCCAATTGTTCAATATTGTGATGTGGGGCAATGTATTGCTCTTGGTCTTTGCATTTATATAGTTCTTTGCTCTGCTGAAAAAAAATACTTTTGAAACATTCAGCACAAAGAGACTTTCCAGAAACTAAATTTAAATTTGGAAAAATGTATTCTTTAAGAGCTTGCTCTAATGTTATTTGTCTTAAGTTCTTCTTAACTGTGTTTTTTTCATCAGTTCTCAAATGGTCACAACAGAACTATCCATTCAGGTGACTGAATTTTGACAAAAACCGTTTTTCATGATATTTACAAACACCAGTGACATCTGAAGTAACACGAAAAAAAATAAGTTGATTGTTTTCATCACTAAATTCACAAATTTTAATGAGTTCTTTTTGCACTGTAGCATACACTGTTTTATGACACTCTTCATTCACATAAATTCCTATGGTACATTGTTCTTCCGCTGTTTTATGTGAACTTAGTGAAAATAATGTAAAAATTTAACTGATTTTAAAATTTGAATTATAATATTATTAACCCCTTAGGCTGGTATTTAAATGCCCCAGTTTCTATGGTTCAAGCGGTATTTAAATTTACAGCTGAACAGATTTTCAAACAATGTTACAAAAATTGATATCTCAAAAGTTATTCAAAATAAATAATGAGATTTTCAGAGTTGCTCACCAATGAAGTTGAGATGCTCCCAGTGTGTAATTATCCATTTAAGGTTATACAGTACATCTGAGAACACTATATTTATTCATAATATTCACTTCACTAATCCACTTTTTATATAATATGAAAAAATATATATATTGTACATAAAGATGAACTATTTACAGGGTATCTTTGGAGCAGCTCAATACAAATTTATGTTGGTGTGGTATTTTTTGAAGCAATATTCAAAGCAGAGTCCCACATCACAATCTGGGCACCAGAATATTGTTTATTTCATATTTTTCTTTTGAATTTTGCACACAGCACATCTCTGAGGTTTTTTCTTTTTTCCTGTGGAGGGAATCTTTTCTATGAAGTGCCTTTCTATTTGTTTTGCAGGTAGTGGTGTCAAGGTAGGACGGCCTGGAGGTTTAGCAGATGGAATCTGTGGTTTGTGTGTTGGATCAAAGCTTTGATTAGGTCCAGTCTGAAACCTCAATAATCTTGCCACTCATCAAAGAACGCAAAGGCCTGGCCACCTTTCAGGGTCACTGCATTACACTCTACTTTGAAATGCAACAATACTATCAAATTTTACACTATTGAAATGAAAAATGAAAGTTAAGATACCTTCAAAGATTATAAAACTAGAGAAAACTCTCAATACAAGCAACTATGCATTCCTAATAAGTAATATACAGACATCAAAAGATGGCATGAGCACCAAGGATTAGGATTAGATATTTATAATGAATAATATTTCAGTAAGTGAAGATGAGTTAAATCATAGATGGCAGTATAAGTGTATGCTTCTGGCAACCATCTGTGAAGGAATATCTGACTACAAATCCACAGAGTACGTGAGTGCAGATATTACAACTCTGTACAGAACGTATAGGTGTATGTTGCGTCACCGTAAGGAAAGGAAAATGACCGATGTACATGTATACGTTAGCCGTGCAGTGAGGTTAAATAAAACTTATTTATATAATAAACACTTCCAAACATAGATTGAAGTTTGAGGCACTGTAAAGATGTGAACAGGTCACTGACTAATATCAGACTGACCAGTCTGTAACTGCAAAACTAAAATAATGCAATAAGCATAAAATGAGCCTGTTGCAACATGAATTTTTCTGACTGATGGAAATTACTACAAGCGCCTTTTGAAGCATGAACACTGCAGTTGAATGGTTCAAACAAGTCTATTTCAACTTTAGTAATAAATATAAAAATATTAATTAAACTGCCAAGAAGACATGAAACCCCCTTGGAGCACTTATTTAGTGAGTCGAAATGGTATTGCTTTTAATAGGTTTTTCATGATTTCTGACAGGTTATAACCTTTTTTTTTAGTACAATACACAAGAAACATTTTTATTTGCTATAAACAACTACAAAAACTCTTTAAGTTGTGAAAATTTGAGATTTTTATCATCATCCCCATCATAGACATTTGAACCCAAAATTTGATTTTTTTATTTATTTAGGGGTAAGTATATCACTATTAATATTATTTATAGTAAAACTACTAACATATACGTACTTATAAAAAAAATATATATATATATTTAAGTTCATGATATGCGTAGAAAACATTAATTGTAAGTTTCAATTTTTTTTTAATTGGTCAAGTAACCACCCTTGGATCACTTCAAATGGATTGACCCAAACAAAAAATATAGGATAAAATTTGTACTGATTATAAAAATAATAAATATATGAATTAGTAGCCAACATGAAGATTAATAAAATTAATAATTAATCATATAATAAAATAACATTGTAAAAGTCATTTAATTAAATTATTTTAGTATATGTTATTTAAACACGTAAAATTAGGCTGCAGAAAGTTCAGATAGGATGTTTACTGCTAAAGTGTTGCACATTCACTACTCTGAAAACAAGAAAAACTCATAGAATATAATTTGCAGTTTAAGATTGAAAATATCAAACATCTCTTCATTCAATCCACGTAAAAAGATTACAAGTTATTCATTGATTAACATGTATTACAAAAGTGTACCAAATTCAGCAGCAGAGCATTTTGATATGGGGTAAGGTTTTTCTATTAATATAAAATTATTAGTAATTTGACCCATTCTTGTGAATTTTCTCCATGGATAGAAAAAAAATCATGAACAGTTCACAAAAAAACCGCTTGAAGTGATGTCATTTAGGAAGGAGAAAATGTAAGTATTGAAAAAATACAGATATTGAATTTGGAATAAGTTTCCTGTAGTGAAAAAAAAATTTTTCACATTATTTAACTCTTTTTGTGAAATTTTGCTTTCAGTAGATTTTTGTGATTCAAATGATTTTTTGGATGTACTATAACATGTTTCTTAAGTGGGTTCCTGAAAAATGTTTAAACAGAAAGTCTTACCACATTTCATATTGAGAAAAAAAGGATAATTATTTTGTTATAAAATATAAGTTTAATATATTTAAAAAAACATATATATTATTAAAGAATCCTTTCAGACTTCGCAGTTGTGTTTAAGAGTGCTGTTTTTAGGAATTCTAATAATAATTATGCTTCAAAAATATTTTCAGAATATTTAACTCATTTCTTATTGATTTTTATTATATGGGATTTATAATAAATATTTATGGAAACCCTTTAATTGAAATTCTTAGATGAAATATTTTACATATTGCTTGTGAATTGTTTTTATAGTTGGATAGAAACCAGTGAATTGAAAAATTAATTAGATAAAAAGATAAGTTTTTTGTAATACCAAAATGTATCCAACATTTTCTATTAGTAAAACTTTATCATAATTGTGAAAGATTTATTTGAATATTTATATAAAAATTATTGGTAACTTAATTTTAAAATAAATTGCATCTTTTACAAAATGATGGTTGCATACCTAAAATGTCTCTAAGAGGGAAAATACCATCTTGGGAATTGAAGGTATAATTTTCTATAGATCATTGACGTTAACACTTATGGAAAGAGTTTTATTGCTTGCTTTTTATTTTATTGTTTATGGTTAATGACCAAAGTATTTGGCCTCTTGAAACATGAAATGGAAAAAACTGATTTTAATTGTTAAACATTCTTCAGCTACAAAACAAATCTAAAAAGAAGAATATGAAGAAAAAAATTGTTTATACTGAATAATAAGCTTTATTAAATTAACATAAGCAAATTTTCAAAAATTGATTCTAAATTAATCAGTTTGTATATGAGAAACTTAGAGAAATAGAGAAATTAAATAATTGTATTGTTTTATTGGAAAATATATCTTAAAAACTTTTAAAAAATGTTTGTTCATTGTTGGATGAATTTTGAAAAAGTAATCTTTACCTTTCTACATCAGCAAGGAATTTTGTGCTTAATTGTCTAAACTTGACCCAGTTTTATTTTGTAGTTTAAACAGTAACTCATGTAAACATCTAGCATTATTCTAAATGTAACATTTTTTTTAACAGTTAGTCAGATTTTGATCAGACGATTCATTATAATTCTTCTAAATTATGTGTCACAATTGTATAATTCAGGATTTTTTAAAAATTTTGTTATAATTGATAATCGACAACTTTATTGTAGTTAAGTGTTTTTTTTTTATTCAAGGTAATGTAAATGAACCCCAACTCTAAAATCAGAAAAAACCACCCAATAACTTTATCTTCTTGTGTAGTAAACTAAAATAAATGTATTCTAATTTAGTGGAGATGCCTATGTTGATCCTTCCTTTTGATTTCCCAGTACTTCAGTTTGAAGGAGCTGAAATATAATTAAAAGTGTTTGAAAGAAATTACTGTTTTGATAATGCATTTTGATAAAATAAATTATTTTATTTTGGCTTAAGTACAGAAATTAAAAGTTTTCTGTTAACGGTGCAGTTAAAAAGCATTGAAAATGAGATTTTTTTGTACTCTTCTGTACGTAGGTAAGAAGTGGATTGTGATTTTTTTCTGATTAGGTAATTATTGGTTACAGTAGAATTACTATATAACAGTGTTAATGAAAATAAAAACTAAATCCTACGCATTTATCTAAATTTTTTTCATTTATTTTTAGGTAGAAATTTAAAAAAGATTGGTATTAATCCAAAAAAATATACATTTGTAACGATTTCATGAGAATTATTGTACTATAATTCATGAAATAAATTAAAAATTTGAGTTGAGCTCTGACAGTATTGCAGCTTCTTCATTTTCTGTCAGAATAAACCTGTTTACTAGAATTTATAATTGAACTAATTAGATTTAGTATTTCATGTTTGAGTGTGGAATTCTTTATTACATACCTTTTTTGATCTTATAATGTTAGAAGTTATTATAAATATCAACTCATTCATTGTTATCATCTTGATGATGCAACTGTAGTAAGACAATTGCAATGAATTAGAAGACAATTTTGTAGTGGATTAAAAATTCTGTTTTATATAAACCAATAATTGAATGGATTGTATTTACTTTAAATTTGGATAAAACTGTTGTACCAGCTACATTACTAATTGTATTGATAGTATTTTCATTTATGATAATTGTTTATTTCTGTATCCTATTTTGTAAAAAATTTTTTGAATCTTGTTAAATTGATTAAGTTTATGGGATGATCAGTTGATTTCATTTGTAACAAGACCAGTTCATGTTGTTTTAATTTGAAGCATATTAACTATTAAGTTTGGCAACATTATTATATATTTATGATGTCTATTTGTTACCTTTCATAAAATTACTAATTCTGTATTTTAGTTCTTATGCTTTATTTTAGGACTGGTTGAAAAAGTCAGGATTTGTTTTAAAAATACAAAATGATGTTAGATCTTTGTTTGGATCTTAATTATTAAGCATATAAAAATGTTCTTGATGTTTATTTATCTTCTAGTTATAACACACTCACAGTAAATTTCAATTATGTTTTATATATTTGATTATATTAATGCATCAGTTTCTATTTGTAATAAACTAACAGTATAAAAGATGTTAGAATTTATTTAAAATTAAAGTAAAAGCTTTCTATTTATAAAACTGTATTATTCTATAGATAAATTTTTAAATAATGCTAATTAGATAAACCTAAATTTTTTGTATTTGTGTTTAATGTATGCTTAAATTAATTAATATGCATTCAATTAAAATTTAAAAATTTTCTTTTTATTATGCTTAGTTTGTATTTATTATTTAATACCTTTGCATAGTCATATCAATATTATTTTTGTGTATTAATTTTGACTACAACCACTTATCTCTTTTATTTATAATCCTGGAATGATCCAGGCACCTAGAACAACAATTCCATGGAATTGTAAAATAATCCTTATAATGAATAAATATGCTGTAAAATGAATAAAATACATGTTTATGAAATATAGAAAGTAATTAGTAAAATCATGTTCTTGCTATTAAATAATTGTACATTATATATATATATATATATATATATATGTATGCATGTATGTATGTATGTATGTATGTATATTTCATGGTTTTTCAGTCGTGTAATAAAAACACCAGAGGAAATAGAAGTCATACGCTATACAAATAAAATAAGTTCTGAGGCACACAAAGTTGTAATGCAAAAGATACACCCAGGTATGTATGAATACCAAGGAGAGGCCATCTTCCTGGAATATTGTTATTATGTTGGAGGGGCACGAAGTGAAGCATATACGTGTATATGTGGTTCTGGTGAAAATGCTGCTATTTTGCATTATGGACATGCAGGTGCTCCAAATGATAAGCGAATTGAAGATGGAGATTTATGGTATGACATTACTTTTTTAAAATTCTTTTTTGAAAGTTTACTGAGATATCAAATTTTTTTTTATTCCATTTATATTTAAATGATTTGTTTTGAGTGTTAAAGTCACTCTGCTGTATACACTGTTATTTAAGTTACAATTTTAATATTTTTATATTATTTATTTTTGTTAAATTAATTTTTTAATTTCTTTCCTTTTTTTATTATATTATATTTTTATTATGTTCATTAAGTACTTTGTAGAGATCTTTGCCTCTTCAGAATGGAATTTTTTTATAAAGAAATAATTAAAAATTGTCAATCTTGATCATTGAAATAAAATTAATTATTCTGCTGCTATTAAAATGATAGCAGCTGGAACGGAATTCAAATTTATTTGAATGCTACGTACTATTAGGATACACAAGTTGTCAAAAATTTAATATTTTCAGCAAAAAAATTAATTATTCTTTTCTAGTTGTGATTCAGTTAGTCTGTTATTCTTTGTAAACACTGTAGGCTACTTCAGTATTTTCTGTTTCACTCTTTTATTTATTTTATTTTCTTTTTCTATTATTAAAAAAATAAGTTATTTTAATTGAATTATAATGAAAAATATATAATACATACATTTTAAAACTATTTTCTAATTCATATTTTTTTTTTTTTGTGTTTTGTGTACAATAACTTCTTATTTTGAGTAAATAGAATTTTTGTAACCCTAATATCAGTTGGTATGAATTAATGATATTATACTTCATTACAAAATTTTTCTGCTTTTTACCTTAAAATAAAATTTTAATTGCTCTTTATCTGTCCATTTAGCTTATTTGATATGGGTTGCAAATATGCTGGGTATACTTCCGATATTACTGTAACTTTCCCTGCAAGTGGGAAGTTTACTGAAGATCAGAAAGCCATTTACAATGCTGTTTTGATTGCTAGAACTGCTGTTATTGAAAATATGAAGCCAGGTAAATTGAGGTGGTTTTATTATTGCTTTTAAGTAGCTACTCATAAAATTATATTGAAAACTTTGAAGAAATTTGAATTGGATTTTTTTTATTTTGTTACTTATTGTGTTTATTCTGTTATTATGTGTTTGCTCTGTTTATAAAACTGGCTTTTTATCCAAAATTTCTTGTTGAAATTCAGCTAATAGTAGTGTTAATTCAGCAACTAGTTTTAATTCAATACATCATTGTTCACTTAATGAAAATGTAATCTTATGACATAAAGAAAAACTATTCTTTGTTGGACATATATATTTTTACTTTACTGGCATGATAGCACTAGAGCTATGCTGCAGAAAGGAAAGTATGATAATCAGTCAAAAAAGATTGTGGGTTTTTAACATTTTTCAATGTTTTATGACCCAGGGACCCCCCAAAAAATGGGGGTAATATTCATATGTACGTGTGTTTGAAGCCTAATAAATTTTACCTGTATAAACTGATTTTGTACAGAAACTCATGTATGTGGGGCAGTTGTTGGTAAAATTTTGAGGTCAGTATCTCCAGGGAGCGGGGTAGGTAGTTTCTTTTGGGTCAATTTTCTGAAAAAATTCAAACATATATTAAGTTCAGTACATGTGTTCATGCTTATCTTACCATTCTTAAATAACATTTTGCTCCCCTTTCCCCCAAAATCTTTATCTATTGGATATTTTTTAACCAGTTTATTTTTTGTCTCCTAAGAAGTAGTGCAAACAACCTCAAAAAATAATTTGGGGATAATATTTGGAATAGAGGAACTGATCAAAGTTTTTAAATATTGATTTTTTAAATTAATTTTTTTTAGTTAATTTTAACTTATAATAATATTATAATAAAATTTAATCATAATTCACCTATCACTCCCAAAAAAGAAATCTTAACTTTTCATTACTTGTAGATTTTTTTAAGGAAATTTTTTAGTTTCTTCCATTTAAAATATAGACAAAAAAATTCTTGGGAGATGATTTTGTGTGTGGGGATGCAAAAAAAATGTTGATTTTTGAATTTTTTACACTTTTATCATGTATCACTATTTTTCCACTATATAAGAATAAATAACCAAAACCAGGAAAATATAACAACTTTGTTATCGGCTTTTTTTATTTTATATTCTTTTTATCTCATTATTGCATTAGCATAATTAGTAAATAAAATTAAAAGGAATATGAGTTTCTAGGTTTAATACAAACCAGTAAAAAACATGGTACAGTAATTATTATAATACTGTACTGTCAGGTTGTAAGGAATGCAGATTTACTGTTTTTACTCTTGACTAAAGAATGGATCTTTTATGATTAATTGGTATGTTTTACATTCTAAAATATAGTGAAATATAAATTATCTATCAGAGTTTTGGAATCGTAATCAGGAGCTGCAATGAGTCTGAATAGGTGTGTAATAAAATGGTATTTTAAAAATAATAAAGATATAGATAAAAAAAATGTATATTTATGTAACAAAAGTTACTGTAAAGTAATACAGCACTACAATATAGTCAAAGGTCAGTAGGACAAAAGTTAAAAGGTAATAATTTTTTTATATTACGTTTTTTATTTAGGTTTGCAATACTGTAGAGGACAGTTATCAGACATTTTTACATAATACTCATGTGTAATACTGATGCATAGCATACCACTGAACTTTTATATATAGTGTGTCATTAGGAGACCAATAGAATTATACCTCAGAATGGTAAAGCAATAAACAATTGCAATCATTTTTTGAAGGTATCAATTTTTTTATAAAAAAATCAAGTAGTACAATTTTTATTATTTATAACCCATTTTTTAATCATTTTTATGGAAACATTTATTTACTTTACAAACATATATTATACATTTACTTATATTATTTATTACAATATTCTTAGACTAAAAATTCAGTGAGAAGGTTTGTGCTGAATGCTTGAAACAATTGAATAGATATCTGGTTCAGTTGAACTTTTTAGGTGCAAATTTAGGTTGAGGTTCAGTTTATGTTAAAATTAATTGTTTACTGTCACCATAGCAGAAAATCCAGTATCACAAAGATATGTGGTAGAAAATGAAATTAAAAATAACAATGCTTTTCTATACAGAAATTGATATTTATTTTTAACTGTTAGCCAAAATTCATATAACTAATTTAGTAAATTCCATTTTCAAACCCCCATCACTAGGTAGTTCTATCAAAGATTCTGTTTCATTGTTAATTAGAGTTCCAAGAATGATATCCATTATGAAAGGGTTTTGTATCCATAGGAATTCAGAATTGTCTTCTTTAAAATGTTCTTTAAAAGTTTTAGAGTGCATTAAGCAATGGCATTTTATATAATTGATAAGATTATCTTTTATAAATTAACAATTAATGTAATCCACCTTACCAGCATAGCATGTTGATGTGTACTCTAGATCTTTCGGCCTACCTGGGAGCCATCATCAGGAGTTAAAATTAATATATTTAAAGTCAAAAGTTTAAAAAATCATTGTTAAAGATTTAAAAACAGTTATGACTGTCCCAGTTCTACTGGTATAAGTATTTCAGGTACTACCAGTATAGTATTTTGGGTAGGCTGAAGGATCTAGAGTACATAAAAAAGTCCTAATAAAGTGGATTACAGTACTTTTTAATTTGACATTTTTTTATAAATGCCTTTATTTTGTTGTCTACTGAAGATTGATTTGTTGTTTTACTTTGCAAAGCTAAATTTAGTCATTGAGGTAATTGAAAATATCTGTTAAGTAGGGTGGTGTTGTGATCCTCATTGTTTCTGTCAATCGATTATACAGTTCAAAATTAGGAACACTTCACCTCTGAATGTAGCTCAAATAAACTGCTTAGCATTTTTGCTTTAGAAAACCATCTCACCTCTCTGTTAAGCAGTAAGTGATTTTGGTCACTGCCTGTTTCAGAATACAGTTTTGAAAATAAATCAGTTTAAATCCCAAAATTTAATAAAATTGACCATCTAGACAGCCTGTTGGAGAATGGAGAATATGCTAAATTGTTCATGCATCCATTTTACTGCTAAAGCTTCTCTGTGGGTGCTACAATAAATGAGGGTACAATTTTCTGTAACTGATTTTTCTTTGGTGGAAACTTCTCCTAATTTTCTTGTCATAGCTTGAGCACCATCAGAACAGAAGCCCAATGGCTACTTCTAATCTGTAGTGCATTTTCTACAAAGAAGTCATCCAGCTTTTTGAATATTTCATCAGCGGTAGTTTGTGTTGATAGCTCATCACAAAATAAATAATCCTCTTTAATTGTACTTTAAAATATGTACCACAGATAAACCATAAGTTGAGCATAGTTTCTTACATTTGTGTTCTCATCAAATTGTGTGGTGAAAAAATCACTGTTTTTTACTTCAGCTATTAAGTTCTCTTTAAGCTATAATGCCATGGTTCCAATTCTGCATTGCACAATATCATTTGACAGTGGTATCATATCTACCTGTTTAGCTGACTATTCACCCAACATATAAATCGCCATATTTTTCACAGCAGGTAAAAACAGCTTGTACTGACTGTATGAGCTTTTACACCGCTTTGTTATTCTTAAGCACAAGAAAGATGCCTCGATTGCTTTTTGAGTACTGCCTGTAAAAGACGACATAATTTTCTTTGCGCATTTTATTTCTTTACAATTTTTGAGTTACATAATCCTTAGGTTTGTTTTCTAATGTTAAATGTTCACTAAGGTGTCTTTCCAAAAATGAAGGTTTCATGATCTGATTTGAAACAATTCACAGCAGATTACACATTGTGGTGGGGCTGATTGTTTACATCTGTGACAGTAAATTCAGTATCATATGTACTCAGGATCATATTTTCTTACAGGTTTTTTGTATTTCAGTATGAAAAAAGATTTTCACTCATTGCAAATTCTGATTTTGAAGTAGACCTCACAATGGTACAGGATTTGTAAGTGACAATGCTTTGTCTGTCGTTAGCTGTGTTGATTTTTTATTTTATGTCACCTAAACTGTCTAAACTAAACCAAATTAATTCAAGCAAAATTCATTATAATGTATATAAGAAAAAAGTCCCTTTCTAGATACGTATGCCATCACTAGCACTTCAATTTTATTAATGAAATAGTAACATAGTAATAATATTCTGAAATAGGATTATTGGATATCTACAACCAACTCGCTTAACTGCAAGTGGAGTACAGCAATCCTTATGTAGTGTCTATTAACAAACTTGTTTGTACATGTATGATGCAGTGCTTGCACAGGACAAATAAGTCACTGTACATGCACTGTGGTATGTAAGAACCTGTTAGCATTGTGTGTTCATTCTTACTGTTTGAATTACTAGCATTATTGTTGCTACACAATAATAATTTCTTCACATTAATGGAAAAGGAAAATGTATTCTAATAGATAAAAAAGAATTATACATATTATTATGTATAAGCTATATTATAGTTATATATAATAAGTTTTATATATATATAAGAACTGCTGATCCACTGTATTAATAATAAAAAAAAATGCTAATAATAATAAAATCTATTTAATAATAATTTTGTATTATAATAATTACAATACAAAATTTTTGTATTTAGTATTATTTTTTTTGTATTATTGTGTCTGTATACCACCTTGAGAAGTTCTGCTTACCACTATTGGTATGCATATCCCAGTTTGAAAACCGCTGCTGTAGAGTAATACAACATTGTTTGATAAGACTGATTATAGTAAGACAAGATTGTACAACATAAGTA
Organism: Lycorma delicatula; assembly: GCF_047948215.1. Classification (NCBI taxonomy): domain Eukaryota; kingdom Metazoa; phylum Arthropoda; class Insecta; order Hemiptera; family Fulgoridae; genus Lycorma; species Lycorma delicatula. Next base: position 74,518,262 of record NC_134457.1, on the reverse strand, counting down.
TATGAATTTTTTTTATACTAAAACATCAGTGTTTTTTATATATACTCTTACTAGACCACACATGTATAAAAATAAAAAAGTATTTGTAAAATATAGTAAAATGGAAAATATAAAAAAAGAAATGATGTAATTTTGGTTTTCTAGTTTGACAAATTGCACTATAGAAGGAAAATATATCATTTTATTAAAAATTTGTTTTTATTATTTACCTTCTTTTAGATCTCTGCTTCTTCAGAGTGTTATTTTGTAAAATGAGAACCTCAAAGTTTATTTAAGGTAATGGTGACAAAATTATTAAGATTGGCTTTAATAGTTCATCTGTTTCAAGTGGTCATGTATACAGAAATAGAAATTGATGGCTATTGAACATATGTTAATATGCATACACTTATTCTGTTAACTATAAAAAAGAATGATTAATAGCTGCTTTTGTACATTTCTATTTTTTAAGTATACATATTATTCTGTTGAATTTTTATTCAGTTACTGCGTATTTTACAGGTGTAAGTTGGGTTGATATGCATAGATTGGCATTCAAAATGATGCTCACTTATTTAAAAAAATTTGGTTTGCTGGTGGGAGATGTTGACGAAATGATTGAGGTATGAGGTTTTGTTTAATGTTATTTTTTTTTAAATAATTATAACAGTATTAATTAAATGATGATAATGAATTATATGAATTGTATTATTTATATAACACTGGAAGGAATTTGTGTATATGTTTAGTTTTATTTTTAATTATTTGGTTATACTTTAAAATTATTAATTAATTAATTATTAATTAATAAATTACTCATTTTCAAAATAATGGAACATTTTCATTCATAGGATCTTTTAGAGCTAGTATCTTGTTCAGTAGAATTACTGGTAGTTCCCAATGATTCCATTTAAGAAGATGCTGCTAATTAGCTTCAAAAGGTTTCCACGGAAGAAAATGTTTTAAGTATTTTGAAAGTGAGTCATTCAGTAATTGTGATAATAGTCTATTCTTATTAAATAAGATGTTTCAGAATCTCTCAAGGAAATAAGCATTAGAAGGGAGGATATGTATAAAAATTAATGTTAAAAAAGTAATTAAGACAATAAGTCAATAAGACTGTAAGTTTTGATTGCATAGAAGAGGAAGAAATGAATAAATAAAACTGAATAAATTCTTAGAAACTATGATATGAAAAGTGATAAAGAAGAGTTTAATAGAAGGAAAAATCTATTTATTAGTAAAACAAAGTTAGTGACGTTGATTGAATTTTCAAGTATATACTTCTGTATGGATATGAAACGTTAACATTAAGGAAAAGGGAGAAAGAGAGACCAAATACATTTGTGATGTGAACACAGGGGGATTAGATAAAATTAAGTAGACATTCAGGGTGAAAAATGAAGTAATGAAGAAATAGAATAAAAGGCAATTGGAACAATTCAAAATAGGAAACCAACTAGCTGAGATATATCATATGAGGAGAAGGGTTGATTAAAACATTGCTCTTCTGATCAATAAAACTAAAGAAAAGAGGACAAATTATTAAAAATTTTGAAATAAAAAGCTTTTGGAAACTCAAATATTTAACTCTGGAAATTGAAGAGAATAAAGTTTAATTTTTTAAAAAGATACTTCCGGGAGGTTAGCTCCTATGTGATTACATGACAATTATATATATATACACACAAATACCCTTTTGTGTAGACGTGTTTTTTTAAAGTAAGGTACATGTTAAAAGAAAAACAGAACTAAAGAATATGAACAAATTTATTAGTTACCATAAAAATTAAATTTATTTACTATTTTTTTTACATAGTTACCTTCAATTTCAACATAGTTTTTGTAGCTTTTCACTACCTTCTTCAAGAAATTCCGTCACCAAGCGACTTAAATCATATAGTAACGCCATTTTTCAAATTGATATCATTGTCAAACCTTTTTTATGTAAGCCTCTGTTTATGGTGCAAAGAAAGAAGATAATTGCCAGGAGCTAAGTCATGGCCATAGGGTGGAGGATTAAACAATTTCCATCAAAGATTTTCTAATTGTCTCATGTCTGATTTGCCATATGTGGTCTGATTATGATACAAAATCATAATCTTGAGGGATAGAATCTCATGTCTTTTTTTTCTTTTTACAGCTGTTCTAAGAGTTTATAACATTTCCAAATAAAAATCTTCATTTACAGTAGTTCTGCGACCACTAAATTCAACAGGCAAGATACCCTTCTTGTCCTAAAAAATAACAGTAGCCATTAGATTCTTAACCAATTGTTCTTGTTTCAACCTCAGTTTAAATGTTGCCATCACACTGACTGCTGCTTTATCTTGACATTTCAATAAGAAATCCAAGTTTCATTTCCAGTAACAATGCAATCAAACAATTTATCACCTTCATTTTCATAATACCACAAAAAATCATGTGCTACAGCAAGATATTTTTTCTTGTGTATTGGTTAATAATATCTTCAGCACTCATGTGGCACACAATTTTATAGTCCAATTTTTTAGCCAAAATTTTATAAATCAAAGACTGTGAAACATAAAAGACAATTGTGACATAGTGAAGTGCTAGTTTTCTAAAATTTTTTTGTCAACTTTTTTAGTCAAATGATCCATTATCACTGACAGTTGGCCGCTATGTTTTTCTTCATTACTGTTTGTTTGCCTTTCTCCAAATAAACAATATCACTTTCTTACTTAAGCTTCACTCATAATATTCAGCCTGTAAATGCCACAAATTTACATATGAATTTCAGCTGCAGAATTGTTTTTTGCCATCAAAAATCGGATTACCCCTCATACTTCATACTTGTTGGAATCACAAATAGTAGTACTCATTATAAATGAGTGAATATAAACAACTAACAACAAAATGATTAAACTATTGTTGCTGACAGCTTACTATTGATTGAAATATCTGAGCTACACAAGCACCATCTGTTTACATTGTATATAAAGGTTGCAAATTCAAAACAGACTGCTTTAAAAACATGCCTCATAATATACAAACACCCAAAATGTTTTCGTAACATATTAAATCACTGTATCAGTATTTATATTTTTATACTTATACAAAGATACATTTAGGTTGTAAGATTACTTATAGAAAGAATTTTGGTTTTCTGTATCAGAGCAATTGCAAAATAGAAATTTCTACATTCATTATTTTTAATAACAAAAAATAAGTAATCTGAGTCTTACTTTTTACATTTTTTATTTGCAGGCTGGGATTGGAGCAATACTACAGCCTCATGGTTTGGGCCATTTATTAGGATGTGATGTTCATGATGTAGGGGGTTACTTGGATGGACATCCAACTCGTCCAGCTGAACCTGGTTTTAATAAATTGCGCACTGCTCGGACATTGTTGCCTGGTATGGTACTGACTGTTGAACCTGGGTGTTATTTCAATGATGTGGTATGTATGTAGTTTACTGTATAAATTAGGTCTTTACTTTTTTTAATTAAGCTACTTTTATTATATTAAGATAATATTAATGTAATTTTTCATGTGAACTAATCGCTAACAAACTTAAAGAGCTGCTGTTTAATGTCTCTTAATTCCATTTGAATGTTAGAAGTAGAGCTCTATAAAGTATGAAGTACATGGGATAATGTTATTGCTATGCTTTTCAGGGTTGCTTATTAGATTTGGAATAGGAATTTATCATCTGCTGATGTACCTCTTATTAAAACATTGTCATAATTTTTTTTTTGATTATGGTTTTATTCTTTTACATTATATTAGTGCTTTGATGGATTCTTTCTTTTAAAACTTACATTATCAGTAATTATTGACCAAACAGTAGTGTGCAAATCAACCTAAGCACATCGTTATTTATAAAAAGTAACTTTATTTAGAAAAAAAACCATAACTGTACAATTTGTGAGAATTATTAATATGTTAATAATTAATACGTGCTCCTTATTCATAATCATTTCAAGTACACGATTTGGCATTGATTCAATAAGTATAGTACAAATCTGTTTCTGATTTCTTCATAATGAAACCATACCGATATTATTGCTTTAATGAGGTTAATTTTTGTGGTACAGTTATTTTTGTGAGTCGTTTTTTGATTATTGCCTAAAGAATTTCAATTTGGTTTAAATCTGGGGAGTTGCCTGGCTATGGGAGCAGTTTAATATTTTGTTCCTTGAAAAATCTTTCTACCTTTTTGGCAGTATGATGTGGCACCAATCTTGTTGGAACAGTTGGTATTTTAAAGTAGTACTCACTATCCCTAGTCTAACACCACACTCAGAAGCTATTTCATTGTGTCATACTGGTATGCTCAGTAAGAGAAACAATTTTTAAACTCTCTCTTGGAGTACATGTTCATTATTATATATTCAAGACACAGAACAAAAAATACAAAAAAATGATTTTGCAATAAAAAATTAAATAAATTTCACAAAATACTATTTATGAAATGACAATTACTAAATAACTAAAGAGCAATAACCTCTACATTACTTACTTTTACATTACATAGACAACTTAAAGAATGTGTGTGGTCAAGCAGTGTAGTCATAACATAGAAATAAACAAAAGATTCCCTGTGTTCTGATTAGTTTGCATGCTACTGTACTTTGACAAAAATATGATTTAAGTTACTTGATTGCACTGACACAACTTCATGAGGTATACATTTGAATATCAATTCTGTAACTGACTATAGTTGAATGACTGATATATGAAAGTGGGTTGTTACTTTTACTAGTTTAAGTCACAAATGTGTGAAAAATTATTAATTTAAAAATTAATATTTTATTTCTTTGGTAAATGTTTGATAGTTATATTAAGGTGAATTATTAAAGCAGAAGTATAAGACCAACGCATATTTTATTAAACAGAAGTATAGTGTGTCATTTGAAATACTTTTACTGTGATTATGCTTTATTTTTTAAACAAGTAATCTTTACTTTTTTTACACAAATACCTACAACCTGCTTTTTTTGGAATAATGAACAGATGTGTTTAAATGTCTGTAATTGATTTGAAGGAGAGAAAGCCCAGTAGCAATTAACTTCTCTATATTCCATTTCATTCTGGCTGGCTTTCTGTAACAGCTGCTGTTGGATGATAATGAAATGATTTTTTTTTTATAGTGTGTGAAAAGATGCCACACCTGACTGGGATTCAAATCCAGAACTGGATTTCTTTCCTTTGTTCTGGTTCCTTTCCTTGGAGATGAAAGGCAGAGATGCTACCTCTCCACCTCAGAGATCGACCTCTTGGTCAACTTTAAAGTATATCTTTTAGAATGATAAAATAGCCTGATTATATTGACTTTTATTTATGTATTTTAAACTGTTACACCCCCTTAATACCCCTAAATTTACATACAGAAATGCAGAATTGTTATCCAGATTTCATAATGCAATGAATTTTATTGTTTTATTTCTTTAAAAGAAAGGATTCGCTTTGAAAATCAGCAAAGGAATTCACTTTTAAAATAATTCTTATTTTAGTTGCTGAGTTTTTGGATAAGTGAACAGAATTTATACTTTTTATTATTATGTAGTGAGTATCTACATTCTAAAGAAACAACTGTACAGAACCTGTATTAAAACAGTAGATAAATATTAAATTAGTTTAATAAGTATTAAACTAAATATTAATTTTAAAAAATTTAACCAGTTGTAATAATTCTATTTAATAATACTTTATTTATATGCTGGAAGTTTTAATCTCCCATAATAAACAGTAAGGAAGATATTTTTGTTATTACCTTGTAACTATTGTGAATGAAATTTTTATTTATCCATTTTTGAAAAACAAACCTATTTAATTTATTACTGTAGATATGTGTGTATAAAGTGAAATATAAATAAATAAAGTGAACATTTTGAAGATTTAATAAAAGTGTTGAGTTTATACATGCCAATATGTACGTTCCCTTATGTTTTAGATGCAACTTAATCTAGCTGCAGTGTATTGTTTCTAATTGGCTGACACTAGAGCAAATAGTCCTAAAATTTATGACCCTTGGTTTACAGTGGATATCAGATTATAAACTAGTTACCTAGTAAAAATTTAAGTACCTCTACTACCTTTTGTCATTGTTATGGTGTTTACAGTTAAATTCATATTTTGTATCCATTTGTCTTACCTGCCAGAAAATTTATGTTTGCATAAAAAATATGTGTTTTCATAGATTAAAATGTCTAGAGTAAGTTAAATCTGAACTTTTAAATCTAAGTCCATTAAGCTGCATCAAAAATTTTATTTTTTTTTGCTCTTACTTTAATACTGTTCTCTTCTCTTGGATTTGTTACAAAACAACTCCTTATTTGTTATCAAACACTCCAAATTTTTTTCGTCGTTGTAACATTTTTAATGTACCTTAAGTATAAAAGGCATCAGTCAGAATTTTTTTCTCTGAAAGTAATATTGTTAATTATCCAGTAATTCTGTGATGAACAAAGTTAAGTTGCCATTCTGAGGCTGAATATTACCTATTTTCAGTTTTAACATGACTATTTTTAACAATGTATTCAGTTCAGTGAAGAAGGTAGCAGGAAACAATTTCATTCCTTATTTTCTTAGTAATTGCATTGAATGATTGTTATTCTTTATGATTATATGTACTCATTTGTCTGAATGTTCTAACTTGATGCAGATGTTACAAAAAGCTATGAAGAATCCAGATCAAGCAAAGTTTTTTAACGCTGCAGTTCTTGAACGAGTAAAAAATGTTGGTAGTGTCAGAATTGAAGACGATGTGTTAGTTACAGATTGTGGAGCTGAAATTCTTACAGATGTACCTCGAACGTAAGTATTGTGGTATTGCTGATGCTTTAAATAGTCATGTTGAAAGTATGCCCCCCAACGGAGAGTCTTATTCTTTAAGACTTTGGGGTTTGTTGTTCGCACTGGCCTAGCCTCTGCAGCTTTCCTTCCCACTATATACTGAGCTGCAGAACATTTTATACTACTACACATATACACAATACAAATTACAATATATACCCTTTCACAATAACATCTTACAATATCTCTTCTTAAACTCGGTGCTGTTGTGTGACATCTGACAAAATGCAACCGCAACTGGTGGAAACTATTGTGCCAGTGGGTGAGTGGTTTTACATAGTGAGTCTTGAACGATGTCCTCTGGGCACCTGGGTGAACCCAATTGTATTTAGCTCTAGCTATACATGTGGGTTCTGAAGAGATGGTTCTGTAGTTCCCCGGTACTCGTTGGACTAAAATTTTGAGTCTTACAAAAATGCCTTTGATAGTTGGTGGTCTATCTGAAAAAACCACAACCAGAAGTCATGTGAAAAGACCTCACTCATCGTTTTCGGATGATGATAAAAACTCTGTTGAAGAGAACAGTTTGATTGGTGAATATAATAATATATGATTTATTGTTCTTAAAAGCAATCAGGAAGGAGGCTCCCTTCAATCACTTTTCCTGATAAAAGAAGTTATAACTGGATCAAGTGATTCACCTAAAAATATCAGGATATTAAGGTACTGTACAATACTTGTTGCGACATTTAGTGATGAACAGAGTCAATTGCTCTTGCATCTCACTAACATGGGTGGTATTAACATAAAAGTGGTATGCTACAAATCCCTGAGTACCAGCAGAGGAGTAATCTTTAGTTGGGACCTCTTGGAGATAGATATTGGTGAGATTACCGATAAACTTTGTCCCCAAGGTGTTGTAGAGGTGAGATGAATTATGGGGTGTCAAAGCAGAATGGAGGAACCTACTCTCTCATTTATATTAACATTTAACCTTCCCTTACCATCGAAAAAAATAAGAGTCGGTTACATGTCTATTCAAGTGCAACCATTCATTCACAACCCTTGGCATTGTTTCCAGTGTCAAAAGTATTGCCACACTACAACTTCTTGCTCGAATACTGCAGGGTGTTTGATGTACAAAAGAAGGCCACAACGATACTGAATGCCAGGAGGAAGAAAAATGTGTTAACTGTGGGGATCATATTCAGCTTGTCATGAGATTGCTCAGCTTTTAAAGAAGAGAAGGCAATTCTTAAAATTTGTACTGAGCAATAGCTTTCATTTCTGACGGCACAGAGACACTAAACTCACTAAAATGTCTCGCTAAAAGAGACACTATAAGAAGACACTAAACTCCTGCAACCTGATAAAAACAGTTGTCTCTTTTGCAGCAGCTACATCAAAGCAAACCCATACAAATGCAGGGAATCAACAGTGCAGATCCTCCAGGGAATTAAAACAGCTTTTTCAGGTTTTATCACAGGTTTTATCTGATAAGGTTGCCTTGCTGTTAACAATTATTATAGAGCTAATAAAGAATGGAAACAAGAAGAAAGGTGTTATTGGTGGAAAGAATGAAACTGACTTACTGAAAACCACTTTAGTTGGTACAACAAATAAAGTTCCTGCTGCACCATGAATGCAGCAAACTACCAAGATCCCCATGAAGGGATCAATCAATAAACTGTTTCCTGGTATGAGATCTCTGGCCTTCCAGGTTTCTAAGTCCCCACCACATCTTGAGATTTCTTGAGGGTATAGAAGTGCCTGAAGAAGCAGCAATTCCTAAAAGTCAAACAGCAAAAAGAAAAACCTGATTGTATCTAACAAATAATATGTGCACACAGTTTTGTAATAATAAGAAAAGACTATTTATAGGTACAAAAATTATTGAATGGAATGTTTGTGGTCTTCGTTCCTGCCGTGAGGATATTGAAATCCTACTAAAGGAACAAAATAACACTTTAATACTGTGTCTGCAGGAGTCTCACCTCTGCCCACAGGATGACATGTCCTTTTATGGATTCATCTGCGAAAGATGTGACCACCAAACTGAAGGAAATTGTAATAGCCACCCGTATTCCGCTAACGAAAAATCCCTGCAGTCACAGTGAAGATATTGGTGCCTTTCAAAATGAATGTCTGTAACCCATATCTTCCTCCAAATTCTGACACCAGTGTGGATGATCTCCCCATCTGTTTTCCCAGATTCCTATACAAGCCTAATAATTGGTGATTTCAAAGCCCATCATTATTCTTGGGACTCATCGTCATGTTCTTGAAATAATATAGTTAATCAACTGAGGCAGAATTAGGTCTCTGCTTGTTGAGCGATGGATCGTGCAGGTTTATGTTTTTATCTTCAACAGGTATATCTTCGTGCATCAGTATATCAGTATAGTCAGCAATCTTACTCTCACATCTTTCATGGTGCATTTACAAACTTCTTTGGAAGCGATCATAGACCAGTTGTCATCTCAGTCGATAATAGCAATTTGCCTCAGAGTCAGCCGTGCAGATGGGTGGTTCAGAAAGTAGATTGAATAGGATACAAGGTTTCCTTTGGTGATTATGACAAGAGTGGTAGCGTGATCCACCAACTTGCCAAGTTAGCACACCAGATTCTCAATAACGTGAATCACTTCATTCCTTTAACATCTGGAAAGCCAAGGTGCCTGCTGTTCCTTGGTGAGGAATGGTTCAAACAGGTGTGATTGGTATATTCACCGCAGCCTATAGGATTGTAAAGCAGTGGAGGCCTTGTTACCGCAACAGTTAATGCAGCGACCACATTTGGAAGGTTGCTCATGGCAGTTTCACTTACATCATTGTACTGCCCTGAGTTAGTAAAATTAAGTTGCAGGTAGAAAATATCCCGTTGGTGATTGCCGTTGGTGATTGAAGACTCACAAAATGAATGGTCAGAGGCACTAATAATTCCCATACTGAAACCTAGTAAGGATAAAACATGCCTGGAAAGTCATTCCTTAAGTTAGTCCTCTCTCGACCAGTACCCTGTTCAAGGTGATGGAACAAATGGTAAACCATTGTTTAGTGTTGTACCTTGAGAGAAACTCCCTGTTAGCCTCAGAACAATGTGGTTTTTGCCAGGGTAGATTGTCTATTGATCACTTAGTTGCTCTGAAAGCTGCTATCCAAAACACCTTTTTACTTTGTCAATGGCTGGTTGCTGTATAATTTGATTTGCAAAAGGCGAATGACACGGCACGGAAGAGAGGAATCCTAAATACACTTCATGATTGGGGTGTACAAGATAATCTCCTCGCATTTGTCAGGGGTTTCCTCTGTTCCAAGTTCGAGTTGGAACAACAGGATCTGAAAGTTTTGCACTGCAAAACTGAGTACCCCAGGGAGGTGTGCTTAGTGTTACTTTGTTTGTCATAGCCATAAACAGTATGAGAAACTGCATGCAAAAACATGTTGTGTTCTTTATTTTTGTAGGTGATCTTTCAATTTACATAGCATGTAGAACGTTAGCTACAGCTGAGAGGCTGCCTCAAAACGCAATAATCCACTTAGAATTGTGGTGTAAATCTACTTCATGTTTTCTCTGGAAAAAACCGAGTGCATTTGTTTTTCCCAGTTGAGGAAACATGTTGACCCTCAACTGTATTTACATGGTGAACCATTTGAAGCATGCATGCAGGTTAGATTTCTAGGTACGTGGTTTGACCAACAACTGATGTGGTAACACATTTGAAGGAGCTGAAGGTAAAATGTTTAAAAATGTTCTGTCTAATACCTGAAAGGGCTCTACTTAATTCCTGTTGGGGAGCCGATTGTATATGCATGTTGTGCTTCTACTGAGCTCTGGTCCATTTCAGCTTAGACTATGGCTGCATATGTGTTATTAATTGGCACAGGCCACCATACTGAAAATGTTCAAAGCAGTCCATCATTCATGGGTGAGTTTTGCTCAAGCCCCCATGGTAAGTCTGCTGGTGGATAGAAGTGAGCCGTCTCTTTGGAATAGGTGGAAGCAGATTATATGCTCCTATGTAGCTTGGATTAAAACGCAACCAACTTATTTCATCCTTTGATGCAGTTTATTGTAATATAAATATATGGTATTTTTCTAAAATATTAGTGTTATGTATATTATTAGAGTAATAGAGTATATCAATAAATTTGTCTGGGTCATAAATATGGTTATTATTTATAATATGTTTGGCAAAATTTGAATTTTTTCTATGTGACCTTTGTTGATACAATTTAGATGCTCTTTTATTCTTATTGAAAATTAATGATTGGTCATGTCGATGGACTTTAAATCGCAATCTGGACATTTCAAACTATATATGTATCTATATATATTTGTACTAAATATACCGTATTTATCTAAATTGACTTTGTTATTCTTTTAGAAGGATTGTTTATATGTATGTAGTTTTTTGGGGAGGGAGTGAATATTAAGTAAAAGTTTTTGGTAATTTGTGATCTTGATTAAAAAAAAAGTTCAACTTATTTAAGAAAATGTTTTTGCTGAAGTACCCCAGTAAAGATTTGAAAATTTTTTTCAGCCTAAAACCCAGACCTCTTTTTCCAATTTTTGCAAAAATATAATACATTCTTTCCCCATGAAATTAGTACCTATCTACCGAGTTTGAAAAAAATTGGTCAATAGGGCCTAGAGTTATAAGACAAAATAACGGGCAATATATATATATATATATATATATATACTTTGAACCTTAATAGTTTAGTCATAACTCTTTAATATGACAAAAATAGACTTTTTGGATTTGGAAGCATTGGAATAACTTTTTTTTTACAGATTTATAATTTAATTTAAATTAATTAAATTTATTTAATTAGTTTTTTTAATAATATAGTATTTAAATTTAAGTATAATTTATCTATTTTTTTATTAAGTGTTTCTTTAAATGTCTCCTTAAGACACAAAACTTAAAAACTGACCAATTTTTTTTATGCCTATATTTTCCTGTTATTGTTGTAGCAAAATTTATCGCTATAGCTGAGAAAAAAAAAAGTAATATGTTACTTCTATTAGTTTCTTATGAAACTTATATCTATCTTATCATACATGATAGATTCAACTACATTTGTTGAAGTTCTCAGAAGACTGTATTTTTTATTATTTGTTTTATAGAGTGGAGGAGATAGAAGAATTTATCCTTAAAGCTAAAAGGTGTGATTCAGGATTGCTGGAGAGTCTTCAATCACCTGAAAATTAGTAAATTTTTTAATGTGAATGGAGCAGTTTACAGTTTTTAATTTCATCTTAAAACATTGCTATTTAATGAAATTTTCATGTAAAACATTTATTTTAATTGCATAAATTTCTAATATACTTAATTACATTTTATTTCACAATTATTTGCATAATATTTTCATGTTTTTGTTGATCATTATTTATGTTCGATCATCTGTATATTATTTTAATGTGGGTTTGGATTAATTAATATAAAATAAAAATACTTAGCTCATTTTTATATGTTTGTATTTCTTTTTCACCAGCCTTCTTTTTTGCATTAGTAATTGCTTACTGTATTCTGCTTACCTTTGACAGATAATTTTTTGTTGCCCATTAATTGTATAAGAAGGAAACTATAATTATTGAAAGATTCTTTATAATATTATTTTTAATGTACTTTACATACTCCTCTTCATTTTATGAAGATTAGAAATTTGAATAATGATGCCATTTTAGAGCAGCAGTATAGTTTTTGGCTTACCCAAATGTAAGTAGAAAGAGGTGAGTTATTGTTACATCTTTAATAACAACTGTTTAAGATACAAAGTAGTGTCAATTACAGAGTAAGCAGTTGAAATGATTTGTCAACATTGCAAAGCTTTTGGAGAGAATGTTGATTGTGTAAGACATTGTGGCTGCACATTTAAACATGGGAAGGCCAGTATCCTTAATGACAAGAGAAATGGTCTACTGACTGTTGTGAATGATTGATTGGTTAACAATATTGACAATGCAGTTAGTAGTTAAGGCATGTTAAGGCTTTCTGATTTATTTCTCAGATCTCTCATTTAGCCTAGCATTATTGTGATCACTTCATAAAGAAATAAGTAAAAGATAAATAATTTTATGCATAGATCTTAATTATTGTGCACAGTAATACTTAAACATTTTTCATAATAACATAAGACTTAAAAATGAAGCCAGCATTAACGTTTTAAAACTGAAAGGGATACATTATTTGATATAATTGTTATAGGCAGTGACACCTGGGTTTCATATCTAAATATGAAAAAAAATCAATTAATGAAGTGGGATTGTATTCGCTAACTAAACCAAAAATTCTCAATAAGCCTTTTTTGCAAGGAAGGTCCTTTTTTGCTAATGTCTTTTGGAGAGGAATGTTGGTTGATTTTATGAAACATGGCACCACAGTCTACTGAATTCATTGTAACACATTAAAAAAAAAATCTGACAACAAAGTTATAATACTTTCCTGCGATTGCTTATTTATTCTTATATTGGGGAAAAATAATGATTCATGAAAATAAACCAGCAAAGGTATAAGATTTTTAAAAAAAATTGATATCTTTAAACGTTGATAGGCTCCCCCTACAACATTGCTCCCAAAGTATTTTTTTTTAATTTTTCTTTGGGTACTTGCACTATTACTATAAAAAAATAATAAGTTAGAAAATATGTAATAAATAAATAAGATAGCTTTTTAATTTTTGGGAAAGGGGGAATTTTGGGAAAAATTAAAAAAAACAAATTGTAAGATAAGCTTGCATGCTCGTACTGAGTATAATGTGAGGTTATTGTGCAAACTTTTGACAAAATTGACCCCCAAAGAAACTATATACCCCACCTCCTGGAGGTACTGTCCCTAAAATTTTACCAATAAATTGCCCCATATTCATGAGTGTGTGTTAAAAATTTCATCAAAATCAGTTTATCCAGTCAAAATTTATTAACCTTCAAACATGTCAGCATACACCCATATGTACGTAAGAACATTATCCCTCCAACTTTTTTTTGTTTTTGGGGTCCCTGGGGCATGAAACATCGAGAAATGCAAAAAACACATACCCCATTTTTTGGCTCATTACCATACTCTATTTTTTTCAGTATAGCTCTAGTTAGAGCTATGGTGCCAGGAAAGTAAAAGTTAAGAAAGGCCATTTAAAACAAATGTGGGATTCTAAGTTTTGTTATGTTTTTTCATGATATTGCCTGCTCGTATTGCTAAACATTCTTAAATTTTCCTGTACAATTAAAGTGGGAAATCTTTGTTGTCCTCTTTACAACCTGGATTTAGCACTAGTGATTAACTATTTTTTTGTGAATAGAAAGAAACAGTATGCATCCTAGAATCTTTTTGTGATGGAATTTGAAAGCTTGTAAAATACTGCATTTGACTGAAATTTGCTAGAGAACTTGTAGAAAAATAGGTAAAAGTTATGGTTTTAAATTGTACATAATGAAAATATTACAACTTTATTGGTATTTTTGTAAATAAATAAATGTAATTTTTCTGAATAGCCTCAAAGTTTACAGTAAATTTTTAGTCTATGACTGTGCTTTGCAGGGGTGATACAGAATTTTTTATTATTTTGAGTCTCAGAACACCTAGATTGTGTGCAAAACTGACATGGAACAGAATAAACTAACTAGCTTCTTTGTAACATAACAGACAACTCAAAATAAATATAAGTTAAGCGAAATGTAAGTGATGTATTATTAAGTCAATATAATAGAAAAGTTTTAAATAGAGAAAGAAAAAGATGGAGAAGTGTAGAATAAATAATTTTCTACCTATTTACTATTTCAGTCAAATTTTTAATGTAGATGATATCTGTCAACTTGCATGGCTGCTTGACTGGTAGGCTAAATGTGGCATATAATAACAATCACTGTGTAATACAGCATTTCTCAACCTGGGTGTCATGTCCCCTGTGGGTGGTTATGGTGATATGAAAGATGGGTCGTGAAATTAGCCTATAACTTTACACACAATCAATAATGAATTCATTTTATAAGGAAAAAAATAATTTATTATAAACATTTATAAGTACATGTGTAAATAAAATTATAAAAGATGACTCCTACATTTAATATTTAGCATGCAACCATCGATGAAAAACCCTTTCACAAAGGTAAGACCTGGCAAAAGGGATTAATATTTTCAAACTTCTGTGACTAAATTTCTGAATTTCCTTTGATGAGCAAACCAAAACGTATCTAAATCTAAAGATGTTAATTGTAGTTGTAACGTAGGCAGACATTGAGCTGGTTGTGAATCTTAACTGGTAACTTAGCAGCTGCAACAGCGTTTACACTATTGGATTCAGTACCCATCTCTTCAAGAAATTAATTTTATCTTCCAGGAAATACTTCAACAGAATTTTTAACTAGTGCAAATGCATCTTCATGCTTTCCAAACTGGTGAGTAATAGTGTCTTCTTCATCCAAATTTTTCTCATATATCAGAAGTGAGTGGAAATATCAAAACTTTTGCTTTGAAGTCGAATAATCCAGATATCAAGCTTCTTTGCAAGCATGAACTTTGCTTGTCATTAATAAAATGTTTTTAACATATCCTTGTAAATTCAAGTCAATTAAATGCGAAAATACATCAGCTAAGTAAGCCAGTAGCAACATATACTCATTATTCTGTAAAAAAAAATATTGAGAATGGGGTTTGTTTATCCTGGAAAAATATTATGAATTCATTACACAATTCCAAGAATCAGTTTAAACACTTTCCCTTGTGATAACCATCTGACCTTTATATGAAAGGGGAGAGATTTTTCTTTTTGCCCATTTCATCGCAAACAGCCTATTCTGTAATGGTCAACTTTTAATAAAATTTACCATTTTTACAACTTTTCAAAGAATTTGTTTGAGATTTCCTGATATATTTTTTGCAGCGAGAGCATAATATGAAGAAAGCAGTGTGCCCATTCTGCTCTTTGTATAAAATGATCTTTTAATTTTTCAGAAATCCATTGTCCTTTCTTGTTATGACCTTTGTACCATCACTACAATACAATATAACTGCAATACAATTTGTCCAAACTATGTTATAGTTTTTAGTAGCTTCATAAAAGACATTGTCCTGTTGCATGACCAGGTATTGATTTGCAAAACAATATATTTCCTTTGACTGATCTGTTCATTTGGCATTCATACCTCATAAAACATAAGAACTGAGAAATGTTTGCCACATCTGTTGATTCATAAAACTGAATACTAAAAAATTCACATGAACTCACTTGCTGAAGAATTATCTGATCACAAATATCACAGCTACATCATCAATTTGCCCTGAAACTGTGTCGTTAGAAAGTGGAACTTTTCTCAATTTTTTTTGCTTCTTCCACACATATTCAAATACAATATCAAGTGCAGCTGGCAGTATAAGGTTTTCTGTGATTGTATGGGGTTTGCATATCTTAGCTACAATTAATGCTACAAGATAAGTTACTTCAAGTGTACTTGTCAGTTTGGCTTGATTTACAAATAGAAGCTGATTGATTTCCTTTGAAAATTTCTAAGTTGGCTTTTATGATCTGGATGTTTAGTTTCCAAGTGTTGAATTAATTTTGATGGCTTCTTGCTTTCATTAGAGAGAACTTGAAAGTAAACAACACACTATGGCGGCTTTCTATCCAATGAGGTAAAACCAAACTGGATTGCAGTTTATATATTTTTTGGGGGTCGAGCAAAAAAGGTTGAGAATCACTGGTTTAAATTATTATAAAATCAAATTTAACATGAATCTTTTATTTCTGTTTTTAATTTCATGTTAAAATTGAGATCTTGGTATGATAAATATTGATTTATAAAAATTTTAAAATCCAGTTTTCCACCCTTTTCAATACTTCAATGAAAATCATTCAAAAACAGCTTCAAGAATGGATTTTTTGTCAAAAGAACGTACAAAATAGTATCCTACCCACCACTATTAGAGTAAATTCATATTAACTTTGATATTCATAACAAAGTTTACAAGATAAAAAGTTGTTTAAAACTTATAATGATCCTTTCCCAAAAAATATATCTGTTGTTTTATAGGCTACTTTTCTTCTTGTTTTCTGCAAATATTTGTGGTCTTTGTGATCCATATGCACACAATCCATATACATTGCTTGTGATATGGTATGACAAATTAACAAGTTAAATCACTTTTTCTCTACTCATGTATAGCTTTGGACTGTTCTAAATGCTACAATACATGTTATATGCTACAATACATGGGAATACATATTCCCATAGTAGGCCTAAAATAATGTTTACTAAACATGCTGTATTCTATGTAGCATGTTAATCTGTGTAATTATCTTGATTACTGTATTTTCCTTGTCTGACAATGAAAATTACATAAAATTGTTAATTTTTCGAAAACAAATAAAATCAGATTTATTAAATAAAGTGGGTTTCAAAACTTTGATCACCACACTTTTGCTTTAAAAAAAAACAGCCAACTTTAATGTTAAGTGCTGCTATATTCACTCTGGAATCATCTGCTGTTACTACTGGCTACTAAGTAAGCCTAACCAAGCCAACTACTAAATGTGGGTATGCCTGGTTAGGAATACCCACATTTAGAATGTAGTCAAAAGGTCTGTTGGATTTTAATTGCATGTGTTCATTTACTACATTATATTATTATTATTATTATTATATGTTTTTGTATTTCATAAAGTTAAAATGTGGTCCATTTTTGTATTACAGCTTGTTAATTTTGGTGATCTATTTGCAACTGTGAAATAGTTGGCAAATAAATGTTGACTATGCTAATATAGATTGCATTTAAGTTTTCATTGTATCTTTGATTGAAACTATATACTATTTATCCAGAACATTCTGGATTCAGAGCAGTTCAGTTCATATGTTCTGTTATTATATTCCTTTGGTAATAATAACCAAAGGAATATAACAATGTTGCTTGCCAACACCTGCAAACAATCACATTGATGCAAATTTCAAATTCAACAAAATTAACAACCTTAATATTCTTCTACATGTACATACATTTGAATGTAGTGAAATATAATAATATACAAAATACACAACTATGTACTAAATTGATCTAACACCTTTTCTATCACATTTATATATATATATATATATATATATATATATATATATATATATATATATATATATATATATATATATAAAATTACACCAATGACAAGGTTGTCACCTGGATGAAAATATCAATGCTAGGTATTAAATTATAGCTACAAAAGCAACTGAAAGTTGTGGGACACAGATTTTGAAAACTGTATAAATATATATTTAATTATATTTATGATCAATTCACCACAAACAAGAAGATTGTGCCATGTGAATGTGAAATGGAAATTTTTTACCATATGTAACATCCTATCCCTGATCAGAATTCAAAACCGGGACCTCCAGATGAAAGCTGAGATGCTGCCAGAAAAAAGTGGTTCTGTTTTTTATTAGAATGTTTATAGTTTTGTCTTTATACTGAATCTGTTTATGGTTCATTATGTAATATAGTAAGTATAAAAAAAGTAAGTAATATAAATAATGAAATATGTTATACTTATAGAACAATTTCAGTCAACGAATTGTTATTTAGACTCAAAATATATCTGAAAATTATAAAAATCTCTAGTTTTTAATGTGAGCTTTTTTTTTAAGTTTGTCCTGCCCTAACCTCAGTCTGAAATTTTTGAAATTGCACTTTTAATTGTATACTGACAACCAAAATAAAGAATAATGATTAGAGTATTAATATTAGTAAAATTTACCTGCGTTAGTTTATCCTTTTTATATGAATTCATTGTTCTTATTGTTTTAAAAGGATTCTCAAGATTTATAGAGCATCAAACGTGCAAAAAAATTAACTGTTATGCGACTTAACATTTAAATTTTATAATGTATGTTAATAAGAGTAGGTATGCAAATTCTGCTGGCCTCCATGGTGCGAGTGGTAGTGTTTTGGCCTTTCATGTGGAGGTCCTGGATTCGAATCCTGGTCAGGCAGGCATTTTCACACACGCTACAAATCATTCATCTCATCCTCTGAAGCAATACCTAACAGTGGTCCCAGAGTTAAAAAAAAAGTAAGCAAATCCTAGGCACAATCTTAAAAAGCAGATAATAAACACAGCAGTCGATAATCAACAACATGACATTTGCGCATTGAACCATTGCAACACAAATTGGCATGATTTTATTTATTTAATTTTGTGATGACCTTATCATGAATGATGAATATTTTTTGTTTTTTGGAACCTGACAATGAATAATATCTTTAAAACATGCAATTTAACCATAATAACAATAAAGGTATCAAGGGGATCAATTTTACAGATATATTTTATTAATAATATTCTAATCACTCGCTCAAATACTTAAGAGAGTAAATAAATCAAGATAAACCTAGACAATTGCTGACATAGTGCTCAGATACAGTTAAAAGTAAGTACACTGTAAACCAGAGTTCCATAATCATTACAGTACTGCTGGTATATAACTGATTAATGGTGATAACTGCTTGTCATTGAATGGTCATAATACTGGATATTGACAGAATTTTATAATAGCTTAAGTATTTTTATCCAAACCATGAAAAGGGGATACCAAAAACTCTAGATCTATTCAGAGGGTATTAACTGTTAACATCAACAAGGTGTAAAAATGTGTCAAGCTGTTGCAACCAAAAAGTTTGGAATAAAGGAAACTCATGTGAAAAAATAATAACTAGTTTTAAAGAGATCCATACAGAAAAAACAACTAAAAATGAGTAAAAAAATATTATTAGAATATTCACTAATTCAATGCATTACTTTTTTCCTGTTTGGCCTCCAGGGATCACTATCAGATATTACCTCAGAGGATGATATGTATGAGTGTAAATGGAGTGTAGTCTTGTACAGTCTCAGATCAACCATTTCTAACCCACCGGGTTGGTCTAGTGGTGAACGCTGCTTCCCAAATCAGCTGATTTGGAAGTCAAGAGTTCCAGCGTTCAAGTCCTAGTAAAGTCATTTATTTTTACATGGATTTGAATACTAGATTGTGGATACTGGTGTTCTTTGGTAGTTGGATTTTAATTAACCACACATCTCAGGAATGGTCGAACTGAGACTATACAAGACTACACTTCATTTACACTCACACATATCATCCTCTGAAGTATTATCTGAAAGGTAATTACTGGAGGCTAAACAAAAAAAAAAAACCAAAATGGTCGACCATTTCTGAGAAGTGTGGTTGATTAAAACCGAACCACTAAAGAACACCGGTATCCATGATGTAGTATTCAAATTCGTATAGAGGATTTGAACACTGGAACTCTTGACTTTGAAATCAGCTGATTTGTGAAGACGCGTTCACCACTAGGCCAACCCAGTGGGTTTCAATGAACTATTTAAAATTAATTACCAGCACATTAACTGATACTGTAGAGAATTTGATGAATTACATGAAAGTTATCTGCTGGCACACTGAAGTATTACCAGACAATGTTGAAATCCATGTGTAACCTGGTGTACATCAAATGTTAAGAACAAAGGACAACTTTAAAATCACTACCCTGTAAGTGAATTCCACATAATACAAAAATATCTGTTGTTTCACAGCTTGCTATTGACAGTACCCTGCCATTTATTTTACTATGCACATTTTAATTGATATTTACAAAAGAAGACCTACTGACCCATATGTAGTTTTCTTGGCTGAAATATAAATTTACACTTTGAAAACAATCAAACAACACGCTTTTAGAAATATACAAAGTATTGTTTTTACATAACTGTTATACTAGTACTCTTATTAAAAGGAAACATAAGGTTTATCAACATTCCTCATATCCATCACAGAGATAGATTACCCACCCACACACATCAACAAAATGCTAACATAAAATATAACACTTATTTTCATGGTAGAAAATTCATAACACTAGCCTATGGGGCTGATCTAATGGTTAAACTCGTCATTGCAAATAAGTTTTTTAACAGCTGATTTTCAAAGTCAAAGGTTCTGAGGTTCAAATCCTAGTAAAAGTTGGATGCTTTTATACGGATCTGAATGCTAGACAGTGGATACTTTAGTGGTTGGGATTCAGTTAAGCGCACATCTTAAAAATGTTCAGCCTGAGTCTGTACAAAATTATACCTCAACTCAAGATTATTGTCCTCAACTCAATTTCAGCATGGGGGGTTGGTTGCTCGTTGTTCATTAATTAAACAGATAGCAATATATATACTAGTATTAAAAAAAAAAAATCGTAACACTGACTTACATAAACAGCTGTATAAAACTGTTAGCATTTTCAGGAAAGAAGATTATTCTGTTCTTTTATAAACAACAAATAAAATACAAAGCATCAACGTTTTAACCATAAAAAATATGAGTCAATCATATTATAACTACAAATCCCCAAATTTAACATTAACCTTATTAAACATATTCAAACATTATGAAATATTCACAAACTTGCAAAATATACTAAGTGGACAGAACAATTAAGTCTAGCACAATTAAAGTGACTTCAGTTGTTCTGTTTCTATGATATTTTTAAAAAAAATGATTCAAATATGTGCACAACACATTCTTGTGAAAGTCATGAACTCAATGTTCTTCAAGATTAATTCACTACTAACACATTTAGTAAGAAAAAACAATATTCTAAAAGTACAAACACAGATAAAATATACTATTAGAATACATTCTACACGGGTCCTAACTATTTTAATGTAAGCAGTCATCATTTGCAATATTACTGAAAAATGGACTGAATTATATCAAAAACACTCTCTGAAAGCACATTTTCAGTTATTTAAAATCTGCATTACTTTTATAATTTGATGATTTTAGAATATCATAATTTTTATTTTGTGCATTTATGTAAAACTATTGCAAACTTGACATGATTTCCATTTATAATACACTATTATAAAATACATTCAATACCATGATCTTAAAAATATGTATAATAAGCATGTAAGTTGTATATTTTTATGGGTCTAAACAGAAACTAGGAAAACAAGTTACCAACAGAAAATGAAAGTGTGTTTGCTACCAGGCATGCAAATTATATTTTATATTCACCAATTAGCAATTAGTGTATCTACATTTTAAATATACATTTTAAAATAATGGAAGTAAATTTTCATGAAAAAAATTAAAGTCTTCTGAACATATTTCATAACGTAATTGTTTGTAGGCTGGTTAAACAGGAACCTGCAAATAGTGATGTCAGCAGCAAAGTCTAATATTTAAAAACTCCTCCTAACCATATCAAAACAACACAAACAATAATGGGAATTATTTATAGGATTTTTCGATATTTTAATTTGGATATATGGAGAAAGTATGGTTATTTCGTTAATTAATTCTCTTTTGTTCAAATTAGTACATTCAGAAACAAAATTTAATTTAATTTTTGATACAATGCATACTGGCATATTTAATAGATGTAAAATTTATCGGTAAATATAAATGTTTAAAAATGAGGATATTGCCTTGATTCATTTACTTTGTTTACGTATGTAAATTAAAAATGCTATAAAACTGTCTCGCTATAGTGGAATATTATCACTTTAAAAATTTGTAATTGCCGCGTAGTTTAGCATGATTATATTGCACACATTTTAATAATTTCAAAATAAGTTACGCGCAGGTATTTTTAAAAAAAAATAATAGGAAAGATATTTAAGTTTTGTTGTAACATCGTTCAAATATGTCCAGTTTGATCAGTTCATTTGACAACATATTCAGAAAGCTGTATTTCAGTTCAAGGTTAGTGTATTTTAACGCCGTGTGTTGTGTAGTTGGTTGTGTTAATTTTTGCGCATATATTTTTTTGTGAAAAATTCCGCTGAATGTAAGTAACATAGAAAATTAAGGCTGTTTAAAAATCTCTAGTTTTTCAAATTTAACCTGTTAAGTGAGAGATTTAGAATTAAGAATTTTTTTATTTCAGTAAAATTTGCGGGTTTGTATGGATTATCGAGGTTAGAACGAAGGTTGATAATATCATTACCAAATTAGGTATGGTCTGTACGAGTATATTTTGAATCTGTTACAATTCTTTTACAGAATTATAATATATGAAATTAAATTATGGGGATCCTTACAAATAAACTGTATTTTTACGTCGAAATTGTTGCGTGGATATTACGCAATGATAATATTATTTATAGATTATTAAGGCTGAATTATTTTTGGTACCGGTACTCGCTGTCGTGCATATTATATTAATATATTATTTTTGATTGAAACGTACTTAAAATATTGAATTTTTGTTTCCCGAGTTTTAAAATTACTCAATTTTTGGGTGGGGTAGTCATCGATGATTTTATTGAAAGCAAATGAGTATTCGACCGAAAATCGGTGTATTTGTATTTGAAGAAATATTTATTTAAAAAAATTTTCGCCTTCTAATAGGAAAAATGGAAGATTATTTTCATTGTATTAACATGTTTTCATGTTCAAAAATTGTTTTAATAAATCGTTGGTAGCAGGGCCCTTTAGAGTTATTTTTCTAGATTTTGATGGGATTGCAAGTATAATGCTGTTCTTGCTACATTCTGTTCAGTTCTGACTGACTGGTCCATGTTTTTAAAGATCTTACACTTATAACTTATTCTTGATATTATATTACAGTTTCCTTTAATTATTTTTCTTGTGTGATGACTATTGGTTATAGTAATTTCTTATTAGTGGTTTTAATAATTCTGACTGTTTTTAATAAGCCAGTAGACATATTTTTAGTTGTAAGGACTTATTTTTTAAATTAATAAAATATTTACTTATGGTGATTGTTTCTTTATATTGATATTAGGAAAGTCAAGATATTTTGTTTTGGCTATAGAGTGAAAAAATGTTAATGCATGTTGACAGTAAACTGTATATTTCTATCACAGCTGGGTTCAAAAAAAAATCATAAATGTATGTTGACAGTAAACTGTATATTTCTATCACAGCTGGGTTCAAAAAAAAATCATAAATTCATAGTTAAGGTTTGAAAAAATTATTTTCATGGGAGCAAAGCCTGGGATCTCTGTACAGTCACTTTGCTTGTTAATTAGTTCTTGAGGAGCAAATTAACTTTAAACACTTTTCCCAGGTACTTTCACTGTTAACTGTAGGCTGTTCCAATTATATAGCCATAATCTATATAGTCTTTAATATAATTGAAAATTTACTGCATCAAAATTAGAATCCATTTTCTATTCCATTTTATTAGTAAATTTGTCACGTTGTTATAAAAAAAATCCAGTACATGCTTTTCTGTTTTTCCTGAATTTTCCTTTCCTCAATTTTAGATTTATAACAGAAACTAAATTTTTTATAAAATACTGGTTTTTTGTGACATAAGTTGATTAATGCTTCATGGATTTAGTTATCATGTACTACATTGAGTAGAAATTTGATTTCAATGTATTTTATTAAAGTCTTGCTTAACGCTTTGATCTGTATATTATATGATTTCATATTGCTATTATTTACGGAGACTAAATAATTTATTTTTATTGTAATTAGCAAATATTGTTATTTTTTTCAAATAAGTTTGCTTGAAAGTTTCAATTTTATTAATTTTAGATCTTTAAAAAACAAGCTATTTTTATTTAAATGTAAGTATAGATTTATAAGCCTTACTCCGAAGTTGTCTGCCTACAATATAAGTTTTTATAAATACAAAATTATATCTGTTGTGATTTCTTGCTTTATATTTTTTTGTGGTAAAAACCTTTCAAAATGGTTATTAACTGACAATTAGAAGCACAAGCAAAACTAATTTATGTGATTTTTGCTTATACAGAAATTTGAATGTGAAAATGTATATAAATTCTGATTTTGGCAAAATGTAAGAAATTTAATACAGTAATAATTAATTGGTAAATTCTACATTAAGATAAGATACATTGTAATAGTTTAAATATTTGAAGAAAGCTTGCACACTTAGATTGAATCATGTGAGCCCAGATTTAGTTTGCTCTGTAAATGCTTATGTTATGCTTGTACGCTGTGTTAAATAATAATTTGACAAAAGTTGTGTGCATGGTTGTTATTTATTAATTTTATTATTATTTTTTTAGTTAGCTGTACTGATACATAAGTTATATCTTCTTTATAGTTTTTGTTTGAACATCTTGAAATAGTGCTGAATTGCTTTTGTTCGTATTGTATGTTAGTGGCTTTTCTTTGTTTCAGAATTATATTCAACTTGACTGATTCAGAAAAATTGCCTGAGCCTAGGCAGTTTTTAGTTTCAATTGGGCTCATATTTATAGAGCATCAGTTCAACATTCAAGTTTATTAACTAGTGTGGGCTGTGTAA
This sequence comes from Lycorma delicatula, assembly GCF_047948215.1. Taxonomy (NCBI): domain Eukaryota; kingdom Metazoa; phylum Arthropoda; class Insecta; order Hemiptera; family Fulgoridae; genus Lycorma; species Lycorma delicatula. The sequence continues at coordinate 74,493,231 of NC_134457.1, read as the reverse complement.
TCTTTCTGCCTTGATGACTTCATGGGCTACAGGCAGTCCCAGGCAAGATAATATATCATTACTGAAATTACTCATTTTTCAGTAAAAATGTAAAAATATCAATTTTAGTATTTTAATAAAAGTGTATAAATTTGTTAATAACAATAAAAATTTTTATTTTACAGCGAGATGACTACAATGAGAAAGCAAGAAGAGGACAGAATTACAAAGGAATTAAATGAAATTCTGTATTTAACTAGGCCAATGGCTAGCAAATTAGGACCACCCAGCCCAACTGCTAAACGAGATAGTTTAGTTTTGAATTGTTGTGATGAAGTCTTTCCTGGGATTTACATTGGAGACTGGTTAGTCATGCTTTGTTTCTTTTATTATTTGAATGCACTAGATTAAGTAAGTTTTCGATATTACTATTATGTACTGTACTGATAATTTTGTATTCATTAACTATCATATAATTTATACCATAAAATAAATACTTATTTAATGTACTATAACATAATCAAAATTCATTTTTTAAACCTCTTGACTTTTTGTACTTTGTGTTTAAGCATTTAATGTTTCTTTTATGCATAAATGTAATTTGCAATGATTGTTCTTATGTGATGTAATGAAAAATAGAAAAAAAATTAAGTAAAGAATATAAGTGTTAAGGATGTGTGAAGAAGTGTTAGATTTCAGATATCATTAATTATATTAAAAGACTCTAAAAATATATATATATATTTTTATTTATACTATATATTTAAGTGAGGCAGGTGTGTGTACGTGCGTGTGAGTGTGGGTCTTCTTTTTGATTTAATGTAGAAAAAGATGAGGACATATTTTATAATATATAATATTATATTTTTATTTTATAATGTATTGGGCTTTGAAATAGGTTTGGATGATTATGAAATTGGTGATAAAAGATAGTAAATTTAATAAAAACTAAAGGCTGTATTGAAATAAATGACAATATAATAATTTTATGTAATATTTATTTGATAAAGAAACTAGATGCACAGAAATTTTACCTGACATCATTGCTAAAACATTTTAAAACACAAGTTTCTAATAAACTAATTATGTTGTCAGTTTCACTGTCTTTTTACAATTTTGGATATGGAAGGCAAACTAAAAGAAAAATTGAAATTAATTAATAAGTACTTGGCTCATAAATATTGAAGACTAGTTAAATTGATGACTAATGAATGCATTCTTTGACTAATGGTGCAAAGAATGAGATGGTGAAAAATAACTTAAGACATACTCATATGAGTGAAGTGAAATGGTAAGGAAATGAAAAGATATTAAGCAGGGATTTCCAGTTTCACTTTTAAGAGGAAGAGAGGTGTGGTAGTAATGGAGTAGGTATACTGATAAATAAGAAACTGGTAGGAAAAACATTAAAGGTTGAGTATTTTGATGAAAGGATGAAGATGAGGATAAAAGGAGAATATATTGTAATAATTCAACTGTGCATGCTAACCACTCAGTACACAGTTAAGGAAGTAGAACAGTGTTACAAAAATATAGAAACTGTTTAAAAAATATTAAGGCTTATCAGGTGCAGATATAAATTAAAATCACAACCTAGTTGTGGCAGAAGTGAATATTAAGCCCAAGAAAATTGAAGTGGTAGGAGAGGAGATTACTTTGATTTGGAGAGGCTAAAGGAACAGGAAATGATATAGGAAATGAAAAAGGTGTGCTGGAAAAAATGAGAATGAGAGATAAACCAAGTAATGCTGATGATAAGTAGATTAAAATTAAGAAGAGTTTAAAGGAAATAGGAAAATAGATGATAAGGTTTAAAATCAAGAATAGCATATGAAAAGTATAGAAGGTTGAATAATGAACTAAGAAGGGAAACTGTAAAAGCTAAGGAAAAGTGGATCTAGGAAAAATGTACAGTGATAGAAAAGTTGGAAGAAGAAGGGAGATTTGAACTACTGTATAAAGAAGCTCCAAAAACAGTTTCTAAAGCAAAATGATGGAAGAAAATGTATTAGATTTAATGAGACGGAGGAAATAAAAAAGAAGATGGGAAAATTAATTGTGAATTTATATCTGTTTGGGGAAAAGCTAAGAGAAATAGGTAGGATTGGAAGAAGAGTACAAAGTTCATGAAGATCAAAAAGGGTATAGTGTATTAAAAAATTAAGTAAATGAGGCAATTAAAGTGTTGAAAGAAGTATTAAAGCAATAAGTATTTAGATATTAAGGAATTAAAGTATTGAAATTGCCTCAGCATGTGATGAAATACCAATTGAACTGTTCAAAGTGCTAGGAGAGACAGGAGAACTGTTATTACTAAATCTATGCAGTGGAATACTTGAAGGCAAATGGCCGGAGGATTTCCCATTCAATAATAATGGTACCATTCAATAATCGTACCAGTAGAAAAGAAAAGAAATATAAAGAATGTGAAGAGCATAGAACGATTAGCCTAATATCACATGCAGCTAAGGTACTATTAAGTAACCCACCGGATTGGTCTAGTGGTAAATGCGTCTTCCCAAATCATCTGATTTGGTAGTTGGGGGTTTCAGCGTTCAAGTCCTAGTAAAGTCAGTTATTTTTACACGGATTTGAATACTAGATCATGGATACCGGTGTTCTTTAGTGGTTGGGTTTCAATTAACCACACATCTCGGGAATGGTCGTACTGAGAATGTACAAGCCTACACTTCATTTACACTCACATATCATCCTCTGAAGTATTATCTGAATGGTAGTTACCAGAGGCTAAACAGGAAATAGAAAAAAAAATAAAGAAAGAAAGGTACTATTAAGTGTTCTAAATAAGAGGATATACAGTAAATTGGATGGCAGTATTGAGGAACAGTATGGGTTTAGAAGAGGTGTTGGAACAAGAGATACTATAGGGTGAGATAATTAATAGTTGTGAGATACATGGGAAGGAGAGGGAGAGTGTATGTTGCATTTGATGATATAGAAAAGGTATTTGACAGAGTTAGATGGGATGAATTGCTGTTAATTTTAAAGAAGAAGGGAGTGGACTGGAAAGAGAGGAGCTTAATAAAAGATCTGTACTATAACCAGACAATAAAGTAAGGTTAGGAGATGAAATCACAGAAAGAATAGGGATTGGAAGGGGGGTGAGTTATGGATGTTGTGTGTCACCAACACTGTATAGTATATATTTGGAAGAAATAATTAAATGCTGTCTGAATGGGAAAAGAAGAATTTAGATTCGGGGAAGAAGAATAGAATGTATGTTTTGCTGATGACATGACAGCACTGGTGGAAAGTCCAAGTATGTTAAATGAAATGCTTGAATGAATCTTGCGAATATCAGGGTATGAGGATCAACAAAAAGAAGAAAAAATGTGTTCAGGTGGAAGAGAGGAGAATATTAAGATTAATATAGGAAATGAAGTTTTAGAGCAGGTGAAGAAATCTCAGTACTTAACCTGACTTGCACAGTAAAATTAAAACAAGAAGTAAGAAGGTATTTAATAAGAAGGGAAGACTGTTGTGTAAAAAGTTAAATTTAGCGTTAAGGAAGAGATTAATGAAGTGTTTTATTTGGTGTTTAATGGTCTATGGAGCTGAAACATGGACGATGAGAAAGGCAGACAGAAAATGAATTGAGGCATTTTGAGATGTGGGTGTGGCACAGAATGATAAATGTCAGATGACAAGACCATATTACAAATGAGGAAATATTAAGGAGAATAAGAGAGAACAGGAAAATCTAAATGCGATTGAATATAGAAAAAGGAATTGGCTAGGATATTGTATGCGAAGAAGGTGTTTATTAGTGGATGCGATACAAGGCTTGGTGAATGAAAGGAAAGGATGAGATTTCAAATGATGATTGTAGTTAGGAAAAAGGGAAAATATGCTGAAACAAAGAGGTTAGCAAAGAATAACAAGGTGGAGACCAGCAGCTGTGACAGGACCTTCTCTAATAGCAGAACACTATGATTGTGTGAAATTGATTGTAATCAGCACTGCCTAGAAACTGGTCATAAAATTAGAAACTAGCATCCCCTTCATGGCTTCAACCGCGCTATAAGATTACTTGCACTTCCTGTTGTAATCAAGGGATATTTTACTGGTCAGGACTTGCTCCTGTGTTCATTGAACTCATGCTTGTTAGAATGATAATGATAAATAAAAATTAAAGCTTGTTCAATTTATTAAAACTATGAGTGTATTGTAATTTCTTCAGAAGAATAGTTTGTTCAGTAAAGGACCCACTAATTGGTTTTTAGATTTTCTGTTATGTCTTCACTCCTGAAATACATAATAAGAATTACAGACAGACAAATTACCATCACAATATTACTGAATCTCATAAAGATTGATTCAGCAGCGATGCAAAAATTAAAAGAACAATTTGTTTTTTTACCCCTAAAAATATTAAAATTTAAAAAAATTGAAAATGTATTTTTAAATATTTATCTGAAGACTATTTACAATCCCAGATCGAGTGACTATCTCATTTAGTATAGTCAGAAATTGAGAAATTTTGCAAATTATTTTTCCTTTTTCCACCCCTTTCAAGATTGCATTTCAAAAAATCTAGAAATTGGTTATTGACTTGAAGATTTAGACACACCAAAAATCAAGTTATATTCATTTGTTATAGAGAAATTCAGAAAATAATAAAATTTAGTGTTATCCCATTTTAACTCTTTAAACTCAGAATTTCAAACAATCTAGTTAAGAATTTTTAAAAAAGCACGTAATAAAGAGGAATTAGGTAATCTTAGTTAATGAGTAGTAAAACAAAAACTTTGTTGCTAAACAATAGGGGGCCAATGTCTAATAACATTTTTGAATAAATGTACTAAAAATCATTTTATCAAATTAACATTTCTTAGTTACGTTTATTGAATTGTTTGTTTACATTTATTGAGATTGTTTGCTTTAAAGACGAATCAGTCTATCAGAAAATAGTAATAGGTTTCATTTAATATTTTTGGTAGCTTAGACTATAACTAAATTTAAATAATTGTTAATTTCTAGTTCACATGATTAGAACTGCTTTTTGGATTGTAAAATATATTTGTTAGGTACATATGTTATTTAAATTCTATACTTTTTTTTTACTATAAAAAGTAAAACTTTTTTCAATGTTACTATCATATTATCAGTTAATGAAATTTAATCGTTAACAAAGATAATTTAAATAACGGTTAAAAATATTTTATAAGCTGCCCAGTTACTTATCTAATGATAAAATTGAAGAAGTTTAATTGTTTATTAAAAAATTAGCTTATTCAGTATATTTAATTGGTTTTTATAGTTGTCTTGTAAGTTAGGTCAATTGCTAAGTTACTTATCATTTTTAACTTTTTTGGTAGAAGAAATTGCCAGAAATTTTATATGAGTTGACTGATAAAATTAAAAAAAATGATTTAAAGAATACATATAGGCTTACAAGTGTGGCATACAAAAACTTGACTTTGTGTCAAGTGAACTTCAAAAATAATCACATAATACATTTGAAACCATATATTCAATAGTGTGTAAATTAATCTGAACACAGATATTATCTAATAGAAAGTAATTTTTTTTAGAAAAACATATCATATCTGTCCAATTTGTGAATGTCTGGTAATTAATATGTTCTCTTCTATTCTTAATCACTTTATGTACACAATTTGGCATCGATTCAACAAATGTATTTAAAATTTTTCTTTTATTTCTTCATAAATATGATTTTGTAATAAAAAAATGAAATAAACTTTCACAAAACACTATTTATAACATGAAAAGTGCTAAATAACCAAAGAACAAATAACCTCTATATTACTTAGACATGTTGAAGAATGACTGTGGTCAAGTAGTGTAGCTAGAACATGGAAATAAACAAAAAGTTCCCTATGTGTAAATTAATTTACACGCTGCTGAATATATTGTGGTTCCTAAATTTTTTTGATTTTTGGTACCCTTGCTAAATCCCGATTTTCCCAAGGTGCTCTATGTTAAATTGTATCACGTATACTTTGTAAAATAGTAATAATGTTTTGCAAGAGTTAGGTAAAAATAAATAAAACATTTTAGATCACAAAAAAGTATAATTAAACAAATTCAACTAATTATAATAATTAGTGAAATGGATGATCCTGTTGATTGCCGCATATTTTCTCAAATCATGGAATTAAACTGGACACAGTCACTTTCATTACCTTCTCCACATTGATTGTCAGACAATACTTAGATTTTAGCTTGGCAACCGCTGAAAACCCAGCAGAAATAAGAAGTCTCAAATAGAATTAAAATTTTCTTAACTTAGGAGTGGATGCTATTCATCTCTTACTGATAATCAAAATTCAATTAATTCCTTGCTGCTAAATTTTGTTTTCAATATATTGTTAAAAGTAAACCAATCAGATTATCTATGGAAGCAGTAAACTCAGATAGATGAAGCAGTGATATTAAATTGATCTTGAATCCTTGTAAATCTATGAATATTAAAATTTTTTAAATATTTCTCAAAGCAGATGATTGTGATAAAGCTATGATAAATTTTCTTCAAAAATGGATTTCATATCTCAAGAGAAATCGACTCCATCAGAGGTAAAACATTTTTGCAACAGTGAAAAACATTCCTTGTCTCTGTCTTCATTCAATATATTTTCATAGCTTGAGTTTTTTATAATTGCTAACATTTTCTCAATCGACTTTAAAAAGTGTATATTTCTTACCTGTAGGGAGATTTTCAGAAAGTTCAGCTTTTCAAAGATTTCACAGTTTTACAAAAACATTTTCATTGAAAAATGTTCATATACTTGTTTTCCTCCTCTTTAAGAAAAATATAAATTCCTTCTTGCTATTCAAATGTACAGGACAATACATTACTATGAGAAAGACAATGTGAAGTCCTGTAATTCAGCGAAGACATATTTTTGGATTTCATATTCAATGGCTGAGTTTTTTAATGTTTGTTGTATTCACTACATAATCTAAGACTTGATTCAATGTGTAGGGATCAGATATTCTGACATGAGTGCTTCCCTGTGAATAATGCAGGGTTCCACAGTGCTTCAGGGGCTTTGTTTTGAGTAAAAGCCTGCAATCCTCCAAAAGAACTGGACATAGAACAAAGACAATCAGTACAGATATCAATCAGCACATGTAGTCAACTCCAAACTGTTTTTGGATATAAAAGTATCAAGGATCTCAAACAAGTTTTGAGCCTTTATAGTAGCAGTGATATTTTTACCTAAGAGAAAGTCTTTTACACTGTTATTGCCATCAGTAAACCGTAAATAGCAAATTAAGTGAGCGTCATTATTACCCCAGTGACCTTACCCAACTGCAAACCAAATTCCTTCCCTTTTAATTTTTTCAATTAATTGATCATTGAGATTCTCTACTATGACTATATTTTGTTGCTGGTGGTGTTATTATACAAACGCATTTTTGAAAGAAGCTTCCCAGCAGACTCGCCAATCAAAATGTTTTGTATATCTGCAGCAGCCAGTAGAATTAGTTCTGCAATTGTATGGGCTTTTTACATATTGTGATTCTATGTGTTATCTTGTAAAATGCTAGCAAAGCATTATTTGGTATTGATGCCTGCTTATAACAACATGTTAATTCTTTTTGCTTCCTGCTAATGTAGTCATGAGATTTACTACACTGGGATGAGCGGTTTCTAAATGGCGTTTCGACTTAATTTGGTTGCATGTACTCGGTGTTAAAACTTTCATATACTGAATACATGATTACATTGTGGCCTCATTTACATTGACTTTTATCAATGTAAAATGGAAGTAGAAATATATTTTCAGTTTTTACACTAATTCACACTCTCACCACTGGTTAATGATGTGCTCTCTTTATTTTTACTCTCGCAATGCACTGCTGATCCATTTTTAAAATTGTTTATGAGAAAAACTTTATTTGACTTGATCACAACAATTCAGGTGATACAATTCCTGAAAACTATTTCAACACCGAAACCATTTAAAATCAACATTTGTTTATATATGAACACAAAGTATCAGAAAATTCAAGAAACTTCTAAAACAATCAAGAGACTTGTGCCATGTCATCTAGTAACTATACTTTCATAATAACTAAGTAGTTTGCACCAGCTCTGCTAGATTTATCATCTTAAGACATCGATTTGAAACTAGAAATAAAATTATAAATATTTAGCAGTATCCCTGTGAGGAAGTTATGGCACTCAAGGGAACCAAAGTGCACATCTTGAAAAAAAAATTTGAGAATTGCATTCTGTATTTTATATTAATTATATTTAAACTATTTTTCTTTTTCTATATTGATAGAACTTTATTTATAGGTTTTTTTTTTTTAAATGGAGTTTTAAACTGTATTGAACAGCTGTATTTTAGGAATATGCACTGTGTTTAATTTTACGTTACTGTGATTATGTTTTTAAAGTTGCAATAATTTTGAATAAAATCCCTAGAGTTCAGAAGTCAACATTTGGAATAAAAGCGTTATTTAAATTTAAGTAAATGGTGGAATCATGATAAAGGTACCTTTATTATGTATGTGAAAGAAATTAATAGACAAATACAAGGCTTAGACTGATAACTACTGAGGACAGTTTTTAATATTTGGGGGTTAGTGGAAAAGCTTTAGATGTGGTCAAAGGGCAAGATCTTATTAAAACCTATTGGAGAGTCATTATTTTTAGGTGACAGCCCTGTCTGATTGAACAGATGACCAGGATATTACTAGACGGGTAAATAATGGAAAGGTAATAACTAGGAAACTACACTCATTGTTATGGTACAACAAGATTTCTAATGGGGTTAAAAACAAATTTTCAAAATAAAGGTGGCGAGTTATGTAATTTACAGGGCTGACATTTGGATATTAGATGATAAAATGAAAATCAGACTTTGAATAGAGGTGTGATTTCGGAGACAATGCTGAGGCTAACAGTGAAGGATAGGATTAGGAATGCGATCAGAAGAAGCTTGAAGGGGCAGAGTTATATATATATGCAGCAGTATAGAGACAAAATGTTGCATTGTTGTTATTTAAAAGGATGAGTTCCAACAGTATTTGAGTGAATGCTGATAAAAAGATGAATGAAAGGTAGACTCAGAACTTCTTGGCAACTTTTTGTGTTAACAGCAGTGATCAGAAAAGGAATGGAAGATATGGAGAGACTGTCATCGATGGCTTACAGAATATGGAAGTTGGTTTTGTTGCTATAATATTCACCTATAAGGGATAAATTAAAATATTAATATGTATCAATTTTTTTTTTGTCAATAAGAAAGTTAGTGTATTTTTTTATGAATTATATGATTCTGTGGTAGTGACCCAGTTAAAAATGTTAGATTTTTCTGCTATATATTCTTCATTTTGTAAATTTTGAAATTATGTTGCTGCTACATCTTTTTATAAGAATTTTTGTTATATTTTCATTATTATAGAAGTTACTTGATTTTTGAGATTAAAATTTCTATCAATTTCTAACATAAATTTTAATTTTCTTTTTAAATTTTATTTAGTATCAATTTGCAGCATCAAGAATTTAACTACTGTCAGCATTATTTTCTTATAATTTTTCTTCTTCTTTCAGTTAATCTAAATCATAATTCTTGTCAAAATCACAGGCATCTTTCTCTAAAATGCTCCTAATATATTAATTAGTCAGTCAATCTTAATTATAAAAATATATTTAAATCGTTAATTTTATATGATACAGATTATTTCATTATGAACAATAGACATGGAGGATACACTTATAAAAAAAAATTGTGTAAGTATTTAATATTAACCGCTTGAAAATTTTATATAGCATGAGATTGTTGATCTTTTTCTGTGAAGAGTTCAATGAAAAATTGTATAAAGACATCACATCCCAATGACAACTAAATGCAGGATATACAGTCAGAAGCACGAAGTGGTGTTGCATGGTGATTGTGAGTGAAGGGAAAAATATATTTTTAGTATGTAAAAATTACCTTGGTTACTATAGACTGTAGACTATGGTTATTATAGACAAGCATTATTCTTTAGATGTTAGTGTGTACATATATTTTGGCATTGTTTCTTTTTTGTCTGTATGCAATAATGATAGTCAGTTTTTAGAAAATGTAATACTTAAATAATTATTGCGGTTTGTGTCAGTGTACTATGTTTTTTTGTTTTTTTGCTGTATTCCAGCAGTGATAGCTTATTTAGTAAAAGTAATTAGGTTGTCTTACTGACTGTTGGTATGTTGGTGAGGAATAGTAAAATTGTTTGTACAAGCCATTGTCTTTTTGTTGTGTGATAGATTAATTACATTAATTTCATGATAAAATTGGTTTGTGCTAAAATAAAGTCATATAAGGTTGAGGAAGGAAGAGTTTTGATGAATCACAAAAATATCTGTAGCAGTACATGTGCATTAAAATTTATTTTTATGGAGTAACTGTCTTATTTTCACATAAAAAAGATTTCTCCAAAGGGAAGTGAGGAATAGTATCGTTGCCCTCAAGTAAATTAAATTATTTTTTCACAAGTAATAATAATTAATAATATTTGATTTTGAAAGAAAGTCCTGGATAAAACTGTAAACTGCGTCCCCCCTGTACTATATGATCATACCATTAACTGTAGAACGCCTAGCAGTAGGATATTGAAAGTTTTGCAGTAAGAATAAAGTACTATTGGCTGAGGTAAATTTAATAAGCTAGTTTCTCTGGCTCAACAAAATTAAGTAATATTGGGTGCAGTTTCCTTACACGCAATTGGCAATTGACTAATCTAGTCTTATAAAACCAGTAAGATTTAATTTCACTTAAAGTTCTGTTATATACCCTCAGTATTAAATTAATTTTCCTTAATGTAGGATTTAGTCCTTTGTTGTTCATTTTAAATTATTTTTAACTTTAATAAAAATTTACTTTGGCCATGTCTCATTAGAGAACAACTTCTTATTGTAGTTCTTTTTTTCTGAAGTATGTTTTGTTCTGTGTTTTGTAGTGTATAATTTGTAATTTTTTTTTCATTACTGTTGGTATGCCTCCCTTAAGAGCCAATTCCTTACCAGTAAAATGTGGTATTATGTCATGGCTGTGCTTCAGCTGTTTAACTAAATCTTTTTTACTGGATATTATGAACTTCCTCAACAACATGGTTTCTCTGTAGCAGTTAATTTATGATTGATATGACAGTAATCTGTGTTGAATTATACCATAGTATATTGTATTGTCTACATATTAATTTGATAACTGTGCTAAGTAAACATTCCATCTATTTTAATAATGGAATGCAATGAAAATATACAGATTTTTTTGTTAAATTTTAGTATTTGTTAGGTTATTTATTTCTGTAAATATTACCTTAAAAAAAATACTTTAAAATTTTTTTGCGCAATAATGTGAAATGCTGTTTAGTTCATTGTTCATTGATCATGTCATATACAATGTACTACAGTTGATTTATAAAATAATTTGACTAGACCCTTTTTTTATGGAAGGAAGAGTTTTGATGAATCACAAAAATATTTGTAATAGTACAAATGCACTAAAACGTACTTTTATAGAGTAATCTTACTGTCTTATTTTAACATAAAAAAATATTTTTCCAAAGAGAAATGTGTGGAGTATTGACAGGTACAGCCTCACTGCCAAGCACTACAATCATTTCTTCTGCCATTTCAAGTTTCCTTATAATGAATCTTTTACATTTATCGTAATCATCATCTTGCAAACATTAAGCAAGTTAAACAAGTTTTACCTGATCATCATCATCAAGTAAAACTGTAACATCTGCTGTATTGGGCAGGTGGAAATTCCCAGCTGCTCTTGTGTAATTATGTGGGCTCTAAGAACGGCTTTTCTTACTCTGGAAATGTTTTTAGGGACCTGTACAATTCAAACATGGACTGGTTGTTTCTTATTCAGAGTTAATGCCATCAATCTTAAGTTCTTTATCCGTGTTAAAATAGTATTGTGATTTGGGATGCAGAATGACAAAAAAGATGTGTGTTCTCAATATGGAATCATTACACTTAAAGAATGTCTTTATGATAAAAGTGTCATGTGTGTTCTATGCTAATAATTTAACTATCAACCTATAAACCATTGAACAACAACCATGTGGGATCACTTTCTATCATCATTCCATGTAGCCCGTGTAAAAAACCATCTCTGTAAGCCACAGTGTTTTTCATTAATAAAAGTTTTTTTTCTTTTTAGGTAGTATAGATTATACATTTAATAGATCATACATTTAAATTTATGAACAACTTATTTTTTTATTTTTCAAAACTGTCTTTCATTTTAAGTATATATATTTATATTGAAATAAATTGCATCCTTTGTGTAATTAATTAGTGGTCTGTTTTGATTATTTAAAGATTTAAGCACTATCAGGTATCTGAGTATATTCATATATATGTATATATATTTTTTTGTTTACAGGATATTTTGACAAGTTTCTTTTAATCAATCAGGTTTGATTACTATTTGTACAAATAAAATTGTATAATTTAGTTAATATTGATTCTTGCATTTCTAACAAAATTTAGATCTTGTGCACTTTGATAAATTTCATTAGTTGAGCATGTTTCATTTTTCATTTGCACTTCTTTGACAATTTCATGTTAGTTTTTGAGAAAAGATAGTTGTAGTTTCAAAAAATATTTGCTTTTATAATTTTAACGATGGCTGTGTATTTTTTTATATTGGTGGATAAATAATTCTTACACTGTACTTGTTTCAATTTAGCAATGATTTAAATTAAATAATTTGTTTTAATGTTGTACTCCGTCATTAACAATGTCATTTTTACTGTATCTTCAATCTATACATGCACAAATTGATCAGATGAACTGCAGACCAGGTTAAAAAATATTAATAAAATATTATTCTGAATTTACTGTACATTATTTTTACTTATTTGATTCTTTTTCTATTTCATTATTTAAATTCAAATTCTCAGATTTGCCTTACTGGGATTACATAGTAATTAGATTATCTGTTTACCTTTTTAATAACATGACATCTAAACTCATCATTTACTATTAAAGTATTATGTAGTTTTTTAAATAGAGAATTTCTGTTGATTTATTATGCAGAGTGATATGTCAGTAAGCATATTAAGAAGCTTACTTATGATGAAGATATAAGTATATGATGTCACATGTACTATATTACAGCCACCTGGAACTCAGAACGCCATTCTGGTATTTATATCATATAAACATCAGAATGATGTAAACCATATCATTTATAGTTGACATATTTATATCTAGCGTTATGATTATTAAAACAGTGGTGGTTTTCATGGTAGCAAAATATCAGAAGTGGACAATGTCATCCATATCTTAATCACCCAACCCAGTGTGTATATAATGGGTAGTGTCGTTTACTGCGCTGCAGATTTTCTTAAGCAATTCTATACGATTGAGCAATTATAAAATGGTTGATTTTTGAGCTAAAACAGTTATTAATCAAAATGTTACATTATTTTTTTTATTTAAGTACTATATACTGGTATATATATCTTATGTAAACATTTCTCTATGATTTATATTTAAAGTTTCTTGCATATATTAAGAGAACATTTCAGTTAATATTTTTATGTGATTGAAATAAAATTCTAATGAGCCTTAGCTGAGTTATAATAAAAAGACCATGATTTAATATTTGCTTAATGATGTGCAACATAATGGTGGTTTAGAAATTTAAAACCAAGTAGTTTTGCTTAATTTTCCTCACAAAAGAAAGCAAATATTTCATTTATATTTGTAGTTAATTGTATTATTAATCGTGGATTGAAAAAATACCAATCATAGATTCATTTAATTTTAATAAAATAAAGATTTATTTCAAGCTTGTAGATTTCATATTAAGAAACAGAGATAAGTTTGTGTTTTTTTTTTTTTTTTTTTTTTTTTTTTTGTAATATTTACGGCACTGATAAATGCATAAATATTTGTTGGTAGACAAACACTGAAAAGTAGATATAATCTTGGTAAAAATAACCTAGCACATTGATAAATTAAATAAATTTGTTAGAAAAAATTTATAAATTTCAAGAAAAGTTTATTTTTTAGTGTAATTTGTAAAGCAAATCTCTGAAAAAGATAGCACATGTAAAAGAAAGTTGCAAGACAGTACAATTTACATTAATAGTACATGAATGGAGCAAGAAGCAGAAACATCTGCACATCAGATGAGTTGAGAGAATTAATATTTGTTTCATGTTGAATTTATCTAGTGATTTATTATTGATAAGAAAAAATAAACAATCTTAGTACCAAGAAGATTATTATGCTTTTACTTACCTAATAAAAGAAACTGGCCTTTAAGACATAATAAGAGGCACTGACTTATAGGTAGGATAGAGTAATAAAATATATTTTATTATAATAAATAAATTTTATGTAAGAACCAGCTTTGTGTTCTGTAATATAAAATGATGTTAATATTAATCCATTTTAGCTTCATCCTGTAAGCCTGCGGTTTTTTTATCCATTTCTGTAGGGAAAAATCTATTTTATTGTCTGGAAAATAACAGTATGTTTTTTGGTTGTTTATTTGAAAAATTAGTAAAACAGAATTTTTTATTGTGATGTTTTAGTGAATTTCGTTACTCATTTGTTTATGCTGTTTAGTAATATACTGTTAGGATATATCTAATTATTTTTTAATAGGTAGATGAATGAAATACGTATGCTGCTTCCATTTTTTCCATTATGGGAAATTTGTTGTATTTAGTAGAATCATAAATTGTGTTAAAGATACAGGTGCAAAGAAGTTAGATAGAATTGTTATTAAAATAATAATTGCTATTATCTTTTCTACCAAGATCGCTATAGTTTCTATGTTGACTACTGTGTATTTTTCATAGCTTCATTCTTTTATCAAATGTTGATGTGTTTTGGAACCACTTGGTTATCAAAACTTATTGTACTAAATAAGTTTGTTTACTTATGAGTACAAAAACTTTTGACAATGGAGTGGTTCAAAAAGGCGTCAACATGTGATAAAAGAATGAAGCCAAGAAAGATAAATAGTATTCAACAAAGAAAGTTAGATAGCCCTGAGAGTAGAATTATATTGGGGATTTTTTTGGTAAGGTACTCTGGGTGAGAGGTAGATTCAGATTGTAATCGTGGGAAGGATTGCAGTTTTTTTAAGCTTCATAATCGTATTATTATTATAAATATAAAAAATAGCGCTTATTTATAAAGGTTATGAAAGTTATACAGAAATTAAAAGTACAAAGACCATAAAATAATCTAAAAATATTTTTAGCGGGGGATTAAGATAAAAAGTTTTGAAAAAATCTTTCTGTTTTACAATAAAGTCATTATGAACCTCTATGTTTAGTGAATCCAGGAATAACTTTAAAAACAATTATAAAAGTCAGACGATATTAATATATAATAAAAGTCTTTTATATTAATATATAATTTTATTAATTATAAAAGTCAGACGATAATTATAAAAGTTTCAGACGATATATTGTAGCTGATGGATGAACGTAGAAAATATATGAATGCTAGTGATGAAGAAAGTAAAAGGAACTATCGGCAATTAAGAAATGCTAAAAACAGGAATTGTAAACTGGCGAAAGAAGAGTGGATTAAAGAAAAGTGTTCAGAAGTGGAAAGAGAAATGAACATTGGTAAAATAGACGGAGCATACAGGAAAGTTAAGGAAAAATTTGGGGTACATAAATTAAAATCTAATAATGTGTTAAACAAAGATGGTACACCAATATATAATACAATTATAAAAGTCTTTCCACCTCTTCTGTTATTTGTGGTTACTTAACTTGCTTTCTAATGCAAAGTTTGACAAAACTAATAAGTTTGATTGAAGTGAAACTAATATCTCCAGCATAGAAAAATTTATTAATTTTATAAGTGGAGGATTAAAAGTAATGAATTGGAGTTCTTGAAAGACTTTACATGCAAAGATAAATATGAATTAATGAAGTACTAAGTTAAATTTTTGTAGATGATAATTTGGTTAAAGTGATAATACTCTTAGATTGATGTGAGTTTGTTAAATTTTCACTTGAACACTGTCTACGTGTTAACCTGTCGCATATTTTTAGAGAACTTTACTTTTTGGTTTGGTGGCTCATAAATATTAATAATGTTAATCAAGTTTGGTTTTTGTCATTTTTTCTTTATCCAACTTCTAAGTTGCTGTCTTTATTTTGTAGCTCTTATATTTGTCATATTAGAATTGAGTGTGCTATGGAAACATGCCAGTATTGATCTGTGTGTATTAATAGTTATTTTATCTAATGTATACTACAAGTTTGCATTATAAATGTTACTAACACATTATGATATAATTTTAGAACTGAGTCAGATTAGTATCTAACATTCTTTTCTTAGTTTGTTATTCTAATTTTATGTCTACTGCTCATTAACTTTGTAGACATTTCATTTCATATTCAGATATATAATAAAAATTATAATACATTAATTTATAAAATTACATGTTGGATGTTATAATTACAAAATGTAAACTATTTATTTTACACCTATATGATACATACTGACCTTGTGATGGAGTGGTAGCATATCTGCCTTTCATCCATTCTTGGTTTGAATCCTATTCAGCCTTGAATTTTTTTATATACTTCAAAATTCAGTTTTATCAATTAAAAAAACAAAAAAAAACAAAAAGAGTAAGTTAACTGTAACTGGGCATGGGCATGTAATAACTAGAGGCTGGATAAATTAAATAAGTAAAATGGTAATAGGATTAACAATAAGTTAATTATGTTTTCAATTTCTTCAGTCACTTTTTAAATTATAATAAATAATCACCCCCATCATAGATTTCAGTACTTGAATTAAACTGATATTGAAATCATGTGTAATATTTTTCCTGTAATCACTACAATGAGGTATCCAATGTAACATTTTTGTGGTAGTGGGAGGAATGATGACAAAGAGGCAGATTTTGTGCTAGGAATCTAATCTCCATACCAACTAAAGAGATTTTTACATCAACTAATAGGTCAATTACGAAAGTAGTGGTGGAGTGGCAATGAATTAAACATATTAGCAATTTGATATTTTTTATCTTGGTGAACTTATAGAATGTTAAAATTCTACTGCTGAAAAAAATTGAATACTTTACAGTAATTTCTGTAAAGTACAAGAAATTTGTTAGTAGAAATTTTCTTAAAATAAATTTCTACTTGCAGTATTAAAAAAGAAAGGAAACAAAGTTTCAATATAGTATAAAATTGATTTTATTCTATCATATATGTAAAATAATAACTTCAGAGAATAACTTTATCTTTAACTTATTTTTAATTACTTTCATGATGTAAACTATAACGGGACAGGTATTCTTTTATTATAAAAAATATCTCACTTAAATGATAATGTGTTTTTTGTTATGTATTTATATATATACTGCAGTTAAAAAAATTAAATATTAAAAAATGTTGAAAGCTACTGTCACGTGTTTGTAGCTCGACCATGATATTGGGAGATTAACAAACTTAGAATTTCTTATTTATTACTCTAATAAAAGATAATAATAAAACCAAGAGCAACGAAATAATAATTAATATATGACGTACAAAATAGTAATTCAAATAAGGACAATATTTGTTTAAAGATAGTTAAATTATAAAAACCAAAAAACAGTCTTTACTAAAAATGTTATAATGACTGCTAATATTAATACCTAATATTACATTAATGGCAAGATAAGATTAGAAAAGTCTAAAGTTCATAGAATTCAATTTTCTGCAAATATTATTACTTTTACTGTTTACAATAGAACTAACCACTTTATGAACGAGTACAATACTATCACTTTCACTACTGTTTATCAAACTCACAGAACAACTTCCTGCATTCAACCACTGTCCACACTGGAGTGCATATGATGTACTCTTCACTTGTTGTTACCACACACTTATTGATATTGCCATCACCGCAGCCGCAACGAACACAGCCTCATAGAACTACTCACTGTTATCATGACTGCACTGAACATGGCCTTGTAGAACTACTTACTTAACTACCACTGGTCCTGTTAGTATTTGTATTCTCTGGCCTGCAGAACCAGTACCTGCCTCTCAGTCCTTAATTGTTGAAGCATAGTAACTTTCATTTACCATGCTCTTACGTTTTCCCATAAATTCTTATTTCAGTCCAGTAACCCTTCTCATTGTACAACAGATGTTGGAGGTAACATTGTCTGTATTACAAAGAACAGATTGTTAAACGGCCCTTTTAGGCTGAGAAAAGAATCCCGTTTAGTTCCTTCAACCCTGCTCCATTATACTGATCCTGTTACAATATTAAAAGGAAATAGGTGATTTAATACATTATTTCCTTGACAATAATTGTGTCATTGCTATCCAGTGTCCCTGGAAACGAGCTTAAGGTGTTACCAGTATTTTATGATTATTTTTGGCAATGGCTAAACTTTCAACAATCAATTACAATCAACAATTCTGGTTTTTTTTCTTATTGCCATTTTATTAATTTCATTTTTTATAAAACTAATAGTAAATTGAGGACAAACTGAGCATACTGTTCATAGAATTATTAGTTAGTACAAGGCAATTGTACAGAAGGCTAGGCTGAATTAAACATGTGCAGAAATCACTACTAGTTTGTGCCTTAAGTCTAATATTTTTATTTTACAAGAATTGTGGTAATATGAGGTCTGTTCAAAAAGTATCTCTTCATAGGTTGTGAAAAAAAAAAGGCATACCTAGTAGCTTCCAATCCTAGTTTCCTTTGAAATAGTCTTCTTGTGATTTCACACACTTAATTCAATGAACTCCTTCTTTTGCTGGAAATTTTTTTCATAGTCTTCTTTTGTAATGAATACCAACATGCTGTTGTGTTGATTATAATGTTCTGCTGGCTGTCAAATCAGAACCCTTTCAGTGGTATCACTGGTACCAACCAGAGTTTGGGGAAAAACCAGAAGAAATCACAATTATTTGTGTCTGCCTAGTAAAAAGCTTGGAAAATCTGAGAAATTACATGCATGGCCAAGGAATCCTTGGTTATCTGTGACAAATAAGTTAATGCGTTATTATAATGCAACTGGCACTTGTATGATATACACTTGCTGAACTACATTATGAAATGATAACAGACCCTCCAGTTATTCTTGTTGACAATTTGCTTTCTGATGCAAACTCATGATTCCCAATTCCATGGCAACTGAAAAAAAGAAAAGAAAAAAACAGCATCACTTTTCATTTTGTTTCACACTTGCCCTTGGGGATAATGATGACTTCAGTTGTGATGACTGAGCTTTGGTTACTAGGTTATACACCCAGTATTTGTCATCTGTTATCACAGTCTTCAAGAAGTTAAAATCATTCCAGCATATCATGTGCAACATCAAAATGAATCTTTCTGTTCAATTCCAAAGCAGCTTTGGCACAAAATTCACAGCTGCTTTGATCATTGCTAAACTGTCTATTAAAATCATGTGTTAACAGCCATCTGTATTTCCAATGTCATTTGAGATTTCTGAAACACTTGACAAACAATTTTCCATTATCAAACTGGACTTTCTAATTACATTTGGATTTTAGTTAATTTGTGTAATCCCCTTAGCTTCAATCCTGAATGCCTGATTAATCTCACCCTTTTTTATGTTTTGGTGTCAAGCTTTTGGTTGGACTTCATTCAAAATTTTCTTTAACCTGTTCAAATTGTGGATAAAATAATGTGACAAGCACTTGTTACAAACACACGATAAATACTGGCTAATTGATGACACGGTCTATTATGATTCATGCATACTAGGTACTAATGTTGTGCTCTACCAAATTTTACTGCTTGCATTCATTTTTTGAAAAAAAATATGGTTGGATACTGTTGAGCAGACTTTATGTAAAGTCTGAGTTAAGTTAGTTTTTAACTTTAGTTTAGTTATTAGTTTTTTTTTAACTCAAAAAGTTAAGTTTTTAACTATTTGATTAGTGATTTAAGATACTTTTAGACCTACTTTACAAAAGTATTGATAATTGAAATATTAGATATTCTTTTATAACTACTGATTTTGCAAGTTTATTTGTGTTGTTGAATACAACTGGTAAATTTTCACTGATCTATATTAATCCAGTATAGATCATCATTTATATCTATACATTAGTTGGAGATTTAATGACTTTGTAATAATTGTAACGAAAATGAGGTTAATATTTTCTGTAGACTTAAATCAGTTTCATTCCATTATTGAAGCTTTCTTTAAAAACTGAAAATAATCATTGAAGAAAATACCTTTTTTGATTACTTTTTAAGAAGGCTTGACTTTACATCCAGTGCAGAATATATTAAAATCATAAAAATTGTCCCTCTAACTCCATAATCTGCTGATCACTGATCTATTTTGCAGTAACTTCACCAATGGTTATTATTGAAACAGTTATTGACTATTTTTTAAGAAATAGTTATTTTAGTTAGGAATAATTATTTTAAAAACTTAAAAAATGTTAAGTTAATATTCATAGATTTCAGTAAGAAAATGTATATATATAGTAACAGCCCTGTGATGATGTAAATAAATATCTTATAACATATTGCACACCAATATTGCTGATATATAGTAACGAAAGAAGAAAATTATTATTGGTGCTTTCTCTTATGAACTGTATTGCAGCTATCTCTTCATATTTATTGAATGATTGCAATACTTCGTCACTGTTGGTTATGTTATAAAAGTATTTATATTGCAATATTTGATTAATTACAGGTTATAATATTACAGTTTTAATGTATGCATTAATTTCTTATTTGTATTGTATATGTATTTATTTCCTGAAGCTGAAATGTATTCTGGTGCTGTTGGCCTATTTATTTTCATAAATACAGGTTACTAATGTTTCCCTTCTGTTAGGTATTCATACATTTTTGATACATTACTCTAACAAATTAATTGAAATACAAACCTTTGTTGATGCAAACCTGCACCTGTTAAGTTTTGCTGAATTATTCATTTTTAGACTGTTCTTTTGTGCTCATAATTATGTAAAATTATCATTTTTAATTAATATATTCACTTGTTTTGGTAATTATATCACTTTTCATTTTTTAAAGATTACTTATTGGGAAGGGATAATTTTTATTTGCTTTGTCAATAGTAGCAGAAGATAATTTACTTTTAGTGTAAAAGAATATTTTATTTATTTTTAAATATAAAGTTGTTTTTTTGTACACGGGTCAGAATTAATATATGACTGAAAACAAAATCCAACTTGTTTTTTATATCCTTTTCTTATTTTTAGGAAAGATATATGAAACTTAAAACAAGATAATAAGTATTTTGATAATTTATACTAATATGTATGAATTTTATAACATTAAACATTTTTTTAACTTGTTTTACGCTTGGTTTACTACATGCATAACTATATTGATGGATACTTTTCATCCTGAATACTTCTTTTATTGTTCAAGAGAGATTATACATGAAATTTGAATCTGTTCCTGCACAAAATTCTGTTAAAATCATAAGATTTTAAAGATATTTTAACTGTTAAATTATTGAAAACATTTTTAGCATACCCTTTAAATGTTAAATGAGGGTTAAATTATTCTGTATTATTTTAATTACTCCACTGCATTATTTTTCTACTTGTGATTATTACATCATTTCTGTTCAAAATTTAACGTATTTTTAAGGCAGTTCTAAATGAATGCACAGTTGCGATGCAGATTATGCAACTAAATTACTGTAGTTTGTATCTTAGAGCTCAAAATTAATTATTCTTTTATTTTTTAAGTTAGAAAATGTCTATTGCATGAAAATTTTTATCATACATTAGAATTTTGTCAGTTTCTTGTGTTTGCAGGGAAAGTTGTAATAACAACTAGTTATAAACCATTTCTGGTATTATTGTAGTAGGCAATCTACCTCTATAGTTAGTTAGTTCTTAGATGGCACCACTGAAACACTATATTGAAATAAGAAAATAAATAGGTAGAATTATAAATATAATCTAACCAAACTACACTTGCTTGGCTTGTTAACCTTCACTCACTAGTCATGGTTAGTGAGCATAGGTTAAATTTGGTTAGGTTATATTTATAATTTTATTTATTTTCTTATTTCAGCATAGCGTTTCAGTTGGTGCCATCCAAGAAGTAACTACAGCAGTAGATTGCCTACTACATTAATACCTATTTTTTTTTTACATTTTGTTCTATTGTAAATTATGTTGGTTAAATGATTTTCATATGCCAGTTTGGTAATTATGGTTTTTCTTTTCACATATTTTTTTTAAAACTGTAAGTAAATATTTGACTTGTCTTGAAACTACTAGTAATTAGGTGTGTAGTGATATATTCAAATAGCAAAATTGTTTATTTTCTCTGAGAAAAAATTAACAGTAATATAATCAATTAGGAATAAATCCAATTTGATCTGAATCCAGTAGGTTAAGATACAGATGATGAAGCCGAAAGATGATTATGGAACATTTTTTTTTTTAATTTTGTAAAGAAATTTTATCATGTTTTAAAGGAAAAAATATCTCGTTTCTTTTTTAGGTTTTCTAGACATTATTGATTGTTGTTTAATAATTTTGACATTAAAAATTTTACCATTATTGCTAAATAGTGAAATAAACTTTGTGGAACATCTAATTCAACTAGGCCTATTCAGATAAATTCATGTACAATTGATGATCAACAATTGTAAATCAATTAAATTAAATTAGACATGGTGAAAAATTATTGACTACCTGAAAATAAGTGATTAAGAATGTGTGTATTGTAGTATTACGTGTGTTTCAGTTATATCAATTACTTAACCATCCTAGTTTTACATTAATTTGGATGGAACGTTATGTGTTCAGCAGGCCATATCATAATGATACCATTTTGTTAGCATTCCAAAAAACTTGCTAAGATTCTGGTGATGCATTCTTTTAACATCAGATTTTCTCATCATTGTTTATTGTTTTGAAAAACTGTTCCAAAATATTAATTTAAATTTCATTTAAATATGTTTATGATTTAAATTTTAATGTAATTTATTGGCAGTTTTAAATGAATTTTTAAATATCAAATTGAAGTATTATTAAACTCAACTTTTGATTTCCTTTTACAAAAATATTCTGACGAAGCAGAAAGTGTGAATTTAACCATAACAAGTGATTGGATATGAAAATACTTGGCCAGACCATAGGTGGTGTTCATATAAAGGCAAAAAGATGTTTCAATATTGAAGTAGGAGTTTTTTAAGCTCTTAGGTTTAAAAATAAATTGAATAATGTTTGGTGGGAAGTTTTCTAAGCAAAAGGTTTTTGTATGAAATGACAGAAACCAAAATGAAGAAACTTTTTGTAATTGGATGGAAACAGAATCCTAGATCTTAGAGTAGATGAATAATCCTGGATGTTTTAGGAAACATTAGTGTGATTCCTGTTAGCTACACTTACAATAGAAAAGCATAGATGTCAGGCATTCTTGAAGTTGAACTCGAACATGTAAACAAAGTTTTATTGAACATTAATCTAATCTTAGTAACAAAGTTTATGTGCAAACTGCAGCTTTTGGACCAAGGCATCATTAGAAGACTAAATTGTTATTCTACAGGGTGCAACATAAAAAAAAATTTCTCTACAGATGAAGTGAATTTTTTAAAATGTATTATTAGATACAGTAAAATTTTGATGATGAAGAGGGGAGATAACTTGTGCTCTCAGACTGTATAAGGCAATTCAATTGGATATTCCATTAGGTCATTTCCTCAGCTCACACTCAATCGGTGATCAATTACATCTAATCATGCCAAAAGAATTATCTTTTGGCATTATTATCTTTTTATCCATTTTTCATTCCAAGTCTTCAATATTTACTGACTTTTATTGGGTTGTCTATAAGGATGAAGAACAGGAGTAATGAAAAATGTCTACTATTGAACTCTCACAGTGAATGGGATGCCATAAAACTACCTCCTATGTGCGCCTTTCGTTCCAGTCATTTAAAAAAAAAAGGAGAAAACTACGAGGCATATTCATAAAGTAAGGGACGTTTGGTCATTAAAAAAAATTAACTGGTGAGAAAAGGTTTTTACTTACAGTTTTAGTTTACTACATATCTACTTCACTTTTCCACATAATCACCATTCAGTTCTAAGCACTTTTTGAAAAGTGTTTAGAACGCTGCAAAGTTTCTTTAACCCCTCTGCTTAGAAGTTCACTGCCTGAGAATTGAACCAGGTGACAATGGAAGTCTTGAGTTCCTCATCGTTTTCAAACCATTGTCCATCAAGCCCTTTTTTTCAAATGCAAGAAGAGGAAGTAGCCACTAGTTGCATGGTTGGGACTATATGGAGGGTGGTCAAAAAGTTCCCAACGAAAATCTTGAATCTTCTTGGTTAAGACAGTGGTGTGAGGATGCGTGTTATTGTGAAGGAGGATTACGCCGGACAACTGTTTCCTGTGTTGTCGATTTTAGATCGCAAGTCTCAGTTTGGTGCGTTTTGCAGTGCATGTCACCTGTAATTGTTGATCCACGTTCCATGAAATCAACCAAAGTTATGTCCTTTTTGTCCCAAAAAACAGTAACCAACATTTTTTGATTCCAGTACGGAAACTGCTTAAACTTTTTCAGTTTTGGGGAACTTGAATGGCGCCTCCGCATTGACTGTTGTTTCGATTCTGTGTTTCTATAGGATATCCATGTCTCGTTGCCTGTAACAATTTGGGAATACAAATCATCTCCATGTTGTTGATAAAGGTTCAAAAATGCTCGTCTACTGCAAATTCTTAGCTCTTTATGTTGGTCAGTAGCATTTTCAGTACCTACCTTGCACATGATTTGTGATATCTGAGCTTTTCTGTGACAGTCGTGTAGGTAGAGAGGTGTGTACAACATGCGGAAATTTAATATGACCATTAATCATTAATCACCGATCACATCACATTTTTCGGTTCACTTGTTCAATGATTTCATCGGTCTGAATACTGGGCCTGCCACTCCACTCTTTGTCATGCACATTTGTGTAGCCATTTTTAAAGTCTCGACACCATTGTCTAAACCTTTCCTTCATTCACTACTGTAGGTCCATATACTAGGCACAACTCTCGATGAATTTTTAGCAGTTGAAGATCCTTTTGGACTCAAAAATTGAATCACAGCACGCACTTGGTGCACAACTGGCGGGAGAAACAATTGTCACAGACATTGCGATCTGCATTCACTGGCAGAAAATGGCTACGGAATCAAAACAACTGCAATGGCTTTGTAAATAGCCGATAGATGGCCCTTCATGCATGAAACTGTGTTCTGGCCCGTCATATTTAAATATAAGCCGATGGCCCTTACTTTATGAATATGCATTGCAGATAAGATTAATAAGAGAATACTAAAAATTAGTATTGAAGTAAAAAATTATACTCTGTAAATAGAGATTTAGAATGAATTTAGAAAGAAACAAGTAATGTAGAATATTTTGTAAACTTAATTAGATTTATTTTCATATAAAATAATATAAAATTTAAATAGTCATTCAAAATAAAATTAATGAATTCTTATTTGGTAAATTAAAGAAAAAATTATATTATGAACAGATCTGTAAACATACTTATAATACAGCTATTGCAGTTTATCCTGAGCATACAATATAAATCATTAATGGAAATCGCTGTAGTTCTCAGTACTTGTAATTGTAGGTGTGTAGACCAACTGGACTGAGGTCCAATACCTGAAAGGTGCTGGACCATTTTTACTTATTGTTTTTTTTTATCGGCTAGGTTTTTACAATACCGTTTATGGTGTTTTTTTATTAACTGTTTCAGCTACTTCATCCTCCTCATCAAAGTACATGTGCAAACATATCTCAGGCTCTAATACCAAAATTATTAAAATAACAAGTGTTTCAAAAAGAACGCAACCCTTTTGTTTGACAGTGTGAATTTATTATAAAAATATTAATGTTAATAAAATTCTTGTACAACAATATTCAAATTAACTTTAATAACCTTACAATAAATGTTCAAAATGATTTCCTGTGATCCCGATGCAGGTTTGTACACGTCTCGTAACATTTTTCAGCCACTTTTCGTAATGTTGGAAATCTCTCTTTCAATGTTAGCCTTCAATTTGTCAAATGTACGAGAATTGTTTTTGAAAACTTTTTAAATACCCCCAAAGGAAAAAGTCTGCTGGTGCAAGATCTGGGAATCTTGGAGGCAACAAACCTTTTAATATCAGACGATAGGCAAAAAATTCTATATCGTATTCAGTGTTTCATTAGCAGGATGACACATTGTGTTATCCTGCTGGAATCAACATTCTTGTTTGTATAAATCCAACATGGCAATAAACGGCTCATTTAAGTTGCGATAAACCACACCATCTACAGATTTAAAAAAAAAAATTAAGGCCCTATTACACGATGCCAGGAGATCACACACCAAATACCAATATTAGATGCATGTAATGGTCATTCATGAAACTTGTGAGAATTATCAGCACTCCATGTTTAGCAGTTTTGGCTGTTAATATAGCTATCAGACTATAACCGTGCCTCATTGTTGAAATAAACATGATCCAAAATTTCAATACCGTTGTCATCTACAAGAGAATGAAACCAACGGTAATACTGTTTTCCGTGGTCTACTTTTTCCAGTTCTTGAACAACATCGATGTGATAAGCATGCAGTTGTAATTTTTTAATAGCCTGAAAACTGTACATGGTGAAAGCCCAGCCTGTGAAGATGAAGGTAACTTTTGAGCGATTTTCTGGATGAGCAAGTCAAATGTTCTTTCACATCCTTCAGAACTTCTACTGTTAACAGTGATGGTCGACCTGTGCTATTCTGATCATGTACCCTCCCAGTCTCATGAAATTTATTAATCAAATGTGATATTGTCAACTTCTTAGGAACTGAAGAATTGCAAAATTTTATCCGAAACTCAACTTTCACTCATTCATAAGATTTTTATGCGCAATAAGTCTCAATAATAAACACACTTTTGTTCTTGGAAAACCAAGATACTTAACACAATAGAGATTAATTTATACTGGTATACTTATGCACTGGTATTTATAATACTTATACTGGTATTTATAACTGGTATACTAATGCATAAGGACATTTCAGTTGTTTCAAGCTAACAGTATAACTGCTTTAATACAGTGTTGCCAGCTGACATGTAGGGAGAAATAAAATTTACCTATGCATGACTTCTACTTCTTAATTTTAGGGTTGTGTCCTTTTTGAAACATCTCTTATTTATTTCCACAGCTCATTATTACTGTCTTTGTGTTATTATTTTCTCAAATTTGGTACTTTTGCATTCTAATGTTTTTGGTTGAATAACATTAAATTATTTTTGTAATTACTGAATCGTTAAGTCCAGAAACTAAGCGTACTCCATACTACAAATATGATTTGAATAAAAAGAGATATTTATTAATATCTCAATCACTGGAGATGATATCTGTAATTGAGTATTGTAATGGTATGAAAGAAATGATAACAGAATTAGGGAATACTTCATTATCACTTTTCTGGCTTTTTATTATTTCCAATGCAGTTGAATCTAA
Source organism: Lycorma delicatula (assembly GCF_047948215.1). Classification (NCBI taxonomy): domain Eukaryota; kingdom Metazoa; phylum Arthropoda; class Insecta; order Hemiptera; family Fulgoridae; genus Lycorma; species Lycorma delicatula. The sequence continues at coordinate 74,465,767 of NC_134457.1, read as the reverse complement.
CAATGATTCAGCATTTGAATAGAGTAAGAGTAAATGGTATACTGTAAACCAATGTTCATCTCAGAATTTCACAAAAAGAATAGCAATAGTCTTGGTTTATGTTAGTTATCTCTGTCAAACTTTATTACTTTTTAAACATTGTTTGTACTTCCTTATGAATATACATTATTATACTCATGAAATTATAAGGATAATTTTTTCAACTTAAAATATATATATTGTTTTTTTTAAATATGTAATGGATCTGTGATTTTGTTATATTTTTGGTTGTATTTATATTTTATTTTTTATAGTTACTGTGCAAAGAACAAACAACTCCTGAAGCAGCTGGGCATAACACATGTTTTGAATACAGCTGAAGGAAAACTGTTAGGTATGGTTGACACAGACAGCGATTATTACAAACATACAGGTATTAAATACATGGGACTTCATCTTATGGATTTACCTGTTACGGACATCGCTTGTTATTTCTATGAAGTATCTGATTTCATTGATAGTGCTGTAAAAAGAGGAGGTAATTTTTATTTAGTGAATGATCTAAATAATATTTTATTTCAGATAACGTCTTTATAAAAAAGCTTTTATAGATCTCAGAGAATCATAAGGTGAGGGGAAAAAACTTAAAATTTATCTCTGTAGCACACTTATTAGATGTTCACTAACGATATGTATGAAAGTAAGTAGAATACATGTTAACTGATGAAGTGCACACATACTCTGTGTGTGTGTGTGTGCGCGCGCGCGCATTGTAGTAGTACACAAATGATGTGTCTAAATTTGTTTTTATTTTTATCTTTTCTCTTAAATACAGTATGGATATATTTGTTAAGACTTAACTTAGTGAAGGCACAAACTATACTGCTACAATGAACGTATTAAAGTTTTTTTAATTTTGTATTTTTAGTAGTTAATTCATTAACAGTAAAGTTAATTTTTAAGCAAATTATATTTCATTATAAAATAAGGATATGTTATTACATACACTTTTTAAAAAAATTTTTATGTTAGTATTTTTTTTTGTAGTTAGCAGAAATATTTTGTAGTTAGTATGAAATATTGCTATACAGTAAAATACAAATAAAAGCTATATTATATTTTAATTTTTTCCACCCTTTATCAGTCTGGACTGATAAGTATCATATTAAAATTATACATGTTTTAACATGTATTCCATTATCATTATATTTCATTGCATACTCTAAATGCACTACATTGTATAAACAAATAATGTTTACTATACATGAAAAATTATGAAGTACTCATGTGATGGTATAGATGTGCAGAGAGCAATAGATAATCACAGCTCGGGAACAACAATCTGTCTGATATTTAGAGGCGTCTGCTTTTCAGAAAAATGTGAATTCTGTAATGTTTGGTTATTTTACAAAAAAAACTTTGAAATAGAAATAGTATTGCGTATTTATTTAATGTAAATTAAAATTAAAAAAAAAAACAACAGTTTCTAATTAATAAGATTTTGTAAACTTCAAGTTTTTTTTTGTTTTTCTGAAAATAAAACATTCCCCTCTATGTTCATATTTGAGTAAAAAAAAAAATACTGTACTACTGTAATCTACCAGTAAAAAAAAAAGAGAATAAAATTACTGTACTATACTAAAATTGTTAAAAAAAATTGCAAGGTATAAAAATATTAATCGAAGACACTGTAGTATACAAAAATATTAATCAAAACACATGTACAAAAAATAGTGTAAAAATCAAAATAAAAAACCAAATGCAGATAAGTACAATTTATTTATATGTAGGTGGTTTAAAATAGCTGTCTATTTTAGTTTGAACTAAGTCCTGGAACTTATTTTTTTCAATAAGCAACGCACTTCTGGTATTAAACTAATGCCTTCTATGAGTAATCCTTCCATCGGTAATCCTTTTTGTAAGAAATGTTGCTTTAGTTTTCTACCTTTTCTCATGTTTCCTTACTTGTGATAATTACTTTGGGTTAATAGTCATTATCATCATCTTTAGAGTCATTGTCACTCATTTTGGAAGTAGTTAAGTGTGAGGCAGCAACAGTATCACGGATAGCAGTTGCTACATACATCCTCTGTGTTGGTGCATTACCAATATTCAGGTACTCTTTGTAGTTTCCAAATGGTTCAATAAGTCCCTGTAATTCATTCTGTTTTACAGAATTTTCATTTGGTTCAGAAAGATTTCCAATGTTGAAAGTAAAGTTTGTTTGTGTGGAGGTTTAATACCACCGGCTTTTAGAAACAATTTCTGGTGAAAGGCCTGAGAAAAAATATCAGTCTCATCACAATTAAAAATGTCTTTTTCATTATAACTCACGCATATTTCATTTAATTTTTAAGCACAGCAATCACCACAAACATTTTTATATGAAATGTTATGTGTAATTCTGAATTTATCTAACCAATCCCTTGATGCTTTAAACTTGTAGTAACTGAGTCCTTTAGCAATTTCTAGGTTTTTCTCATATCAAAATTCAAGAGACTGGAATGTTGTTAGTATTAGCCCTACAAAGCCACTCATAAATCAAATTGTTAACAGGCCTAGTGCTGTAGGAAGTGTGTGTTTGCTTAATTGATTGTTATTTTTTGCCTATGACTTTAGGATATTAAGTTTGCTTTTTAAGATATCCCTTATCTGAATTTTTCTGTCATCAAAACATTTTGCTATATCACACATACCGAGTTTTTCTTTTTCGTAGATATTTATAATTGTTACTTTTTTTTAATGTCAAGTTTTTACAATTTTGAGATATTTTAAGTTGCGGTAACAATGGTTGTAACAATTTTTTGTAAAATACACAAAATTGAACATACATTAAACATTTGTATAGAAAATTTTATTAAAAAAAGTGAAAAGCCACCTTACCTGCAAATTAAAAGTGTCTCTTTCAATTGTTAGACCATCATCAGGAGAAGAAAATAATATAAAATAGTCAAAAATTAAAATGATTAAGCAGTCGTGACTGTTTACTAGTTACTAGTATACTGAATTGAAATGTAGTAGAGTGTAATCTGATGGAATAAAATGAAATTAATGGAAACCATGTTGTAAGAATGATACTTTATTTATTTAAATTACTGTCTCTTTATATTTATAATTGGGCATATTTAAACATTTTTCAACTTTTAAAAGTTTTGCTCATTAATTATCTTTTTATGATGTACTGTAAATGTGACATTTTTTTGTATTAGATGTATTATAATAATTATAAGAAATGTATAAAATTTTCATAAATGTATTTGGATTGTATATATGACTGTTGTCTAATATATGTTTAGCAAACTTTGAATGTTTTTAATACTATCCATGTTTTCTTTTGGACATAAAGAGATGTTTTCTTTTGGTATTTTTCATACCAATATATATCATGTCACAGTCTTCACACCCCAAACTATACACCCTTTGTTATCAAAATTGCCATCATTATTATATGATATCTTATAATTATTATTAATATTTAATTAATTTATTATTTTTACCATATGTAGGTATTACGCTAATTTTTTTATACAATTTTTTGACTAAATGGAGTGTATTCCATTTTTTATTTAAAAAAAAATTATTTACTTATTATTATTTTTTTATTTTTTTATATTAATAAAAATTAATATAGAAATTATTTAAATTAATTTTATATTAAAAAATTCCAAACAAAACTGAAGCAGCCAAGAATCTTTAGCGGAATGGGGCAATAGTCTGCAAAACCAATTGCTGTCAAATGCTTGAAGATTATCAATAAGTTCACAAAAATTTAGAAATGTATGAAACTGTAACAGATGATGACATAGTGGCTTCAGTACTAGCAGAAATAGACAGGGACATAGATAATGTCTACGAAGGTAACAGTAGTGACAACAATGAAGGCATCAACCCGCCAAAACATCATTTTCCATTAAAACTTCCAGAAGTTTTAGCGGCAATGAAAACTGTTTGCCAGTTTCTCTGTTTTCAGAAATTGCTAATAAAGAAACAAAGAGCATTTATTTTGATTTAGAAAAGAACATTAAAAAACTGTATTACAACAATGGAATGTTCAAAACAAAGCAAGATAACAGACTTTATGCAGAAAAAGTAATTTTTACAATTTTTCTGTATCTTCTTTTATTCTACCATATTTGTATTTATTATTGCATGTTTTTGTTTTTTAATATTATTTTACTACAGAAATAAATTATTATTTTTAATGATTATTATTTTACTGTATTACAGTACCCGTGTAGATGGCATATTAAAGTACTACCACCAAGCTACGTAAACATCGGTTATTGTAACTATCGGTTATAATGACCTAAAATTGTCAAGTTTCTTGAAGGTTAGGTTAGCTTAGATAATAAACAGTGTTTACTGTATATATGCAGCAGTGTACATTTTCCAGTTGAAGCACAAACTTTAGTGAATTGAATTGATGGAACTGTGAACTGTTAGCCTTTATCACTGTGTTAGCTACATTTGAACTGAATGATTCAAATCAATCGAATGAATAATATAAAAAAAAATAATAGAATTAAATTTATATAAAATAAAATAAATTAAAAAATTTCTGATTTTTAATAATAATAATGGACTTCCTGTGGGGACTATGTGTGAGGCTAGAGTGGTGAGGTGATGTGAGCAACTCATGCCAGGCTAGACCAATGATCACCATCAACTGGTAACAAACAGGGGTGCCCCTGGGGTGCTGTTTTGGGAGGTCCAATGGGATGCTTCTATAATATCTCTGCAAACAATTATCCAATTTTCAAAATTCAAATGGGATATTTGTTAGTAGGTTGAAGGCAAACGTTTGCATGCATCAGGTACATTCTCAATCTAACAGATCACAGTTATTTGGAAATGTTTTTTTATCTTTGCAACCAATTTTCTGATTTTCAAAATTCAACAGGGTATTTGCTAATATAATACAATATAATGATGGAACCAGACCAGAACAAAAATTAACTGATATACTCAGAAAAATTGACTGGCCTGCACTACCAAGACCAGCTTGAGCCCAGCAAGCTCTCGCAAAGTCTTTGTAGAGTTTGATGACAGCACAATTAGAGTTAATGTTATTGGCATCGAATTGAGGATTGAGTCCACTATTGTTCAATTTGATGCTTTAGGGAACAGGGCAAAGTAGAACGGCATGTGCTGCTACTAATGCTGTACTGGGGTGTGATGGTTCATAAACTACAAGACACTACTCGAGATAGAGCAGTTGAAGATCTGAGCACTCACATCTCCAAGGACCAGGCCCATGTATCACTGAGTTGTGTGAAAAACAATTGAAGAATTTAGCCAATTTAGACCTGCCGTAGGTGGTAGGCTAGGTAGGCCTGTAGTGGCAAAATTTACGAGTGGCAAAACCACCTGAATTAGAGCACAGAAAAAATAACACATCCCATAAAAATATATTTAGATTACTTGAATCTAGAAAATAAAATTGTTTACTATTTTGTGTCTGTTTTGTTCATTGTTTTAAAAGTATATTTAAATTATCTCTGAAAATAGTAGGTGCTAGTTTTAGTTTATAAGTTTGTTTAAAAATGTAAACTTTGTTTTTGCAATAAAACAATTTTCTGTAAATCTGTGTTAGTATAATAATACTAACACAGATTTCAATTCAAAATGACATAATTCAATTATATGTCATTTTTCTGGTAAAAATTGTTCTTTTATAATTGTTCTTTTTTTTTAATTTTAAAGTTTTTTTGAAGCTTTGGGGACAGCCATGTTTTGGGTTTGCTTGCGGCGGAAAAAACACTAGGGCTGGTCATGATTTAGCCATTAGTTGTTTGGTTCCCAGAAAATTTCTGTACGATCCGCTCAATAAAACTCTCTTGAGGAACTCAATTGCTTGAGAAATTTGTAAGTTTAGATTAGTATACGCCAATTAAATAAATAAATTGAAATGTTTACAATTTCCTCATTTGGCTCAATTCATTAAATATATTATACCCAAAAGTTTTCAAATTGTGAATTTTTCTCTATGATCACTAAAACGTATTAAATTATAAAAACAGATATAAAAATTAAAAAAACACTTCTGCCAAAAAATAAATAAATTGAATTAAAAAACTGACAATAAGTCAAACTAAAATAGAGAAAACAAGGTATGGTACTAAACATCATTATGCAGTATTTAACTAAGTAAAATAATGGGTGACCAATCAACTTTCAGACAGTTTTAGTTTGTTTAAATGTATTTTTCATGTTGTATGAAAAATACATTTCATGTTGTATCTAATGAAGTTCTCACAGGTCTTTAATCGATAGAAAATTTTGTCCTTCAAGAAGAATAATTAAATGCAGTTGGGGAAGGCTGTGAATAGTAATTTTCCAATATTAAAGAGGTTGGAATAATAATTATTCTAAATTAAAGACACCCCTGACAGAATCTAAATGTATTCGTTGAAGGACCTTGAGAACTTAATCATTAGGCAACCTTAAATGCCTGCTATTCCTGAAACATAACAAATATATTTAAACAAATTAAAACTGTCTGAAAGTTGATTAGTCACTCATTATTTAATTAAATTCTACATAATGATGGGTTTAGTCCTTTATTTCCATACCTTGTTTTTTTTTTTTTTTTTAGTTCAATTTATTTGAAAAAAGTTTTTTTAAATTTTTTGGCAGTTATGTTTTTTAATTTTTATAATTGTTTTTATTACATCCAATTATTTTTCTTTATTGATGATCAGACAAAATGAATTTAAGAAATTAAATAAAGTGTAACTAAAAGTTTTGTTTTTTTTAATATAATTTGTCTATTAAAAAAAGGAATAACCTTATAGTTTTTAAATATAACTTGTAAATTGATTTCTTTAACATTTGACCAGACATGTTAAAGAATCATATATCTTAAATAAAAAAAAATAATTTGAAATTGTTTGTTTACTAAATATTTTAACGAAAAAAGTCATAAAATATTCATAAGCATGTTTTACTTGTAAAAAAAATAGTTTTATAAGGTCCACCATTTCTAGAAAAATTAATGTTTAAATGAATTAATCTGTAGTTGTAGTAAATTAAATGTAGAAGTAGTAGTAGCATTGAAATTTTTATTTTAAGTCTATGAAAAAAGTTGATTAATAATAGGTGTACAACATGTAGAGAGAAATGTAATGCTTAAACGTCATTACAGTAGTTTACATTACATTAATATTACACTATCTTTTATTTCAGGTAAAGTTTTAGTTCATTGCCTCATGGGTTTATCTCGATCAAGTACTTGTGTTCTTGCATATTTGATGATTAAGGAGGGTATGACAGCTGCCGATGCATTAAGAAGGGTACGTCGGTTTCGTGAGGTCCGACCAAATTACGGTTTTCTTCAACAACTTGCTGAACTCGACATGAATCTGAAAAGGAGCAGGTATCTGAGTGGATTGTAATTTTTTTTTGAGCCGCACTCATCTGGTTTATTGAAATTATGTAAATGTATATTCTAACATTGAATTCTAAAAAGTGAAACCAACTAATCACTTAATACTGATTTGAATTATTTTTTTTTAACTCTTTAATATATTACATTAAATTTTCTTTTTTTTTGTAATGTTGCAATACTAATGTAAATAATAAAAGAGTTATAATGATCTGTTATGTTTTGCATTGAATTTGGCTTTAGTGTGGTTAATAATAATTTTATCTTTTTATCGTAGAAAATTATGAAGAAATTAATAATAAAATTGAATTAACTGTAAATAAATGAGTGAGTGTTTAAATTTTAGGTTATTTATCAGCTATATTTTGTCAAATATTTGTTAATCCAGAAAGAAAGCTTAAGTATTTGTTAATTTAATTCACAAATACACCAATATTTCCCCCTCCTCTTTTTTTATATAAATGTATTTTAAGTTGTAAATAGTATTTTTAATGAAACATATCTAGTCTTTCTATTTTATGGTGCTATTTTATTTATTTACATACATTTTAATTTTATGTAACTTATGTATGGTTTAGCCTGAGTTTATTTTTAAATAAGTTAAGATTAATGCAGACAAGTTTTTATTATTTCGAGCAACATTTTTCTGGTCATTATTGTTATAGTTTTTCTGTTTATTTTCTACATTATTATTAATAACAGTACTTAATATGTATTTATTACTGGTAAAGTGTGGTAACACGACTATTTGACAAACCTAGTTGTGTAATTTCTTGTTGGGTTAATTGGATTTTGCTTCAGACAATGCAAGACTGCCTAATCCTACTTAATTGAAAGTGTGATGTACCTGATTTCACAATTAGGAATTAGGTTGTTTTCTGTACCTTAAAGTACATAAATAATCTTTCATTAATGAAAAATACAATAAATAAATTAAAATTAATAAAAAAAAAAATTGTGTGTGAATGTGTGAGCGCTTGCACGTGTTTGATTTTCGTAATGAACAGTGTTTTGATAATAGTTATCTATTATGTATAGCAGTATGAAATGTGTTATATATAGTCCATGGAAAGATTAAGAAAGAAGATGAGTAGTGGGAGGAGGATCATTTTTATATTTCTAGACAATATGATAAATATAGAAGGCACAATTGATAATTATATAATAATAAGATAAAATAATAATAATCCCAGTGCATCACTGTTTTATGGTGTGGTATTGGAGATGATGTAAAATTAAAAAGTACCTCTAACAAAATATAAAAATGGTGTAATACAATGACTATATTTTGGAAATAATTTCTTTCACATTGGTAACAATTGCTGATTTTTGTATTCCTATTTTTTTCAACACTCTTTTCATCTGCAGTCACATTTTGATTCATTAAACTTTAGATTTTTTTTGTATTGCTCATATTTTGAATAATTTTGGAGGTCAAGTTTTCTGATATTTGGAAAATTTGCATCTGCATTTTGGGTTTCATATTTTAAAACTGCTTTCATAAGGTAATAATTTGATCTCTGGGCATCTCATTGTTCTCACGTTTGGTATTAATGTTCTACATTTTCTTGGTATGTGAATTCATTTAAATAAAATTAATTACGATATTCACTGACATGCATTGAAAAACGTTGTACTAGTTAACTAAAATGTTCTGTTTATTAATGATGTTTCTTTTGCTTTCCTTCATTAACCCTAATTTAGTGCTCCTGAGACAGTTTTACTTTTTCTACATTTTCTTTTTTATATTCCCATTAATAACACCAAACTGACAAAAGTAAGGCTGAAAAGGATGTGTGTGCCTTCTTAAAAATTACCCTCAAAACCCCTTTTTGAATTTTAATTAAGGGGACTAAGGACAAAATAAAAAATTCCTTTCACCCTATAATACCATACTGAATTAATGACCAGAATAATGCAAAATATTTAATATATAATGATAGTAGGGAAAAGATATTCTCTCAATTTACAATCTAGTGTATGTCTCGGTACAATCAGTGTGGAACTTCCTTTTAATTAATAATGATGTTAAAAATATTAGTAATTGGGAGAAAAATTTATTTAATATACATAAAGTTGTGGAATTCCTAAATAATTTTATTGTAATTAGCTATTTGAGGATTTTGCTTTCCTCATAAGCGTCTAAGTAAATGCAAGTAAAACCCCTCAATCGATAATAAATAGTAACTACCTTACCTTACAGTATTCAGGGAATTTTGGAACTATAGTGTTACTAGCTTTGCCAATTACATTACATACTTATATATTTATAAAAATAAATTATCAGTGCAATAAAAATGAAGTACAAATAGAAGTTGTTAGATTGTTTTGGAAATTGTCTCATATTAAGGAGTAGCTTTTCTATAGATACTTCTTGGGAGTCTTCCAATCATGACATATCTGTAGAGTTCTGTATGGCCTTGTACTTTACCTTGATATTTATATTTTGTAGATATATAGAATGTATGAATTGTATTTGTGGTGTATATCATTATATAATATTTAACTTATATATGTTGTAATTGTAGATAGTTTTATTGGCATAGTTTATTATAACTTGTTCATCTGTAAATATTTTTAAGAGTTACATTGAGAATTCATTTTTACTGAATATCATTAATATAATTGTTACCAAAATAAGAATTAAAAATAAAAAAAAATGTTATTTTTCAACATGATTTATATGTTATGTATTATAACCAGTTCATATAATGGGACCCTCTATTGTATAATAAAAGAAACTTATTTATTTAGCTGTTTTATTGACATTCATGATCTCTTTTCTTCCATTTCTATTTTTTGATCGACTGGTAGCTTAGTTTTTCTAGAAAGATTATTACAAATCTTGAGAATATATTTTTTTCTTTTTAATTGAAAAAAGTTATTTTGTGAATGAAAGTACACAAAATAATTCCCAGGTAGTTTTGCACAAAAATATGTGAAGATGATATCTAATTTTTTTATTTAACGATTTATTTAAAGTTTAATGTTATTTCATATACTAATTCCATTTGATAAATTTAAGATGAAATTAAACTAGGTTTAAGAACCATAAAATTACATTTTGTTAATCCTTTAACTGCCATGTGTCAGGCGAGTCATTTGCTGCGTAGTTCCATTTATGTTCAGTACCATCTTGGCTAATGATATAAGCTTAGACACATGACTTATCTGAAATGAAAAAATGAGTTTTTAATTTTTATGTACTATTCATCACTTTTCCTACAATGTACAGAACCACATTATATTTATACGCTTTCTATATATGTAGCTATATTTTTTTACTCATTCTGTATTTGATAACATAAACCAAAATAAAAATTGTAACTCAAGCAGTCCATCAAAAAGCTACAAGATCCACCTTAAATTACTTCCATTGAAAAAAAACAAACAAATTTTACAATTGTAGAAAATGGAAACTAATTAATTATTAATAGCTTTGAATTTAATTTTTTATATCATGAGGTGAGATAATTTGTAGTGTTAAATTTTAGACTAATAAAAATTTTTATTATTTTTGCTAACACTGAAGAAGGGCCAACAAAAAATTACTGCTGCATTAAATCAGGACAATCAATAACATTATTGAAAATTTGATATAATGTTCAAAGTCAACTTTCCTACTTCTAACTTGCCTACTGTACAGAAATTAACCAATGAATCTATTGTATTGAGTAATCTCCAGGATAGCTTTTGTTACTATCTATCTCATTGTAAATCTCTTAAAAATATTTTTGGCTTTTTTTCTTACAATATATGTAAATATATAATTACAAAGTAAACTACAGTATTCTAACTTAACATGTAATAATTTTTGCATTCATATGTAAAGAAGATGTCTATTGATCTAACAATCAAGTCTTGAATTCTTTAAATTCAAAAATTCAAGACTTTTTTTATTAAATTTTTTTTTAATTGAAAAATATTGATGGAAATATGCAGAAATGTTATTTCCACCATTTTATTATTAGCAGTATTAACATTACTTCAGACACCCCAAGTAAACTGTGTCTTATGTTTCATCATTTAACTTCAACTGTGATGAGTAAAATATAAATTATGGTAGATCATATAGATAAGTAAATTATAGAAAAACTCTAGAAATATGGATTAGAAACACTTAGAGCAGTTGAACATCCTTTGTAGATCAGTTCCACTATATAGACGGATGGGTTAGTGTGATTTTTCTATTGATCTAGTATTTAAAGATTAATTTAATCTCTTATCATATTTGGAAATTGTAGTAATAGATTCATGAGGTATTTTAACATTTTATAGATTTGTAGAAGTGAGTTAAATTTATTAAAAATTTTAATAATAATTTTTTGTCGCCAACCTTCTCTTATTTATTCGTCAACTTATTCTACCTTGTTCTTTGAGTTGGTTTCTGGTTGTGCAGTTGTAATGTTTTCTGGTTCTACAATTTCTGTCTGGTTGTAACTTTTAGGAACCGATATGTAAATTTAATAATTTAATGCCCACATGTTTTGATAAGATCTTTTTATAAGGAACAATGGGCGACTTCAAATTTAATTTATTCAATTTATATTTAATTTTTGTTAAATCCATAATAAAAAGTGATGAATCTTTTTAAAGCCCGCTCTTATGATCTCACTTTCTAAGCAGTCCACTTATATTTTAAATATAGCTTTATGGTTTTATAAAGTTTAATTATGAATACTGGACATGGTGGTTTAATGCCCAATTTATGTGATCTATGGAAATTAAATGCAACAACCATATAAGTGCACTTGCAAGCTTACTTCCAAATTAAAAAAAAGAAAATTTAATTTGAAAAGCTCTTTGTAGAATCAATATAAAATAAAAGCTCAATCACAAAACAATTCAAATTAAGGGGGAACAACGAAAAAATGTACTAGGGCTATGTAGTCTGATCACATGTATATTATTAAAATTAAAAAAATTATTAACATTAACAATACGAAAACTAATTTTTTAACATTAGTTAAACATATTATTTATATCAGAATTATATGGAATCACAGAAAACACATTTCCACACTACTCGTCTGTCATATTTAAAAAAATATATAAAATAAAGTAATTAACATTAACAATACAAGAAAATAATTTTTTCTTAACATTAGTTAAACATATTATTTATATAAGAGTTATATGGAATCATATTATTAATTTTTCTCTTCATATACATAAGGATACTTTCCTGCACATGTAAAAATAATGATGACCTCGCATCAAATACACCTATTTACACAGTCTCACTGTCCTGTCTCATCGAACAAAGAACACATCATCACTTCCGTGCGATCCAACTCAAAACACGTCTCCACTCCATGACTGCTAAATTCACACTAGCCCCGAAACAAAGAATGTCAGTCTGGCTTCCCCCGCCAGACGCTCGTTCGTATTTTATGCACGTACACACTTTTTTCTGAGAAAGTATACGCACTCACCAGTCCACGATGACATCACCGTCTGGCTATCCAGACCGTGTCATACATAAAAAAACAAAGTTATGTAATACAATTTCTTATCAAACTAATTACGTTTATTTAACTATTAAAATAATATAATACTATTGCCTATTTTCTGTTTTTAATATCAGCTAAGCCAAATGAATATTAATTACTTTTTTAAATATTGAAACTTTTTTCTTTATGACATAATATATAATAGTTCGTAACCAACAAAATTTAGAATGGTTACACACTGCGTTTCAAATCTGTTGTAAAGGAAGTAGCTAGTTTTCAACTAAAGCTATTAAGCAGATATGCATCTGTTATCTTTGAAAAATTGTTAATTTGAAAGTTTAATATATATTTTTTTATTTAATATATACTGAGTGTTCAACTTAAAAGAGGCCCCATCACTCAGTTTATATTATATGCATACTTTGTAAAAATGCAAATATTGCTGAAGGATGGGTAAAAGAATGTGGAAGATGTTGGTACGGCTGGAGTTGGAGTGAGTAGAACTGTTTATTGCCTGCATATTTGAGAATTGCCGTAATCATTGTTGTTTTTTTTAAATACAGTTAACTGTTGGAAGCATGTTTATTCATAATGGAAACTTATTTAGAGATGAAATCTCATGTCATGTGTTAGTGAAGTTCAAGGAGAAATTTGAAAAGGAAGCACCAGTGAAAAGTGTTATTCAGAAGTTAGTTAAAAAATTTTGTGAAATAGGTTCGGTGTTGACCAGAAATGTGTCTGACACAGATCAGTTGTAATGTCCAAGACATTAAAGCGGCAGTTAACAAGATTTCATAAATCTTTGCGGAGACTAAGCTGGAAAAAGAACATTTCATGAGGTTCAGTCCACACTGTAGTGAGGAGATTGCTGAAATCTGTATTGAATGCAGATTTTTCATGAGCTAACTAATGCTGAAACGGTTAAAGGGTTCAGTACTGTCAGTGGTTCAAGAACTTTATTAGAGAGACAGCATTGGCATTTTAGGTCGAGTGTTTTTCACAGATGGAAGCACAGTATCACCTTGTTGGGTATGCTAATAGTCAGAACTATCAGACCTGTGATACTAAAATCTGCACATTTTCTCTAAATCCCCTACACCCACCAAAAGTAGGTGTATGTTGTGCGGTTTCAAGGCGACTAAATGGTCCCTTGTTTTTTGGAAAAAATTGTGAATGCTGCTGTTTACCAAGAAATTATCTAACAGTTCACAAACTTATTGCAAGAGGATGAGTGTGACTGCTGGTTGCAGCAGGATAACACTACTTGCCACATAGTTCACTCTTCTATGGAGATGCTACAGGATTTTTGTGGTGGTAGAATAATTTTTAAAGGATTGTGGCCACCAAGATCTCCTGTTGTAATTAATCCAGACTTCTTTCTATGGGAGTTACTTAAAAGAAATTATATATAAAAGCTATCCACATACCCTGTAAGAATTGAAGACAAACATTTCCAATACCATGTAGGAAACAGACGGGTATACAGCTAACAAGAATAGACAGGATGTACAGCTAATAAGAATAGCCAGGAACATGCCCAAACATGTTGTCAAGTGTATAGAAGTGGACAGACATAATTTTCAACACCTGTAAATTATTATGTGTTTGTCAATAACTATTATTTATAGACTAAATTAAGTGACAGGGCCTGTTTTAACCCTCTGTATTAATATTCTTTTTAACTATATATAATTGCTTATTTACAGTTAGATACTGAATATTAATCGAAGAAAAGACGTAATATATTATCAAATTAAATTTTACAAAAAAAAAGAAGAAATTTAGGAACTTTCCTTATTGAAATTAGTTAGTTTTATATTTAATGGTTAATCCATCCATGTGTTATGTTATAAAGATATATACTATATGAAAATAGGTTGTGGACTTAGTATTGTATGTTACTCAGTTAATTTCATCGGTCTTTCAATTAATTCTTTGTTTATTATTAATGTAAAAAAATTACTTATCCGTGTTATTTCTTAGATTGGCCCAGTGGGATTTATTAACCCATTTGTGCACAAATTTTATTTCCAGTCTTCTAAAATTTTGTCTACAAATGTCAACAATGGGCATGAATATGTAGATATTACTTTATAATTACATCTTGACAGTGGATACAATGGGGAACGTAAAGTAATATAAATTTTTTTACATTAAAATGATTTCTTCACTCGCATTTTATTACAACATTGACCAATTTTATTTCTTAAGTACATACAATTTGTATTTTAAGAAATAATTATTAACATCACAGATATAAATTTTTACAAAGTTTTATAAACATTTTTACTATTATTTACTACTGCTACTGCTACTTATAATATAGAATCGAAAATAAGATATTGTAACAACGCCTGAGTAACTGATTCCTATCAATTATCATGAAAATAGTAGAAAATATAATAATGGGAGTTATCCAGAAAGCGACAATAAAAAAACCCTTTTAACTACTAGGTACAGGTTCATTTAACAATCGTCTTTTGTTGTACTGTTTGCTGACACACAGTGGACACCTTTTGTACCGTGAGAAGATACCAGGTTTGGAATTCATGGGAACAAAAGCCTTCGTCTTCGTTCTCACACTTCAATATGGGTCTGGTCCAGGCTAGTAGTATAAGTAGCCCTGGAAGATTAGCTATAAGAGGAGTACGAGTGTTCAGCCCTGCAAGATGTTGTGAAGTCAGTTCCGCAAGGAGAGGCTGCAAGATTGTAGTTGTGTGAGTTCGGCAGAGTTCTGCAAACCAGTCCAGCGAGGAGAGGCTGCGGTGTGATTCTACAAGACGAGAGTGTGAGATGTCAGTCTCCAAGAGCATTCTATAGGGAGGATAGTTGATGTAGTGAATTTCCAGTGTGAATTAAATTTGATAAGATTAAGGTGATGCCACAGGGAATTTAGTAAACAAGAAATACTATTGGTGAGTAAGAAACTACAGTAAAAGTATAAGTGAAAGAAATAATGTAGTAAATCTCATTCATAACCTGTTAGGATAGTTAGCAAAGGTGTTTGCAATTCAACTTTATATGATTGTTTGTTAATACAAGACTAGTGGTTATAAAGGGTTAAGACTAATGGTTTCTTTTGTTAATGGGTCTGAATTCTGGTCTTCTATTTATCTACCTGGAATAAATTCCAAATGATTATATATTTTTAAATCTGTCATGTATATAATTTTTATCATTTATTTTTGACATTTACGATTATATGATGTGTAATATTATGATTGTTATTCTTTGTTGATTACGTTATATATTATGCCCTTTTTTATGTCATGTTTTATTGTTTTGATTACATTATGTATTAATTGTTTGATTTATTGTTATTGACGTGTAATATTATTATCATTTAATATTATTATTAGTACTATTATCCCGATTATTATTGTGGTTGTAATTACTATGATTAATATTTGTGTCCATTAATTGTTTTATTATTGTCACATATTATGATAATTATTATCATTATTAATATTGATTTGTCTTGCAACTAGGAACATTTTAAACTAATAAACTGTAATTACATAAACATTCTAAATTGTCAATCTCTTAATATCGCGATCAAGCTGTAAAACGTGACAATATGTAATAAATATATATAGAACACAAAAAAATATGTATATTATATAGATAAAAATACATATTGGAATACAAAATAAAAGCAAAAAATTACAATTTTAGAGAATGGAATTCACTGAAAAAACTAAACAAAACACCTGCAAGATGAAAAACATGGTTCCCACAGGCAGGAAAAGTCAGTAAAAGACAGGAGTTTTAGAAAAAATCAGTAAAAGTCAGGAAAAATTGTAAAAAATTTCATAGAATTGCATTTTTGTTACTGAATTAAGATTATGTTAGTTATTAATAAAGTATTTTTTAAGTATATCCTGGCGTCAGGAAGTGGAGACCCCATTGCTCAGCACATTGCAACTACGTGCATTAAGCAGCCATCAATGCGTCTTGTTCTTACTTACATTCCCTAATTAGTTTTTTAAATTAAAGGAGGAATATTCCAAATTGCAGTTAATTTTTTCACTGGTAAAATGTTAACAAAAAATTATCATTGAAATATTTAAAGGTTGTTAACTGTTTTCTTGTAATCTCTCTCAAACCACCATGAATTTTTTTATATTTACTTAATTAATTGCTTTTAAACAGCATCTAAAAAGACTGTTTAATGACCAATGGTTAGATGTAAACTTACACCCAGAATTCAGTTGGTTGAGAAGAGGTAGAGATGTTTCATGCTTTTGTGATATATGTAAAAGACATTTTGGACTGGGTAATATGGGCCGAAAGGCAGTGACTTTGCACAGTAAATGAAAGCAGCATAATGAAATAATTAAAACACTTTTATCTGAGACTAAAACACAGCTGGGCTCTCTCAGAGTAACTTCAACTCACCAGACTGAAATTTTGATCAACAGTTGTGAGAACGGTGGTTGTGATACATCTGTTTGTTTTTTGCCTGGATCTTCTGGTTGGAATTATAGCATTTCAGCAGCAAATGATACATTTGAATTCTCAACTTCATTTTCACAAAATGACAACATAATTACTTTTTTTGTTATAAAGGCAGAGATTATGTGGGTTCTCATTGTTATACAAAATATGTTATCCTTAAGTTCATGTGAAGATATTGGTGCAACTTTTTAAATTATGTTTCCTGATAGTTGTATAGCATTAAAATTCCAGATTGGAGCGTGTAAATGCTCTTTGCCATTAATCATGGCCTTGCACCATACTTTGATGGCATTTTGCAAACATGTTAGAATAGTAATAAAATATTTTTCAAGTAAGTCTTAATAAATTTTGTTTTCTGTACAAAATAAGGTGTTATGTTATATTTTTCTTAAATGTATTACTTTTAGTCACAGTGATATTAGTTTTCCTTTAAGTTGTGATCATATATATATTCTTTGTATACTGAAATCATCTGTGTTTCTTTGCATTTCTATGCAAACCAACTTATTAAATATTGTTTTTTGTTTACTTTGCAAAATAATATATGCAAATTTTTGTGAAAAATATTTAATAATTTTAGGTGCGAGCCAATTATTTTTAAAAATTTCTTTAGTTTATTTTTAGTTACTTTTTATTTCTTATCTGTGTTACTTTTAGTTATCATTAAATATTGTTATTGTTTTATTTTTTTTGTACTTTGCAATGTAATTTACTAAAACATTCACCACAAAAAATAGCGTAATTTTTAATATATTAAAAAAAACATTCAAAAATAAACTTTAAAAATAATTATGATAAATAATAAAAAAAGAACATGAGTTGGGCAGCCATGGGGATGGTGGAGGCTGCAAAAAAAAATCTGTATATTTTGTTGAGTAAATGACAATAGTATAACATTATGAGAGTCAGGAAATCTTTAATAAAGTGGTCAGGAAAAGTTAGAAAAAACAAATCTTAAAATTTTGTAGGAACCCTGAAAAGCAGACTACCTATCCAAATAAAATATATGCTAACAGAAATACTGATTTTAATTTTGGGAAGACAGCTAATGTCAAAATCCTTATCTACATAATAATTATTATATTCAATTATTAAAATTTGAAAAATAATACTTGCTACTATTGTATACTACTATTGTATATCATATACTTGATTATATGCTATAGACGCTGAATGTACAATACAGAATGATGCTAACAAAAATTTGTGTGCTAAACTAACAATTAAGCTTTGCTAGTGTAATTTGCCATCCAGATTGATAAAACAATAAAATTTAACCAATAACATACGTAAATTTTAGTTAATACTGGTGCCTTTTCTACTTGATCTGAAAGTACCATTCCTCTTTTATGATGGCCATACTCTTGTAAAGCGAAGTGATGTTAAATTTGTCGAAAAATAGTCTGTATTGTGAATTACCACCAATCCTGGAGACAAAGTCAGTAACCGCTGAACCCCCAGTAATAAGGTTACTGCACAGTATAGTACAAGAAGGAGGTTTCACATACTATCATGTTACAACAGGTACCAACAGGAATATACAACGTTGATAGTGGGTATAAATGGATTGAGTTTTTATAAGAAGCATTGAAAATCATATGAGGGACTTAGTAAAGAAGCCAAATGATTTTTCCTTAATTTTAAGAAAACGGACTTCACAGTTTTGGATATTAATAAAAATTAAACAAAAGAATATTCTTTAACTACAAATGAAATTATTACTAATAAATTATGTTTAAGGGACTTTCCCTCTTTATAAATGTTTCAACACGAAAAAAAGTAGTATATTTTTGGAAATGGAAGTCTGAAATCACAAAGTCGATTTTGCATTCAAATAAACGACCATGGAAAACTAAACCAAATGACATTGGTGTACTTTTACATAAAATAAAACATTCAGTTTGACAGTAGAAATTTATTTTATTCAAATAATTATTAAAATTTTTATATAACAGTTTAAAATTAAAACAATTGGAAAAATATAAAAAATTAAATTTATCATTTGATTTTTGAAATAGTCTATTTTTTAGACTAGAAAAAAATGATTAAATTTTAAGAAATACAAAAGTATTTTGTTATTATAAATAAATATAAAATCTAATTAAAAAAATTAAATGAAACAACTATAATGTATTTAATGAAGTTTTTCCAGCAGAATCATCTGAAAATATTATTTTTAACAGTTTTCTACTTAATATATATTATTTTAAGGAATTTGCTTCTTTTAAAGAGGTTTTACTGTTTTTGCCTCAGGCTTCTGATTCTCTTATTAATGAAATAGAAAACTATCGCTTTATCTTAATGCATTTCAGAAGCAATCTGTTCTTTCAAAAAAACATAGTAGAATCTGTTTTCTCTTTCACCACTGTACTTGTCACCCACCATCATTTTTTTTTTACTTTATTGAAATTTAGAATGTAATTTTCCATTTCAGAAATTGAAAAAAAAAGTTGCCTTATGTCATTAACTTTATAATAAACTTCTTGCTTCCCTTAGCTCTATATGTTTTTCAGTGGCTTGAAAACATAATTCAATGTGGTTTTTATGAATGCCTATATTTCTGAAGTTTTCATTATATTCATTAAAGAAGTAGCCTGATGAATGTATTGTAAAAGACATCAGAAAAATGGAGAAAGAACGTGTAAAAATTAATCATTTCGAATTCTGTTTTGTTCCTGCAAGAGTCACTAAGGACTAGAGTGCGGTTTACTTGCTTGGCTTGCTCTGTTTGAAAAAAATTTAAATTATACAATTCGGTCTCCTGCTATCCTCTTACAACTACAGTTTCATCTCATTTAAACATATTTTCTCGGCAGCAATTTAAGTTCTGGATATTGAGTTTGTACATCCATTTCTGTCACATGTAGCTACCTTATTTACAGTTGTTATAGGAGTTTCTAAAATTTTCTGTAAATCAAAGAAAACTGCAAGGTCAGCAGATTTTGATTTATGTGCTTTTGCCTTAATTTTTATCTCTATAACTTTTCAGTGACTTAATTGGATTTCTTTTGATTTCAGTTCCTGCTATTCTTTTATAGATTATATAATTGTCTAGTTTATCTCTTAATAAAAATCAAACAATCAGAAGATACTTCTAACAGAATCCCTCAAAAGTCAGCATAGAACAAACCATTCTCTTTGCTGATTTTCTTCAGACAGATATCAATACGCAGTTTCAAAAAATGCATTTGTCTCACTTTTTTAAAATCTGTCTTTTGAATTCTTTTGACCTCTGAGCCCCCTCCTAAATGGTTAAAATTTATCTTATTAAATTAATAACTAAATTTTAATAGCTTTGATTTTTCAGTTTTTGACCAGCTAATAGCTTTTATCTTACCATTGAATTAGTTAATATGACTATTTCTAGATTATATAATTAAGTACAGTTTTTTTTTTCAATTAGTAATTGTTTCATTACATTTTACTACTATAAATTATTCTACATTAAAATATAGTCTTCTGCTCTATGTTAAACTCTTTTACAGTAAAACTAACTGTCCACAATATGACAGTACCAGTTTTACGCACATCTTTGAACATTTTTAAAAATTAATTTTATTCTTATTGGAACTAAAGAAGGATAAAGACATAGCGGGTTATTAATTTATTTTTAACTTTGTAGTACTTCTCTTATTTGTTAGTGAAAGTTAAGACTTCATTGTATATTTTGTACAAGATTCAATCTTCTATTATTTTATGCAATTTTCAGTAAGTTAAGTTACATGAAAACTAGCACAGTTAATATGTTTTTGTGAATTCACATTGAAGATATTATCTAAGTTGTTTGTAGTTTGATTAGTTATTCATAGATTCTTTTAGGACATTTATTATTGATTGGTACTAGTGATAAATACATGATACATGATTGGTACTAGTAATAAATATGTTAAGTATTTTTACTTTTCTTTGTAATTGCCCATCATCTTATTTGTTCTTTACTGACGCTCTAACAGTTCTACAGGTAGCTTAGAACATCATTATATAGTTAAGACATCTAAAAAAGATTGCATTCTAAAAGGGCTATCTACATTCAGTAGATAGTAAATTCCACTAGAACCAAATTATAGTTTATTAGATACAAATGACAAGTAAAAAGTATTTTCTTGGTTTGAACCTCATTGGTTCTTTACTGTTGTATGAATATAATTATAATTAAAGACAACTAATTAAATACATTTAACATACTTATAAAGAAATGATACATCAATAAAAAATATTGATGGATTTATCAGACTATTTAACAAGATGATAATGAAGAGACCAATTTTAGTATATAGATTTTTAGGGATATATTAACCCTGTTATATATATATTTAGGGTTTTTTCTATAATTTTATATGTTTATAATTGCGTCATTCTGTTCACAGTATGTTTTATCTTCCCAAATTCAAATTTTTGTAATGATTGCTACTATAATTTTTTTTTGTATTACACATTTTTTTTGTGTCAGTATATGTTAATTCTTCATATTATTGAAAAGTACAAATTGTGATTTTAAGTTTGTGATTGCACATTAGGTTTTTATACGTTTTGTACCTCTCATATATATTATATTCTTAAATGTATCAATTAGATCTTTTACAGGAGTATTTAGTATAGTAAAGTTCTGTGAACTTATAAATGCCAACAGTATTTCATTTCTTCTTAATTTATTGATCTGTTATTTGTATTTTTATAATATCAAAGGAAAGATTACATTTTTCTTAATCATACAGTATTATATTTATATTAACATTTTCTTTCTTTTGTGTTTTCAAACTTCATGTTTTGAATTAGAATTAATTGATTAGAATTTAATTATCCTAAAACTTTAATGAAATGATAAATATTAATGCTTACACTTTCATAAATGTAACAATAGTTAAATTAATATCAAGAGAACTTTTATATTTGATTATGAGTGCAGTGATTGTAATTATACTTTTTTTTTCTTTTGTGTACATAATTAGAATGTATTCTATTTATTGTAAACATTTCATTCTTTCATAAAAATTTTTGTAATGTTAATTTGTTTCTTTTTATTATTACAAAGATATTTTATAAACAAATAATTACTTATGTTGTATGTTGGTTTATTAACATTTTAGACAGTTCGTTTCACTTCATAATTTAGCAGGTTGACATTTTTAAGATTTCTCGCTTGTAACAAAAATACTATGATAAAATTCAATGACCTTAGTCTGACAACCCCTTTTGTCTCATTTTTCCTCTTTTTCCTTTTTCTTAAAATAAATATTAATTTTGTATTGAAATTGATATCAGAATTGAAGGGCCTAGAGGACAAGGGAGTGCAAGTGCCCATAACCACATTTTGAGAATACCAAGTTAAAGTTTAATGGAAAAATTCAATTCCAGGTAAAAACAGGAAGAGTGAAAATGGTATAATATTTATACATAAAAGTTTTTAAAGTTATGTATCTGTGTTTGGATGTAACTCATATTTTGTCTTGTATCAGCCATTTTTTTTGTAGAAGTCCCACTTGTACCCCTTGTCCTGCAGATGAAAAAGGAACTGTAGTAAAGGTAATAGGTTATAAGTAAAATCAAATATTGTATTTTTACTATAAACGAGTAAATTAATTCAGCACTCAAACAATATCACTGGTCTCATGCATTGCTGTGATTTAGTCCAAGTCAGTATCATAAATATTATTCTCATAAGGTTCTTCCTCCACTTTTGTTGAAATGTCAATCAATATCTACTGTTATTCAGCATTTCTTTGTGAGATTTGACATCTAGTTTATACTACTACTACGTATACATTATCATCCACAGGAAGTGACTTGTAAAAGTCGTGCTGTATGGAAGTATAAATGGTAAAATGTCGATGAAATCCTTGTACTTCGCACCTTTGATTTTTTCTTGTCATTTTTAGGGGTCAATGAGGGCAGTTCATTAGTAAATCTTATTGTGTTGGACTTCGTGTTGCACTTTAAGAATGGCATATCTTCAATGAATGTTCTTTTGTATAAAAGCATTCATGGTTTATTCTTTTTGTACTGCAGCCATTGCGTGCTTTGTATTCCAACAACCAATTTAACATAAAGGTGTTTACCTCATGAAAGGTAATGAAGTCTCTCTGGAATTTTCTATGGCAATAATCTATGTCCAGTGTTCTGCAACAAGCACATCTCTTTTATCCTTTCTTGCATATTCAATGGTAGTGAAATCATGGTCATACATTATAAGATTGCCATAGTAGTAGGAACTTGTGGTTTATAGTCGCTATATTAGTCTTGTTAACAACTTACATCCAGAATTTGACTATAAATTGGCTTTTATTTTGGCCTCTCAGTTATCACTGAAAGCTTGTTAGGTCTGCAACTGTAGGAAGCAAATATATTTCAATAAACAAGACATGATTTCCTCTTGCAAGGTTGTGTACACATAATTTGTACATCCAGAGCTGCCTGGAATAGTCTACTTGGTGCTTGTTAAAACTGTTGTTAGCAACATTTTTTGAAAGTCAAAACATTGCAATATAGATGGAATCAGTTTTACATTATGTTTTACAATACAAGAATAAAACAAAATAGCAGTTCTTTTCAGGTATAGGTATTTTTCAATTGCGCTTCCATCCTGGTTTTTTTGCTCTATTTTTGTCTTATAAATGAAAAAATAAAAAGTGAAAACCATTTTTAGTAGTAGTTATTATATTCTTTTTAATAATAAATATTCAGCTGTGAAATAAAAATATGAAAATATACATAAATATATATAAAAATATATAAAAAAATGAAATAAAAATATATGGACACAAAATACCTTTTATCTACCACACACTTTAGGGCTTATGAACTATAAGAGCTGATTGATGAAAAACTCTTGCCATACAGCCAGATTGAACTTTGTTCAAACTTAATCATATTAACATTGTGTGTGTTGTATAATCTATTGCTTTTATTATCTCTTTAACTTGCTCAAGTTATGAGATTCTGTATATATGAATTAATTGCTGTTTTTCAAAATTTGTTAAACATAACAAATTAATAATTATTTATTTACATAGTAGAAATGGTTGTTATATGATTATATCCCAAAGGAAAACTACTTGTGTGTTGCAAGTACATTGAAACTCAAAGATAAATTAAAAAAATTATTTAATAAATTTTTGTTTTGTGTAATTTTGTTTAAAAATTTGATTTTTTTAATAAATAATATTTTTATTTCATTATTAATTTATTGATATATTTTATTCATCTAGTAGTAGTTCATTAGTTCACAGTTTTTCATGGAGCTGCATATTTTTAATTAATTCTATTTTCTTGACCTGTTTACTATAAAGCTCACTAGCTAAAACATTATTTTAAACTGGTATTTCTTTTAAACAAATGAAATAATAACGATCAATAAATTGTATTCAAGATAAAAATCCAATGATATAATTAGTTGTTAATAAAATATATATTAACGTAAGGATGTTTATCATTATAGAAGACAACATTTTATATTACAACTGAAACTATTTGAAACATTTTAAAACATCATTGCAGTTTATTTCATATGATGAATTGGTCTTATTATTTCACTTGAGTATACCTATTACATATTAATAAATTAACAATTAATATAATCCACCTTATTACCATTGCGTTGAAATGTACTCTAGATCTTTCGGCTTACTTGGAAGCCATTATCAGGAGTTAAAGTTAATAAAATTAAAGTTAAAAGTTTAAAAAAATCATAGTTAAAATTTAAAAACAATCATGACTGTCTCGGACAGTCTTGACTGTTTTTAAATTTTAACTATGATTTTTTAAACTTTTGACTTTAAATTTATTAATTTTAACTCCTGATGATGGCTTCCAAGTAAGCCAAAAGATCTAGAGTACATTTCAACGCAATGGTAATAAGGTGGATTATATTAATTGTTGATTTATTCATTTAACATATCAGCGGTACCATGTTTGAGAGATTAATTATTACATATTAATTACTAAACTGGTAATATTTTGCATTTTATCTTTTAATATTTGTGGATAAAACCAAACATAATTAATAACCTACTTTCATGCACTAATAATTAAAATATTTTAACAGTCAATTACTGAATTTTATAATGTAATGATTGTGTAATCATAGTACTTGAATCATATTTTTCATTGTATTTTCAGTGAAGTTTATTAATATTAATATGAAAATTATAGAAGTTCTCAATATAAATAAAAAAATAATCAGAAGTACAAGTTGCAGGGAAAAAGAGGAGGAAGTATTGATAATAACATTAATGGTATCAGTAATATTGCATACAAACAGTTGCTGACTGAGCAGTATGTTTTACCACCAGAGCTCTTCATAGGCCCTGAAATATATAATAGTAAAGTAGTCAGTTTGTCTTTAAGTTAGACGACTTTCTATAAACAGCTTCTATTTGTTTAATATAAATTTAACAAACTGGTTCTACCTGCTACTTCATTGTAATAAATTTTAGTGTTCTTATTTTTGCATATTTGTTTTTTTTTTAATGTAAAATCTAAATGTTAACGTATATTAATGAGATTATGATATTGGTTGTGGTAAAATAATTATTTTGCTTGTGATATTAAAATTACTAACAGTTCAAGTTTTATATCATAATTTTCATTTAATTATATACTCAGTTTTGTGGTAGTTAAAATTATACTTTATTATTCTCTTCTGTTATATGAATTTATTGTTATAATTTCTGCACAATATTGAAATTATTGAAATGTCTACAGTAAACCACCTCTAAATGGTCTTCCCGGGTGCCAGATGCATTTATATTTTTGTAAAAATATTTTTTTTCTTGTAAAATTACTAAAAATTTTGAAGAGTAAATTTTTATTTGGAATCTATATTTTGAAGAAGCAAAATTAGTTTTAGATTTAATCATTTTTTTATAGTTATTAAATATAAGTCATTTTAAAATTATCTGTATTTAATTTGACAATTTTTTATTTACTTTAATGAATATTAAAATATTATATTTTAGAGAAGATTTTGCAGAATATATCATTAATGTATTCTGTATCAATGTTGGCATCATAAATTTATATTTCTAAAAAAAAATTTTTAATGTTAGAAATTTGATTTTCTAATTTTATTGTCTTGTAATTTCCAAGATTTCAGAATTATTTCATGGTAATTTGTAATTTTTACATAAATTAATTATAACATTTTTTTCTTTCAGCTTCATTTGTAATCTTATTGCCATTATGAAAGTCTTAAATTTCCTTTTACAGTTAATTTTAATTGTATTCATAACTTTTGTTAGTCATGGAAATTCAGTGGTTTAAAAGTTTCATGATTTGATTGTTTTACAGTGATCAAACACTGGGAACCTTATCACTTTCAGGGATAGACACAATCAATTAATTTTTGATTGCATTTATGATAATTAATGATTAAAGAACTTTGTATTTATTTATTTACCAGTGTTCAAGTTTTACATGATAATCTATCACTCAGAATTTCTTAAATAAATCAGTAATACATTTTATTTTAAATTTTACTGAATTATGGTTTTTATTAAAAGAAGTAATAAATAAATCATTAATTTTGATTTTAGTATTGAGAACACTTTAACACTGGGACTTACGGATATTATAGCAATACATTTTTTTTCATGTTGTTTTATATTGTTTTTTAATATTTTTTTTTTATTGGTCTTTAGCCAAACTTTGCCCTTGGTTTCTCGTTAAAAATGTGGTATGTATGCAGCAATGTTTGCTCATGCTTGCCTCATACATTATCATTTATTTAATTTTTAAGATAAATTTGTATTTTATTCACTTCGAACATTTTTTTGTAACAAGTTTACATAAAATAACCTGTGGTGGCTTGCAATTGTAAGATTGAGAAAATTCTGTAGTGTATATTGTTACATTTTGCATTTTGTCAAAAAATGGATTACCATAAAAAAATGATTATTTTTTAAATACTTCACAACTCAAGCATATTGATATTTTCATCAGAGATATGATGTTAGAGGTATAATATTATGGAAATGTATGTAATGTTAGTACTGGCTACTAATCTAGTCATATGAGCTACTTAAGTTATTACTGATGGAAATTTGATACTCATTAGTTAGAGCCTTTGCAGAAGTCTGTGCACTGTGATATAGTGATCACTAATGCCTGAAATTTAAATAATACAGGTGCTGTAAATATTTAAAATATTCATCTAGTTTGGAATTCAAATGTTTATTTTAGAGTCGATTACTTGAAGTGTAAGTATTAGTTGAAAAGTTTCATGAATGAAAAATTGGTTTAATCAATTCATATAATCTATAGAGATCTAAATTCTATAAATAGTTATTATATTTGTCTTATATATGAAGAGAAAATATTGAAATTTATATATTGTGATTTTAGTTTGTGTTGATAACGGTTGTTATATATATATATATATAATTAAATGATTGATGGCTGGCCGTGCATAGTGTATTTATAGTTCGTGTCTGTAGTATTTCGCTTAGAAATGATGAAAATGTTTGTTTTGTGGTCATTCTGTAAGCCACCACGAACATTCCATTTTTACTAATAGAACTTAATAAATTGTGATAATCATGGTTTAGATAATTTTCTAATAAAAGTGCACTAGGATTAATTTCATAGCAATAAGAATTTTTGATTCAGTAGTATAATGTAGTGTGAATTTTATATCTTATTTATTTTGAATTAACATTTATTAAGTGCTAATAATATTGCTTTTGTAATAACTTACCGTTATTTTAAAGATTTTGTTGTTTGTTTTATAAATAATAGGTTTTGTTTAAATCTTATATATAATTATATTTATAAGTTTAAATTGTTACTGATTATGTATGAATGTATTATAATGAATTGTTATATTTTGCTTAATAAAACATAGTATGTAGTATTGATGTTTTGAACCAGTAGTTACTCTTTTTCTTTTTTTGAGAGTTTTTTTACTTAATTTAGACCTTAAAGAGACCTTTTTACTTAATTTAAACTAAACTAACAAAAATATCATGTCATGTTGTCGAGCTAGTAAAAGGGAATGTTCATTTATATCATCTTTATTGACCAGTTTTTTCAATAAAAGAGTAAAATCTCTAAATAAAAGGTAGGTAAATGAAATAAAGTATTTTTTTTTTCTAATGATTTATTTTTATATGTTTACTAATCATAAATTATTCATTTAGAAGTGATTGTTACTTTCACTATTACTATTTTGATCAAATAATCCATCATCTTGATATCTCTTTTGTTTTTGTTTTTTATTTTTGTTTCTTACTTTATATTTTATTTACTAAATTATGATTACAGTTCTAGTTTATAAATTGAACTGAAATAGAAATTT
The DNA here is from genome assembly GCF_047948215.1 of Lycorma delicatula. Lineage (NCBI taxonomy): Eukaryota > Metazoa > Arthropoda > Insecta > Hemiptera > Fulgoridae > Lycorma > Lycorma delicatula. The sequence continues at coordinate 74,437,203 of NC_134457.1, read as the reverse complement.
AGCTATGCCAGAACTACGTTATTGTTATAATAACACTGTTACCATAACTTGTGCAAGTCTTGTAATGGATGAGATGCTAAGATGAAAGGATGACCCAAAGATGTCAAGGTAAATAACTTTAACTGTTTCATTCGTTGCAAACAAGAAATTTTATGGTATAGTACACATTGGCTTATTAATTAATAAACTAGTCATAACCTTTTATTAAAATTTTAACATGAAAGATATGTTTAGGTATCAGTAAGATATTATTTTTTAAGAATCTGAACTGGAATTTATATAAAAAAATCATTACTGTTTAGTTGAATTTACCAGAATTCTCGTATTTATTTACAAAATTTAAAACCATTTCAATTTTCATACATAATTATTATCACACAGGTTTGCAAATAAGAGTTGAGATAAGAGTTGTGTTCTATAAGTCTTTCTCTAAATACAAAATTATAGATATATGCAGTTTGCACTGTTTTTCACCTCAACTAACTTTCTTTTTTGTAGGTTGTCATTGACCTGGCTTGATTAAGAAATATTTAAAACACTACTTTTTTTCTTTTAGAGGATTACTTATTAACTTATACTTGTTATAGGTAATGAGATAAGCGGTGACTAGTAATAAAGAGAAATAAGATCACTGGCAAGCTCAAGCTGAGATCAAACCTGTATCCTTTAGTAACCAGAACTCAAATTTGGTTCTCAAAACCCAGAAAAGGTTTGGTCTGTTTGTGATATCACTAGACAAGAAATAAAAAATATAAGAACAATTTGGTGAAATGTTAGATTGAGTACAGATGATCACTGCCTGATATAAAGATTGTTAAAAAATAAAATTCAAGGAGACAGAATTCTTTAATTATTGGGGAAATGGTGGAAGAGAATGTTAATGTAGTTTGGGTCACTTACACTGAAGAGTCCAAAGCAATTCATTTATTACATCTTATATGAATTACAAACATCTTACTTTCATGTCAAGTGTTGTTCATATTATTGCAATTATGTCTAAACAAGATGCAAATTGTGAAGGCAGTTAGATTAGATTATCTTATCTTTGTTATGATGAGTGTCTCTTTTGTCCCAGATCAGTGATGAACAGACATACATGTGTATTGAATTCAGAGAATCCTAGGGTAGCATTTGAAACCAACCAGGGATATCCTGAAGTTAAAAATTATGCACATTTTAAGGCACAATAGTTCATCATATTTGGATCACTCTAATTTTCCTGAACACTTTCTACCTAAATATGTTGCAGTTATTTATTCTATCGCATCTGGAAGATACAACCAGAAATGATTTTTCAACAGGAGACTGAGATTGCTTGACTAAACATATATGAAAAATTGTGTCATCATTTTACTTTATGTATACATACCTTGGCTTTTTTCATGTTTGTGTACCCTTTTCATTTGTTTCTTTCCTCAATATTATGTTATCTTCACCAATGTGAATGAATGCTTGTTAAAATAAATTTTAGTTATGTAATATTATTTTAGTATTGTTTTTTATGTACATTTATTAATTATCATAAGTGTTTAAAAATTAAGCTAAAGAACCCTACTAATTTGTCAAGCAAAGTATTTTGCAATTTATAAATTTTGTTTTTTTTATTTTAGGTAAAAGGAGTAGCTTATATTTTATGTGATATGTTTGCATTTTTTTGCCAGGAATTGAACAGCTCTGCCAAATATGTGCAGCACCAGCTGTCAGAATGCAGTTATCTGTTTGGAATTCTTTACTCTTGTTCTTATCCTCAGAGTCTATTGCCACAGTTGTTCAGTATCAATTTTTCTCTACGTAGGAGATTGGTTCTACACTACTGCGGTGGCAAATCTCATAAACATTTTATAACAATTCAATTTTTTTTTAATGATTATTAGTACTTAATTTTCATAATTTTTTTACAACATTTTTTCTTAATCTCATTTTCTTGTCCTTAAAACACTATAAACAATTCCGTGCAGATTGGTACATCTGCAAACTTTACTTTACTTTACTTTTTTACTTCAGAAACAAAATAAAAATACATCAAACAATATAATACTATAATAAAAAAGCATAACAAAAATGTATTAATACAGAATAATCATTATTATTATTGATAATTGTTACTATTATTATTTTTCATTCCACAAGCCAATAAAATACAATGTACAAGGATGAAACTAGGTTGTACAGTGCCCAAGGCAAGAATTTTGTTTGTCACTTCTTACAACATTTTATCCCTTGCATTATCCACTTCAGATTGATGGGTTCACACTATAAAAAAATTACTTAAACTTGTTAAATTGGAAAATGCAGTATGAATACAGCTTTACTGAAATTCATAATAGAAAATTAAAAATGAATTCATCGTCAACCACAATTAATTAAAGATAGTTAATGCCGATTTAGCTACAGTTTACATATGTGTTATCTTCACTGAGATCACAACATTTATGGTGTAATCTCTGTCGATGTTGTTGATTGTATATAAAATATTTTGGCATAAGATTTTACAATAGCAGGAATTAGATGTGAAGGACATGGTCTTCTGGTTTGGAAAAAGTATGAATGATGTATGTACTAATTTTGGCATGGATATTGTGAATGATTGGATGAATACTTTTCTGGAATGTCTAATAGACAAAGAAGATATATTCAGGGATGAATTGTTGAACTGGCTTGGATATCATTCAGAAAAATGTTTTTTTAAAAAATAAATAGAATCATTGTACTGACACCTATTTTACCTACAGATCTAAGAATGAAAGATGCGATTTTCATCAGTTGTACAGTAAATAATGCAAATATTACATTACTTATTATTTCTTAAATAAAACCAGTAGCCACCCTATGTATATTGTACTGAGAGAATTTCCAAGTATTTCCACACTACACGTGACAATAAAGTATTGTAGCTCTCGGGGATCAGAAAAGCATCCAGTAAGGTTCAATCAACTTTAACTTCATCTAACATGTTATCTTATCTTGAAGAGCATCCCATTCAGGATTACTGTTCTAAAAATGGATTTTTCTCATTATTTGAAACATAGCAACTATGTAATATACGCATGTAACTCTGGATGCCAGCTCAAACAATCTGTTGTCATAAGCATACTTTCCAGAGCTGCAGTTAATTCATTTATTCTAAACTTGCATCTCTTTATCTCTTCTTATCTCATTTATTCTTGAAACTAAAATTGTAAAGAGCATATATATTAGATATATACATAGGATGATCCTTTTAATTAGGTAGTATACAGAAAAAAAATTAACAGTTAAACTTGATGAATATATATTTACTTTAATTAAAAAATTGGAGTTAAGTTTGTTACATTAAAATTAAATTTTAAAATATTTTTAATTTGAAAATGTTGGATAGCTTTATATAATATTAATATTTTTCTTGGATTAACTACCAATTATGTATAAACTATGTAATTCCAATCAAACAAAACTGCTCTCTTTTCGTATAGCAATTTGATTATAATTCTAAATGTAATCAATTAAAAAAATAAAAATAATTTAATCATCTTATGATATAATAAGTTTTCCTTATTGGATTTAAAATATTGAAACATCTCTATTGGTTTTGTAACATCTAAGTGTAATCTTCATTTGTACAACATTATTCCTGTATACATCCTTTGCTAATGATTTAATTATATATATTTATTATTTTTTTCTTCCTTTTTACTGTTTTGATAAGTTGTTCATAACCACAAAAATTCAAAATACTAACTTCAATATTTTCAATTCTACTGAAAATGGACTGTAAAATTTTCCAAAATAAAAGTATTTTAAAAGTATTGGTGAGCCAGTTAAGCGCTCTAAGACTATGAATTTGCATAATGGAGTTAGAACATCTTCCTTGGGACCTAGTCTTTTTTTAGACAGCCAGACTTTGGAAGAAGTTGAATACACCAAGTTTTTGGGAGTTTCAATTGAAGACTAACTGAATTGGAATTATCATGTTGGTAGGTTGTCCTCAACTTCATATTCTAGCCTCTATTTGATATGTAAGGTGGGCCTACTGGGAAATCAAGCTCTATCCCTTATCTGTTATTATGAACATTTTTATTTACATGTAGCTTATGGGGCTCATCTTCTATAAAAAAAATTGGAAAGAATTTTTCTCTTTCAAAAAAAGAGCAGTTTTATATATATTTCTTATAAGACCACACTTGGTTCCTGCCCTGAGTCTAATCACAACAAATTAACAATTCCATCCCTCTTTATTTGAAATAATTTTATTTTCTGTTAAAAATAATTAATTACTGATTCAGATAACAATGAATACAATATTCACCATAAAAGGTTTTGCTTTTTCTCAAGTGCATAGATTAGGTCTTTTCCAAGAAGAAACCTTCATATTTGGGAAAAAGTTTTTAAGAATAATCCCAAAGAAATCTCCCAATTCATTAGTTTAATAAATTCAAGTAGTCATTTAGATTATGGTTGGTTCAAAAGTGTTTTTATAATGTTGTGGAATTTTTGACTGGAAGGTCTGAAAATGAAAATTGTGTAATGGAACAATAATATTGTAAGATGTATTATTATAAGATTGTAAGATAAATACAGTATTGTTTATGTTTCTGTAATGCTTTATGTATAACTTGCTATATCCCATTTTGTGGTCTATATGAACAAATATAATGAATGAAATATCTGTTTTAAATTTGGTAATTATTAATGAAATTACAAAATATTATTTTATAGGAAACTTTTTTTTGGTTTAAAATGATATAAATATTGTTACTGTGCAATGCACATCTAATATTTTGTATATATAAACATATAAATTAAAATCAGTACCTAGTAAATTAATTTATTTCAAACAACCTTGAAAGCTATAAAAATCAAAATATAGGTTTAATTGTGTACATGCTTTCTTCTTAAAATTTCACACACACACACAAGTAAACGTGACCTGTGAGTAATGTGATATTAAAGTTCAGATGTGTTAAACCATTCACTTTAAAAGGGTTGATTCAGATACTGGTCATTATGTAACAGGTTCTAGATTCTATATCCATTGAATTAAGTAAATGTTCATTTTAGCCACTGCAGTTCTTTTTTTTTTTTTGTTAATACATTTTATACATATATGTGTGTTAGTCAAAACTAAATAGTTGTAGGTGACCAGACATTATATATAAGTCAACTCTGAAAATTACTGCTACCCTTTAAAATGTCAAGCACTTGCGTTAGGCTTATTCAGTAAGATTTAGTGTTGCCTTATTCATAGAGTCAAATTTACCATTGCGTATCTGCATACCAAGCCACAGTGATATTGCATATTACTGAATGCAGGTGATATTCAACCATATAAAGTGATACCTTCACTCTTGTTTAGCAAAAGGATTGACTGTATAATAAACATCATTATTATCAGAAAAACTCAGTATTCTCAACATAATTCTTATACCTTAAATCCTTTACATGTACGGCAGCCAATAGAAAAATAATATACAGGAACAAATTTTATCCCCTTTACAAAAAAAAAATAAGTGATATACTGTACATGCCGTAAGTAAGCAGACATAGTGTTAACCACATGGATGTGATGAAGTTTTTGACTGATTATACTTTTTTTTTTGTCTGAAAATAATAAGTATAAAATATAAAATTAAAACAACATATGAGCAAAATTAATTTTTTTTTTCAAATACATAATTATAGTTACATAAAAAATAGGTTTTCTCTGTTAACCAACTTAATTAAAATTTACAGAATATTGGATACAGCAAAAAAAGCTGTTAAACTTGCATCTCTTTGTTTCAATTTTTAATTCTTTATTTTGTGATTAATGATATTGTTGATGAATATTAATGTCAATAACATACTAAAGTTTTCAAAAATGTAAGGCACTATAAATTCTATTTTTTGTATTTATTTTAAAATATGTTAAATTTTATACACCAAATTAATTATACACTCTTCTTAGCTCTGCAGTATAAATTGTACGAAAAACTAAAAATAATTAATTAGTGTGGGTGTAATCTGTAATCTTTAATTCTTTTTTAAATTTGATTTAAGGCTGATTTTATGTTTGTTTTAATGAATATATATTTTTAATGAAATTTATTTACTATACTTACTGTTCAATATAGGATTAAAAATAGAGCATTTTAAAGGTTCTTAGAAAATCAGCTAAGTTTTTCCTGTACAGAAAAAGTACATATCTAGCAGCATATTTTCTTTATCCTTTTTTTTAGTAGCATATCCAAGTTGAGGAAGGGTGTTCGTGTTCTATGTATTATATAGTGGTTTCCTAAGCCTCTTTCCATCATTCCCAACAGTCCTGTTGTGTTTATAATCTTCATTAATGCTTGTTCCCTTTCTTCTTTTTGTTATATCTTCAGTTATTTCTGTTATTAATGAAGTACATAAACATAAGTGTCTATGGATCAGCCCTTGGGATTGTACTATGTCAGCAAATAATTTTTAAATTTGATATTTCTTTTTATCAATGAGTCAGAAATTATAATTGCTACTTACATATTTTATTGTACTATGTACTATGAATTGATATGGAATATGTTGCATTGATTAATATAGTTTTGAGGTTCACTGCAAAAAACTGAGCAGACAGCCTATTTTTTTTTTTTTTTTTAACTTGCGTACAGTGAAATAACATTTGATAAAATTATATATGTGCAATTATATAACTATTTAATAATTTGTTGATGCAGGGAGAATTCTCGATATGGATCGCAATCAGTTATAATGCATAAGTCTATAAATAAACTGGAGAATATTTCATCTCCAGTTGTAACCACATTTATAGAGGATAAGCCTAAAAAAGTGGAAGATTATTCATTTCGATTTGGATCCTTATTGCCTGGCTCAAAGTATCAACCAAAAAATAATGTGGAAAATAAATCAATGTGGCTGCCAACTGGCAGATTTATGTCATTTCAACCATCATTAAATGTATACAAAGTACATAATTATGCTTAAAATATTTATGTTAAAATAATGTTTGCTTATTTATTTGTTATGTTAAAAAGTTAACTTTTTTCAATCAATTTATTATTATAAATTATGTTTTTTTCAAAATGAATAAAATTACAAAACTCAGATTTAATGTATGGTGTTTATTTATTTTATTACCTGAAAATTTTATTTATACATTAGTAAATAATACTGTATGATAACAGAATGTTATATTTCAGTGCATTTAAAAAAAGATTAATAAATAAATATGTTCTCTATCGTAAACATTGCTAGTAATTAAAATTTCAGCTGAAAGATTAGGGGTATTATATAGAATTGTACTGGCTTTGTACATATGGTTGCATGAGGTACTCAATTCATGTTAAAAATAATCTTTTAAAATAATATTAAAATTAATCATTTATTATTACAACTACTTCTACTCGTAAATAACTTTTAAGTATTACCTTAAACCATGTTTTATAAACAACTCAAATTTATTGTGGTAATGTAAGTAAGTATACAAATGACAAACAGGTAAGTATATTGAAGAAGTAAAACAAGCAACAGTCTGAAATCATTCCAAATATAATCATCAGCTGTAATTCAATCTTCCTGTGCTCTGAGAATTTCATTGTAAATCCTCAGAACTCTTGAAAATGTATATGGTAATAATTTTTAATAAAAGTAGTGCATATAAAAAAAGTATATATATGAATAATATAAGTAAATATAATTCTTTTGTATTGCTTCTTATGACAGTTATTTTAAAATTTTTGTGACTATTATTGTATAGCCAGCCCACTGCACTCTTTAGTCAATAAAAAAATGCACTACTTTACCCACCACTCTTAATCTTGATATTCTTTTGGAACTAGTTCATTGAATATGAATTTGTCTGTTGACATTTTACCTTACTTTGTAGCCATCAATTTCCTGGCTGCTACTCCCTTATAGATTTAAGGTATTACAAAATAGTCAGGATATAGTTTACTACCAAAACTCGCAGGGCCCAGAAACCAGTAATTTCCAGTTAGTAAGAGTAATTTGTAATTAAAATTGTAAACAATCTTTGAAACTGATGTGCGAGTGAATCAAATCCAAATTTAGCTAGTGAAATCTTGCATTAAATAAATTTTCAGATTTAATAGTTTTTTAATTTTACTGAGGAAGACAGTAAACTGCATCCCTACAACCTGACTGTTTCTTACCACTATCTCAATCTGAAACGTTATTATCAGCAATGACTCAAACCTAATGCTAATGAGGAGCTGCCAGTAAATACTAAGAAAATCATAATGCCATCAACAGCATATCTTTTCCTTTTTGTTAGTAGGATGAACATAAAAGTCAAACACCTGTAATCAGGACTAATTGGCTAAGGCAGTGTGATCCCTTACAGAAAACCCTTGTTCACCAAAATTTGAATTGGTTGCAGAGCTGACTCTGCACTGCAAAACTTCTTTTATTAAAGAGCCAAAACATAAAATTCAAATAGATTAAAATAAAAAAGGAGGTAAAAATGATTTGATTACTGCTACATGGTATATGTGATCAATGCTTCAACCTAGAAAAAAGCTGAAGATAATAGAAGTGTAGTGTAATTCAGGAAACACATTGCTAGGGCCAGGATAGGCTGAATAAGAAGTATTCTCTGAAGAAAACAGAGACGTATGGAATGGATTTATAATTGTAGAAAGAGCAAGGAAATGTTTGTTAAAAGAATATCCAAATTAACACTGAAAGGAAGGTACAGAAACATAACAGTTTTGATTCATACCCCTACCTAGGATAAATGTGAGTGGAAAAGAACGAAGTTTGAGTTTGAAAGGATTTGCAGTAAAGTCCTGAAATATGACGTGGGTGACTTGATTGGAAAATAAGATTGTCACAGTAAATATTTTCTGCACAAAAACTAGTGAAAATGCCTTGTTGACACAATTATTTGCAGGCAGGAGAATAAGATGGTTAGTAGATGTAATACTCAGTTGACCATAAAAGGGTGCATGTGGGAACTTGGAAAGTTACAGATTCAGAAGTAGTGAGTCAAATAAAATTAGCACATTAGTAGAACATGTGCCAATTAATGCAAGTCATTCATTGTTATATTTATAGTTAGAACTAAAGAGACCAAGGTGCAATTCAGACAATTTCGTGGTATGAGAAAGCTATCTAGGAATGGAGATAGGACAAGGTCAATCCTCTCCTATCTTCTAGGTCTAATTCTGAGAATTAGATGGTACACTGAAAAGCTAAAAATAGACAAACAAAATTTTAGATAGTAGTTAAAGAAGCATTGTCTCATGAAAGATGTGAATGAGGTTTGGTTGAACATAGGGGATGCTATATAATATGCAGCTAAGGAAATTAGTGAGAGAAAATAGGTAAATCATGGGAAGAGTTTGATGATAAATGTCGAGGTAATCAACAGAAAAAAATATTGAAGATAAAAACTGTTTCAAACAAGCACAACCAGAGTATATTGTGAAAAGAGTAAAAGTCAGCAAATGATGCAGGAGGAAAAACAAGAGACCTGAATGAGATTCAAACTTGTGCTGGGAGAATAAGACCAGGAAATTCTACGGAGCAATCAGCAGGATTCGGTAAGATATGAATCTAGTTTAGAAAAGAAGGATAGAAATCTGGTGTAAAAGGACTGGAGGAGATGGTCTTAATCAGAAAGAGGAAATGAGATGATGTAGAGTGGATGTCAGTGGTTAGTGGGCCATCAAGTAAGGAATTTTAACTTGCTATTATGAAACATATAACAAATGCTGGGTGAAGATTAATTAGTGTCATGAGTTATTGAAATCTGCATGGGATCAAACCGATAATAGGATTCAAGCATTGATTAGGAGAATATGAGAGAGGAGAGGATACCAGATGCTTGGAATGATGGAATAATATGCCCAATGTACAAGAAGGATAACAAAAATGAATGTTAACTATTGGGGGATACAGTAATAAACGAACATAATTTTTTTTCAAGCATTCTGAAAGAAATTTGGAGATATATTCTAAAAGATTACTGGTTGTGGCATATTGCTGGTAGAAATATAACAGGTCAAATTGTTACCATCAGACAGATCATGGAAAAATTCTATGACCATGGGATTGACCTTCATTTCATATTCATTGATTCAAACAAGTAATTGAATTACACAAGATAATAAAGGAATCTGACCTAACGGGAAGTATATTTCATAAACCAAGTTAGATATGTGCATTTGCAGATGATGCAATTCTCTCCAGGATGATTAATATTTGAAGAAGAAGGAAAGAGATTAAAGGTAAGCATTTTACTTGGAAAAAGTTAAGACATGATATCAGCTGCATCAGGAAGGAGGTTGTTCAGATCTTTAATGATAGATAAAAAAATGGTTGCTAGAATAACCTCCCTGAGGTTACCTTGGGGCTAATTTGAACTGCTGGATAATGTGAGTGAAATTATGCAGGAATGGATTGAAAGCAGTAGAACCTGAGTTTGTTCAAATAAAGGTATATTATTAGAAACACAAAAATAAAGGCTATATAACTTGGTAAGACCTGTGGTTCCTTATATATCTGCTGTATAGTAGAAACATGTGTAGACACAAACATAAATTGGATGAGAATGTTTGAAAGAAGAATAATGAGTAGGAATTATGGCCCAGTAAATGAAGATGATTGTGGTGAATTAGTAGCGAGATTGATACTTTAAGAGACAGAAAGGTAGAGACAAACTTGAGAGGATGAGCCCTACTAGACTAGACAGAATTATTAAAAGAGAATGATGGGTATATATGGATGGATGGCAAAGACAGTTAATAAGGAAGAATGATCATAGAGGAGCCGAGACTTGCCATGCGCTGCAGCAGATAGAAGAAGAATGTGTTTATTTTAATTAAAAATATATTCTATAGGTTTTCAATGACTTTTGCTCAGGGGGTTAGAAGGAAACAAGAGGTAGAATAGACATGAATTAAATTGTTCTAAAATAATATGAAGTTTTTTTAATAGCACCTAAACCCTGGAAAGTTAAATGGCACTGATGATAATTATTTATTGAAAGATTTCAAATTGTTATTATTTATTTTATACAGCATTTGACTCGCTGCTACATATTGATGGCTCAGAACCAGAGAAATTTATCTTCAAATAAGATAATGAAATAAAGATTATCTTCAAATTTTTAGCCTCTTAGAAGACAACAAAACATAGAATCAATATGTTTGTCTCACCCTTAACAAAATCAGATATTTACTAATGCAAAACTACAAAAAACTAATAAATAGAACAATTTTAAATGCATGAGTATAATTTAAAAAAAATATATATATTTTTTGCCAATACTTTCCTCTGGGTCTCAGCTATCAATATATATTGGAAAGTTAATTTTTATATGAAATGACATTAGAAAAAGGTCCAAGCCCTTGCAGGGAATTAAAAAATCAGCACGCTAATACTACACAAACTAATCAGCTAATTGTTGGGCAATGATGCTGGAGTAATTTTTATCAACTGTAAGTAATAGCTGAAAGATTGAGGTGAAACAACTGTTGGTTTACCAAAAATTGGCAATAAGGTTTTGAATTGTGTTGAAAGGATGTCACAGAAAACATTACAATCACTGTAGGGAGCAGTGGTAAGTAGTGTAGAAATAGGGGAGCGGCGTCAGTTTTGCCCTCCCCTTCCGCGGGGAGCGCTAGTGTCCCCGTCCGCCATGTTGGTTTTTCCCTGACCGGGATGTTTGAAATTCTGCAGGGGTGCCAACTTTGGTAATATGTGTTCACTTTGAATATTATTTATAATAATTAAAGGTTGGTACCGCATTGGAGCACAGCTGTTGTGCACGGCGGTCGGTTTGAATTAAATAAATAAATAATATTTAAAGTTAAAAAAAACCAGGTCGGCTAGGGATCGAACCGAGTCACGGCCGGACGCGACTGACTGACGCCTTAAACCAATCGGATGGAGTGGCTCCCCTAGGCAATGTATAATACTTAAGCTTAATGTCAGTAGCCATCCCCCAGTTTATGAAAAAGACAGAAATCTTTGTGTGGAATTGTGTGCATCACAGTTCCAGCGGCTTGGTGTTTGGATGTTGTGTGCATGCGCACAAAGGAAGCTGCACGTGAGGCTGCAAGGGAGAGAAAGCACTGTCACTCCTGCAGTGCCGACCCTGGCGTGCTGGTGGAAGGTATTTTTTTTCCGTGTGTGTATGGAATGTTCCCTGTTCATTCCCTTTTCTAGTTTAGTCAGTGGAAGGAATAAGAAAGTGGTGATCAGAAGATGGTGGAAAGCAAATCGAAGATGGCTCTTCAATTGCCAAATCTGTCCAGAAACACGGAAGGGCAAAATAGAAGGTAATTAGTAAAAACTAATTATGTATTTGTTTCTGTGTACATAGAAATTTAAATTAAGCACCATTGGACTATAGTGTTTTTAAACAGACATTTTATCTAATAATAAGTTATTATTAAGTTATTATCTAATAATACTAAACAATATTATCTGTATTGACATTTTATAATTTATTTGGTTAAACTGAGTATGGTTTTTAAGCACAATGTACTTAAAACCGTGTATCATATTCTTGAATGTGATAAAGTTAGAAGTAGATTATTATCCTGTGTCCAGCTATTCTAATTGATTCATTTTTTTTTTTTTGGTTCTTTTATTTCACAGAAAATTTTAACCAAGGCCTTGAAAAGTTACACAAAAATATTTTTTGAACAGCACACGCACTAATTTAGCTACAAGCTGCCACTATAAAATAGTCATTCATTTTATGACTCACTTGATGGAGGGAGTATAATAATCTGGTCAACAAAATTTAATTTTTTGTTTGTTAAATGAGAATGAATGGCTGTTTCTTGACGTATTTTTTATGCTGATTTCATATATGTTAATGGATATTTTCTATTGGACTCAGTTTTTGTAATTGAAATTTCTTTTGAAACGAAAATTGAAATTGAAATTTCTTTTGTATGGTGAACGTAATATGACAATAAATTACACGCATTTTTACCTACCTAAAATCTATTTTTTTTGGATTTTCTGCTGTAGAAAATAATAAATCTCACATTAGATTCCAATAGTAGTCAGCTAACATTTTTGGGTTCCATTTTCCCTGGTATCGTGTTTCCATTGTACATATCTTCTGGTGAAAGTATTCCCCATGTTCATCACTGATAGCACAGAGGTTATTAGAAAAAAATCCAAATGTGAATGTAAGAAATGGATTTTGAGTGACATGTTACACTCAAGTTCTTTGTAGTTTTGAAGTTGTTTACTCACAAGTTCTCTGTAGTTATTGGCCTTATGGTTCTCAAGGAAGCTGCTTATCACATTTTGAAATGATTTCCATGCAGCATCCTCCAAGTCATTCAAACATTCTTCAAATACCTTCAAAACTCATTAGTTTTCTTATTTGTGGTCCAGCAAATATATACCTTCCTTTATTTTAACATTGCTTAAATTAGGGAATTTGTTTTTTAGAAACTGAAACCCTACCATTATGATCCATTGCTTTAACAAAATTTTTGAATAAACCTAGCTTAATTTGTAGTGATAGAAGATAAACTTTTTCTGATTTTACTAATATTTGACTGAAAACATTCTTCTCTCCTACAGTCAGTACCTCTCTCTCTGGCCACTGTTCTTTTATGTAATGGTTTTTCCTATCCCTGCTGTTGCACTTGCACAAAAAGCAACAGAACTTAGTGTATCCAAGTTGCAGTCCAAGTAAAAACACTAGTACTTTCAGATCTCCACAAATATCCCATAAATATTTCCCATACTGAATCCTGCTCAATACAAGTTTCATATGACTACTTCATGTGAAGAGCATATGCTAATGGTATTTATTTCCAATGTGAAGTAGAATAGCTTTCAAAAAACTAAGCTTTGACAAGCCAATAAAAAGTCATCATTCGTCATGATGGTACATATGTCGCAAAGCTTCCAGTAAAGATTCGATATCATTACAGTATACTAAGTTTTCGTACTGAGAGACAAAATGTTCAAATTCTGACTGTCTGTTATGAAAAGCAATTATTTTAGTGTTTGGTTGTACAAGATGCCATCCTTTCAGTCTTGATATTTCTGCTTAATTTTTTGATAAATTTAGATCATGAACCAGATCATTTAATTCTGACTGATTAATTAAATGGGGTTCAGAATATCTATTTTCTAAAAAATTTGGATTTCTTTCTTCATCGCTTGATAAGTCAGCACAAGATTTGACATTTTCATCTTCATCTAAGTTCCATGTTTCTGGTGGTACTGGAATTGGAAGCTCTTGGCTATTTGGCACTGGCTGCATGGCAGAGGGTATTTAACATTAAGCCTAGTTTTAGTTGTTATTCCAGATATCTTTATTACACAAAAATAACAGTCTGTGGTGTGACCCTTAGGTTCTCTCCAAACCATTGGAATTGCAAATGGCATGTGACAAGAACCATTTAGCCAACCAGTCAACAATATTACAAAAGAAGCACAGCAAATATGAGGAGCCCAAGATTTATCCTGATCACCTAATTTACATACAAAATACAGTTCATATGATTTTTTTATCAGTGGAGTTATATTTTTTTTCTGAGACTTCAACATTACCTCACTATAGATGCAGCAGAAATTGTTTGGATGATTAATGTGAGGCAATGCGAGGCATTGTTAATACATTACAATAACCAATATTGTTTAAAAAGGAACACTTTATAAACACACTAATTTAATGAACATATAGTTCATGAACATATAGTTGTTTAATATAAACAACTATAAACTATTTGTTTTTGAAATGTGAACGCAAGAAATAATTATAAGTACGCTAAATATTTTTATATAAATTATTGCCCGAAATTAAGCAAAATGAATAAATTTTAATTGTGGAAAGAATTTTGGTATATTTCAAAAAGATGCCCACAAGCGATCTGTGTAGTTAGATTGCGTTACTAACAGGAGAAAATAAATAAATTAAAATTATAATCTATATAATAAATAAATTTATGTAAGTAACTAAATAATTAAATATATGTTTATGTAATAAATAAATCTAAAAGTATAAATATAATCTAACCAAACTTAACCTACGCTCGCAAGTCAAGGTTAGCGAGCGAAGCGAGTGTAGGTTAAGTTTGGTTGGATTATATTTATTATGTAAAGTTAGATTACAATTTTAATTTATTTTCTTCTTTCAGTGGCACCTCTAACTGACTAACTACTGATCGCCTTTCTTTTGCGGGCATCTTCTTGAAAAGTACCAGTATTTTTTCTATTTATGATAATAGCAACCTGCAACACTCTGTATTGCAGATTACTTTGTATCTGAATGAGCCAAATGTTACGAGAAAAGAGTAATATAATGTCCTGTACAGTGACTGTCTGCTTTGTGGAAGCAAGCTTTTATTTTCGTACGTACTATAGTTCTACGTAGTTAAAAATTTTAAATGCAGTTACGTTTGTCTTAGTTATTGCTCTGGTCGATAGGTAGCATTTTCAACTATAATTTTAAAAGTGTAGTATTTTCGGAATTAGCAATTGTCTGATAAAGTTGGAAACTCAATTTTCTGGGAAAAGTTAGTTTTTTTTAATATATTTGCCAATTTTATTAATTTTACCTTTTTAATATTTACCATTAAATTGTTCTGATATTTTCACAGGTTACTGTTACCTAAACTGCATGTGTTCATTGACCAGCTTATCTATTGGGGGTTGTGCGGCCTTTTAACTACAATTAACATGTTTGTCAGTATTAATAAATGCATTGATATTTGCATTGTTAAGGAATATGAATAGGTTAATTTTGGTGAATTGAAACATCGGTTCTGTGACCTAAGGGCAGCAGAGGAATGGCTCAAGATGGTAGTGTTAAAGTCGAATCTGTTGAGGCTCTTACAAAAGAAGCGGATGCTTTAAAAGCAAAACTCGAAGACGAGAGACAAAAGCTAAATGATGTCACACGTAAATACTTAATGTTATTTTTTCTGTAGTATAATTTTTTATATTATTATCTGTATGGTATAGTATTGTAGCTTTTCAAATCTTAGTTTTAAAAACAACTGTTATTTTATATGTAAAATTGGTATGAATTTTTTGTTCGTAATTGTAACATCTTTATTTCGTGAGCGGGTTTTATCATAAATTAGAAGACTGCAGTGATGTACAGTCTGTTTATATACTGAAGTTTATTTCGCTTTGTTGATGGATAGTTTAACCTAAAACTTAATTTATGATCATGAATATTTTTTCCTATAGTAATTCATTCAATAATGTTATAAGCATAGTGAAATTTCATTTAAAAGAGGCTCATTTTGTAAATACAGTGAAATATGCCTTCTGAAGATCTATCAGAAATTATTGCTCGGTTACTTTAGCAGTGCTGTTGCAGATGGTGTTGTTAGTGCTGCTTACTTTGAAGTTTCCACATAACTTGCAGAAATAAATATGTGTTTGGTATTTCATATTCATATCAAGTGTGATGGATTCTTGGCTTTTTCATACTTTGTGCAAAATTTTAATGTTATCTATCTCAGATGGAGTGTTCCAAAGATTGTTATGGTCTTTTTTCTATATATCTGTGGGTGACTGTATCCAATTTATCAATCTAGTATTTAATTATTTTACAGCACTAGCATGTTTTATGTATAACCTACAGCTGTGGTTGCATTTGTTAGTGGATGAGTTGCTAATTCGTCTTATGTATGATTGTGAAAGTAACACAGTAACCTTTCTTATAAACTGGTTTTTATTTTATTCTATGTAGCATGTTAACTGAGTATGTAGGAATTATGTGTGTGTTACAATATTTTTTGTGCTGAGTTTTTCATCAAATCTCTAAGTTGACCTAGGTATATAAACTAAAAAGTATAATGTGGCAAAGGTGAATGTTATAGTTTAGAGTTGTTATAACTTAAAAATAAATGTTTTAGTTTTGCTGGATTTTCCATGTATTTTGAAAGTGTAATTTTTTTATCATATTTAATTGTAGTTGAATGTACTTTGGTCTAGAAAGTTTATTGATCTAATGATTTCGTATTCTACAGTAAATTATAATTCTGGATAGAATTTGATAAATGATTTGTATAAAACATTGTTTTCCATTGTCTTTATGGTTAGCGAGTCCATATTTATAAACAATATGGTTAAAGAAAAAACAAATATATTAAATTAAAAAACAAAACACAAATCAGATGAAGTGTATTACTTGACTGCTTACTAAATGTATATCCAAACTTCAAGAAATTGCCGCCTGCAACAAAACTAATGAAGGTGTAAAAAGGTTTTCAAAATAGTAGTTCTGAAAAATCAGGAAGCATATTATTATTATCATGTAAAACAATCTGACTTGAATTAATGTGAGTTTTAGGTATCTTGGATTAATATAAAAAACTCATGTTACTAGAAATAAATAAAGATAAGTCAGTAATAAATTTAATTAATTAGAAATAATTTGCTGTGATATGATTTTTACATGATCACACATTTCCAGTTATCCACAGTAATAGCATTTATATTAAAATCGTGTGCTCTATTAGCAAGAGTTTCAGTTTTCTCATTTGACTGAAAGAGTCTACTAAGAAAGAATACTACTAAGAATTAAGGAGACATATTTTCATTTACAGCTCAGTATTAGTATTATTCTAATCTAAAATCAGATGCAAGACAATTATATTTTATCAAATTAAAATTTCTTCTACTAACACTAGATAACACAGTAATGCACTGTAGACAATTTTGTATTTTTTATATTAAAATGAACAAGAATTTTCTTTGAAAAACTAGATATTTCATTTTCATTTACTTTCTGCCTACCATTCTGTGTTTTTTTAATGACAAATTTATATATCCCAAAATTGTATTGAGGAATCGCTATAATATTTAATACACATGATTGTGCCAACTTTTCCAAAACATGATTTACCAACTTCGTAGATATTTTCTAATTTCAAAATGGCTAAACATCATTTTTTAATCTTTTATACCTCAGAAATAATTAATTTTATCAAAATAATTTTGTTAGTTAAATGTTAAGCCTTTCATTATAAACAAAAATGGCACTTTATTTTTGAAAATGAGTTTGAAAACAAATGAGTTATAGCAGAAAATTGATATCATTTTCAGCCAGATTTCACCTCTATTGTTATTAAAGTAATTTTAATAAGCCTGAATTCTTTTTATATTTTCATCTCTAAACAATGGCTAATTTAACTTAATATAAATAAACTAATGCATGAAATAGTATTTACTTTGTAAAATAAAAATAAATAAATAAATTTAAAATTACTAGTTAATAATACACTATTTTACATGATCAGCTATGTAAATGACTGAGTGGAGATTATTAATCATTTTAGGAAAAATACAGAATAAATTTAATAGATTATACAATTTTTAATAAATTTAATAGAGTTACAATAAAGTAAAGATTATTTAAATTTGAACAGAACTTAAATAACTACACATTAAATGGACATAAATAATTGAATTCCAGTTTTACTTTAAATCTCCCAGTGAAATCTTCACCAAAAGGACCTTCATTGGTGACAATACTTGTATTAGCTGATGATTTAATGGTTGTCTCACTCTTTCAGAGATCCCAGTATTGCTCTGATCTGTTATAAACGTTTTTTAATTCTCTGCTGAAGATCTTCAACACTGAACTCTGATTTACTGTAAACTGTGTTTTTAGATGTTTGCAAATCTAAAAATCTACTGGATTTAGATCAGGTAATGTTGTGAGTCAAGCTATTGGTTCTATGTGGCTGATGTACCTTTCAGTGGCGTAATCCAATTATGGGGAACATATTTGTGAAGTGTGATTGGCGCATCATCATCCATTAACCACATGTTCCTAGTTACTAGAAGAATTTCAGCCAAGTAATTCAGTATGAAGTTTTCTAGGAAATTGTAATAATTCTGCAGTTCAATTGTGCTGGCAGGAAATATGGATCAACCAGTAAATCTCCAATGATGCAAGCCCAAAAATGTTGGGGAAGAAAATCTTCCCAACAATATTTGTTGTGAAAATTGATTATTCCATTTTGATTGAATCTGACTTCATCATTGAACATTATTGCAAGATATTGAGGATTCTCATCTTCACTGCCACCATATATATATATATATATATGGTAGGATATACATCAAAATATATATATGGCAGGTGGTTCTCTTAAACTGCCATTTCTGTCTGTCTTGAGCCTGTCTTATCCAGTTATTTACCATTATCAGTTTAATTCATTGAAATTGGGCTAAATATCTATTTAATCACTTTACTTGGGCTAAATGTCCATCTCATTTCGGTTTAGTTTCCAACATTCTGACTCCACATCATCAAATCCTGCCTGTTCTCATATCCACTTGTTATTTTTTCTGTCTATCCACTTTATATTACTGTATATATCACCTTCCACTGTTTCTTTTGTAGCAGTGACATTTATGATCCATAAATCAATGCTGGAATGATGTGCTGATTAAGATAACTTATTCCTTATTCCCTAGTTTCCCCAATTTAATTTGCTCATAATAAATTCTAAGACTGGTGTGAACAACTTTGGTGATAAAGGATCATCCTGTTGCACACACTTTTTCATTTTAAATTTGTTGCTATCTCCATTTACCATTACACATACAGTGGCTCATTTATATAGACACACAATGAAATTTCTGAATCTATCTTTCATTCCCATCAATTCCAATCTTAATTTAAGGATTTATAATTTTTTTAGGATTTAATTATCAAAGGCTTTTTCAAAATCTATAAAACCCATAAACAAAGGAATATTGTATTCCTTGGCCTTTTCTGTAACACTTGCATATTATTATTGACAGTTCTATAATGTTTTAGATAGGGAGGAGAGTGGAGTATTTCAAGACGCATAGCGATAGAATCATTGCAATAAGGATAAAATCAAAACCTAAACCGACAACGATTGTTAACGTCTATATGCCTACAAGCGCCCATGATGATGATGAGGTAGAGTGTGTATACGAAAAGGAAAAGATTGATGAAGCAATTAAACACGTAAAAGGAGATGAAAATTTAATAATAGTTGGAGATTGGAATGCAAGCATTGGAAAAGGCAAGGAAGGAAATATAGTGGGTGAATACGGGCTGGGCAAAAGGAATGAAAGAGGGGACCGACTTATAGAGTTTTGCACGAAGTATAATTTAGTAATTGCCAACACCCAATTTAAAAATCATAATAGAAGAATATTATATTTCTTCAGGTTTAAAAACCTGAAGAAAAGGTGTCAGATGAATCGGTGGAATTTAGAGAAGCTTGAGGAAGAGGAGGTAAAGAAGATTTTTGAGGAGGACATCGCAAGAGGTCTGAGTAAAAATGATAAGGTAGAAAATGTAGAAGAAGAATGGGAGAATGTTAAAAAGGAAATTCTTAAATCAGCAGAAGCAAACTTAGGCGGAATAAAGAGAACTGGTAGAAAACCTTGGGTGTCAGACAATATATTGCAGCTGATGGATGAACGTAGAAAATATAAGAATGCTAGTGATAAGAAAGTAAAAGGAACTATCGGCAATTAAGAAATGCTATAAACAGGAAGTGCAAACTGGCGAAAGAAGAGTGGATTAAAGAAAAGTGTTCAGAAGTGGAAAGAGAAATGAACATTGGTAAAATAGACGGAGCATACAGGAAAGTGAAGGAAAATTTCGGGGTACATAAATTAAAATCTAATAATGTGTTAAACAAAGATGGTACACCAATATATAATACGAAAGGTAAAGTCGATAGATGGGTGGAATATATTGAAGAGTTATATGGAGGAAATGAATTAGAAAATTGTGTTATAGAGGAAGTTGAGGAGGATGAAATGGGAGAAACAATACTGAGATCTGAATTTAAGAGAGCATTAAAAGATTTAAATGGCAGAAAGGCTCCTGGAATAGACGGAATACCTGTAGAATTACTGCGGAGTGCAGGTGAGGAAGCGATTGATAGATTATACAAACTGGTGTGTAATATTTATGAAAAAGGGGAATTTCCGTCAGACTTCAAAAAAAGTGTTATAGTCATGATACCAAAGAAAGCAGGGGCAGATAAATGTGAAGAATACAGAACAATTAGTTTAACTAGTCATGCATCAAAAATCTTAACTAGAATTCTATACAGAAGAATTGAGAGGAGAGTGGAAGAAGTGTTAGGAGAAGACCAATTTGGTTTCGGGAAAAGTATAGGGACAAGGGAAGCAATTTTAGGCCTCAGATTAATAGTAGAAGGATGATTAAAGAAAAACAAACCAAAATACTTGGCGTTTATAGACCTAGAAAAGGCATTCGATAATGTAGACTGGAATAAAATGTTCAGCATTTTAAAAAAATTAGGGTTCAAATACAGAGATAGAAGAACAATTGCTAACATGTACAGGAACCAAACAGCAACAGTAACAATTGAAGAACATAAGAAAGAAGCCGTAATAAGAAAGGGAGTCAGACAAGGATGTTCCCTATCTCCGTTACTTTTTAATCTTTACATGGAACTAACAGTTAATGATGTTAAAGAACAATTTAGATTCGGAGTAACAGTACAAGGTGAAAAGATAAAGATGCTATGATTTGCTGATGATATAGTAATTCTAGCCGAGAGTAAAAAGGATTTAGAAGAAACAATGAACGGCATAGATGAAGTCGTATGCAAGAACTATCGCATGAAAATAAACAAGAACAAAACAAAAGTAATGAAATGTAGTAGAAATAACAAAGATGGACCACTGAATGTGAAAATAGGAGGAGAAAAGATTATGGAGGTAGAAGAATTTTGTTATTTGGGAAGTAGAATTACTAAAGGTGGACGAAGCAGGAGCGATATAAACTGCCGAATAGCACAAGCTAAACGAGCCTTCAATAAGAAATATAATTTGTTTACATCAAAAATTAATTTAAATGTCAGGAAAAGATTTCTGAAAGTGTATGTTTGTAGTGTCGCTTTATATGGAAGTGAAACTTGGACAATCGGAGTATCTGAGAAGAAAAGATTAGAAGCTTTTGAAATGTGGTGCTATAGGAGAATGTTAAAAATCAGATGGGTGGATAAAGTGACAAATGAAGAGGTATTGCGGCAAATAGATGAAGAAAGAAGCATTTGGAAAAATATAGTTAAAAGAAGAGACAGACTTATAGGCCACATACTAAGGCATCCTGGAATAGTCGCTTTAATATTGGAAGGACAGGTAGAAGGGAAAAATTGTGTAGGCAGGCCACGTTTGGAATATGTAAAACAAATTTTTAGGGATGTAGGATGTAGAGGATATACTGAAATGAAACGACTAGCACTAGATAGGGAATCTTGGAGAGCTGCATCAAACCAGTCAAATGACTGAAGACAAAAAAAAAAATTTACAAAAACAGCCTCTTCTTGTGGTTACATCTCATCCAGTACATTACTTAATCTCGCATAATTTATTTTTGTGAATAGTATGTAAATATGTGACAAGAGGCTAATAGGTCTGTAGTTTCCTAACATTTTAGCATCTCCCTTCTTATAAAACAATATAATTATTGCTTTATTCCATGCCTCTGGTATCTTGTCCTCTTTCAGTCATAGGTTGAACAATATTGTTAGTGACTTTATAATTTTCATTCCTTCCCTTATCATCTCTACAGCAGTATTGTCTTTTGTTGCTTTCTTATTCTTCATTTCTCTTAAAGCCATCTTTACTTCCCAAAGCTCTATTGGTGCTATCTTGTCTATCTCTCAGCCTTTTGTATTTTTTTGTATTTTCCATGTTTGTCTATTTTACTGAGTCCTTCGCTAAGCATTTGTTCTTCCTTTTGATTTGATATTCTTCCTTTTCTCTTTTAGAGTTATGATCTATAGAATTGCATACTGTATAAAATATATATTACTACCAAACACAGTAACAGAACCTAAAAAACTAATGCCAAAAATTGATTTATGCAGGATCCTGCTTCATCAGTTGGTACAAAATTCCAAAGTTACCTCAAACAAAAACTAAAAATTTAGAAAACCTAAACCCTAATAACCACAACACTTGAACAACATAACTCAATGCCAATAGGAATCATATATATATATATATATATATATATATATATGTATGTATGTATCTATTATATATTTATAATTATTCTATATATTATTTATAGTTATAGCTAATATACTAGTGTTGATGTTTTTTCCTATCACTCTGTTAAGTCTTCTCCATTGCTTCCCAATTACAGTTTTCCCTTACTTGTCTATGATCACTATGATTTAACTGATTTCATACTGACATCAATTTTGTGTTTATAAGAAAGAATATAATCTATTTCAGCTTTTACAATCTGATTTGGACTTACCCAAGTCCATTTTTTTTGTTTGTCTTTTTTGAAAAAGATTTACATTGCCTTTTAATCATGCCTCTCCATGAATTCTGCCATGATATCTCCCCTGGCATTCCTACTTCCTAGGCCATACTTTCCAACAACCTCCTCTAGGTCATTATCTCCCTTCCTTCTCAGTCTTGCATTGAAGCCACCCATCATAATTATTGTGAAATCTGTTTGGTCATTTTTCATTTAATTTTATAATTTGCTGTAGAAATTCTCGATATCCTCTTAATCACATGTAGGTTAATAGATTTGAATAATGTAATTGTACATTTAGGGTTTATGTGTAATATAATATAATCTAATCCTTATATTACTCCTTTATATACTTCAGCATAGTTGATTCTACATCTCTTTTATACTTCAGCACATTTGATTCTACATCTTTGTGAACTGAAAATCGAACACCTTTTCTGCAAACATTATGTTGTTCCTTCCAATGTAGAACATATCCTGACTTCAAGGTGATCAGTTCTTCACTTCTGTTAATTTTGCATAATCCCATTATTTTCCGGTTCATTCCAAACAATTCTCTCTCCAACTCTTCCAGTCTCTCCCGGGTTTTTAGTGACCTTACATTCTAAGTAGCAAGCCATAAATCAAATGTGATATTTGATTTTTTCTTTCCCAGCTCTTCTGTGTTGTCCTGTCTTTGTCCATTTTGGCCTTTCTTTTTTTGTGGTATCACTTTTGAGAGTGTTGAATCTAGTCTTCTGCACTGACCAAGTGAGTAGGAAGATGCAATTCATACCTTTCTGCCAGGTTAGTTTTAGGCGACCCTTAACCTAGGGAACAGATGCCTTTCGTAGTTGCTCCTAACATGGATAAACAGACGCTACGTTATCAGTATCACTACTGGAGACCGTCACAGTGCTTACTAGGCTGTGATCAGTTATATTTTCTTATAAGCTTGGGGCCAAAAGTGAGAATTGAATGTGCGTGGAAACCAGTCTTGCTAAACCAACTAAGGATGTGGCCATCTAGCATAATAAAGGCGCTATACTTTCACACATACCTACACCCCATTACCTGAGGATTAGT
This sequence comes from Lycorma delicatula, assembly GCF_047948215.1. NCBI lineage: Eukaryota > Metazoa > Arthropoda > Insecta > Hemiptera > Fulgoridae > Lycorma > Lycorma delicatula. Next base: position 74,412,917 of record NC_134457.1, on the reverse strand, counting down.
TGTCGGATATTTTTAAATTACTTCATGCTTGACTCATGAGTTGATCATTTTCATTAATTGCTTGCAGTCTGCATATATGATAGATATAATTGTAGGCTTTGTAGAATTTTCCAAACATCTTATATTCAACTTCATCTAACATACAACCCTTCTTATATTTTGCTGTAGAATTTCCCCAGCATATTTCAGTATCGACACTTTCAACTCAAGCATTCTTGTGCTTTGTTTGATCAAGTACCTAGTAGAAAAATTTTTCAATTTCTTTTAAACTTTTGTGCAGAATTATGAAAAACCTTTCACTTGAAAAACCTTTCGTGTCAGTTAGGAAAATGTGTTCTTCAGACTTCAACTCGGTTGTAGTCTACTAGTCATAGTAGATGTATTTCGAAAAAGCTTTAGTTCGAAAGCTTTTCAGTTTGGCTATTTAAATATGAGAATAAATTTCCATTTTCAAAAACTCAATTGTTTGTCAACCAATTTAAAAAAAAAAATACCATTTTGTTTACAGTGAAAGGTTTTATTGTAAACAAAAACATTGTAAACGTACAATACGCTTCATTACAAACATTAGTTAATATTTTATTTTAGATACTGTATTCTGATAAAACTAGCAATTACTGTGATGTGAAGGATTAAAAAAATTGACATGGCTGCCATTTTGATATTGTGAATATGATTAACCAAAATTTTTTATTTATTAGAAGAAGTTTGCACAAACTCGTTTACCAAATATTATAATTTATCAGACCAGTATTGTGGTATAAATTTTTCTTTGAAAACACAAAATGGCAGACAGAAGAAAAAGAAAGGGAAAACTCCCTTTTTTCATATAATATTTTTTTATGGAACATTTTTGTTTATTTTGTTATGAAGAATCCAAATTAATAGTTAGATGCACATTTTTGTTATCCTCAATTAGTGTTTGTATTTTAGAAATTTAGGCTGTGTACTATTAAAAAATAATGAGTACATGTAACAGTGATAATTGCTTTTTGGTACAGATTTTTTTAGTAAATTTTCTATACAGTTATAAATAAAACAATATCACTACCTCATCCAATATTGCATAAAAAAAAATTATGTCTGCACAGGTTTATGGTTGTAGCCCAAACTATTGTTAGTGCATTTTCCTCAAACCAAAGAGTAATTCTAGAATGTGTCATTCATGTTTACATAGCAACAGCTCTATTTCTTGTGTTTACAGTAATCCCCACATTATGTTATTAAATAATTACACAGTAATTTTTTTTGATTATGCTAAAATACACTTACCACAATTTGATTTGTACATTTATTTTGAATTGTAGATGTGGTTGGAGTATTTGAAACGTAGTTTATCAAAATTCAAATTAACATTACTCTTACCATATTTAGAAAGCGAGTCGTATTTTAAAATAGTTAATTACCTTACCAATTATTTTTACCTTCTTTTCTTTCCTTCTTTTATTATTTATTTTATTTTAGTAACTTCACACTAATTCCCAAAATTCCTAATCATTAAAATTTCCTGTTTTACCAATAGGAAATTTCATATTTACATTACCTGTTCATCATTTTTCATATTTTTAAATCTGTTGTGTAGAAATTCAGTTTGATGTTTAAAAAATTTGTAAAAGATACAATAAATTGTCATTTTGTAATTTTAATTACATAAGTTTCATGTGCATTCTACTCCAGCATAATTAACTGATATTTATGTGATTGATAATTTCTGATCTTTCCTTGTGTGATTTGCATTTTACTAACATATTTTTAAAGTTAAGATTTAATTATAATCTTCAAGGCCTTCCTAAAATGCATGAGTAAAATTTTCATAATTTGCAACATAATTATGTGTAGAAAGTACTAATTTCTTTTATTATAAGTATTCTTTTCATGAAAAGTTCTGTCTTTGTTTTTTAAAGATATTAGTTAGATTTTCTTTTAGTAAAAGTGTTGCCAAGAAGTTAATGAACCCGAAATAAGGATGTAAAATCCTTTGATTTTGTCATAAGATTGATAGGTAAAATTTTTCAAATTTGTTAAAGTTTATATTATTAACGCTTTAGAAGTCAGGAAATTTTTAAAGTTTAGTTTTGTTTAATTTGGATTACCATATTTTTTTATCATTCATTTTATTATTTGTGTGGCAGTTTCTATGACTTTATTGCATTCATATTCTTGGCATGCCTAAAAAAAAAAAACCAAAAGTACTTTGCTGAGTTGTTAATCAGTGGGTTGTCCCCAGTATTATCACCTTAGGCCAACAGTCTCTTCCTTTGATTCACAATGAAAGGATATCTACTTTAGATCTGTAAAGCGTGGTTGATTGATGAACTTACATTTATAAAACTATAACAGTTAATCTTTCATTCTATTCTTACAGGTGCTTCTGTAAAGTAGCTCAACAATTTTGAATTATATTATGATTTATATAATTTATGATTGTATTATAATTTTGTGTTGAACAGTAACATTTTTGTATCTGCTTAGTGGCAACAGTTGCTGAGAGATTAGAAGTTATAAATTATTTAAACATTAAACCTAGACGGGTACTCAAGGGACATCAAGCAAAGGTTTTATGTTCTGATTGGTCACCAGATAAAAGGCATATTGTCTCATCTTCACAGGTAGTTTTTTCTTTACATACTAATTTTATAAAATTTATAAAAACTAATCTTTATAAAGAATTTTCGTAGTTAATTTCTATATAAATATTATTCTTTAGTTTACGTGAGGGCGTATTATATTCTTCCTTAGTTAATGTAGCAAAAAGTGGTGTAATAATTAATAAGAATTTCATTTTAGCATAGTGGCTTTACATTGCTGTTAATGAAATAAATAAGGTTTATGTTGGTGATAATTAATTGTATCATTCATGACATTAATATTAATAATTAAAAATTAAATTTTTTTATATTAGTTTTTTTGAATGAAAATCCACTTGAATAATTTATTAGATTATTTACTTTAAAATGTTTTTGGTGAATTGCAATATATTACTAAATTTTGTTTGTTTGTTTTTCTGTTATTTTTCAGTAAATTATTAATGTTTACATTTATTGTTAATAGGATGGTAAAATGATAATTTGGGATGCTTTCACCACCAATAAAGAACATGCAGTTACAATGCCCACCACTTGGGTAATGGCTTGTGCATATGCTCCATCTGGCAATTTGGTTGCGTGTGGGTAAGGGTTTTCTTCTTACTTTTTATGTAAAATATTTAAAACTTGTGACATGTTTTTACAGTTTTATTTATTTCTGATCTAAAATAAAAGGCTCCATTCTGTATTAGTAACTACGCAAAACAATTAGATTCATCTTTCGTACCACAAAATCTTTTAAGAATAAATAGATTTATTAATTGGAGGTATGAAATTATTTCTCATTTACTAGGAGATAGGCTACCGTAGAAGACTAAACGATAATGGAAAAAATCACACTACTATAGTAAGAGACTTTTTTTTTGTTCCCAGTAACCATGAAAACTACTGAACCAGTCATGAAATTTTAACTTCACTTTCTTAAGACCCTCAGAATGTTTACTACAGTTCACACCTCACCAATCTCACTGCTATAATTGTAAATAAAAAAAAAATGTATAAATTAATAACTTTGTATTGACTTCTTCAGAAAGATATTATAAGATTTACTAAAATTAATGTCATTGTCTGTAAAAGATCAGATTATATATATATATATAAACAAATTAGTTTGAAATAGAATTAAAGGGAATGATGACTATTTACAGATTTAACACAGTTTTGATGGTTTGAGGCATATAGCGTTTCAATATTAGTATCAACTTTATTATACTAAGTTTAACATCACTGTCTGATTTGGTGTTAACCCGTGAAAACTCATCCTCACATGACCAAAGTAGCACTTGCATTTTTATTTACTGAACTAAGAAGTTCCATCAAGATAAACCATACACATTATTGGCATAGATTTGATTTCAATTCTGTATTAATACTTTTATAACACTTAGGTGTTGAGATCACAGATAGGAGGAACTTCCAAGGCTACTAGAATTTATGATCATAGACATAATATACACCAGAGCATTCTCAAAAATTGAAATGTGTTCACTTTGTTCAAAATTGGAGTTCAACCTTCAAGAAATATTTTAGGTGACAAATTAGCTTTTGATTATCTGAATTTGAAAGTTATTCAGATAAATAACATGATTAAAATATGTAAACATTGTATTGCCAAAAAATGGAATGATGAAATTCCTGGACTTTGCTGCTGGGATAAAGTAGTTATTGAACAACTTCACTATCCTATCCTCTTGATTTCATTAAAAATTGATTTTTGTGAACACATTTTTTATCTAAACATTTTATTTTTATGCTAAGTCATGAATAGTGATAACTCACAACTCTCAGCAAGAGCAACAACTGACACATAATTACTAAAAAACTATTTTCAGTTTTTTAAGTTCTCTATGCATATATCTTGGGTGGAGCCGTGACAGGGATGCTAGTTAAAAATATCATTTTATATTTATGAATAAGGTGAATTAATTATATACTTTGAAAACCATCTTATGTTATATTATTTCATATTGGTTTATTTTTATTGATTTTGACTTATTGCAAAATGGTCTGTACACTTTTGTTAAGATAATGCTTCAGTGATTACCTTGCAGTGCATGATTAGGAGGAAAACTGATTGACTATCCTTTAACCTGAGACCAAATACACTATTAGAGATTACAGTATCATTGTAGATGTAGGTAAAATCAGTTCTTCCACTGTTTATTTAAAATTTTACACAGTAACTAATTTTAGTGGAACTGTGGATTTGATTTTTCTTCTTGAATTAGCAATTTTTATACTGCTAATTTCTTTTTTTATTTTTATTTTATAATGTTTTGTTTAAACTTTTTGAATTAACATTGTACTACAGTCACAGTAAGAGAAATCCAATTCATTTGCTTTTAATGAGATACTTAGGTTGTCTTGTGTTAGTATATAAAAATACAGGATGACAATGTGCTTAATTGAATTTAACACTGACTTACTGTTATAGCGACTTGTTTATTAAGTTAATTTATGTAATTATAATTCAAGTTTTATTTTATTCCTCATTAATATTGGATAACTATGTTTAGCAATGAAATATATATTGTGGTACAGTAGTTTAATTCAGGTAGCTCCTATGCTAAATGTAATGTATATAAAACTGATGGCTCACAATTTTTATTTTAATTCAGATTTAATGATTTACGTACTTAATAATGTTTATTTTTAGGGGGCTTGATAATAAAGTAACTGTTTATTCACTGAGCTTGGAGGAGGATGTATCAACAAAAAAAAAGACTGTTGGGACGCATACCAGTTATACGTCTTGTTGTACATTTCCTAATTCTGATCAACAGGTATAATTTGATTTTTTTATTTTTGTTTTAATTATTTAATACTAGTGATGTACTTACTGTAAATTATGTACTTATTAGTTTTTAATTTAATAACGCTGGTAATTTATGTTATAAAAGTAAGGAATTAGTTTCTTATTGCCCTGTCTTTGATAAAGAGCGGTTGAAATTACTAAATTATTTTCAGTAAATTAATAGTTTGGTTTGGTTTATATTATTCACTATTAATTTTTTTTGCATTTTAGTTTTACTGATTGATATCAATTTAATGAAAATAGTTTAGTAATTTCAATTGCTCTTTATGTATCATAGTGACATACTATACTACACATACTATGTATATTATGAATATAACAGTTGGCAATTATTTGCAGATGTATGGCTGTAAAACACATCCAAAAAAATTACAATGAAATTGTAAACTGTATGGTAAGAGTCTCGCAGATATCATTTCTTCCGCTCAAAAAATAAAATTTCTGTAATATAAATAAAACTGTTTGTAACAAAATGATACTAATATCAAAAAAGGTAACACTACATTTCTATTATCAAAATCTGTTATTAATTTAGAATTTTGTTAAAAAAATAATACATGTTAAATATATGTAATAGACAATAGATAATAAGCAATGTTTAAGCGTTGCATATAATAAGCAAAAAATTGAAAAATTTGTTACAAAACTCTCACCAGCCCAATTCATTTATATGTAATACATATCACATTTACAGAAATTATACATTTCTTATGATTATTCATTGTTTAATAAATGAAATCGAGCTGGTAAGAGTTTTGTAACAAATTTTTCTATTTTTTGCTTATTATTTGGAACACTTCAACATTGTTTATTATTTGTTATTGTATATCTATTATCTATTTCATATATTTAACATGTATTTTTTTTAAACAAAATTCTAAATTAATAACAGATTTTGGTAATAGAAATCTAGTGTCTTACCTTTTTTGATATCAGTATCATTTTGTTAAAAAGAATTTTATTTATATTACAGAGATTTTTGTTTTTTGAGTGGAAGAAATGATATCTGTGAGACTCTTACTGTACGGTCTACAATTTCAGTGTAATTTTCTTTAGATATCACTGCATTTTGTTAGATTATTCTTTTATTATTTTTTATGAATTACTGATTGTTATCTTATGGATTTATTATTAAAATTTATTGCCTTTCTAAAACCAACAAATATACATTTTTTTTAATTTCTCGGGCAACTTTTTTTGTTGATAGTCATATCATTCAGTTCATACCATATTTTTCCCTTTTCAATAAAACTAGTGTAATGACCTTCACAAATCACAAATATTGATGTAATATTGCACTTATTATTTTGTAAGTGTAACTCCGATTTTTATCGCATCCGTGGACACACTTTTTATATTATTATTAAATGAACTTTTTTTTTTTAAATTTATCCATCAGTTAATTCAAATAGTTTTAATTGTAGAATAAAAATTTTACCAGTCTAATTTATTTCTGTTTTATGTAACAAATCTTTGTTGCCACATTTGCAACACTCTCCTACTGTTCGTGTTTTTTGTGATTTATTAGCAACTATATTCTTTTGTAAACTATTACTTTTATTTTTTTTTTGTAATGAAGTGATGGGAATTAAAAAAATTGTTTTATCTTTAGTACTTTCATTTTCATGAAAGCATTTACTGTTAAACTTTCATTTACATAAAATAATTTACTATTAAAACAAGTAGTAGTATATTTTCTTTTAAATTTTATTATTTCTAGTACATTATCAAGTTTTTGTACATTTGTAAATTCAAAGGTGCCGTTAAGTACTGCTACCTAACAGCGTGATTCGTAAACCCACCTTTTTGAGGGAAAAATGACATATTTGAGTCCAGCGATTCATCAAATAGAAGAAAAAAATTTGTCTAATAAAATTCGAGGTATTTTTTGAAAGTATTCTTTATTACAAATCTAATTGAACTGAAATATAATGTTTTCATGCTTATTTTTTAATTTTTCTTTCAATTTTCATTTCACTTTTATGTTAGAATCTAAAAGTGAACCTAAAACCATGTTTAAAATTGTAAACATAGTTCATTGACTTTGCTGTGCCGTCCAGTTCTGCAGATTCTTACCAGCAAAGTTCTAACGAACTTCTTGATAACAAGCAGGACTTTTCTATTATTTTATAGAAGCAACCTAGCAAAAAAATGAACATTAATTTGATCTATTGTAAAATATTCTAGTTTTCATCTCATAAAAATTGGCCTAGGAGAAATCGGCTTTAAAGAAACTAAAGCTATTATTGCAGGTGTAATACATTTTTTATGAAAATTGATGATTGATTAATTAAAACTTTATACTGGGATTAAAAATAGAGAATGGAATAATTATGCTACCCATTGAAAATTGAGATATTCAAGGGTAGATGTAATTCTCTGATTGATATAAATCAACACGTTAACTATCACTGAAAAATTATTTTCCTGTAAATCCATAATTTCTCCAACAAAATTGATAAACTTATGTCAATATTCTGAAAACATTTATGTGTAGTTATTTATTATTTAACATTTATTTAAATAACAAAAATTAAGAGGTATGTTTTTGATATTTTCAAAAATGAAGATTTTCAAATGGTATAAAAAAATCGTTAATTTTTACATTTCTGTTGAGTTGCATACCAAAAGAATACCCTTTAAAATAAGCTGTAACAGAACTCTACTAATAAAGCAGAGAGCTATGTGTATTTTTGTAGTTAAGTAGCTAACAATTTTGTGTTTTTTATGTTTTTGAAAAATTATTGTAAAAAGATCTGCTGACTCAAATTTTATATTTTTATTAATTTTGTAGATACAACTTTAAAAAAAGCTGACAACACAGTTATAGGACTTTTCCATCACATGGCCTTTTTCTGCTGCATGGATTATACACACAACTTAATTTAAAATATTTTTTGTTTATTTAAATACAATATTTTTTGTTTATTTAATTCCATGTTTCTAACTAAAGCACGTGTGCACATACCTTATTTCATTCGCGTGGGTACGGTACTAGCAACTACTTTAAATAAATTTTTAATTTTAAATATTATTCATTTATTTAATTCTACAATTACCTGTGATGTCAGAACATAGCAGATGAGTACAGCAGTATTATTCGAGCCACTAAGTGAGATGTAGGGTGTGTAAGGGGGTTGGCAGGGTTAAGACCCCACTTTGATGGGGGAACAAATTTGTGGATCCTTCAAGATGCTAATAGAAAAAATTGCAATGAAAAAGACCCACCATACTGCCTTCTACAACGTTCAAAATTATTACTATTTTTTGGAGTGGGGATGCAATTTAGCAAAAAAATGTTACACAAAAGATGTTTTTTTTAGATAATTGTTCACAAATATATTTTTTTTTAAAAATGCAACAAAAATCACCCCTTGTACTGCCTTCTATGACTCTTCAAAGTTAAGACCATTTTTAGGAGTGGAGGTGAAATTTAGAAAAAAATTTTTTACAAAAGTTATTTATTAATATTCACAAAATTATTTAAAAAAATATAACCTTAATTATGCAAAATCTGGAGACGATTTTGTTTTTCGCTCCTGTATCCCCCACCCTATGACCTTTTGAATTGAAAATTTAATAGCATCAATGCCCCTACTATAGAAATGTTATAACCAGGTTTGGTGAAAATCAGTCAAGTAGTTCTGGAGATATAAGGCGATTTATATGCCAACATATATACATACATACGCACATTTTATTGTGGAAACTTTGCCGTCATTTTTAGGTTTTCTGGGCATGTTAGGGGTCAGTTTGTCAAGATTTGGTGAAAATCAGATATGCCCAATTTTGACCGATCACCATATTTTCCCTTCTATATAGCTATAGCTGCTGTACAGATGGGAAAGGAGAAAAGTCCCTGAAATCTAAGACATGGTTTTACATGATTTCAGTAGCAAGCAATCCGTATTTTGTTTATACAGATTCCTTTTCTTATTTTTATAAAATCACAGATTTCTTGGGTGTGTATTTTTTTCAAATGAATTTTTCAACTTTTAATGGTTTTTTTGTAGGCTTCTCCTTATTTAAAAAGCAGACCAGGTAATGTAAAATATTATATTATATATATATTTTTTTTTTAATAATAAAACCGATGTTAAAAATCAGCCAAAATCTGTATATGATGTTCCTTATTGCTGATTTTTTATAACTTTGATAAATTAAATAATATGTTTTGTTTACTTTTTATTTACTAAGTTAATGAATAATTGCACAGAATTTGAAAATGTTGACAGACTTAAGTTTGTAGTATTGATATTACACCTCAGTTTGTAGTAGTGTGCAATTTTGAATATATTCTTATGTTTTTTTAAATGAGCAGAGTTGATGGTGAGCGATTATACCATTGAATGCACTCCAATATTAAATTAGGTCAGTGTATTCTATTTTTCTGATAAATATTGTTATTATTAGATTAAACAAGTTAATGGATTGTGGAAAAGGGTGCACATCTTTATTTATTTTTTCTGATTGAATTTTGTTCTATTTAAGATTTTAACTGGAAGTGGAGATTCAACTTGTGCTCTTTGGGATGTGGAATCTGGTCAGTTGTTACAAAGCTTCCATGGACATGCTAGTGATGTAATGGCGTTAGACTTAGCTCCCTCAGAAACTGGGAACACATTTGTGTCAGGGGTAAGTACTACATATTTTTCTCATCAACCCATTTTGACTGGTTTGATGTATTACTTCATTGTATTTTATTCTGCCCTATTTTTCTTTAACTTTTTACTTGTTATATCTTACATCCTTATATCCTATAAATTTTAACCATTGTCTACCCACATATGACTTGTCTTGTATCAACAAATTGATTGGTTATATTTCATGGTTTATTTTCCTAGAGATGACATCTTTATTATTATATTAGATATCTTTATTATTATTGTGGTTTATTAGTCCTCAATGTCCTAATATTGATGATATTAGACATCCAGTCACTACTGTGATCTATGCATTGTGTAGACATAGTCAAGTTTACTGGTTTATATCAATAATGTTATATTTATTCAAGAGACAACGTATTACCCTTTAAATTGGACTGTAATCTGTGGCCATAATTAGCACACAGCCATAGTTGTTATGGTACATCAGTTATTTTCTGTTTTTCCATTCTTATTTTCATTCAGTTAGGTAAAAACCTCTGAACATGCTAAAATTTTGTTGTCTTTTGTTACTTCTTATTGACACAAAAGAAAACATGTTTGAACTATTTTTTAAATAGAATTGATAATCATTTCTTAAATTCTTTAACCCCTTTCATTAGAGGGGTGAAACTATATTACATATTTTTATATTAAAAACAAATGAGGCAGTTAAAAGTTGAAGAAAATGTTTTATCTTGCATTAAAACAATATGTGAGCATTTGTAATCAGGAAGAATATCTTTAAGTAATATGAACTATGTGGTCTAAATCAGCTTATGTGAAAAATGTAGTAAAAATAGGGTACTTTTCCTTTGACATCAACAAAGTAGTTTTTCCATTTTTGTTATGTATAATCATATTAATTAATTAAAGAAAGAAAGACTTTAAAACAAGCCATAAATCCAGTTTTTGTTTTACTTCTAACTGATGATTTTTTTTTCGTTATCAGTCATTTAACTACTTTAATGATATTTCCCATTCTTTTCTGTTTTCTGTTAATCTTTTAACCACAGTATATTAATATATAGGCTATATTATACTGTATTTCAGTATTTGCTTTCCTCTGTTGTTTTTACCTTTGCCTTTATCTTTTTTATTCTCACTTTTTCGTCTTAAGATCTCTTCATTTAGAAGTTAACTTGCATAATTTTGAAGATTCTCTTGTTATAAATTTCAATGCAAAGGCTTCTATTCTTTCCTGTCTATTTTTCCCCTTGTGCACATTTCACTACCATAAAGTGCTACCCTTCACAAATATTTTCAAAAATCTCTTTAATTCTTTGATCTTCTAACCTAAATATCTGAATATCTAAATATTCTGCTATATATTAGCAGAATATTTAATTCTGCTAATATATAGATATTAGTTCTTAAGATATTCGCAGAATTTTTTTTTTCATGAAAGCTTTCCTTACTTGTACCTGCGTGCTTTTGATTTCTCCATCCTTTGCAATTTTATCTCCTAAATAACAAAATTCTGTAACCTTTTTCTATACTGTTTTCACCTATCTGAATTTAATTCCTTATTATCCTTCTTTTTATTATATTTTATTACTTTTGTTTTACTCTTATTTATCTTCAGATTCAATTTGTCTACTTGGTATTCATGCCAATCAGAATATCTTCTAATAGTTACTGCCAATAAAACAATGTTGGTGAACGTCAACAATTTTATTTTTGCTCCTTGAGTTGATACCTCACTCTCAAATTCGCCCTTCAGTTCAGATTTTAATGCTTTCATATACAGTTTTAAACGCAAAGGGAAGACTACATCCTTGTATTATATCTTTCTGGATCAAAACTAGCTTTTCTACTTTTTTTACTGCTGCCCAATACTTGTGCAGTTTGTATGTATGTTGTTTTCCTTTATTCTTTCTTAAAAACGTTAAAACATTTTATTCCATTCTGTATTGTGAAAAAATCCTGATTTGTAAATACCATATATGTACTCTATTCTTCCTAAGCCTACCTTCAACATTTTTATCTGAGGATTAGAAGTGCCTCACTTTACCCATGTTCTTTCTGAAATGAAGTCTTCATTCAGTACTGCTTCCATCTTATAGTCTATTTACATGTAAGTTATCCTAGTGAGTACATTCAGTGCATGAGATGTTAACAGTATGATGATTTTCATATTTGTCTGCTGGTGCTTTTTTTTGTATTGCCACTACATTTTTGTAGTAGTTTTAACGTTTGTAAAAATACTTTTGAGATAAGGATGTAGAATAATTTTGTATAGATTACATTTGTTGTAGATTACAAATAGTATTATCTAACTTAACTTCATGATTTAAACAATAGGCAACAAATGAGGAATGTCTGATCCATATTAGTAATAACATTTTTTAGTTTTATTCTAATAAAAAGTAATCTGGAGGACTGTTATTACAACATATCACGTCATTACACAGATTTGTCTAAGATATCATAATGAATTTCATAATAAGGTTTATATAATACAGTATCAAGGTAATATAATATATTTATTTTATTACGTATGTATTAACCAGTTGTAGGTATTATTGAAATATCTTCCTCATTTTTCATTTTCTTCAAAGCTTGAATCAGTCCAATGTTAGGATTGATATAACAAGTTGTTATAATCTTTGAATTTTTGTTACTGACCTTTTTTATTTTATTGTAATTGCTTTTGTATTTTTTTTTATGTTGCTCCAATCAAGTTTTAGCCATGGTTTTCCTTGATTCCCATGAAGGAAGAAATTTATTTCTTCCAGATGTTTATATAAAAGTCTATATGAAGATAGTTATTATTCTTTTCCAGTTTTTGTAATAAACTTTTACTACATAAAGAAATATTATTTGCAGCGTACTATGACCTCTCTTCTGATATAATATTTACTTATCTTTTAGCTACTAAGATATATTAACAATGTCAGTTATCATATTGTATGTGTGTGTATGATAATTACATTTGAAATACATTTCATGTATCACAAAGATTTAAAAGTTTTTATGATAAATAAATAAATTGTAGTTTTTATCTTTGTAACATTTCGGCAATGTTTATATCACTATTTGTTATGATAAACAGCATTACTTTGATTGTTTATGAGTACTCCTGAGGTGATAAGGAACTTCTAGGTCTTGTAGCTATATAAAGAAGATTAAGAGTGCCTCTGATAGATTCTTGAGTAGGTACTTTCATCTTATTATTATGAATGTGGAGATTCACTGTTGAAAATTTTTGTCGGAATGAGGCATTTTATACCAAAAAGTATGAATAAAATATATACATATTTTTAATACATTTTTTCTTATTGTAATTAGAGCTGTGATAAGATGGTTCTGATCTGGGATATGCGTACTGGCCAGTGTGTTCAATCATTTGAAGGACATCTCTCAGATATTAACAGCGTTAAATTTCATCCTAGTGGAGATGCTGTAGCTACTGGTTCTGATGATTCTACAGTAAGTTAAAATTTATTCTGTATTAATAGATTTAGGTAATTATGAATTAAATCTTTTTTGTGAAATCAACTTCTTAGTGGTTATTACTAGCCTATTGCTGCTAATAATCAAAAGTATATATCAGTTACTCATTCGGGTGAAGATGTATCAAGCATTATTTGTAAAATGTTATTACTAAAATAAGATGATTTAAGGAACCACTACATCAAATGCAGCTTTAGTCTTTGGGATTTTACTCATATTTTGTTCCTTTCTGTTTTCCAAAATAAAATTGATCTCTGAGATCTTCCAATTGTCGCAAGGCTTTAGAGAACATTCACAGCTTATCATTTTAAATCTAAATTTTGCTATTTGTTATAAATAACTTCTTTAAAATATATATTTTGTGACTTCTTCATGATGAATAACATGTCCAGCTTTCTTATAGAATGTCTGGGATTTCAGATTCTGGTCAAGGTTTTATATATTTATAAAACCTTGACCAGTATATATATTACCTTTTTATAAATATATATATTCTCTAGCCCAAGTTTTAAGTGGATTAAATTAGTTTAAATAAATTCATATATGTTATATATGCAGAGAGACATCCAGAAATAAATGGATTGTTAAAAAATTGTTTTAATAATTTTTACTCACTGAAACTATAATTCTCCTTCAAAATAATTTCCATGTGACTAAATGCTCTTTGTCGCAATGGTTTTCCTACTGCTAAAAACATTTTGGGAATTTCTGAAGAGAACACTGCACAAAGTCTAAGAGCTCTTTTATATGAAGGAAGAAAAAAAAATCTGCATAGAGCAAGGTCAAACAAGTAGAAAGTGTAATGTTCAACAGCCATTGTGATTTTTAACAAAGATTGTTTGATGTATAGTGTTATGGGCATTGATTGTTGTTTTATTTGTGGGTCATTAACCTCAGCACCTAACACAACTTTATAAAGAGTGTGAATCATTCCAAAGTTGGTTCTTCAAACCATGGCACATGTTTACATAATTAGTTTTCTGATCTGTGAGCAACCAAGCCACAAATTTTGCAGCAATGCATTTGATGTTCTAATCATCTTTTAAAATTTTCAGGCAAGACAGCAAAAAAATACAAGTTAATTAACAAATTTCTGTAATAATTTAATGGGATAAATTATTCCAGTACAAACTTTTTCAAGATTTCTTGATTCGCAATTGCTATAGGTTGGGCAGATCTTGTTGATTTTTAAGTTGCATTTGCCGTTGTTTGAAACTGCTTGAAGACTTGTGTTTAATTAAAAAATTTTTCTGTGAAAGTATTTTGGAATCATCTCTATTATTTCTTCAGCCATTTTCTCCAAGAGAAAACAAATTTATTGGAGAGTCTGGTCTTTATGATCGCCCGTCATAAAAATTGCAGAACACATTTAACAAATAACAAAAAGACAACATTGAATACCTTAAAAATAATAAAGAGCAATGCGACTTATCAGAGTCTACCACAAAATACTATAACCTTGCTACCCTAATGGTAGCAATCTAGGTTCTAGTGCAGCTATATCTAGGTTGCATGCCAAGTACAGATTCTGATTATTTGTGGATACCATGTTGAATGAATTGAAAATATGTTGATGCTTGTTGAGCTGCATAATTGTTATTTATGGAGTTCAAAATCTTCGGTTTATTTTTTATTAAAGGATATGTGTGTTTAAAGAACTGGATTATAGGCATATTTATGTAGTATAAATATGTAAAAAAAAAATCTTTATAACCAAATTATGTTTTTTAACATGTGTAATATCATTCAAAAGTATTCTATTATACTATAAACTGAAGTTTTCATATATACATTTTATTAATTAACTTTCACTGCTTGTAACTGTGTTAATAATATGTTGTGTAAGATGTATCTTAGTGTTTTTAATTAGTAACACATGATTTTAAGGAAAATGTTTCATATTTTACATTTTATTATTTGTATTTTACATTTCAAATATATTGTTTTTTTTTGTATACTTTATTTTTTTCAGTGTCGTTTGTTTGATCTTAGAGCTGATAAGGAAGTCGCAGTTTATAGTAAAGAAAGTATTATATTTGGAGCCAATTCAGTGGATTTTTCTGTCAGCGGTAATTTATTTCTATCTATATTTTAAATAAAGATATTTTAATATTTAAAAACAAGATTAATTTTTTCATAGATCTTGTAGAATTTGGAGTTTTTTTTAGAGATTGCTTGAGTTCTGTGTAAATCTTTCTTTTAAGAAGTAAGAAGAGATCTTCTTACTACTTTTTGATCATTGTATTTGTTCAACGTTGTCTGTCTATCTGGTTATTAGTCTACCCCATCCCTTTCAAACTAGTCCATTTGGTGCACTAAATGTAGCATTCACTATGTATCCTGTCATCTGTATTTCTCTATACTTACCACATGATCTGGTATGTTATTGAGTAATATTTTATTTATCACATCTGGATTTCATTCACCAACTCATGGTTTTTCTTTTTTTGTTTGTTGTATTTATTTATTTATTTTCAGTATCTCTCTATACCATAATTTTTATTTTTTATTATAGTGTTTCAAATAATGTAACTTAAAAGTCTGTGTTTCTGGTAGTCATATTCTGTTCATATCATGAATTTTGGTCTTTGTTATATGTAAATCAGTCTGATATATTTAAGGATCCTCACCTCTTAAAGACAAAATCATACTGGACAGTTATACTAATACAACATTTTGTTAATTAATATTTATTTGTTTCCAAGATTTAAAGTTTGCACACTGGAGGTAGATGAATCAGACATAATTTACTATTGTGGAATTGAATATTGGGTAAAATAATGAATATAATTCATTTATATGAATTAACTTAAAAAACAAAAATAATGTTGAGAAAAAATGCTACAGATTCTTTATTTTTAATCCATATACTTAAACAGTAGCGTAGATTAAGAACAGTAGATGTTAACCCCTAGATCTGAAATTGGATTTACACTTCATGAAATGAATGAGTTCTTTGCATTTGTAGTATGCTTATAATAGTGTGGTCAATACAATCTTAAACAGTCACAAATCTGCAAAGACAATGAGAAGCGATTAGTTAATATTGTAGAGTGTAATAAGGTTAATTTTACTATTTTTGTACATTAATGAAGTGTAAAGCTGTTTACTTTAAAGTCAAATGTATTGAAAACAAATTCCATAAAATTTTAATAAGACATTACATAGGTCACCAGAAATGAGATTGGGAAATAAAATAAGACCATCCATGGTTTTTTTACAACTACTATCAACTAACATATAACTCAGACTCAACAACAGTGATTCAGAATGTTTTCATCTTTTTCTAACTATATTTATGACAATCCAGATTTCTTTATACTGATTTGTTTTAATTTTTATTATCATTAAATTAATTTTTATGGCGAGAAAAAAATTTAGTGATTATTTATAAATATTTATCTCTATTTGCAGGACGTCTTTTGTTTGCGGGTTACAATGATTACACTGTTAACGTCTGGGATTCTCTAAAATGTGTTCGGGTCAGCTTATTGTATGGCCATGAAAATAGAGTATCATGTCTTCAAGTTTCTCCAGATGGAACTGCTCTTTCAACTGGAAGTTGGGATTACACTCTTAGGGTAACAGAATTAATAAACAGTTTTCTTGTTTAATGACATTCTTTACATTTTTTATCAGTGCAGTTTAAATATTGATATTTTTTTCAATAAAGATTTTTCATACATCATGAAAAAATCCAAGTGGATTTGGTTACTAAAAGCTGTACAATGATCTGTACATAATACCTCATAATTTCAAACTGTTTGAAAAAGGCAAATATTGGATTTCAGTTAGAGATTATGAAGAGGGAGTTTTAAGAGACCTATAGAAAAAAAATGAAAGTAAAAAAGAATTAAAGAAATATATGTGCTATAACATAAAGGTGCATTTGAAAATTGTGTATAAAGAGATTTATTTATTGAAGAAACAACTGCTGTACAGATGTTGATTACTTAACATAAGCAATTGGATTTATATATATTTTGATTATAGTTTATTGAAAATATCACATTAATTTCTCTTGTTAATATGATTCTCCTTGTAGTGTGACAGTTTTCATCTCCCAAAGTGTTTCTTCTTTATGGGATTAAATTGCACAGAATAAACAAGAAAGTGAGTTCACTTATGTGTATCCTGCCTATTAACTCTACTGCAGTAGAGGGGAGCAGTCGTAGGTATGGATATATATATATATATATATATATACAGGTTGCAGTTATATCTGTTAGGTACAAGAGATTGGTTGTAGGTGATTTGGACATGAGACATAAGGCACTTCTGAAATTTGTACAAAACATTCTCAAAAAACAAAACGCTTCTCTTGATTTGTTTAAAAGAAAATTAGGAAGGGTTTGTTTTCTTTTTAGTTTGTTCACTGAGCTAAGTATACTATCCCATTGCATGTCAAGTCCACCACAATATAAGCTGTTCACTACAGGGACTGACTGCAGTGATTACCAATAGTTATTTTTTTTTTATGTTGGTAGTACTGTCGTGTTGTGTAGATGACATGCGTAGTTTAATTGTTGTTATATCTGTGCAGGTTTGATGCTGCTAGGTTAGTTTCATTATCGCTGCCCTGCCGTTAACCATGGCTGCTCTGCCGTTAACCATGGCTGCCCTGCTCTCTGTTTGCACCAACAAAGAGCAACGTTCAGCGATCTGTTTTTTGTGGTCGGAAGGTCTATCAGGGGCCGAAATTCATCGGAAGACTTTTCGGTACAGTACGGGAACAATGTTACTGCAGTGGAGTATCTACAAATGGATTGAAAAATTCAATAACGGTCGCACAAATGTTACCACGACTAAGGAGCCGGACGACCGTTTACCGCCACAAATGAGGAAAACATTGAGCGTGCATGTGACTTGGTTTTCTTAGACAGACGAGTACTATTGATGAAGTAGCACATCATCTGCCAATTAGTCATAGTTCTGGCTACGAAATCATCCACAACAGACTTGGGTTTCATAAAGTCTGTGCAAGATGGGTCCCAAAATAACTCGCACAGTTGCATAAACAAACGCACTTGGAAATCTGCCAAAAAACATTTGGATTGCCATGGTAACGAACGAGACATCTTAGACAGAATCATCACTGGTGACGAAACATGGAATCATCATTACGAGCCGGAGAGTAAACAGCAGAGTATTGAATAGAAACATCCAAATTTGCCCTGCAAAAAAAAGTTCAAGACCCAATCATCCGCAGGAAAAGTGATGCTTATGGTTTTTTGGGACTCACAAGGCCCAGTACTGGAACATTATGAGGAAAGGGGCCGACAATAAACAGTGCGCATTACAGTGAGATGTTTACTGTCAAGCTGAAGCCTGCAATTCAAAGCAAACGCATAGGACTGTTGTTGAAAGGTGTTATGTTGTTGCATGACATTGTAGCCCGTCCACATACTGTTGCCCACACTGCTGTAACGCTCCAGAAACTCAACTTTGAAGTACTGGCTCATCCTCCCTGTAGTCCTGATCTTGCTCCTTCTGACTACTACTTGTTTGGTCCACTCAAAGAGGCATTATGGGGTGGGGGGGGGGGTCTGATTTACCTCAGACGAAACAGTGAACAGTGAAAGAAGCAGTGCATTTCTGGCTCGCAGCTCAACCGAAAACCTACTTTTATGAGGGCATCAGGAAGCTTTGATGGACCAAGTGCGTTGAAATGCAAGGGGACTATGTTGAAAAATGATGTATATGTAAGTTTCCTATTTATATTACAATAAACTTTATAACTACATTGTGGATAATAATTGACTTACCCTCATGTATAGTGTACTGTAAACTAGTTTACTACTAGGTGATATAAGAATGTTGAGTGAATTTGTTTCTTCCTTATTATGTGGTCATAAAATACTATTAATGTATTTGGAATAAAATACATTTAAGCAATCTAATTAAAGTAACTAGTAAAATTCAGTCAAAATGGTTCCAGTAGGTGCTAATATTATCTCCTTCAGCTTATGATTTGAATAAATCATCAGTGTGCTAGTTTACTAATTAATGAAAGGACATGTTTCATGTTAGTATTAGAATGAAATTTTTTATAAATTTAACCAAATCGGCTAGTATTGCCTCTAAATTTTAATCCTATTTTTCATGTTACATTAATAACATTTTGTATGCCCAAGCAAAGCACATTTTACTTTTTTAAAGTTAATGAGATAAATTCTAACATGAACTCTCTGTTTTACTTTCAGGTTTGGGCTTAAAGAAGATATTTTAATATATATTTATTGCGGTTATACTAGTACATAAGTATGTATGTATGTACTTTGTGTTCAATGGTCGTAGATGCTATCTGAAACTAACCTGTGTGGACCTGTAAGAAGTGTTGAGAGTTGAATGCATTGAATTTAGAGTTGTGTAAGAAGATTGTGATAACAGAAAGGGGTTCTTCTGTGCCTCAACCTGCAGATCCACTGTGGTGAATTCCATTCAGTATATATTTTTTTTAAGTCTTACATATTTTATTGTTTTCTGTTTCTAGTCAGTCTCTATGTCTTAATATTAATTACCAAATTACTGAAGTACCAAAGTAATTTTAAAAAAAATTTTGTGTGATTAACAAGAGATTATCATATAGTAGGAATATCATATTAATGGTTACAATATTATTAGATTTATGATCTTTACTTATACCAACTTTTTTAAGATCGATTAGTTATAAACTAAATGATATATATATATTTTTTTTCTATTTTATAATTCTTTTGTTAATTTTTTAAATGTTTTTGTTTCTATTACTAATTATGTTTACATTAAAAAACAAAAAACAGATATCTAGTTTCTTAATAAAAATTTCACATATTAAAAGTGAAGTAGACAATCTGAAGTATTCTTCCAAAAATAATATTGTTAAACAATAGACTGCATCTCTTATAACCTGATTGTTGTAAAACACCTAGAATATCTTTGCGAATAAGACTGGATTTGAAGGGTGTAAAGTAAGATTCCAAACTATTTCTGTACTCTTACAGTATTTTCCTTAATGAACTTCAGTATCATCTCTATTTCCATCGATGCCACATTGTCTTTATTCCATTTAGTCTTAGTATTTACGTTATTCTTTCTCCTTGCAGCTTTTTCTGATTTGAGAAGTTTTTGATGACTCAGAATGGTAGATGTAATGAAAGAATTAA
The DNA here is from genome assembly GCF_047948215.1 of Lycorma delicatula. Classification (NCBI taxonomy): domain Eukaryota; kingdom Metazoa; phylum Arthropoda; class Insecta; order Hemiptera; family Fulgoridae; genus Lycorma; species Lycorma delicatula. The sequence goes on along the minus strand of NC_134457.1, from coordinate 74,392,273 downwards.
GAAATAGAATATCTCTGGGGAAAGGAATATTAGATTAGGCAAAAGGATTAGATTAGACAGCAAGAAGGGGATCCTGTTTAAACTAAAGATGTTTGTATAATCTTTCTTAGAAAGAAAGAGAGAAGAGAAACACTTAGATAATTTTGAAATGTAGGGTTGTGGAGAAGAATGAAAAAAGCAAATTGGATGGATAAAATGAGAAACGACATAATATCAAAATGAATAAGAGAGGAGTAAGTTATGTGAAGTCTGTAAGAAGAGGTAAATATCTTTGTTGTGATATAGACTTTGTGGAAATTAATTTTGGTGAAGGATTGTGTAGGGGAAAGCAAATGGAAAAAGTACAATTGGGATCCTTATAAACATTCAGAATGTTAGTAGCTGTAAGTAATGAAGAAATATGCTGAGGAACAAGGAAAATAGAGGATACGAATTTAAAACTTCCTGTATGACAAATTAACCAATGAAGTAAAAATGCCTAAGACCCAAGTCACGTTTAATAAATTGGTTCTATAGATCACATATTGTCAGGTTAACATATTCGCTGTTAGTATTTTTTTTAATAAACAGAACCAACCCTATGTTGAATTGATTTTACTTCAAAGATCCTCTACAAAGTCAACTAGATATAATATTATTCATTATTTTCTGGTAAAATTATATTTGTAATGGTATTTCTTTCATGCTGCACCACATGCATCAGCATATAATATGTAGTCGGAAGCATGTTCTACTGACTATTGTTACCATCTTTGTTACCATACAGCTGTATCCTGGAAATGATTAGTACAGTATTTCATAAAAAAGGTTTATTTTAGAAAATATAACATTTATTCTGTATTCCAGTATTATTTTATTGTACGTCAACAAATTTTATGTTTAAATGAAATTTTTATGCTTTCATTATTTATAGAAAAATTTAAAAAAGCATATAGAATAAATTATAATAAATTGCTCATTTTTAATATAAAAATTAGGCTAATTTTTAGGATAAGCAAGAACAATAAAAATAGAAAAAAATTCATACAAAAATTAATACCAAAAATGGTTCTTATTTCATTAGATTTATAAACAAATACAAAAAAAACAGATATAGAAAAAGAAAATAGATGTAAAACTAAAAATGTTACAATAAAAAAAAATCAGCATTACAATTTAATAAAAATATAAAAAATTATCGCTATATTAGGAACATCAAGAGATTAAAAAAACTAAACAAAATATATATAAACTAAAATGCTGAAATAAAGAATAAGTTACACAGTTTAATTTTTAATTAATAAAAAAAAAAAATCTATTGAGGGAATCAACTCCTTTTGTGAAGCAAATCGAAGTATGTAATAAAAGAATAGAACTGAAGTATCAAAAATTTTTCATTTTAAAATATCAGAAGAAACATTAGTTGGCAAATTATGAACGTTGTCATTAATTACGGTAGGCTCTGAAGTATAATGTTGACAGAGTCCTGGCTCTTCTGGACATTGATTGCAACAAGATTGACACTGTAAGTTTTGAATGTTTCTGTGAGTAATGTTTTCAACATTATTTCACAAGTGGATTTCACCTGGAGCCTATGATAATGGTCATGAGATGCTAAAAAGGATTTAAAAATTGCTATTTAAATCGTACAAGGTTAATTTTATTTCCACTGAATTTGTTAAATAGCGGCTATTGATTTACAACATATGAAAAATTTATAAATTTATAAGACAGGAGCAAAACAAAAGCATTTGATCATGATCTGTAAATTCTTATATTTATTGTACATCACAATCTACATGGTATTTTTTTTAAGATCCTTTGCTCTTTTATTTAATACCATCCTCTTTATTTTCACAGCTTTATTCTGGTGAATTAGAATAAACCTCCCTTTTCTCAATACACAGATGCTGTTTCAATTGTATTGCTTTTGCTTCTTCCCCCTTCTTTAATTTTGAATTATTATGTCATTTGGATTTTCTGCACTGTTTACACTGAATATTGGTGCAGTATGTTGCAAAATGAAGAAGTTCTTCAAAAAGTTGTTCACTTGTGTTAAAGTTATCCAAATATGAGTAATTGAAAAAAAACCTAGGCAAAACTGCAAACAAGATTACAGCACAACTTGACCCATTTGCATTATATTATAAAATCAAGACAAAACTATATGTTGTTTGCTATTGGAGTGCATTAAATATTTGATTTACTAGTGTTATACATATCCAGTAGCAAAACCTTAAAATTACCCAACTATCATAAATTACATTAATATATCACCTGTCAGTTGTTCATATTAACAAAATTGTTGCGGTCTTTCAACTTGCTGCTGGCAGTTATTAGTAATTTATGACTATTAATCAATGACATGTAAGATTTTCTAAAAATAAAATAAAATATGAGAGTAACTGGATGCTGGAAGTCTTACTTAATTTCATGATATGCTTAGTTGTTTCTGCTCAAAATATATATGAGAAAACTTTTAAAATTGAATTACTCAATTTTCATCATTATAAAACCAGAAGTAAGTAACATTATTTTGTTTTGTGTAATACTCTTTATTTAGTATAATATACACAGTACAGTACTTTTTAGCAGTTCAGTTTTTAAAAAGATTCAGTAGCTTTTTTTTATAGGACTTATTATCAGTTGATTCATATTCATTATTGTAAAATAAAATATGATTATTTTTACTGGTAGAGTTTGTGCTACTTTAAAATTAGGGCACTATTTAACTGTAGGCATATGTTTATGTTTAGCTTATGATGGTAATGTATATCCTATCTCTACTTAGTTGTTGCATTGTTATTTGCTTGATTTTCATTTTATTACTGCTATATCATTGACTGCTGAAAATGTTCAAACTGGTAACTTATATGTATTACATATAAATTATGGCTATTGTATTTACGAGTTATTTGTTTAAATATTATAGTAAAGCAAATTGCAGGTTGATGTTATTTTAGTGATGAGTCTATAAATAAATAAATATATATAAATTTCTAAAAAAAGAAATAGAAAAAATTGCCAGGATGTAGCTGAATCTCATAATTAAAGGTTTAGATGGAGGTATTGCTTAGCAATGTAGAATCCTTTTTTTCCAATAGTCAGTACATATCTAGCATGTTCATTACCTTCTGTTATCACAAATATGCTCTGTCATGCTGGTATAGTATGGGGGTAATATGTTTTTTACAACACACTGTTTATGTGTGTTGTATTATGTTGCATGCACTGAAAAAGTGTAAAAAAAAAGTATTCATTGTTTACCTAATAGCTTCTAATAATTATTTATCACTAACAGTAATACTATCAGAAAATGTAAATCTGAAGAAACTATTATTGAACAGTTCAGATACTTCATTAGATAATACATTATCAACTTTGTGAATTAAAAATTTTTCATCCTTGGCCATATTACTGGTATTTCATTCTTACAGTATGGTTATTTTTATACTTTGACTGTTAAGTGAATAATTAAAGAATTCTATAATAAATAAGCCAATTCTATTTAATTTAGTTACAAAGGAATGAAATTATATCGTTGCTTCCATACATAAGGATTAAGATTGTTGCACAAATTTTAGCTTTTGTTAGGAATTATGCTTGTAGCACAACAAGATATTGCTGAACCAAAGCTGATATTAAATGTATCGACATACAGCCAATATTTTGTACCCTTTGCAAAATCATTAAAACATAATAATTAGTGGTTCATGTGTAATTATACATGAGTTTTTATCATATACATTTTTTTGTGAGTTTAGTGAGTAATTTACTGTAATTATCTATCAGTTCAAGGGTGGGATATATCCGAACTACTTATCCATCTGCGAAATCACCTTCCAATGGCACATGAGTTTGATTTAAAAGCAGTTCATATTGTTCTATTGTTGATAGTATATAATCTATTTCCTTGCCTGATTGTCAGAAGGATTTTGAAATAACACTAATAAAATAAAAACAGATTAATACAATGAATTGATTACTAAATGCACATGTAAACTATTTACTAATGCAGATAATGCCTCAGCTGTAACAGCCTTAAGTGTTTCTTATATTATTGATTTCTTATTAATGACAAGAATTTAAAACTGTTTTTTAAATCTGATGATAAAAGCTCACAGCACTAATCAGTACAGTAAGGTTGTGAGTGTGCTGGGTTCAAATTTGAATTGTAACAACTATATGAATATATGATTGGATATGCTATAGGAAATTTTTCTAAATGTAAATATAAGAGCATACTGATCAGAGTTAAATAAATTAATTTACAATATTAAAATTAAATATCCTTTATGTTATTGATTTTCTTCAGCCGTTAAAAATACCATTTTCATCTTTCAACCAACAATGAACTAGTTCTAAAGTTCTGGCATGCAAAAAATCTACTCATCTGTTCTTAGGATCTTTCACAGTCTCTTTTGCCCTGGATAGCATGTTACAAGTTTTTTTGGGATATTTAATTTCTCATACTCAATCCAAAGATTAGTCTTGAGCTGCGAGTCTTTTATCTTGTATATTCTGAATTTATGAAATTTTTATCTTTTCTCTATGCTACAAAGGTACCATTACATCTTAAGTAATTAAAGTAGATAAAAATGAGTCTTGTTTCAGCAATGTACCTTTAATTAAATCTTAGATTTTACAGTGTCAAAACTGGATCTTATTAGTTATATTGTCATATATAACCTTTATTCAGAATGCTGTAATCATGAATTAATAATAGCATTTTGCCATAATTAGATTATTTTACATTAGAACACCATTTAACTAATTAATTAGGACCAAGGCTAGTTTTAGTTTGGATGTAAAAATAATTGTATATTTAAATGCAAAAAATATTTTAAAAATACATTATTTATATACACTGCTAGTTAATTTTTCTGTTTATTAATTCAGTACTTGAAGCTGATATTTTTTTAGTGCGTAGTACAGTAGTATACTGTTATACATTAAATATTGTAAAGAACAATAAAAATTACTACTAAATTTTACAACAATTAATAACATAATATTTTTTGAATATATGTGTAGGTTTTAATTTGCTTATACGTATCTGTAATTACTTTTGCATGATCAAAATAGCACTTATTTTTATTTTTTTATTCTGCCCATTTGAATTACTTTCTGTGCAGCTGACTGCATTCATCTATTTTATGTGTGAGTTTATCATGAATGTATTTAGGTTTTTTGAATCGGATATGGAGCTTAACAATTTTGCATTTTCTTGTGTCTATTTCTTACTCTACATGATTCCATAATTTCATTTGTTTTATTTTTCATTCTTGATTAGCTCAAATTCTTTATTGACTTTTTTAAATATATTGTATTTTTTTAAAAGTATTTGTACAATTTATTTAATTGAATGTTACAAATCACTTTACTTCTTATATTGAGTTTGATAGGAAAACTTATAATGCATCGTGCTTTATCATTGGTTGGAAAGTACTGTAGTTTTTGTTAAAATTTCTCAATGATTCAATGTGTAGGTGAAAGAATTGCGGTAAGATAAGATAAAATAACAGAATATTTACTACCTGGTTTATTAATACCTCTAATGCTGTCAACCTTTATCTAATAATTTTTCAAAATGTCATTTATTACAGTTTCATGCAGCCCACAAAGAATTTTAATTATTATAAGATCATGATTACCACTAAGTAACATATATTTAATTAATAACATATTCAGTTTTTTAACATAAAATTTAGTCTATATATTAATAGGGAAAAAGGAAGATTATGTGTCATCCAAATAAATACCCTACAACAATTTTATTTTAATATTTTATTTGTTAATACAATGCTGGTGTACTGTACTTAACAAGATTAACACTATACCATGACATACAACCAGATAGGTTATCCAATGCTTATATCTTAGTAACATAATAAAAAAGGTTCTGTAATGTAAGAATTAAATTTATTGTAAAAATTGCAAGAATATCTTTTAAGCTAAACATGACAAAGTTTAATCATGATGATTATATGTTTTTCTGTGACCTGATTATATAAATTGTAAGGTTGTTAAAAAAAAAAAAATGAAAACAGCCAAAACTGCTAACTAGTTAATAACATTAAACTAGATAAAAATTGTACAGAAGTCTTTAGTTTATTTATCGTTGTTGTTTTTGTTGAATTTAAAAGAGAAGGGGATTATTGCTTGTGTAAAGTATAGCGTGGATTACTTTAATAAATGTGTATTCTCCTTGTACCTCATTAGGTAGAAAAAGGATAAGAAATTTTATTTTAAAACATAGATATGTTTTGACCAAGTAGTGTTTACACAATTATTAAAAAAAACAAATTGGTTTTCTGTTATTCATTATAGTGTTTCTTCCTTATTAGGTGTTTTATGATATACATTGAAACCTCAATAATTCAAAACCCAATGGACAATTAAAAAATTTTGAATTAACAACTAGTACAACAAAATCCCTATTACCAACCTAACCTAACTTGTATGACCTAACCTAATGCATATATGAAATAGGTTTCCTTTTTGTAAGGTAACGTGTTTTATTTAATTTAACATGCAAAAAAAATAATAGAACAACTTTTCATCCATGATCACAAATGTAGTAAAGGATATACTGGCAAGTTTGCTCCAATTTTCTGTTTCGCTTGTACTATATTGTCTTCATCATTCTCTTCATAATCATTACTTCTGATTCATTACTATGAATAGGATGTTACGTCCTATTTGTTGACTGAATGTGTTATATATGTATAATACAGAATCAAGCTTTATCAAAAGTTTGAAATGGAGTTAATATCATGCAGTTATTATCACTTGTTTATTTACTTACATGCAGTTAATATCATTTGATTTGCATCTAACAAATTAATAGTTGTAATTGACTTCTGTTATTGTCTTATTTACTGAGCGTTTGCGATAACAATATTTCAGGTTTCGTGACACCTTGGCCATCGGTTGACACACAGTCAACCATATTCAGTGAAAAAATTGAAGTTTGATTGCGTTTAAGTTAGTAGGAGAAGGTTGTGCAAGACAGTTGTCAGTGAATAAAATGGCTTTTCTTTTCTGCAAAATTAATTTTTTATCCAGTTTCTGAACCCAATTTTCAAAGCACGGAATTACTGTGCGATTTGCAGTGTACTCAACTGGTCATGATTTTACATATTTAAAACAGTGTGGATGTGTAGATTTGCCAATCATTAGAAAAGGAAGCTTTTTTGTACAATCTGTTCGCACAAACTAAAATGGTAACTTGTTCTTTATTGAGTATATTCTTTTAACTGCTGAGAAAGTTTACCTTTCCAGTGATGAAAATCCTCTTGAACTATGAATGCTCTTTCTCCAAAAATACTCTTTAAAAGAAATTCCATTCCGTTCAGTAAATCTTTCAAACCATCCAGTGCTGGCCTTAAATTTATTGTTTCCTATCAGTTTAGCAAATTCTCTTTGACTTTAGACCAAATAACCAAACTACTTAACCATCACAGCTTCTTACATCTGTAAACCATGACATATGTGGAAATTCAGGCCCCCTTTGTCTTTTCTTCAGTCCATTTCCACTATAGTTATTTTCCATAATCTTATTCTTGTTTCTTAAGTAGATTAAGGACAATGATAGTAGAGGACGATGTAGATGAAGGAATTTCATATTCATTTGCCACATCAGACTTTGTTCTTCCTCCACTTTTAACTGCTTTAATAATTTCAGATTTTTCTTTCAAAGTTATTTATAATCATATATTTATATGATCAACATTTATATTTAACTGATCATATATTTATGATCAGTTGTCGTGCCAATTAACAAATTGCAAAACAATTAAAAAAATTAATGCTGTAAACAAACTGAGAAAAACAGTAAAACACTACTAAGCAAAGAAGGAACAGTAAACAAAGATTACAAAATATAGATGAACATGGTACAACATATTCATCTGTATTCTGTAACCAACATTTTATAAGTGCATTACAGAATGTTTTAGTATGTGGTATACAAGATTGATGAGGATGAATATTTCTTCAAATTTGTGAGTTTTTCAAATTTTGAATTATCAAGGTTTCACTGTAGTGTAAAAATTTACATTGTTATTAAAGATATAAACATATGTTATATATTTATCATAACTGTTAAGTTTCATAATATTTATTATAAAGTTCATCCTACATAAAGGACATTTTTTAACTTTTTAAATAATTATGTCATTTAATAATTTATTCACATACTTACATTTATTTTAAGTTTTTGTTACAGTATTGCTTTAAATTTAAGATGTATTTTTTACTTGGAAATTTAGATGATACTACTGGCTTGGATTTTACTTGCTAGTATTATGTTTACTTTTTACAGTTTTGTATCATTACTTTATGAAAAAATATATGCATCTACCCACTGCCCATTCTCCTGGTTACATATTTAAAGAAGAAAGAAGTATACGTATACAAGCATATGCATGTTCGCCCCAACTAAAATGCTTACTTGTTCTTTGTTGAGTATATTCTTTTAACTGCTGAGGAAGTTTACCTTTACAGTGATGAAAATCCTCATGAACTATAGATGCTCTTTCTCCAAAAATACTGTTTAAAAGAAATTCCATTCCTTTCATACTGTTATAATGCACTCTTGGAGGTTCACAATAACAGTATGGGATATCGTCAACAAAAGTGATCCTTATCTATTTTTAGGAGGATTTTCTAGGTCATGTATGTTCCAGTTAGCTCTCATTGCTACATTGTAATCATTTGTCTGGTATTATCAAATCTGATGGTCGCAACTTACCATCTTTGAAGCCAGAGGCTGTCCTTTTTTTTATTCACCACATTTTGCCTTAGACTGTAGAACGACAATAACTGATGTTTTTCTGCTACTGTTCTGCTGCAAACCCAAATCTTGTGGCATGCTGAACTAGGAATTTAGATTTTACCTGTCTTAGCAAACTGGCAATACCACTCTAAGAACAGTCTATATTGTTGACAGCACATGATATGCCTGTCTGTGGATGTCGAGGATGATCAGTCTTATCACATGCAGCTATCTAGTTGTCAATCTGTTGGGTAAGGTTAGATTGTTACAGATCCAATTAATTAATTTTTTAAAATCCAAATATAGAGCCTTGGTCTGGCCCAATGGTGATATATGACAGCACCTGATTATTTAATATGAATTGTGCAAATATTTTGGTAGTAAATGTTTTTACCCAGTGACCAAAGATAATACTGGTAACACAGAGCACATAAATGTAATTACTTATAAACCTTTACGTGGATTTGGGCATTTAAAATGGATTCTGGTGCAACACAAAATAGCTGCCATTGTATTTGATCAGTGATAATACTGATCAATAACATATCAGTAAATTAATCTTAATTTTAATCTGTTATAAGATGCAACCCAGTTTTATAACTAAACATACATCTTGAGTTTAAAGCAACCTAATATTTTATTCCATTTCAGTGTAAAATTAATGGTTGTCCTTTATTACTATATCATCTGAGTTTTTGTGTAATATTATAATTGTTTTTAAAGATTGTTTTGTATTGAATATTGTTGCTTGCTAGTTTTTTCTTGGAATTCTATTTACTGTTGTACTAGTGTTGTTGATAAAGAAATTATTTCTTTGCTAAGAGATTTTGGCTAATTTTGTTATCTACTTTTATTTAGGCTATTTAACGCACATTACAGTTATACACTGTTAAGTTTAGTATTGTTTTATCAACACATTTATGTTGAAATATTACTTTTATATTTATTGATCTGATGAAAGTGAATTATTAAACTTTGAGTACTGAATGCACTGGTTAGGAGTTAGTTTTACAAACCCACCGGGTTGGTCTAGTGGTTAACGCGTCTTCCCAAATCAGCTGATTTGGAAGTCGAGAGTTACAGCGTTCAAGTCCTAGTAAAGCCAGTTATTTTTACACGGATTTGAATACTAGATCGTGGATACCGGTGCTCTTTGGTGGTTGGGTTTCAATTAACCACACATCTCAGGAATGGTCGAACTGAGAATGTACAAGACTACACTTCAGTTACACTCATACATATCATCCTCATTCATCCTCTGAAGAATTATCTAAACGGTAGTTACCGGAGGCTAAACAGGAAAAAGAAAAGGAGTTAGTTTTACAAAGGAAGAATGTTTTTTAAATATGTTGTTTTTACAATTTTGTTTTTTTTATTTTAAAATTACTTTTATTTACCAGCATAATATGTTTTATTGTATTATTTGGTGTTTTTTTAAAGTGAATTTTTAAAAAATTAATTTGATACATATTGTTAATAATTTACATAAATAAAATATGTGTTACAGTATTAGTCTGTTTTAATTTATTTTTAATTTCCTTCATTTATGTATAAAAGATATTATTGATTTAATTCTGTTGATTAAATGATAACAATAAGTTTGTGAAATAAATAAACTGGAATTTCAGAAGCCTGGAGGATTGATTTTTTTTTAGAAATAGCAGCTTTTTTCTACATAACACCCCGAGTTAAATTTACATAACTGTTTTGTTTTTCTGTTAAATCTCTACTTTATTTTCTATTTATTTTTACATAATAATTTGTTCTATTTAATGGTAATTTAGATCAATTCATTATTTATTATTAGTCAAATTACCAAAATAAATTTCCCCCTTGTTTTAAGTCGGCTAATCCATACTTGAATCTCTTCTAAAATCAGTACATTGTTGTTTAACACCTTATGAGCTTGCTACAGTCCTTCCTTATATTAAACACTGTATTGTAAATTTTTTTTTAATTTGAGATTCTTAAATATGTGATAGATGTAGGCTTCTTTTTTCAGATATTTTCCTTAACAGTGAATATGAAATAGTTTTAGATTGAACCCCATTAAAAATGAGTAAATATTTATAGGTAATTTGTCAAGGCAAATAAAAAATTTATGACTGACCATCTTCAAAGGGCTTATAACAACCCTATGTTGATAGGAGCTGTCAGTGGTTTGCTATTAGTTTTAAATTACTGATAAATAATTTGGCAGTTAGCATTTTATAAAACACAAACTAATTTGCTGGTATTAGTGATTTGATTCCTGAATAAATTTTCTTACTTTTATTACCATTATTTCTTTATTGTTCTGGAGACTACTAAGACAAAAATCTTCTACAAATAAAAAGATCTTTAATTTAAAATTTCAGGTTATTTTACAAAGTCCCTTTTGTGATCATTTATTGTTTACTTCTGTTGTACAATTTTTTCTGTGAAGGATTTGCAAAATTTCAGGTAACATGCAAAGTAAAAGTACGGTGAAACTATTTAACAACAAAATCCTGGTTATGTTAAAGTATTACTACTGTGTTTAGATACTTTGTTATTTTTACACACATTCATTTTGAAATTATCTTATGGTTGTTTTATCATCCAGATCAGTGTGTGTGTCTGCCCCATTTTTTTTTTTTATAAGGATTGTATTGGCAGTCAGTTTTTCTTTTTTTAGTATAAAAACTAGATTTTTTTAGAAATAGCTGGCTTGAAAATTTTTACCATATTTTAATAGAATATTTCAATCCATTTTTGAGATAGGAATTTATGTTAAAAAAAAATCAAGATAAATAGAAAACATTATTTTTGAACGTATATTTTTTTATTCCTTCCTAAATGTTTCATTCATTGATTTAATGTAAATTGATAACATTAAATAATAAAATATATACAAATGTAATACTATCTAATATTAAACAAAATAAATTCACAGAAGAGATTTTTTGAATTGTAATTAAACATTTTCCCAGATAGAGTTTCTCATGTTACTTATGTAGAGTATATGATAATTGTTTTCATTAACTAAACATGTATTACTAAGCAATTTTCAAACGTGGCACAATGCAATATTTTCTGAAATTCATATAGGTGTGAGTAAATTAAACATGTCCATCTCATATTTATGACTTCTACACAGTTGCCGGGAGTAATTCAGACGCAGATATGGTACACAAACCAGACCTTAGTTCTAATGTTAGTAATAATTGTATAATATCAATTTATATATTTTTTTTTTGTCTTCAGTCATTTGACTGGTTTGATGCAGCTCTCCAAGATTCCCTATCCAGTGCTAGTCGTTTCATTTCAGTATACCCTCTACATCCTACATCCCTAACAATTTGTTTTATATATTCCAAATGTGGCTTGCCTACACAATTTTTTCCTTCTACCTATCCTTCCAATATTAAAGCAACTATTCCAGGATGTCTTAGTATGTGGCCTATAAGTCTGGCCTAAGTTCTTGCGTAGGACTTCATCTATGCCGTTCATTGTTTCTTCTAAATCCTTTTTACTCTCGGCTAGAATTACTATATCATCAGCAAATCGTAGCATCTTTATCTTTTCACGAGTAAATTGTTCTTTAACATCATTAACTGCTAGTTCCATGTAAAGATTAAAAAGTAACGGAGATAGGGAACATCCTTGTCGGACTCCCTTTCTTATTACGGCTTCTTTCTTATGTTCTTCAATTATTACTGTTGCTGTTTGGTTCCTGTACATGTTAGCAATTGTTCTTCTATCTCTGTATTTGAACCCTAATTTTTTTAAAATGCTGAACATTTTATTCCAGTCTACATTATCGAATGCCTTTTCTAGGTCTATAAACGCCAAGTATGTTGGTTTGTTTTTCTTTAATCTTCCTTCTACTATTAATCTGAGGCCTAAAATTGCTTCCCTTGTCCCTATACTTTTCCTGAAACCAAATTGGTATTCTCCTAACACTTCTTCCACTCTCCTCTCAATTCTTCTGTATAGAATTCTAGTTAAGATTTTTGATGCATGACTAGTTAAACTAATTGTTCTGTATTCTTCACATTTATCTGCCCCTGCTTTCTTTGGTATCATGAGTAACACTTTTTTTGAAGTCTGATGGAAATTCCCCTTTTTCATAAATATTACACACCAGTTTGTATAATCTATCAATCGCTTCATCACCTGCACTGCGCAGTAATTCTACAGGTATTCAGTCTTTTCTTGGAAAAAAAGCAGCTGGAGTTTTCCATTGCTTTCAGCTACGCAGTATTCAGAGGATTGAGTGATGTTGATATGGCCGTTTGTCATTCTGACTCACGCCCTTAACAACTACTGAAAGAGCTGCTGCCCTCTTTCAGGAATCATTCCTTAGTCTGGCTCTCAACAGATACCTCTCCGATATGGTTGCACCTTTGGTCCAGCTACTCTGTATCCCTGAGCACTCAAGCCCCCTCACCAACGGCAAGGTCTCATGATTCATAGAGGAGGATCAATTTATATATATATATCAATAATTATATTAATATAAGTGGACATATTTTTATTATTACAGTTTTAGTGATGTTTTATTTTTTGTATATTTCTTGAAAATAAATAAAAATATCTGAGAAAGATAAAAAAAAAAAAAACCATAAATTTATTATGTTGATAAAATTTTTTTTTAGAATATGTTATTTCATTTTAGTTTTGTTATCAATTTTAATAAAAATAAAATTATAAAAGTGTGTGTGTATGAACCACAAATGTGAATTTTTATACAGTTCTTGATATCAGTTTTTTATGTTATCAGGAATTTTTCCTGTAAAAAAAAACATGGTTTTGAAGAAGAATTTAAATTCTTTGACAGATACTGGGAAAAAAGTGCTTACATTTTTATCATCAATTGGGAATAGTCAGTAGTATCATTTTCATGAATGTTGCACTGAGAGAATATGGTATTTTCAGTGTTTGATCTAAAGGTTGGAATTAGCTGTAGACAAAAATGGACTACATCTTAAAACATTCAAACATTATGAAATTATCAAAACACAACTATATAAAAACAAATACTCATATCTGTTAAACTTTCTGACCCAATTCTAAATATGTGTATTCTTAACTTAAGTAAACAGCTAGTAATATTTTAACATTGGTTGATGCCAGAGTAATAAACAGCAACAGCATTAATTAATTAAGATGGCTGCAAATATTATAAGAGTTTTTTTAAAGAGTTATATTAAATTAATTTGATTCAGTTTGTCACTAAACATGAATAATTTTACATAATATATAGTTTTAATATGCAGTATGGTGCAAGTTTGAATAACCTCAAAGACCCTTTTAGCATTTAAGTTAATTAAAAATTGATTATTTAATTGATTAAATTGATTATTTGAGTGATGCCTAACAGACAAACCTTTTCATTTCAAGTTTACAGATTTATTAGGAAAGAAGGTACTAACATGAACAATTATTAGTAAAAAAGGCTGTAAATTTTTGCATTATGGCAGCTTTAGCTTTGGTGATTGCCTTCTATTAATTTTTTTTTCTTTTGAGGTATAACAAAACTTAAAAAGTTTTTTAAATTGTTTCCTGGTGGATCATGCATGGTTAATTTCAGCAAAACAGAAATTCAAATTTGACTGCCGTCTGAAATTATTTCAGGTCAAAAGAAATCAGCGATATAATTCAATCTTACTGCTAACTGGGGTTTTATATGTAAATTTTTTTTTAGGCAGGTTTATATTTATTAGATTTTTTTTTAATGATTGTAGCATAGAATGAAAAGTAGCAATAGCTTAATTAGTTTGTTGCAAGAATTGTCATATAAATTCATAATGATTTAAGCAAAAATTCTTAGTTAATCAGTAATTCTCTCAAGATCAACAGATCTTGAAAAAACATAACTTTTTTATTAACATAAGAAAATAATATTTTATCTTCTACTGAATTTTAAATGTATGCTTGGGTATTGGTTTGCTTGCCACTTCTCCCACCATCACCCCATTTGGTTGCCCTTAAGCATAAGCCTGAATGTTTATTCAGCCTCGAAACAGGTTAGCAACCTGTGTCCTAACTAGCTCCTAGAGCTAACCTAAAAGCGTGGTACCATATACCAATCACTTGGCATGTCCCACCGCCCACTTGTCATATATCACTAAAATGGGAAGGCGCACCCTATCAACTACTAAAACATATATGACTATCAGTAATTAAATTTATCTCGTCAAAGACAGCAAGTCACTGCCACACCTAGGCCGCTGAATGCCAGCAAGTACCTGTCCACCATTAAAGCACTTGGAGCCTTAATCTGGCTGGTAGCCGGCCATATTTCTCGGTTAGCTTCCTACAGCAGCATAGTAGGAGTCTTTTCCCTTAGGCAAGCTACTGATGTCGGTTGAACAAAGCAACCACATCAAGGAACTCCCACACAGTCCGACAATGCAGCTCTCACCACATTGACTTGCCGCATGTGAGTGGCCAATTTTCCCCTTGACCTCTTAAGTTTCAGGGTTTTTTGAGTTCTGGACCCCCCAAGAACTGGGCAGTCGAACATCATGTGTTCGTTTAACTGGACCTCCCCGCAAATGCACAGCTCATCAGCTGCCAGGTGTTACCAAAACAAATATTGGTTTAAATTTACGTGGTTGGAGAGCACTCAGGCTCCCATTGCACTTAAAATTGAAGGAGAGGCATACCATCCCCCCAGATCCTGTATAAATCTATACAAGGACCTTCCCTAAGTCGTGGTGTGCCATTCTTGCTGCCATGCTTCCATCGTGAGGCTGTAAAGCCTCCTCCGCAGGCGAGAGATTGGCAATTGTTAGAAATTTAGAACTGGCGCATTGAGATCACCGTTCCACTCCGGTACTTGCCCGGTCGAAACCACATCCCAAATACCTCGGCCTCACTGCCTTTTCGCAATTTCCACATGGCCGCCCAAACTTTCACGACTAAATTGATTGGGAGAGTCTTTCTCAATACAGTGATAGCCTCATAGGAGGTTGTTTTAAAACACCAGTGCATACAATTACGGCTCTACGCTGGGCACTCCTTAAATTTTGAATACGTGCTCGATTTCTTTCCAACCTTTGCGCCCAAATGGATGCCACGTAAGAGGTCATATTTTTGAAGACACCTTGATACACCGTGTACAAATGACGACCCGATAGCCTGTAATCCTTTTGAGCAATGCTCCTAAGCTTGTGCATCATAGAGATGGTGTCCGCTGCTTCTTGCCTAATGTGGTTGCTAAACAGCAACTTCTCATCAAACATATCTGAATGTGAATTGTCATCAAACATATATAATATATTTATGGTTAATCAATTTTGCAATAAAATTATTAAAAAA
Organism: Lycorma delicatula; assembly: GCF_047948215.1. NCBI lineage: Eukaryota > Metazoa > Arthropoda > Insecta > Hemiptera > Fulgoridae > Lycorma > Lycorma delicatula. The sequence continues at coordinate 74,376,228 of NC_134457.1, read as the reverse complement.
AGAAATATTTGGCAAAAATTGAATTTTATAAGAAATTTACAGAATTATATACATAGCACATGTTAATGGCTGTATTTGCATCTACACTTATAAATCATATGGAGATAACTGGTTTCCATATGACTTTCTGAGGTTTTAGTTAATTTTTTATCCTAGTTAACATAATCTATTATTTACAAAATTTAAATTACCATCTTATCACCACCACAGAAATTACTAATCACAGAAAAAAAAATATTGCTAAAAAGAAAGAAGTGGGGATCATGTCAAAGTTTGTATAATATAAGTAATAACCATGAACTTATTTTTTACCATCAATTTGAATTTTTTAGTTTGATTTGAAAATAAATAAAATTATAAGCAGTTTTAGAAATTGATTATTTCCTTTATTAAACAACTGCAGGCTATTCATCCAAATACAACTGATATGAAATAAATTTTCGTTAGCTTGTGAAAAATTTCAAGCCTTGACTGAATTGAATCTAAAACCTACCAGATGAAGGGCAATGCTACATCTTTGCCACAGAGGCCGACAGTTGCAAGGAATTGTAGCAGTTATGCTATTTACTCTACTGAAATGGTGGTGTTAATTAGCTTTAAAAGTGTCTTTGGAGGGATAATTAGAATGTAATTTAAAAATGAGTTATTTAATTTTAAAGTGTTATATTTCATCCTTCTTTATTTAATTATAAATTAAAATAGCTAAATGTAATGTTTTGCTAATAGTAATATTGAGAAACTTGACAGAATAATTTACATAGCGCATGTTAATGGCTATATTTGCATCTACACTGATAAACCATACATTGTGGAAAAATCACTTAATGTGTTTGTTTTTCATATTTTAGTTTAAAACACATATAGTGATACAATTTACATAAAACTAATTAAGGCAATGAACATTCATATGTAATTATCAAAACGTTATTTATCAAAGTTATTGTGCTATAAAAATTTCAAATTAAATGTACAAGATTACACAGCATAATAATAAAACATATACAATTAAAAACTGGAATCCAGGAGAAACAAATTAAATTCCGGTTATTTAGTAAATATTATATTGTGTAATTTGGTTGTATATTTGCCTACAGATACAAAAATAAATGAAAGCACCATGTTCTACATTTGAATCAATCATAGCAGTTTACTGCATATAAATGGAACATAACATATGAAAGTTATACTCAACAATATCAAAAATATGATTCCAAATGAACTAACAACGTAACTTGATCAGGATAAATAAAAAGTAAAAATTGGTTTTTAAAAACTGATTATTAATTTTGATATATTTCCTTAGATGAAGTGCAAAAATTGTTATAAAATTTTCTTGTGCATTGTACATATTTAAAATTGATTTTTTTCTTATATTTGGTGGGTGCCTTTTTTAAATACTAAAGGCAACTTTTTCGTCTCTAAAATTAATATTAAATATTTTAGTTTGAAACTTTTATTGGATTTGATTTAAAGACCAGCATTAGAACGAAATTTTTACGTAACAAAAAGATAAAGGCTCCTTTAAGCATACGCGTGAATCAACATCGGTTGAGTAGCTGATAAGATAAATAAATTAGTCATTACTATCTAGTGAATAGTATTTATTGACATACTAGCAACTTCGATTAGCTAACTTTAGTTGAAATAATGGTTTGTGGAAAAAAAACCTTGTTATAATTAACGTTCGGCACGGAGTAATTCTGCCGGTTGTATAAACGCGAGTTAGATGTTGTGGCTTGTAGGGGGAAGCTAAATCAATTTTTTCGTGCTGGAGAGGCGCGGCCCGATGTTGCTCCCGCTGCCAACAGATAGCGCAGAGATCGGCCGGTCAGAGACCAACAGTGTTCAGTTGAGCTCTGGAGAATTTTGAGTGTTGTTGTGTATATGTCTGTTTCCGGCAGCGAGCTGCTGGAAATGGGCAGGCTCAGCTGAGATAAGGGTTAATTAGTCTGGCATATTGTAATTTTTTTGTAGCTGACTGACGTAGTGTGTCTATAAGACGATAGACGTGTTATGACGGTTGTGTGTGAGTGTTGTGTACAGTGCGCGAGATGAGTGGTAAACCCCTATGTATTATCTGATTTCGTTTATCGGATTGTAATCTGTCGTGCGCTCGGCTGGTCCGAGTTTCTCGGTCCGTTAAAAGACCGGCTTCGTCACGTTTAAGAAAGCAGGCCGGAAAATGGGGTGTGCTATGTCTGCGGAAGAGAGGGCCGCCCTCGCCCGCAGCAAGAAGATCGAAAAGGACTTAAAAGAGGATGGTATACAAGCAGCCAAAGATATCAAGTTGTTACTTTTGGGTATGTAATTAATATCACTCGTTAAATTTTATTTAGTACTTACTACGACTAGTGTAATTATTTTCGGATTAATTTTACTTAGAGGATTTTGTTACTACAGTAATTTGTTATCGGTAATAAAAAAATAAATAAATAAAAATAGATGGAACTTTTCAAAAATTATCTTTTTCGTTTTTGCAAAAATATTACCAACAGTTGACATCCGGACAGGGATTGGGGAGCCAGCGTTCGATATGCTGGGCGGGGTTATGCGCATGTGAGTTCGGTCTCGATGCGATACGAGGAACTACAGTATTGCAACAATTCTTTGACTATATTAGATAATAAATTTAAACATTTCATCCGAGTATAATTTGCTTTTTAAAAATAATACAATGCAAAATTTACTGCGAAATTTAACTTTTTATCCTGCGTAAAATATAAGGTCGGTTGGATGTAAGGGTTGTGATTTATTGCAATTTTTTTTCTTAATGGCGACCATTGATAACTCGAACGACCCTTATTAGACACGCTACTTGATAAATTCATTATTCAGAATAAATGACAAAGTGACTGAATGAAAGAGTTTCCCTTTAAATTCTTGATTGGCTACATTGTATATTGGTAAAACGTTTTGTTTTTCTTACAGTTTAAAATCTTTGCCGTCTTTGAATTCGTAAGTCCTATTTATATACATTGATACAAACCTTTTTTTTATTTGACTTAAAAACTTTAGTTTTTAAATCAAATAAAGAAATTTTTTTGTTACATGCTGCGTGTCAAACCCTTAAACTATTTTAAAACGTAAAAATCATTCTTTTTAATCTTATCAGCAGTAACCGTAATGAGAAATATGGTTATCTTTATAAATCAGTCGCTTGACGTGAATTAAATTATTTTTTATTTCATCTGTGGTTAACTAAATTTTTATAATATAATGTCCGTAGAAACGCGTCTCAGTTTCAGCGTTTTATGGATTGTATTCTATAAGCCTTGAAACTTTATTTTCTGTTATATTCTCGAAAATTATTTATTTATGTAAAATAGATTTTTCGATTACAAGTCTAATTGTGTTATTTACTACTGTTCCCTTTTAATTCATGTTTAGATAATTCAGTATTATTTTTCTTAATAAAGTTGTTTAATACAATTAATTTTTAAGTCGCAACAAATATGGTCATTAGCGGCTATGTTAGTTCGACTCGTTATAAAAATTTCCAAACCATAGCCGAGAATCGAGACAGCGACATTAGGTTTACCGGGATGCAAGCCTGGCGTCTGTGGCATATCGGCTGTCAACAGATTATTGATTTATCGTCTGTGGTTGTTGAGTGAGGTATTCTGAGTGAATTTAGTGCAGACAGATTTTTCAAAGGATTCTTGCCTACCTATAAAAAATAAATATCACAAGGGACTAGCTGAATTTTTTTTTTTTCATTTACATTTCCCTAATATTTTTTTGTGTAATTATTTCCGATTTTTTTTTTAATCCAATATTCATTGTTTCATCACAGTGGCTGTAATTGGGCGGTTACCTTGAAATTACTTAAAAAAGAAAATTATTTAACGAAAGTAATGAAAATGAAACAAGAGGTAATTTTAATAAACATAAATTCCGTAATTTAACAATCCTAACGAAACATACTTACATATAAATTTATTTCTATAGGTGATTGAATGTCTACTTTTTGAGCAATGTATATTAATTGCTTTTTTATAATATATAAAAATTGCATTTTGTCACATTTAAAAAGTATTACAAGTAGGTATTTTAAAAGGAAATTTCTGATATTCTACTACATTCTTCAAATTCTTTCTTTTGTTGTCAATTTATTTCAATTTCTTATATTCCTTATTCGGCAGCTATATTTAACAATTATATATATATTATATTTATTTACTGTGATTAAATTGTCTCAACAGACAAGTTCATTTTTGTGTATTGTTAGAGCACTTTTATGTTAGCAATGGATGTAATAGATTTTCCTCTTTTATCATTCTTGATATGGTTGTTTATATTTGACAGTATTTGCGAAAATACGTAATCGTTCTAACTAACGATAGAAATATTGAAAGAATATTTTATATTGATTAAAAAATAAAATTATTAGAAAATTATACTTAGTCATTCGATGTGAATGTTAATCATATTTAGTTTGATACTCGACTTCCGTAAGCTTTCTAAAAGTGGAATATAACTTCCTTCCTGAAGTTCTAATATTGGCTTTATAGGATAATGACTTGTTTTAATAAAATAATTATTGAATGTTTTTTATTTATTAAATCGACCAGGATCTTTAGTTATTCTTCAATTTAGAAAGTGTCCTAATACGGCGATTTATTTTTCGTTTTCTGCTTCAGTTTATTTAAAGTACAAAACAAATTTTGAAAAAATTTGTTTTAATTTAATCAGTGCGAACATATTTTTGTGTTACTTGTAAGATATATTTTTATATGGTATAGATATTTACAATCACAGTTTTTGCATGCTGTAGTATTTGTTAAATTAGACAAGGTTTTATATATGTATTTTTATAATATAGATATAAATGAACATTCATTCGTTTGCATTGACATTCACATAAAACTTAATACCAGCTGGACCGATTTGAATGACTATTTTTATAAGTTTTTTATTAAAATTTGAGAATGATAAAACAGCGTAATCTTTCACCTATAGTATTTTGAGTCTGTTGAGTACATGAATAATTTTCTTGAAATAAAAACTAAATTTATTTTTATTCATATATATATATATATATATATATATATATATATATATATATATATATGTACTAGTTCCCACGTCGCAGCTTCGTCCGCGCTGAATGGTTACTTGCGTTTCCCGTGGCGATCCATCTTTATATTTTGTTTTTTAGTCAAGTAACCGGAGGCAAGTGCAGCCAATCACACATACAGTAACGATGGCAGTGACTGTGTTGGTTGAGCCACAGCGCCGTATACCTTGGCACCCCTTAAAAAAATGGGGATTAAAAAACACCGAAAATGGTTTTTAAATATTTTTCTGAAGATATTTGCAAGCCCAAATTTACTGAATAACTCATTTACTATAGTCTGGATTGGGAAAATTTTCAATCATTGTTCAACATTTTTTTATCTTTCTTTATCCCGTTTCAAGGTCGAATTTCAAAAATCTAGAAATTGATTTATTGACACGAAGATTACACTTACCAAAAGTCAGGTTAAAGTTTGAGCTTCAACCAGAAAATCTCTATTACTATATATATATATATATATGTAGTATATTTTGAAAATATACTTTTTTCAACGTTTTTTGAGGAAATATATATATATATAAAACCTCAGTTACGCCAAGAAAAATGGGTAAACATGGATTGGTTGCGATTGATAGGGTAGTTTTTTTGTTTAACTGAACAAACAAAAACCCTCTTCCTCTTATATAATAGTATAGATTTTATTAAATATTATCAATATCTAATATTATCACGATATTCTTTCATCAAAATCGGGTAACTATTTTATTTTATTGTACGGTTTTCATAGATAGGCGATAAATGTAACTTTTCTTAGATTTCTATCCATAAATAGATACATAAATTAGGTCACAATTTAGGCTATAAAAATTGTTGAAATGTGTTTTTATTTTTAATCTTATCTTTCTGTTCTGTATACAACTAAAAAACTGGATTTTGATTTGCAGCATTTGTTATTTAATTGCAAATATTTATCCTCATTATCTCAATCTATGTTTGTACGGGATTAAGCATGAACGACATAACCTGTTTTAACGAAATTTAAAGAATGAATTTATTTTAACTGGTCGTAGAAATTTACATGATTGAATCTTAGCAATGTCTTTTCTTATAACTTGAAATATCTATTATTAGACAGCCCTCTTCTGGTGAAAAATATAATTGGCATTATTCGCTCAGTATACACTAAAAATAAAAAAAAACGAAAGAATATAACAAAAATTAAATTCGGATGTTAATTTTTTTAATTTACCCTCTTCAGAATGCATTTTTTTTTTGGAAAAAATGTAAGTTATTGAAATTAAAGCTAATAGAATTTGTATGTAACTTTCACTTAAATGTTTTTGAAATTTCAAACGAGGGCTCTTTTTTCCGCGTTGTGGGTAGTATTTTGTGTTTTACATGTTTTTGATGATATTAATAAAACGGACAAGAATTAAGATGAAATAAATTTAAACATTTTTCGTACAAAATATATATATTTTTAAAAAATAAAATTTAGTTCCTGTAGAAACGTATTTTGTGTTTTACATGTTTTTGATGATATTAATAAAAGGGACAAGAATTAAGATGAAATAAATTTAAACATTTTTCGTACAAAATATATATATTTTTAAAAAATAAAATTTAGTTCCTGTAGAAACGGTGGATAACTCAACTTTTTTTAATTAACCTAATTTATTCAAAGTATTATTCATCCAGCATTTATTACTTTTTAAAATTTTTGTTTTAATCTTACTTTCCACTAAAAACACGTTTTTTTTATCTTGGAGAAGGAGTTTTATTTCCTTATTGAGTTATAGAAGTTTATATAATGCATTGTTTCACACAAAAAGGGATACATTTATTAGTCTCTTTACAATATTTATTCCAGTCTTTCTTATGAGGGAGATGGGTATAAATCACTGGAAGTACAAGAAACAGCCATTTTTTAGTCTTACTTTTTCTGAGAGTAATGATGTTAAAGAATAATTATGATACAGCCATTTCCTATATTGAATACAGTTGTAGTGTCACATATAGGGCTTAACATTACCTGCATTTCGTCGGGTATGGTTTACTGGTATGCGACTGTGTATATACCTAAATGAAGAACGGTATAGGGATCCATTTCTACACTCCTAATTTCGTTTAGGGAATCATTTTATTTTTTAGAACGAGTATTCCATTTTTTGGAGTTATTTGTCACACGTGGAGGAGGTTTTTCTGGTGGTCGATCTCTCTCTTAATTATTTTTGGATTACCTAAATGGAAAATTTTTTTAGCAAAAAATTCATTATCTCTTATGGCAATTTGGAAATATCTTTTAATTCCTTGATATTGGATTGTTATAACGTTATGTAGGTTGATACCAATCGGATGATGGAAGTGTTTTTATGCGAAACATTACGAAATTGGTCGGGAAATTTGCGGTAATAGAACATAATACGAATTAGATTACCGTAATTTGATACCGTTTTGCAAATGAAAATGAAGGTTACTTCCGTGGCGTAAGTGGTAGCATCTCGGCCTTTCATCTGGAGTTCCCGGGTTCGAATCCCGGTCAAGCATTATGGCAGTTTTCACACGCTACAAAAATTGCCATTCATCTCATTCTCTGAAGTAATATCTAAACGGTGGTCCCGTTCAATAAATGAAGATTGGTTAATAATGTTTTCTTGAATCGTTTTTATATATTTTTTTTTTATAAAAACATGTAAAAACTCCATTTTTCCTTTCATTATAATTTATAATCTTATCTTTTAATCGATTTGCTGGCATTTGCGCATGATCGTCATGTCATAGAGATTTATTAAATATATTTATTATCGTAGTAGATATATTTCAGTCTTTATAGAATTAAAAACTTAATGTTTTTACAACAGTTGTCGGGTAATTAAGTATGGTAATTACAATAATAATAATTATTATTATAATTTCCTGTCAGATTCTATGACTGAAAGGTATAAGTGAGTTGTAGATTACTTACTGTTAAAAGACCTGTAATATTTATGTATGTGTAGTCAGTCCCTAACTGAGGGAAATAATTCACAAGTAAAATCCATTGTTTGCATCCCTTCGGAAATGTCTAGAACTTTTAAAAGAAAGTTTTTTATCTAGTTTAAAAAAAATAAAAAGTAGAACTCCGTATAAAGTTTATTATAAGTTTTCTTAAAAATGAAATTGGCTTATTAATTTAGTTTCAAAATATTGAGTATTAGCAGACAATTTTTTAGAAGGAAATTAATACATTTTGTGATTATGATTGTTAAAATAATAAGTAATTGCAGTGGATTTAAAATATCTTTATTTATTAGAAGCATAATTTATGCGGATTTTTTGTTGATAGTACTAAAAATAAACAGAGTATATTTATGTTAAATGTCCATATATGTATATTTAAAAGTAATATTGTGGTCTAATTACAGCAATGAACTTTATTCTATTAGATTTAAAAATATTTAATTTATTTCATTTCTAGAAGAATTATCGTTACAAATTGTATAATTTTTTGTGAAAGAAATTATATTATTAGAACAGTTGATTATCATGTTCTGGTTTTTATTAAAAGATGTCTGAGTTATACTGAATTTGGACAAATTACAACGTACCCATAAGAAAAAAAATTGAATTTCGGTCATATAAGAAGTTTCTTTTTTTATCCCTAATGTGTACATTGCAATTTGTTCAATTAGTGAACGATAAGCAACCCCTTATGCCCAATGTGATGAGGATGACTTATGACATGTAAATGAGGTATAGTCTTACACAGACTCAAGTTGACCATTTCTAAGATGTGGTTAATTGAATTCTAGCCACCAAAGTACACCACTATCCGTTATCTAGTTTTTTCTTTTTCTGTTTAGCCTCCGGAACCACCGTAAGGTATTACTTAAGAGGATGATATGTGTAAATGTAAATGAAGTGAAGTCTTGCACACTCTCAGGTCGGTCATTCCCGGAATGTATAGTTAATTGAAGCCCGATCACCAAAGAACACCGGTATCCACGATCTAGTATTCAGATCCGTATAAAAGTAACTTTCTTTACTAGGATTTGAAACTCTCGACTACGAAATCAGCTGATTTGAATTGTTTAGTATTCAGATCTGTATAAAAGTAACTAATTTTAACTAGGATTTGAACCTCAGAACTGTCGACTTCAAAAATCAATTGTTTAATTGATTTGCGATGAGTGGTTAACCACTAGACCAGCCTGGTCTAATGGTTTAGAGCAGCCTGAAAGAAAAATTATTATTGATGGCTTACAAATTTTCACCAACTTTTATTTTTACTTCTTTCGTTTTACACAAATTTAATTATTTGTGGAAAATATACAGTAGAGCTCCCTCTATGAATCATGAGATCTTGCCGATGGTGAGGGGGCTTGAGTGCTCAGTGGTAAAGAGTAGTTGGACCGAAGGTGCAACCATATTGTAGAGGTATCTATTGAGAGCCAGACTAAAGAATGATTCCTGAAAGAGGGCATCCCAACCCACCTTGTGACATTACCAGTCGCCACACCACCGCCTCCGTTCTAGCTCTGAGGGGCTTTACGGGAGGTAGTCTTTAGACCCTCTAACTGATTACATCTCACAGTCATCAGCCAGGCTGCTGCCCTGAAAGAGGGCAGCAGCTCTTTCAGTAGTTGTTAAGGGCGTAGGTCTTCTGAGTACTGCGCAGCTGAAAGCAATGGAAAATTACGGCTGGTTTTTTTACCAAGAAAAAAATGTAGCTCTCTGCATTTTCATGTAAAAAAGATGGAGGCGCCTTCCTTGGTAAAATATTCCGGAGGTAAACTAGTTCCCCGTTCAGATCTTCGGGTGGAGACTACCAAGGCAGGGGTCACCAGAAAATTAAAAAGTAACATTTAACGAGTTGGACCGTGGAATGTTAGAAGTCTGAAAAAGGTTGGCAGGTTAGAAAATTAAAAGAGGGAAATGGATAGGTTAAATGTAAATGTAGTAGGAATTAGCGAGGTTCGGTGGGAAGAGGAAAACGACTTTTAGTCAGGTGATTTTAGGATAATTAACTCAGCGTCAAATAAAGGGGGTCCAGGAGTATGTTTCGTAATGAACAAAATGATAGGGAAGAGAGTAGATTATTTCAAAAAGCTTAGCGATAGAATCATTGTAATAAGGATAAAATCAAAACCTAAGTCGACAACTATTGTTAACATCTATATGGCTACAAGTGCCCATGATAATGATGAGGTAGATTGTGTATACGAAGAAATTAAACAGATAAAGGGGGATGAAAACTTAATAATAGTTGGAGATTGGAATGTAAGAATAGGAAATGGCAAGGAAGGAAATATTGTGTGGGTGGTAATATAGTAATTCTAACTGAGAGTAAAAAAGATTTAGAAGAAACAATGAATGGTATGGATGAAGTCATACGCAAGAACTACCGCATGAAAATAAACAAGAACAAAACGAAAGTAATGAAATGTAGTAGAAATAATGTAGATGGACCATTGAATATAAAAATAGGACGAGAAAAGATTATGGAGGTAGAAGAATTTTATTTGGGAAATAGAATTAGAATTACTGAAGATGAACGAAGCAGGAGTGATATACAATTCCGAACACAGGTGTAACGAGCTTTCAGTCAGAAATATAATTTGTTTATATTAAAGATTAATTTAATCGTCAGGAAACCATTTTTGAAAGTACGAATATATGTTTGGAGTCTAGCTTTATATGGAAGTGAAACTTGGACGATCGGAGCATCTGAGAAGAAAAGATTAGAAGCTTTTGAAATGTGATGTTATAGGAGAATGTTAAAAATCAGATGGGTGGATAAAGTGACAAATGAAGAGGTGTTGCGGCAAATCGATGAAAAAAGAAGCATTTGGAAAAATATAGTTAAAAGAAGAGACAGACGTATAGGCCTCATATTAAGGCATCCTGGAATAGTCGCTTTGATATTGGAAGGACAGATAGGAAAAATTGTGCAGGCATGCAACATTTGGAATATGTAAAAAAAAAATGTTAGGGATGTAGGTTGTAGGGCTTATTCCGAAATGAAACGACTGGCACTAGATAGGGAATCTTGGAGAGCTGCATCAAACCAGTCAAATGACTGAAAACAAAAAAAAAATACAGAAAAGACTGATTTTGTAGTATATTTTTACCCTCATCATTGATTAAATGTTATATTAAAAAGAAGTGTATATGACATTATACTCGTTTTTTATCGGTTGGTAGTATCTTTATTTACAAAGTATTCATTGAATAAGATGAAACAGATGTTCAAATATTTTTTTATCGGCATACTTTTATATCACCTTTTAACTAGATAGTATAATATTTTTCTCAAGAGAAAACTCACGTCTTTTTTATGCTCATTTTTTTAACATTTTTGTCCTTTTTCCTTAACAAAACAAACTTAAAAGTGAAGAAATTATATTTAAAAAAAGATTCTTCCGCAACTCTGTGCAAGATGATCCATTTTAAGTTATTTTATTTTACATAATATTTCTTTGTATAGTTTTGCTCAAGAAATATACAAGATTTCAATTAAATGAGAAAACTAAAAGAGGTATAATTAAATTATTATAACCTTAATTTGATGAAATAATTAAAAATAACTAGTAACGTACAAGTATCAAGTTTAAAGTTATTCACCACTGTGACTCTGCATAAACGCGTATGAAAAATACAAAAATTAATATAACCTCAAATTGAGGTTATCTGTTGTCGACTTCAAGTTGAGCGTAACCAAAGGGCGACTCAACTTACACCAGATTTTCACATGCACAACTTCAGATACACTGCTACAGCATATTTAAATTTCAATGAATTTTTGTAGTAGTTTTGGAGATTTTCGAACCACAAATTTTATACATAGACATACATATACATATATTAAACAATATTTCGTGAGTGATTCACAATCAACGCTAGCAATAACTACTGAAGATAAATTGATGGAAATTTGGATGTACGTTTTTCTTACAGTGTAAGTGGATATTAAGAAAGGATTTTTTTAAATTCCGAGTTTAAAGGATTAAAATGGATTAACATTGAATTTTACTTTTTTTTTTAATTTCTCTAACAAATGAAGATATCAACTGGATTTTTGGTGTGCATAATCTTCATGTCAATATCCAAAAATCAATAACTAGATTTTTCAAAATTTGACCTTGAAAGGAGTGAAGAAAGGTAAAAAACTTTTGAAGAGTGATTGAAAATTTTCCCCGTTTTCCGAATATACTAAAAAAGATATTCATTCGATTTGCGCTTGCAAATAAATATCAGATAAATATCTAAAAATCATTTTTGGGTTTTATGAATTTCGATTTTTAAGGGGTGCGATGGTATAGGGCGCGGCGGGTCAACCAACACCGCCATTGCCACTCTTACAGCTAACTCCCGATTATCCGCGATAATAACTGGGAAAGAGGATCGCGGATAATCCAAAATCATTGCAAAATCGCGATTGATGCAAAAACTATATTTAATAATGTAATACCTGTTAAAATGATCTAATGCACTACTATATCAAGGTATAACGGAAAATATTAAAATAAAATACAGTACTACATCACACTATTACGTTCCTGGTAAAAGTAATATCCAGAAGTTTATTCAAAATAGGTATTGACAACAGATTTTCATTATCATTAATATTGTACGTAAATATATTGAACATACAACAGTGTATGTACTCTGTTTAATGCATTAACCAACGCTTATTAAAGTTATAGTAGCTAACGGGAAAACATTAAAATGAAAATTAATAAATTGTACATTTTACTCTTTAAGATTTTTTTTTAATAAGACGCGATTTGATTGTTTTAGTGACTGAGAAGACTTTCTTTAACTGAACTTCGAAGATTGCGTAGCATAATATTATCGCACAACGAATTATCGTCCTTTCATATCCACAATGAATTTTAGTACAGCATTATCGTCTTCAAAATAAGCACAAATTCAAATAAATGAATGAATGAGTAACCTATTACAGAACGGTGAAAAGACTTTAAATTTGTAACTACTTTATAGGATTTTAAAACTTTATTTTTTCCTCTAAAGGCATCGCGGTTAAACCCCAACACGGTTAAACACTTGCAGAAAATCGGTATTTGACTGTACTCTGTGTGCGACGTGATTGGCTGCACCTGCCTCCGGTTATTTGACTAAAAAACGTAAGATAAAAAAAAATTGATCGCGACGGGTAACGCAAGTAATTATTAGAGCGGGCGAAGCCGCACCGGAGATGCAGGAAATTACATTTTAAGTGAATGTTATTTTCGTACTCATATCTAAAAACGTAAAAAAATTCAATTTCACCTCCCCCCCCCCCCAATACCGTGCGATTGAAAGTAATGCGGTACTTTTCTTTGAATAGTCGGTAAAAGAAAATGCATAAAATTATATTTTTTTCTCAATTCTCCTTTAAATTTTGACTTTTAATTTGGCGCCAAATTGTAAATAACTATCAACTTATTAACCCATAATTTGATACTCTGATTTCAGTAAGACGAAATCCAAAAGAAGATCGAAAATGTTATGATTTTAATCGTTTGAGTTGGATTTTTAAGTCGGTTTAAATGTTTATTTTATTTTTATTTTAAGTAAGGTTATGTCTACACAAAATTTTACTTCTACGAAAAAATCCATTCACAATAAAAGCGAGGATAAAATTAAGGAAAGGAATGTTGAAAATTTACGTAAGGTCTTCTACAGAACCTGAGCTATTTTCGTACGAAAATATCAATATGTTTTGATATCAAAATTACAGTAAGGGTATTTATTTTATTTGTAAGGGATTATTAATTTAATAGTCAGAAAAAATTCTGACAAAAAGTGAAAAACATCAACTTATCTATGTAAGGAATTATTTTTACACGAATACTCAAAATGGAGTGTAATATATTTTGGGTGAACGTTTGTATGTTTGTTCCACCGTAGCAGCTCACTCTTGAACAGATTTAAATGTATGGCCCCGCGTTGGAATCCTTACGCTACCGGGAGTGTCATAGACTATATATTTATATATATGTTTAAATAAATTTAAAACATTTGAAAAAATTATACTGTATACAAAATTGTCACCCGCACGCTCTTTAATTATCCTATATGAAAGAGCAATGTTTGAAACACAAGCGCAAGTTGTTGGATATTAGGATTATGAGAATGAATATGGCGATTTACTTGATAATATGTATGACGGTGAAATCGTTATTACCGCTGGTATAATGCCATTTGACACCAATATACCAAACGTGAACTCTTATTTTACGTGATGTTACTGACGACCGTCCGACACCTATTTATCCGTTGAAGCGCAAAACAGCTCCTCTCATCAGCGTTATGCGAGAACAAAAGGTAAAAAGAATTGGCAGGTCAAATTGTTTCCAAACGGTAGGAGCGGGTACAGAGAATACCGGTCAGTGCCCATAACTCCACTTGATTTCTTTCAATCAAGGGTAATGAGTAACGAAAGGAGATTACAAACCAAGAGTATTGTTTTACGCCCTCTCAACTGTAGAGCTACATAAAGCTCAGTGAAATGTTTCTGTTTGTGGTTGTTTACACCAAAATGGAGCCAAATAATGTTGTTCAAAACGTTCATTTTGTGATGCGTAATATTCGAGAGACTCAGTCATATTGGCATAAAGCCTTCACGGATCTTATACCAACGGTCCTAAATTAAGGGGTTCCGCACTTCTACACTACACAATCGTGTAATGACTGCACTGGCCGGATATCCTATTTTCTTTTTTTGGGCAGTCGTGTTTTTTAAATTTTAACAGATTTAAAACTTGTCTTCGGAACCACTGTAAGGTATTACTTAAGAGGATGAATGAAGATATGTATGAATGTTAATGAAGTGTAGTCTTGTACGGTCTCAGGTCGATTATTCCTGAAACGTGTGGTTAATTAAAACCCATCCACCAAAGAACACCGGTATCTACGATTAGTATTCAAATCTGTATAAAAGTAACTGCTTTTAATAGAATGTGAACCTTAGAACTCTCGACTTCGAAGTCAGCTGATATCTAAATTTTTCTTACTCTCCTCGCCAGATTTTGGCCTATTTGAATCAACCGTTTTATTTTATTTTCATCATAGCTCTAGAGCATTCGTTCTCAAAGTGGTCGGTAACGCCTCCTTGTGGGCACTGGAGACCTTCAGGCGGGGGGCGGTAGAAGGCCCACAAAAAATTGGGGGCGTTCAGACGATCTAAGAAGCGATGGTTGATAAAAGAAAAAAGGCTAAAATTATGTTTTCCTGATATTTCAAACCGAAATTAAATATCTACTAGTACAAAAAAAGGGACACCTATATTTTTTGATAAAAAGTGATTGTATTTAACTACTTTAACTTTTGCAACCAAGAGGCTTAGACAGACGAATAAAAAAAGAATTAAAGCTTGAGTACTCCACATTTTCACAATATACTTAAGATTTCAGAAATCATCAAATTAAAATAAAAATCAGTGAGAAATTGCTCTCATTTAAAATGTAAGTTTCAACTCGGAATTGGGATATGTCCGTTTAAAAACAATAATTGCAGTTGCTGCTTTTAACAGCGTATCTTAAAAACAGCAATTGTAATTATTATTTTTAACAGATGGTAAGTTTAAAAATTTTGGGGCATTAGAAAATTTTTGATTCTCAATGTGGACGGTGGGCGAAAATGTTTGAGGATCAACGCTCTAGAGCTATGATACAAAAAGGAAAGTATGGTAATTAGTCAAAGAATGGATTATGGTTTTTTTTTTGCATTTCTCGATGTTTCATGACCCAGGGACCCAAAAAAACAAAATAAAGTGGGAGTGTAATGTTCGCAGTTGTTTTAAGCTTAATAACATTTGACTGGATTAACCGATTTTGATGAAATTTTGTACAGAGACTTGTTATATAAGGTAATTTTCGGATAAAAGTTTCGGGTACGTATCTCCAGGGGGTGGGGTACAATTTTCTTGAAATTTTGCAAACATAATCCCACTTTATAAGTTCAATACAAGAGTACATGGTTATTTTACCATCTAAAAATAAATTTTCCCAGATTCTCCGTTTCCCCAAAAATCGAAAAAGGTATCTTTATTTATTGCTTATTTTTTAGCGGGAATTTTGTTGTTTTCCTAAGCATAGTAGTAGTGCAAGTGCCCCCAAAAATATAGTGGGGGCAATTTTTTTGGGTGGGGGAGCCGATCAAAGTTTAAAAATATCGAATTTTTTAACTTTTCAAACTTTGTTTATGTATTTTTCCATTTATGTAAGAATAAATAACAAATACCAGGAAAGTATAACAATTTTGTTGGTGGTTTTTTCTATTGTACAGTTATTGGACGCTGTATAAGTAGAAGAAAAACGTGGTAAAATATTCGCGTCAGTGAAAGCAGAAAAATACACATTCTGTAAGAGTAGATCAATCTTCTTGTCTGTGAACGTTACTGTACTTTTTTCGCTACTGAATTTAATGTAGCAATCATTTGAAATGAATATATTTATCTAGTTGTAATTTATGCCCGTCGTAATAGTGGTTACTTTTATGTAATAGTATTTTAATAAATCGATGCTATAATAAAACATTGATGTTTAATATTGAAATAATTTTATTTGCACTTTTAAAGTTTTCAAAAAAGCCAATACTGAATGTAACTAAAAACTTTAAAAATTGCTCGTAACTTTATCATATCCGATTGAAAAACCCCTCAATTAAACGAGGACAGAAGAAAACAAAATTATCTATTAAGGATTTTTTTAGAATCTTTTTTGCGCGTTCACATTTGCGTAAAATGTTGTTGTTATTATTTTTCATAACTATAAAAAAATTTCTTTTTTTGAATGAAACGAAATTGACTAGTTAACAGGAGGAGCAATTGAGTAATAAGATATAACCAATAGTAATTTTTTACTTTAACTATGAAGCGAGTTATTAAGCTTCAAACTTATCGGCAAAATATATATCTCGATTAATTAAAATAATTCGGGTTGATAACCAGAAAATATGATGCGCACTCTGTATGTAATGATACAAGATTATATTAATGTCAGAACTAATTTTGGATTCTTATTGTATTTTTTTGAAAATTATTATTTTTATGAAATTACTTACGAAATTTTTCATGGAAAATATCCAATTATAGTTTTTATTTCTCAACTCTGTGCCAGATTTTTTAAAAATAATTTCCTTTATGACGAGGACGTTTTTACGATTTTTTTTTTGTTAACTTCTGTCTAGCGGTTTGGATGTTGGATAGTCAAGACAACCCATGTACAAATTACATACCGATTTTTATTTCTAGACGGCTGTTTTCTGCTGTTTTTTTGGATATATCAATGTACACTGTATATTGGTATTGGAAACATTATGGAATATATTCCATGTAGGCTGTTTAAGATAATATATTGAAAAGTTTTTGCTTTTGGCCATTTATTGTTTTATAAATTAAGAATTTTCTTTTAGAAAAAAATGTTACTTTAATAGCAATTTGGAATTAGATGTAAGCAGTCAGGAAAATTCAACTTCAGCATTTTTTTAAAGATCTATCATCACTTTTTTGAATGTATTTATGAAGGAATTTATTTCAAAGGGTTTTTATTTTTGCTATCAGCCTTTTTTTTTAAGTTGCAAATTATTCTTCTTTCTTGATAGAAGAATCTCTTTCCTTTTACACAACCTTCTACGTTAATTGTTTGATATCTTTAAACATAAAGAACATTCAATCGGTTTTTTTTATATTGCATTTCTATGTAAATTTTATTTTAAAACGCACAGTTTTAGGTTTAGATTCATCAGTTTTCTAGAAAGAAGTGAATGATATGAGAAATTACTTCCGATTTATGTCTTACGGATTTCAGTCACTATTCGGAAAGCTTTCTTTTAAATTTAATTTTTTACTTCATTCATGATATCCTTTTTTACTACTTTAAGGTAGCATTTTCATTTGTATAAGCGGATTTACGCTCTTATATGTAGATAAAGTTTTTAATATCAATTTTAATTATCCTTACATATTTATTAAAATTATTATTTATATAGTATGAGTAAGTTAATTTAAATGTTTCATTGTACAAGAAGGAAAATAGGGTTTTTCTTTCTTTAATTTTATTTAGTTCGAATTTTTTTTTAGTGTAATGTTACACTTGCGGCTTATTACAATTGCTGTGTTTTTTTGTGTGTTGTTAAAGATGGTGTAGTAGTCGAATTTCTTGTCAGGCCAGTTGTTATTGAATAGCATATGCACTATTCTGGTTTCTTAACCGGTAACCAGGAGCCGTTTGTTTCCGGTTACATTTTCTCAGAAGAATTAAATAACATATAAATAACTGGAATTGTTATTAAGTTTAATACTATTGAAAATATCAGTACAGACTAATGGAGTAATTTTTTTTTATTGTACAATTAATTTAAAAAAAGAAAAGAAAAACTTTCAAATCAAGTTATTACCCTGAAAATTCATGCATCGCTATGTAATATTTTTTCTAAATATTCAAAAGTTCTAACAAAGAAATCCTTAAGATTCGAAATGACAGATATGTTTACAGACTTCGCTAACATTTTGTTCTATCTAAACGTTAAAAAAAACCTTGGAAAGTATAGCATGACCTTTCCGGCCGGTCATCAAGGTGGTTACATCGGCATAAGTAATAAAAAAATTTTCCGTATTATTAAAAGTTTAGCAATCCGCGAATCAGGGGGTTCGCGGGTTGTGAACTCCCCTTTTGAGGTTGTTTTTATTGATTATAATGATTACCAAAACAAAATTTAAGCATCAAATATTCCATATTTCAAATAAAAAATGTTTTGATTTTGCGGGGTTTCCTACCCTGCGGGAACAATTTAGTAAGTGTTTTTATATAGAAGTGATTCTTAATAAAAAGATAATTTTTTTAGAAATTTTTAAAAGTATTGGAAAAATAAAGTATAATTTTTATAATAGTAATGAAAAAAATTGCTTCTTATTTTGGGTCCAGAGTATATTTTAGGGTCGGAATTACCTAAATTTTAATTGCTCTTAAAGTGACAAAGAAAAATAGAAAAAAAAAAACTTTAATAATAAAGAATTAGAGCCAAAAACCAAAAACAATATTATATTTTTTAGAGGTGGGGAAAATATGTATAGAAAACGTTTTTCTAAAAATTATCAGTAATTTAGTTACTCTGGTCGGCGTCTTGTAGTCTTTCTACCGGATAATTTAAGTGGAAGAATTAAAACGAAAACTTATTTGGTTGTGATTTAAGAAAATCGTGATAAACATTGTAATGATAAAGAAAACATTCTTTATCATCATACCTTTACATTTACAGACGATTTAAAGAACGTTTGGGTGTGTTAGTCATCATTTCTTAGTATTAGATTAATTGTAGTTCTACTGGCAATGATATCTAACGGTAAGTCATTCTGAATTCTTTTCGTATATTTTATCAGGTGAAGGTTTTTCATCTTTTGTGTTTTATTACGAGCGATCTTTTCCGTGCGAACAGCGGTTATTGGGTCGGTCTACAGTATAAAGTTCTAGAATGAAGTTGTACATTAAACGTTTTTTGTAATGTAAAGACGGGACTCCCCCTCTTTTATGCAAGAAATTGTCATTGAACTGGTAAGAGTTTTTAGGAACTAGCCAACACTTCTGTATCAGAAGACATATAAAGAAGGAGAAGAAGAAGAGTTAAATTATGCCGTACATAATAACCATAAGAATAGGTTGCAGTAGGTTTTGTACGGTATCAGAACCGAAAAAGCATTCTTTTGATTAAATTTGATATGCCGTAATTCCTACGCACTAATGTAATTTTTCATTACTGATTTATGAATTAAACGTAGCATTTATTACGGACACTTGACGAAAAGCCAACTAATCGCACTTAGGACTTGCAGTATTTCTTACATGTAGTTGAAAGTTTATTAAAAACGGTTTCATAATTTAGCTTGTTACCTCCTTTACCCTGTCATTCGTCTTACTATTGAATTTCTTTTTTAGTTTTATTTTCTTATGAGTTCCATAAAGGTTCTATGAAACAAGTGATTCATACATACGTTACAAGTACACCAGTTCTGTAAACGGATTTATTGAACCAATCGCCATCTGCTTAGCCCTGATTACAACATTACATTTATCAGTTTGCCATTGAATGCCATCACCAACAGTCTCCCGCATTGTCAAACTAGTCATATGCAGCATCATGAAAATACACAGGGTTTGCTCTTACTTCTCACAAGTCTCTATGAGCCGCGGAACAAGATTAAGTTCTTTTTACCGACAGAAATTTTTTGTTACATATTAAAGTCCATATGCCTTTGGGGCTTCTACTGGTGGGGGTGGCCACGCCGCCGGGGAATGTAACCCTTGCAACCGGAGGTGTACGCCCTCCGCCGGTGGCGTTCATGATCGTGACTTGGTAATGCCACGCGAGACATCATGATCGGGTGTCATTACCGGGACCGGGTGGTGGTGCGGGGTTTGTCCCGGCTCTTGCGCGGACCGGAATGAGGTTCCCCTTGTTAGGTGACCTAAATTTGTCAACGTAATTGGGTGTAGGTCTGAATGTCTATGTTGAGTGAAACATAATTTTGATTGGTGTGAGTGTAGTACAGATTTAACTTTAAACTCGTTCGTTCTCTGAGGCATTCACAGTGACGAACGGTGTTGTCAAATATTTACTAGGCGCGGGGTTCGTGCTTCCGCGGTTTTGGCCAGTTAGTTTGAGGGAATCATGTTAGGTTGGATGTAAAGATGTCGGTTTGAAGCCTACGTGAAGGCGACATTTGATACGTATTTTACTGATGCAAATGTCTGCCGAGGCATTTACATCGAAGGCATCCCGACCGAGGCCTGGCTGATGATCGTGAGATGTAATCAGTTAGAGGGTCTAAAGACGACCTCCGGTAAAGCCCCTCAGAACTTGGAACGAAGGGGTTGGTGTGGCGACCGGTAACATGATAAGATAAATGGAGTCTTCCTCCTATGGTGTTGGGATTTGCCTGCTTGAGGGACCTTAAGTCAGTCGGTTTAGTGAGGTTTAGCTTAGAAAGATCACCAAGCTTTTGGGCTTGAACAGTCTTACCTTAGTTGGTTAACCCGATTTCACCTGACCCGCAGTTTTGAGCAAACCGCTTTAATGATGATCAATAAGAGTTTTTTAATCTTAGTGGTAATCTGACGGAAGACCTTAAATCTCGATGAAAAGGCCGTCTTCACAAAGTCGGGTTGAGACAGAAAAGTACCCAGATTTGCTTCTTGTTTGAGACTGTAACCTTGCTATGTGTCCTAAAGGTTTGTAGTCATCATTTCACACGTACACTGTAGATTCAAACGTCAATCAGTTGAAAAGCTGAATCTTTGTTTTCTTTCCCCCCTAGGGATAACAGCCACCCATGAAACCATGAAATTCTGGTCAGTGTTGCATACACTTAACCGGTAGTTTCGCCGCTGGTATGTTACTCAAATTTACTCTTTTGTTCAGACCTGGTTCCCCACTACATTTTTCATTCAAGTTCGTGGAAAAATATTTTATTGTTTTTGGAAAAAAGCAACGTTATGCCAATTTTATGAGTTCTGCATCAATTTAGTAGATAATAAAAGGATGTGGTTTAATTTTTTCCTCTGTAAATTCATCTTAAAAGTTAACAAAAACATTGCAATTGGTTTAATAAATATTAAGAAATAAAGTCTTGAAGCCTGCAATAGACAGTATTAAAAGAAATAGTGATAGACGTGAAACAGGATTTCACGCAAGTAACAGGATTGTTTTATTAAATGAGGTAGATGATTCAGGTACATATTTCCCTTCCTTCAATAAAAAACAAGTAACGCTTCGGTAAGTTAAGTTTCCTCTTGTTCAATGAAACGAAGGGAAGATAATTTATTCCGCTTGGAAATCTTTTACGATTGTATAATGAAAAGGGTTACTTATTGGACTGATTTGCAGTGAGGAAAAAATATACAACTAGAGATGAATCTGGTGAGTGAACCGGTGACCATCACCTCTTTTCTTCTCCGTTGGTCAGTGAGTAGAAAAATGAATAGCCTAAAATTTTTCTATTTTGTCATACATCTTACTTCATCAGATGATCTTTAACTCTGTTGAAGAGAGTTTCAACAGAAGCTCTCAAGTTGTGCCACGAAGATTATCTTCGCTCAGTTTTATTGGACAAGTACTTGTATACAAACCGATTAATATCTATCACGTGACTATGAAATTATCTTGTACCGTTATTATTTTAATTAATGAAAATTCATTACTGATTTTTTTATTTTTTCAGCTTGAGAAATAATATAGTATTAAAAAACATATAATACGTAAAAATTTAGAACTCAAATTTTTAACGTGAATTTTTTTACTGTAATATTCATGCTTGTTTTATTTGTACTTTGTTGTTATATATTTTTTGTGCTTTGTTTCTAGGTATTTTTTGTACTATCAGACGATGTAATTTCTGATAATGTTCAATTTCGTGTACCATAATGTATTAAGTTATGTATAAGTTTTGACATGTCTATTTATAGTTAACTTGTAATGCTAAATGTTTAATTACTTAAGTCATTTTCGGCTAAGATGTATGTATTATGTATATGATATGTATATAGTGAATGAACAAGACAGCTGATAAGTTATTATTATGTATGAGAGTCAGTTAGTGACTTATGTCTGTCTGTCTGTGTCGTTGTCAGTATAAATTACTAAACTTCTCAGTTAATATCAAGGTTGCATGTGACGTAGATTTAATTAGATAAATGTTTACTGAATGGATATGCTTATTAAAAAAATTCGTCTGAAATCTGTTTTTTTAGTTTTGAAAGTATTAATATTTATCGTTTAACGACTGTTTTAACTAGGAGGTTATTCCTCTGTTTCCAGTACCTCCTTATAGAAGTGATAATTATTATTCATACGTAAAAACTATATGAGAAAATTGATTTAAAATTCAATGTTGAATAACTTCTAGGCAGGAGGAAAACTTTTGAAGGAAACTAAAAAACGGGTTTCTCCAAAAACTGTTATAAATTTTATCCTTTAATGGTTTTAAACCGAAATTTTAGTACTCTTTTCTGTGTTGTTTCTAAATTTGAAAGTTTTTTTTTTGTTTGTTATTCGTGTTTTTTCATTCTACTTTTGATGGTTTTACATATGAATTTAAATACTTTTGATATCTTTTTTAAGGCTTTTGCTCTCTTCGTGTTCTCTAGTAATTAAAGCTAATTGGTAACTAGAAGTATATTCTATTCTGTTATATAGAAAAAGATGTGGGCTTGATTTTATTAGTTTTGAATTGGCTACATTGCGAAAGATTTATAAACCTTAATTAGTGGATTGTGCTAATACCAACGAAAAATTATATTCTTAAAATAATACTTTTCCATCAGTTAAAGTTAATATTAATTAATATTTATATTTAATAATATTGATATTTATTTAGACTAATATTAGCTTTAGTATTCAACTAAGAATACCGTGCAGATGGTTTTTCTTATGTGCATTCTGTGCGAAATAACCACAAAAAAATTGTTTCTCTGATATGAATGTTTAACGCCATTTGAATTTGCAACAATTTTGTTGTATTTTTTTTCAAATTTGATGTAAATTTTAAATATGCTTTTATTTCTCTTTTAATAATTGTGATTAAATGCATCATCATACATTAAGAGGGGTATACGTTAAAAGCTATTTTTTTAGATACAAGAATTACAAGATATATAAGAGATTTAAGTATATAGACTTTTTTTTTTTTTAATATAAGACACAATTTTTTGTCATAATTTTACAACAGTTATGAGTAATGTGTAGCATTTTCAACCCCAAGTAGTTACTCACAATCCCAACGTAGGGGTTGAAGCGACAAAAACAGTGATTTGCTAGAGAAATCATTTAATTATTATTGACTCTATTACAACAAAACTAGTGTTATTTAAAAGGTCTAACTAGGTTTTATGAACTCTAAAACAAATTAAAAACATATTGTTCTAATCAACTATTAATTTTTTGTTGTTTTTGATGAAAATTCAAGTTCATTGACATAACTATTTTTTAAAGAAGTATCTTATACAAAAACATTATATATGGTTCTATTAGAACATAGATCAAGGGATTCTGATTACTTGGAAAAAAATATTATGTTTCTACTTATTATAGAACTAAAGATCTACCATATAAAAACATGGGAAAAAAAAATATTTGCGGGAAACAACAAAATAAAATTAAAGAAATAAACAGTAATTAAACATTAAAACGTATTCTGAATCAGAATTGCCCTGTTCATATGTTACACTTTCTTCCTGCTCTTGTTTTTTTATCTTTTAAATTCTTTAAACGTAACCTTCTCTTTTATGACTGTATTTTAGGGATTCTTAGTTTTCTTCTCCTGTCCATTTTTCGTCCAAGAAAACTGGATAAACGCCCTGGGGGACGCTAAAATAGCTTTCCATAGTACTTAGCTTTTTAATTGTGGTGTCTGTAAAGGCAACATACTGTGCCCTTACTGTACTGGCCATTTTTAAAACTAGCTGTAAAAATATCATTAAAATCCCAAGTTTACGTCAAAAATTTTGTTTTTCAATCCCCTTATGAACTGACTGCCCGCCTTTCTATTAAAAATTTTTGACTTCTCCTATGGCGGAAGTTCGGGAGTATGATGATTTCATACACAAAAACAAAATTTCTATAAGAATACTTGTATTTGCTAAATTTTATTTTTCTACATTTAACACTTGAAAAGTTATTTAAGGATTGTCATTTTTTATATACTGTTATGATTCAAATTTAAAGTTAGTTTTATTCCTTTAAAGTTTATTTGAAATTAAAATTTTTTATTCTTTTTTTAAATGTAGGTATATCTTTAAAAAGAAACCCAGTTTGCAAGTAACATAAAAGCGTGAAACTAAGTCGTAATGATGATGATAATAATAGTAAGGAAAAATTCAGACAAAAAAGAAAAATGTATTACAAATTAATGATGGTAAGGGTTAGGTATATGAATTATGTTGTTTTAATCTCAAGTTTTCCAACTAATTATCTTGTTTTTTTATGAAAATAAGTTCAATATCTGTAAGGGTGTTACTAAAGATATAACAATATTGGATAAGACTTAAAAATATATAAAAAATAAATATAATTAAATTTAAAAGCTCCTTTTCTGTTAAAATGTATTTAAAATATACCTATTTATTTACTTTTTCAAATTTAGGTTGGGTTTCTTTGTACTTATGGTATAGGATTCGCTGTGTATTACATATCTGTTTCCTAGTTTTATTTTCTGTAGAGTTTTTTCATCGTCTGCAATTTCTAGAATCAAAGGCAAAAGTTTTACGAATATAATATTTATTATCCGTGTTTATTCATGCATATGCATATGAATATCTTTGTATATTTTATGTAGACTAGCCTTTGTTTTATTACAGTTTTTTGCGTGCATAAAACAATCAAGAAACAGTATGCGTGTCTTAAGCAGTAAGCGTATTTGAAGATTTTTATCCACTATATGTTTCACAAAGTACTGTTTTTCTTCTCTTTTAATATTAAACAGTGTATTGTAGGTTTTTACCTTTTCGTGTTTTTTATTTATTTATTTTTTTTTTACATACACGCTACCTGTTTCTTTTTTTGTAGTCTTAATTTACAATATTCCTGCTTACATGGAGAATAATTATTGTTTTAAAAATGTATTAATTAAAAACTGTCATGAAATTAAAAACTTATCTTTAAGTTTTAATTTTATTATTATAATTTATTTTTGGTAGAATCTGTTTAAAATTAATTTTTTATTCCGCGTGTAAAAGCCGTAGTAGGGTGTTTACTCTTTTTGAGGGGAGAAACCAAAATTAGTATTGAGGTACTTCAGATTTTTCGGTCAGTGTGTGATGCAGGGTTGTTCAGTCTGTTTCTAACGGAATTTTCAACAAAAAAAAAATGTTTATTTCCAGATAAAATGGATTCAAGAATTACATCTTTAAACATTTTCTTTTTTTCTTTTTTTTACAAATCCATTTATTAAATTTTTACTTTAATATTATACATTAACGAACGAAGTCATTTTTCTCGTATTCATTAATTTTAAATTATCAGATCGTTTTGATCTGTAATTATTGTACAGAATATTGAGCAATAAAAAATCAAGGGGGAATTCAAAAAGTATGCGGTAAGAGAATTAAAGAGTATTATTATGTTTTAATTTTAAATAGATAAAGACAGGTGAAAAAATAACATTATTTAGACTTTTTCAAGGTTGTTTCATTACAGATGCAATTCTACTGTAGTTTATCAGTTAATCTTGTCCATTATAAGGCGAAAAATCCTCAAGGATTCCCAATAATTAAACTAAATTACCAAACAACCCTTTCGGTTATAAGGACTAAATGTATTTCAAGGCACGTACCTTCAACTAGTTACCTCATCAACTAGTACCTACAACTAGGTTTCTAGTTCCTTTATCATAGCATAACAAATATAATAATAGTTAATATGTTAGTTGTGTAAAAATAATAAATTATGCTAAACGGTTATTGAAGTAAGATTTAATAAAAGAGAAAAATGGTTTAAAAATTATCTAAAACTAGAGTAGTATTTCGATTGTTAGGCAGTCATTATCACTAGATACAAGGAAATCTGTTGTAGTAAATAAACTATTTTAAACTTAAAAGTAAATAAGTGTTAAAGAAATATTAATGCAACAAAAAATCAATACTTTGAAGCATTACGGTATTCTTTTTAAGAAGAAAAAAAGTTTAGTGAAAAGTTGTTACTTTAAATAATCCAGAAGAGAGTGAAAGGTTAGGCTAATAGTGTAAACCTTGAACTCTACTCGGTCTGGGTATCACGCTTTATTCAAGTCCCTTATAAAGGATTATTTTTTATTTAATTATTTTTTTGGCTGGCTGCTTTCACGTTATCATCGCCCGGTATTTAGGATTATAAAATGTATCTCAGGAATGATATATACCTTCGTCAGAATTATCTGCTACATTAAAATTTGGGCAAGATAAATGTTAAAACTTTTTACGATAGAAAATTTTCACTATTCATTTTTGAAAAAAATAAAAATTCCAAAAAAGATGTTAATTTTGACTCCTTATCGTTATTCAAATGTGAATGAATTTTTTTGAATTTTTAATAAAATAAGTTATTAAACTGTCTAAATGTTGCTTATTAAGAACTTTTTTTTAATAAGATTTTCGTTTCTATTAAGCTTATTTTATATCCATCAGGTTTTAAGTAACATTGAAACATTTATCTAGTTTTCTTTATTTAAATGAATATGTTTTATACTAAATGTTCCGTTATTCTAGTTTTAGCCTTTCTTTTTAGTTCGTTGTTATCTGTATTAACACTTCTGCAAGTTTTACTTAAACAAGTGCTATTTAACGGCTTAATTATTTTTTAATCCGGATACAAAACAAAAAATAATTCTTTTTGCCGAATAATTGTCTAAGAAAATTTTTACATTTACTTAATTTGAAAAAAAGAAAAGAAATCTAAAAAGCCATCAAAAGGTGGACATTTTAACATAAGGAGTTATAAAACTTTTCAGTATGTAATTGTAAAAATACCTATCAAATATACAGGTAAATAAATTTACCTACGGGTAATAAATTTATATTACAGGTAATTATTATCATAAAGTAAAACACCCGCATCCATATTGATGTTAATAAAAAATAAAAGATCGAATTACCTTTGCTACTTCCTCATACCTAAAAATTAACCTTAATTAGATTATAAATTTATTGAATACAGCTTACGGGTTACCTTAAAACATTGAAATGTAGTATTACGAGGGTTATTTTTTTTTCAAGGTCTGATCGGTCACGAAATTAAAACCACAGTGAAAATAAAAAATGTTTTATTTGTAACAAGTACTTACATAGTTACGCTATTTCTCTACATAGTCGCCACTCCGATTTAGACATTTGTCGTAGCGTGGTACCAACTTTCCAATACCCTCATCATAGAACGGAGCCGCCGAATGTTTCTACGCCGGTCTGCAGATCGATGTCTGTGCCAAAATGTTGTCCTCCTAGCCAGCGTTTCATTTGAGCAAAGACGTGAAAATCGGATGGAGCCAAGTACGGGATGGATGATGGGTGATCAAACACTTCCCAACGAAAACGTTGCATGAGCTTCTTTGTTACAGTTGCTGTGTGCGAATATCGTTCATGATGATGATGATAAGAATTATTCTCACCTTATGATTGGTTAAAAAACAATGAATACGATTGGTTGGAATTTCGGGCCTGATAATAATAAGAATTACTCTCACCTTATGATTGGTTAAAAAACAAAGAATTCAATTGGTTGGAATTTCGGGCCTGATGGTTGAAGTCCGGGCTGTATGGTGGATGATCAAACACTTCCCAACGAAAACGATGCAGGAACTTATTTGTTACAGCTGCAGTGTGCGGCCGAGCATTGTCATGGAGAAAGACAATTCCTGATGACAACATTCCTCTCCGCTTATTCTTATTCTTATTCACCCACCATTTAGCCCGGACTTGGCTCCATCCGATTTTCACCTCTCTGCTCACATGAAACGCTGGCTAGGAGGACAACATTTTGGCACAGATATCGATCTGCAGACCGGCGTAGAAACATGGCTGAAAACGCAGGCGGCTCCGTTCTATAACGAGGGTATTGGAAAGTTGGTACCACGCTACGACATATGTGTAAATCGGAGTGGCGACTATGTAGAGAAATAGCGTAACTATGTAAGTACTTGTTACAAATAAAATTTTTTTTATTTTCACTGTGGTTTTAATTTCGTGACCGATCGGACCTTGAAAAAAAAATAACTCTCGTATATAAATGACATTCACTAATGTCTTGTTAAAGAGATGGTGATCCTTCATGTATCTTTCGAGTGGATAAAAAACAAAAGAAGCTTAATAATTACTTACTTGGAATCACGGACCTTCTAATAATTTTTTTTTATTATATCTTTACCAGGCCTCTTATTATAATAGTAACAGTTAAATATTGTATATTAACAAAGTTTTATGAAGATGGAATAAAAAATAAATTATTAAAAAACGTCTACCGTGTTGTTCAATATGGATAAGACTAAATAAAACACAATTGACTGAATCTTTTGTGATACTTCACGGATATTAATCGACTTCTGTCTAACCAGAGTTTTTTAAAAGCTCTCGTATAAGTTAAGAATAATACCTGACTAAATTTAGGAATAATTTAGACTTTTTACTGAAACTAAATTAAAAGCAAAGATTAATCAAAAAAGTTAATTTTATTACCTACATTGTTTCCTCACATGTTTACCGACTTATTGTACTATTCCCTGTGTATTTTTGGTGATGAGACAGAATAATTAATAAATTTTTATTAAGTAATCTTTTCTTCTTGTTCTAACCCAATTTGCCCGATTTTGATCAACGATATTATGACCCATTTTTAAAATAATAGTTGGTTCAGTCAAAAAAGTTGTTTCTGATGCACGGCTTACACGCATAACCTAATTAAAAATATTTATCATTTTGCTTAAATATAATAATTTTTCGTTTATGTAATTCAATGGTTCTAACTAAATCGCGCGCGCATAACGTATTAAATTCGCGCGGGGTGACGGTACTAGTGGCGACTTTCGGTCCTAACTAAACTAATGTAATTTCATAATTTTCGTAGAACAAATTTCGCTTGTACGGTCGGCAGACTGGTGTAGCCGCGGGGCTTAACTCACCAGACACCTAGCCAACCGGGTGTTCGAGTTCTAGACCCGGCCCGTCCGAGTTACCTTTTTACACTTATATATTCATTTATTTAATTCTACCGCTCACCTGTGATGTCACAACTTAGCAGACGACTACAACAGCATTTTTTGGGGTAGAGATGCGATTTTGCAAATATTGTTATTTTTTAATTGTTAACAAATATGCCTAAGAAAATTATAATCTTAATTAGGCGAAATTTCGAGATACTGAGGATGACCTTGCTCTTTAGCCTCATCCCTTTGACTTTTTAAATTGAAAATGTAATTGCATCAATGCCCCATACATAGAAGTAATCTGACGAAGTTTGGTCAAAATCGGTCCAGTAGTTCTGGAGATATAAGGTAATTTAGAAGCTAACAGCGAATATACACACGTACATACGAACATTAACATTAGGAATATTTCCATCCGTTTTTTTTGGATTCCTTAGGTACCAAAACGTCAAGATCTGGTGAAAATCGTATATTCCCAAATTTGATTGATTACATTACTTTCCCTTCTAGAGCTGTAGTGCAATCTAGACGGGAAAGTAAAAATAATGAAACAAATGGTATGTTCGATTTTATAAGCTGAATAAAAACAAACTTATGTAATAATGAAAAATAACCATTATTTATATCATGAATATCTTAATAATGTAAATAGATAAGAATGTGACGAGAAAATGATTAGCCGATTATTACATCACAATCAATCTTATTACGTGATCGTTGTTATTGTTTTTCTTCTTACTGGGTAGTTATTTTAAAAGAACTTAATTAAAAATATAAAATCAATTCATCTGCCATAATAAGGAGGATTACTTTTAATCAACATAGAATTTTTTTATTTTATTTAACTAATCAAAACGAATATACTCGTACTAAATCTTAAATTAATTAAAAAATTAATCATTCCAGATTAAAATTGCTATTATTTAAAAGAGTGATTTTTTAGTCCTGTTACCCAATTTTAAATGTAATATAAGAAAGGTAAATTTAGGTGGAATAAAAAAATGTATTTGTTACTTACAAAAGAGATTTAATAAAAAGACATAATTGTTAAAGAATATAATCAAAATGCCCATCCCTTGCGGTTATACGCGCACGGATTCTTTTCAGCATATTAGCAGAAACCTTTTTAAGAGTTGAATTGGAAATATTCGTGATTAAGTCTGTAATATTGACTTTAAGTTCATCAATAGTGTGAGGATTATTTTGAAGGCCTCGGACTTAATATAGCCTCACAAAAAGTAGTCAGGAGATGTGAGGTCTGGGGACCTTGGAGGCCATAAGCCCCAATATTATTATTGGGGCTTATTATTTGATCATCAAAGAACTCTTGCAGAAAATCCATGGTTTCTCGAGACGTGTGGCATGTAGCGCTGTCTTGCTGAAACCAGCAATACCGTTCTTGAGGTTCCACGATGGACACAAATTGGCGCACAATATACTTCACCATTTACTGTCTTTTCGAAGAATATGGGTCCGACTATACGATGACGAGATATCGCACACCACACACCAATTTTTTCAGGATGCAAAGATTTGTCTTGTAAAGCGTTAGGATTTTCAACCGCCCAAATTCGACAGTTTTGACTGGTCACATAACCATCGAGATGGATCCAAGCTTCATCACTAAAGAACACTGTGTTTAAAAATTCGATTCCGTTATCGTTTACGAGAGACCTAAACCAACGGCAATATTGCAATCGCTTGTTTTAATCTGGAAGCTGAAACTCTTGGACTAATCGTACGCGATACGGATACAATTTCAATTTTTTAGCAGCTTTCTGAACACTCGAATATGACAAACCGACTTGCGTGGAAAGTTTTCGTAAACTTTTCCGTGGAGAGTTGAGCAATCTTGTTTTCACATTCTCTAATACGTCATCTGTCAAGCGAGTTGGTCGACCACTACGTTTTCTGTCGCAAACTATTACCATGTGTTTTTTTTTTTAAGAGGTGGAATAACCCCATTTACGGGCGCCGAGACAGTGTCGGACTCCCCAACAGGTTCCGCAAGGTGTTACAGAAAATGCATGCGTATTCCTCCGTACTACCCACTAAATCTCCACCCCTAGCAACCCCACCTCCTGGGAAACCGCTAATAAAAGCATTACTTCAGGAGGGGAGTAAGCGCCCACACACACATTCGGTCTCCACAAGCAAACATCATCCATACCAAACCACTACACGCACACACTGCACACCTCAATCCCGTAGAGGAAGACAACCGCCTTGTGACGCTTCCGGTTGCCACATCACCTCCCCCCGTTCCTAGCCCTGATGGGCTTTAACGGGAATCGTCTTTTGCCCTCTGACTTTTTACTTCTCTTAGTAGTAAGCCTGGCCTCGTTAGAATGCCACCGATGTAAATGCCTCGGTAGACATTTACATCGGTGATTTATGAACTCAGCTTTTGCCTTCGCTGTAGGCCTCGTCCAGACATCTTGAATGTCCTACATCGTTTCCCTCTGAACTAGCAAACCGAGTTCGCGGAAGCATTAACCCCGCGCCTAGTTCTACTTTTATTGAGCCAATTTCTGGTAAATGTTCGAGATTCGAGGCAAATTTAACAACATACCACCAAAAAAGTTTGTTCGCAACAGCGAAATTTAGTTCTAATTCCTTTAATGAACTCAACTTTAGTTCAAACCCCGGACTCGGTCTGGTCTACAAGGAAGAACCGGACAGACCTCCTACTCCCACTCAGCTAAACCGTAGAGTCCCGCGTGATATTTACTTGCTTTCAACCATCGTCGAGATGCCCTTACCTCACAGCTGCATTGGATCCATACCCTCGGCAATGCAGTCGCCATCCCGCCGACATTGTCGTGTGCTCATCGTCAAAACACCGCTACACCTTATGGCTGCATGGTAACCCATGCCCTCGGCAGTGCAGTCGTTCCGCCGACAGCTAAACGATAAAAAATAATCACCACTAATACTATCTAACCGTGGCTCGATCCCATTGCGCCTACCTCCGGCCAATCAAACTGCCCAGGCGGTCCCTAGCCACCCGGGGTGCTACTCTACTATACCCCTTCAGTCGCTCTGCTCAGGGCGAGGAAACGGACTAAGCCAGCCACAATAGTCCAGTCTCTACGAGTCACCCAATTGATCCTCAAATCAAAGAATGAATCCACTCTCTCGACTTCTCTAACAACTCTGGTACGCTCAGCCTCGTACCGGGGACAGACATAAAGGAAATGGTCCGTGGTGTCATCGATTCTACAGTTTGGGCACAAGCTCGAATCAACCAAACCAAACCTAGCCAAACTATCCCTAAACGCACCATGTCCTGAAAGGAATTGAGTTGTATATCGATTGGGGAAACCCAACTAATTGCTTGCAGCTCCCTAACATTTTGAAAGATACCATACGTGTATCGACCTGAGAAGAATCGTCCACCTAGCTTGCCAAGAGTCAAAACCTTGATCTTCAATTTCTCGCAAACGCCCTGAAGTAAGAAGGTGTTCCTTCTTGGAGATGTACCGCTTGTTACGCTCCATAGCTAGAATATCAAGGGGTTTAATGCCGGCGATTACAGAGACTGGCTATCTCGAGACAGTTCTGTAGCCACTGACAACAGCTAACAATAGAAGACACTGGGCTCGAAAAAAAATATCCCTATAACATTGGAATTGTAGACAATGAGCCAGACGGGCGGCACATACTGCATTACATAAATACCTAAAGGAGGAAAACATCCAGGAACATAGCACAACTAACAGGTACTACACAAATTTATACATTCATACAACCAATGCAATGTTGTAATGATGAATGGTCTTTTCTATTTTTGGTTTGATTTAAAAAGTTTAATAAATTACAATATTAATTCAAGGACAATTTTATAATATAAACATTTAGTATTCTTTTTTTTAAATATGTGTTCTAAATTTCTTAAAAGAAATTAACGTTAAACCTAATTTATCTTTTTTTTAAAATTAGGTTTAAGGTTATTGATTTTTTTTTTAGATTTTAGAATCTATTAAGGTTAGGAGTCTATGTATATTTTTGGTCATAAATCTAATAAGTTACTTTAAAAAAATTGATGTTTGGATACCAGTGCAGGATCTTGCGAAATTGTGTCAGATATTTCAATCGTGAGTTTTTAAAACTTCATCAGTATGAACAAGCAACTTGTTTACTTTTAGTTATGGAGTTCTAAAATATAATTTACACCGAGTCGTAATTGATTTATAATAAAGATTTATTGGATGCTTTTAAAAAACTTTCGTTAGGTAATCGTTCCAGATTCCTACCAGAAATATTCTATATATTTTCTTGTTTACAATTGTTGAAACTTATATGTGATTTTCATTAATATTTTTAGATAAATTTATAATATTCATAAATTACGAGTAATATTACTTTTCTAGATCATTTATATTATAAATATTTTGGAACTTTCATTTAATACATTTTTTCTGGATAAAAATTGACCACATCTTGGTTACATTTTTTTGTATATAAAATACAATATCCAAGAATTTTTATGTATTGATATGCATTATTTATTATTCTAGTTAAATTTATTTTCCATTTTTTTATGATTGTTTTGTCGTATACAAGCCGTTATTTGGGTTGTATTATAAAACTACCGCATATCATCTTTTTTCATTCTTTTTTGTAAGCTGATTTATGATTGGCTAATATAAATGGGTTAATAAAAAGAAATAGTCATACACAGATGAATCCGTACGTACACGTCCCTCGTTTTATTATTAGTCACTACGATTGGTGGATGTTCTGCATGAAAAACCTGTATTAGCTAATCACGATATTTAATTTGATGCTAATGTCATTACGGCAATATTTGGGCTAAAAAGAATTACTCACTTTTCTAAAAACATACATCTCTCATTCCTTATGTATGTTCTTATGTTATCTTATTTTACTGTAATCGTACTTCCTGAGCTCAGGAATTAAGTACAAAAAAAGAAAACATTTTTAAGTTTTATTTTGAATATTAGCCATGTAGGACTTCGTAAACTGAAGAGTTCTCTGACTAGCCAAACTTAAAACTTAAGTAAATAACCTCCTCTGTTAATCCTCCTCTTTAAATAACCTCTTAAATAGATAACCTGTAACCTTTTAAATATTGACATAATTTCCTTGGTTGGACAGAGCCCGAGCAATCGTCACGTAATATAAAATTATAGATTGCCGGGCCAGCTAGTTCAACAACGATGTGTATTAACTTGGCAAAAATGTCAGCGATTTCCGATTTCCTTTATTGTTACTTTTAATATATTTGTATTGATGTTTTTGAAGAATCTATCATTTTATTTTAGAATACGTCTATACTGAATTTAAGTATAAAATTGTGCTTTTTTGTACATGTTTTGTAAATATGTTTTTCAGTTAGGTTTGTTTGAGTCTGACATTAAAAGTTTTCTTAGTTTAAGTCAAAGAAAAATAAAGTTTATGATAACTTATAGTAAAGAGTAATAATAACACTCAAAATCTTAAATATATTAAGAAATCCAACATATTGTTTTTTTATTTGGTAATAACGGTAAGAGAAGAACCGTTTTGAGTACTAAAACAGTTATTTAAAAATTATATC
Source organism: Lycorma delicatula (assembly GCF_047948215.1). Taxonomy (NCBI): domain Eukaryota; kingdom Metazoa; phylum Arthropoda; class Insecta; order Hemiptera; family Fulgoridae; genus Lycorma; species Lycorma delicatula. The sequence continues at coordinate 74,341,005 of NC_134457.1, read as the reverse complement.
TTTAAATTTAAAATGAGCACAGAATAGAAAGTTGTTCATTAAAAAGAGAAAAAAATAATATCTCGATATTAAATAAATATTAATTAATAAAAGTGGATCGTTTATTCGGAATCCTCCAGGATATCTGATACAAATTATTTTGTCGAACCTGTATTTTGTTACATCGCTTGTTCATAAAACGACGATATACATATAAGCTTATTAAATCCTAAATTCCCTTGCAAGAATTTGTAATAGAAGATGTTGATTGGTCGACAAAACAGGGACTGCTAAAATTCAAATAGAATTCAACTTATCAGTCCCCGAACGTTTAACTGCTGCGTCACTTCGACAAGTATATTATATTTAACATTAAATTTCGAAGTAAGTAATTTAAAAAAAATAGTATATGTATATATATTTGTGTGTGTGTGTTTTTTTTGTCGCGCTTGTTTGGTTGGTTTGATGGTTTGATGGATTTCTAATTTCTTCTCTATCGTATATCTTTACTTAGCGTTAACCTACCTCTTTCATTGTATTCGTACATCGTAAACTGTCTGTTTCATGTATTTATCTTCTTTTAAATTATTATTTTTTACTTTCCACGTTTCTTTTTAGAACCAAATTCACTAACCCTGAGTATCTTAATATTTGTTCCACCAACCTTGTTCTGTTTCAAGATTCTGTACAAACTTTCTCATCTTCAAATATATTAAAAACATCATCTTCTACTACATCAAATTCACCTAATTATGTTGATTCTTCTGTTAACTTTTTTTGTTTTCCTGCAGATCTGTGTTTCGTCCCATAAAGTGTTGTCCTCTATATAAATATTTTTATTTTAATTAATAATCAATTTATAAATATATATATATTTATTTATTTATTCTAATGGCTATCAAAATTTTATTTTATTATCTTCTTTACTTTTTGATTTTTTATGATTTTACTTTTTAAATAAGAGGATTTTGCAACTTCGTTATATTGTGTTCAGTTTTCCATCTTCTAGTCTATCTATTCTTCTGCTGTAAAATATCTTAACTGTCTTAATATCTAAATGCTCTTTTTCTCGTTCTGTTTCATTTCGTTACCATTTTTTATTTGTTAAGTTATTATTGAATTTTCTCCCTCTGTAATAAATGCATTGTATTAATTATAATTCATTTATCCGGTAGTTTCGCCCAAAATGGCAATTCTATTTTTATTTATTTTTTATTAATTCAATTTAAATAAATAGTTAAGGTGATACATAATAAAAAAAGAAGAAGAAAGAAATGTGTGTATATTTATAAAATGCACATTTCGAAAAATTAATAATAAAGAGAGGTACTCGCTCAGTCAATTTTATAAAATTAGTTTCTCTTATTCTATTACAATGTGTAGCATATAGTAGAACTATTATTCATTAGTATTATAATTTGACAAATTATAATTACCGGGTTGGTCTAGTGGTGAACTCGTAATCCCAAATCAGCTGATTTCGAAGTCGAGAGTTCTAAGATTCAAATACTAGTAAAGACCTTTATAGGATTTGAATACTAAATCGTGGATACCGGTGATCTTTGGTGGTTGGGTTTCAATTAACCACACATCTTAGGAATAGTCCACTTGAGACTGTACAAGGACTACACTTCATTTACATTCAAACATATCATTCTCATTCATGTTCTAAAGTAATACCTTACCGTGGTTCCGGAGACTAAACAGAGAAAGAAGGTACTCATGTTACTCATTTTATATCAGTAAACCGTGGTTGTAAAAATACTGTTTTAATCTCTCAGCGTATATTTTTAACGTAATATACATAATTTTATACGTTCTGATGAAGCAAAAATCTCTACGAAAGCGCTAAACGTAAAGAAAGGAGAAAAAATAAGCATTAAGTAGCTGTAATTATATTCTGTTATTAGGATTCAGTTGTTAAACTGTCATCTATTAATATATATATATATATACATATCAATTTACTTTGTTTTCTTTCTAATAAAAGGGATACAAGTATATATATATATATATATAAATGGTTTATAATCTGTTTTCAATAAATTACTTTTATTTTTTTGTTCGTATAAATATAACGTCCTACCCTATTACTTATTTAGTATAAGAGCTTTGTTGCTTATTATACGAGTACCAGTTTGAAACCAGTTTAGTTTTTACTCTGTAGCTTAATAGATTAACTTTAAGTACTCTCTCATTGTAATTTAAGAATGATGAACACTTTGTATGATATAGTATATAAATATATTATCTTTATTCACATGCTACAGTAGTGCTGTTTTATTCTGTAATTATTATAATATTATATTTGCTTATTAAATTTAAAATTTTATTAATTATATGTTATGTTTTTACAAAATTTTGTATACATTTTACTATTGATGGGAACATGAGATTGTAATACGCCAGATTGTTACTGTTTTTCGGTTTCAGCGTTAATCAAAAGGCTTTGTTTTAGAGAAAATAAAACTGGTGCATTGTGAACATTTTCCAAAAAAAAAAAATTATTAAAAAAAACTGATTAGTTGATTTTTTTTGCTCCTCTCCTCACAAAAATGGAGGAACAAAATAATGCAAACAAAACAGAGGAAAAATAATCAGAAAGAATAGGAAAAATATTAAGAAAAAAAAGAAATCTAAGTAATAGTTGTTACCTTTAACTGTCCAAAATCGGAATAAAGCTGAAGGCTAAATAGTTATAATTTCCTGGTATGGTTAATTATTTTTATTTAATGGAAAAATAATAATGCATTAAAAAAAATTATGAATACAAAAAATCGATGTTTTAATCGATAATTCAAGATTTCGGTTAAAAAATATGCAGTGAATAAAATGATACCTTTTTCGATTTTTTAGGGAGAAGGAGAATTTGGGGGAGAAATTTTTGTAAAATGGTAAGATAAGCATGTACATATTTACTGAGCTTAATATGAAGTGGGATTATGTTTGAAAATTTTGAGAAAATTTATCCCAAAGAAACTAATATCTCATCTTCTGGAGATACTGACTCCAAACTTTCACCGTCTCAACCCCGTAGGGGGGAATAACCCCCCTTTTGACGTTACCGGTCGCCACACCACTTCCTCCGTTCCAAGCCCTGAGGGGCTTTACCGCAGGTCGTCTTTATACCCTCTAACTGATTACATCTCACAATCATCAGCCAGGCCTCGGTCGGGATGCCTTCGATGTAAATGCCTCGGCAGACATTTGCATCAGTAAAATACGTATTTCGCCTTCACGTAGGCTTCAAACCGACATCTTTACATCCAACCTAACATGATTCTTTCAAACTAACTGACCGAAACCGCGGAAATACGATCCCCTCGCCTAGTAAAGATTTGACAACACCGTTCGTGACTGTGAATGCCTCAGAGAACGAATGAGTTTAAAGTTAAATCAGTGCTACACTCATACCTGTCAGAATTATGTTTTACGCAACATAGAAATTCAGATCTACACCCAAAAAAGTCGACCAATTTAGGTCACCTAACAAGGGAAACGCAACCTCATTCCGGTCCGCGCAGGGCCGGGGACAAACCCTGCACCAAACTTTCAACAATAAATTGCCCTGTGTACACGAGCTTCTGTGCCAAATTTTATCAAAATCGGTTATCCGTTTAAAAGTTATTAAACTTCAAATACGCCAAAACATACGTACGTACGAACATTACCCCTATTTTTTGTTGTTATTTGGGGTCCCCAAGTCATGTAATGTCGAGAAATAATAAAAATCCCGTACTCCAGTTTTTAACTGAATACTATACTTTCCTAGAGCTATGCTGTAAGAATGGGAAAGTAAATGATATTCTTTTGTTACTTTATGAAGTACCAACATAATATTAAAATTGCCTTTACTTTTCATAATATTGGGCAAATATTTTTTGGAGGGATCTGTATTTAACTAAAAATTATTAGTAAATATACAACGCTGGTTGTGTAATATGTTGCGTATTATTTTCTAATTTTGAAAGTACGTTTTACTTCTATGTAACAATAATTATTTATTTTATCAATCTTAAAAGTGCTAATTTGTTTGCTAAATATTTGTCCTGTTCTGATCTTTCCTTATTAATGTACACTCATACATTAAACAGACAAGATTAATTCATTTCCGATAATGTCAAAACTTCAGATTTTACAGAATTTATGTGTTAATTTATCTATTTTGAGCGATACAAAAATTACCTCATATTAGTGATGATGAAGTTTATGATTTCTTAACCATTGGTATGCAAGAAAATCTTATAGCTACTTTATCGTATAGTTGCAGATTAGAAAACCAGTCTATCATTACCAAATTAGAAAGCCATTATCAGTGTACTTTGTGCTTTTTTGACCCCATTATTATTGTATTGCGATTAATTTTTAGTAGAACTCTATATCCACAATTAATTCAACATTTATTATTAATATTCCACCATTCCAAATTGCGGGATTGATAAAAGTAGAGTTAAACTACTTGTTGCTAATGAATAACCATTTAAAAAGACGCTTTTTAAGAAAATATAAATTTTTTAAAAATTATATATTTTTTTAACACGCACGCTTTTGAAACATATTTTAAGAAATCTGATAATATTTTTTTTCTTTTATTTGCTGAAATACATAATTTTATTTTATAATATATACGTTAATCATTTGTAACTGTTATACCATAACCAAATAGTTTTTAGGCGACTTGAGATAAGATACAAGTCATTCCTGAAACCGGCTTAATTATTCTCAAATATATAATGCTTCCAATATGCAATGCCAACCCACCACCGGGTTGGTCTAGTGGTGAAATCCTCATCTACATTTCGAAATTTAGAGTTCTAAAGTTCAAATCCTAATAAACAATTACTTTTATACGGATTTGAGTACTAGATCGTGGATACCGATGTTCTTTAGTGGTTGGATTTCAATTAACCACACGTTTCAGGAATGGTCGACCTGAGACTGTACAAGACTACACTTCATTTACATTCATACATATCATCCTCATTCATCCTCTGAGTAATACCTTACGGTGGTTCTGGAGGCTATATAGAAGAAGAAGAAATTACCCTGCTAAGCCTACTAAGAAAAATGGTGAATGGAGTGGTTTCCTATTACATTTTTCATTGAGTCAAATATACTTTTACACATCTGCATGGCTAGCCCACTGAAATGATGAAAAATGTTTTTACCTGTATAAGTGATATTTTTATACTGTTCACCACAAAGACTAACTATGTAATCAAGGTTGCACATTACTATCAGTGAAAGTCTCTTGTAATTTAAACATATCAGAGCCGTGAGAAAGGCTGGTAAAGATAATACAAAGCAACAAACTAATTTGTCCCATTTTTTTGAGAATAGTTTTTTATCTGTATTGCCTCTACTTCGTATGGGATACTCGTATAATGTCTGTATGTAATATGCATCGAGTGATTGTGGTAAACAGAATGAATTTTTTTTGTAGGGCTGAATGTCAACTAAATTTCAGAGGATTTAGTATAATGATGTGCAACAGTATATTCAGTCTGTCAGTGTTTTTTTCTCTGAGAGTAATGATGTTCCCTTTACAGCCAATTATTGTGGTGAACAATGTGAAGAGTTGAATATCATCTGAATTTCAGTAGGTTTGCATTGCTGATATGCCGTAATATATACTGTTCATTGAAGTAGGCAACGGGTAACCATAACCACTTAATAATTTCCTAATAAGCCTAGCATTGAAAGCTGCTTTTTTCTTCTTGAAAATAGATTTTCAAGAAAATTGATGCATTAGAAAGTTTATTGAAAAGCCACTTCGTGGTTTGTCACTGATAACATATGATAATTCTGAAGAGATGAACAATATTTAATAAATCTGATGTGGACAACACATGACTTCCTTGTACGGCTATTAAATTACATTTACACATTTTTTTTTTTAAATTTCACTTATAACTAATGATTTTTTTGATTTTTTTAAGTTATTGATTTATTATTCATCGTAAAAAAATGTTTACAATGAGAGGTTAATAATTATTAATAAATCAATATATTTAAATTAAAAAAACAAAGATGATGTCTGATTCGAACTGATGCGCCTTCCTCTAAGATCCAAATATTTAATTAAAATTTTATTTGGTTCTAACTCTGGAACCAATGAAAATATATACCACTTACGATATATTGTTGAAAAGCTGTCAATGAGGGCTTATTACTGCAGTTAAGAAATAATCCAAAATTCAAATCTTTTGTATTTTGAGCTTTTTGGACATTTGTGGTCTAGTCTATTGCAATCAAAAGAGGAGGTGCACAAATAGATGTTACAACAGTCCTAAATCCAAAATTTCAACATTCTACGGCTAATCGTCTTTGAGTTAAGTGAGATACGTACACATGTCACGCCGAAACTTGCAAAAATATTTCAGGGATGGTCAAAATGGATATTTCCGTTGAAATTTGGAAACCGAAATTTTTCGCGATTACAGTACTTCCTTGTACTCGTACAAAGAAGTAAAAAGTATAAATAATTTTTGGAAAATATGCTTTTTATCAGGCCATAAATTGCGTTCAAACATTTACTTGAAACTTATTTTCCTTCTTTCACGAAATAAATATTGTTAATTTGAACATCTTTAATATCGAACATAATTTCTCTTAGAGAGAGCAACTTGGGCTTTACTAATCGCGTTATACATCTTTCACTTTGAGGATTTATTTTAATTTTCTACTTGATAATGATGAAAAGATTTTAGGTAATCTTTTTTTTATTTCCCATTCCTTTTTCTGTTGGGAGCAAAATTTAATTTTTATAATTGAAACCTATCTTCAAAAAATCAAGTAAACCAACTAATAAGTACACCTTTTTAGTACCTGATAACTAATCCGACTGTATATCCGTTTGAAACGGGTAAAAAAAATCGCAAAAATATGTCCTGTTAGTTATTTAACAATAACCAATCTTTTTTCTTTGTCCTCTGACAAATTTGGGTGTCTTTACACCAACGGGTTTTCAATAATTGGTTACTTATCAAGTCAATAATGATTCATTTTAAAAGTTAAAAAAGAACGATGTGTAAAAAAAAGAATTCTTTTAAAGTAATTGTTATGGGTTTCCACTTACGTGGAAAAATTAGTGTAAAGAACAAGTTATAATATAAACTGTGTAGTAATTATTAGTTGCTATTGTGGACGGCTGCTCATAAAACAAGTAATTGGCTAATAATTTTCTTCTAAAAATTTACATCTTGCAAATGTTATTCCACTGGCTTGAACAGTTTATCATATTTTTATTTACAAATATCACGTTATCCGCCACATAAGAACGGTTGCGTTCGTTTATACTCGCAGATGTTTTTATTCACTTTATCAAAATTAACGTACAGTTTTTCTGATTTTTAAAAATACTGGTTCTTAACTGTAATAAATAACCTGTTACTTTTTAAGATAAATTCAAGTAATGAAATGTTGTATAGTTAATAGAAAAGTGATCGGGAAGTAATATAAGACCATCCTCAACCTTTTAACATAAAAGCTTCAAACTCATTGGAAAATATATAAATCGAGTAATAAAATAGTTGCTTTGAAAAATAATTAAATTTAAATTAACGGAAAATTAAGAATCATGTCAAATATGATATGATTTGATTAAACCGAGAAATTACAAATGATTTCTAGTTATTAAGTTTAAAAAATTATTATTCTTCCTACAGTTTGTAAAAACATTTTTACATTGTAAATTTGGTTAATTTTTTCTTTAAAAAAATTAAAATTATTTGTTGAATTAGTTATTTTATTTACGCATCTACTTGCTATTTTTTGCATAATCAAACTTAAGTTTATAGCATTTGTGTCGACATGAAATTTGACTTTTTATTTGTTACAAGTAGTAAAGTATACCATCTAACAAGTGTTTAGTGTTTAACATTAGCATTTTTGTTTATGCTACGGACGTTGACTGATGTTGATGTTAAACTATGAACAGAAATCTACAGATTTACCAGTAAGTTGAGTCTTACTAAAAATAACTTCAAGGATGTTGCTTTTAAAACGATCTTGAACTAGCATACGTGTATTTAACCCATCACAGCTTGCTGATCAAAAAACATTCAAAAAGTACTCATTTTCTTCTATTCCTTTTGGCAATATTTATTCATAATTTTATTTTCTATATCAGTCTTTATAGTCAAATTTTGATGAGCGTTTTCTATGATATTGGGAGCTTACATAGTTATTTTATCAAAATAGATTTTAGGTCAGGTCATAAAACCTAATGTTTATGACTATATGAAAGTAATATAAATATAGTTTGTTAAAAATAAAAAATAAATTATATTTATAAATATGTATATATAGGAATCACCGTTCAAGTATTACGTTAGCATCTTATGGGTAGTTTCCTAATTTGCTTACGTTTTCTGTTAAGAAACGGAGGAGGTACTCAAATGTTTAGATAGGATAAAACAGAGAAAGAAAAATCAACAAAAGTGTAACGTCAGTAAATATAAATGTGTATTCTAATAATATAAATGGTTTTATTACGTTTGGAACATTCCAGATATGTTTCACAGGCATTTGCTTATGTAATGTAATAGGAAAATTCTGGAAATGTTCCAACATACTCGTACGTACATTACGTTGGCTCAACGTTCAAACTCATCAGCCTATTAATTAGAAATAAACTGCATCTAATTTTTTAAATATTGCATGTGATAACTGTTACTTCTGAATAGTATATAGATATTATTGTATAATTGATGATTCAACGTCTGATTAAAAAAAAGCACATGCATACAATTGGTGAAGACTGTTTTAAGTTAGTGAATGTATATCAAAAGATATCTGAATTTTAATTGATAGATCCATAGCTCAAGATGTGGCTAATTCTACAGCGCCTTTTTAATCAACCTGTTTTAATCTATAATGAAATAAAAATAATAACTGAATGCAGAAATCGTTTCTAACTAAAGGGAGGTATAGTATTTAGTCGTTCTTATTAGAAACAGATTATTTACTTATTAAAAAAAATAGATTTTGAAATTATCTGAATGGCTACATATTATAAATATAATTTTGTGCTGAAGAATTACTTTTTAGTCGGAAATATCTCTGTTGTAATACATTCTAAATATAAAATTATAAAAATTTTTAATTTATTAAATACCGGTCCACAACCGCTATTCTGCAATGTTCTGATAATCCAATTTTTGTATCGTAAAAATTTGGTTCTGACTTTTTGTAGGTTCTTAACTTACATATATATATATATATATATATATATATATATATATATATATACACACACATACAGAGTATCTGGGTTAAAGGTATCCAAAAGTAAACAGCTTGTATTAAGAAAAACTAGTTAATATAATTAATTTTTTTTTTAATAAACACAGCAACTCGCAAAGTATTAATGTAGGTGTTAATCAAGTTCTATGTGTGCACTTTTTGTGGCTCGGCAGACGCTTAGACGATTATCTAACTTTTACCAAGTGTTTAGGAGCATCTGCGGCGTTATTAAACCAACAGCTTCAGAAATCCCCTTTTTTAAATCGACCAAATCTCAAACCATTCTTTGGTACACACGATTTTTAATAAATTCCCAAGAAAAAAAGTTCAAAGGATTGATATCTGGAGATCTAGGTGGCTATGCGGTTGGAATTCCTCGTCCGATCCAACATCCGGGCAAAGTGTTGTTCAAGAACATGATAACATGAAAGTGTTTTGAAAACTGAAGCCTGCAGGAGTCTGTGAACAGCAAGAAAACAGTCTAATAAGCTTAAACACAGCTCGCTGCAATACAAATGCCACACTAGATCACGTATTTCCGTTCGTGGCGCATGCAAAGAAATTATAACGGCTCAAGCTATTTTGGTTTTTATATTATAAGTATAAAGTACATCGAACAGCATCTTTTATAGGGAGTCGCCTTTCATGATTGATTGTGTGTCGCTTTATTATGGTAATGGAGGCGTCTGCTGTACCTTGCAGTATGCTAGTCAACTTGTTCTATGGCAAAAAACATTGTTTTTTGCATCGGCCCGGTTAAGAGATTTTTGCTGAAAGAGAAGTAGCAGCTCATAATATTCTTATGTTTTGAGGGAACAAATGATTTGATTTTCATAATGGCTCTAACAATAGTGAATTAAAGCTTTCACAAGAGACTCCTAGTTTCTGGAGGAAGTGAAATAAACTGAGGTTGAATAGGTGGGATGAGACTTCTTCCCCTCAAATTGTTGATTGCGAGCGAGCGAGCCTGGTCGCCTGTCTTGAGCAGTCGGAGAGACGGGACCTGCTGAACGTGTTTGTGATAACCTGGTATTTCCTCCTGTAATGGGATTTCATTGGATTCCGTTAATATACTCTGTATAGGGTTTGTGACCCTATATATGTATTCGAACGCAAGTAAGTAAGCCCTTAATTTTTTCTCTCGTAAAGTCGTCGTACAGTATAGACCCGTATTCCAGCTTCCTCAAAACAGTGCTTGTACTTGTATTTGTGTTCAGGATAATGCGTTTGTCAGTACCCCAGTTTTAGGAAGATAAGAATTTAACGATGTTAATTTTCCTTAGACATTCAACTTTAGTGTACTTAATGTAGCTCGACCAAGTCAGCTTTTCATCAAAAGTCACAACAAGGAGTTTAATCTCGTCTGTTCCCTTTGTCTTATCTTCACCTAATTATAGTTTGACCATGCTCTTATATCTGTCTAGCTGTCAAGAAAAAACAATAAATCTTGACTTAGTGACAATTTGAATATGTGCTCATCTTTGCACTAAGTTCAGAGAATTCTACAGTGTTTCCCTAGTTCCAATTTTCTTACCTCTACAGGTAACAGTGATGTCTTTTGCCGGCAGAGTGTTCACACCTGCTACGTTTAGAGCCACCAGGAAGATCATCACACTGAGAACAGATTCCTAGGGTCTCCAATTTTAATTTCAAAGATTTTTGAAAGTAAATTAGATCTAAAACGGATCGTCCGTTTGCTCAGGAAATTAGTCACAAAGTTCAACATATTCCCGTTAACACCGTTCTGTAGTAAGACAGGGATTCTTCTCTTTCTAAACCATCTTATAGGCTTTTTCAGTGTCTAAGGTTCCTGCAAGGAGGTGCTCCTTAGAGGTGAATGCCTCGTAGACATCCGTCTGTACAGATACTAGGTGATCTGTGGTAGATCTCTTTTCTCTGAACACGTATTGGTATAAGGAGAAGAACCTAATTCCTTCCAGATGCTATATCAGTCTTATTTATCATCTTTTCCATCACCTTGGAAAAGGTGCATGCTAAGGCAATAGGACGGTAGTTCTCTTCCGAAGTGAAATCACAGGGATAACTACAACCTCCCTCCTGACATCCGGAAACACCCGTTCTGTAGTAAGACAGGGATTCTTCTCTTTCTAAACCATCTTATAGGCTTTTTCAGTGTCTAAGGTTCCTGCAAGGAGGTGCTCCTTAGAGGTGAATGCCTCGTAGACATCCGTCTGTACAGATACTAGGTGATCTGTGGTAGATCTCTTTTCTCTGAACACGTATTGGTATAAGGAGAAGAACCTAATTCCTTCCAGATGCTATATCAGTCTTATTTATCATCTTTTCCATCACCTTGGAAAAGGTGCATGCTAAGGCAATAGGACGGTAGTTCTCTTCCGAAGTGAAATCACAGGGATAACTACAACCTCCCTCCTGACATCCGGAAACACCCTTTCCTGCAGAATAGTGTTGAACATTCAGAATAGTGTAGAATAGTGTTGAAATATTCCATCAGGCCCAGGGCTAGATGACTAAAATATTATTATTCTCGTAATATAAAACGAAATAAATATGATAACTGAAAAATTATGCAAAACCATTTTTTCAAATAATTTTATAAATAACTATGAGCATTATAACTATAAAATATGTTGACATCTCTGAATGAATGAAAATCAGTGAAATAATAGAATAAATCTCTTTGCTAGAAAAAATCATATTTCGGTTATTATTTAAACCTATAATAAAAGATATGTAATTCTCTTAAATATAATAAAGTTTTCATTTTTTCTATAAGTATTCTGATAAACTAGTAGCCAATTTGTTTCTTTAATAAATGTTGTATAAAATATTTTAAGACTGTCAGGCACTCTTTCGGAATTTCTCCCCAAGTTTTGTTTTATTTATTTTTTAACTATGTATCCTTGTAGTATTGTGCAATATCATAATTCATTAAAAATGCAAGTATTTTAATGATTAGATAAAATTATTTTGGAGTTAATTAAAAATTCATATAATACATTTTTAAATATAACATTTAATATTATTATTAATCATAATTACAACAATTTTTATAAATACAATACTTATTTTACTAAACGATAATTGTACTTCAAGATGAAACTCACTAATATGTTGAAATTTCAAATTGAGCAAAACTTCCTGATCCTTAGGACGGTGAGGCCATAGAAAGTCATATAAATAAGAATACAACTAACTTTATTAGCCATCTCTAAAGATTGTATCATTGTTGTAATAATTTGTGTATTTAACGTTAATTAGACGAGATTAGCGAGTGAAGCGAGAGTAGGTTATGTTGATGTTGTTAAGGTGCTGTTAAGTTATATTGACTTCGAAATCAGCTAATTTCGAAGTCGAGAGTTCTAAGGTTCAAATCCTAGTACAGGCAGTTACTTTTATACAGATTTGAATACTAGGTCGTGATTTGGTGGTTGGATTTCAATTAACCACACATCTCAGGAATAGTCGACCTGAGACTGTGCAACACTACACTTCATTTACATTCATACAAAGTATCCTCTGAAGTCCTGATGTAATACTTTACGGTAGTTCCGGAGGCTACAGAAGAAGAGAGGTTATGTTGATATACAATTTGCCATATATTGTTAAAAAACAAAAAAAAAAAACTTTGGGGAGAAAATTCCGAAGGAGTACCGACTCTCATGTTAAAAACTTAAAAAATTTTTTTATATTAATTAAGTGTCTGAGGTTTACGTACAAAATATTTCTTCTATCTATGTATAATGATTTCCCAAAGCTTGCCATGACCTTTTTTTTGTAAAAACTGTGTGTAAATGATTAATAAGTAATTTCTCTTCTAAACGATAAGATGTGGTTGTCGACGGATGTGGTTTTTTAAAGTCGTTTCTTTATCTGCTATTTCTTTAAACATTGCTTTATGTTATTCTCGCAATACTCCATTTTAATTTCAGTAGCTTTTATAAAGATAATTTAAAATATTTTTTTTATTATTGTTATTTTCCGATTCATTATTTGTAATTCCACATTAATTCAGATTTTTTATTAGCTGCAGCTGAAATTTTAAGTAATTTTACTTGCAATGACTTTGCCGATGACTTTGGAGCTTAATGACTTGTTTCATTATAATGTTAAAAATTTCAGGATAATCTTTTTTTTCCAGTCAATTTTCTGTTAACCTATAAATTTCATTACATTTCTCAAATGAAACTGTAAAACTAAAGAAAAATACCCTTTTTTATGGACTTAAATATCCTTATGAAACACGGAAAATGTCCTAAAAATGTTTTTTCTATTAAGTCCCTAATAACTCTTGCATTGTTCTGTTTCAATTCAATTTGGGCACTTTTTAGAACTATAATTTTTCAATTGGTTGTAATTTTTCAATAATGGATATTTTATCTTGTAATGATTACTTTTTTCAGTATTGTATTTTTTTTATTAGAAATGTTATCGAGGAAACGTGTAGAATAATTCAAGCAACCGTTGTGACGGAGGTAATGTTTTACTTAAAAAATAAAACTGCTTTAAATAATTTCTACATTATTTTCTGCAGTAAGCGGAAACGTTCATGACTACTATTGTGGACAACCATTCGTAAGACAAAGCACGACCAATAATTTTCTTGGCATTGTTACTATACTACCGTATTGAGGCAAATTTATATTTATAAAAAAATTCGTCATCGGCGACGAATAAATTAATAATTAATTTTTAATCGTTTAATTAGTTAGCATATTAAAATGAACATAACTTTTTTCTTTTATACTTCAGCAATTCCTGACTGAAATAGCTATTACATATAATATGTTCATTCATAATTAGAAAAATATTAGTAAAAAATATACTAAAATTCGGCAAGGAAAACGGGAAATTATTAATTATTACGGATTAGTATTTTGGCGCGATTGACTGGGGCGAGAAGTTTAAAGGTCTATTCGAACGTAACAGTGGCCTCACAGTGACGTGGGCCGTGCTGTGATTTGCACGGTCAGTCGTAATTTGGTCAACTAGTCGCTCACATTAGTATATCTGTCGTGAACTATTAAATCACGTGATGCTTTTTGTGGAAGAGAAAATTTAAAAAGTTAATTTACTTCAGAAATTGGGTGCGTACCGCGGAAAGAACACCATGTTTAAAAATCAGTTATTTATGTGACTGTAAAAAATTACTTTGTGAAATAATCTTACGAATTTGTATCGGTCTAAATTAGTCAGTATAAGAAATAAAATTCTACACGTACATACATCGGTTTTCATTTTGTTAGGTTTCTCATTCCAAATTTTACCTTTTGACTTACATCCACCTATTTTACATTTCGTTACATAAATTAAAGGATGTGCAGCACTAGTTGTCAATTGTTCAGCAATGTTTTTATTATTAATATTTAGAATGTAGTAAATAAATAAAAGAAATAGTAAATGTAGACAGTAATAATAAAATTCTTAAAGAATATAATTTTATTTAGGAAGATATAAAATTAAAAAAATAATAACGTTAGCACACAGTATTACGGCAGTGAAAATCGAAAAATTTCGTTGGAAATTATATTTTCACTGTCTGCACACATTCTACATACTAAGTAACAATGTTTGATCTGTTAAGGGCTAGTTTGAATATGTTTATTACAAAACAAGACTATCTATTTTTTGTTACTGCCAGAGATGAAACTACACTGCATTGTGCGTGTTCGCGCAATGCAGTGTTCACCACTGCATTCATAGTTTCATAGTTCACATAGTTCACTGTGTTCATAGTTTTGCATTCATGTGCAAAAATATAGACTGATATACATTCATATTTATACATTCAAAAGTCGTATTCTAAAGTTTGTTTGTAATTTTTCTTCTATTTACTAAAAAGTATTATAGTGAGACGAACTGTAGAATACAATTAGTTTTGGTATCTTATAAGAACCTGGCTACGCTCGCAAACCATTATATGCCATATTGATTGTCGTATTGATGTGTTCTACCCAATGGAAGAACTCCCTTAATTTAGGTTAGATTGTTTTAC
This sequence comes from Lycorma delicatula, assembly GCF_047948215.1. NCBI lineage: Eukaryota > Metazoa > Arthropoda > Insecta > Hemiptera > Fulgoridae > Lycorma > Lycorma delicatula. The sequence goes on along the minus strand of NC_134457.1, from coordinate 74,325,803 downwards.
AGTATAATTGAGTACAGATTAAATGAAGACTGTAACAAATCGCCGGTTTCCACTAGGCTAAAATGTATTGAATTTAGGTGTAACTATGATTATTTTTTATGTTATTCTGAATTAATGCGATCGTTAATTATTAAAAATTTTGTTAAATAACTTGTATTCTTAATAGGAACGAACATACTGTGGGAGGGATTTGCAGCAAGTACGTGGCTTTCTACGTTAGAAGGTACCAGGGGGTTCAACTTAAAAGAGGCCCCATCACTCAGTAGTTAGTTAAATATGCATTTAACTACCTGTTAAATAGATGTTGGTACAGTTGGGGCTGGAGTGGGGTGGACTGTTTGTTGTCTACACATTTGAGTATTGCCAATCCGTGTCGAGCGTCGGCTTTTGAACAAGATTGCATAATCTAGTTTAAAAAGCGGTTAACTCTTGGAGAACATGTATTCGTAAAGGAAACTTATTTAGAGATGAAATTTCATGTTGTGTGTCGGAAAAAGTTCAGAGAGAAATTTGAAAAGGAGGTACCAGTGAAAAGTGTTATTCAGAAGTTAGTTAAAAAAATTCCTGAATAGGTTCGGAGTTAGACCGAAATGTGCCCGACACAGGTCAGTTTAACGACGTACAGGACATTAAAGGGTAACCCACCGGGTTGGTCTAGTGGTGAACGCGTTTTCCCAAATCAGTTGATTTGGAAGTCGAGAGTTCCAGCGTTTAAGTCCTAATAAAGACAGTTACTTTTGTACAGATTAGAATATTAGATCGTAGTTTCTTTGGTGGTTGGGTTTCAATTAACCACACATCTCAGAAATGGTCGAACTGAGACCTTACAAGACTACACTTCATTTACATTCATACATATCATCCTTATTCATCCTCTGAAGTAATACCTGAACGGTATTTCCAGGAAGCTAAACAGGAAAAAGAAAGAAAAAAGAAAAGGACATTAAAGTGGCAGTTACAAGATCTCATAATTCTTTGCAGAGACTAAGCTGGCAAAAGAATATTTCACGGGGTTCAGCCCACAATGTAGTGAGGAGAATGCTGAAGTCCGTATCGAATGCAGGTTTTCCATGAGCTGACTAATGTTGATTTTGCTGAAAGCGTTAAAGGATTCAGCGCTATCAATGGTTGAAGAACTTCATTAGAGACAGCATTGGTATTTTAGATAAAGTGTTTTTCATAGATGAAACGGGTGCGGTTTTACTTCGGTGCGTATGTCAACAGTGAGAAATATAAGACCTGAGGTACTGAAAACCCGCACATTTTCTTTGAATCTCCCCATCACTTACAAAAATAGGCGTATGGTATGCGGTTTCAAGGTGACGAATAATAGGACCCTTTTTGAAAAAATTGTGGTTTCTGCCGTCTACCGAGGAGTTATCCAACAGTTCATACTGCAAGAGGATAAGTGTGACTACTGATTGCAACAGATTAGCGCTACCTCCCATAGAGTTCGCGTTATTGTGGAGATGCTACAGGATTTTTTCGGTGGTTGAATCATTTTTAAAGGATTGTAGCCACCAAGATCCCCGATCTGATTAGTCCAGACTTTTTTTTGAGGGGGTTACTTTAAAGAAATTGTATATAGTAGCAATCCAAACAACCTGCAGGTATTGAAGACAAAAATTTCCAATGTCATCCAAGAAATAGACAGGGTACAACTAACAAGAGTATCCAGGAACATGGTCAAACGTGTTGACAATTGCATAGAAGTGTTTGGATATCATTTTCAACTCCTTTAAATTAATTATTATATAAGTGTTTACCAGTAAACCATTATTTATAGACTTAAGTAAGTGGTGGGGCTTGTTTTAAGTTGAAAGGCTGCAGAATAGCTGCTGGCCGGAGCTCGCTTTTGAGATATGAACTAATTTATTTTGAGCATATGAATTTATGATGTTGGTGTTTAAATCCTGTTTTTAAACTGATTCAATATAAGTTGTATCAGTAATGAATTGAAAAGTATATATATATATATATAATCCTCTATCGGCTTATTTTAAGTGAAATTCCCTTTTGATTCATATGCTTTATCATTGAATATCATGCCTGATTAAACATTTTAATTGCATTATTTTTACTATCCATTCATCAAGTGGAGAAAAGTGTTAACGTATTTAAACAGCTGTATTTTTTGTTATTGTTAGTATTGCTTTTTCTGTTAGGAAGCACGGTTAGAGTATTTTAAATATTTTAACACTATTTGATTATTCTAGATTAATTTCTATCAAAAAAACTTATTTTTTTTGTTATACATTATTTTCATTATGAAACGTCATTTTTTCCTCGTTTTATATAAGCTCAACTAACATATAAATTTACAACCATCGTATATTGAACACAAATTAGTTGGTTATATTTTAATTTTTATTGGATGTATATATTATTCTATTGGAATTTTATTTTTATTTTTGATTACAAGTTAAGTCATTGTTTTGAATTTAACGGGTAGTTTTATTTATAGTTATTATATTTTAAGATATTTGAAAAACAAAAAATTGACAGAAATTACGGGTAATATTCAAGTTTTGATGTGAGGCACTAAATAAATAAAAAATGTATTTAACTTCATTAAAAAATACAGAAATTAAATAATTAGTTATTTGAATATAATATGTCGAGCTAACGCATAGCTTGATTTTTTCTTTTTCGTATAGAATAAAAACTAAACGTTTTTTAATTATTACGTCTTTTCTCTCGTCTATTACTGTTAGTTCTGCTTGATAATATATCCAGGCCAGATGTAATACTTTATAAATTCATGTCACTGTTAACGAAGGAAATTATTACTTACGGATTCTGACTAAATGATGTTGAGCTATATATCTGGAAGATTTCCGTTTGTCAAAGACATACCAGTTAGGTAGTAATTATTTTCACAATGTTTAATTGTAGATGTGACGATGTAGAAACTTGTATTATCCATGATAAGCAGACATTCGTTGGTTAATTTTTAAAGTAGGTGTATTTAGAGGATTCATAAGTGGATGCTATACCTATGATATTTACCTTATAACTGAATGTTGAATAAATGCCTTGTAACAAAACAGAATGTTAGAGAATTAGTAATTAATTATCTCTGTAATATAAAGAGTTCCAAGAATTTGACTTTTTGAAAATGGTCAATTTTCGGGGAAAAAAGTAATTTCGGGAGTTCAAAACATCACTTGGATACTTTTTGTAAATTCCAGATGTCTGTGTGTATGTAAAACCAATTCTTTTACGCTGATATATATCTGTACCTATGAAACATTTCCTGAATAATTCATTATCAACGCGTAGCACAAATCACTGAAGATAAATTGATAAAAATTTTATACACATTCTTCTTACGGTTTAAGTGTACGTTAAGAAAGCATTTTATTTTAAATTTTGAGTATAAAAGGTTAAAATGAAGTAACGTTGAATATTACTATTTTTTGAATTTCTAGATAATAAATGAATATATCAACTCGATTTTTGTTGTGTTTGTTTTTGTGTGATTTACATGTGAATTTCTTACAACCAATTTCTATATTTTTCGAAAAGAAATGAAGGAGGTTAAAAATATTTTGAAAAATGACTGCAAATTTTCCTCATTTCCTACTACACTAAAGGAGATATTCACTCACTCGATTTGAGCATGCGAATATTTTTCAAATAAATATATAGAACAGTATTCGAATTTTTTGAATTTTTATTTTTTAAGTGTTATGACGGTGTACGGCGCGGCGGCTCAACCAATACAGTCACAGCCATTGTTGCTGTATGAACGATGCGACTGGCTGCACCTGCCTGCGGTTACTTAACTAACAAACAGAGTAAAAAATAAAAAAAATTAGAAACGAAGTACAATCATCTAGTGGTGTTTATCGCGTAACGCTAAGAATCGGGCAAAACAAATTTTTACTCGTCCTTCGTACGGGTAACCAGTTATAATAATAGTAATTACTATTTAGAAGATGGAGGCCGACTATTTTGAAACCCGCTTACTTCAGATCGCTCAAAAATTCGGATTGTGTGCTGACCAAACTGTTCTTCTGAAGAAATTACATTACACCAGCGTTTCTCAACTTTTCAGTATTTGCACCCAAATTTCAATCACAATTTTCATCGCCCTCCCCTCTCATACAGTAACAGTGTATAAAATAATAATATATTTTGAGTATTTTGACGCTAAAGATAACTACGACCTTAATTACAAGCCTTACAAATTACCAAGAATAAGTAAATTTATTGATATTTGCAACACCGATCCGCTGCATTGACAAAACCAAAATCGATGCCTCTTTATTCCTCTCTGTCTTACTTCCACCATATTCTCCATTCTCGCAGCTTCGCGAGAAGTTCCGACTTGTTTCAAAACATTCTGGAACGTCTGCGCGACTGTCTACGCAAACTTGTTTAAATGCTACATCTCGTTCGATTCCAGCCAGACTCAGTCGAATCGGTCCTTCTAATGCTATCGAATCTATCGTGAATGTGTATGTTGTAATTGCGTCTTAATTGCAATTCACGGTATTAAATATTCACTGCAGTAGATTTAGAGAATCATGGATAAATATTTAAGAGGGCGTAAGGGAGCATTAGACGATAGTGAAACATCAACAAATGCACAGACGAGCGTGGTTCCAAAAATAAAATCAACAAAATATTCTCAAGATTACTTAGATTTTGGGTTTACCAGTACTGAAGTAAATGAAGAAGAAAGGCCTCTGTGCGTCATTTGCTCAAAACGTTTGCTAGCAGACAGCATGAAATCTAATAAACTTAAACGATATTTAGAAACGCTTCATAGTGAGTACATTAACAAACCCCGAGAATGTTTCCAATTAAAATAAAAACATATAAAAAGCAAAGTTCATATTTTAAAAAACTTTGTCTGTGAATGCCTTTTACAGACTTCATATAAAATAGTCCGATGTAAAAAACCTCATACCATTGGTGAAGAGTTTATTTTGCTAGCTGTAATTGAGATTGTAGAAACTATGTTTGGAGATAATTTTGCCAAACAATTGCAGTCCATACATCACACTGTTGTCCGTCGAATTGGTGGTATAGCCGAAGATGTACAGCATCAGCTTTTCGGGAAGTCGCGTGACAAATTGTTTTCAATTCAGCTTGATGAAACAACAGATCGCAATAAAGGCTCATTTCATTACCTATGTTCGATTTTGTGATGGTATGTCAGCGGTAGAACTACTTTTTTGTAAACCAATAGAACTCAGAGCAACAGCACTCTGATTTGCTATCTTAATTGATTTTATAAACAAGGCAAAGTGAAAAAATTGCATCGGAATATGCACCGATGGAGCTCGTTCTATGTCTGGAAGATTCCAAAGTGTACAAGCTCTTATGAAAACAAAAATGTTCACAGTGTGTGTGGACAAATTGCATCATCCACAGAGAAGCTGTGGCTTCCATAGGAATGAGTCCAGGTCTGAATATTGTGCTAACGACGGTTTTAACCGTAGTAAATTATGTAAAAATGAGACCCCTAAATTCAAGAATCTTTTCTGCACTTTGTAAAGACATGGGTGCAGTACATATAGCGTTATTATTTTATTGGGAGGCAAGATGGTTATCACGTGGGAAATCTTTGCAACGTGTTTATCAGTTAAGAGATGAAATCGCTAGTTTTCTAGAAGAGGAAACCGACCGGAAGCCGAGAAGTTTCGAGATAGTTTATTTGCGATGGAATTTAGTACTTGTTCGACATAGTCGAGAAATTAAATACCTTGAATCTTCAACTCCAAGGAATAGTTAATACTTTTTGTAGAAAATTCGAATTGTGGAGCAGAAATTTAAGGCAAAAAAGCCTGGAAATGTTTGAAAATATGAATGAATGGGTTAAAATTTACAAAGCTGAAGAACAACATGTGAAAGTTGTTTTTGTAACCATTGAAAATCATTTAGCCATGTTGGCAAAGAATTTTAAAAAGTATTTTCTTGCTGACGACAACTTGTAAGCAAGTTACGAGCGTGTTAGGGATCCATTTCAATATTTGTCTGTTATACAGAATTAAGAAATTTGCATTCGGATTAGGCTGGATTGTTTTTAAAAATTAGTACACAAAATCGTATATATATACACATCACTAAGGACTGTATATACGATTCCTGTCCTTTCCTGATAAAGGTCAATTCAGGCAAAAAAGATTGTTGTTATTTGATTCTAAATAATAAAAAAATATATTATTGTAAATCTAATACACGTAAAACCTACATATCTTTTTGAGTTTGATTTTTTGATCCGGAAATTTTGCATTGAAATTAATGTAAAAAGCTGATAAATTGTTATGTTAACCGCTCTTGGAATTTAGTGAAAGATCAGATTAATGTTGTTCTATCATGCAAACAAGCCTTTTGTACGCTAATGCTTATGTCGTAACTGATGTGATGTGATGAATAAATACTGATTTATTCATCTTAATTCGTTTGTAAATAAGATAAAGTCGGAAAGGACTTTTATTACCATACCTTGTGAGATTTATTGACATTTCTGAAGGCCTGAAAGCTCAAAAGTAGTAGCCTCTTTATGATTTTGTTGTAGCGATTCTTTGTTAATGATGTTTTTTTTTAAATATCAGGGTTAATAAAAAATATCCAAAGGCTGCAGGAACATAATCTTGAGAAATGCTTCACCGGAAGTAAAGATTCTGTTCCTGTTCTCGAGTGATTAGCTGCATTTTGATGATAAGAATAAAGTAGTAAGGTGTATTATTGAAATTAGGGTACTGGAAGCAGGTCTAACTTTTTTAATTAAAAAATAACCGATTATTTATAGCTAGTTTAAGAAAATCATAGAATCGGATTAGGACAATAAGAAAATAATTGAATTAATGATTAGCTGGTTAAAATGACATATTATTATTCGAATTTTTTTTCATGTTTCACACAGTGTAAACTCATGTTACATTAAAAAGTATAGTAGTTAAGAAACTGTACTTTTTTTCTTGGAAGACAGATTTCTGAAATGAAATTAAATTTCATAGTTTAATAGAAAAGTAGTTTGTTATTGTTATAAGACAGATTAAGCCTCAAACTCATCGGCAAAGATTTACTGCAATTAATGGTACAGTTATTTTATTTTGTTACGTATTATAACTTTATCGGTTTGTAGGTGACATGAAATTGGTCATAATTCAATACCGAAAACGGTGTAATCGTTTTTTAGGATAACCACTATCTCATGCTAGTTTTATTTATTGAACTAATAGGAAGTGAAGTGGTTTCCCGTTTTCTTCACTTAGAAACAATATACTGTTCCAGATGCGTATATCAAGTCTAATAAAATCCTGGTGTTATTCATCCTTACAAGTGATTCCTTCACTGCAGGGACCGATTTTATATTAAGCTAATCTAATAATTCATAGATATAGCACATTAAATCTTACCTGTATTTTCCCCCACACCCCTGGACCGGATATATAGTCAAGCATGACTCAGTCCAGGGGCGTGCCCTTGCGACTCTAACGGGCCTCCCTGCCTACCGGCAGTAGGTCCGGCATGGGAGGTCGGCCCGCCGGTTCTGGATCTAATTTTAATTTGCCTGCCTCTAAATTCAGAGGCGGGGGTAACCGGACCTGGCTATGCCGTTCTCGGGACCCCGCCCCATCAGCCGGGACTCGGGCTTTTCTCCAATTTTTTTTTTGACCCGGGGGTTGGGAGTCCCCGTGCCTTCACACTGCCGCCCAACCGTGCAAGCACGGACGAACGGCAGCCCGGCAGGGGGCTTTCCTTCCACCCGGACTTCAGTCTGTCCCCCATTCTCTGCAATTCTTTTCCTTCCTCTTTAGGTTGTCTGTATCCATTCCCTTAGGATGTTTAGTCATTCCCTTAAACCCTTCAACATGTACGGGACAGCGGTTTCAGGTGTTACCCATTCGAGATTACAATTTAACTTGGCCCCATCCCATCGAGAACATTCAAAGAAGGTGTGGTAGGGGGTGTCCCACAGCCTGCAATATATGCAATTCTGGAATATTCTTTTACCATTTCGGTAGTGATATTTCCCAAATTCGCCGTGACCGGAGAGGAACTGTGTGACGTGACATCCAACCTCCCCAGTCACGGCTCCAACCTGGGTATGAGTCTGCTCGTCCAGGCGCCATTCCTCGCCGTGTCGTATGCCTCCTGCCATTCTTGAGATAATATTGCCGTTGCATCTTCTTTGGTCATCCCTTATATTGCCCTTTTCTCTGCAAAGCCCTGAGGCGAATCGAGGGGACCTCAGGGAGTACCCCCACCGTCTCTGCATCCACCGTTCTGTACGCACATGTTATTAAATTTTACCTAATTTGCTTTGCATGTGTCACAGCCATGTGAAAGATTGGAATAAATTTTTTTTAGCATAATAAATTAATGTATCCCTTCTGTTAATAGTGCATTATTGATTTTTAATGAATAGAGATAACTTGTATGAAGTACACATTTTTATTGTTTGTTCAGTGAATATACGATAATTATTTCTTAAAAGAAAAATTGATTTTGCATAAAATTTCAGAGTAACTTATACAAAAATAATAATGTTACCTGAATTACACCACTTTTAATAATATATTAAAGTATACGTTCTTTTTTTTTAGTACACTTTTATGAAAGTTATTTTTATGTAATCCATGATTACGTCGTTCTTATATACATTATTTGTTGCTTTTTATTTTTTCAGTTAAACCCACTTCGCTTATAAAAGTTAGAAATTTAATAAATTATGATAATTACGTATAAAATCGGTTTGTTAATCCTATTTTCGTTCTAGTACGTGTACCTTGTGTTCACTACTTCTATTCGAATTACAAAGTGGTCTTTTAAAATTTAATCGTCCAGTTGTTTAGTTCCCAGGCTAGTTCGTATTAAGTAAATATTTCACGATTTAAGTTTGTTTACTTTGAATTTTCCCTTCTGTAATTCCTTCTTATTAATTTATTATTATTTTTACCTGGGTATAATTATTATAAATCTGTGGTATACTATTTACTTTTCGTTGGTTTAATCACGCTCAGTTTTTCCTTTCTTTATTTAGCTTCTTTTTAATTAAATCAAATTAATGTCTTTTTTTAATTTTTTTATTTAATTTAAACGCTACAGAGATTTTCTTAAAATAATTTAAAAACTTAAAAATAAACGCTCAAAATAACTGTCGATGTTTTATTAATCTTTTTTGAACGAATGACGAGATGGCGACTGTTGACGTCAAATGTTTTCCAAACAGTAAAACTTTCGGAGTTTTGCAGTTTATTAAGAAATCGGTATTTTAAAAAATTTTTCTGTTACTTCACATCAACTCATCTTCCAAGTTTTGATTTTTCTACGTTTATTAAGTTAAATGGAAGAAACTTAAAAAAAAATTAAACTTAAAAAATTCCATTTAAAAATGTACCATCAATAAAAAGTTACCTAAGATTTCTTTTTTTTTGTTGGGGAGGGGTGAATTACGATGATATTTTATTGTAATAATATATTATTATTAAAAGTTTAATAAACCAAAAAAGTTTAAAAAAATTTGTATTTTAAAACTTTGATCGACTCCCCATCAGCAGTGTTTTTTTGTCAAAGTATTTTTTTTGTCACTTGCATTATTAGTATGCGTAGAAAGACAAAAAAAAAAAAATCGGTTATAAAGTATGCAATAAACAAGTTTTAAATCTGTTAAAAATTAAAGAACACGATAGCCAAAAAAAAAATAAAATAAAAAAGTAGGATGTCCAGCCAGTACAGATCATTTCACGACAATGTAATGTAGAAGTGCGGAGCCCCTAAATTTCGGACCATTACCATTAGATCCACGAAGGCTTTAAGCCAAGATGACCAGGTTAAAATGCCCGCATACTATAAACTTCCCGTTGCCTACATGTATCTTGGAAATTATATTTTTCTTTCGTTCAATGTATTGATTTTGTTTATCTTTTTTTCTAATTTTTTTATATTTAAACGTACATTTATATAGCCTATGATATTCCCGGTAACGTGGGATCATACATCTAAATTTGTTCAGCCGTTTAGCTGCTATAGTGGAACAAACAAACATACATTCATACACCCCAAAGACATAACACTCTTTTTTGGGCAGTCGTGTAATAAAAAGGTAGCCTTTTTCGTTTTTTGGGGAAGGTGGAATTTTGTGGCAATTTTTTTTTTTAAATAGCAAGAAGGATGTACGCATATACTGAGATTAATTTGAAATGGGGTTATATTTGCAAAATTTTGAAAAAATCGCTCCAATAAATTATCTACCCCATCCCCTGAAGATGTTGACTCCAAACTTTTACTAATGAATTGGCTCTTATACAATAGTCACTACAAAATTTCACCAAAATCGGTTTATCCAGTCAAAAGTTATTAAGCTTCAAACATACCAGCACGTATATATCGTACTTACAAACATTACCTCCAACTTTTTTTTCTGTTTTTGAGGGTCCCTAGGTTATGAAACGTCGTTAAATGCAAAAATCCATTTCCTATTTTTTTTTTTATTGATTACCATACTTCTCTTCTTGCAGCGTAGCTGTAGAGATATAATCCCAGGAAAGTATAAACGTTTCCCCAGAAAAGTTTTCTGAAATTTGTTTAATTTCTTATTTTTTGGTAAAATGGATCATTTGTGAATAAATCGTACAGAAATTACAGTTTTATAAACAGGGAATCCAATTACCAAAGAGGAAAAATTAACCTTTAACAAAATTCCTTTACAAAATTAAAAAAAATAAATTATTTAAATTTGCCATTTAAAATATTTGCCGGTATATAAGTTCATCGAGTAAAAATAAAAAAAATATTTTTTCGTCAAAGTTGGTCGAGTACGTGATATATTAAAAAATGTTTCGTACAAGAGTTGGACTAGTGAATTAGAAAAATATACTTTTCGTTTGAGGGAGATATTCTCAGAGAGTGTGGTCTTTATTTGGAAAAATATCAATTTTTTTCCGCTCAAATGTTAAAGAAATATATAGAGTGTCACAGAAATGTATACCCGTTTTGGAATAAACGCGACACATTTAATTTTTCACCAAACTTTATTATGTTGACTGGAACTTGTGGAGAAACAGATGCCATTTATGTTAAGTGCCAAAAATTAAATCTGGAAGGTGATGATAATCTTCCTTGATACATGTTTCAAGTCGAGAAATGAAGCTGACCTACACTCGTTCCAGTGTCTGCTGCGTGATCTGCTGTACCTCCCTACGAATAGCTGTACACAGTTGCTGTAACGTGCAGAGTATCTTGACGTACATACGCTCCTTTAAATATTCCCACAGGAAGAAGTCGCACATACTCAGGTCGGGAGATCTAGGAGGGCCAAGTAACATTTCTGAACCTGGAAATTACGTAACCAGGAAACAATTATCGTAGGGTTTGCATTGAATGAGCGGCATTGCGGTCGCCTCATCTTGTTGTAATGACCCTTCTGGATCCATGTCCGAACGCTGGAGTGCTGGCTGGAAAAAGGTGATAATCATGTTCGTGTACCGATATGAATTCACTGTCACCGCTACACTCTCCTCTTCAAAATGTAGGGACCTATATCATTACGCCTAGATATCGCGCACCAACCCACCGGGTTGGTCTAGTGGTGAACGCGTCTTCCCAAATCATCTGATTTGGAAGTCGAGAGTTCCAGCGTTCAAGTCCTAGTAAAGCCAGTTATTTTAACACGGATTTGAATACTAGATCGTGGATACCGGTGTTCTTTGGTGGTTGGGTTTCAATTAACCACACATCTCAGGAATGGTCGAACTGAGAATGTACAAGACTACACTTCATTTACACTCATATATATCATCCTCATTCATCCTCTGAAGAATTATCTAAACGGTAGTTACCGGAGGCTAAACAGGAAAAAAAAAGATATCGCGCCCCACACTGTCACACGGGATGACTGCAGAGGTCGTTGATACATCTGTCTTGGGTTTTCTGATGACCAGTACCTACAGTTTTGCTGGTTGACGTACTCGTTTAGGTGGTAATGCGCCTCATCGCTCATAAACACGTGCGTATCTGGTTCATCGTGGAGAAGAACTTGCATCATTACAACAAAATCATTCCGTTGTTCATATTCTCCTGAGAGTAATTGCTGCACACAGACCATCTTGTATGGGTGAAATAAAATCGGTCTTCAAAATTCTTCTTACCGATTTCCATTCCAATCGTAATGCTATTGCTTGACCCCGTGCGGATCATTGCGGACTTTGGAGAACTGCTGCTCTCACTCTCCCATTTTCTTGTGTTCTCACCGTACGTTCAATCCTTGGTGGTGTTTTCGAAATCACATTGCCTGTGTTTCGGAAATGTTCAGCTCATTTCATATTGATTTTCCGTGTTGTGACTGCTCCGTGTAGGCCGACGTTGAAATGACGGCGGAATGACCTCTGAACTGCCACAACCGAATCGCCGTCTCCCGCATACGTATCGTACGTGAACACGCGATGTTCCACTGACCACTCAGGCATAGTAACAAATAAATTGAAAATAAATGGTATTAGTTCACGCAAATGGTACGACAAAGTACAGGTTGGAGTAATAGTAACAGTGTTCCAAAATGGGTGTACGTCTCTGTTACCCTATAGAAACTGATTGGTTACCTCATATTTAAAAAAACCCAAACCTCTAAAACTGTAAAACTATACTGATACGGTAACAGTACTATAACTACTGTAACTGTTTGCTATAGAAACTAATAGTAAAACTATGCTGATACTGTAGAAATTATATAACTGTAGAACTGGAAAAATACTAACCATGTCGTCTTAAATCTTGGAATTATTTATTTAAATTTAGACTTATATGGGGAAAACAAAACTTTTTAATTTATATCAGTTATAACCATTTTTATTTAAATTTTGTTCCATTGTATCAGCTTGGTATAATATTAACAATGATTTTTTTTCTTTAATGATAAGTGAGGAAAAACAGGGAAATTTTATAGTATTGGGAAAACACTGAACTGTATTTAGAGAAAACTATGTAGTAAAAGATTAATTAGATCTAATCTTCTATCCTCTTTAAAATACAGCAATTGCAGTGATGTTGAAGATAATGGTCGATTAGATGCAGCAATGCAATCTGAATTTCTTTCAAGGAAGGATTATTGTAATTATCACTAATTAATTTGCTTCTCGTGTACGGGAAACAAAAAATAAAAAAAATTAAAAAAAAATATTAACTGACCGGAATACTGTTTCACGCATAATAAAAACCAGTTCAAGTATAAAATTCGTCACCTTCCAACACTATCAATTTATAAAGTTCAATTCATATTATTAAAGAAGTGTTAGTGTTTGTTTGATAAAGATATAAATATTTATTCTAAATGTACTGTTACTAGCATATTAAATTACTGCGATTGGAAAAACGGTTGAGATAGTCGACTGCGGTTCTAAATCCTATAATCATTTATTTCACTTCAGATTAAAGTGATAGAAAAAAGTTATAAATATATAGTATTTCTTTCCTTTTATGGGTTTATTTTTAAGAGTTAATCATTTCAATTTATTAGAATTTTAAATGTATTTCTTGAGAGGAATGCTGAACTGGATATGACTGGGATATTTCACAACTCTAAACTGTACGAATAAAGTATTCGTATTTTTAATTTTAAATCTTATAACTCATTGAATTTTTCATCGATTTCACACTTATTTTATTTTATCTGTTATTTCATTTACGAAAAACAGTAGAGATCGCCATTTCTGCTTCAACTTCTCTACTTTTTTCTTTTAATTAAATCACTGTACTGTAATATAAATATATTCGTATTTTACTGTAACGTGGTTCAATATGTCCACTTTAAATATTGTATAACATACTTACTATTTTGCCAATCATTTCAAACCAGGCCACTTTCTCATTTCTTGGCAACAAAATATTCTTGTCAGTTTCTTCTGAATATCTTAACTATTTTGAAATACCAGGCGATCAGCCAGGCGCTAAGAAAGCAAGAATTTATACGTCTTCGCAGATCATATGATAAGTTTTCAGATTATACATGGTTTATGATGCGTCTTTTAAGAATTTTCTTAAATTCGTCTAAAAAAATCGGACAAATTAAAGCCATAAAGACCGTGAATAAATCGTCGTTTGTTGTTTTTAGTTGGAGAATATTAGATTTTCGGTTTTTTCTGGTGTATTCAATATGTCTGTTGCATAACTATCGTTCTTTTACATTACGATGCATTACTGCACGAATTTAAACTAGTATGCACAATTGACTGTGTTCTAAGTAATGGTATATTAAAAATGACAGGCTGTTTAAAATTTCCAAAACAGTTTTCAATTTACTTTACTTTTAGAATATGAAGGTGGGATTACACCTTTACACTTACTCCTGAATTGCGTTTAATTTGTAAACTATTATTTATTGATTTTAAATATGTTTTCATTTGTAATTTAACTATTTCTCGTAACCACTTTTTTGTCAATTGAAATTTCAGCGATTGATCTTGTTTTACAACAATCACGGTTGGTTGTTTTTGCTACGATCGATTCAATTTTTTTCGCCTTTGTATACCAACATTTACAAATTTAGCCCAAAAAGGAGTGTTATGTATTTATGGTATATGGTATGTATGTTTATTCCACCGTAGCAGCTCAACGGATGAATCTGATTTAGATGCGTTGGAATCCTTACTTTACCGGGAGTGTCATAGACTATATAAATATATATATATGTATGCAAATGATCCAAAAGGAAAGAATAATGTTCTAGAAACTGATTCTGGGAGTTGAAGTTAGGAAAAAAGTTCATGCTCGAAAACTTTGTTATTGAGTTACGTCTTGGGAAACATTTCGCCGGGTTCAGTTCCTCCGGTGAAATTTTAGTCTATTAGTAGTAAACTTGATGATTTCTTATGTCTTTTGACCTGAAAAGTCGAATAAAACAGGTTCCAGAATTGTATTTCCCGTAGTTTTCATGATTCTCAACGAAAAACAGAAAAATTCGGTGTCGAAAAACATTTTTTTACGTTTTGAAGTATAATCATTTCGTTAAATGACTAATAAACGCATAAATTTTATTATCAAAACGTGTAGGAAACTTTATTCTGAAAAAAATTATTTTATAAAGTCAATGCAAAACAAAAAAAAAATCAATTAAAAACAGCTGTTTCTAGTGCAATAAATTTAGAACTTTGAAAAATTAAGATATCTTTAGTTTACTTTTAAAAAATTATTCACTGACATTTGTTCTAATAATTTATTACACAACTGCCCAGAAAGGAGTGTAATGTCTTTACCGTGTATGTACGTATGAATCTTTGTTCCACCGTAACATCTCAACGGCTGAACTGATTTAGATGTATGACCCCACATTGGAATCGTTACGTTACCAGGAGTGTCATAGGCAATATAAGTATTTATATATATTTAAATAAATTTGAAAACAAAATTATTATATTATATACTAACACTATATACTATTTTTTTTATATATTATCCTATATTAGTAATTTCCTAAATTAAAGAGTAATGTTCTTTTCTGTAGTCGTGTTTTTTAATTTTTAGTATTTATCTCTTGTTTAAAACTGTTTTCTTTTTATTGTCACATCATATTTGAGTAAGCTATACTAAGTCTATTTTTTCCCGTTTGTAATATAAGATATTCTATTTTGGTCGATTTTTAAATTTAAACAAAATAAAATTAATTATAAATAACTTAAATGGGTCGTTATGTTTATTTTACATAAATATCAGTCGATGTGTACTCGTCAAGAAAACGTTTCTAGTTTACAAAAGAAATATGTTTATATTTTTCGCTCTGAGTGTTTTAAATGTATGTTTTCTGTTACAGGAGCCGGAGAGTCTGGAAAAAGTACCATAGTGAAACAAATGAAGTGAGTACTGTGCTTATTTGCATGAATCTATTAATATAATAATACCCTTTGTATGAAATACAAAGAGAATATTAGAAATAATCAGCTTAGTTACTGATAATATCTCTCTTTCTTTCCCGCTTAGTTTTTCTTTAATAGAAACATGGGTGTTTTACGTAATGTATGCGCATATTTAAATATAAATCAATATTGTATAAATACGTTTATTTTCCGACAAAAAACCGCGTTACATTCATGAAAGCCAAAAGTGTATTTTTTTTTTTTTTTTTTTTTAATAAATGAAACTTGATGACCTATATTGTAGTGAGTCATAATAACACGATTGTTTTTTTTTTTCATTTTATGAAACTTTTATTTTTTATTTTAAAAGGAATTAGAAAGCTGGAAAATTTCAACCGGTGCAATTTATCGTTCGCTTATTATACACGGTCAAACTATCTTTTAGAAAACTGAGCTCACGGGTTGGTTCACCGACAGCATATTATATCAAGGAAGCATCGACTTAGTCGGCATTCCATATGTAGCAAAGTTAGACGTGTAGAACCGAAAATAAGAAAGAGGATTAAGAATAACTACCCTTAGGTAGTTCTAAAAATTTCTAGACAGGTTATTCCTTTAAGAACCTGTTGTTGAACAGGTTAAATAAAGGAATAATCTCGTTGTTACTCAGATTTGCATAGCAGATTAAGGTCGCTACGTAAATTTATTTTTCCTGAATTAATTCCGAGTTAAATATAATATTTCTTCCAAAAAATATTATTACGGGAAACATATTACTTTTTTCAGATATATTTTGTACCTATATTCCTTAAAAAATTTGTAAATATACATCTATAATGATTTTTAACGCTGTAAAGACGGTAAAATATAAGAAATTCCGTGCTGAGGTACTCTTTCTTAGATGTTATAAAAAGTAGTTGAAAATATCTTAAATTAACAACATTTTGGGCTATTTTTAAAAAAAATTATGTGAAAATTAAAAATTATTTATCCTATATCTTTAAGGCAATGTAAATAAAAATTTATTTCACCGTGTGAAAATCCTCACTATAAATAAAAAAAGATATTAATAGTTAAAATATCAGATTTAAGTTTGTTGTCTCTGATTGAAAATAATATGGGTGAAGAATTGTTGATCAAGACTGTGACGATTAGGGAAACGAAAGTTGAAAAATCTGATAAAAAAATGGTTAACCTAATGTGAATGAAGATTTGTTACAAAACTTTTACAAAAAAACTTATTTTTTAAACTTTTTAACAAAGTTAATTAACTGATTTTACATTAAAATAAAATACATATAAGGACTTTATTTTCATGTGTTATCAATATAAGTTGGAAAACCTTCATTTTTAAATTTAGGGATACGTATATATTATTTAGAGATAAAAGTTTTTTTTTTAGTATAATTGTTTGAGATATATTTAAATTATTAGTAATTTCAGTACTGTTACTGAAATCGCGGATTTGATTCTCGCTTTGGACAAGGTATTTTTAGATCTATCGATTCCCTTATTAATTGAATATTTGTTATAATCTTCTTTGTTATAATTGAATATTTGTTATAACCTCATCCAAGTGTAGAAATATTTTTTTAAACAGAATATATTAACTTGTCGCAAATCAGTAGTTTAACAAGTGACTTTCGAAGTCGAAGTTCAAATCCAAGTAAAAATTAGTTGCTTTTACACGGATTTGAGTACTCGACAGCGGATACCGGTGTTCTTTGGTGGTTGGAGTTTAATTAATTACACGTCGGAATGGTCGGCTGAGTTTGTATAAGACTACACCTCATTTACAAGTCATACACATCATTCTCATCTCATTGTGCCGTAGGAAGGCGGTTGATTACCACCTCACACACATTAAACATTAGGAAAATAAAAAAAAAATAAAATAACATACTTTTATATAACACTGTGTAAATATTACCGTTAAAATAGATTATTAAAAGATCTGTTTCTCATGCGGGTAAAATTTTCCCTGAATATACACTTACATACATAAACCTTCAGCATTAAAAAAAAAAAATGTTTCCATTAAAATAACTGAGATTACTGAAATAATTGAGATAACCGGGTTATTCATAAAGAATGAACCTATCTCATAACATTTGACAACATCAAGGCAATAAGAGTTGCCTTGATGTTGTCCTCGCAGGCGCGTAGCAGTGTGTCACGATTCACTGAATTTAGCGCAGTTCATATTCGACGCTTAAGGTCATCGGTGTTTCTGGGTAGCCGTGGACGAAAAACAAGATCTTTAACATATTCCCACAAGAAAAAAAAATCACATACGGCTAAATCTAGATATGTCGCAGGGCAAGCACAAAGACCAGATCTTGGGCACCGTTTCGACCCACCCATCATAGGGGCACGTTTTCATTCAAGAAAGCTCGTACCATCAGGTACTAGTGAGCTCCATCTAGTTGTAAAATGAAGTCATCTGAATCTGCTTGCGGTAACGGGAAGAGCCAATTTTGAAGCATGTCGAGAAAGGTTTGTCCTGTAACGGTGTTTCCCTCGAAGAAAAAGGATCGTAAAAATTGTCCTTACACAATGTACAGAACACATTCACCTTAGTAGCATCTCTCTCGTGCTCAAATGGTACATGTGGGTTGCCGTGCAGTTGAGGATACCCAACTGCGAACATTATGACGAATGACTGGGCCATTTCAGTTAAAGGTCACTTCATCAGTAAAAATTAAACGTGAAATGAAGGTTTCGTCTTCCGTTTTCTCCAGCAACGATTGGAAAAATTCCAATCGCTTCCTTTTATCGTTATAGGAAAGCGTTTGAACGAGCTGCAGTCTGTATGGTTTCATATGTAGACGTCTTCTTAGCACACGCCAGATGGTCGGTTGAGAAATTGCAAGCTGAAGGTTAGCTCGAACTGTGGACTTGCGTGGGCTACGCTGAAACGCATCACGAATTCTCTCCACTTGTTCCTCCGAAACCCGTGATCTTCCTGGAATTTTTCCTTTACAGAGACATCCAATCTCTTCAAGCTCTCGAAAGCACCGTCAAATGTTTTTCATAGAGGGCGGATTAATGTCGAATCGCCTTCGAAAAGCACGCTGCACTGTGACTAACGAATTTGTTTTCGCGAACTCGAAAACACAGAACGCCTTTTGTTGTTGACTCGCGTCTTGAAATCGATTCATTCTTTTTGAATTATTTAAATTTAGAAAAATCATCTGGTTGTAAAATTAACTTAATAAGATTAAATAAAAATGTTTAATGTTACTGGAAATTATGTAGATTTTTATATGGTTTTAATGATCAAGAGATTCTTGACCAACGTTAACTTTATATCTTTTAGTTACATAATTATTTTGATTCTTTATCCTCGTTAGTATGGTTAATCACAGAGAGATAATTGCTAAAGATGATACTTAAGCAAAGTCTGGAAAGAGTTATAATACATTTATTTTTAGATCGATTAGTTCTGTTATGTTAACTGAGGCAGGTCCCTTACACCACGAATATCTTCATTAACCCAGTTAATTGTAGAAAATGAGAGGATGTAGTATTTCCCATAAACTGTATTCTCGGTTAAAATTTTAACGCATTGATAGCACCCATTTCCTTTTAAATCGTCTTTCTTTTATTTCTTTTTTCTGTTTAACTTCCGGAACCACCGTAAGGTATTATTTCAGAGGATGATATGTATGAATGTAAATGAAGTGTAGTCTTGTACTGTCTCAGGTCGACCTTTTCCTGAGATGTGTGGTTAATGAAGTCCAACCACCAAAGAACACCGGTTTCCACGATTTAGTATTCAAATCCGAACTGACTTTACTAGGACTTGAACGCTGGAACTCTCGACTTCCAAAGTAACTGGCTTTACTAGGATTTGAAATTTTAAATCGTCTGCAATTTTCCCCTTTTCTGGCTCTTTTTTTTTGCATTCTCTACCAGTGTTTTAATCAGTCCTTCTCTCATAATAAGTACTATCCATGTTAGCTTTCTTATTCTAATTATGCTTCGATTCCTTTTTTCATAATTTTTCACTTTTCCCATTTCATATTCTCCAATCTCTTCCATGATCTCATTTCAAATGCTTCCACCCTTTCTTTTTCACATTTTCATAGTGTCCACCTTTCTCATAGTGAAATACATTCTAAAAAAATATCAAATAAATTTCTTCTTATTACTTAATAAATTTTTCTGTTAGGTTCTGCTTCTTCGTTACTCTTTGCTCTTCTTGTTTACATTTTATTTTCACTTTTATTATCTCTGTTAAAATGATATCTAATTACTGAAAGCTTTTGAAAAGTATTAAATTTTTTAAAACGAATAATACCTTTGTCGATAGATTAGAATAATAAAAAGAACATAAATTGCTAAGAATGCGTGTTATATAACCTTGTTATATAAATTAAAACCTTTTCATTCTGATGGCAACGCATTTAAAGATAAATAATTCAGATTAATAGCAAGAAGCAGTAACACATTACGAATAAAAATGATATCGGTGAGGTTGCTTTAATTTATTATTATTTTTAATTCTCGATTTTAATATTTCCTCACTGCCAAAACCATTTAAAAAAATAATTTATAATTAATTCTTTTAATACACAAGCTTCACACCAAATTTCATGGTTTTATAGTTAAACAGTTCTTGAGAATAAAACTAAGTAAGAGTCCACGTACATTCGTAAATAGTTTTTAATTTCTATTTTAATACTTTGAAAATTTTACACATAATTACAAATTATATGTACAATAGATAAATTCTAACAATGAAACAAATCGTGCTTGCTGCATGAGTTAAATGGGTTAATTGATATAAAAAAAGTGTAAGGTGTATTATCATACAAAATAAGAAAAAACTAATCGCTCTATAAATGATATTTTGTTATTTCTTTCCTTCATTTAATATTGTCTACAAGTTATATTTTTACGTTTATTATTGTTTTAAAATTTTGAATTTGTTATTTGAGTAAAAAACTGAAGATGAATTTCTTTTAAAGTAGGAATGTGTAAAAAAATGTTCAAAGTAAAGTTGTTGTATATATAATAAATAAATAAAAAATCAGGTTACTTAATCTTCACAATAAACGTAAATAATAACCATTCGTAATTAATACAGCAAGGTAATTATCACCGTAAATGCAACAATCCTTATTAGGGGAACGCAATTCCCATGGAGAATTAGCATAAAACTAGTACTAAATATAGAGTGTGTATGTGTATGTATTCACTTTAGCCTAACCGGAGGCACAAAGCAAATTTGAATTTCCGTCCCGCATATTGACTAAAGAGAGGAAGAGAAAGAAAAGTTGAGAGGGGACTATTGTTCATAGGGGTTCCCAGAACTAATCTCAAAGGCTTTATAATAGATAAAAATAATACAACACAAATAAATTCTTTAAAAACATTTCATAAAGAGTTAATTTAATATACGTCAGTATGTATGTATATATATATATATATATATATATATATATATAAGCCGACAATAATTGTAGCGTATTTAAAATTTTAGCAGCTCATTAAAAGTGTAATAAATCCGAAGCGTAGAACGCTTCTAAACTTGACTCGCTTGTTCCACAAGATAATGGATATTAATAAAAAATACAAAATTTTTCGCATAAAACTGCTAATATATATAATCGGAATATGCTTTGTGAAATAAGAGTTTTGAAGGTATTGAAAAATAAACACTTGTTTATGAAATTTTATACATTTATGAAATTTGAATTTTATTTCATTTTATGAAATTTATACATTTTTATCTTCAGAGATTTAAATTATTATAAACCTTGGGAAAACCTAAATAAGGATAAAATTACAAAGTTTTTATTAATAATGTATAATAATAAATTTAAAAAAAAACCAAAAAAAAAACATGTAATTAAATTGTATATATACCTATTTTTATTTATTCTAATTTCATTAAAACGACCAAAAACGTGATACCTATTATAGTAATGTTATTTTCTGAACACAACCCTACTTTTATTGGGCTCAAGTTAAGTAGCATTAAAATCATTAAAAAACCAAACATTGGCAAATCCAAATTATATAAAATAATTAAATGTATATTTAATTACATAACAGTTTCAGTTTCGTAAATAGTTTTTACTCTGCAAATAAAAAAAAATATTTCTGTTCTAACAGTGAAATATTTTGGGTAGTTGCTTCTAGAGATTCAACTTTTAATTACTTCTTTTTTCATAATAATCGATTTTATAAATACAATTTTAATATTTTACAACGAATATAAAGAAATATTATTATAAAATAATAACATTTTTAATGACTTGAAGAATACACAGCCGTTAGCCGTACAGTACCATTATACACTGTAGATGGATGACCTAGTATAAACTAGAGTAAAGAAACTAAAGCAAACAGTTTTTTTCTTGTTTTTTAGTTCATGAATTTTAGATCGACGTAAAATCCGAGGATCAAATGAATAAAAGTGCCGAAGGCTGAAAGGCCAAAACTTCATTAATAAATAAGTTGAATCTTACTCTCAGTGAATAGTGCCAGGGGCTGAATGACGTCAATGTTAGCTCTGCTGTTCTGCGATTCATTCATTCATTAAAACATATCTCGCGTACATAATATTTTTTTTCTAACAACTTTCTATGTTTGGTATAATTTTATCATTCTTAAAAATTTCTAATTATAAAATATTCATAAAAATAAAAATAGGTCGTAATAAAAAATTATGAAAATAATAAATTGATTAATAAAATAGTAAAACATTATGTATTTAACAATCTTTATATAATAGTTTCGAGTTATTATCTAATTAAAAATTATCGGTTTGTGAAAGAATTAATTTTTGAAATTCATTATTAGACGATTTAAATTATCTTTTAATTGTGTAATAAAATCCTTTTTTTATGAATCTGTGAATTATATTTATCACATTAGTAACAAAATGTAGAATATATTTATATACTACGTATATTGTAACTTTTTACAAAAAAAAATACTTTTAATTAATAGGAAAAAAGATTTTGAAAAAAAATAAGTACTTATTTAAAAAATTCAACATCATATTCTAGATTTGTATTTTTTTTTTAAATTATTATTGAATCACTTTAAAAAAAATAGGTTCTGAATTCCATCAGTAGAGCTTTATCTATGTATTGTTTAAGCTCAATTCTTCACAAAATGGACGGATTTCAATGAATCTCTTTTTGAAGAAAAGTCTCTCTGGTGATCAAGTTGTAATGTACATTTTGTAACTTACCGTAGATGAAATATTTAAATAAAAAATTACGTTGTTTTGGTAAAGATAGCGCACTGTCAAAATGTAGAGGGGAAGCATTTTGAACATTTCTTATAGACTGGTATAGTTTCAAAATTTGTTGTATTGCGATAATTAAAGTAAATAATATCAGTTGACCTCTAGCAATTTAATTTGTCGCAGTGTTGTAAATTGTTAGTTATTGTATACCATTATTATTAGTGTTATTTATCATTAGAGACCAATTATATGCAACATAATGAGCTTGAAATATGCATGCAAATATGCATGAAGAATGCTTAAAAAATGCATAAAAAGTATCAAATTATGCAATTTTAATTAATAAAAAAATAGTAATTTGTAGTTTTTTATTTTAAAATCAGTATTCAATTAGTAAGCGATTGAATAATATATCGATAAATTCGATAATTAACAATTATTTAACATTTTGTTAATTTTGTAAACATAAACAATCAGAAGTACTGTTCCGCGGCTGCTAAGTGCGTTCTAATAGCCGTGCAGCTAATAGGTTTGGCCGGTTACAACGTAAGATTTCATTTATTAACAAGGTACCCTACCGAAAAATATTGTAAATATAGCGAAAATATGCATCATCACTAGATTTTAAGGAACATATGCAATAACCGGTGAGAATGAGCTAAATATGCAAGTGCATATGCAAATATGCAAATGCATATAAATCTGATCATTATTATCATTGTGATGGCTATTATTATTAATACTAAAAATTCCAATTGAGCCATTAATTCCAATATTTTAAAATTTGTTATTGGATATTATTCTGAAGATAATACGAAATAAAAAAGTTACTATGGGGACTTTTACTTCCTTTTATTTTTATTGCATTTACGTTTTTGCAAATTTGATTATTTAAGTAAAAAAATTAAGGCATTTATCGAGAACGGTTTTCGTCGCAGTTTTTCTCGTAAAATTTTACATTAAAATCATGTACTACATGACCACCTTCCTATTTAAAAAAAAAAAATGTTTGGTTCAATGGATCCAAAATTCCTGATTTAATTGTTACCATTAAGTAGAAATTTTGTAACCATGTAGATCTGCACTTGCTTTTCCTCCAACTATTCCTCAGTTTTTGATGAGAAAGAAATATAAATCCGTTTTCATAATTTAATGTCACCGTATATACAAGATGGCTCACGTCTAGTTAAAATCTGCTACATTTTGATATATTTTGTTTTTAATTAACTCCGAAATTTTTACATTGGTATTCAGTTTCTGTGGTTTTTATTCATATAATTTTACTGAGAATCAAATTGTCTTTAAGTTTTGTTTATATAAGTTTATTTACACATTTAACAAAGTTACTTTACGCCAAACATAATATAGTGTGTTTTTCAACCCCAATCTTTAGTCCCAGATTTCTCGAAAACTACTAAAATACAGTTCTACGATTTTTGTTTCAATTTTTCTGCTCTAATTAAAAAAAAAAAAAACATCTAAATTTACCCTCAATTTGGGTCTCAAGAATTACATTCTGGCTTAATTTTACCGAAGACGCGTAGATTAGAGCGAAATCGTTTGCCAGCCGACACTCGCTAACGAAGTTTTTCCTAACCAAATGTTTACATGAACTTTGTTCTTTATTTCACCAGTAGAACATGTCCTGAAAATTTGTTACATTTTTTGTGAATCACTATAAATATATATATATAAAGAGAAAGAAAGAGAGATAGTAATGTAGTATTTATTAATGTCTTTGTAATGATTTTATTTGACATTAGAATAAAAGGTAAAATAAATTAATAAAATCAGTATTACAATTTTATCACATGAATTATATATATATATAATTTTTTTTTTTTTTATTGTACATGTTGTTTTATTATTACCGTAATTGTTAAAAAAATTTAAAGAATTTTTGGGTAAACTTGTTGTATCCCCCAGTTAGGTTATTACAACTTGAGGGAATCGACCTATATAGAATAAATGTGTGTTACTCGATGAACTGAAATTGAAATTTAAAAATACATATTACTGTACCAGAAAATCTTACTCACCTCGGTAACAGTTCCTTTGCATTGTTAAACAAAAAAAAAAAAAAAAAATAGAAAGGATTCTTTAACCGACTTTTCGAAAAAAGTACGGTTTTAATTTTCTTTACATTTTCAGGTATGAGGAGTACGAAAATACTGTTCACTTAAACTGTGGTTTCCTTATATACTAGCATCCCCGTCGCGGTTTCACCCGCGCAATATGATTATTTGCGTTTCCCGTCTAGTCAGAGGGCTTTGCCTCTTGGACACCCTGTTATCATTAAACTCGCTTGAGAGAATAATAATGATAAATAGAAATTAAAACCTGTTCAATTAATAAAGACTATCAGTGTATTGTAATTTCTTCAGAGCAACAGTTTAGTCAGTAAGGAGCTACTAATTGACTTTTTCCCGTCGCGGCTTCGTTCGCGAAATACATAATCAGAATTACAAACATAAATTACCACGACAATTTTATTAAATCTCATAAAAATTGGCTCAATAGCACAAAACGGCAAAAATGTTAAAAAAAAAAAACAATTTATGTTTTTTGTCCTTTAAAATATTAATATTCAAAAAATTCGAAAATGGTTTTTAGAAATTTATCTGAAGAGTATTTGGAGGCCCGAATCTACTGATTATCTCGTTTACTATAGTACTCTGAAATGGGGAAAATTTGTATGTAATAATTGTTTGAATTTTACCTTTTTTCACCCCTTCGAAGGTAGAATTTCAACAAATCTAGAAATTGGTTTTATTCGCATGAAGATTACACACACCAAAGATCATTGTGATATTTTCATTTATTATAAAGAGATAAATTTCATTGTTACTACATTTTAATCTTTTAAGCCCGGAATTAAAAAAAAATCTTAGCGTGTTCTTACACCCAAGAAGAACGTTATACAAATTTACATCACTTTATCTACAGTAGTTTTTTCTGGGCGTTGATTATGAATCATTTACAATATATATATATATATATATTAAAATTTTTTGGCTCGAAAATCCTCAAAATTACTAGATCTGTAGTAATAAATTGTATCTGAAGTTGTACACGTAAAAATTTGATGAAGGTTGGTTGAGTCATTCTTGAGTTAGGCCTAGGCTCAATTTAAGTCGAAAAAATTTGATCGAGGCAAGTTAAGTGTGGTTGGTTATGATCCTTTTAGTTGGAACTTGATGTTATCTACGATATCTATTGCTCAAAAGTTTTTTTGGTAAAATTTTGGATTAGAACGTGTTGATACTTTTTCAAAAGGAAACAAAATAAAATAACGAAAAGACGCTCTTCTTCCACAGAACTGCGCAAGTTGTTTTTTTATTCTTAAAATTTCCATGTTTTTCCTTCACTTAAGAAAATATGTAAAGCCATTACGGTCGTAATAATTTTCAACTTTCTTACTGGAATCTTCGTCCGACTTATCTTTGTTTTAATTAAATGCCGAGGAAATTCACCAGCATTGTTGCTAACATTTTTCGGTACTTATATTTATTATCTTATGTTAAACCTTTTGTTACCAGTATGTAAACCTTTTATTTGTTGTTCTATTATGGCTAGAATGTTTATTTTATTATCGGTTCACTTTGTTATTATCGCCGGTTATAAATATTTTGTTTTTATTTTATTTAATAAAAGATACCAATAGTAGAAGTCGTTACTGTTATACTACAGCAAAAGGTAACTAACCTTTCTTTATTATTCAGTTAAGAGGGTGAACAATATTGTGGTAATCTTAACGTGGTTATCATAAAGTTAAGATCTGCTACGAGTCAAAAATAGTCATCTTAACAATTATTATTTTGATGTTCACTCAACCATGAAGCTAATTTATGAAATTGCATTCATTTACAAGTAACAACTATGGTTAGCGCTTTACTGCGTTCTACGTTATGAGCTGTTCGTTACCACAAATCATATTATGATTTAAATTCCATAAAAATTTATTTTCATGTTTCGTTCAAATACTTAATAGATACAATTTTTTTTTAATTAAAATTTTATTCAATTTATTGAGCTTTTATTAACCGCTTTGCACGATCTGCTTTTACAAATCTTATTTTATTTTATTAATGTTACTTTACGTACTATCGATTTAGTATTATTACGGATGAATGGTTTTTCAGATCAAACTTACGTGTCACTAGCCCGTTACAGTATTTTTCTTTGTTCTAGAAATTAAAAAAAATACTCTTCATTTTCCTTTTATTTATTTTCAATTTCTTCCATTTATTGCGTGTTCTAATGCGTAGGTATTCATCATTGAAAGTGAAACAGTGGGTTTGCAGCATAGCTCCATTCCTAAAAACAAAGGGAAAGAATTAAGTAATTAACCGCTTACCACTACATTTTTTAATTTTATAAATTTTCGCTAATCTCAAGATTTTTGAGGAAATTTTATAAAAAAATTAGTGGAATTGTATAAGAAATCGCTTAAATTATACATCAAACTAAAATTTTCAAACAATTTTTGATTTTTTTTATGGACTAGGTTTAAAAATGCTTTTCTCTTTTATATGATGATTTTAAGAGGTTTTTAGGTATAGAGAAACTTGGTAAAATTACTTTCAAAGGTATAAGTTTTTAGAAACATGGGATTAAATTTCAGTGTGTTGAAGTGATTTATTTATTAACAATCGATTGAAAAAATTTTGAAATCTAAAAGAAAAAGTATTCTGGAGAATTTCTTATTTAAAATAAATTTGATTCGGTACATGTGTTATGAAAAACTCCTGTAAGTCGGAATTTCTTTCGTCTATGTAATACAATAGATTTAATGATGATATTCTGTGGTATCGACCCAACTATTCTGATATATTCAAATTCGGTCGTTTTGTTTTGGGAAAGACCAGACACGGGTTCTTCTAACCCTTACCCTTTTTAAAAAGAAGGGTGAAAAACTACTCTTTGTGAGGATTAAATATAATTTGGCGTTATTTCATTTCTACCCCATTTTGATTATCTAAAAAAAGGAATCGACTTCATAATTCCCCCTTTTCAAAATGGCTGTTATATTGTATATACTTTTGTTATAACGCAGCTTTTTGTTTATCGGTTATTGATTTACTGGCTGTTTGCAGAAAGTTAGACCGCTCAGTCCTCTCTATGGATTTTTAATTCTTCAATTTCTATCATCGGAGGATCATTTACTTTTAATCGGCAACCAATCATTAGTTTTCATTGGGGAAAGTATTTTTAACCTAACTATGGAAAGAAAACTACTAAAATTATATAGGGTTTCAACTTTTAAGAGTGTGTCGGCGAAAGTTCAGGGAGAAATTTGAAAATGAAGTAATAGTGAAACGTTTTATTCAGAAGTTAATTAAAAAAATTCGGTGTTTGACCAGAAAGTATCTCACACAGGTTAGTTTTAACGACGCAGGTCGTGCAGTATATTAAAGCGGCAGTTATAGAATCTCCTCATAAATATTTACGAAGACTAAGCCGGGTAAAAAACATTTCACTAGGTTCAGCCCATACTCCAGTGGAGAATGCAGAGCTGTTATGTGTATTGAATGCAGGTCTTTCACGAGCTAACATGCTGACTATGCTAAAAGAGTTCATTACTGTCAACGGCTCAAGAACTTCATTCGAGGCAACATGGCATTTTAGATGAAGTGGTTTTTACAGATGAAGCGCGGTTTCACCTTGGTGGGTATTTTAATAATCAGAACTACCGGACCTGGGTTACTGAAAACCTAACATTTTTTTTTAATTTCCCCTACACTCACAAAAAATAGACGCATGAGGTGGGTGTGCGGTTTCAAGGCGACAAATAATAGGACCATTATTATTTGAAAAAAAAAACTATGAACATTGCCGTCTACCAAGAAAATATCCAACAATTAATAGCCTTACTGCAAGAGGATGAGCGTGACTGCTGGTAGCAACAGGACAGCACCCCTTGTAATACAGCTCGCTCTACTATGGAGATACTACAGGGTTTTTTTGGTGGAAAAATCATTTCTAAAGAATTGTGCCACCAAAATCTCCTGATCTGACTAGTCTAGACTTCTTTCTTGGGGTTACTTTTAGCCCACGACAATGCCATCGAGGAAGTAGACAGGGTACAGTTAACAAGAATAGCCAGGGATATGGTCAAACGTTTTGAAAAGTGCATAGATGTGAATGGACATCATTTTCAACACCTTCTGTAAATTATTTGTTTGTTAATGGACTATTATTTATAAATTAAATTTGGTGATGAGGCCTCTTTTGAGTTTAACAGATACGCTACTTCGAGCACAGAAATATAACTTAACAAAATGAAAACCCTCTTTTTTAACTTTTTTTTTATGCTTATCATATAACAATCTGAAATGGAATCTTTATTAAAAAAATTGTTAGTGTTAACCATACTAGATGAAATTCTCCGGAAAATGACCGAGTTCTTGTTATTTTTATTTCTCAGGTTTTTTTACAGATTCCAGAAATTGTGAGATACTTTCAAATAAAACAAAATAATTTCTGATGTTCTGATTTCATTTCGATTTTTCTAATGTGTGTTGTAGGAAATAGAACGATCTTCGTGGTTGGAAGTCCCTTAAAATTGCATATATATGTATCGTAATTATGGAATGCAATACTATGTTGCATTCATGCAATGTATGTTACATCATGAAATAACTTCTTATTTATTGAGCACAAGTCCCAAACAAAATGTAGAAAAAAAATGGTTATTTGTTTACAATGAATCTAATCTTTTTTATCTTACCTAACCTTAAAAAGTTATGAGTGATTTTCGTACTGAATATTATTTTTTCTTAACATATAGAAGCCCCACTGTGTCACACGTCCAGCAAGTTGATTTTTGTTGCCTGTCGACTTTTCTGGTCGTTAAAAACCTCAGTTTACACTTCTATAAAGATGATCAACTATTTAACAGTTTGGAACAAATATTCCACAACAACTAGTAAATTTACAGTATAATCAATCATTATTTGCACAATAAAAATTATTACTATTTTTTCGTCGTTTTTCATAATAAAGGTTTTGTTGGAAAAAATATCACTGCAACTCCGTTTCATTGATTTTATAAATCTAATAAAGTTGAAGTTGTTCTCATCGATCTGCTTATTACGTACGAAGACGTTTTGAAATCTGTAACGGTATGACCATCTCATATGAGTATAACTTGATAACGTTAACACTTTTATCTCTGCCGACGGAAACGATCGCTATTGTTGACGACACTTTTGAATTGTCAATGATTCATCACCTTTGTTTTACAAATATGGTGACCGAAAGTACGAAGTCATTACATAGTCCACTCAGCTATAGAAAGTGTTTCTTCTTTTTTATTTTGCGAGATCGCTTCGATATAAGGACAAGACACTCGTTACAAAAGTGCCGGGTAATAAAACATCCCTATTGACAAGATACCGGATATGGAATCTTTTTTTGTAATAGAGATTATTAGTTTTTTCCACTGCTAGTATTATATTGGGGGCTATAAACGTGTTACTACCTGTCAGTAGCTGTTTAACTGCAGTGTTTTATTTGTTAGAAAGGAAAGGGTTTTATTTTAACTGTTTAATGGGAAAAAATCAAGTTTTACTGAGTATTAAAAATTGTTCTTTTCTGTGTTATTGTTGTGAGTTCAGTTATATGTTGAAAACCTGTAAGTTATCTAAAACTTTGCAAAACCTTATCCCCTTTTTTGGAAGCTAATGCTGTTCCTTTTCGAGATAATGTGAAAACAAAGCGACAAGGTTACATAACTTTCCCGGTTTTGCTTTTGAGAGATTTTTATTTTAAATACACCGTAGAGTTTTAAAATTATTTTTTAATAATTGCAATTAAGATCAAAATGTGGTCCCAGTTAAATCTCTTGACGTTCTTTCATAAAAATTATACTGTATGTAGAATATAATTGCAAAAAAAAAATTAAATAAATATGGTTCCCATTTGACTCCCTTGCTCGATACCTACATCATATTAGATTTTTATTAACATCTACAACTTGAAAATCAGATAAATTATCAAAAAATTATATTAATTCTTAAATCGGATTATATGGAGACACTTACTTTTACCAAGTTCCCTTCACATCTAAATTAATACTAGATACCGCTAGATTTTCGATCTTGAGAATAAAAAAAAATAGATGTTTTAAATATACGGGTTCCATTCAGCTCCCACTTTTGGGGTTTAAAAGTTTATTTATTGGTGTAATTATCATCGTGCTAGGGTTAAATATTCTACGACCACTACACAAATAATTAAAATTTGGCGAAAAATCTCCTTTTTTTTTGAATTGGTCCAAAATTGAATGTCACCAATGCTCCATACACAGACATTTTCTGAGCTGTTTTCGAGAAATTTTATTGATCTAATCCGGAAATATTAATCAAAATAAAGACTAACATAGGTACTTGTTTTGTAATATTCCGGGAATTTCTGTCTGTTTTTGTGTTTATTTTTGACTAAAATAGTCTTGATATATCAATATTTGCAAAACCAGTAATACCAAATTTTGGCCGATCGTTTTACTTTTCTGTTATAGTTATGCTGCAGCTGCAGCAGCAGCAGCTATGTAGCTATAGCTGGGAAAGTAAAAAGAATTTGTTTTTAATTAAATTTAAATTCAGATTTTTATTTGTCGTATACATATTTACATAAAACTATCAGTTAATTAGTTTTACTTGGTGGCCTATCTCTGCTCTTAGTAAATATAGAATTTTTTTCTCGAAAAACTAGTATTTAAATAGACAGTTAATTATGCTGTTTTCATGATTAAAGTTACAACAATATGAAAGTAGATATGTAAAAGAAAGAAAGACCTGCTTTAAACTTCTAGAAATCACGTCCTTCTTTTAAGAAAGATATGTACAGTCGCTTCATATAAGCGTTAAAACAGTACAGAAGTTGTACCCATAGGTGTTTTAATTGTTTGTCACTGTAAAACAACTGTACTCTTTTCTTAGGCAACTCTGCAGTTTTAATGAAAATCACCTGCTTTCACATCTCTTTGTTTATTCTTTTGAAACAATGAAACGTAATTCAGTAGTACTGTTAAAATACATGGTTCAGTGTAAAAAATTCTTATATTTATTGTGAATCTGTAATGTTTTTTAAAACATTTTCACGGTATTAAAACCGACAATTGGAAATTCTTTTTAGTTCTTAAAGTAGGATACGTGTATTTCAAAATGAATATCGGTGTTTTAAAACTATGTAATATTTCTCAAGTTTCACGCACATTGATTAATTATACAAGAAATGAAATAGCAACTAAAATAATTTTAGGTGTTTGCAAACTCTAAAGTCTACAGATTATGTTTTGCGTGCTAGCTTTGCAAATCACACAATCACCTTGACGATGTACCGCATCGTGTCGTATTCAGAGACGAATCAACATTTCATTTTAATGGAAAAGTAAACCCTCATAATGTGCGTCTGGTGATCAGAAAACCTTCACTAAATATTGCAGTTTGAACGAGACTCCCTAAAAGTAAATGTTTTTTTTTTGTACCGTATCCTTACGGCAAGTTTATGGGCCGTTCTTTTTCGCGGAAGCAATCTGACTGGAATGAACTATCTTTATATGCTACAATTATAGCTCTTTCCTCAGCTGCAATACGAACCACAGAATTTTATTTGGCAACAACATTATGCGTCTCCTCACTGGCATAATACTACTGTACATGATCGGTTGAATGAAATTCTCCCCGACCGCTGGATTGGTCGCCGGGGACCCGATGACGGGGCTTGTTTGCCATGGCCTCCACGTTCGGCCGATCTGATCTGACCACGAGCGATTTTTTTTCTTTGGGGTTTACAAAGGATGAAGTGTATGTGCCACCGTTAACAACTGACCTACTCGATTTGAGACACAGGGTTGAATCAGCTGTCGTATCAGTTATTCCAGACTTGCTGATTAAAGTACGGGATGAATTTTTCTATAGGCTGGATGTGTGCCGTGTTATGAATAGTGCTCACATTGAACACTAATAGGAAAAACAGTTTGAGTTTCTCTTTTATTTCATGTATAATTTATCAATGTAAGTGAAACTTAATAAATTTTACATAACTTAAAAACCCGATCGATATTCATTTTGAAACACACGGTATTTTAAAATATTGTTTTTACCGTAAATATATTAAAGTTTTTTTTTAAATTTCTAATATTTTTATGAATTACTTTTTTTTTCTAATCAGTGTTATGAAATTGTGGTACCGAAAAACAGACAGAACGGGTTATTTTTATTCGTAATTTGTTTAGGTTTTTCTCAAAAAATTAACAACTCATAATTTAGAAGAAAACTGATTTTAATATTATAAAATTCACTTTTTTTATTATGTTTATTTTTTTATTCATAAGCAACCACTTCTCAAGGACAGACTTTTACTATCCTGCCAAATATTGCAGTGGTTCATTTTTTGAACAAGCAATTTTAAGCAGACATTTCTGCTTATTGACTTTATAGGAAAATTTAATTACACTTTTGTATTTAATTCTTAAATACATTTGTAAATAGTATATATTATATTATGATGTAGAATTATTTTGTTTTTGTTAAAAAAAACCTGTGTTATCCTAGTTTCTTAACTTGTAATATTTTTTTAATCCTATTGAATCGTGTGAGGT
Source organism: Lycorma delicatula (assembly GCF_047948215.1). Taxonomy (NCBI): domain Eukaryota; kingdom Metazoa; phylum Arthropoda; class Insecta; order Hemiptera; family Fulgoridae; genus Lycorma; species Lycorma delicatula. Next base: position 74,292,184 of record NC_134457.1, on the reverse strand, counting down.
AAATTTGTTAATCATTTTTTAAAATGTTGAATGTTTTAACAGGGGTTTCGAGATTATACTCACTTGTAATGTAAAAGAGGATTTTATGTGTGAACTGAAGTGGTCTCTTCAGACATCGCTCTCCCACTCATCTTTTCTTCTTTCTCTCTTTGCTTGCTGAGAGATGAGATATTGATGGTGGTCGGTCTACTCGTGGGGTAGAACGCCCCTACTTTTGTGCACATACACCCCTCACTCTTATATACACTGTGTACCTTAACTTCATTGAACTAGAAAAAACAACCCCTGTTATGGAATATTGTTGAAAGATTTTTCCCTATAATTTATTTATTTTTTCATATTTTTCCTCTAAGTTCTCAAAATATTACTATAAATAATAATTTTATTTAATTATGAGTACTCAAATAATCTGTTTTACGTTGAATTATTAAAATCTGCTATTATTTTAAACTTTATAACTAAAATAAAGCAGAGAAGGTTGTTCATTTATAATTAAATTTTTTGTTCAAAGAATACCTGCTTATTTTGAATTTTCTCGAAATCTCCTTAATTTTCTGGATTTTCGGAAGTGTTTTCTTTCATAAGCTCCTTCTTTGAAGAGTTTAGTAAAAATGAAGCTATTTAATTTAAAACTAATTTACTTAATTCTACTTGATTTAAAATTAAGATATTTAATTTTAATGGTGTGTAAAACAAAATTAATTCGATTTTAATTAGATAACCCCAGTTTTATGAAATGCCATATGATGGAAAAATGTTAGGTTTTTCTGTCAGAAGAAAAAATGGCCGAGTCAAGAATAATTAAATAATTCTTTATTATATAAAGAATAAATAATCTTTATTAAAAAAGATTTCAACCAACTGAATGCTCACAGTTTTTCTGTCTTAAGCATTCTTCTTTGTTTCATTTTAACTTCTTCCTTTCTTTATGGCTGTAAGAATCCGTACGCTTTTCTTCCTTTTCCTGTTTGCTTCTTTTTCCTCTATTATTGGACGCGGGAGAGAATTTCTATGCAGGAAATATCCCAACCAAGATGTTCTTTCTTTTAATAATTTTCATCAAATTTTCTCTTCTTGATCATTATTTTTCTTTTGCCACTTTACTTTTTTCATTTTTCTGCGCAGCCAATTTTCATATTTCTTTTTGTTCTGATCGTTCACGATTCAAAACCTTTTGACACCACTTTTCACTAACAATTCGTTTGGCAAACCTGTTCCTCAATTCAAACGGGATCCTACTTACTGTCAGTAATTCCTTTCTCGTTTCTAAAAGTTCGTTATATCTTTCTGATTTTACTTCCTCAAATAAATTTTCTAAGTTTTCAAATACTTAAAAGATTTTAAATGCTAGTAATCTTTCCTTCCACTGATTTATTTAAAAAAAGCCTTTTTGTAACCAATTTTCATTTGTTAGTTTTTTTTTTATCTTGAGATCTTACTTTGAACTCTTCCGCTAGTCTTACGTTGTTCTTAGTAATGAATTGTAGTTCTTCCTATAATTCCAGCATCACAGCTTATTTACCTCGTTCTTGAGCGTATATGTGTTCTTTCTCCGGAACTATATTGATAACATACAAATGTTTATTTTTTCCTTAAATATATTGATTAAGAAAAATATCTCTATAGTAATTCACTGAATTATGTTACTTGCAAGGTGAATGAATAATAATAATAAATTTATTTCTGGAAACGAAATTTGATAATTGACAAATAATTTACCTTTTTAAAAGTTATGAATACTCCATAACCGAACTACAGGTATTGTACGGGACCTAACGTAAAACATTAGTTACTTCTGAAAACGGTATAGTCATTCTTAAGAAAACAAGCATCCCATACCAGGCTCACTAAATGAGACTGAAGAGTGAAGCAGTCTCCTGTTGTCTTTGTCACAGCAGAATATGTTGTACCTCCTTAAAATTTCACCTTCACTCCATTGACTGATCAATGAACATCATCTCTCAGAGAAAACAATTCTATGTATTTACTCATAAAAAAAAGATAGATCAATAATGTAAAGCACAAATTAAAACAGTAAACAATGCATTACATATATTACTTTCATTCACTCAATAAAAGATTTTTAAATGGAAAGCTCTATTATTAGAAAATTTAAATTATTAGAGATAGGGAAAACAATAAAGTTTAGGTTTATATGTTGAATTTTATACTGAGAAAAAACCCTAAAAATATTTGTTGGATTCAGTTTAAAACACTGAATAAAAAACTTAGGTATCCTGTTGATAATTGTTTTTGATCGTAATGCGTACAGTGATATAAAACTTTGGGATACCGCTGTAGTTAACTGTTTTTTGATTTGACCATTTATTCGTGTTATATCCCTTAAATGGAGTGATTAGTTGAGTATGACTGTAGTATTTACAGTTGGTATTAAAAAATTAAAACGTAATTTTAATGTTGGCGTTTTTAAAATGTTTCATTCCATTGTTACATTGTGTATAAACGATCAACGATTTTATTAAGTTAAATTCAGCATTTCTTTTTAACTTTTATTCTTTCCTATTCAATCTGAATTTTTATTTTTCTCTGTTTTTATCAGTCTGTACTAATAACAGTTATTTTTGTTTCCCGTCTTCTTTGTTGTTACGTTGAGAGCATTGTGTTTTTTTTATTTTACAGAATTTTTATGACAGCTGACTGTTACGAATTATTTATCATTTACTAATTTCATTGTGTTTTAGATAAATTAATTCTAGTAACTGGATAAATTCTTTTGTTTTTCTCTTATCATTTTTTTTTTTTGTATTAGTTGAACAGGAACTCCCGGTCAGATTTCCATAAAATGCTTTCTATGATATTTGTTTCAAATTGTTTTTATTTCATTTGAAATTCTTAGATATCATAATTTTTGTGCAAATAATCACAACAAAAGCTTTTCCATTGAAAAGGGCGGAGCCAATCTGGAAATTTCCTTAAATTTGTCAAATGATCATTATTGCCGCTTTTAAATCACATTGAAGATTTTTGCTTGAGGAATTAAGGAGATCATCCAAGTTTTTGTGTTCAAAATCTAAAGAAATTTTCTTAAAAAATTTGTTTTTGTAATATTTTATGGTCTTTAGCTTTTGACGTAGCTAATTATTTATTTTTTCAAAACATAACCCGAGTGTGTAAATTAAAAAAAAATAATTTTTCTTTTGAGAGAGTCGTCGTACCTCCTCTAATTATTCTGTTAAACTGGATTTCAACCAGATTTTCAATAAATTCATTCTGTACGTTTGAATTATTCTTGTATGCAACATGAATATACTGACATAAATCGAAGTAATTCTTTGTTTTATGTTGAGGAAAAAAATTAATTTTGGTGCATCGATTTGTTAAGTCATTAGATCAAATCTGGTAATGTTGTTGTTTATATATATATGTAGTTTTATGTCTCTTCATAAGTAAATAGACTTGAGGTAATAAATAGTCGGATGATATAGTGGTCAGCATTCTGGTTATATAATTGGTCCTGGGTTCGATTCCCAGTAAAGGTTATTAATAATTTTTCCCAAAAAATTATTAATGAAATATGCGTGCTTGCGCGTATACACTCGTATTTTCCATCATTCTATATATAATAAAACGTTAAGGAAAGGCGACGGTTTTGGACCATTTATAACATGCCATCAACACAAACTCCCATAAATGTGGTATTTCTGGATAGGGAATTACCCCTCTGGGTGTGCATCAAAAAGATTTAAGACGAAAAAGAAATTGGAAAAGTGCATAAAGTGCAAAAAAGTTAGTTAAAATTGAAATTTGTTTCAATGGCCCATTGATGCGTCCAATCATCACCGTCTGGTAGCAGTGATATTAACAGAATCAGTACTCATGTTTTGTACTAACTATAATGTTTTTGTACTAACTAATGTTTTGTAACAGTAACAGCTGTATTTTTCATATTTTCTACTGTTTACGGTTTATTACTAACACTTCAATCATTGTTCTTACTTTTCCTCTGTTTATAAATAAATTTCTAAATAATATTAGTTAAATAAATAGTAATTTTTCCGGCCTCCGTGGCGCGAGTGGTAGTGTTTCGGCCTTTCTTCCTGAGGTCCCGGTCAGGCATGGAATTTTTCGTACTCTACAAAAATTGCATTTCATATTCCTTTGCACAAGCTTTTCGTGTTGTGAAATAAGCGTTTCCGTAGTGAATTTCATCAAGAAAAACAATTATTACTGCATTTACGTGGTTTGTTTTTTTTTGTTTATAAAATTGAAATTGCAAAATTTTTGTACGAGTCTGCTTGTTTACTGCAAAATTTTTGAATGATCTTTGCTTTTAATAAGTAAAAAAGTGAAGGAATTAGCAGATTATTTCTCTATATTTCTTCTTTCCACATCAGAGCAGTACGGTTGAACTTATTTTCTTCAGTTTGACCGGTTTGATGCACTTCTTCGTTTCTTTCTATTCTGTCCCACCCTTTCTACTCATCACATCTTTTACATCAAATTTGACACATTCTATATATATGTTTCACATATTCCAACCTTTTCCTTTATTGTTTTTACTATTGACACTTCCTTCAAAAACCACATTTATTGGTCCTTCTAATATTGACCTTATTTCTTTTTTCTACGATAAACTTTTCTACTCGAATTTCTCTGAAAATCAATCTTTTCAGAAGTGTATAACACCTCGTTTTATTTTAAAGGCCTGTATTTTTTGTTTATTTATTTCTCCTATTTTGTATGTTTTGCTGTAGGGGAACTGTACGTTCTATATAAATATTTGTAAGAATAGTATTTGTCGAAATAATTAATGATCTTCATAAACTTAAGTAATATGGTAATGGTGGGAGAGGGTCCCGCACTTTTGACAAAAAATAGTTCTTACGTATTTATTTTAAAAAGGATAAAAAAAAATAATTCTAAAATATTTTTAAAATCTTAGAATTAACATTATATGAAATGAAAAAAAAATTAATTCATTACTACTATAGCGAAATTTTCTTTTATTTTTTATTAATTCTGAATATATTTTATCAAAAATATTTTAATATATTAATAAGCATTAAAAACAGCTGAAAACGATTTAAAAACTGTTAAAAGAAATTTAAATAAAATTTAAAATGGAAGTTCTCCTCTTCAAGAATTTGTTTTAATCGCGAAATTATTTTTTAATATATTAATTTTATCGTCGAGGATGTATTTTGGCAATAATTTATCTACTGAAAAAAATTACGTAAATAAAATTTTAGACAACTCTCGTAGGAATTTTTTTTCAGTGGTTTCTTAATGACCAGAGAACGTTGAATGATTCAGTGGTTTAAATAAAATAAAAAGTAAATTCTTTTTTCCTTCGTTTCTTTAAATAAGTTCTTTAACCGTATTAATATTATCGTCATCTCACTAAATTATAAATATTTTTAAAATTATTTACTCGATACATTTCATTCAATTTTTTTATAACCGTTATAATTTAAATAATAACTGTCAAATTTTATATACAGTAACATAATCTGTTTGTATATGTAAAGAAAAATGTCTCGGTAATAAAAATTCATATGTTCACAAGTTCTACAAGTGGCTGCACTTGTCGATGCTGTCCAGGTTTTAACAGTGCCGGGTGGTAGGTTATTGGCCGGGTGGCAGTAGATCCAGTCGAGCTACCGTGTTGGTAACACTGCCATGTTATTGATCCTTACCACGGGGGCGCACCACAATGGCCCGCCCGGGCACATTACACTCTTGTGTGAGATCTTTTCATAACTCATACATATATTGTTTATATCTTCTCCCTGTGTGACATTACTTCTGTTATAGTACATAATAACAGTGAATAATAATTTATTTTCGATACGTTTTCAATATTATATCGATTCGCAATTTATACTTTTATATTTTTATAATAGTTAGAATGGGAGTATAGAATTAAGTTATGTTTTTACAAAATTTTTTATTCGTTATTCGTCCGATCCTAAATTTATACGTGTAATTAATAATTCGCTTAAAAAATCTTTACTTTTAGTTTAACTAGTTAATATTTATGATGTTTCGTTAGCTCTATCTTTATGCTATTTCACAGCTGATCCGGTATCATTTATCTCTTTTACGGTATTCCCTTTTCTTGCTTTATTCCATCCTCCCTAGAATTATCCCATATTTATTCAGATTTTTCCTATTGATGAAGTAATTTAATTTTACTAAGCTGGAATTTCTAAAAGTATTGATATCATCTTGTGCAAATGACTGTTGTCGCTTATCCGCCGATTCAGTATAAGTTTTATTTTTATTTCAGCATTCTGGCGGTTTGAATATTTAATATGCGGCTTATTTAAAAACCTCATTATTCATAATTTCAAACCTATTTGTAAAAAGTTATTTTTTTTTTTTTTTTTAGTAACGGGTTTTTTCAAGAAGCTTTTACTGTGTGCTTAAAAATAACTCAGTTTGGTTTAAGGAATCTTTTAATTAACGATTTGTTTTATAGATTTAAAAAAAAGTATTTTTTCTACTAAATATCAGTTGTTAATTTTCATCCATCTGGATTATTTTTGTTACCTTAACCTGGTACTTTTTTTAAAATTAGTCATCCGTTTGACTGATTGAATAATTTTCTCCATTTTTTAATGTCACGTGCTAATCTTTTAACCTCAACTACATTTAGTATCCTCTTTTATTCTGACTTCTTTTAGTCTTTTTACTCTTTATAAACTGTTTTCAGCTTAATTAAACCTAGCTATCTTAATATTTGACTTAATAATCCAGTTTTTTTGTTGTCTGTATAAAATTTTATTATTAACCGTTACATATTATTCGTCTTAAGATTATTGATTGGGAATTTTATCTACATAATTATTTTAAACATCCTACTATGACAATACTTTTTAAACGATTCTATTCTTTATAGTTCTATTTTATTTTCTACATTTCACTTCTATAAAGCACTACACACCATACAAATACTTGCAAGAATTCCTTTCAAATTCTCTGTAAGTAGAGATGTTTTTGTGCGAGTTTTACCTTGCTTGTACTAAGCTGGGTTTAGTTTTCACATTATTTTGCCTATTGTTTGCAGTTTTATATCTAATTAGTAAAATTCTGGTATTTCTGATCTATTTTGTTCTACATCTTAATATATTTATTACTTCGTTTTTCCTTTTTGTTTTACTTTCAAAATGAATTTCTCTGCTAGTAATAAATTAAAGCCATTGCGTATATTTCTTCCCCGTTATGTTTATTTCTCAATATTTTTAGTTCTATCAACAAAAATTCTCATCAACGGATATCTTTGTTTATCGCAACTTGCTTTCGTTTATCTTCTACTCTTAACTACTACTCCCCGATTTTTGTAAGATTTAAAAAAATTAGTACAATTACTAAAAAAAAAAAAAATAATAAATAAATATGAAGAATGCTAATGCTAAATGCATAGCATTTCTCGCATGAGAAAGACCTTCTTAAAATAGAAAAAAAAATTTAAGAAATATATGTTAAACCAATTACCAGGACGGAATTTATAAACGATACAGAAATTTATAAAAATACAGAAAAAAAATAAGACACCATCCGGAGAAGAAGATTACAATTTTATGGGCATTTGTACAGCATGAACGAAAACAGATTAACAAAACAATTTTAACTTTTATAGCAATAGAACTATTAAAATTAGCTGGTTTAAAGAAGAAGAAAATGATCCTGAAACTTTAAGAATCTCCAAAGAAACCTGTTTAAATATAGACCAGTTTAGAAAATTAATCAAAGAATCAAGTTTCCAGAGAAGAAGGATAAGAGGAGTCAAAAAAGTGGACCGAGAAAGAAAAACAACAGAAAAAAATGAAAATATATTAGGAAAACAAAAGAAGTTCAAAACTATTATGCAAGCGTGATCCTTAGTGGTCCGACGAACAGAAAAAAGATCATGAAGAAATTTACTTTTAATCTATTAAAACGTTACTTTTACTTTAGAAAAAAATCTAATGTGAATACCTCATGACTTCCTTGTACGCCTAATTAATTACATATACACATTTTTTTTTGCAATCAGAGTAATAAATCAATATATTTAAATTAAAAAAACAATTAGTTGAAAAAGTTTAAAAGATTTGTTTACAATCAGAGGTTAATAATTATTAATAAATGAATATGTTTAAATTAAAAAAAAAAAGTTATAAGAAAAAGGAAATGAAGTCGGATTGGAACCGATGTTCCTTCCTCTTGTACGATCCAAATATTTCATTGATTAAAATTTTATTTGGCTATAAATTTGGAACCCATGAAAATAAGTACCACTTATGATATATTGTTGAAAAGCTTTTAATGAGGGCTGATTACTGCAAAAAAGTCCAAAAACCAATTTTTTTGGATTTAGGGCTCTTTTGAACACCTTTGGTCCAGTCGATTGCAATCAAAAGGGGAGTAGCACAACTAGATGTTACAACACTTCTAAAAATCCAAAATTACAACATTCTACGGCTAATCGATTTTAAGTTATGCTATATATATACGTACTTACAGACGTCACGCCGAAACTAGTAAAAAATGGATATTTCCGATGAAATCTGAAAACCGAAACTTTTCGCGACCACAATACATTATTTACTCCTTACAAGGAAGTACTATTATAAATTAAATTTTTGAATTGTTTTTGTTATTTCACACGGGTCAAATCTTTAAGATTAAAAGGAATTAAAAATTTATGTTTCTTAATTCTTTTTGTAAACCTTTATTATGAAGAAACTAACTATTAAGTTTCACGCTTGATTGTAACGAGTTCTTTAAAGTTCTCGGTATGAACGAAAATAAAACGTTTTCAAAACTTTAAAAACCAGTATTACATATATCAATTACCAAACCAAACTCAAACATAATAGTAAGTAGTCCACCACATATAACCGGATTTTAACAAATTACCCATTTTCGTCCTTGTTAACATAGTTTCACATATCCTTAAATGACTTCTTTAATGGTATATGATATTAATCTATTTGTTTACTTTGTCACAACAGGCATCCGTCCAAGTGACATATATATTTACTCTTCTAAAGTTAATTTAGAAGCCACCATGCTGACAACAAAATTAACTGACCAACCAGTCGTATATTTTGTCAAAATTAAATTCCCATAACAAGTTTAGTAAGTTACTATTCATAGTATTACAGATGTAAATAATGTTATAAAATAGATTTCAGATACGAAATCATTTCAACTATCAAAGAATTATTTCGAAGGTATTGTACATAATTTAAAAAATAAAAGAAAAACTCGTGTATTTATCTCTTATTCGTTTTTCTTTTTCTTACTTTTAGTGCTTTCGAAGAGATCTCTGCTCTATCACAACCTATAAAATTTAAAACGTTAAATTAAAAACATTATTAAAGAATTAGACCAATTGCCAATATGTAATAAGCCGGAAAAGGATTGCATAACTTTCCCGGTTTTGTCCCTGACAATTTTTTATTTCAAATACGTTATAGGGATTTGAAATATTGATGATGAAATTATGAAATACTTAAATTACAGTGGTGGAAAAGATCAAAATCTTCAGTAAAAAAAAGTTGGATCTCACTTGACTCTCTTGATCAAACGACGTTTTTATTTTAAAAATTATGCAGTTTAAACGTGTAAGAGAAAACTACCAAAATTCTTAGTAAAAGCTTTGGGTCACAGTTAACCCACTTAGCCAAATGGAGTTTTTATCATCAAAATTATACCATTTAGTATATATTTACAAATTTTATTAAAAATGTTTTGGTCCTATTTAATCTGATGACCCCCCTTGCTCGACAGCTATCTTATATAACATTTTTAAAATTTCCCAAAATTTAAAAAAAAGATAGTATCGAAGATTATAGAAAATTCACATTTTTTAATATTGTTAGTCGGACCCGTAGAGTCCCTTTTTTTAAAAAAAGTTCCATAATCGTCCTCATTAATTTTAGATATATTGGGATTTTCAATTTTGAAAATTAAAGTTTAAAACAATTTATATATTACTTATGGGTTCCATTCTGTACCTTTATTTTTTTTTTGTTCTTAAAATATTAATTATTGGAGTAATTGTTTACGCCAACAAGTTGGCCCAGTTTGGTGCAATCTCTTTCATTAAAGCTTAAAAAATTAAATTACAAAAAAAAAATTGAGTACCGTTATGTTCCCTTGTACGAACCGTATGGAAAAATCAGGATAAATCTGGGATAGGGTATTTCTAAATTTATAAAAATAACCTTCAGTAATGAAAAAGTAAATAACTTACAGAACTGGATGATACATCACTGAATACAGTATTGTTCAAGTTTCATTTCTACTCAACACCGTTAGTTCCAGACGTTCTCACTGGATGGCACGCGCGATTGAGTAGGAGTAGGAGTAGGAGGAGTTCAGTCATCATGGAGTCGTATGCCGGTGCAGAGTGTGCTCAGTGTTGTTTAGGGTTTGATGAATAAACATCGGCTACTATTAATAATAGTTCATGACTAAATATCGCAAGCAACCACCTTAAAGACAGTCTGTTATTGAATGGTACAATCTTTTCATTGAAACAGGTTGTCGCGTAGTTCGTCAGGTCAGGGTAAACCTTCAGTTTCTGTAGCGGCAATCGAACAAGTACGGCAGAGCGTAGTCCAAGCAAATCAACGAAACCCACCGGGTTGGTCTAGTGGTGAACGCGTCTTCCCAAAACAGCTGATTTGGAAGTCGAGAGTTCCAGCGTCTAAGTCCTAGTAAAGAGTCAGTTATTTCTGCACGGATTTGAATACTGGATCGTGGATACCGGTGTTCTTTGGTGGTTGGGTTTCAATTAACCACACACTCAGGAATGGTCGAACTGAGGCTGCACAAGATTACACTTCATTTACACTCATACATATCATCCTCATTCATCCTCTGAATTATTATCTGAACGGTAATTACCGGAGGCTAAACAGCAAAAAGAAGGAAAAGGTAAATCAACTAGGGGCGCCAGCTTAGAATTGAATATTCCTAGTATGGAAGGTGAATAGACTGTTATTTAAACCTTATAAATTACAACTGATACAAGCTTTGAGTGAAGGTGATAAAGAAAAACGAACTGGATTCTCTGTAAACAAACATGTTAAACAAAACCGAAACTGAAAATTAATTATCTTAATAAAACTGTGTTCGTTGAGAAAGCAATCTTCCATACCATTGGTAAAATGAATCGACATAATTTTCGGAAATGAGGTGAGCGGAATCCACGTCGCACAATCGAACATGTACGGGACTCGCCTAAGGAAAATGTTTTTTTGTGCTGTAAGCTGTCACAAAGTTTACGATCCTTTCTTTCTTGCCGAATCAACTGTAACTGGCATATCATATCTGGACATACTTGAAAATTATCTAATGCCACAATTACAACACGATATGGGCACAGAATTCATTTTTCAGCAAGATGGCGCGCCACCTCACATTTTCATCGTGCAGTTGTTGTGTATCTGAATAGCAAAGTACCAACTTGGATTGGACGTTGTGGAACAATTTCCTGGCCACCACGAACGCCTGTTGCAACTTCAATGTACTTCTCTGTATAGGGTTATGTTAAAGACAGAGTGTTTGTTCCTCCGCTTCCAGAAAACGTCATCGAGCTGCGGCACCGGATAACACAAGCAGTTGCCGCCATAGATTAAGATATGCTTCATAGAATTTGGTAGGAAATTGATTACAGTTGTAATGTGTTACAAAAGGTAGCCGTATTGAACATTTGTAAATGAAACTTGAAGGTAGATTGTATTCATTGTATCAGACATTTCTGTAAGTTATTTACTTTTTTCATTATTAAAGGTTACTTTGGTGTAACTAATTTAGATATACCCTGCTAAATATTTGTGGCAAATTTTAATTATTTTGGTTAATGGGTTTTGGAAATATAAGGCAAAAACTGTTAAGAAACAACGTTGAATATTCCCTTACCCCTAAATCCGATTGACTTAAGAACTTGGGAAATTTAAATATTCAGTAAGTTCTTTAAAAATATTAAAGCTCAATTTTCTATGACCATTATAGAAAAATAAAAATGGCGTAAATTATCTTCACCTTTTTTTAATATTGTCTAATGTTTAATGGCGTTTTTGAGCGATTTTAGAATAATTATGTTGGATCAGCCCGGAGATATTAATTAAAATCAGGCATCCATTCGTACAGACATCAACATTTGTATATACACCAACCAGAAATTTCTGTAACTTATTTTTTTTGTGTGTTTTGGACTAAGAGGTTTGTAAAAAGTCGAACAAACTCCCAATACTAAAATTTGGCTTATCGCTATACTTTCCGTTAATAGTTATGCTGCTGCAGCAGCTACAGAACTAGCTGGGAAAGTAAAAATACTTGTATTAATCGAAATAAATAAAAGTATTTCTAATTAGGGATATTTTGAAGAAATCAAATTATTCCTTTGTTGAAAGAAAATTTCACAATATTATTATTTTTCTTAAGGCATATAATAAGTTCTTGAAGGAAGAATTAATCGGTAACAGTTTTTACGATGTTCATATTTTGAAGTCATCTTTATTTTTTATGGAGAAGAAACCAGTATAGAAAATATTATTTTTAACCCTGGCTTAGATTTTATTTTTATTTCATTATTGTCCTGTTTACTTCAAAAGATACAATCATTTATTTACAAGTTTATTGTTAAGGTACTAAGACGTATACAACTGAATAAAATTGTATGATTTAAACAGAAAAGAATCTCTGTTTATTTCTAATAGCTATATTTAGAATCACTGATTTCTTTATGTTTATAAATTAGAGAATATCGAATCTCACTCATTTTCCTTAATCTTGTTATAAATAAAATGTAGGGGAAAAAATCTTTATTATTTGTTTTTTATAGTATCAACTAGCAAGTATGATACATCTTTAAATTTTTGAACTTTTTCTCGGAAAAGAAATGATTTTTTATATTTAATAACTTAATAAACAAATTTTAATCTTATAAAATACGGCGATGAATTAAGTATGTATAATATTTTAAAATAATTCGTGAATTATTTTGAACTATACATAGTATAGTTCCAACTATACTTAACGTTTTTTTTAATGAATTACTAATTTTCACTTTATCCTTTCATTTGAATAGTTTGAATTTCACGCATAATCGGATTAGATGAGTTTTCCCACTAACATCGCTTCAGTACATTTCTAACTTCAAGAAGATTGAGGCTCATATTAAAAATGAACCGACGGAAAAAATGCTTTTCACTTAGGTAATTTAGGTTGTTCGGCATCCTGTATTTTAAATGGAGCTGGAGCGACCTGAAGTTGAAGAAATGACAAATATTGACCCAAGCGAGTATACACGAACTTTCATGCAATCTGAAGTTAGCAGAGATGACAGAATCGGTGTCAGCTCGGAGTAGATATTTGAATCTAAATTTTTCCCACATTTATAAGTTTCATTGCTAAATGAAAATATAAAATACATGCAATAATTCTAAAAACATAGTATAATACAAAAACTTTACATGTTCAAGCGCCCAATTATTTCCAAACAAGAATATGACTTACTATGAAGTCTCTTTCGGCGTACCGGTCAAGTATGGTCAAAGTCCCGTGTGTTTTCCATTGAAAATAAATGGCGTGAAGATGTGGGTTACTTGGTCGATTCCATTTTTTCTAGGGATCCTATTTTTATATGAGACGTATTGTTTTTGTCCTACAACGAATTCTACAGCATGAATTCAGTAAGATACGAAATACTATTAAGAATATTATTTAAAAATAAGTTGTGGTACATTTTGTTCTTCACATCTCTTTCGTTGAGATCTAGTTTATAATTGGTTTGCAAAAAAACATTAGCTCAACGTAAATATGTTAAGGCATAGATTTGTACGTTTTGTATTGAATTATGAAAGAAACTTCATGTAGTAGGAAAATGATCTAATGAAATTTAAGCTTAAGAGAATGTATTTTGATTTCATTTTTTGCATAGTGTTGAAGGTGGAATTGTCCATAGAATTACATGTAAAATTAATAAAAATGTCTTATATTGGAATGAAAAAGAATCTATGTATTAGGCAAATTATCGAATGAAAGTTTAATCCAAAAAGTAGTGCGTACCATAAAGTCATACTTGCTCGTTTTTTTTTGTAAAAAAAAAATGATCACCTATTTTGAAAATAAATTCAGAGACAAATTTCTATTTTGAAAAAGCGTGGTGTTGTATGCGTGGACAGTATAAATTTTAAATAAATCATGAAAAATACTTTTTGGGATGTATTTTATATATATATATGCTATATATAAAATTATGAGGCTCAAAAATCTCCAAACTAGTAATTACATCAGTTTGATTGAAATTTAGATATGCTTGTTAAAATTTCATGTAGATTGGTTGACCTGACCGATCAGAAATCAGCTGATCTCGGTCGGACTACTTCTGAAGTCTGAATATTTTTAGATTAGTTACTGTGGGACTTTGGTGGGCTCCTAAAAAAAGAATGCTACTCGAAAAATTGTTTTGCACATAAGATTACATTTTTCTTCAGGATTCTTAAACACAATTCATATATCAAAAATCATTGTTATTTATTTAATAAAATGAATTGAAGCTACGGGTGTCGAAAACCCTATTTTAAAGATTACAAAGGTAGCATCACCGCCTCTGTCATCTACCTTTTTGAATTTCGTTTGTTTATGTTGCAGTTCCGACTGTATGCGTATTCCGATTTTTATAAAATGTTGCTATAAGGTTTCTTGCCGTTAGACGGAACGCGATTAATATGTAACGATGTTTTAAAATAAAGGTTTCCTGTTTTAAAACGGCAGCTGATATCGTTGTTAGACTAATGAATGGGAAAGGAGAAGTGTGATTTGGTGGAGTAGCAGTCCCCAAGCCACCCTTACTGGGGTCTGAAGTTGTGGTTTCCCTCCTACTTTTTACACGATTTGCTCCTTACGTTGTCTGTACGTCAACAATTTCCCTTTTGTATTTCAGCGGTTACGTATTAGGTTATTCTATTATCAGTTTTATTCCATTATTAACCTTAATCCTTTTCTCTGAGATGGTTTTTTTATTATTGTACAACATTGCGCCTTCTCAATACACTACTCAGGATTTAACTTTACTTTGTTTTTTTGATAAATTTATTTTCTAATGTAAATTTTTATAAAATTTCTATCTTTGTTTAATCAAGATGTTTCTATATTTATTTTTTTTGTATCGATGTTCCTTATTCATAAACTGTTCGGCCGATATGAATGATTCTTTTACTATTTTTTTTTTTTTTTTGTTAACTTTGAGGAAGGCTTAAATCAACAGCGTTTCGTATTTACATAATTTTTCTTGTAGTAATAGTATGAGGGTCTGGGTTCTGTAAGTGATAGCTTTATTCTTCTAGCAAATGGAATTAAAAATATTCCGACGAAGAATAATATAATTTAAAAAACCTGCTAGTTTTTTATTTTTATCGGAAACGGGAGTTGCATTCTACTTATGACAAAATTCTTTTTTATGATTTACTGGATAATGATGGTTTTTTTTAAAGTAAATATATTCTCTATCTTGCGGGAACAGTTATTTAAATTTACTCTCTAGGGATCTATTTTAGTAAAACAGTTCAGGGGGACAAGAATTAAAGCAAATAAGATTTTAAACAATCTTCTTACAAAACATTGTTAGAAATTTTACGGGTTTTACTTTCCGAATAATAAAAGAAAAAAACGTAAGAGAAAATTAAAAAAAAAACGATATGCTTGAAAAATCATACCTTGAAAACAATTTTGATAAGATGTTTATGGTAATAAGGCAAAAATTTCAATTTATGATGCGACAGGTTGCTTTTAGGGTATTTACAGACTGAAACAAGCTTTGCAGTCTAAAATTAGAACAATTGTTTGTGGTGTTTTATTTATTTATTTATTTTTTTAACAACCAACGAATTATTTCTTAATTTCCTCCTGTAATATCATAGAGGAAGGAATTTTCCACGTTAATAAATATATCAAGTTATAACATTTCTTTTTCACAAATAATATGAAAAAAATAAATTTTCAGATAAATTAAAAAAAAGAAATATGAGCGAGATAAGTTTCCTTTACCAAAGGAAATCACTTTTATTTTATTTTATTTTTTAAGAAAAATTAAAAATTTCTTTAAAATAGCGTGTTTTATATTTTTACCGTTTTTTTTTCTTTTTAATTCTTATATAATTTAAATTTTCTTCCTTTTTCTTGAAGCTTAGCAGATCTTACCGCTGACATCTTACCTTCTTTTTCCTTTTGTTATCCTTTCTCCTTCCCAAAGTTAATACATTTATGTGACTTTGAAGCAATTCTCACTGATCTAATTTATGTTATATTGCCAAAATTGTATTTTCTCAACCGTCGCTTTTAATTAAATTCAATTAATATTTTGGTAATATTCTTAGATTTAGCTCAGGTATTCCTAATACAACTATAATTGAGGCACTCATTTACATTTTGAGTTATTCTTCTAATGCATTTCTATAATAATTTCGAATCGTTCAGCTAAAAGTTTTAAATTGGAGTTATGTGGTTAACATCCAGTTTTTTATTGCAGCCTTTATATTATTTTTATTCAATAAATAATATAAAAGAATGTAATGAATGAACATTAATCAGTAAACATATATTCATAATTATCAAATTAAAGATCATTTGCCAAACTCCGTGGCAGTATAGAGAGCGTCTCGGCATTTCGTTCGGAGTCCCCGGATTCAAAACTCGGTTACGCATAGGATCTTTTCATACGCTACCAATCTCCACTGGGCTAATGATCATAGCTGTTGATGGCCGCTCTTCTATAAAAAAGAATAATAAATAAAACTTCCATTTTTTAATTTCAGTTCTGAAAAAGGAAGTTTTTAGAAATGACTTGGGTCATTTTTGAGGTTAGACTTTCAAAATCTTATGTTATTTTTTGTTACAGTTTTGCTGGGGCCATATTTTAAACTAATAACTAATAGACCATGTAATAAACAGTGTATACTGTAATAGGTAAAAAAAAAAAAAAAAAAAAAACATTTAAAATTGTTTAAATATCACAGTAAGAGTGATGTTCATTGATGTACATGACTGATGTACATAGTGTACGAATCAAACCAAATGTATACGTGAAAATAGAAATTGTAACTAAAGCAACGTTTTACAAAATTGAATTATAAAAATAAGTTTCTAGTAATAAAGCACTACACCCATTTCAAATTCAAAGGATTTTATAATTAATAATAAATATTTGTAAACATGACACTTCCATTATAGATATACTAAGCTGAATTCACAAATCACTCGTTGATTTTATTTCATTTATTAAGATTAACTTTTCCTGAATTAGATAAAAATTTTCTTTTATTTTTGTACAAAATATTTTTTTTTACTGTATCATTATATGAT
Organism: Lycorma delicatula; assembly: GCF_047948215.1. NCBI lineage: Eukaryota > Metazoa > Arthropoda > Insecta > Hemiptera > Fulgoridae > Lycorma > Lycorma delicatula. Next base: position 74,274,859 of record NC_134457.1, on the reverse strand, counting down.
TGTGAATAGAAAATTTAATTAATTTCTTAATATAATATTTAAAAAAACATTCTTATTAAGAAAATTTCCAAAAAAAAAAATAATTCAATAAAAAATGTTTTTGAAAAAACATTTTGAATTTTTTTAATGTTTCACAGGATTCTACGTATACCCTGTTTGTACACATTATAATTTTTTATTTGCTGCGCTTGCATATATGTTTTAGCTCAAGGCATGCAACAACTGTTTTATTTTAGATGATACAAAATGAAAAATAGAAAAAATAGCGAGTTGACGGAATGAATATACTGTTGTGGCGGTGGAGGGCGTAACAGTAGCCTTGGGCGCGGTTAAAACAATGAATCAGATACAATGAATGAATTGCAATCACAAAAACTGAAATAATTCCTTGTACGGTTGGTTGAAACTTAATAACTGTATTATGTTGGCCTAAATACACAATAGACTGAAATGTGAAAATTTAATTAAACTAAATTAAATATCTTGTATCAGAATTTCTTTGTAAATGCCGTACATACAATCTAGTTTACAAAATAATAGGTGGGTAGGATTAACAGAATAATTATTTATCCTTACAGTATGATCAATATTTCCAGGATTTTCTTGTGACGACAAAATAATTAATGTGGTGCTGTTTTTCCGATCCACATTATATTGAAGAAAATGATGTTCTCCAAATTTTTCATCAATTTTAGCTTTTGACAACGTCCTTTTCTTTTTATTATAAATTAGAATGAGGTACAAAAATTAAAGATAATTATATATTGGTCGGATTATATTGTAAAATTATTCTAAACCGTATGAATCATACTGTTGACCAGGTAAGGATTAAATTGATTTGAATCCCAAAATTATTTTTGCTACTGTAAATTTATTTATTACTTTGTAGTTCTTTATTATTGTTTAATATGAAGCCTACTGTTATAAACCAAGCTCGGTTGGGAAAATTGACCATTAGTAATAACCATTTTTGTATACTCTACGTACTAATTAAAATAAAGTCATACCAATCGTTTGTTATACAAATTATGTTATCGTTCTCTTAACAAATTATCTGTTTCATTGGAATTAATTAAAAGTACACTCGTTACTATCTACCTTCATTTGTTTTCTTCAGCCAGTTTTCCAGCTGCTACCGGGTCTAGGTTTGTGTACAGGCAATTTTCCGCTACCGGCTTGCCAGGCCTGACATAGCTGTAGTCATAGTGCAGTGTAGGTGTAAATGTAGGATAAGACCAATTTACACCTACCAGTGTAGGTGTAAAACAAGTAGGATACAGACCAATCACACTAATAAATAACATGGGTAAGGTAGTCGAAAGATTACTAGAAACCCGACTCAGAGAAGAAATCGAGGAAAAAGGTTGTTTACATGCGGAGCAATATGGTTTTAGAAAAGGCCGGTCTACGATAAACGCGATCGACAAAGTTAAGACCTGGGCATTAAATAGTAGAAACGGCACGTGGAGAACTAGGAAAATCCCACTTATTATAATGTTGGATATAAAAAATGCTTTTGGATCTGTTCCTTGGAGAGCCATTATCGCAGCATTACAAGCCATGAATATAAGTGATTATCTAGTCAACCAGATTAATCAATACCTTTACCATAGATTCATTGAGGTTAAAACGTTAGAAGGAAAATCCACATTTGAGATATGTGGAGGAGTTCCACAAGGATCAGTCCTTGGGCCTATACTGTGGAATATTTTTTATGACAAAATTTTTAGATTAGATTATCCCGAGGGGGTTTTTGTTGTTGGATATGCTGATGCCATTGCTATCCTAGTAGAAGACAGAGAAGTTAATAACCTAGAGGATAAAGCAAATCAGGCGTTACGAATAATTGATGAATGGCTGGTAGGAAGCATGCTACAGATATCCCCTAACAAATCCTGTTGTTTGGTGTTTTCAGGTAGAAGACCTATTAGAAACCTCAATATAAACATTAGAGGAGAGAGAATTAAGGAGGTCAAAGAAGCAAAGTATTTAGGGGTTCTTTTGGATAAAAGCCTAAGATTTAGCAAACACGTAGAGATGATTTGTAACAAGGTCACCCCTTTGATTAAGGCATTGAGGACTCTTTTCCAGAACCATGGTACACCGAAAATGGTAATAAGGAGACTGATAACTGCGGCTACCACGTCAGCAATTTTATATGCGGCCCCGATATGGGGAGATACAATGAATATTCAGAGAAACAAAACAAAATTAAAAAGAATACACAGGCTTGCTTTACTGCGTGTAGCCGCGGGATACAGAACAGTGTCATACGACGCGCTGTGTATACTAACGAAGGTTCTACCCATTGATTTACAAATTAAACAAAGAACATTTAGATATAGGGGTATGTCCAAAGATGAGATTGAACGGCTAATTGATCAAGAGTGGCAGGATACATGGACACACTCTAGAGTAGGGGATTGGACCAGGCGACTAATCCCCAACATAAATATGTGGACTAGTAATAGAATAGGTGATGTAGATTTTTATACGACACAACTGTTGACGGGGCATGGCTCGTTCGGCCATTATCTGTTTAGAATTGGAAAAAGACCTACCCCACAATGTGTGTACTGCCCAGAGACTGATGATGCGGAACACACTGTGTTTGTATGCCCAAGATGGGCTCCAAATAGAAGAGAAATTTCGGACAACGGACTTACACCTGAAAACCTCTTAAATTGGATGGTCTATAGTGACGATAACTGGGATTGGTTCCGTAGGTTTGCCGGGGAAATCTTACGCACCAAGGAAGAAGAGGACAGAAGAAGGGGTTTATGAAATTAGGGTAGGGAGGACAGTCCCTCCGTGGAGGGCCCGTACGCCGTGGTGTGCGGGTTCCTGAGAAGGGGGGGAACTCCTGGGGAGTGTGGGACAAATAAAAGACCGAGTCCCGGTTGGCGGTGCCGCTCCTGCGGGTGCCTCGGCGCTTAGTGGGGGCGGTACCGCTGATTAGAGGCAAAGACATAATGACCGAGACCCGGTTCCCTGCTGAGGGGATGGGAGGTGGCGTAGCCATACCCCGTCTCCGAGGCGGGGGATTAGAGGCAGGCGAATAAAATAAAATTAAAGATCCGAGACCGGGGGAGCTAACCTGCCGTGCCGGGTGTACAATCGGTGGGCGGGGGACACTCCCTTAGAGTAAAAGGACACTCTCCCCGACTGAGTATACTTAAATGGATATCCGGTTGGGGTGAGTAGGGGAAGAAAAAAAAAAAAAAAGGTGTAAATGTGCCAGTAAACATGTAGTCTGGGACAGATTCAGGTCAACCTGTCCTGAGATGTGTAGTTAATTGAAAACCAATCACCAAACAATACCGGTATTTTCAGTATATCATTCAAATTCATATAAAAGCAAAATTACCTTTACAAGGACTCGAGCCTTAGACCTCTCGACTTCGAAAATCAGCTGATTTTGCGATGACGACTTTAATCACTAGGGTAACACGGCGAGTTTATCTACCTACATATATATTTTATTTAATTTGAAAATACAAGTTAGACGTCAAAAATTCTCGGAATTTCCTCGCACAGTTTAAAATAGCAATTGTAATAGAGAAATTTTTTTTTTTTTGTTGGGAGCACTCATGATATATACGGTATAGTTCACTACATGTTTCCTGTTTTGCATACAACAATATTAAAGCTGGTTGTCCGATATCGTGTATGTCGCAGTGTAAAATTTGAATGAACTCCGCACATTTACCATGTACATGAAATACAGTATGTTTTAATGAGTATCTTTAAATAAATTCATACTTTTGCAAGTTTATATGCATTATATTTTTAAATTGTAAAAAAAAAAAAAACATAAAAAATATATATGCATTATATTTTTAAATTGTATTTTGTTTAAAAGACTTATTAATGACGTGGATGTAAGAATAGACTCCGAAAGTGTTGGAGCTTTTGTTTCAGGTTAGGCAGCTAAAATATTCGTATTTATAAAAATAAAAGGTTCATTTGTTGCCATGTTATACAATGTGTAGCCTGTTGAGTAACTTTACCTCAGTTACAAGTACCTATAGCCTCTGTTACGGTTAGTAAACTGTACGGTAAACTATAGACCAGATTAGTATTTATACTCTCACGCTGATAAGCCTTTCATACTCTCGCACATCTTTAGCCAATGTGGGCATAATTATATTAAATAAATTCCAATAATTACAGTAATCATTACATATATATATATATATATATATATAAATTCTCAAGTTAATAATATGATGTCTTGAATCGATCAGACAAATTTTGTACTTTCCTTTAAAAGAAAAAGAAACAATACACACGGTGTCCGTGCGTATTTATTACGCACGCAGATTTTTTTTTTTATTTGTAAGGTATGCAAAATTTGTTTAATTGATTCAAGATACGATCGTGATTAATTGAAAACGTTGTTTTCTAGCCAGTGGATAGAAATTGGATGGTCACTGTTTACTCGGTCGATAGTTAGGAAAAACATGCTTTGCTCTATATACTCGTATATATGTTGGCAATATAAAGAGTACTAATACTGTGATACGTCTCACACTTGTTTACATCTCCCGTTCTTTTCATAACAACTACAAAGAGGATTTCTTTTGTGTTATATGGGCATCGACTTGTCATTTTCGTCGTCACATTCTTCAAATTACTAATTAAATCACCATCAGGTTCGTCATATGTAAGGGTGTAAAAGACCTTTACATTTTACTTAAAAACACCAAAATACACAAATACTGAAAACACTTACAGAGTGTAAAGGACACCAATATTAAAATTAAAAATAAATAAAACAAAAATATAAATCAAAAAAAGAACGGCTTTACTATACCAGCATTTACTTTTTTGTTCCCTGATTTAATTTAAGCACCGCCGGGGTAACCTTAACAGCCGTTAAGCAGCACATCAGTCGCCCTAGGATGCCGTGGCAATTGACTCCACTCTACAAATAGTCCCTAGGACGTAACCCATCGGGGTCCCCCCCGCGTCATAAGTGCAATTCGACCACCTGTTCAAAACGGCCAAAGAACCGCTCGGCGGCTAGGCTGTCCTTTCCGGTTCCGACTTACCTGTCTCCAGGCATGCCTTGCGCATACCCTTTGCCCCACGAGGGTCCCCCATGCCATCATCGGATATGCCCCGATTCCTCCACTCATACATGCAGGCGAGCCCGGGCGCCCTAAGAAAGAGGGCTACCTCCCGGTCCTATACGTGCCACGTTTCAAGACTCCCTTTCTTTTTATACATAGAATGAAACTACTTCGCTTAGGGATTCCTTACACAGGTTGAATTTCCTTATAGACTTGTTTGTAGTCCACTGGCGTGTAGATAAGCAACTATTTTTTCTTCTTTTACACTTTCCAAATCAGCAGCAATATTATTTATTAGTCTGAACCTGTTTCTGAGGTTCTCACGCTTTTCCAATGGTACACTTTTCCAATTGATGCTTGACTGTAAGTGCTTTATTACAAACATCGCACACTGGTCTTTCTTTGTCGGTTAACAAATATGAATTTGTTATTCGCGTGTGACTGATTCTAAGTCTGGTCCCTGCAACCTGTTCTCGGCGAGTCAGCTTCACGTCGCTTTTCCATTTGTATGGAGAAGTTTTAACTGCGTTTAGTTTGGTATTTAATCTTCTCCAATCATTACTCCACCTGTTTGTTATTTTATTAGTTAGACAATTTTTAACATCGCCACTCGTACAGGAATTCTATCCACGTTATGACAGACTGTTGCTTTTCTGGCTGCTTCGTTTATGCTTTCATTTCCTGCAATAACAGCATGCCCTGGATTCCATACAAATATACCTCGCTGTTCTTGTCCATTTAAAACGTACAAGATGGACAAGATGTTGGCGATAATATTCGTGTTCCGAATTGCAGTAACTGCACCTAACGATTCGGAATATATAAGCACTTTCTCTTCGCTGAAATGTTCAGAATAGCGAAGAGCTTGTTGTATGGCAAAAGGTTCTACCGTATAAACACTTCCCATATCTGGCAGTTTCCAAGAATGGGATTCTCCATTTACATATATGGAGCATCCAACACCGTGTTCAGTTTTCGAACCGTCAGTATAAATTTTAGTATATTCTTCATAATCACTGACGGTTGATAAAAATTCCTATTGGATGATTACTGATGTTTTCGCTTTAATTTTTCCACAGGATAGATCCAATCTTTTATTTACTGCTGGTAAGAGTCATGGCGGTATTTATCTTGCAGAAAATGCTAATATCTCTGGTAGAGCAATTTCATATTTTTTTGTTGTCATTTCATGATACCGTATTCCGGATTGTCTGGAATAGGTAGCACGACGTTCGTATAATGCAGCTAAAGGATGATTGTTGAATATTTTATTTATATGGATAGGAAAGGCCTGTGAGTAGAGGATTTTTATTCTTAAACAAAATAAACGATCATACGAACGTAAGGAAAGAAAAATTAAACCTGTGTCCTTAAAATTTTCACCGCGGAAAGAAGAGAAAATATTATTTATTATTTTTGCTAATTAGCTATTAAAAGCTAAGTATTCTAGTAAAGATTTTCTATGCAAAATTATTTTTATTTATTTTTTGACAATTAAACATCTTCAATCTGTTCCCTCGAAACAGTGACTAGATTTATTGATTATTTATAGTTGCCTTGAAAGAGAGAGCCCAATAACAACTAATTCCTACATAGTGTTATTCTGGTACACGCTGTAATAGATGCCGATGTTTGATATTGAATTGAATTTTTGTCGCAAGTGAAAAAATGCCAAGCCTGACGGGGCTCGAACCTAGAACCTCCGGATGAAATGCAGAGATGTCACGTGATCGACAATAACTAGTAGAATACAATAGAAAAATAATGATAAGTTCTCTGAAAGACTAAGTTCTTGCGGAAAAAAATAATTCAAAAATATGTAAAACGTGTATTAGTATTTTGGTCACTGATTTATTTTAAAATACTCTATTATTAGAGAGTTTCAAATAATAAAAAAATCTATATAATAAAAAACGTCGAAGACCGTTTCAACATTTCCTTATTTGAAACTGTGTAATATGAAGATACATATTGTTTAACTTGCCCCGCCCAAATTTTTGCAACGTTAAACAGAGTGTAACTCAAGAACGATTCAACCAATCGACATCAAATCTTTACATGCACAATTTCAGATACACTGTTACAGTATATCTAAATTTCAATGAAATTTATGTAGCAGTTTTGGACATTTTCGAGCTACAAAATTTTATACATAGGTCTACAAATAAATAGATAAATAAAGAAATCAGAATTTTCATACTCCCAAACCTCAAAACGTTAAGAAAATTCTATTTCACCCCCCCCCCCCCCCCCACCATCCCAACGTACGACCGAAAGTAATACCGTACTTTACTTTGAAAAGTCGGTAAAAAACTATTCCTACATTGGAATTTAATCAAATGATTTTTTTCTTTACAACATCAATTTTTTTAATAATTAGCCTATCTGTTAATGATAATTAAATTATACTCGTCTGTTTCAGTTGACGAGACAAGATTAAATTAATTCCTTGGCAGAGAAAAACAAAATTTTATCAGTTTTTATTTATTCAATTAATTTTTTTGTTAAAGTTTTTGTTTGGTGAATTTTTTTTCACTTTAATTTATTTTTTCAGTTCTTTAGTGGGTAATTATTTCCTTATAACTTTTTACTATGAAAGTGCAGAATAAGTAGTATTGTGTAATGTTACAGTGAGAACGTTTGAAAGAATTACTAAGTCGTGAGGCTAGCAGTTGGGATACTACATTATTGTATTATTTATATGTATTATTATATATGTATTATAATACATACATTGTATTATTTATATGGCATATTTAATAAAATAGCATCAATATCTACATTTAATATTGTGTTATTTGTACTTAAAATATAAATTATAGACACAACTTTGAAAGACGCCCAATATTTGATAACCTACAACCCTATCATACCCGAATTTACACTAGATAATACTACAGTTTATTAAAAAGAATTAATGCGATCAGTGTTCGATAGATATTGTTGAAATTTTTGAGAATGGATAGAGGTTTGAGGTTTAATTAAAGGATTTTGGAAAAGGCATGGTCTTGTAGTTAGGCTAACCTAAATTAAGAAAACCTTTCCAGGAATCCTTTAATTAGATCTCACTTCTCCCACCAAAAAAACAGCTGATTAAATTAACTACTAATATAAGTAAAGTTTAGTCATACACGAACAGCTTTCCCATTTTATATATTTTGGTGAAGGATTAATTTATTTGTAATTAAATAACTAAAGCATTGTCAAACAAACGTCATCCTCCATAAGTGACGTCATCCTGCTAATTATTTTCATAAATTACGTTATGATAGCGTTTTTCAACCTTTCAGTATTTGCGACCAAATTTTCGATCATAATTTTCATCCCCCTCTCATACAATAATAATGTATTTTGACGCTTAAGCTGAACTACAGCCTTAATAAAAACCTTACAAAAAAAACAAAAAAAAAAAACATGAAAAATAAACGGCCGTAATTTTATAATTTTCCAAGGTATTTAAGTCCTAACCCACCGGGTTGGTCTAGTGGTTAACGCGTCTTCCCAAATCAGCTGATTTGGAAGTCGAGAGGTACAGCGTTCAAGTCCTAGTAAAGCCAGTTATTTTTACATGGATTTGAATACTAGATCGTGGGTACCGGTGTTCTTTGGTGGTTGGGTTTCAATTAACCGAGAATGTACAAGACCACACTTCATTTACACTCATTTATCATCCTCATTCATCCTCTGAAGAATTATCTAAACGGTAGTTACCGGAGGCTAAACAGGAAAAAGAAAGAAAGAAGAAGAAGGTATTTTAAGTCCTGATTTTTTTTGCTAATTTTAAAACTCTTACCAAGAATCTTACTAAATATTAATGTGATTCGGTCATCCGAACTTGAGATATAAATTATTATATAAAAATAACGAAATGGCGGACAGGGGAAGAACGAAGGAGAAATTTTCATTTTTCCTAAGGATATTTTCTGCTTAGTTTTACAAGAAAAATTCGAAAAAGTATAGCGTATATATATATATATATATACGCGCGCGCGCGTATTTCACTTTCTTGTGGACACGATAACTGCCGTAATGTTGCGCCAATCACTTTCAAATTGATACCGACCCAAAATTTTGGTCGAATGAATCTTGGATCAAAGAATGATGTGTTAAAGTTCGGTGGATTTGTTAATGGGTAAAATCGGACCATGGGGAGGATTTTTGAAAAACAAAATATCGCTATTACTTTCATATTAAGTAAAATATCGAATTTTACTTAAAACTTATCTAAGTAAAGTTTTTTGATATCACCAGCCATTGGCCCAGGGGGTGGAAAATTGGGGTTTCGAAGACAAAAACTCATACTTTCCTTAATAGACTCAGTATTGAATCGGTTTAAAGTGATCGTTAGTTCTCTAAACATTACTTAAAAATTTTGTCTGAAACAATTTTTGATATGACCACCAACCCTTACAGCAAGGGATGACCAAAATGTTCCTGGAATTGTAAGAAGATGGGGCCTGTCGTATAACACGTTAAACTTTATTTACATGCAACTATTGTCGTATTGAGTAAATTTGAAGTTTTTCTTAACTTTAAGGTAACTTTAAGGTGGAATCTTTTTTATCCCCTACTTAGCACCGGTGAAATCTACCTTCCGGCGTGCCGAAAGGAGTTTTTTATACGTCCTGTATTTTTCTGTATGTTGAAATCTCAAGAAATCCCATTTTCAAGAACGATTGTGATTTATAACTTTTTTTTTTAAAGACTTATTTCCTGATTTTCTTATTTAAGCATGTTCTTACTTTATATACTACAAAAACGATAATGCACAGTAGAATTTTAATAATAAAAATAAATTACGTACTTCATTCATTTCCTATTTCCATAATTTATGTTCAGTGGATTGACTCATCGGATATTACATCCTTATCTGCGTTTAGTTTCCCTTTTCATCGACATAACGTAGTCATAATGGCGTTGACCTAGGGTACTTTTCAATAAAATATTAAACTACGGTGTGTCTCTAATGTCTGTATTCGAAGTAGAATGTCATTAATACATAAAATAATCAATTATAGAATAATATTGATTTGAATTTCTTGCAACGGTTGTGAAGTTCTATTATTACACTTCGTTGCAGCTTTATAAAGTAACTTCCAGACTAATTTATTAACTATTATTAAATTCTTATTTGGAATTCTAATTAAATAACTGTTTGTAAGGAGTGAAATATATTTACTCATTACGGTTGATAATAAAAAATGAATTTATCTCTACGAGCAGGAAGTTCTTATCTTATACAGTTAAAATAGCAATTATTTTATTTTAACACAAAATATTAAGTCTTCTGATATTAAGTATTGCATTAGTCGCGTTATATTTTTGAGTAAGTTTTAAGTTTAATAATATTTTACAATATTTCCAGAAAATGGCATAGCCATTTCCATGAATAACAAGGTAGTTTTTTGTTATCTTCTACACTGATATTAAATTCATCGTAAAGCTGGTTGATATTCAATAATATTAGTAACACCTTCATTTTATTTACAACAACGACTCTAGCGAGATAATGAACATCATTACTCTCAGAGAAGATAATTCTAAGTAGTTCTGCTTGACCCTTCTACGGTTTAAATTCATTTTATTCATAAGAAAGATCAAAATTATGAAGCTAATTGTATTGTTCCATTTTATTTTTCGATGAGTTTAATACTTAATTATTCCCCTCATGATGCGTAAAAAGTTCTGAATAACTTATTCTATTCTTTAATCAGTTTTCTGTTAACCTATAGAATTTAATTTCATTAGTAAAAGTTGTCTTCAAAATAATTGATGAAAAATTAAAAACATGTACATTTTTTTTTACTTCCTTGTATGAAGTAGAGGCGGTATTGTGATCGCGAAAAATTTCAGTTTTCAGATTGCAACAGAAATATCCATTTTGACCATCTATGAATCCATTTTGACTAGTTTCGGCGTGACGTCTGTACGTAAATATGTATCTCGCATGACTCAAAAACGATTAGTAGTAGGATGTTGAAATTTTGGATATAGGACTGTTGTAACATCTAGTTGTGCACCTCCCCTTCCGATTGCTATCAAACTGGACCAAAAGTGTCAAAAAAAGCCCAAAATCCAAAAAAATGGATTTTGACTTTTTCCTAACTGCAGATTATTTCACTTAAGAAAACGTTGTTCTCAATAAGAGCTTATTAAAGCCCTCATTGAGAATATTGCTCATTGCTTCCAGAGTTAGAGCCAAATAAAATTTTAATTAATGAAATATTTGGAGCTTACAAGAGGGAGGCACATCGGCTCGAATTCTACTTCATCTCCTTTTTTTTAACATTTTTATTTTTTATTTTAAATATATTGATTTATAAATAAATTATTAACCTGTGATTGTAAAAAAGGTTTTACGATAAATAATAGTTCAATAAAGATTTTTAAAAATATGAAAAAATATCACGTTATTACTGAAATAAAATTTTATGTATGTTTCATTTTAAAAAAAAAATGTCTGTATGTAATTTAATAGGCTTACAAGGAAGTCGACTTCCTTCTACGTCCACATCAGACGTTCCTTGTACGTCTTGTGACGTACACAACAGATTTTTGTCTACGTTATACCCTAAAACGATTTTATGACTGTGTTAAACGGAAATAATAAATTATGAAAATATATCCTATAAAATCCCTAATAACCAATTAACTACCTAATATTTACTCACTTTTTCTCATTCCCTTCGCCAATATGAGTATTTTTATTAAAAATACTCATATTAGAGCTTTACTTTTAGTAAAGCGCTATACAAATAATAACATTCAGCAAGAATGATTATTTAAAAAATAAAATAGATTAATGAATTTGATGTATTCGTATTGATAAACTGAAAGTGTATATATATATATATATATATATATATATATATATATATATATAAGTCATACCCCCCTCCACCATAGGACTTTGAGAGGTCGGCTTATTTTTACTTAGATGAGAGCAGCATTTTACTGATCAACCATATTAAGTGTTTCCTATAACAAAAATTGGTTTTCCTCCAGAGATTAAAATATAATTCCAGTACAGGGTTTCTAAAGGAATAACTTTGCTCATACCTGGAATTGTGTGGCATGTGGAAGTAAACTGCTCAACCAAACTCCCAGTACAAGTACAGGATGAATTTTGTAAATTCAGTTTTACTTTCAACGTGTTCGGCAAGTATTCCTTGATGAGAATAATATACTCGTATTAGTATATTTGTTAAAATACATTCAGTTGCAATCTTTTAAATCGATATAAGTCTTCATTACTTGGGAGATTGAGGGAACAGTTTCTCTCATGATAAATAGATAAAATTCTATCAGTTGAAGCCTCGCGTAATGTGTGGTCTTCTGTGTTACACCGAAGTAAAGAATTATATATTATTATAATTATATATTTCTTTTCGGATGAGTACAGTAATAATTAATTTATTATTCAATACCTTCAAATCGATTAGAAAATAATCTATTTTTGGTGATGTCAATGTGAGTATTGAATGAACTGATGAAAACTTAGCAAATTTTGTTGTTAAGACCTGGTTGCTTGAAATAATGCATTTCATTTATCTTATCTCTATCGTAATAAATACGGTGTTTTCGTTGGTCGGTGGCAACCAGCTAACAAGGAAACACCAACCAGCGTTGGATTTCACTTTCAACGTGACGTAAGTTCGATTAACACTGTTCTAATACCTGTGTTTGTATTGAATTGTTTAAATTTAATACCTTTGTATATTTCAATTAGTTTTAACAATTAAACCAAGCAAATGATGGGTTATAGAAATCTTTGATTATCATGGACATTTTACAATAAACCATTGAGCTGTGCAATAATAAACGATTGACTCGCAGACTATCGATGCTTAAAAATGAAAATATAGACATTATACAAATTAAGCTTGGATTGTAATAAATCTGGCTCCAAAATACTTTATAATACTAATTTCAATTCAGACAGTGTCATATCAATTCTCTTAATTTTGTGTGTAAATGTAGGGGGTAATGAGACAAATCGATTATGATGCGAGTTACGTAAACCCAGCTACAGCTGTCACACGGTTAAGACAGCTCTTTGAATAGTACTCATTAAGTAGTTCAATAGTATGAAATGTTTCTACTTCAGTGACAAAGAAAGAGCCCAAGCTTCTCTTCTCCTCCCAGTAGCCTGTTATTTCGAATCGTAAATGTAGCAAAAGGAAGTATTAAAAATGTTTGTTTTTATTAAGCATTGCCTTCTTTTTCTTTTTTTCTTCGTAGTCTAAATCATTCGTAAAGTGTTATTTCGTCACTCGGTAGGAATTTATTCTGAAATTTTATTATGCTATTTTGGTCATTATGTAAGGTAATTAATTATTCTGTCGTTAATCGAGTTGATGCTCACTCATTACTTTCCCTTCTAGACAGCGCTATAGCGCTAGAAGGTAAAGTATTGTAATCGGTCCAATTTGGGGATATGCGGTTTTTACCGGATCTTGACGTTTTGACATCTAAGGAACCAAAAAACCAGATGAAAATCTTCCGGATGTTAATGTTCGTATGTTCGTTAGTGTGTTCGGTGTTGGCCGAACCTTTAAATCACCTTATATTTCCAGAACTACTGGACCGATTTTGACCAAAAGTGAACAGATTACTTCTATATATGAGGCATTAATGCCATTGAATTTTCAACTTTAAAGGTCAAGGGGATGAAACTGTAGCGCAAGCTCACCCTCAGTATCTTGACATTTCTTCAAATTAAGGTCATATTTTTCTTAGGCACATTTGTCAACAATTAGAAAATAACCATATCTGCAAAAAAATTTGCAAAATCGCATCTACCCCAAAAAATACTGTTGTAGTCGTCTGCTATGTTGCGACGTCACAGGTGAGCACCTGTGACGCCAACAATAAATAAATGAATAATATTTAAAGTGTAAAAAAGTAAATTTAGCCGGGTGTCGAACTCGATCGCCGGTTTACTCAGTACCTGGTGCGTTAAGTCTCGCGGCTACACCAGTCTACCGATCGTACAAGCGAAATTTGTTCCATGTAATTTGGGAAATTACATTAATTTAGTTAGTTCCGACTGTCGCCACTAGTACTGCTATACCCGTGCGAATTAAATACGGTATGCGCGCGCGCTTTAGTTAGGATCATTGAATTAAATAAACGAAAATATATTACATTTAAATAAAATTATATATATTTTTAATTAATTTGTATCTGTATGAGTGAGTAAGCCGTGCATCCGAAACAACCCATAGTTGAAGGGCTCTCCTGGAACGCGGCTTTAGCCGAGTGACGGGAAAGTCGTACAACTGTGTTGTCAATATTGTTTTTAATGTTCTAATTAAATATTGTAAAGCATGTCCGTAAAAAAGAAAGCGTATTTAAAAAAAAATAAATAGTAATTCAACGCTCCTGTTACAAATATTGGATGCAATAGGTAACAAGTGTTCATTCAAACAAATCCAGACTCAATTGTGTAGCTGTTGGGTTGAGAGGGTTAAAAACCTTTAAAAAAAAGTTAATTCGAGAAACATAAAAAATTAATTGTCTTTCTTTTTTAATATTTATCGTTCGAAAGGTCAATAGATTTAAACCTAGGAGTACAAGTTAAATTTTAAATGTATGTTACTTCTGTTCTTTAGTCCTCTCTTCCGGTCATTATATGTTGTTGATTTTGTTAAAAAAACAGACTACCCTGGTAAAAATGATGTGTAACTATGTTATATCGTTTAAACGGCCACTTCCTTGTAACTACTTCGGATTCTCTCATTCAGAAATATTGACTATCGTAAGCGTTAAGCATCTTTTAATCAATAATTCTTAGAAATTATTTTAGAAAAAGTAATTACTAAAATAAACACAAATTTAATGCTTTAATTATTAAAGCTAATTTAATAACTATTTTTAGCTTTGAAATTAGTTGTAATAAATTACAATAATTTATTGCCTTATAACACATTGTTAGTCAAATTACAATTCGTCAATTAATGTTATGTAGTCTCAAACCAAAAAGCCCTGATTCGGTTTCTTTAATTTAACTTGAACCGCCGATTTACGCTGCGTAAGCAATTACAGGATGTTATTATTGCTATACTTTTCATTGATTCATTAATTATGCTCGTATTACATTCATAATTAAATATCTATTTACAAGTTGTTTGCTGAAATTTGGATTTTTAATATTGTACGCAAAATTTCATTTAACGCGTATAATAGTTGTATATTTTATTCTGATGTAGGAATTTATTAATATTAATAGATGTTTATATTAGAAACCTTTTTATAAAAAAAAAAGAAGTGAACTTTTAATCTGAGTAAGAGCAGCACTGGTTCTTTCAGTTTTGTGCTAGAAAGAGATAGTCTTATAAAGAGAAGTACAGTACCTTTTACCGCATGTTTACGTTTACGTTATGTCATAATCATTATTATTCACCCACAAACTAATAAAATTATTACAATAAATAATTATATTTTTCATAAAAAATGCATTTATATCTCATACTGACATGCTGTTATTATTTTTTTGGTTTGTAAATTGTAACTTGAAGGTAAATTTTATTAGGCTATTTATTCGTTAATACTAATAATAGTGCATATAGAATAATCACTTTGGGTGTTAAAAATAGTCATAGTATCAATTAGTCTTGTCTAATAGCAAGTGGATTAAAATGTTTAAAAAATATATATTATTGTAATTTATTAAGTGACTAAGATGTATATTATTCAATTGATATTAAATTTTTCAAATATATTATGATCATATACACAACATAATATTGATTTACATAATGAAAGTACAAAACATGGAATTGATTTTATAATAATGTTACGATATAAAATAGTTAGCGACACTTAAGGTCATTCAATAAAATGTTACTTTTTTGCGTAGGAACCTGTTAAGTTACCTGTCGTTGAATTTATAAATTAATTATTTTAGCTCGTTTTAAATTGAATAATATTTTACATTTATCATATTTAAAAAAAAGTTTACATGATTGTAGATTTGTATATATTTGTGTATTTTCATACACCTATGCAAGACGAAGTGGGTGTATTAACTAGGGTGTATATTTTTGTTTATACTTAAACAGTAGATATTATTACATGATTAGTATATAATTTTTTATTCTCCTACATTACCTTAAACAAAATAATAAATCTAATGATAGTTATTTGTGGAGTTGGGGGAGAGGTTTTTTTATTATAACATATTTCATGTTGTTTATTATAACTGCTGTAAACTCTCGTTGAATTTATGTGTATAATGCGAAAAAAGTTTTCAAGTAGTTTGAAAATTTAAACGCTCGAATGAATAACCTTTGGAATAGGGGGAAATGAATGATATTGTGGGCTGATTAGAAATTTAATATTGGCTGCTGACTTTTATTGTTTTCTGTTTAATGAATAAAGTTGTATATTAAGCTTTTAAGACAATTTATTGACTATTAAAATTAAAAAAAAAATTTTTCCATTATCAGATTTCTTATAATTAGATTCCAATGTTTCGGAAATGTAAAAGAAGGTTAAAATTTTTCCTAATACCTTCAAAACTATATTTTAGTCGTTGGAACTTTAGTAATTTGATGAATTGATCGATTCGTGTGATATTTCTTAGACTTCCGGGATACACACACTCGCGCGCGTTAATATTTTGAAATGTTCTTTCATATTTCACGGATCGTACATTATGGTTATTCTTCGAATTTGTACGTTAGTTTATTCCGATTTTCTTCAGAGTAAGAAAGTTTGTGTTTGCTTATTTTCATCTTGTTTTTGGGCCGTTGCGTGTTGCGTAAAATTAAGGATATTCAATACATGAAATTATCTTTGATAGTGAGAAAGCTATTTATTATATCTCACGAGGAGAAGCTACTTACTCGTAAGAATGGGTATAAATTATGTTCGAGTAAATCTATCTTTCTTTGATAATCTATATTCTTTGATACGTCACATAAAAAAATACGGTTATTTTTTTTAGATTAATTATATTTTTATTTATTTGTAAGCATTTCTTATTGTGTCTTTTGGTTTAAGAATATTTGTTGTTATATTATTATTTTTTTTATTCTGCGGATGTTGTTATATTTATAAGCAGATTATTGTAAGCTGTATCTTTGTTTATTGTTCATACACACCACCTCCACGTACTTGGTCTGTATAGGTTTTCATGGTGCGAACATGTTGAGGTTACTGTTAAACTATAAAGTCTTTCTGCTGGTGTTAAAAAACAATATGAACATGCAGACCTTTAATGGTTTCGTCATTTATTGCTTGTCTTTTGTATGCCTTAACCTCTTCTGTTCATACTGTTTTGCTGTTTTACCAAAATTAAGAGATTAAAATGAATGTTTTACAAAGTACAACTATTTGTGGGAATACAGGAAAACGTTACATCTACAAATTGTTACGTTTTTAAAATATAATACATTCTACTGTATTATTATTATTATTTTTTGTATATATTTACATATAGTTTGCACGTTACGAATTTACTCTAAGCTGTCTATTTATTTAGTCATCAGTTACTATAATTAGAGCTTAAATAATTTTTTTTTTTTTTTTTTAAGGAGATGATGTTAAAAAATGCCGGATCCTTACCGAAAATCGAATTCAAGTAGTTAATTGAGAACTTAGAATAATGTTGATCTAAACCAGTATTAATTATGTAGTTATTTTCAAGCTCTAATGTTGCTTTACCAAGTTGTGTTTACAAATATCTGTTTGTAAACATATTTCTTAGAACAGAAAGATTTAAAACAAT
Organism: Lycorma delicatula; assembly: GCF_047948215.1. Lineage (NCBI taxonomy): Eukaryota > Metazoa > Arthropoda > Insecta > Hemiptera > Fulgoridae > Lycorma > Lycorma delicatula. Next base: position 74,257,051 of record NC_134457.1, on the reverse strand, counting down.
TCAAGTTGTCTGCTTTTTACTCATATCCAGTAGTATAGTAAAAAAAAAAAGTTATCAGAAAAAATAATTGCATTTTTTCATTAAAAAACACTAAACTACGAATCTTTTATTCTGCACTATTTTCACATTTTTTTTTAATTTGTTTAATTTAATATTAGATAGTTTTTGATGAATAAACATTGTTATTTTTATTAGAAAATACAGATGTATAAAGTCTAAACGTAACTTTCTACATTCATCACCTTGTATGGGATATATTGTTACCATAACAGGAGGCATTTCTTATGTGTATCTGTGTATAAGTTCAAGTGTATGTACAAAAGTCACGCACTGTTTCACATCCATATATAATCTACTCTCTGCGTGACTGCACGTTCGATGTTGTAAATCCATATAAAATATATAAGCAATTTTTCTTCTCTTTTCTTGTAGTTAATTTTGAATTTTTTTTTGTTTTTTCATATTCATTTTATAGTAAAACTTTTTTGCGTTAAATTTTTACGTAATTATTTCTTATTATTTTTACATTTTATAGAATTTTTTAATCATTTTATTCCGCTCATTTCTGATGATTTCAACACGTACATTTTTCTATATAGTTTTTCCTATTTGTTCATATTAAAATATGTAAGTTATTTTAATGGCGTTTATTTTCTTTAATTAATAGTCTTTATCAATATTAAAACTTTTTATTTATTGGAATTGTTTTTTATATTAATTTAATTAGATTGTTATGCCGCACGTGGGCATTGTAAAGATGTTTATATATTTATTTAACATTTACTGTACTTATAAAGGATTACATAACACACATTATCGAGTAGTTAATATAACGGGTTAAATAATATCTTTAAACTAAGAATTATGTTTAAAATAAACTAGGTTAAAATGGGGAACAAGCATAAATCTGAGATGCTATTACTGAAAAAAAGCCGCAGGCAAAAAATGATTTATCATATACTTATAAAATTTGTTTACTAAATAAAATATTTGGTCGAACTGCCTCTTTCTCACTTAAGTTTTAAAGCATAGTACCTTCATTCAAGTTGTCAATATTGTTATATAAAAGGAAAGATTACAGAAAAAATGATTTCTTATTCTAAAATCTTTAATGTATTCTAAAATTTACATTACTTAACATGATTAAAAATTAGTGATTGATAATATTTCTAAATATGTTATTAAAGTGTTTATATTTGGCTGTAAATTAATTTTTTTACAGTTTAGTGATAATTTAGTAAACAATATCGAAAATATTAATTTATAATTCAATACAATTCCTTTTTTAGGTTGAAGGCTAACTATTGCATGCATCAGGTACATTGTCGATCTAACTAACGGTTATTACACGACTCCCCAAAAAGGAATATAATGTATTTTGGGTGCATGTATGTTTGTTACACCGCCGCAGTTCAACTTATCTGAACCGATTTAGATGTGTGACCCGGGAATGTCATAGGCAATGTAAATGTTTATGTATATATATATATATAAATATATATAGTAGTGGAGATTTTCCGGCCTCCGTGGCGCGAGTGGTAGCGGCCTTACAGCCGGAGGTCCCGGGTTCAAATCCCGGTCAGGCATGCCATTTTCACTCACGCTACATATCATTCATCTCATCCTCTGAAGCAATACCCAACGGTGATCCCGGAGATTAAACAAACAAAAAAAAAACTAATGAATTAAATTAACGAACTATGAGCTTCTATCACTGTATGAACTGGGTTTGAACTGAATGATTCTAATCAATCGAATGAATAATATTACAAAAATTAAAAATTAAATTTAGTTAAAATAACATCAATAAAATGTTGGGCTTCTCATGGAGACTGCGTGTGTAGCTAGAGTGGTGAAGTGATACGAGCACCTCGTGCGAGGCTAGATTAATCATCCCCATCAAGTGGTAACAAACGGGGTGCCCCTGGGGCGCTGTTTTCGAAGATGCAGTGGAGTGCTCTTATAATATCTCTGCAAACAATCGTCCGATTTTCAAAATTCAAACGGGGTATTTGTCAGTAGGTTGAAGGATAACTTTTGCAAGCATCAGGTGCACTTTCGATCTAACAGATCACGGTTATTCGGAAATGTCTTCGCAGCCAGTCTTTCTATTTTTAAAATTCTAACGAGGTATTTGCTAGTATAATACAAAATCACTATGGAACTAAACCAGAACAAAATTTAATTGATTTACTCAGAAATGGACCTTTATTTTTTCGCTGCATAGCATACGAATGTATTGTTTACAAAGCTACATCTGTTATTAGAAATTAATGGGAAAGCTTAGATAAAACTATATCCATTGATTTAGGGGCGACTAAAAGGACGTAATTCAACAAATTATAGTAATAATTATATTTATTCAGATTTAAATGATTGTTCTTGTTTCACTATAGTTCTTGTTAATAGAAATTCTTACAAATATAAAACTCAAAATCATAAAATATAAATCTCCTAATTATCCAAAAAGGAGTGTAATGTATTTAGGGTGTATGTATGTAGGTTTCTTTCATCATAGCAGGTCAACGCCTGAACGGATTTAACTGTATGACACCGCGTTGGAATCCTTACATTACATAGAGTGTTATAGGCTGTATACAAATGGATATATATATATATATGTGTGTTTAAATATGTTTAAAAAATTTGAACGAGTTATATACAAAATTATCACCCGCACACTCTTCAATTATTTCATATTAAAGAATAATTTTTTTTTTGGTAATCGTGTTCGTGTTTTTTAGTTTGTATTATTTACGTTTGTTCAGTTTGCTTAGATAAAAGAAAAAAGGTTATAAATATGTCACTTTTACATTAATTTTTCAACTCCGTATTTTATATATAATGCCACTTAAGAACAAAACAAAAACATAACGTTGAATACGACTTTTTATTCGTTTTTAATTAACAACAAATCCTAATTTGTTCGATCTATGAGGTAAAACAGCTACAGAAGCAGTTTATCGTTTGTTACAAACAAGAGACATAGATTCTTTGGGTTTTGAATAAATAAAGCTGCTCCAGAATTTCCAAATAAGTTTTATTTTTTGACATAACTTTCTGTAATTCTTTTTCCGGTTATTAGGGCCGTTAGCAGTGATGATTCTCAGATAAACAAGATCACAAGATCGAAAAACTACGTTACCTTATTTAAAATCACCAAATTATAACCGTGCTTCAGGAACGAATCTATCTGGAAGGCATTTGTAAGACTCAATTGCTTTCCTTTCGATCCCTATTAGACAGACAGTAAAAACATTTAAGGATTATTCAAGCATCCGTTCCTCCATTATATATTTATTGTTTTGAATTTTTTTTTACTGTTTAAAAGATCAAGATGATTTTAGTGGTAAGTTTTTAAGATTTACTTTAAAAAAAAAAAAATGTTAATGTTAATTAACGGAAACTGTTATTGCCCTGTGGTTCATTACGTAGTCCATTGATTTAGTTTGTGTTTCTTATATAGTGTATTTTTGTGTGTAACGCTTCTTTTTCATTATTTTTCCATTATTTAAAGATAAATAAATTTTTTTTTTTGTTAACTTTCCTTAGATCACTGAATAAGTTCAACTGAGTTTTGGAATTTTCCGAATCAGGAAGATTCCGTTCATTTCACGATCTCAAGGTCCAACTAAATATTTATCTCCATCTTAATCTCGTCATTTGATATATGATAAAAATGTCGTTTCATTATCACATGTCATTCATATCACTGTTTTCAGCAGGAATTTAGGAAGGTGGTTCAAATAAAAACAAGAATCTTGCTTCCTTCCTTGCCGTAATATATGTTACACCGAACTTCTTGCACCAGATTTGTTTAAACTTGCAAATCATATTGACGTAAGTCTTTTATCACGTTATCAACCAGTTGCTGTTAAGATGTCGGAGCAAGAAATGCAATCAATGTTATGCGACGGTTCGTTGTAAACGTTTTCTCGAATATTCGAGTAAAGGGGTTCTAAAACGTTTATTAAATTTAACGTTTAAAAAGTTTGTTTGTTCTTCTAAAACATTTATTAAATTTCAAATACAGTTTAAGAATGAATTTTTATCATCGGTAGAAGTAATTTACTTATAAGAAGTTATAAATACTTCAATTTTAAATTTGTCTTTCAATTTCGTACTTTAGAATAAATATGGCTTTAGAATAAATAAAAATGAAATAGATAAAAAAATATTCATATTTCATATTCAATTCGATTTCACATTCGGGTTAAAATCGTTTTGTAAACGAAGAAAGCATGAACAAAATGAACCTTATGATAATTCTCTCAACCGTGTATGTCTATTACTTAAAAAACCGAAATTGATAAGGTTTTCACTTCCAATCGGCGACTAACCTTTACAAAACCGTCACAGAGAAGTTAGTTATTAGAAGGGTTTATTGAATTTTACTAAAAAGTACTTCTAAGAAAAATTGGTCGTTTCCTTACATCTAAGCACCGGAAAAAGCTATTGTGCTAGCTAGTCGTGATAAACTTCTTCAATGCTTTAAAAAAGATGAAGACAATCTTTTAACTTCGTATTTCATGAGTCGTGAACTCTAATGTTGTGTAAACATTAGACTTCACGGTGGACTTGAGTTCAGTATTTTACTTGTCAACTGCAGAGAACACGTATGAAGTATGATGTTATCTACTTGAACTTCCTTAGATGTAAAAAATATGAATAGAATTATATTCTATTCTGTTAAATACACGTGAAGCCAGAAATCCGCTGTAGGCGAAGAGTAAGCAAAAATTTAGTTTTGATTTCAAGACAATGCTCATCCTCGCACTGTGTGTTAACAATGACAACTTTACACTAACGTAAACAAGATTTTTTGCTAATTAATCATACAACCCTGACTTAACTACGTCCGATTATCATATTTTTTATTTTATTTTAATTTTCAAAAGTATTTTTAGTGACACAAAATTGAATTGGAATAATAAAACTTCAGTGTTAATGTAATAGATTCATTTTTATTAAGATTGCTAAATCGATAAGTTAAGTTATATAGGTAATACTATTTGATTATACTATACATAAAATTTATTATTTTTTTTAAATCGTGTTTATATATGAAACATTATCGTAATATTTAATGTGTAGGTTGTGTGTACGTGAGTGAATAAGTTTTTATGCCAGGAATTTGTGTTAAATCGAAATGCAATTTACGAGTGAAATTATTGTTTATTAAGGACAGAAATTGTGATTACTTTATTTTTATGGTAATAAGAATCTTGCAACTGTCATTTATGCGTGTTAAAATAATAAGTATATTTTTTATGATTTTTAAACGTTTTAAACGTAGTAAAATTTTCTTTTTCTTTTATAAACTGTGATATAATAACCATTTTTAAATGTTTATTCGCTGTACTTGTTTCATTAATAAACTTTGGTTAACTGTTAGGTTGATGGGCGATTTCGCATATGATTTCAATCAATTAATAGTTTCAGATATGTGAAAATATATAATTAGTAGTGTTTTGTTCAAATTTATTTGCATAATAATCTTAAAAAAATGTTTAGATTTGTTAACTGAACTTTGGTATTTTAACTGCTCTTGGTGTATCTTTTTATATTATAAAATGGGATTAAAATGTTAGAAGACCTAATATCGATTAAAGAAAAAAACAGCTGTTTGAAAGTTTATACGAGGACATTAACTTCACACCTGTTAGGTAATGAATCTACATTGAAATTCTATACTAGAAAATATAACTGAACTGGAACCACATTTTAAGATAATGTTATTTTATTTTTATTTAAATTTTTAAAAATTCTTTGTATATTAGTTTTTAAGATAATTGTTTTAAATAAGGTTTTGATTTCTTACGAAGTTATTAGTTGTTAAATACTGTCACTTTTTATGTTCCGTAAATAAAATTATGTTACTTTTACAAAATTTAATTTTTCTTTTTGTTAGTTTCCTTGAAGGAAAACTTTGACCTTTTAATGTTAGTAATTAGATTTTAAAATACTTATATAACATTTTTAGATAAACTGTAGTTGTAAATATTTTCGCCCAATTTTCATATTATACAGGTTCATTTCTGTCTTTCCGTAATTAATAATACTGATCCCGTTTCAGTATAAGATTACATTGTTTAGGCACCGATTACTGGTAACCCGTAAATTATTCGAACTACAATCATGGTCCTGAAGGGGAGCAACATACCAACGAATAAAGTATTGTTTGAGTCCGTTTCCCAAAGTATAATATTTACTTATAAAACTTGGATATCTTTGGATTTTATTTTTTATACTGAATATAAATAACATTGTTGGTTTAATGTTCTAAAGCTGCCTATAATACTATTCAGAAAATATAAATTAATTTGACTGTAAAAATACTAGTTTTTCTTTCTAAAGTTATCCAAAAAGTATGCATAGAAATTTTTTATATGAGGTTTTGTTCTTATCTTTTATTTTGTTTAATTTATCTGGATCGTAAAATCATGACAAGTATAAGTACAAACTAATTGATAATAATTAAAAAAATAATCTTTTAAAAAATAACATTTATTGGATTGAAACCTAATTTTCTATTTACTTTTTTTTAAATCTCAGCAATTTTAGTCGACGCTAAATTTACATTAGTTGTTTTGATTATTATATTTTAGTTTATAGTGCAAGGTTTTTTTATTTTAAATAGGGATTAACCTCCAAAAAAAACGTTACCCCGTATGAAAATAACTGTTCAGAGAAAAACACAAAGGTAAGAAACTTGTGACGTAATAGAAATATGAAAAGGAATGTTATAAATTTTATAAATACTGTTACCGAACATGAGCTGTGGATTCCTGAATATGGGAATACGAGTATATATATTGTGTTTTTTATGGGTTTTGTTAAAAATAAAAGAAATTCTGAGAAAATCGTGAAGACTGCTACCGATCTTGAACTAAGGTTCTCGGAAATATGTGAATGTATATTATTTTTGTGTCCAATTTCTCCTTGAATTTCGTTTGAAAATATTTTGAATATAATAATGAAATCAGTAAGTTACCGTATCAGTACGCTGTAATGATACAATATAAATCAATGATGATGATTAAAATATACATATATATACACCTTCAAATCGATCCATGTAAACAGCGTAATTTTTCGTTAAAAAAAATGTTTTACTTAAGTTTTGTTAAAAACAATTACCATGGGACTACCATATTCCTCTAGAAAATAATAAAACCAATGTAATCGATAGAAATAAAGATTATTTTACATAATGATAACATACACCTAAGGAATAAGAAACATCATTGAACCACCTAGATAATTCCTTTGATGAATCCCTTTAGTGAACATAGTGCAGGTATTAATTCTAGCTTTTTGTATTACTTGAGTTTCGGTGACATAAAATCGCGAATTTTCTTTATTGAAGATTGCAACGGGAAATCACTTCACTCATCACTTTTTTGTTATTTTTGTGAATGTTCATATCGTTTTGCTAGTGGTTTATGACTCATGTTAACACCTACAATCATTTTGGTTTTAACACTATATAAATAGCATACACAAAAAATAAAAATGAGTCGAACTGAGAACCTCCTCTTTTTATTTCGTTTTAAAATCAGCTTAGTGGATGGCCATTATACTATTAAAAAAACTTACTCGTCCACGTTTTAGCTCAAATAAATGTAGATTTTTTCCTGGGTTCAAAATTTATGTCACATGAACTAAAATAAAAAAAAAACTTATGTAGGTACAACATGATTTCCTTGTATGCCTATTAAATTACAAATACACTTTTTTTTAAATGAAAAGTACATAAAATTTTATTTCATTAATAACTTCTAAATTTTTTTTTATTATTGAATTATTATATATCGTAAAACATTTTTTTTACAATCGGAGGTTAATAATTATTAATAAATCAATAGATTTAAATTAAAAACAAAAAAAGTTAAAAGAAAGGAGATGAAGTCTGATTCGAACCGATGTGCCTTCTTCCCCTTCTAAGATCCAAATATTTCATTAATTAAAATTCATTTAGCTATAACTCTGGAACCAATGAAAATAAGTACCACTTATGATATATCGTTGAAAAGCTCTCAATGAGGGCTTGTTATTGCAAGAAAAGGTTCATAATCAAAATTTTTTTTGCTAATCGTTTCAGCTAATCCTTTTTATGCGAGATACATACGTGCGTACGTACATACATACGTAAATACAAACATCTCGCCAAAACTTCCCAAAATGAATTCAGGGAGGTCAAAATTTCCGGATTGGTCAGATTTCCGTTCAAATCTGAAAACCAAAATTTTTCGCGATCACAATATTTCCTTTACTAGTACAAGGTAGTAAAAAAATAATATTATAAGTAATGGTGTGTAAATAAATAAGTGATAAAGTATTACTTCTGTAATACTTTGAGAACTCGAGAAATATTTTGTGTAATTTTATAAAATATATTTTATACATAAAAATTTTTTTGTAGTAGTACATTATTATTAACATACGGCTTGCTACATGTATTAATAACAATTGTTTGATTAGCTTGGTTGTTCAGATTAGATATAGTATATGAATAAACCTTTGATCATTTTTTATCAGCATTGGTAAATAAAAGCGTTTCACACTGTTGGTTATGAATTCATTTTGTTATACTAGATAAAAATTATTGTTGAAATTATTTGCTTTTGTAATGCTAATGATTTAAAAGTTAAAATATTACTGAAAACAAACTTTATTTTAAATTTGAATAAAATTTTTTATCTCTCGAAGTTTTAATCAATTCTTTTTGAAAAAAAATTTGGAAATAGTTATTTTTTAGTCAGTAAACATTTATTTAATTTGAATAATTAGTAGCGGTACATCAGAAGCTGCCGGTACTAAAACAGTAAATCAAGTCAAAAGATTTGCGTCTTAATAAAAAATTAATGCAGAGAAACAACATTAAATAAAACTCCTGGTGTGAAATAAATTTCTTTAATGGGAAAGTGTGAATTATACGCATATTATGTACTGTTATTGGGGAAACTGTTGTAACACGCCTAAAATCACCTTTCCGTATTTTTTTGGACCCAGGGGATAATGAAACTTAAATAAATGGAAAAAGAAACCAAGGTTTGTTGTATCTGTTGGCGAATTTATGAATTAATTAATAACTTGAGATTGTGTGGACCAAAAATCTTCAAATTAGGAATACTATTCAAATAAATATTATATGTGATCTCGTTGGAGGAACAATTACACTGAAACTATCATTAGATTTTGTGCTTGATAAATCAGCTTTGACCGAAAATTCAGAACCACCTTAGACCCCCCTTTGACCGAATTCTGACCCCCCTTAAGGAAAGACCCCCTCCTTGTGTCGATTCCGGTCGGCACACCACCCCTCTGTTCCTGACCTTAATAGGCTTTACCGGAGGTCGTCTTTTAGACCTTCTAAACTTGATAACACAACATAGTGATCAGTTTGGCCTCTGTCAGGATGCACTTCATTCTTACAGCAAATAGCTAAACTAAATGGGACTCGATGCCAAAATGCCTAACTTATCGAAGTAAGAACTCAGGCGGGCCACCCGGGTTGCTATTCTATTTACACATATGTAACAGCATCAGACCTCCTCAACCATCTTTAGCAGAGTTAAGAAGAAAGCCAGCAACTATGTTCTATTCCCTTTCGGTTTTCCAATTAACTTGTTGATCAAAACCACAATTGATTCTTGCAAGCTCTTTAGCCACTTTGATACGTTCGGCTTCATACCTAGGGCAGACATATGAGACATGGTGGACATCATCAATGACCCTACACTCCGGACACAAGCCTGAATTAATCAAACTAAATCTGGCCAACCTATCTCGAAAAGTCCCATGTCCAGGAATAAACTGTGTAAAATACCGTTTGGGGGAAATCCACCTAACTACCTGCATATTTCTCACATCAGGAAAAATTGCATGCTTGTAACCGTCATCGGGCAATTTAGTTCACTTGACCTGCTATAAATGGAAACCCAGGTCGTATATTTATTTTATGCACTCGGAGGTAAGTTGGCCTCCCTTCTTAGCATCATAACGTAATTGGCGCTCAGTCGCAAGGATATCAATGGGCTTAATACCAGAAATAAAAAGGATCGCCTCTTGAGAGACAGTCCTATAGCCACCAGTTACAGATAACAATAGGAGACGCTGGGATCTCAACAAAATATTCCTATAATATTTGTACCTTATTCGATGAGCCCAGACAGGTGAAGGAAGACCCTTTCTTTATCTGTTTAGCCTCCCGACCACAGGACGTGTTACTTCATAGGATAAATGAGAATGATATGTATGAATGTAAATGAAGTGTAGTCTTGTACAGTCTCAGGTGGACCATTTTTGAGAGCTGTGGTTGATTGAAACCCAACCACCAAAGAACACCGGTAGCCACGATCTGTGATTCAAATCCGTATAAAAGTAACTGCCTTTACGAGGATTTGAACCTTAGAACTCTCGACTTCGAATTCAGCTGTAGACCCTACTTCGGCAAATTCTGCAACAAAATTCAATAAAATTTTAAAACGTTGTCATTTATAGTCTACTTGATAGTTAGGATTTTATAATTGTTAATTGCTTGTTTTTATTTTTTCTTTAAATGAGAAATTAAATTTTCACATTTATACGTAAAACAGAGAAAGGTTTCTTTTTGTTTTTAAAATTTGCTGATTTTTGGAATCGCCGATTTTTTATTAACTGGTATAGTACGGTTGTATCCCTTTCTTTTATTTTTCCTGTTTAGCCTCCGGTAATTACAGTTATACTTCAGAGGATGATATGTATGAATGTAAATGAAGTGTCTTGTACAGTCTCAGTTCCACGATTCCTGAGATGTGTAGTTAATTGAAACCAAAGAATACCGGTATCCATGATGTAGTATTCAAATCCGTGTTAAAATTACTGATTTTACTAGGACTTGAACGCTTGAACTCTCGACTTCCAAATCAGCTGATTTGGGAAGACGCGTTCACCATTAGACCAACCCGGTGGGTTACAATTGTATCTCTGCAGAGAGTTGATTCTTCACTTACTACGGAAAATCTGGCAATGTGTCTCCTTCCTTCAGGGCGTACCTACTGCTATCCTTACCTAATAACCAAAAAACTAAGTTATTTTTTAAAATCTGCTCTATAGAAGTTAACCTGTTTATTTTAAAATTGTAAGGAATTTTGTAGCAATATTCACCAGTCAACCCAAAAAAGGACATTTTAAAATGTTTTTCTAAAAATAGCTCTAACTTTTAGGTCAACCACCATGAGTAAAACTGAAAGGGATAAATAGCTTTTATACACAAACAAAAATGTGACTATTCGTTCAAAGAACTCCTCAAACTTTACTGCAAATAATATTTGATTTTACATATAGACATTGATGCTATTAAAGTTTGGAGTTAGGCTCTTTAAAATATGGGGAGATAAACAGGAGGTTAAAGATTATATCTTGGATTATTTACCGGGAAATTTTAGCAAAGCTGTTGTAGAATTTTTAAACTTTTTAGTTCATTCACTAAATTCATCTAAATTAGTATGTCAAAAGAGTTATTTCTGTTTGTTTACATCTCCTTTTTTACAGTGCGTGAAAATAAATTCTGCTATTAATTTTCTTGAAATTTCGCGTCAAAAGACAAGTTTTTTTTTAGATATCAGATTGACATCAGGTACATAATGTGTTGCTCAGTCCAGTTCTCATTGATGATGAAAAACAAAACTAATTTTCAGTTAATCTTTGTGGATCGTATAATTTCTTTTTTTTAAAAACGCGATTAAAATTATCTGGAATCAGATATTTTAAGTTACCACGGAATCACTAGAGAAACTTCAAAAACTAAAAAAGAATCATCAAAATCGGCGCATTTCATCTACTTTAAGGCTTGAACATAATAAAAAATTAATACGAATCGAATTATTTACAACTTTTTCTTATTTTCTAAGTCTGCTAATAAATAAATACTTAAAAATATTTGGTTAGTAACTGTGAAACCGTTATCGCTATCGCTTCAGGCCTGAAAATCACATCGAATGCCATTATAAATCATATCGAATGTTGACATAATATGTAGCTGTTTTTAATGTTTAACTTCCTAGTTGATGATATTAAAATTATTACTATTGTTGTTGCGTGCATAATGAACTTAAAAATGTGTAAAAAAAATATTAATCCAGTTTCTATTTTTTTATATAGAATGTAATATAATTAGAATTTATTTAAAATGTAAATTAAAGTAATTTAATTTCTTAACTGATAATAGAATTATACTAGTATTTTATATACGAGTTGATGTAACTCTAATATGTTCTGATAGATATCGCTATAAAATTGTCTCATTGAAATTTAACCTTTAAGACCTAACAAAAGTTGTAATTTTCAATTATTAAAACTATTGTAAAATAATAATTACAATTCTATAATCAATAGACTTTGCTAATTTTGAATTGAATTTATCAACTTCAGTTCTTGTAGAACTTAATAAATTCTTGTAGTTTAATCAATAAAGTGAAAGTTAAAATATAGCATAAAATTGAATTCTCGATTATTATTGATTGTGGAAGGTTTATCCAGAAACAAAAAAAAAAAATATTGAAAAGGAATTATGTAAGCACTTTTCATGGACATCAGAAATTGCTAACGAATGATATGAAGCAAGAATATGACCAAGAAGATGTTTCCACTTTGAGTATATCCCGTGATTTTTCAAAAAATATTTTTAAATAAGGCATTTAAAGGGAAAATGATAAAATATAAGTTTATCAGAAACAAAGATAAGATCAAGTATTTTAATAGATAGTGTTGTTATAAAATTACGATGCTGTAGAGAACGACCTCTAAGATAAACGTTAGGCATTAAGGTTTTTTTTTGTCTTCAGTCATTTGACTGGTTTGATGCAGCTCTCCAAGATTCCCTATCTAGTGCTAGTCGTTTCATTTCAGTATACCCTCTACATCCTACATCCCTAACAATTTGTTTTACATATTCCAAACGTGGCCTGCCTACACAATTTTTCCCTTCTACCTGTCCTTCCAAAATTAAAGCGACTATTCCAGGATGCCTTAGTATGTGGCCTATAAGTCTGTCTCTTCTTTTAACTATATTTTTCCAAATGCTTCTTTCTTCATCTATTTGCCGCAATACCTCCTCATTTGTCACTTTATCCACCCATCTGATTTTTAACATTCTCCTATAGCACCAAATTTCAAAAGCTTCTAACCTTTTTTTCTCAGATACTCCGATTGTCCAAGTTTCACTTCCATATAAAGCGACACTCCAAACATACACTTTCAAAAATCTTTTCCTGACATTTAAATTAATTTTTGATGTAAACAACTTATATTTCTTACTGAAGGCTCGTTTAGCTTGTGCTATTCGGCATTTTATATCGCTCCTGCTTCGTCCATCTTTAGTAATTCTACTTCCCAAATAACAAAATTCTTCTACCTCCATAATCTTTTCTCCTCCTATTTTCACATTCAGTGGTCCATCTTTGTTATTTCTACTACATTTCATTACTTTTGTTTTGTTCTTGTTTATTTTCATGCGATAGTTCTTGCGTAGGACTTCATCTATGCCGTTCATTGTTTCTTCTAAATCCTTTTTATTCTCGGCTAGAATTACTATATCATCAGCAAATCGTAGCATCTTTATCTTTTCACCTTGTACTGTTACTCCAAATCTAAATTGTTCTTTAACATCATTAACTGCTAGTTCCATGTAAAGATTAAAAAGTAACGGAGATAGAGAACATCCTTGTCGGACTCCCTTTCTTATTATGGCTTCTTTCTTATGTTCTTCAATTGCTACTGTTGCTGTTTGGTTCCTGTACATGTTAGCAATTGTTCTTCTATCTCTGTATTTGAACCCTAATTTTTTTAAAATGCTGAACATTTTATTCCAGTCTACGTTATCGAATGCCTTTTCTAGGTCTATAAACGCCAAGTATGTTGGTTTGTTTTTCTTTAATCTTCCTTCTACTAGTCCTTGTAAAGTCAGTTATTTTTACACGGATTTGAATACTAGATCGTAGATACCGGTGTTCTTTGGTGGTTGGGTTTCAATTAACCACACATCTTAGGAACGGTCGAACTGTGACTGTACAAGACTACAGTTCATTTACACTCATACATATCGTCCTCATTCATCCTCTGAAGTATTATCTGAAAGGTAATTACCGGAGGCTAAACAGGAAAAAGAAGAGGCTTAAAGGTAGAGTAAAAACTAAAAGTGAAGTAATTATTGCGTAGCCATTGAGAGAAAGACTAGACATAGCGGTCAAGAATTGAAGCGAGACTACATGTTTAGTCTGCAGCAGCAATGTCTTTTGTTGGCAGAAATTCCTCTACCGCTGTACTTTTCAATTAACCACTGATCGGGATAGTTGCCACCATACTGAAACTGGAAAATATTGGTATGAAAATTTTTTTCGTTTAATATCTAGGAATCTAACAAATTTTATAAAAATCTGAAAACGCGTAACTAACCTCACAAACTGATAAGTTCTCAATTCCCAACAGTCGAGTTAAAACAGAAAAAAAATTAAATACCAAAATGAATAGTATAAAATACTTAAAAATAGAAAATAATCTTCCAAATGATATGCTTACTAAGGTCGTCTGCCAGAAAAAGAATTATATACAATTTATTTAAAAAATATTAATGACAATATTTAATTAAAGGAATTAATATAATTTACTAAATCAGACATAGTTGGTGGAAATTAATTGAATTCAAACAAATAATTCATACAACAGACTAATTATTAAAAGTTAATTTTTCAATTTTTATACATTCATTACAGGTATAAAAATAATACGAAAATATACTGGTGGCTTAAAAAAATTAATTCATTAATCAACTCGTTAATATTTGTTAAATTATGATTACAAAAACATAAAAAATAAAGATATATTAAAAATAATTATTATAAATAATTGCAAATTATTTCGGTAATATCTTCTTACTCTTAAACCATCCAACATAATTTACCAGTTGAACCCTCGTAATCCTGCCAATTTAAAATTATAATTATTTTTCATTCTTTTAAAATCCTTTTCCCAAACTAATAATATTTCACAGAAAAATGGACAATGTTTTTCTCTCTTCTTGCGCAAATGAGTAGATTCGTCTATTTTCCTGGATTGTATTCTACGCAAAGTGAAGAGTAGCCTCCATCCATGAATACAGTATTAATAAACTTCATATTTGTATATTAATAAATTTACATTTATATTAAATCAATATTATTTAAACTATTTAAAAAATTTACGTTTTTTACATGAATATTATTATTATAGAGGTTAGGTGGCTGTTGACCAACAGGAGAACTCCCCCTGCTAATATTAATAGGTTTATTTATGTTAATTTTTATATAAATAAAAATCAAATATAAAGAAAATGGGTGGGGTGTAATATTATTGTATTTACCTCGATATAAATGTATTTAAATATATTTTACCTTTTTATTCTATATACAAATAGGTTTATTATTTTCAAGTAATTTTCAAACGTTTATTTGAAATGAATTTAAATATATTTTACGTATTATTAAAATATATTCTCTTTAATATGCTATTTTTATTCAACATCGTATTATATTATTTCATATGTGCATCGAATTACAGTAAATCTTTTAATTTTATTACCGATCACGGTCTTATTTGTATGACATTTTTAAAAGTAGTTATAGGTTATGTTTGCTGACTACAACTGTAATAAGGATTTGAATGACGGTGAAACGGATGATGTTACTGCAAGTTTAGCTGCAGCCTGTTTATTATGAGTGGTTCTTGTTCTACTGGAATGAAACGATCAGGATATTTAAGACTTGGAAAAATTATCCCGTGTTGTTGTTGTTTTTTATTTATTTATTTTTTAAACCACATCCCCAGAGTCCGGCCATTCTACTAGTATCCTAACTGATTGGATTGTATAATGATTTTCATGTATGCATTTTTATTTTTATTTTACTGTTATTTAGAAAGCTATAATTTCAGTTCTATTCAATTATTGCAATCATGTTAGAGGTTAATGGTCCCTTTATTACCTCATATACATTATTTTATTAAAAATTTCTTACTATAAACGATTTTAAAAGTAATTATTATCATGATAAAAAGCTTAATCTAAGCATATACTCGTACGATTAGAAGATACTCTTAAATAATTTGTATAAAGCTATCGATACAGTTTATAAAGTTTTTTTAAGTATTTTTTTTCTTCTGCATTATTATAATAAAATTATTATCGCCGTAAATGTAAAAAACCGTTTTTCATCATTATTGTCTTCATAATTATAATCATCGTCGTCAGTTGTGTATTCAATTTAGTTTTCTTTGCCCGCTCTATAACTGGGATTTTTTTTATATAGATTCTAGTTATAATTTAAAAGTTCTTTTTTTATGATATTTAAATCGATAAAAATTATATTCTATTTTAACGAAACTCTCGTGTAAACATTAAACTAATATCAAAAAATGTAATTTTCCAAAATTACAAAGATGTACGAGTAGTTGAGGCATCACGATGTAAATTAACATAGACTTCAGGTAACTTTATGATTTAAACAAAATTGGAATAAGGATTTTTTTCCCATTAAAGATAGAATTATTAGTAGTATTTTTGATACGTTTTCAATTAATCTGTGTAATCGACAATATATATTCTACAACTAATAAATATAAAGAAAATTTTGATATTTTTATCGAAAATTTGTTAAAATAAGATATTACAGGTTTTTTTGCTACTGTTGTCATTCGAATTTTGAATTATTATTACATAATCTCTTAATAAGAAATAAAATTTTTAAAACATTTGATCGTAAATAAAAAATTTAGAATTAATTTTAATCAGTAAGTACTTTTTTATTTAATTTTCTTTTTTCTAATGGTAATAGTTATTTTGAATAAAGTAGAAAATGGCATTTCCAAAAAAAGTTATGTTAGGTCAAGTGTAGTTTTGAACTTTAAAATTATCGTAACTCAGAACTGCACTGGGAAATGATACCAAACTGTTTATAATTATCATTTCACAGGGTATAATTTTGGTTATTTCTGAGTTTGTACTGTTTTCGGGTGTTTCTGCCAAAAAAAAAAAAAAATGTTTTTTTAACGTATAGTGAACACAAAGTCGTTGAAAATTAATGAACTATTTCCATTCTGGTTATAAATACTGTGCTTTCATAATGAGTTTAAGACGGGATGGGCAGTAGATGCTTGGAGAAATCCTCTGGGTGAGGTTATATTCTCGTTTGCGATCACTTGTGGGTAAATCCGTTTCTCATTCTCTTCCCTTTTTCTTTGTAGTCTTATCTCTTCCTCCCGTTGTTGATTCGTTTTGTGTTCACTGAATCAATGCACAGGATCTTAGGGGTTTTGTACGCTTACGAGTACTGATATAAGGTATAAGGTATGGTCGGGGCTGCGAGCTTATTTGATATCTATCATGAAACTGTATAAAAAGCCTGATCCTTGTTTCTCGGGTAAAGTGGATCTTCTTAATTCTCTTAACTTAGAGATATACCTCTTTCCTGAATTCCTTAATTAGGATCCTTTATTCCTTTTTGTCTATTTGTAGGTAAAACCCCGCTAGGTACGTTTGAGGATACCAGGACCCGTACAGTAGTGCATCGTTAATGTGATCCTTGGATGTTACCAATATGTACTTACCAATATAATATTTTCCGTAGATTTTGTATTTTGTTCGTTGGTTACACATAAAAAATATGCAAAACGTGCCTACCGGATAAGGCCGGTTTCTACACCTTCCTTAAATACAGTTACCTTAATTAGTTAATAGATTTGGTAGTATTTTCGAACGAGTTTAATTCAGAAAATAAAATTTTAATTAAAAAAGAATATTTTAAGGAACTTTTAATAATTATTTTGAACGTAAATCAAAAATATTTTTTTTCCAAACGCTAATCTTCTCTAAACTTTAAACTAACTTGGAAAAAGTCAAGTATTTATGAAATTTTCCAATTTAAAAAAAAAAAATGGGTTTAAAATAAAATTATTGGCACTTTTGTTGCTTGTGAAAAGGTTTACACTGGTTGTAAGAAAATAATAATAATAATAACTTTTTTACCTTAATATATTTATCTCAGCTCAATAAATACTTTATTTTAAATTGTTGATAACCATTTAATTTTTATCTTAATATTGCAAATAGAATTTATTTCACTCGTGTTGAAAAATCATTTAATGTTTTAAATTATTTTTTTTTTTATCGACTCCTACTGTTTTATCACGCACTTATAAATTCAGTCACGTGATATTTTCATTAGTAATAATGTTTAAAATACACGAACCGTTGCGTTAAAATTATATAGTTATTAAAGAAAATTGTTTGTATGGAAAACATTAAGTTGTTATGTAATTAGTTTATATCTTAACGATATTTAAATTGTACCAATATTTATCGGTTTGTTTCAGATTAATAGGAAAAGAATATTTTAATTATGAGCTATAATTCGATTTATTTTATAGTTATGCAATGATTCATCTATTTTTAAAACTATACTTAAAATTTTGTAATTTTGTTTTTGTGTTATTAAAAATTCGATTATCATCTTTCTAATTTATAACATTTTTTTTTTGTTATTTATTCACAAATTTTTGTTGGTTAATTAAAAAATCGTGGTGTTTGATTTGCCATTTATGTTTCATAAACCGATATTCACAGTTTCAGTTTATAAAGAGATCTGAAATAGGCTGACTTCTTTTTACAATAATAAAAATATTAAAATTGCCTTCCTTTAGGGTTCTGGAAAAATAACAGGTTATAAGCTGCTTAAAAACTATTCTATAGTTGGTAGTTTATTATTATTGTTATATTTCCTACTAATGATGCATTCTGATTGATCCAAAATGTCCATTATTGATGAGAAAATTTACGTAGCAAACTTGTGTGTGCGGTTGGAACTTTGAAGCCGAATAAAAATTAATAATGTATTAACCACATAAGATTGATAGAAGACCTCCGAATATTATGTACGATTCGGTGTTTTTTCCTGGATACACAAGGAGGTGTCGTTATCAGCGCCCGGACACAAAATTACCATAGTAATAATAATATGATTTTTTAATAATTAATATGAATTTTTATTTAATTATGTATATAATTAAATATGAATTAATGCATTAAATTTATTTTGTTAGATAGGAAACTGATTATAAAAACTAATTTATAAAAAAAATAAAATATATGAAAATAACAAATTTTAATTAATTGATAAATATAGAAAAGATACATGTAGAATAAAGTGAAAATTATTTAACCTTTTTAAAGCAAACAATTTTAAATTTGTACTGAATATTTATTAATGGATACCCAGATATCTACCAGATACCAGATATGTAGGATGTAGGGGGTATACTGAAATGAAACGACTAGCACCAGATAGGGAATCTTGGAGAGCTGCATCAAACCAGTCAAATGACTGAAGACAAAAAAAAACCAATATATATATTTATATATTTGTAAAAAGAATATTACATTTTTAAGATAGATAAATTTTGTAAAAATTATACTAATGTTGTTTTTAAACTTTACGTATAAATCATTCAGAATTTTTATTTTCACTTAAAATTACATTTAGCGATAAATTAAATTTAATTAAAAAATGTTGTATCACACGTTTGTTCATTAACGTTATGGAAAGTCCTCATCCACGAATTTGATTTTTTACTCTGTTTATGTGCAGAATCTTATTTTATGGTATACTTATTTTAAAAAAAGATCGAATTCTACCCGTTTAACAAGTTATTTTGCAAGCTAACGGGCATAGGTTTAATTATTTAAATAAAGTATTCATTTTTATTTTGAAGTATTCATTGTATTATTAACACTGTTTATTATATAAATTAATTAATTCATTAGCGTAACAATTTTTTAATTTTACTTAGTAATTTCGTAGAAAATAATTTGCTAGCATTATGCAGTCTTTTCCTTTTTCCTGTTTAGTCTCCGGTAACTACCGTTTAGATAATTCCTCAGAGGATGAATGAGAATGATATGTATGAGTGTAAATGAAGTGTAGTCTTGTACAGCCTCAGTTCGACCATTACTGAGATGTGTGGTTAATTGAAACCAACCACCAAAGAACACCGGTATCCACGATCTAGTATTCAAATCTGTGTAAAAATAACTGGCTTTACAAGGACTTGAACGCTGTAACTATCGACTTCCAAATCAGTAGATTTAACATTATTCAGTCTGATAAACATTTAAAAAAAATAATATAATTTGAATTTTTCAAACATTGAAAGATTACCGAAAAGAGACGTACATTAAATAAATTGATCGGTAGTAATAATAGGTCGTAGTAATAATAAATCGATCGGTTGGCCTAGTAGAAAACTCGTCATCGCAAATCACCTTATTTCAAAGTCGTTAGTTCAAAATTTCAAATCCTACTAAAGACATTACTTTTATACAGATTTGAATACTACATCAAATCAACCGTGGATACCGGTGTTCTTTGGTGGTTGGGTTTCAGTTAACCACACATCTCAGGAATGGTCGACCTGAGGTTGTACAAGACTGCACTTCATTTACATTCATACATATCATCCTCATTCATCCTCTGAAGTAATATCTTACGGTGGTTCCGGATGCTAAACAGAAAAATAGAGAGGTAATATGTCAAGTTGGAAACATCAAAGTAAGAGATAGGTAGGTAATAGAGAGAGAGAGAGAAAAGAAGACTTTTTTAAGTTTACTTATTTTTTAGTGGCTACTTTACTTTTTTTGTAAGAATGATTAGGATGAAAGTAAGAGAGAAAAGGCTGTCTACAGAATTTAACTTTCATCTAGCAAAATCTGCGTATAAACTGTGACAAGTTTATATCCAGTAAAATGGTATAATACTATAAATAAAGATACAAATTAATAAATTAATCATTTCTGAAATAATTCACGATATAAAAAAAATTGTACCGTGCATTATCTTATACAAAATAACAAACTTTTAACTCATCTTACTTGAATATCTTTTTACAAAATCAAAAGTGAACTAGATTCGCTATTTATCTTGATTTGAATCTGCTTCTCTTTGATAAATCGCGTAAGAATGAATAGCTGAACTGAATACTAATGAAATTTCGTAATAAATTACTCGTGATTGAAATTTAAGATGTCGTGAGATAACAATAATTATTTGCTTGTTATCCTGCGTTTTAAAATAGTTTTGTTTTTGGTCATTTATAATGCATTTTGAAAAAAGAAAGAAATTGAATTAAAGGTAATTAAATTTACTAAAACTTTTTTAAGATTTTATTTTTGACTTGGTCGAGTCAGTTTAAAAAAATAATTATGTAATTTTTAAAAACATTACTTTCAATTTTTGAAATCTTTCCTTTCTACTTTAATTTATTCTACGTTTGGGGTACAATTTTTAATAATATATATCTCAAATATTGCATAGGTATTGTGTTCTTATTTTTATTTTTTATTCATTGATTCGTATAATATCCCGAAAGTTTCCAAATGGAAACTTGGCTTTCGTGATTTGGGGCCTTTAATCAACTGGATCATTTGTTAGTGCAATGAGTGTATATTGTTAGGTCGCTTGCCGATGATGTTTTATTAATAAAAATATTACTACATCTACAAAATTTCCCTGTTTAGAGTATCGAAGCGTTAAAATGTAACCAGTTCGATTAGTCTTTAAACTATCAACCACCCGTACTAGAAGGCTAGCGTTAACAATTTGCGGCACTCCTACAATCTTTTACTTCATACCAGAATAAAAATTCCGTGAAATTAATTTTAAGATTCGATTGTTTTCAAAAAGTAGATCAATCGTGAATTTTAATTTAATTTCAACTCATTTATTTATCAAAGAAACAACTCCTTTAAAGTAGATTGTGAGTAGCTTTTTCTTTCTATCGGTTTCAAAAGCTATGATTGTCGGTACAATGAATAAATTTGCAACAAGTTGTTAGAACGTTAATATTAGATTCTTTTGTTTAGAATAACATTTTCGCAATGACCATTATTTGTTTCGTTGCCGTGATAGCCGCACTTAAAAAAAAGTGTACAGAAAGGCTAAAAAAAAAAAAAGAAATAAGTAGGAATGGGTGATGGTAGGGAGGAGTAGAACACGGGAGAAATAGCTGTTTAGAAGCGGCTGTGTGGGGAGGAAGCGGTCGATGAATGAGGAGTGAGCGCATGCAGTCAGTCGGTCGTGGGTGTTTGCTACGACTATGGGGTGGGTGGTGTATGTTAGGTAGAGGAACCTCGCTCTCGGTCGTCTGCTCTACTTTTAGAATCTGTTATTTATTCCGGCCAGGAAAAAAACCAGCCGGCCCGTTGAACAGAACTGCTACTGACATGCACTAGTGCTTGTTAATATAGACCCCTATATTTCATTTGGAAAGTGAATGCTGAGGTATATTAATAGTGTATCTCATGTTGTTTCATCCATTTTTCCATTCGCTTTGACACGGAAAAAATAAAATTTAAGCACGAATATTAAAGGTCATGGATCATACTACGTTCACGAAAGTGTAATATGTAGTATACGTTATTATTGTTATACATACGTATTATTATAAAATACTGTACGATAAACAATTTAATTTGTTTAAGTGAAGTTGTTAAACATTTGTGAAAAAGAGTTCTTAATTTTGTATTGCGTAATTAGTAAAGATTTAATATAAAGAAATAAAAGAATATTTTTTAAATAACGTACTCGAATCTTTTAATTACAATTAAAATTAGGAACCTAAATAGTTGAAATAAACATTAAAGAAAAAAAAACCTCACAAAAATCTATTTTCCTTTTGAAAACTTATTTTGGGTTTTTGTTGGTTGGTCACCAAGTCGGTATAGAAATTTATCACCACTTGTTTTAATACTTTCCGGATTATCAGGTTATTAGTGAATGATTACCGATTATTTATCACTTTGTAGTAATAAAAAATAATTAAACAATTTTTTTAACCACCTTACCAGCAAAAAAGATGTATTTTCTCAAGATCTTTCGGTTTTTTCAAATTGAAAAATTGTTCATCCGTATTGGACAGGTAGAGTATCCGTTTTTCGTCCGGATTCGTATTCTGTACCTGGAATGGAATTTTTAAACGAGATTTTCGCACTTAATTACCTCCAGAGGATTGGCTTCAAAGAGGAAATACTGACAAAACCCAGTAATAACTGAGAAAACTAAGATTTAAAAAAATGACAACAGAATGTAGAAATATATTACGTGTCCTACGAAAAATTAGTTTTTTTTTTTTGGCAAAAACAAATAACATTTTATATTCAATGTTATAATAATGTGTAAGATTTTTAATTATCTCAGTTAATTTTAATGTTAATTTATTAACAATATTTCATCGTCGTATAATATGACTCACTTTCCCTGAGAAAAATTACGAGTTTTAAAGTATCATATATATTATCTCGATTTTAATTTCAGTAATTCATATTACCATTAAAAAAATTAATCGAAATATTTAGTGATTTTAATAAATTTTGATAAGACTATAATGGATTCATGTACCACTATCTACTTAGATAAAATATTTATATTTAAAATTATTTTGATTATTAGGTGGAATATATATATATTGAATATGTGTAGAATTTTCTGTGAAAGGAAATACTAATTTCTTGATTTAAACTTTCAGCCTTTTTTTGTGGCGGTGACGCCCTTAAAGCATTTAGAAGCATATTCATTTTATTATCCAAACATATTTTGTTTCTGTCGAAAGAAATTTTTTCATTATCCACTTAGTCCTGATTCTGTGAACAGAATTAATTGTAAAACTGTATATGAATTTTGATAGATTTGACAATACTGTTATACGGCAATAGAATTAGCTTACAGAAGACGATAACAGAAAACTACTTCACTCTACAGTTTCCTTAGTAAATGTAACATGAGATGCTTGTTATGTTAGTTTTTAGAATAATTCTATGATTTTCAGTAGAAACTTCTATCTCTTGCCAGGTCGCCAACAATCTTCTTTATTACGGGAGCCAAATGTAAGGTATGTACATTGGGAAATTGCAAGTGTGAGGAAATTACAAGTAATCAAATGAAAGACTACCTGCGGAAGTCATATGTAGAGGACTTTGGGCAGAAACCACGTGCTGTCACTTCTCTGTTTTCTCATTGGTCAGTTGACGAGCGAAGCGAAATGTAAACGTATTTGAGTTTCCTCATCTATAATATATTTTCCTTTATTATAAGGTGAACTTCTTCCAATCCATAGCACGTTGAGAACCTTCTTTTCGCCTGGCCGAAATGAGAACTACAGGTCCAAACTCATTTATCAAGAATTTTCTGAAATTGATCCATATCTGCTAATTCCCGAAGCTCAGTATATAACGTACATTATTTGGCCTTTAATTTGTTTTAAAAATAACCCATTTTCTTGCAGATTTAACTTTTTTAAATAATTTAAAAAAATCATAGTTCACCTTTTAAGTTAACTAAAATCAATATGAAGTGAAATGAAATAAAATTAAATGAAATGCTCCGAAATGAATTGTGTTATATCATATTTGTGACAGTTGTAGTAATCGTAAATATGCTTTATTCCATTGGTTGATAATTTAAAGTTTTGTAGTAGCTTAATAGACGGGAAAGATCTATTTGCTTAAACGATTGCTTATCCAACTAATTAATGTTTTTGTTCTGAATGAATGATGTATTAGTTATATAGACTTACATCATGTTATTCCCAGCTGTTATTAATTGTTTGTAATGTTCTTATACTTTTGATGTAAACACTCATTCTATTGTATCTGTAACACTGTACAAAGATGTTTCGTTTTACTGCATTTACTCTACTTATTATTAATCTAGCAATTAAATTTCTTTCATTAACAGTATCTTATTTTAAAATTTGTAATTGCTTAGTTTATATAAAGGAAGTTAGTTGAAAAAGGTCATTTAATTTATATTAAAAAAAAATAAGTCTGTTAACATAAAATGTTGTTACAGTTAGCATAATGTCATTTTAATAAATCCTATATGGTCAATTTTATCAGAAATAGAATTCTTAATTATTATTTATTATATATCCACGGCTGACAGACAAAAATGGAGTATTGTGTTAGAAGATTTATTAAAAATTTAATAAAATTTTTAACCAGGAACGACATCCAGGTCCAGGAAGTATAAAAGTTTAAGGTTAATGATTGGATGATTAAGATCCTTTTTAATTATAAAAAAGGATAACTGTGACATTAAAGAAGATAATTTAGAGTTGAAACTTCCAGAAAAAAATACCTTTCAACAAGAATAGTTATCGCAAAATCAATATCCATATAATAAACATTCAGGAAAAATTAACCAATTAATTTTGTAGAGTATTATGATAATGGGTACTAAAATTGGAACCTGAAAAAAGGAAAAATAATTTGAAACAAATAATATTGAGAAGATCCTAACGGATGAAGAAGATAGGCTGGAGAGCTATGGTCAGGAAGGAGATAACAGCAAGAAATACACTTTAAAAAACTCGCAAAGTATTGCATGAGTTCCCAGCTATTAACAATACAAATTAAAATAGTTAGAGCCAAAAAATACGAAATATTTATTTTTTAGAGGTAGGGAATAAATTTCAAGAAAAAGTTTTTTTTTTAATTTAAACCGAAGGGAGATGGAACAAAAACATATATTTTGATTTTAATAGGTGTGGGTTGTTTTTTTGAAAAAACTTTCTTTGGATTATTTATATAAGTACTGCAGGTAACAAATTTGCTTTAATAAAGTTTTCTCTAAAATGTCTCTGAGGAAAATCGAAATTGGTTTTTTGCGATATCTTCTCACCTCCTTATGAATTTTGAAAAAAAAATTAATGATCAATGTCCCATATAAAGAAATATTTAAACCAAATTTGAAGAAAATTGGTTTGTTAAATTCTGAAGTATAAAGCCAAAAGCAGTTCAACACAGACGTAAAACTTCTTTCGCACATACATACATTTGTTTTTTGTTTTTTTGTTTAGATGAGCGTGTTGGACCCTAAAACCTAAGGATTTTTAAAAAACCCAATAAAATCCCATTTTTGACATGATCACCGTACTATAGCTATATTCGACGAGAAAGTAAAATAACTAAAAGAAAACTAGTTGGATAGAACACATCTTCAGCTTGGATTACCTCCAAAAGGCTACAGCAATTGAAAATATCCACCTGTTGAGATGAAGAGATATATGGAATTACGACATGCTATCCTCAGATACTGAAAGTATCTGAAAACCATCTAAGAACAGTTCTACCATCATGATGATATCTGTTAAACCTATATTTTACTTACTTTTACATTTGTTTTATGTGATATTGTACTCTAATGGTGAATGAAACAGCCTTGTTTAAATTTTAAACCTTTCAAGAAAGAATTAGTAATTCATAATTATTTTATCATTATTAAAATTATATTAAAGTTATTTTTCGTTGTTAATAGTTATTAATTTCAATGACAGATTTTCTTGTCCCTCTATTGAGTGGAAACAATCTATTGTTTCCAACAAGTAGGGATTTCCTTTGAGATTAATGAAGCTGAATATCACCCGTATTTTGGGTGTACTTGGCAAACTGATGTACTTGAGTATAGGGCTTCTTCAGATGAGTGGAGAAACCCTCGGAGAACCATTTCGTTTCCTACATTCCGTAGTAAACCTGGCATAGGATGTTTAGGATGTTATTCTTGAAAATGGTTATGTGCCTTTTCTTGGACTGACTCATGCCCAGATTACCTACGATCTACATGCATATAAATAATACGTGGACACAATTAGCCGACCTTAGTACTTGCATGTAGAATATATATATATATATAAACAGAATATTATATGAAACTCAAAAGGAAAAGTGTAGTCCACGAATAATTTTTAGTAAATCAGATATTTCTGTATGTAAGACAAAGAATAGTTTATTTTTGTATATGTTATTGCGATGTAAAGGAGCTTACTTTTTAAACTATTAATACACTATTTAGAACATCTAAATCGTTCTATAGGTATGGAAGCCAGGTGTATGACTACTGTTCCGCAAAAAGATATAAATGTTAAGTCGGCCTGCCAGTAAGTGTAATAGCTAGTAGCATTCTCGGCTCTGAAACAGCTGATTTTCAATTTATAGCTTGAATTAAAAATTTTTTCAGTTAAAATTTCATTTATCTGATGTTTCTCGTTTAAAGAACATATAATAATATTTAGGTCGTAATAGCAAAAAAGGTTAACGATGGATAACATTTTAATAGAAGAGTGGAACAATGATTTTTATAATATAATAAATATAAATAATCTTTTATTCTTAAAAAGAAAGAAGAACAAGAAAAGTAGTTGCTTTTTATAAATGCAGCTATTAATATTGTAATGCTTAACTGTGGACTCGGAGGTTAAAAAAAAGCTATTAATATTGTAAAGAAAGTTAGGATACTGTACTGAAATATCATATTACACCTATAAAATTGTTTCGTAGTGACTCTGAGTGTTAGCACTTGCCTTCTTGTTCAGGACGTTAACAATTCATCGTTAGGCCGAGCCAGTTATATTTTAACGCTATTTTTTCCTTGTTATTTAATGTGGATAGTATTTTGTTGTTTTTGAGTTACAATTATAAACAATATTCTGGTATGACGTGTTAGGGGTGTTAAAAGCTACAAATACATTCACTACACGAGCAACGAACGTAGGTGCTTACAAGCCTTCGTTTTCTCCCTAGTATATCTCCCTATCCTGGAGAACTTCTTGGAGTTCCAGTAAAAAATTTTCGTTTTTATAAACGAAAATTCTTTTCTTTTTTTTTAAATAAACGTTTGTTAAAAACTAGTTTCTTCAAATAGATTTGAAAGAATGGTAGAGAAAAAATCCATGAAAAATGTTTTTTTAATGTTTGAAACTGATACTTTATCACAATTAGTCGGATTCTATGTCCCGTAATATTTTAGGATTAAACTTCTATTGAAATTATTATAAAGTTTAATTATTATTTGAATATATGAGAGATAGTTATTAATGCTCAATTAACTACTCTCCAAAGGAATATCGACCTGTGTCCAGCTGTTGGATTACGATTGGGCTAACAGCCAGTTTTCAAGCAGTGCAACAATAAAAAACTTACAAAGCATAAAATATCGAAATTTTTTTTGATTGTATAAATTAACATTACATTCTTTTAATTAATGTAGATTCATTTTATCTTTCAATTCATTATTTGTATTTAATTTTTTTTTTAAATGTTATATATTTGGCAGTCTATTATTATTATTTATTTATTTATTTAATTATTTTAAATAAAAGTATTGTATTGTTTTTTAATTTGTGGTTTAAATTATTTATGAGTCCCTTACAATATTTATGTGCATTAGATTTTATTTGCTATTAACAATCCAGCCTTCTATTGATCAAGTGTCTAAATGAAATTTTATTACAGAATAGTATGGTGGGTGATACTCGTATATTGTCATGGTAACCGTATTTTACTGGAAGCAAAAGATAAGATGAGACTGAGCGTAGGAGAGGTACATTGTATTATCTACGCAGGAACAATGGAACGATCCTCTAATTCTACTGCTTCTCATCTATCTCCTGAATTAAACCATTTTCTGAATTATTGTCCTAGAATATTAGGTATTTATAGCAATTCACGAATAATCTGGAGTCTTGTTGTTATTTTCATTGAAAGATTAGCTTTTATTTTTGTATAATTTAATTGTAATTTTTTGCATAAATATAATCTAATGACAAAAAACTCACGTATTTTATAAGCACTAAAATAAAAATTAATGTCTGCTGGCTTAATTTACCCAGAAAGAAATGCACGTAATAAGGAACTTTTGTTGTTGAATTTGCAACGAACAACGTTTGTCTCATAACGTTACGATTTTAAGCGGCTTGGCAAGAGATTAAAATTACCAGAGCGGTCATAACCCCAGAAGTAACAAGCATTCCATATCAGACTTATTATGGTAAGTGAGGGTTGAAGTAGTTTCCCCTGCCTTATTCACTAAGCCGAATAAACTATTTTATGCAGGTATGCAGAACTTACTCTCTTCACTACAGGGGTTAGCTAATAACGAACATCATTATTCTCAGAGAAAGTAATTTTGATTAGCCCGTTTGTACCTTGAATGCATTACTATCGTGAAAAAGACTGGAACAGATAAACAACAAATAATTATATTCCTCTCTCCAGAAAACAGTCCATTATATTCACTGTACCTGATATAAGAACCTTCTGTTATATGATCCTAAAATCAATAGAAGAAACCAGAGAAATTGAATTCTTAAATCATCTTTCAAACACAAAAAAAAAATAGATTCGTTCCAGTCTTTTTTTCGTGGCAGTAACGCATTCATGGTACAAGCGGACAATTCAAAATTGCTTTCCCTGAGAATAATGATGTCCATTATTTGCTAGTCTATGTAGGGATGTATGCCACCTTCATTTCGGTGATCTTGGCATGTTGACACATTATTGAAGGAGGCATTAGGAAACTATTGTATACTTCGCTTGCCTAATAAACCTATTGTGGAATGTTTATTATTTATAAATATGTATATGACTGACAGATATCCCTTTCATCATTAAAAGTTCGCATTACCGTAAAAAAAACCTTACAAGAATCTAAATCTGGACTTATTTCTTTAATTTTTTTTAAGGTAGTATATATACCAATTTTGAACTATGACTTAGAAAAATTATACTTAACAGTAGGATTCAGTAATTTAATTTTTTTAGTAAAATTTTTTTTTTGGAAGATAATAAATTGACCTTAGGTTAGGTCTTCAAAAAATCGTTATTAAAAATCTTGGTGTTTGTTATAACATTTGTAATTAATTTACAAATTTTCAAATTTCTATCTCAACAAAAAGTCTGGAAAAACTCTTGACGAGTAAACAGAAACAAATTATACAGAAAATTAACAATTAACAGAAAATTACAATTTAACAGAAAAAGGAATTATTTTTCCTTTTGTTATTGCAAGATGTATAGTACATCAATTTTGTTAATCGGTCATTGGATCAAGTTATTCTCGTATCTTATTCGCATTTATGGTATGATTTATTATAGTGGAAATAGACGGGATGTTTAGTTAGGTGTACTGTTTATAGGTAGCACACATTTATAGTTGTCACTATAGTAACCAATCAATTACGAGAGTGGCTTGTCTGCTGGTCACAGAAACAAGTATTCAACAATATTTCTTTTATGGGAAAAACTAGTTATTGGTCTTTTTTGGATTTCAATTGTTAGATATAAGCATTAAGTCAATTGATCCAACTTCTTTACCCGGGTCCGGGAAGATTTTTTTATCAGTTGATCCAAGAATTCAAATCCGAGAAAATGTTTTTTATCTGTAAACGATTGGTATATTAACCGATAGTTTGCAGATTTTATTGATCTTTCATCTATGAAATAAATGCTAAACCTTGATATTTCCCCTTTTTTCCAAAAATTTTAATGTAGTGGTGTAAAGCCTGTGATGATTTGCGGTTTTATAAATATTTCTAAACGGTATTCCAATTAATTATAGATGTGTTTGCTGTATAATATTCTTTATTCATGGTGTCTGCCATTTTGGTCTAGTGGTGAACTCGTCATCGCAAATCAGCTGATTTCGAATTCGAGAGTTGTAAGGTTCAAATCCTAGTAAAGGCAGTTACTTTTATACGGATTTAAACACCTCCGGATGAAAGGCAAACAGTAACGTAATTACAAATTATTGAAGGATGTTTGTACATTTATTACTAATATACCAACATGTCCAAATACAACTATAATCCATGGAACCTACATAAATTGCCAGTTTTCTTTTGTCAATAAATTTATTTTACATTTTTTTTTTTGTACAAAAGCATATTGCTGTGTTCAAGATTAATGATACATTAAAATTAATTATTTTTCCATGTTTGCGTTATATATTATAGTTTAATTTATTTCCTATTCATGTCTTATATTTTGATCAAAAGTTTTCTTTTTAATACATTGGAAATCCTCGTTTACTTACACGCAATAAAAATTGTTATATTATCTTTTAAATCTTTTTTTTTTTTTTGTAGGCGTTGTGGTTTATATTTTTGATATTCAAATGTAACCTAACCGATTAGGTTTTAGGCTATTAAATAAAAAAAATGTATTTTCCACCTTTTTTTTGTGACTTAGGTTATTTCGTCTTTAATTTAATTTCAAATCCGAGAGGATGTCTGATAGATTTGTAGTGGTAGAATGGATGTCTTATTTATAATAAATATTGTGATTTGTAAAAACTATTTTTTCTTTACGTAAATTTGGTATTATTATTAAATATGTGTGAATACTATTAAGCGGAGAAATCTTTTTCTGAATAATGTGATTGTAATGAGATGTGTTGTATGCAACCAATGTATCGTATTAAGAGAATTTGCGATTTTTCTCGGGTTTTGGAGTTTCCTTGCCGCTGAATAAAACTTTATTTTAAAGAGAAGAACGTTTGAACATTTAAAAAAAGTTTTGCAGGATAACTAATTTAAATGGATTTCTGTTATGTATTTACAATTATATGGTATGGTGAAATATTTTAAAAATATATTTGAAATTAATAATTATCTGATGACGTATACTTTCACTTATGTATTTTTTGGGGGGTATCGTTTCATCATGATTAGCGCTAATTTTAGAAAAACTTTTCTTGAATTACAGTAGCTTTCTTCGGTTGGACGAGAATGGTTTAAACCATAATCGCTGATATATCCGTGGTTTCGATTTATTTTTTTGTGTATAGGCAAATCTGCATACTTCTAGGTATTTAAGAGTCTGTTCAGTAAAATATAGTTATTTTCTATCGTACATATTTGTAAGTATTGAATATAATTTGTGAAAACAAAGGAATTTTATTTAGAATTTTTTTCTGTACTTGTGTAAAATAAAATAGAAAAAATGAAGAAAAATTACCCATTAAGCTTTTAATTGGATGAATGAAATGAGGGCGTTAACGGTTAGAAAGTACACAGTTAATTCACTCAAACGCATATGGCTTCTGTTTGCTAAATTATCCAATAACACGTTTATTGTTACTTTGTAAGTTATAACGTTTATTTAATATCTCTTTTCTCTCTGTTTATTTTCTTTTTTGGTTTTTAATTTATAGCAGATCCATTATCTAAATGTTTTCGTGTTTATTAATAATTATGAAATGTTTGTAGGGTGGAAAAAGTTACGTGTAGTTTATTAAAAGAAAAATATATTTTAATTTGTAAAATTATTTCGTTATTTTTAAATTATTGGACCTTGATTAGTAAATTATAAATAGAATAATTATTTTATCCTACAGTCAACAAATGTTTTTTTAAATAAAAAATTATATTCATCTAAAATTTATTTTAAATATTTTCTTCGATTTTAATCCTGAGTAAATAATTATCGCGAAATAACGCGTTACACCAAAAACAGTGTAAGATTTGGGATTTTTAAGCCCCGTATACTAAACACTTAAGGGGCATTCTTTAGGAACTAATGATAATTTTTTACCAAAAAATTAAAAAAACATCCTACGTCACTACATTAAATATTTTATTATAAAATTTAACTTTTCATAAAATATAAGAATGTACTAATGTAATTCCTTATATTATGATAATTTTTTACTTGAAACTGCCGGTGCTATCGAATTGCAAAGATGTATTTTAATCTTTCTTCTCTTTTTGTGAAAACCATTGATAAAATAGTCGAGCATCCCTGCTTATGTTTATGCACTCAATTCACTCCCTTTTCATAAAATGAGAAATCTATATCTCCAAATCAAATAATTACAATTTTATAATTTATTAATTGATTATATTTCACGATTGAATGTATAGATTCTTTGATTTTTAAAAATTATTTTTCATCATTGTATTTACTTATCTGAGTGTTAAGCTTGTTCTGATTGACAGACTAAATTTGTGGACTTCAATGTAAAAAATATTACATTTATTTGAACTGGTATAATCTGCCAAAATTATTTGTACGCTAGAACTAGTTAGAAAGGAGTAAGGGAGTAGCGGTTATTATGTATGCGAAATTTATTTTTCCTTTTTTTTGTTTCTATTACGCTACAGTTTTATTGGTAATGAATTGAATTAAATTCAATGTTTTTGTTGTGCGAGTAGTGCGTTTCTGCTTCTCTAGATTTCCCCTTCAAGCAAAGGAATAAATGACGCGGTATTGTTATAAAAATAATTTTTTTAAAATTTTTATAGTAATCAATTATTTAATTGTTGATTCAGATCAATGGAATCACAATAAAACGCGGAATTTTAGAATTAATGATGCTAAAACTTTGCACATTTTGAAATAATTCTATCGCTTTATCGTAAATTTTCATTGTAAACATTAATCTAATCATTTTTTTACAATTTTCATATCTTCTAAGCTTTCAGCTTGCATCGTTGTTCTTATGAGAAATAAATGACAATCAGTGTACTGTTGTAATAAAAATAGTTTTTTTTTTTTTAATTTACGGGATCATCATCGAACTTTAGAACCGATTATGAGCCGTATTTATCCAACAGGCACTTCTTAAGGCTTATTATGCTACCATTAGGAAACAAAACATTCATACAAAATTATGTGATCCCATATCAAATCACACTCCCTCCACAAAGTATATCAGATAGTATATTTTGAACTACATCAACAAAATCCTGAATAGATATCAAATTTAAGAAAAATAAAGAGGTCGAAATTGGTAATTTACCTCTGGTTAGCAGGATCTAACTTACTGACTTGTTCGCGTCTTCCCAAATGATTTGATTTCCCAAATGAGCTGATTTGGAACGCGAGAGTTCCAGCGTTCAAATTCTAGTAAACACAGTTACTTTTACATGGATTTGAATAATAGATCGTGGATACCGGTGTTCTTTGGTGGTTCGGTTTCAATTAACCACACATCTCAGGATTGGTCGAACTGAGACTGTACAAGACTACACTTCATTTACACTCATACACATCATCCTCTGAAGTATTATCTGAAAGGTAATTACCGGAGGCTAAACAGGAAAAAGAAAGGTTAGCAGGATCTAAGCAAATCTGTCTGGAGGATCAATTTTAACTTCAAGACTCTCTCCTGACTACCCAATTTTATCCACGGCCGTTCGGAAAATAAGGCTTTTTAGTCGAGATGAAGGCATCGCTTCAATCAACGGTTTTGTCTTGATATGTTTAAATATATGATGAGAAAATATTGCAAATACTCTAGAAATAAAGAAGCTGCGGAAGTAGACCCAGGATTTGTAAAGGAACACTCTTGCTTCGAATCAAAATTATGTGAAAATATCTAATTAAATCAACCCTACCTCTGTAAATGATTAGGTTATTGTTATGTAAAAAAAAATGTATCTAATCTAACCTTTATGTTTCTTTTTTTTACAGAATTATTCACGAGAGTGGGTTCACATCAGAAGACTTTAAACAGTACAGGCCGGTTGTTTATAGTAATACAATCCAGTCGCTTGTCGCGATACTCCGTGCTATGCCGAATTTAGGGATCGCGTTCGGCAATAATGAGAGAGAGGTAAGTAAATTAAATTTTTATTGTTTTTTTTTTTTTTTTATTGTAATGAAACAAAAGTATTTTACCAGTAATTATTGAATTTTGAATTTCTGGTTAAATTTAAACTACTTTTTAATTCAAAATTTTTGTATTTTTATTGACTTATAAAGAACTGAATTATTTTGTTTTGAAATTTAAATTATGTATAAATAATATTTTCTTTGTGGAGGAAAATCTTTTTTCTCTATTTATGAACGTTTTAGTATTTATTGTTAGTTTA
Source organism: Lycorma delicatula (assembly GCF_047948215.1). Classification (NCBI taxonomy): domain Eukaryota; kingdom Metazoa; phylum Arthropoda; class Insecta; order Hemiptera; family Fulgoridae; genus Lycorma; species Lycorma delicatula. Next base: position 74,222,341 of record NC_134457.1, on the reverse strand, counting down.
ATTTTTTAAATTAAGAGGTTAGATTTCTGAATAATTACATTTATATCATTGCACTGCTGAATAATCTAGTTTATATGTAACTAATTAAAAACAGCGAATAAATTTCTCGAGCTTCTGATGTTATAATAAATATAGAATGTCATAACTATTGAATTTCTAGGTTTATAAGATTTTGTACTTACATATACGGTTTTGAAGCCAATTAAAGTTAAAAAGTACTAAAGAAAAAAAATTTTCCGCTGTGTCATTTCTATTTACTTCATGAGAATTGTGAAAAACTGATTACATTAGCCAAATAAGAAATATGAATTCTGTTTTTGATTTTATTTTATAAAAATCGGTTCCACTGTTTTCAAGGTTGCAAACTAATTTTGTAGTAGAGCATTTTTTGTAATATTGGCTAAAATCCGACCTTGATGGCTAAAATGTGGCGGAATGGTATCGCCTCACCCTTTCATCCGGAGGTCCCGGGTTCGAATCCCGGTAGATATGGTATTTTTCATACGCTATAAATTTTCTTATTCCCACATTCAAGCTTCTTTGTAAACTTCTTTAGTGAATTAATTCATTATTAAATAAAAAAATAATATATTTAGCTGATCCTGTAAATAATTTATATTTAGACGTAACTAGTTAAAACTAGTATCTGAAATTGATGTTTTTATTTGAAGCCCGCCATTTTGTTTCTATGAATTCTGGAAGGTTGTAAATTTTACAGAACATTCTTAGAACCTTCGTTAAAAGGTCTGTAAAGTTTCAATAGAATCGGTGGAGGAATGAGCGAGTGATACTAATTCAAAAGCGTATACCTCTTTGTGGGACACGCTGTATATAAATATACTCGTGTATATATATATATATATATATATATATATATACACATATACTTAATCACTGGATTGGAAAAAGTTTTGCAACTAAATTTAGGGCTGCCAAGGACGAATAAGATTAATAACCTGGTGTTTAAGTTGAACTTTAAAATTTACTAATAGTTTTACGTGGTGGGAAATAATATACGAGTAAATAAGGGAACACACCTGTAATATTACTACTACTTAAAGGTTCAAAACGATTGGGTTGATAAAGAAATACATAATCTAAAGCAAGATAACTTTTATGATTATTTTAAATAAAGATAATTGTGGCAATTATAAAATTCCAAGCCCTTTAAATATTACATTACTTTTAATCATACCGTAACTTTAATATTTGATAATTATATTTGTTTTTTTGGTTGTCCTTATAAACACGAGAAAACAGAATTAATAAATAAATCACAAATAATAATGTTTATTTTAAGATCTTAGGTATTAATACCGTTTACAGTTTTCTTAAGAGTTTCTTAATTGTTAAGGAGTTAATCATCTGTATAACGATAATGTTTGAATAGTTTAATTATTAATCGTAACGTTTGTGTAATCAGATACCTACCCCTAGAAAATTTCAAAAGAATATTTTATTTGTTTAGTTTTACATATTATTCTTATATATATATTCTCCCTTTTTATTTAAATATATTTCTTGTTTTTTACCCTTTTATTATCTTTATTTTAGTTTTATTTTAATTCTGTATCTCCTACTTTTATCTCTGTTTTGACCTAATTGCTTGACGACCTAAATGTCGGTGTTTTTTTTTTAGAAATTGTTTTTATATAGACCTAATTTAATGTTTGTTTGATAGAGTTATCTTTTATGTAACATTTGTTACAGTAAAAAAAAATAGGACGGACAATTTTTTTAAAGAAGCCAGACCTTGATAGTAAAGTAAAAACACCTGTACTACTTTATAAATATGGATCGCTTCGCCTGGATATACATTAATTAAAACCCACCAACAAAATTATAGGCAGGACCATTATTATTATTATTATTAATATTAACGTTATTACTATTAACATTATTAAAGAGCATTATTAAAAATTTTAATTAAAATACATCTTAACCCTTGGTCTCTTTGATCTTGGTTTCAAACTATAAATTTTTCTGCCACTTCCATAATTTGGTTTCAGTAGAAAGTAATTTTATTTTGGTCCATACCGCTAAATTCTACCCTTCTAGTCATTTATTAATCGACTTCAAACAAGAGATAAATATTAAAAATTAAAAACACGACTTCCGAAAAAAACATTTCTCTTTGTTCTAATTTGGTTCCATCTTGATTTTGTACTAACTAGCAAATACCCTGTTGAAATTTTGAAAATCGGACGATTGTTAGCAGACATATTATAAGAACACCCCACTGGACCTCCCAAAACAACGCCCCAGAGGTATCCCCTTTGTTACCAGTTAATGGTGATGATTGGACTACCCTTGCGTGAGATACTCCCATCATCTCGCTATTCTAGCCTCACACGCTGTCCCCACGGAAAGCCCATTTTATTAAACAGAAATTTTTAAAATTTATTTAATACTATTTTATTTTAGTTAACCTAAATTTAATTCTATTATTTTTGTAATTTTATTCATTCGATTGATTTGAATCATTCAATTCAAATCCAGTTAGCATAGTGACAAAGGCTCACAGTTCATTAATTCAATTCATTAAAGTATATGCTTCAACCGGAAATATCCACTACTATATATATTAGTATTGTAATCGCGAAAAAGGTTTTCAGATTTCAACGGAAATATCCATTTTCACCATCCCTGAATCCATTTTGACTAGTTTCGGCGTGATGTCTGAACATATATACGTATGTATCTCGCATAACTCTTAAAACGATTAGCCGTAGGATGTTGAAATTTTGGATTTAAGACTGTTGTAACATTTGTGCACCTCTCTTTTTGATTGCAATCGAGTGACCAAAAGTGTACAAAAAAGTCCAAAATCCAAAAAATTAGATTTTAGGCTTTTTCTTAACTGCAGTAAAGCCCTTATTGTGAGCTTTTCAACGATATAACATAAATGGTACTTATTTTCATTGGTTCCAGAGTTACAGGCAAATAAAATTTTAATTAATGAAATATTTGGATTATAGGGGAAGGCACATCGGTTCGAATCAGACTTCATCTCCTTTTTTTTAATTTAAATATACTGATTTATTAATAATTATTAACCTCTCATTGTAAAAAAAAAATTTACGATGAATAATTCGTAACAAAAAAAAATAAAATAAAATAATATTATAAGTTTTTAATGAAATAAAATTTCATGTATTTTTCATTTTAAAAAAATGTGTGAATGTAATTTAATAGGCGTTCAAGGAAGTTTCGTGTTCACATCAGGTTTTTTGTTTTGTAGAAGTTTCTTTTGTAATACATTACGTAAAAGATTAAGAAATTTTCTAAACCATTTATAGCGAAAAAAAATTAATTTTGTATATAGGTGATTTTTTCCTTATTTTGTGGTCTTCATTGTTTATTGTAAGATGTTACGACGTAATGTAATGATATACAGCTTAATATCATTGTGGCATTCAAAAAATTCAGAAAAAGTAGGAGAAAAAATAATTCATATTTCTGCGTATCAGAGAGTTTGGTGTAGTCTACATTGTTTCTCTACATTTCTTTCTTCTTATATTTAACAATATGCAGGTTTCTTGTGAACGGTTTTTTAAACCTACAGAAATATTACATTTCGTTTGTATCACAAGTGACATATTTTGCATTAAACTTCTCCTGCCTCTGAGATTATTACTGTATTGTGTGTTTATTACTTCCTTGTACGAAGTAAAGGAAATATTGTGATCGCCAAAAATTTCAGTTTTCAGATTTCAACGGAAAATGTCCATTTTGACCATTCCTGAATCAAGTTTGACTAGTTTTGGCGTGACTTTTGAAACAAAAGTGTCCAAAAAAGACCAAAAAATTTGGATTTTGGACTTTTTCTGAACTGCAGTAATAAGCTCTCAGTAATGAGCCTTTCAACGATATATCATATGTGGTACTTATTTTCATTAGTTCCATAGTTGTAGCCAATAAAATTTTAATTAATGAAATATTTGGTTCTTGCATTGGGAAGGCACATCGGGTTCGAATTCGACTTCATTTCCTTTTTTAACTTTTTTTTTTTTAATTTAAATATATTGATATATTAATAATTATTAACCTCTGATTGTAAAGAAATGTGTAAATGTAATTTAGTAGGCGTATAAGGAAGTCATGTAGTGTCCACATCAGATTTTTTTTACAATAATAATTAAATTATCCTTTGCTCTTTAGTTACCCTTACGATCAGCAGAAGACAGAATTCCTAACTCAAATCATGTAGTCCATGATTTATTTGGTTTAATTGTACCCCTTTGGATATTAAAGAAAAAATACATTCTGAGGTCATTTAATTGCAAAAATCGATTACAATAAGACGGAATGGAGTCCAATTCAAAATATAAAAAAATATTTCCTTTGAAGATAGTTTAAAAATTTATTCTATCTTTTACCAGAGAAAGGTTTTAACTTTTGAATAATATTTCTTACGAAAAATAGAACAGCAAAAACTGTGAAGTGAATCGTTGTTCTCGGCGTTTGTTAGCAAAAGTGTAGCGAAATAGAAATGCAAAAACGGTTCGGTCTGAAATATTGACATAGCGTAACAAACCTACTATGATATCTTAATTGGTTCCACTTTTAAACGTAGTTAGCAATTTTAAAACTAGCACAGCATAGTACTCTGTATATACATGCATGAAACGTCTTTATTTATCTTAGCAGTAAAGGTTTTCAGAATGCAGATTTGTTACTTTCTATTATTACCATTGCTAATTTTTAGTATCAACACACATTTCCTTCAGATTTTAATTGAGATATTTAATTTCTAAGAAATTTTTAATTTTATTATAAACTTTATTGAAATAGCTGTTAAAATATATATATATGTGTTGTTTTGTTTCCGTTATGATGCAAGAGAAAACGTTTTAAGAAAAATGTACTGCGTTGTTATTATTATCATCATTACTTTGATTCGACAGTGACAACTTTCGAAATAGCCTAGAAGAATTTATATTTACAATAGTCATGTTATATGTTTGCTGATGATTTTGAAACAAAACCTCGCTCATATTTAATTAATTTAATAAGACTTTTTTCTCAATTTTTAGTTCATACCTCTCGTAATAATGATGACTTAATTACTGCACACATTTTCTGATTCAGTTTATCAAAATGAGGTATCAGTTTTTAACATTTTTTTAAATTTATAATATTCAAAAATTTTTTCATTCTTTACTAAAATAGCTGTGACTTAAAAAATGGCATAATTGGAAAACCTTTGGTCGTAAATATCCCAAACAGGACAAGCACAATTGGAAAAGATTAGTTATTAGGCAGATAATAATATATTTAACATATTTTTCTTTTTTACGTATTTTAGACGAGTAATTATGGATTAGATTAAAAAAAGGATATTTTTCTTCTGTTATTTAAAGAAAGATTTTATTAATGAAATGAAATTGCGTAGTTGAGAGAAAACTAATTACAAAAAATAAAAAATAAAAAAAATAGCACCATCTTTTTTTACTGCTACGAAGCAAGTTCAAAGTAAATAAACTCATAAGTAACGATATAGTGCATGTATCATTGTTTCTTCCTGTTTAATTTGGAAATTGATTTGATCTTTTTGTGCTGATGAATTTTTTTATATCACGTTAGAACACAGAAAACGTAATTTAAAATTTAATAATTTGTTTTAAAGTTTCAGGCATATTTTATTTTACAACAAAATAAAACAAAAATTCAACAAAAAATCCGGTAATTAATCGTAAATTAAGAAACTAGATTCCTAAAGATAGTACTAGGTTTTAAAAATCAGAAAGTTACGGAATAACATAAAATCATTAGTGAAATATGCTAAAAAATTAAATAAGTACTGTCATACAAAGTTAATATTTTCGGTAATCAACGTATCAGTGCCTACCGATGATAAGGAAAGATCTTTATTTGATTTTGTTACTGTACTTGGTCAGTGGCTTTTACAAAGTGATTTTTACTTTTTTTTATTTTATTTTTTAAAATTGACCTCCTCTTTATTAGTAGAGTTCCAGTTAAAAATTCATGACGATTCATGTATCCAGTAACAAAATTCAAAAATAAACTTTACAACTTGGCAAAACATTATAAGTTTTACTCTGACCTATAAGTTGGCAACAAGCCTTAAATTTCCACTTCAATCTATTTAATAGGGTTAGTTACCCTTCTATTTATCTCAGGATATTGACCGAAAAGACTGATCAATTTAAATTTCTTTATATTAACAAAATGAAAACAATATAAATTTACTCAAATCACATTTTATTTACGAAACATTACTGTTAAAAACCATTTGCTAATCTAAACATTATACAATAAATTAAATGAAATCATAGATAAGAAAACGGATCGATATAAATCTCTTAATTATATATGATTTAGATTTATGATATATAATCTAGTTATATGATGAATTGAAGAAATTTAGCGTAAGATTACAGTGGTCGAGCGGGCACATTATTTAAAACATGGGGCATATAATTTGGTATTAATCTTTGTGTCACGAAGCTGTGCGGGAAATATGAATATGAATTCAGCATGCATGATTTATATCTCTGTAGTTTAGGCTGAATCATTTTGTCACTACTACGAACAATTTTTGTTTTATACGTATAGTAATGCTATCATATATATATAGTAAGCTATCTCTTGACTGGCACCGTGGCATGCCGATGATAAGCAATTAAACATTTTGTTGAGTCTTTGTTATTGAAGTTTCATTTATAATGCTTACACTATTATTCAGTTCAGTGAAATACAGTATTTCAGTCTTTTTATAGTGTTACTCTGTATAGTACGATACAGTTTATAGTTCATTTTTATAACAGTTTTATTCAGTATCATTTTAATTCACCCTTTGTTTCCATGCCAATCGGGTTTTAAAAATGAATGATTCTGTTGTGAAACATAAGCCGGGAAAATCCTTAAGTAGCTCAGCTAACCCTAATCAGTAGCATTATAACTTTAAAACAAAATAATCCTGAAACTGCAATCAAAGATATTGCTCGGAAAGCAAGTAATGCAACAGTCGTTAGCAAAAGAACAGTTTTTAATATAATAAAGAAACACAAAATTTATAGTAAACATGTTAGCTCTAAAAATACTCGTAAGCGTGTGAAAACGATTGAAAAGTTGGACGATTTTACTAAAATCGCTATAAGAAAAATAGTTATTCGTTTTATTTCAATAACGAGCTTCCTAACTTGAACTAAATATATTAAACGCCGTAAATACCGATTCTGAACTGCCGAATTTTTGTAGAAGTACATTATATCGTGTTTTAAAAAATCAATGATTTTTCGTTTCGGCCAGAAAAAATAATTCATTATTGATTGAACACGAACATATTATTTAACGACTATTTAAGAGAAATTAAACGATTTCGTGAAGAGGGTAAAACAATTTATTATCAAGATGAAACTTGGGTTAATGCTGGGCATATAAGGAAAAAGGTGTGGATGGATAAAGAAATAAAAAGCGCAAAGACGCTTTTATGAAAATGTTATCAACTTGGTAAACATCCCGACTGAAAAAGGTAAACGATTAATAGTAACGTACGTAGGAAGCGAAAATCAGTTTTTGAACGGTGGTTTACGGGTATTCCAGATTTTCCCAACACTATCACAATGAAATGAATGGTGATAATTTTATGCAGTGGTTTAAAGAGATTATCGAAATAGTAGCTGAAGGATCCGTCACAGTAATAGATAATGCGCCGTTTCATTGCCTGTAAATTGAAAAAATTCCATAAATTCAAGTTTTTAGACCCGAAAATCGGAAATTGCCAAATGATTAAAATCACACAAATTGAATTTATATTAAAAAAGTAGAATTTTTAAAAGTAGTAAAATCAGTTAAACAAAATATATTCATTATCAGGTAGATAAAATCGTGAAGTCAAAAAATTGTATCGTGTTACGTCTTTCTCCATACCGTTAGAATTTTAACCCGATAGAAATTATATGAGCTCAAGTCAAAGACTAGATTTGGAATAATAACACGTTAAGTTAAGCGATGTAAAAAATTTATTGATAGACATTGTTAATAGATTAGATGCAAATGCTTGGAAAAATTCTCTTCAACATCAAATTAAGGAAGAAAAAATGCTTGGTAAACGAGCGTGTAGTTTTTGTGAAAATATTATTGAAGTTATACTGATGAATTTGGGAAAAAATGACTGTAATCCAACAGACCGTAGCTTATCAGGTATTGAAGAAATACATTGAAGTAACAAATATTTTTTCTGCTTTATTGGATGAAATTTTAATATAGCAATAACGTAGGTGTAATTGCAATTTCTTAAAATCTTGATTTTTAAGATAGATATATAATTTTAATATAGTTTTCTGTTGTTTTTATTACAAGTTACTTTTACTTTATTTTTATGAAAAAAATAAACAGAAATGATTTCTCGGATGGATTGCGCTAAATTAAATAGAATCATCATACTGTTATCTTTTGGTTTGCTTCACGCTTTCGTGAGATTAATTATAGATGGAGATTTAAAAGTTAAAAACTATAATAGTTACAAAATTATAATAAAAAAAACAGATAATTTAGGATGTGAGATTCTTGTTGATATTAATAGATTTACCTCAAAGAACAGAAAGGAATAGTTGAGAATCACGTAAATCATTTTCAGTTCAGTTCGTAATATGATGTAAAACATAATCTTGTAAGTTTATTTAATGTTTTATTTCTCAGAACATCTTTTATCAGCCTGATAGTTTAAATTACTGGGAACTACTATTATTATTTGTTAATAATAATTTCGTAGAGGCAATAAATTCATTTATAACAATTAAAAAGAATTTAAAAAAACAACTCTGATATTAAAAAAAAATATCTTCGATAAAAAAAATAAACATTATAATTCAAAATAAAATACCGATACGAATAATAATAATTTATATCAACCATATAAAATCATATGTGATCATTTTCGGATTGATCGATGTTAAAGATAAAAAATTACTGTGTAATGACTTTTCCCGTGATGATTTGATTCCATTTAAAGTCGCAAATAATCTCTAGTAATCACATACAAATATACACTGTTTGAACTCTTGAGTTAAAATTATAGTATATACCCTTGTCACACCGCAATTCAATCTAAAATCCCGTGTGTCTCCCCTTGTCATATGTATGTATATTGGCTTTAATCTTACCCAGACACAATAAACCAATCACTGTATTTTATTTGTTTATCCTTAACCGATAGACTTTATGCATTTTTAATTTAACTCAGTATACTTTCGCTCAAGGATACTGTTAAACTAATAAGAGTCAATTTGTAATGTTATATAATTTTAGAAATATTTTTATTTCTTTCAAGAACATATTTATTTGATAGTTACTCTGTTACAGTTTTTTTTAAATACATTTTTTTTTGGTCGATAATAGAGTAGACATTCTGTAAGCCCTTAAATATTTTCTATATAATTATACTAGCATTAAATATATTTTATTGCTATGTAAACTGTTTATGGATTTTACAAGTTAACACTTTTCTTATCATTGAAAACTAATATTCTTTAACCTTTGTTTTCATATAATCTTCTTTACAAAATATAATTACCAGTACAACATCCTTTGGTTTATGTATTCTTTTCAAGTAAATGTATTTAAGAAAGATTTAGGTTAAATATATTACTAATATCCTTAAAAATGTTTTTTGTTGTTATTGAAATTCTATTGCTAATTAACGGTACTTTTGTATGGTTGATTAATTTCTATGTATTTCCCGATTGCCTGAAATTATTGAATCTAAAATAAATTATTCCGTGCAATATTTATTCTATTATTGAAAATGAAAAGTCTGGGAAACTTTTCTTTCGTTGAAAAACTATCTTTTGATATTTCAGGTGGAATAAAACATCTTAAATATCGTTAGATCTTTTTACATGTAAAGTGCACTAGCAAAAAAGGTTTTACGCCAAATCTCTTTCGATAATTCCTCCTTTTTGGAATACACATTAGTGTGACTTATCTGGTTTATGTTCTTTATATTCAGTGTTAGATACGAATAGCTCATTCAAAAAATGAAACAAGAAATATTACTAAAAATCAAATGTGAATTATCTTTATACAAATTTTGTATATAAAAAGAATTATAATATTACAACTAACCGGTCTGAATTGCGGGTGTTAAGGTTGCATCAACAAGTTGAGTCTAGAAGTTAAAAATAGAGGGGGTTTAGAAAGTTTGAGATTTTTTAAATTGGGAGGGAGTAACATCATGGAGATAAACTTCTTAAATTCAATGGCTTAATTTTTTTACTATTATTTTAATATTATTCCAAGTATGATACGTCATATGAACTTTTACTTATTTATTTCTGTAATTATTTTTACAAATACATTACGTCGTATCGGATAGTCTTTTACGTAGATTTCATTAAAAATCTACCTATTGTAATGGTTACCATGATTCGACTTCCGGAAAATTTCGACATATCTTTACATTTTTTATCCCCCAGACCCCAAAACCACTGTTAGTTCAAAAGTTTATTTATATATTTCACTTTCTTTTGAACATGATAAGTGTCGTAGTTTTGCGCCAGTCACTTTCAAATTGACTCATAAAATTTAACAACCCAAAATCTCGGTCGATTTCATTAATGGGCAAAATCGGACCATCGGGCAAAATCGGTGGAAATGGGGGGAGCTTTTTCGAAAAAAACAAAATATCGCTATAACTTACTTACGAACTCGTTTAAAGTTCTTACTATTCTTTGGATAAGGGCCTAAAACTTATGTAAGTAAAGTATTTTGATATTACCAATCATTGGCTTAGGGGATGGAAAAATGGGGTTTTGAAGACAAAAATCATACCTCCCTTAATAGGCACAATATTGGTTTAAAGTGGTCGTTAGTCCTCTAAACATTACCTAAAACTTTCGTCTGAAACAATTTTTGATATGACGAACCCTTACGGCAACGGATGACAAAAATGTTGCTGGAATTGTAAGATGTGGCTTGTCGTATGCTAAATATGTGAAATTTTTTTTCACATGAAACCATTGTCGTATTGAGTAAATTTGAATTTTTTCTTAACTTTAAGGTGGAAATCTTTATTATTCCCTACTTAGCACCGGTGAAATCTACTTCCGCCTTCCGGCGTGCCAAAAGGTATTTTTTTGATTTCATTTTCTTGCTCATCACGTTTTTTTTTTGTTTTTTTTAACAAATAACTTACAAATTATTTATTTAAAAGAAAGGGAAATAAATTTAAAAAAATATTATTATTAATTAAATTAAAAAAAAAAAAGTTTGATTAGTTTTAAAACTGTGGCCATTTTAAGATGTGATTTACTCAACTTGGTATTCCTAGCTTTATAATTTCATCAGTAACCTTACACTGTCATAGCGTTTGTTATTCATGCACTTGCATGCATATCAAACAGTAATAAAAGTGTTTGCAAGTCACGTATTGCTGAGGTACGAAGAACGTCGGGTTCGTTTTAGAGAAGCATTAGATTTATTATTTCATCGCTGTAAAATAAGCAACTCCTTCTCCTTTTATAAATATATATATTACACAAGAATCTATAATTTTACAATTTTTATCTATTACTCTTAACGGTACTGATTGAGTTACTCATTGGTCTGACTGAATGAAGCTCTCGCTGTTGGAAAATGTAATCATCAAAGGAATTTTCTCACTTATCTATATTCAGCTCTGCTATAATATTATTTACTATAACTGACTTCATAGTTTTTAAATAATTTTATCAGTAACTCAAACTTACAGTAATTTACAGTAAATAATATTAGTAATATATTTTAATAAACTATTTGAAAGTACGGTAAACAGTTTTTTTTTTTTTGTTATGTTATACTGTATAATATGTAACACGTATTCTCATTAGAGAAGCATTATGATTTTTTAAAATAACTTTTTTATTTGGTGACCTATTTTAATGTAAGTTGAAAGACACTTTAGCTGTGCAAGTGCTCTCTTATTATTGTTTACAGTTTCTTGACAGGTGTGTTATTTCATTTTATGTTTTTAATAAATATACATTTGGAACTGTATCTACCTGTTCTGTTTCTTATGTAACATTTATAATTTTTCATCAGTGTTGCATCATGTCCTATTAGATTATTAATAATTTTTAGTTTTACTTATTTCTATTCTTTAAAGTATATTTTATTTAACTTAAAATTCTTGTTTTAATTAATTCTATTTATATTTGCTATTTTTGCTTGTATTTTCTGGATATTTAGCAGTCGTATGTGTATATTGATTCATATGGATATATTGATTGTTAGCAATAATCGGCTGGAAGTGATAATATAACCTTTTAGCTTTTGTGAATTTTCTGATGACATAAGTTGTAAACTTCTTGTTGATGTATTTTATGAAAAATAAAAATCATAAAGGCTAATCGTTTCCCAGGTTGTTTTTTTTTTGACAACTGGGATATTTTAGAATATTTTGGAATATTTAGTTGCATTTAATTTAAATAATTTTCGTTTATCTCCATTTTTGCGATTCTTGTTAAAGATTTGCCTGCTAACCAGTTACGTATAATATTTAAAATTTAATTTTCTAATGATTATTTGTTTAGTAGTGTAATATTTCCTTCAAGAATGAAATCTACTTTTCTTAACATAAAGATTAAATGATAACCTTTCTGTTTAGGATGGCGTACTGCAGGTTGAAGTTTAATTCCCTTCAAACTTTTATGTAATATTAATTTAACTTCTACTATTTCTGAGTATAATCTTAATCATAACATTTGCTTAATGTGATGCCAAGATACTTTAGAAATACAAAAATGATTATTCAGCCTTCAATCTTTAATAGAATAATTATTTATTAGAAAACGATTTTAAAAAAAAAGATAGTTGCGGATTTGAATCGATTCTTTCCAAAAACAATGTAGTCTACTTCGAAAAAGTTTTTTTTTTACGTGTTCATATCCAACAATATTTTGTACTTTTTCGTTTTATGCCACCCAAAACTTCTTGCCCAAATCACCAAAAAATCACTCAAAAATAATTATGTTGAAGAAAACAATTTTTAGGCGAAAAAAAGGTAAAAAAAAAAAAAATTGTTATTAAATTTTTAAAAAAAACTTTTTTGTCAAAAAATGCTATAAGCATTATTGCTTATAATTATAGATTATAGATATATAAATTAACAAAAAACTTAAAACTTAACTTAAAAAACTTAATCTACGTTCGCTTCGTTCGCTAATGTCTACTAATTAACGGTAATGTTTTTATTATTTAAATAATTGGTTATATTGAATGAATTCCTTCATAACTTGATTTGGCGAGGAAAAATGATTTTTTTTTAATTAAAAAACAAAAAAAAAATTCAATTGTTATTCTAAAATGATTTTTATGTCAAAAGTCAAGGAAATATAATGATTGTTCAGGGAGGTTTGGGTTTGGGAAGGTGCCCCCCTCCCCGATTGTTACAATATACGATTTATAAATGTAAAATTATAATTTAACTCTCATAGCTCAAAGTGAACTCCTAACATGTTTACAACTTCATTTGGTGATGAAAACTGGTCACCTAGTTTCATATTGCTAGAATTTCAGATACGTAGAAGAATAACTGTGAATTCTATATGATGTGAGTAAGGTTTCGTAGTTAATCGACTGTGGCACCGTGCATCTTATTTTCAATCGCTCGGAAGGAAATTGTTGCGGAACACGTGAGTGTTTTATGTGTGCGATGCCAGGTAGGAAAAAAGAAACGTTCCTTAGCATCATAACATATTCCATTGAGAGAGGTTCAACAATAATGTCTTATTAAAGTGAAAAGCCATGATAGTATTCCTTTATTAGAAGTTTACGATTTCCAACATTATACAGTGAACCGTAGTGAAAATATTGTAAATTCAAAGAGTGATGCTCACACACAAAATATTAAACATTTATGGTCATGTGCTAAGCGACGCAACAAGAAAGAAAATGGTACCGCTGGAACTATGATTGATTCTTATTTATGTGAATTTTTGTGGCGTAATCGGAAACAGGGAAGAACATCTGTTTGAAGTAATGTTAGAAAATATTTAAAATTTTACTAGTAAATCCATTTTTTGTTACCTTATTTCATTTGTTTTTCGTTTACTATATTCATTTATTCATAATATCACTTATATATTGACGATTATGATATTTTTACAATTAACGATTTATTTTGTTCATGTATCTTCATAATGCATATGTTAACGATTGGTGTGACATTTCCAAATCAACTATTTATATTGTTTTAGATTAATCAAGAAATAAAATTTCTTTTTTTCTTACTTGAAATTTCTTATTAGTTATATTTATTATTAAATCTTATTAGTTATATTTTTTGATTCAAGGCCAATAATAATTATATTTCCTTGATTTAGTACAGAAAAAATAGAAAAAAAAAATTTTTTACCTCTTTTCTCGCCTAGAAATTGTTTTTTTTCAACATAATAATTATTTTTGAGTTGATTTGGGCAAGAATTTTTGAGTAGCATAAAACCAAAAAGTACCCAATATTTTTGTGTTATTATATTTCGACAAACGAAGTGTCATAGAGTGTCTTATGGTAACTTTTTGTTAATATAAAACATGCGTGTAAAACTTGGATAAGGTAATTTAACAGTTATATTACCTTCTGTCTAGACTACCTAAACCTCAAAATCCATAACCTCAAAATTATTAGTTTACCGTACCTTTACGACCCGTTTGGAACTGATGCGGATGAAATGTATAATAGCGTAAAACACTATCGTAAAACACTATCATGTATCGCATGAACACAACTGTTTTAGACAAATATGTTTATCAACTCATTCTTCTTTCCTTAATGATCTTTTAAGATAGTTAAATTAGTAATAGAATTGATATTACTTGCAAATATAACCTTCGATATATTAATTTAAGATGAAAAAATATTCATAGTTAGTAGCTTAATTACTTAAATTAAGTGCTTAATCATGCTGAAATCTTACATCGAATCGATTGGTATTCTTTGTAAACGATTATTAAGTTAACATTTTCAGAAAATGTGTTACTTTTATAAAATGTTTAGTACTGCATTTAAAATAATAAAATATTTCTTATATTATTTATTTCCTCTTTTTTTTAAGATGATTTACATTTTAATAATGGTAAAAACACAAAGTTATTTTTGTGTAGTTACAAAAATAATTCATTTGCTTAACTATACATAAATCAGTAATTATACGAGCAACTCTACAATATTGTAATTAACACATTTTAATTTTAATTTGAATATGTCCTTCGTAAAAAGTTTTCCGAAATTGTAAAATGGTTTAAGTATAGATTCAAGATATTTTGTAACATGAAAGGGATATAATTATGCACACATTTCTTGTTGTCTTTCTTAGATTAGATTTAAAATTGTTTTAAAAATCTTACCTTCAAAACTCATTTTTCCAATCATCACCATACTATTTCTCTGTTACTCTTACCGTATTGCAACTCTTTTCAAATTTTTTCCTCACCGTACTCGTTCATTTCATAATTTGTTTTCTGCCTTTCTCCTTTAAATATTAAAAAAAATGTTTTGTTGGTCCTTTACTATTCAATTTCAGTTACATATCCGAACTATTGCTGTTTCCTGGCAAATTAATCGCTAATATTATCTTTTCATTTTATTATTCGTAATTTGTTCTTCTATAACATCCGAAAATATTAAAATTGAACTTTGTCTACCCAAACTGTCTACTCAATTTTAAATAATAATGTGAATAAAAAAGTCATATCATTTTTATTCCCAATTCTTTTTTTATTAATTTTTAATAAAAAAATAGCCTTGCTTGCTGTGTATTAAAAATCTGATGTGAGCACCAGATGACCTCGTTGTACGCCTATTAAATTACATATACACGATTTTTTTAAATGAAAAATATATAAAATTTTATTTCAGTAATAACTACTAATATTTTTCTTTTATTATTAAATTATTATTATTATCTTATTTTTTTTACAATGAGAGGTTAATATATTATTAATACATCAGTATATTTAAATTAAAAAAAAGGAGATGAAGTCTGATTCGATCGGATGTGCCTTCCTCTTCTAAGTCCATATATTTCATTAATTAAAATTTCATTTGACTATAACTCCAATTAAATTAAGGAACCAATGAAAATAATTAATTTAAAATAAATAATTTTGGAACCAATGAAAATAAGTACTACTTATGAATATCGTTGAAACGCTCTCAATGAGGGCTTATTACTGCAGTTAAGAAAAAGTCCAAAATCCAAATTTTTGGATTTTGGACACTTTTGGTCTAGTTTGATTGCAATCGAAAGGGGAGGTGCACAACTACATGTTACAACAGTCCTAAATCCAAAATTTCAATATCCTACGGCTAATCGTTTTTAAGTTATACGAGATACATACGTACGTACGGACGTCAAGCGGAAACTAATCAAAATGGGTTAAGGGATAGTCAAAATGGATATTTCCGTTGAAATCTGAAAACCAACTTTTTCGGGATCACAATACTTCCTTCGTACTAGGAAATCTAAATGTTATCTATTCTTCTGTATGTTTTTACTTATTTTACACGATTTATAGTTTAAAAGAGTGTAATTTGTTTCCTTAAGTCTATAATTTTTGTTTTTTATTATTATTACGGGCTTTTCATTAACTTGGTTCAACCGTGTTCTCAAATCTTGCAGCCTTAACTAAACTCATTTCCCGACTTCTTACATTGGTAACATTTTACACCCCGACCTAAGTCGGATGACAATACAATATTTTATTGTTAATTTTATATATTTTTATATTTTATATAAAGGACATTTATTTATAAGTTGTCGGGGGTACAAGGAGAACATCTTGAGGAAGAGAGCTGAATCGATAAGATATCTGAAAATTGATCTGATTGATTTTGACTGTCGATTCAGTATAAGGAGATCAAGTAGCTGTTGAAGCGCATTTTTATAAAACTAGTGTAAATTTACCTTCTAAAATTTATGTGTGCTAATCATCTTATTAGTTATAAATAACTGGTATCATTTATCACTAATTATGTTTTGTGATGGAAACTAATTATCCAGGTTATAATATAAAATAAAACTAAATATAAATTTTCTTTTAATTGCTAAAAAATTAAAACAACTAAAAATAAAAACTTACTTGTCAGTTTAAATACTTTGTAGGTAAAAAAAAAAGAAAAAAATAGTGGTAATATTAGCACTACGAAGAGATTTTAAACTTAAAAAAATTTAAATATGATTTCAAACAACTCAGTTCTGTGGAGGAAATAAAAGTGGTATAATGCACAAAATGCGAGGAAAAATCATGGACTATGTGTTGTCTGTAACGTATGCTTGTCTTTGGGCGAAAAGCCCAACGTTAGCCATAGCAGAGTTATACTACAATTTTTAATTTTTAAAATTAAAAATTTAAAATTGGAGCCAAATTAAAAATTAATTTGTAGTTGATAGATTTATTTTTAATTTGGCTGCGACTTCAAAAATAAAAATTTAAAGAAGATTAGTTTTTTTATTAATTTTGTTGGCAATAATGTTACTTTTTTTTTACCGATTTTTCGAAGAAAATTACAGTATTACTAAAGAAAACAAATAATACTAATCTAAATAGAACAAGAAATAAAATTAATTTCATTTCTTGTTTTATTTAGAAATCTTGTTTTTATTTAAAAAAAACTTCACTTTAATAAAATCTTTTACAATCAAATGAAATTCAATCAAAAAAAAAAAAAATTAATTGATTAAATTTAATTACGATTTATATACAGTAATTGAATTTCATTTGATTGTAAAAGATTGGATTAAAGAGAAGGTTTTTACGCAATTTTCTGTTTGTGTATTTTTTGTCTACTCTTTTGTTCAGTACAGAAACTGATGTCTTAATTAATTCTCTTTGTAAAATGTAAGCAAATATTTTAACAATGAAAGTGATTACCATGCGGTTGATTATCCCTTTGAAATTACCAGTAAGTTACGGTAGGCGAGTCGTTGCACCGAGCACCCTATATAATCGAAACCGGCCTTATGCATTGTGTTACCCTTGTAACGCGTACAATGTGGGCAGTTTACATTTCAGCATGAACGGTTATGTTCAAAGGTTCAAGGCATATAAAGGCGCACTATAATTAATTTGTTGTATCTTTACTGAACTGTACAGCAGTTCAGCTAGGTTTCCATTTTCGCGTTGTTAAATCTTAACTTAATAATATTTAAATTTAATCCCATACAGGTTAACATGATGTTGTTTTATAAATAAGCGTAAGTTAGTTTTTTGTTTTTTCTTTTTTTGCTTACACCCATTTACATTTATCCTACTCCTTCTTTTGGATTGTAGGAAATGGATTTATGTATGTTAAAAAATTTCAAGCCAGACCGGTATTCGAACACAGACTGTCTGAATGAAAGGTATAAAAACTACTGCTCCACCAAGGAGTACGGCTTTGCCTTAACATTCTGTATAACATTTTAGTTTACATTTAGTTTAGTGGTATATATTACCAGTGTAATATTGTATTGTATTACTTATACAATTTGATAGTTAATTTGTTGAAGTTTAGAAAGCTCAGTTGACGCAGGGTGTTGGAACTGTGATGGTTTCTTTCTTCTTACGATATCCTGCAACGGTACACTATTCTCTTCATTTAGTTATTAGCAGTACCAACACTACTTCGGATAATTTTAGTAAAAATACTGATCTATTTGTTTACGCTTTCTAAATATTAACTTTTTATATAGTCGCGGTATACCTTTGCCCATGAGTTTTGTAGCTTTATTATAATTCACGTTATAATAAAAATAAAAAACTCGAAGGATGAGTATTATTTCACAATTATTTCTGTTATTATACATAACTACTCTATATATATATATTATAATTATGTATTAATATATAAATCATATATATTCATAGTCTTAATTTAATTGCAAAATTTGAAAGTTACCTTGAAACATAGAAGAAAGATTAAAGAATAATACCGTTTTTTTGTTTTTTTAAAATTTTAAATGACCTTATAAGAGATAACAGTCACTCCCTAAAGTAGTTTAGTTATTCTCAAAAATAATAAGCATCCCGTGCTTATTATTAGATGATAATAAGCGTAGAGTTTACTAAATAAAAGGGTTAGTTAAATAAAGAAAACATGAAAAAAGTTAGGTTTGAGGTAATTGTCTGTTACCCAGCCCCAGTCGAATGTACTGTTGTATTATATAATTTTTAGTAAAAATCTATGCTAAATGATTTTTGAAATAAATTAGAAAACCCTTAAAAAAGGTATAAAACTTTTACTTAAAATTTAGAATTTTGACTACCTTTACATTTTAAGTAAGATTTCTGTAAACGGTTTTTAAAAGTTTTCTTGTTTTACAGTTTGTTACACATGTAGAGTGTCAGAGTGGTGAATATTATAGGCAGTACCACGAAGGAGTTTAGTAGTTCCAGGCTGGCCGAATTAGTTAATAGTTAAAGCAACAGATTTACCTACATCTTTAAGGAAATAATCCATTATGTATACTGTCACCATTCAATACGGAAAGAATATATTTATGAAGCCCTTTTTTCACATTTAATTCGTCTCGTTTCACATATATTAAATTCATCTTCTTTGTTTTAAATAATATTCCTTGTATACTGAGTTCCATTTGTTTTACTGTAGTTTTGCAATCGTTTTTCATCTGTTTTATTTTATTTTATATATTTATACATATATTCGGAGAATAAGAGAGTAAATAATTTGGTAATTAATTTTATTTTGTTGTTTTTTCTATGAATTTCATTAAATTACTTCTTTAACTGATGATCTAAGGAAAATAGAATAAAAGGTGTTCGTTCATATCCTTTGCTAATCTTGGCGTGTTTGTGTTTGTCACAGTTTGTTTTGTAGACAGTAACATTTTGCCAGTTATTTACACGCGTTGTTTACAGCTGTATTTAACCAAAGTCTTTTTACCGGTGGTCGAAGTTTGTACTGTTGTAATTTATCGGTAACATAAAAAAAAGATTTTCCTTTTTTTGTTTTCGTAGGAAGCACTTTAGACTTATACGCGTAAAATAACATTTTAGTAGAAGACTGTTTCCTTAGTTTTTTAGCAATATATTTCGACTTTTAAATGGTCATCATCATTCACCGGTTTTTTATGTTTCTTTATTAAGAAGCACATTATAAAATATTACAAAACTGGAACTTGCTATGTTACGAGTATATAGGATGTTTTGAATCGTTCATAAATCTCGCGGTGCTTGCACTATTCTCGGATGCCAAAAAAATGATCAGACATGTTTACTTATACATTAGTTTCTTTCTCTCGTGTTGTATCTTTGCTAATGAATGTTTTTTGCTTTAATATAAAAGGTAAAAATAATTAAAGAAAATTATTTATTTCATTCCGTATTTGTTTTTCTCTGATAATATATCAAATTTCATTTCATTATTAAAATCTTTGTTCATTAGACCGAAGAAATTCTAAAAAATGTATTCTAAATGTATTCTTAGATTCAAAATTTCATCCGCATAAAATATTAAGTAAATTGTATATAGAATATAGAGTTTTCTTTACTTTTTCAAGCTAAAATTATATTTGTAAATGTTTTCTGAAATTTGTAAGTTACGTATTTCAATTTTTCTTATTGTACTGTTTAACAGTTGTTTGTTTTTTAATTATGAAATCAGAATTTTCGTGGTTGTTTTCATGATCTCGTTTATGAACAAATTTTTTCTTCTTTTTCTTTTCACCCGACCTAGGGATGCGTTGGATGAATCACTTTTTTGTGTTCTGTGCCTTTCTTTTAGTCCAGTATTGTTTCATTTTTTCGATATTGCTTTCCTTTTTCTTCATAGAATTGCATCTTACGTTTGGTTTTGGTTTGGATCTTTTTTGTCCTTGGTGACTGTTTTGGCGGTTTTGTCCAGGTGCATACTTTCTGTGATTTTAAGTCCCAGTAGATCCTTTTCTGTTTGGTTAAACAATCGGTTTGGTTTTTTCTTGTGAAATAATCAAAGATTTATTTGGCTAGTCTGTATTCCGTTATTCTGAGGATGTCTTCTTAGAAGAAGATTCTTTTTTTTTCTCAGTGTGTTCTTTTTTCTGTCTTTTGGTATAGGGTTTCGTTTTTGATGTGGATTACTTTGTTGTTTTGGAATTTGGGGCCTAGGATTTTTCTTAAGATTTTCCTTTCTTTGATCTCCAGTCTTTCGAACAGGCTGAAGTCGATGATGGATAATGTTTCGGCTGTATACAGGGTTTCCGGTTTGATTACCGTGTTGTAGTGTTGTTGGCGAGTTGAAACGGTATTTCAAGTTTGTTTCTTCTGGTTTCCATTATCTTTTACTCGAGGGCATTTCAGCTGATCCATTCTCCGAGATATTTAAATTCTTTGACTATTTCTATCTTTCGTTCTCCAATTTTAAGGTGTCGTGGTGGGTATTTGATGTTGAAATTTGTTATTATCCTTTTTGCTTGATGAATTAATCCACACAAGTCTGGGAAGTTTGTACGTTGGAATGAAAATGGACATTTTGTAGCGTATGAAAAATGCCTTGCCCGGGTTTCGGGATTTTTACCCGAAACTTCCGGATGAAAGACCGAGACATTGCCACTTCACCACGGAGACCGGCAAAAATTATCCGAATAGTTTTGTTTACAGGAGGCGTACATTAATTTTTTTGTTTACTATTCAACTTAATTTTTGTTTAATATCTCTGATGTAAATAAAGGACACATGAAAAAAAGGTAGAGTTTCTTTCTTTGAGAATAACGATAATAATTTTATAGTCGGTCCCTATAATGAACAGAATAAAGGTGTAACTTGTGCAGTTGAATACCTGTTGTATTTCAATGAGTTTGGTAAACCACTTCACTCCTTATTATTTTTAGTAAGCCTGACATAGGGTATATGTTTTCGTGAGAATGATTATGCCAGCTTTTGGGAGGGACTTGTATCTTATGACAGGCGACCTTTTCGGTTATAACGCTTAATATTTAATATTAATAGTACATACATCGGAATATTGAAAATAACGAATAAGTAAAAGGTGAACTTTAACAAGCATCTTGTGCATGAAACAGAATTAACCTTTTTTTACAATTAAGCGTAAACACAATATCCCTTGTCTTGAGTGCAATCTGTCTGAAGACCGTATTTGCTCATCGGAAAAGATGTAATTCAACTACAGCAGTTATTGTTTTCTTTTGTTTGCTTCTCTTTCGTTTCTTATTTATTCGTATATATGTTCGTCCGGTGCAAATTCTCATTAAAATGATTAATAAATATTAAAATTAATTAAACAAGTAGTACTTTACTTCTAATTATAATTTTTAATAGTCAACCGTTATTTTTTGTTTTTACGATAATATCTGTATCATTATTTTATTATTCAAGTTATTTCACTCTTTTTTGAATCGCTTAAACATTGTTTTCTTAAAATAACCGTGTGAATGCCATCTATTTAGTAATATAAAAAAGAAGTTTTATACATCAATTAAAATTTCTTTATACATCGGTTAGTAAACTCTTTTACGTTACAATTATAGTTGTCGGATGTTTTAATTACTGTTCTTATTTAGGAGATCTTATCTTTTCTATTTCATATTACATTATAACAAACCTCCTTTATTTTTAATATATTACAGTTAAACTGTTTTATTTATAGTGCAGATGAATGTTGAACATTGTGCACAAAGTATTAATATTTTTCCTTATTGAATACACTTACGTATGAATCTATAATTTACGATTTATTTTTAAAAGATGAGGTATCTATTTAAAAACGTTACATAAATATAGGTCATCATTATTTTTTCCTTCTTTATTATCTACATCATTTGTAAAACTGTGTAATAAAACTTTGAAATAAACTCGTAATGGAAGTTTTATACGGGCTATAAAAAAAAGCAGAATATTTATCGGTAGAGAAATAAATGCTGTGCAATAATCTCTCTTTCTATATTAGTTTTTTACGATCCATAAGAAAATTTAGGCTTTTTAATGTGATCGATGCCTCGCTAAAATGAATATATATTTTTTAATCTAATTCTGTCTTATCAGTTTTAATGGAAATAAAAAATGAAAATATTACTTTTAGTGTAAGTAAAATTACTGCTATTAAATTTCAATCGTAGAAGAATTTTTAGAAAGAAAAAAATAATTATGGTAATTACGGGTTTAAGCTTAAAAAATTATCAGTTTCATAATTTCTTTGCCTAATAACTTTATTATCATAAGTGTTGAATAACTTTAATGATTAAACTGCATAAATAAATGGGGGCTTTCCGCCCCAAATACATGTTTAATTTGCTAAATTTTATGCAGTATCAGTAAAGTTGAGTATTTTTTTATAACGTTGCTTATAAATAATTTTTTTTTTTTGATAGCGAAAAGTATTTAGGCTGAATACTATATAAAATATCCAGGAAAGAAACATATTTGAGTGTTAATTTTAAATATATAGAATTAAAAATAACAAAAATAAATAAATATGAGTAAATATAATATTTAAAAAAAAGAATACTTCGAGCGTGGTCCAAAAAGTAATGAAACAGCTGTAGTTCGAAAAAAGGTAGGAACCGTTTTAATTTTTTCCCATTAAAAAATTTGCACACTATCTAAGGGATATTGGGGCATTATCGTAATGCAACAGACGTTCTTCGCAGACGAATACCCGGTGCTCCATAGAAAAAAGTTTGAATGAAGAAGATTTGAGAGGAATATATAAAAAAAACCGAAGCCTCCGGGGGACTCGATTATTTTTTATGTATTAAACCATCCAGAATTAATAAATTTGGTAATTGAAGTAATTGTAGAATGGGAAATCAATAATATACAGGTATAAAGATTGAAGGAAATAAATTAGAATAAAATTCAATTTTTATAAAAAAAAAGGAAACCGAATAAAAAAGCTGCAATAAATATCTTTTTTGATTTCTTTAAATTTTTACTTTCAAAAGTCAGCGCCTAATTAAAAAAAAAAAAATTATACGCCTTACTAACTTTTAGTTTGGTATATCGACTTCTAACAGTCGAAATTTAATGAATCAAAAACCTTTTTCTCAAACCGAACTTCTTTTCACTTAAAGAATTTGGATAGATTTACAAATATCATTTAAAAAGCAACTGCTTGTAGAAACGCAGAAACTGTTACTTAATAAAATAATTAAAAAATAAAATCGGAGAAACGAAGTGACGAGACTAACTCCTAACCCCTATGACTTTTAGCCTTAGTTTTCCAATTGATTTAATCTGTTTGAATATCAACCTATACTTGGTATAATAATCCATTATTAATTAATTATAACGGGAACGAAAGAAAAATATTTTTTGAGCGTTTATGTGGATATGTTTTTACTTTCCTGCCGAATATAGCTAGAATAACTACATTAAAGGGGAAAGTATGGTGACCGTGTCAAAAATGGGGTATCAGGTTTTTTGCAAACCTTTACGCTTTAGTATACAAATAGTTATCTAGATAAAAAAAAATTATGGATGTATGTGTGCCGCATTGCTGTTGTCTTTATATCTCAGGATTAATCGAACTGATTTTCTTCAAATTTGGCTCAAATATTTCTATATAGTGCATTGATCATATTAATTTTTATTTTTAATTTGTTGAACGGGTGGAGAATCATACTTGTGATGGGGAATTCGTAAATAGAGAATTTGGTGGAAACGCGAAAAAACCAATTTCGATTTTCTTCACAGGCACTTTAGAAAAAAAAGTGTATTTACAAATTTGTTATCTATATAGAATAAATAAATAATCAAAAAAAAAATGTTTAAAAAAAATCAACCCCCCCCCCCTCCACTCTTAAGATTGAAATTAAAGTGATTTTTTTTTATACATTATATGTAGGGGTATTAAAAAGTGCCTACAATTTTCCAAAATTATTATCCCTTAGACAAGAAAGTTTTTTTTTTTTGAAAATTTTTACGTTCTTGTTTTTGGTTTTATTCGTGAGGGTTACTTTCCTTAAGAAAATTTTATAAGCTTAATCAATATATTAATATTCATTTTCCTAATGTGTACGTTGCAGTATGTTGAAGTAGTAAAAAATAAGCAACCCCCTCCACGGCTCAATAAGATGAGAGATGAGATGAGTGATATGTAAATGTAACCCACCGGGTTGGTCTTGTGGTGAACGCGTCTTCGCAAATCAGCTGATTTCGAAGTTGAGAGTTCCAACGTTCAAATCCTAGTAAAGGCAGTTACTTTTATACATATTTGAATACTAGATCGTGAATAGCGGTGTTCTTTGGTGGTTGGGATTCAATTAACCACATATCTCAGAAATGGTCGACTTCAGACTGTACAAGACTTTACTTCACTTACACTCATACGTATCATCCTCATTCATCTCTTAAGTGATACCTGACGGTGATTCCAGGAGGCTAAACAGGAAAAATAAAGATATGTAAATGTAGTGTAGTACAGATTCAGGCTGACCGTTCCTGAGATGTCTTCTTTTTCCTATTTAGCCTCCGGAAGCTACCGTTGAAATAATACTTCAGAGGATGAATGAGGATGATATATATGAGTGTAAATGAAGTCTTGTAAATTCTCAGTTCGACCTTTCCTGAGATGTGTGGTTAATTGAAACCCAACCACCAAAGAACACCGTTATCCACGATCTAGTATTCAAATCCGTGTAAAAATAACTGCCTTTACTAGGATTTGAACGCTGGAACTCTCAACTTCCAAATCAGCTGATTTGGGAAGATGCGTTCACCACAAGACCAACCCGGTGGGTTTCCTGAGATGTGATTAATTAAATCTCAACTAACAAAGTACATCTGCATCTCCTTTCTATTGGTCAGATCCGTATTATAAAAGCAACTAACTTTTACTAGGATTTTAACAAGAGAACATTCTACTTCCAAAATCAACTGTAACTGATGTATGAATATGTTTAGAAAAACGTTTGTAAAATTTATTCCTCACCTCTAAAAAATGTAATATTCTGTTTTGTTTTTTTTTACTCTAACTCTTTTACTTTTCATTATAAAAAAATATTTAAGGACATTTAAAATTTAAGTAATTTTGGTGCCTATAATATACTCCGGACCCAAAATAAGAAGCATTTTTCAATATTTTTAAACAATCCTTTTTTTTAAATTTATTTATTTTTTTGTTAAGGATCCGCTTTCTTATAAAAAAAAATTAATATAATTTCCCCACAGAGTTAAAGGAGCCCAAAAAATGAAACAAAAAAATTAATATGAGTTCGGCAGATATAAAGATTTGTGTGGATTAGTAATGAATAGAGAAATACATCAAATCAGTTATTAATTGTAAGTAACAAATCGAGAACTGAACAGGTCATGTTATATGCCATTCCACGTATAATTTATTAATTATCTTTAGTTATTTTTATTTCCTTTTTCTGTTTTATTACCTTTCAAAAGATAAATTAATTGAATTTGAAAAGAAGTAAGACTATTTCTATGAAAACTATCTTAAAAAAAAATGTATTCTTGATTATATATTAATAATTTTTTATAAAACAAGTGATAAATATTAAAAAGTTAAAAAACACGACTACAAAAAAAATACATTGCTCTTTAATATAGGATAATTACTAGTATAGAATAATTAAAGAGCGTGCGGGTGCAATTTTGTATATAGTACAATTTAAAAAAAAAAAAATTATTTAAACATATACTTCCAGTAACATAAGGATTCCAACGCGGGATGATACATCTAAATTTGTTCAGCCGTTGAGATGCTACGGTGGAACAAACGTACATACATACATACACCCTAAATACATTATATTCCTTTTTGGGCAGTCATGTAATAACCGTGATCTGTTAGATTGAGAATTTACCTGATCCATGTAAAAATTAAGCGTTCAACCTACTAATAAATACCCCGTTTGAATTTTGAAAATCGGACGACTGTTTGCAGAGATATTATAAGAGCACCCCATTGCACCTCCCAAAACAGCGCCCAGGGGCACCACGTTTGTTCATCACCAGCTGATGGTGATGATTGGTCTCTAGTTGCTCGCATACCTCACTATTCTAGCCTCACACGCAGTCCCCGCGGGAAGCCCGTTAATGTTAAACAGAAATTTTTTTAATTTATTTAATATTATTTTATTTAACGTAAATTTAATTCAATTATTTTTGTAATATTATTTATTCCAAAAATTTGGATCATTCAGTTCAAACCCAGCTCACACAGTGATAGAGGTTCACAGTTCATTAATTCAATTCATTAAACTTTGCTGTTCAATATATATATAGCCTATGATATTCCCGGTAAGTATTTTAAAGTGGAGTCATACATCTAAATCGGTTCAGCTGTTGAGCTGCTACTTGAAACAAACATACATACATGCACTCTAAATATATTACACTCCTTTTTGGGCAGTCGTGTAAAAAAGAATAAATAAACAAATCGATATTAAAGTATGCTAAGTATGCAGTACTTAAATAATTATTTTAATTTTTTTGATGTTACGTGTGTATATTCTTTGTTACTTTGCCAAAATATGTGGAAATGGGGCGTTTATAAGTGTAAACTAACCGGATAATATTAATATTTTGATTGCAATGGGTGGTCAGTCAATTTTATGAAATATTTGCCAGAAAAAAAGACGCAAATGAAAAAATTGTATTTTTAAACTTGTTGAAATTGTTTTATTATGATAAACGTGTTAAAAAGCAACAGGTTGAGAGAGGGTGGTTGTAATGAGTAACCCTTTGATTTATCAGTCGTATGGTTTCCTTCGTATTTATTTTACATTTTTACACTAAGCACGGTGATCTATTTCAACATCACTTTATTTAATCTGTTGCTCTAGTTGTGTAACAGGGTCAGTTAAACAATTGATTTTATTTTCTTTCATTTAAAATAGTTTTGCATTGGAATTTTTTTCTTATAATTTAAAGTTTCGTTTTTTATTTGAATTCAAGTAATAATATTATAAGTTCATTGTGTTTATTTTTTATATTTACAAGCTTTTACGTGTTGAAAAATTATCCTCAAATAGTAAAACTAACGGTTCGCCATATTAAGTTTTATTGTTAATCCTTTTTTCTTAAATCGAGTTCCGAACATTTGTCCTGAGCGTGAAAAAAATTAACATTT
Source organism: Lycorma delicatula (assembly GCF_047948215.1). Taxonomy (NCBI): domain Eukaryota; kingdom Metazoa; phylum Arthropoda; class Insecta; order Hemiptera; family Fulgoridae; genus Lycorma; species Lycorma delicatula. Next base: position 74,194,320 of record NC_134457.1, on the reverse strand, counting down.
AATTTTGGAAGAATCATCATTGGCATTCATAACCTGTTTATTTGCCTTATTTTTCATTACATCTTCATACTTAATTTACAATCTTCAGTTAGAATTTAGATTATCCGAACATCTGTTCATCGGATAATCGTTTATGCATATTGAAAATTCATTGGGTTGCCTAATTCCTTTCCTAGTCTTCGTCCATTTTTTTCAGTACCCCTCATTAGTTGCGGGTGGAGGGGACTCCCACTATTATTTAAAAATTACAATTTATCGGATGGAATACGACGCAGATGATCTCGGGATGAGGTTGTGTAGGATATGAAATAGTTTAAGTTCAAAAGACATGGTTAGATAATTAAGATAAAAATAGTAATTAGGTGACGATGACGCCAACCCACCGGGTTGGTCTAGTGGTGAACGCGTCTTCGCAAATCAGCTGATTTCGAAGTCGAAAGTTCCAACGTTGAAATCCTAGTAAAGGCAGTTACTTTTATACGGATTTGAATACTAGATCGTGGATACCTGTGTTCTTTGGTTGTTGGTGTTCTTTGTTGTGTTTTCAATTAACCACACATCTCGGAAATGGTCGACTTGAGATTGTATAAGACTACACTTCATTTATACTCATACATGTCATCCGTATTCATTCTCTGAAGTAATACCCGACGGTGATTCCCGGAGGCTAAATAGGAAAAAGAAGATGATGACAACAGCTCTTCACATAGTTAGCAATTTAAGTAACGGAATGAAATGGTTGGAACAGCATAGAAAAGTGACGCAGTTGCAATTTTAATTCCAAAAGCAACTTTTTACTTTTTGATTTGGTAAAACTAATGTGAAAAGCATCGGTTAAAAAAATATGTTTTTGAATAGTACATCTATTTGAGGTTTTTTTAAAACCTCAAATAGATGTACTATTTGACCAAAAAGACAGTAATTTTAATAATTACTCATAAAACTGAAAGCGCTTTCGTCGTTTTCTTGATATCATAAGTCAATAAATCACTTATATGTAGTAGTGAAATATTTAAAACAAATACGTAAAATATCTGTGTAAATCTCGTGAAATAGTACAACTCTCAACAATGATGCTCATTCTTAATGCAGATTCTTGTACTTTAAATTTTTTATATGTTGAGCTTGGCCTTCAGCTATATTCTGGTGAAAAATCTGCTACTTTTTCCTTATTTTAATTTTTCATTCTATATAAATACTGCTGAAACAAAAATCAAAACCAAGTCGGTTAAAAGCTCGTAAATATGAAAGTGCAGCTGCTTCTTATCGACAAAACTAATTAGTTTTTTTTTTGCTTCGAAAAATTATTTGAATATTTTTTAAAAAGTTACAATAAAAGTAGAAAATAATATATTTTTTTTCTTTTATTCGTTAGATTTCTACTTCAGAAAATTGAAATTTAAAGAATGATTAAGAAAAATATTTTCTTATTTTTGGGGTTTTTCTTATTGTCGGTTCTATTATTACGTTGTTTAATATTTTTAAAATTTTACTTTCCTGGCATTATAGGTCTAGAGCTATGCTACAAGTAGGAAAGTATGATAATCAGTCAAAAGATGGGGTATGGGTTTTTTTATATTTCTTTACGTTTCATGATCCAGGGATCTAAAAAATAAAAAAAAAGTGCGGGGTAATGTTCGTACATACGTACATATGAATCTACGTGTGCTGGCGTGTTTGAAGCATAATAACTTTTGACTGGATGAACCGATTTTGATGAAATTTTGTACTGAGACTTGTGCATACGGGGTAAAATTTGCTGGTAAAGTTTTGGGGGTCAACATTTCCAGGGAGTGCGGTACATATTGTTTTGGATCCAGTTTTCTCAAAATTTTACAAACTTAACTCTACTTTATATGAAGCTTATCTTATATATGCATGTGCACACGCGTGCACGCTTATCTTGCCATATAAAAAAAAAAAAATGTTGCATCAACATTTCCCTCCTTCCACAAAAATCGAAAGAAGCTTTCTATTTATTTATTGCATATTTTTTTATGTCTTCCTAGACATTAATAGTAGTGCAAGTGACCCAAAAAAGTATTTTGGGGGCAATATTGGGTGTGGGGGAGCCGATCAAAACTCACCGGGTTGGTCTAGTGGTGAACGCGTCTTCCCAAATCAGCTGATTTGGTGGTCGAGAGTTCCAGCGTTCAAGTTCTAGTAAAGTCAGTTATTTTTATACGGATTTGAATATTAGATCGTGGATACCGGTGTTCTTTGGTGGTTGGGTTTCAATTAACCACACATCTCAGGAATGGTCAAACTGAGACTGTTAAAGATTACACTTCATTTACACTCATGCATATCATCCTCATTCATTCTCTGAAGTATTATCTGAAAGGTAATTACCGGAGGCTAAACAGGAATAAGAAAGGGGGAGTCGATCAAAGTTTCAAAAGCCGATCTCCATGGCGGAGTGGTAACGTCTCGGCCTTTCATCCGGAGGTCCCGGATTCGAATCCTGGTCAGACATGGCATTTTCCATACCCTACAAAATTCCATTTACATATCTCACGCACAATCTTCAAGTTATTAGCTGATATCATCCAGAAAAATAAATCGATTTTTTGAATTTAAAAAAAAATTGGTTTATTCTTATGTATCATTATTTTTCTATTATTTAAGAATAAGTAACCAATGCCAGGAAAATATTACAATTCTATTGTCAGCTTTTTATTTTTATTTAAAATTTGAAAAGGTTTGTAGAAACGCTACCGTATGAAAAGCAAAATTTTATAGTTTGTTTTGTTATATATTTTATATTATTTAAATTTTTGTTATTACTTTTATTATATATATATATACATATTTTTTAATTTGTTTATTTTAATTTTCATTATATTATATTTTTGTTTCATTGTGTTTGTAATTTTATAATATATATAAGTTTTTTATTTCTTTATTGGCTCATATTATTTTGTCTTTATTTTTAGTGAAAATAGTTCACATAATTTTATTTTTAATAGGGATATTTTTGCATATTTTGTTGTATTTGATATTAACTGTAATTTTGCTTATTTTTACCTTTAAATTATAATATTTATACACCATTTTTACCTGGTTATGTGTAAGAATCAATTTCTCAAACATGGTTACCGCTGATATATTAATGAATTATTAACAATTATTAAAAAGTGCAAATCCACCTTACCAGTAATTAGTTTTAACTTCTCGAGATCTTTCAGTCCTTAGACCATAGTCACAAAGTTAAAATATCATTATAAAATAAACTTAAGGAATTAAAATATTAAGCAGTCATGACAGATTGTTAGTTATCAGTATACTGATTGAAATGTACAGTGTAATCAGTCATGACTGCTTAATATTTTAATTCTTTAACTTTATTTTATAATGCTGTTTTAATATCCTGACCATTGTCTAAGGGCTGAAAGATCTTGAGAAGTCAAAATTAATGAAGGTGGCTTGGCACTTTTTAATAAGTGTTAAACATTTATTTATTTATTTATTATTAGAATCGAGGAAAATTTTACAATAACTTAATGTACTGAATCACGGTTATATATATATATATATATATATATATACAACATATATATGTTGTTTTTTTAAAATTTCCTAATGTGTACGTTGCAATCTGTTGAATTAGTGAACAATAAGCAAACCGCTGCGGCCCAATGATATGAGGGCGATATGTATGATATGTAGTCTTTTACAGACTCAGGCTGACCATTCCTGAGATGTGTAATAAATTTAACCCCAACCACCAAATCACACCGGTATCCACTGTCTAATATTCAAATCCGTATAAAAGCTACTAGCTTTTACTAAGATTTGAACCTCAGAATCTTCGACTGTCGAAAAACAGCTGTTAACTGATTTCGACGAGTTTACCACTAGACCGGGCTAGTCTAGTGGTCTAGGATCGAATTGTAAAATCTTTTTCTTTTCTTAGAAAGATTAAAAATAATATATCCTTCAGTGTCAAATTTGTGGTTTTTATTTTAATTAATTTCTTTAAAAAAAAATAAAAAAATACGTTACAAGAATAACTTATTTATGTATGCAAAACTCTATTTTTCCTTTTTAAATTAATATGTGGAAAACTAACGATTTATTATTTTATTTTCCCATTTAATTGTTTAACCACCAAATGTAATGATATAATTATTATCAAAACGAAAAAACTTTTATAGATTATGTGAATTACCTGAAACTATAATTATTTAAAAATTCAGTATAAAAAAGATCAATTAATTGGATAAGGCAAGTACAGTTTTATCAGTATATTGGTGCATAATTATTTATTAGTAAAGTTTGTTTAATTTCTATTGTATGATGAAGAGGAAACAACAGTATTGAAAAAATATACATATTTTGATTTTATTTTTCCACTTTTAAATGAATCGATGATTTTGGTTCAGTTATGAAGTAAATATTCATCGTAGAATAATTTTATTTCCACTTTTTCTTTATTTATTGTTTATTATTTTTTTATGAAACTAATGTCGTTGAACTGGCTTGTTAATTGTCTTAAAAAAATATTTTTACTGATGAAACGGTTGATTTTTAATTACGTATTTCAGTTTGTAACTAGGTTACATGTATTTATAGTTGACTAGTAGGTACGCGCTTCTGCGTATGTAGTTTCCAAATATATATTTTATTACTTCTTTAGGTTGTATATTCGTTTATAATAATAAATATTATTATAGTTGATAAAAGTAATTATTTCAGTATTCCATTGTATGATTAGTTTTTTAAATTTAAATTCACTTTTTTAACTTGTTTATAATTTTATTTAATGGCCCCTTACCATTGTTTAACTTTGAAAACGGCATTTCTTTTTATCGTTGAATTAGTTACGGTATAATTATAGAAATTGAAGTAATGAATTGTTCAGTAGTGTTAATAAGCCGTGAAATAGATCCTGAATAAAAATGTGTGTATGTGATCGCGCGCGCATAGTATTTCGTAAGCAGGCGTGCATAAGAGCTGTGCATTCATAACGGCGTCGTAATTAAAATTTAAAGGTTGTAGCGAATTTATGTAGAAGCACGTTGGTATTTTAATCCCCTCATACGGTGAGGATCTTAATTTTTTGAGAGTAACAATTATAAAAATTATGTTAAATATTAAACTTTTTTGTAAACAAAATTATTTATTTTTTTAATAATTTGTTATGTATTATTTCAGTTGTCATTCTTTGCTGTTTTTTACTTTCATTCTTCGCGAGCAGCATTGGGGAATTTTTAGGAACAGATATTCGTGACTACTTCCCCCATAACTCGCTCATTTTTTCTCTTACAGGATTAATACTTTTTAAATAGAGTTTAATATATTTATTTATAATAAATATTTAATTCATTTCTGGAATTTTAACTTCCTCAGCTGTTCTAATAATTATAATTAATAAAAGGAAAGTAAGTAAATTTAACGATAAAAAGTGATTCCCTATGTGATTTTTGTATTTTTCAAAAATTTTGAGTTTTTCTTAGTGTAAAAAATTTAAATGTTTATTACAAAAATTCTTAACGGTTTAACCTAAACTTATAAAATTTAATCTAGTTAATTTAGTAAACTACATTTTTAAAAATCTTAATAATGACATTTCTCCAAGGAGCTTTGATTTATTGTTAACTAACAGACCGGGCAATGCTTTGCTATTGCTAGATTTGAGTATATGTATATATACTCAAATATATATATATATATATATATATATATATATATATATATATAGATTAAATGAACACAATTGAAAGTTTGATAAAACATTAAAAACTGAACATTACGGAACTTTCACTTATAAAAGTCAGAATGTAAATAAATCCAATTGTCAAAACAGCACTATCTATCGGATTTAATTTAAACTACTCTGTAAACACAGTAGTTGGTTCAAAATACCCCTAACTTTTTTCCTACTAATCAGATCGAGGATTTCAATAGCTTTAAACCTTCTCTGGACAACGCGTACCATTTTTCAAAAACCCACGGGTAAATCGGTCCAGTAGTCTTTTAGTTTATAGTGGACACACATACGAACATTGCCTTTTATATATATATATATATATAAGAAGAAAGTCTGTTTGTATGTTTGTTTATTTCATAAAAATCTCGACACCGGCGCCACCTAGCGGGTATAGTTTTTGCAAAAATTTTCTTTTCACGTAACTAATATATATTCTGAATATCAACCAAATCAGACCTTAAATACAATTATTCGAAATGTCTCGACCCCAACGCCACCTAGCGAGTCCCAACTAATTCAGAAACCTTCGTAGGCGTGCGCACAATAACTCACCGAAGTTCCATCGCAATCGAATGAATGGTATAGGAACGTATACAGGCATACAAACATTCATTTTTATATATATAGAAGATATTATTGGTACGAGAATTTTATATTAAGTTAGCATATCTTTTCAAAAATGCCATTGACACTTTTATGAAATAAAATATCTTTCGCAAACACAAAAAATTGTAAATCTTTTAACTGTCGTTTTTTTAAGTTGAAATGCACATGTATTTTTTCCTTTCACCACAATGGTTTAAGGTAAATTAAAATATCTGTTTATCAGATAATCCAAAATATTATCATTTTATGTGATCGTCAACAAACGTGTAAGTTCATGTAAGAAAGAAGAGACAAGTTGAGATAAAGTTCAAGGAAATGTTCTGATTGTTGAGCAGACGTACTTGTTTGCCCTTGTCTAATAAGCTGCCGGTTATATTCAAAATACTAAAATCTATCTGGAGGTATGAGATCGAACTATGGAGCACCAACTGCTGAAGCAATGTCGACATCTCTCAGCGGTTTCAGATTAACCTAGCGCCGTGTATAACAGTGGCACCTTGGTTTACAAGGAACAATGACGTCCAAGATTATTTAGGATTACGATCCGTGCGGGAGAAAATACAACCTTTCAGTTCACAGTACAAACTTCGGCTTAACTACCAAACAAATCACTTGACAATAAACCTACTAGACAATAGGGTTGACTTGTTCAGAATGTGTAACCGACTGCACTCTCTAGACCTAAACGTGTCCCCCTATAATGTCTCTATAGTAATCTCAGATGTTAGTATTGTGCAATATTTAATTTCAAATTTAATCTGGACTCTTAATTTCAAATTTGTTACATATATTTTTCTTTTTCTTTTACATTTGTTAATTGTTTTTTTTACTTTTGCTTATTGCGATATCTTATTTGGTTTTCTAATGCTCCAGTAGTGTTCAGTGTCAATAATAATTGCTAATTGTACATGTTTGGCATTTAAGTTTTTACTATACTAGTGTGCAGTTATTAAGAGTTTCATAGTACTTTCAACCTCTTATCATGTGATTTGGATGTAATCTGATTTACGAAAGGTTTGTGTAAATTTAACCGGCTGTAATTAATCTTTGAAACAATTAAAAAAAATTATGTTTTGAATTATACATTATTTTAATCCTCTTTGCTCAGTATTGAATTTATGTGAATTTTTTTACTTGTTTAACAAATCAATCTACTTTTTTAATCATAGGTCTCACAATATTAAGTGAAAAGTAAACTTTTCAAACGTCACACTTAAGTAACATTTAAAAAACGTTCTTCTACTCATTTGTTAAATTTGTTCATCAGCTTTTCATCATATTAGTTCATTTAGTTTGCAAAGATTCATATTTTAAATTTATAACACATTATTACTGAAATTGTTTTAAAAATGATAATCAATAATTTTTATAATTCTGTTTTTTTTTTTTTACCTGTCTATGCTGGGAAGAGAGATGCAACCTTTTCGGTGGTATGTTTGTTTATCCTTAAATAAATACATTTTAATATTCATACGATAAAAAAAATTGCATAAAAGTTTTAATAAATTTAACATCGTAAAAGGTTATTATACAAGTTAGCTGTCATTACTCAACAATGAATTTTCTATGTAGTTAACACAGTAATTTCCGGATTATCTATTTCATATTTATCACGAACCGTGTTTAAAGCTTGAGAATTTTATCCATTTATTTTTTAATCAATTTCAAAGAAAAAAAATGTTTATCAACCGAGTCATTTCCATGAAGTGATTCAATTTCTTAGAAATGGTTCGGGCCCCGGTCGGTCTTTTCTCGCTTTCTCAGGGCTTCTGTGATATGTGAAGATACACCTTCAAATGAAGAAGAATTTTGATTCATTTATTCTATTACAATATAAAATAATTGTATATATATGTATATACCGGATGTTTGTTTTAAAACGCAATCCTGTTTAAAGAATATAAATGCTATATTTAATGAGATTAGCTATAAATATTACAATTATTTGTGCAAAACAATATTGAGATCAGATTTTTTTTATAACATATGTTGAAAATGTCCACCATTTTCATCACTGCAACTCTTTACCCTCTTTTTCATATTCCGTGCAACTTTTGAAGAGTGTATCTCTTCCAGTTTCTTGATCCTTGAGTTTTTTTTTGTTTTCATTTCTTCAATGGTGTATGGATTATTTTTGAATACACAACCTTTAAATATTCCCAGAGAAAAATGTTTTCAGGAGAAAGATCAGGCCAATATCGAAAGGCCATAAGCCTTTCGATATTACTCTTTCACCAAAGAAATTTCCCAAAAGGTCCATTGTTGCTCTTGTCGTGTGAAATGAGGTCCCATGTTGTTGAAACCCGAATCTCTCAATTCTAAATTTGCAATTAATTGCGTTATAATTTCTTGGTAGAGGTCTGCCTGCAATAAGTGTTTTTAAAGGATATGGGGCAATTGTTCTTTGCCATTTTTCTTTTTTTTTTCTGTTTACCTTCCGGTAATTAACTTTCAGATAATACTTCAGAGGATGAATGAGGATGATATGTATGAGTGTAAATGAAGTGTAGTCTTGTACAGTCTCAATTCGACGATTCCTGAGACGTGTGGTTAATTGAAACCCAACTACCAAAGAACACCGTTATCCACGATCTAGTATTCAAATCAGTGTAAAAATAACTGACTTTACTAGGACTTGAACGCTTGAACTCTCGACTTCCAAATCAGCTTACTTGGGAAGACGCATTCACCACTAGACCAATCCGGTGGGTTAATTGTTCTTCGCCTGGAAATTGCACACCACACGCAAATATTCTGTGGGTGTAGATTGGATGATGTGAGAATTGTTGAAGCTCCAGTAGCGATCATTCCGACTACTAACGTAACCACTGAAATGAAACCAAGCCTCATCTGCAAAATATACATTATCCAACACTTCAGTGCCCTTTCGAACAAATTGATTAAACCATTGACAGCCTGGCAGCGTAATTAACTGGGTTTAATTTATGTGATACATGATTTTGGTATGGCTTTAAGTTACGTAGCCGAATAACTTTAATGCCACTATATAGAGATATTCCTTTTTGTTGCGCAAGTTTTCGTAATGATTTGTTTGGTGAGTTTAAAAAGCTTACCTTAACGTCTTCCAGTGTTTCGTCATTAAGTACTGAACGTTTCCGGCTATGTCTCTGATTGCAGACACAAACAGACCCTCTATATTTCATTATCAAACGATGAGTTAAAGATTTATTTGGCACATAATTGCTTGGAAATTGCAATTGAAAAGCTTCTTGGCACAAAACAAAAGATTTATTTGTTAAATAATTTTCCGCAATAAAAATCATTTCTTCCGTGTTCAAAACCGTTTCTTCTTAATAAAAAACAGATAACAAACAATAACTAACTGTTCACAAAAATAAGTAGAAAATTATATCAGCTGATTATAAAACATTAACAATAGTTAGTACTGCCAACCTCCTCATCCGAAATTATTGTAATCATTTTTCTAAAAAGTATGATGCATAGATTGGGTTTTAAAATAAACTCCCAGATATATATATATATATATATATATATATATATATATATATATATATATATATATTATAATTATTTTATAAATATGAATGTATGTAAAAATATGTATATCTGTATTTAGTATATTTTTTTTAGGCAGGCGATAATAATTCAATTGATTGTTACCTATTCTTTAAAATTAGTCATACTTTGACATTAGAAAAAGTAAAAAAAATGTCCAGTTATTTAATTTTGCTTTGCAATTTTGCAATTTTGTTTTGTTTATCTGCAGTTTAAATATAATTATTTTTTTTTTTTAATTTTAGTCAAAATATTTTTTTTCCCTCTCTCTCCCTTCCTCTCTCTCTCTCTCTCTCTCTCTCTCTATATATATATATATATATATATATATATATATATATATATATATATAAAAAGGTTAAATAAATTCAATAACCTGTGTACGATATTAATAGCGAACAGGTCATACGATACCCTCGTTTGCATTTCTTTTTATCAGAATACTCTCATTAAACCGACTCATTCTTATGAGTTACAAAAATCTTATTTCATTTCCGCTCTTTCAATCTGTATAATTATTTACATTTCAGTTGAACTGAAATTTTATATCTTCTAGAATTCTTAATTAGAAAATATAATCTTATAGGTTTACCTCAGTATGAGATTACTTCAAACTGCTAAAAAAGAACTTTCCATATAAATGTAATTCTTTATTAGGGAGCTATATTAGTGATCAGTTTAATTCATCTATTACAGTGCGAAACGAAATTAACGAAAAAAATAGACTTATCTTAATTTTTTGTGGAATTTACACAAAAAATTTACAACTTTGAGTTGAATAAGTAAAAATGTCATTGCTTTATGACATAAATTGTATTAATAGCACACTGAATTCAGCAGTCTTTCATTGTTTTTTAACATAGTACAAAAATAGTTTTTTTATTTTTTTAAATAAAAATTCATTTCATTGAATTGTTGAGTCATACATCATAGATTTATTTTTCTTTATTGATGATTTATTTAATTTTATGAACTAATCTTGATTAATTGGAATGATAAATAATCTATTATTAATAGCAATGTTGTCATGCAACGTATCACTTTTATTTCTTATTTTAATTAATGGTGGAGTGATTTTATTTTTTGTAATAAGTAAAATAATATTGCTTAACCCTTTTTAACATTGGTTGAATAATTCATTTAAGGCACATTAATTGCTTACATCACTTGAAGTTCGTAATTGATTATTATTAAAAAAAAAAACTTAGATTGTATTTTTTTCTGTTCTATTTAAAGAGGAGGTGTTCTCAATCCAACACGTATTTTTTTTGCGTTACGTTTTTTAAAAAAATATATTAGACGTATATTTTTGTATCTATGTATAAGCACGTTACCTCAGGTTTTTTACTTTGTTTCAGTATTAAAAGACAGCCGGCAATGAATTGTATAACTTTCCCGGTTCTGACGGTCAAGTTATCTAATTCTTTTTTGAAAAAAAATCTTGGTTTAGTCAGAATCCAATCATTTTAAGCTCTATTTTATTTTTTTATGATAAAATAATCCATTTTTATTGAAAAACAATAACCATAATTATGTATTCTTTTAACAACGTACGAATGAATAACAAAATATGAACCAAAAACGTTCAGTTAGCTAGTTTCAGTTATTTCTTCTTCGACATACTAAAAAATTACTTGTTTATATTTAAATCTTTTAATTTTTAATGTCAAGATACTCAAGTAAAATAATTACCAACATTTTTAATATTAGTATATATAAACATCGCAATTTCGAAAAATATGTTTTCGACTTTTTAAAAATGTTAGGGCTAATACATTAGGGAGGTTTTTTTAATTAAAATATTTACTAAAATACATTTTTATAAATAGATTAAAATCGACATTTAAAAATAATTGGGAGTCGCTATCAGAATAATATTAAAAATTTTAAATTGCAAAAAAAAAATCATTTTTGGGACTCCCATTCTTAAGGGAAGAACTCGGGTATCATGGAGTTCGCTAGAGCTTCATCGGTAAAAGGCGACAAAGTCAACGAACTACGTTTACAGTTCTAAACGTGATCTAACCTAACAGTGAAATGAAAATGGGGGAAAAAATAAGCGTGAAAAGATTATATTTCAGTTCAATTAATTACTAATGAAGAGAATACTTTCAAAAAATACCTCGAATTTTGTTAGACAACTTTTTTTTTCCATTTGATGAACCGCGGGACTGGAATATGTCATTTTATTAATTTTTTAATGTACCTTTACGAATCATGCCGCTAGATAGCAGTACTTAATAGTACTAGGTAGCGTACAAAACCTTGATAATGTACTTGAAATAATAAAAATTAAAAGAAAATATTATAAAATACTACAGTTTGTTCTAATAGTAAATGCTGATTTAAGAAAGGTACTGAAATGATAGTTAGTACTGAAGGTGAATTAAAATAATTTGCCCGATTTCATAAATATGTAATACGTATCACATTTACAGAAATAATACAATCTATTCATTGTTTAATAAATGAAATCGGGCCGGTAGGATTTTGTAACAATTTTTTATTTATTTTTTTGCTTATTGTATTTGAACGCTTAAACATTGTTTATTATCTATGCTGTATATCTTGTCTATTACATATATTTAACATGTTATTTTTTTTTATTTTAAACAAGATTCTAAATTAATAACAGAGTTTAATCATAGAAATGTAGTCTCACCTTTTTGATATAAATATCGTTTTGTTACTGTTGTTAAAAACAGTTTTGTTTATATTACGGAAATTTTTGTTTTTTGAGCGGAAAAAATGATATCTGCGAGACTCGTACCATACGGTTTACTGTTTCATTGTAATTTTCTTTGGATATTAATTTTTAAGAAAATAGTCCCTAAGTGATGGTAATGGTTTTAATAAAAGTTACTTGTTTGTTATCGCACCTCCCTTTTTTTCTCACTTTTTTGATGCATTTTCTTCACATTTCATGAGAAAATGAATAAGTTTATTTAAGGTGAAAAAGTACATTTTTTAATGAAAAAAAATCATTGTTTTTTGACAAAAAAGTTGCCTCAAAAAAAGTGAAAAAGTAGCGTTGCGATAGCAGTAAGGTTATTTTATTAATAAGTTGTATAAATGCATATTTAACTAGAGGTTAGTGAGCGAAGCGAGCGCAGGTTATGTTTATGTTATGTTGATAAACGTGTAAGATTCGTCGGTACACGGACTCAACGTAATCTAAACAAAACTTCCTCTCGCTTCGCTCGGTAATAAGCATATTTTTTGTTTCATTCATTGTAATAATATGTTTAATATGTGATTTTTTGACAAAGAGGTTGTATCAAAAAAAGTGAAAAACGTAGGGATGCGATTTCAAACTAGTATCAAAAAAGATTTTTAAAAAAGACCAACTAGATTTTTTTTTGTTGACAATCTGTATACTTTTCCGTTATTGCTATAGCAGCATACATCGCTAAAGCCGGAAAATTAAAACTAAGAAGTTAAATAAAAACTTATTTTTATTTTGAGAAAGATTAACGCGTACATTTTTAAATAACACTCCAAAATTGGTTGAACAGAGTCTACTGAAACTAGAGCTGGTGTTATTTTATTATATTATATAGGTAATTTTTTTATATAGTTATATTTTTTTTTATCTTTTACTAAACAAGATACTGCGCTGCGTTTATGATGGATTGTTTTATTTCAACGTAGTACGTAGTTACGTAGTAATTCACAGTTTAGAATCCTTTTGTCTAAGATGTTTTAAAAAAAAAAGATTACACAGTTACATAAGCAATTTTAGAAGTACATTTTGTTGACAAGTCATTTCTTAGTATTGAATTGTTACAATCTAACGGATTAGTACCTCAAGTCATCATGCTGATATTCAAATTATTCTCAAGCTAAATTAAAAAAATAATTGTTGAAAATCTTCAAATAAAAAAAAAAACTTTGCTTCTCGCATTGTAATGAGCCTTAACTTAAGATAACGTTGTTCCTCTATTTCTTTTCTTATTTTTGTCAAAACTTCCCGTATGTTCGTTCACCTTTTAGATTTCTTGCGAACGGTTGTTTTCGTACAAGCGGAATTTTTGTGGCTGTTTTAAAATAAGGAAAAAAATAGATTATCATTTATAAAAGAATAATAAAACAAAAACTTTTCCAAAAAAGTTTACATATATCTGAATAGTTTAAATATAATTTATTACTAAATTTGTGTATTAGATTTCGAATTTTTGAAGTGGATGCGAAATTAAAGGTTGATAAATTAAACTATACGAATGTTTTTAATCTGACGCTTTTCGAGATAGAATTTAAAAAAAATTTTTTTTTTCTTTGGGCACGTGTTGGAAGTCGGTTTTGTGCATATTTTAAGTTAATGTTTAAAAAAATATTTTTTATTATTTCTATTTTGATTTTTAATTGTCTGAAAACATGTTTAGTTTATTAGCCTTCTTTATTTATTTATTATTATATTGTTCTTTGTTTTGTAATTATTATATGTAATACTTATTATACGCTAGACACGTCCATTGTAATTATAAGTTGTTAGCGAAACATGTTTTTACAGTAAAGTAACGTGAAACTTAATAATTCTATTACGACTAAGTAAAACACGTATTTCAGCTTAAGGTATTATGAAATGTAATTTCCTTTTTTTATGCAGAGGTAAATTTTAAATTTATTTATTCTCATCTTTCTTGCTTTTAGCTATTTATTTTTATTAGAATTTCTACTTTATATTATATATATATATATATATATATATATATATATATATATATACAAGTTACGTGAAATTTACTTCTGATTATTCCAAATAATTGCTAATATTTTTTTATAAATTTTTGTAATAAATATGTACAATATTTAGTGTTATAGTGTAGTTATTGCTAAAAAAAAAAAAAACTGCCTCTGTTAGGAATGTACATTCTCCTGCATTAACAGTATAATAATAATATAATGTTCAAACCAAAAACATTGTTTTTCTTCGATTAGCATTATCATTAATATTGGCGAGAACGCATACTTTCCTCTATAATAGAAATAATATTGCTTCATAAAAAATCTTTTTTTAAATTACGTGATTTTCCCAGAGTTTTTATGGTATGTTTCATCAGAAAGTTGTATTGAACCCTGTTTGAAATAAGACAAAACATTTCTCTTGTACATTTTATCGAGGGGCGTAGCTAGGCCCCCCTGGCAATATGACAACTTGACAAAGATGCGGTGATGTTACCTCTATAATATTTAAAATAGACGTTTTCGACACCTTCCGATCCTCAAATTCATTTTATTAAATAGATAAGAATGATTTTTGGATGTATGAATTGTGTTAAGAATCCTGAAGAAAAATGTAATCTTAGGCGCAAAACAATTTTTCGATTAGCATTATTTTTTTTTTATTGGAGCGCATCAAAGTCCTACAGTAACTACTCTAAAAATATTCAGACTTCAGAAATGGTCCGACCGAGATCAGCTGATCCTGATCGGTCAGGAAAGACTCAACCAATTTTCATCAAATTTTAACATGCATCTCTAAATTTCAATGAAACTAATGTAGTAGTTTGGAGATTTTTGAACCTCAAAATTTTATACATATATATAAAACGCATCCCGTCTAATATTTTTCATGATTTATTTAATATCTATTTTGAACACATTTTTCACGCATACAACAATACTTTTTCAAGACAGAAATTTGTGTCCGAATTTATTTTCAAAATAACGATAAATTTTTTTTTTTATAAAAAGATTATCTAGGAGAAAGTATGACTTATGGTCCGCAGTACTTTCTGGATTAAACATCTATTCGATAATTTCCCTACTACATAAAATTCCTTTTTCATTTCAATATGAGAATTTATAATTTTATTTTATAAAGAATTCATAATTTTTATTAATTGTTCATGAAACTCTATGGACAATTCCATCTTCATCTGTATGCAAAAAATGAAATCAAAACACATCCCGTCAAGTATTTTTCATGATTTATTTAACTATCATACTGAATACTGTTCACACTTTTTCACAACAGAAGATGCCTCCAAATTTATTTCAATAATTAATGATTGTCCCGTGTGTTTTCGATTGAAAATAAATCGAGTAACTACGTATGTTGGTTACTTGGTCAATTCCATTTTTTCTATAGGGTTCCCATTTTAATACGAGACATATTGTTTTTATCCTGTTTTTATCCTACAACGAATTCTACAGCATGAATTCAGTAAGATACGAAACCCTATTAAGAATGCTGTTTAAAAATAAGTAGTGATACATTTTTTTCACCACATTTCTTTCGTTGACATCTAGTATATAATTGGTTTGCAAAAAACATTAGCTCAATTTAGGGCATAGATTTGTATGTAGAAAAATGTCTTATAGTGAAATAAAAGAAATTTAATTTAATAGGAAAGAGATCGAATGAAAGTTTAAGCTTGATAGAATGTGTTTTGATTTCATTTTTTGCATAGAGTTGAAGATGGAATTGCCCATAGATTTCCATGTAGGTAGTCATACTTGCTCCTAAACATCTTTTTTGTAAAGAAAATAATGATCACTAATTTTGAAAATAGTTAAACATTACACAAGTATTTATTTGATTCCTTGAAAAAGTTTACTAAAACATTCTAGTGAGTAAATCATAAACAAGGTTTGCTGATTGGTGTTGAGACATCTGACAACAACTTTTAACAATTTTTATAATTCTAAGGAATTTATTTGATTTATATTTCCAGTATTTTATATAGGGATTTGAATACTAGACAGTGGATACCAGTGTAGTTTAGTGGCTGGTTAATTACATATCTCAGGAATGTCAACCTTTTTCTTTTTCCTGTTTAGCCTCCGGTAGTTACCTTTCAAATAATACATCAGAGGATGAATGAGGATGATATGTATGAGTGTAAATGAAATGTAGTCTTGTACAGTCTCAATTCGACCATTCCTGAGATGTGTGGTCAACTGAAACCCAACCACTAAAGAACACCGGTATCCACGATCTAGTATTCAAATCCGTGTAAAAATAACTGACTTTACTAGGACTTGAACGCTGGATCTCTCGACTACCAAATCAGCTGATTTCGGAAGACGCGTTCACCACTAGACCAACCCGGTGGTCAGGAATGTCGGCCTGCGTGTATAAAACTACACCTACAATTCATTTACATATCTTACGTATCAAACTCATTTCATTGAACTATAGAATTGCTTGTTCTGAAGTTAAACAGATTGCAACTTTTACATTAGAAAAAGAAAAAAATCTCCAAAAGTATAAAATTGGCCTCTTTCCTTCCCACCATGTTCGTTATATTCTTAATGAATCCAACGTAATTTCCTACCTGTACAGTTTGCACAGCGGAAATGTCACTATTTCATTACATGCATAAAAAATAGAAAAGTTATTAAGAATCAGCATATCTGTTTAAAACAATATGAATCAAAATTTTTTAACTGCAAAATTTGAAACAGTCTAATTATGAATTTCGCAGATTATTATCAACCTTCAAATTACGTAGACCTCTAAAATTTTTCTTACCTTTTAGACTTTGTTAATACTTCTCAAATAAAATATCTGAAGAATTTTTCAAGGCAGTCAGCAAACATAAAACTGAACAACCTTAATCTCCAAACTCAAACCAAATTCAAATGCTAAATTGGGTAGTTCGTTCAGTTGTTGATAAATGAGTCATTTCTTTTTTATACATTATTATCAGACATTACAGGTTACCAATTTAGTCTAAAATTATGTCATACGTACATAAATGTATATAATTGTTACTAGCCATTAATTCTCTGGTGCATAATTTTCATTAAAATGTCTTCTGAAGGGCACGTTTTATCTTGAAACTCGTAATAACATAACCTGAATTAATTAATGAAACGTTACGTGTGCGTTGACCGCAAACTGCACACGATTATGTACCCTCCAATTAACTTGATGTCGGTTAACGATACTGAACTCGGTGTCACGCTACTGCATATTGTACAATCCTTGTGGGTGGATGTAGTTTTGCTTTACATTAAAGTGTGATATTGAATTCAAT
Source organism: Lycorma delicatula (assembly GCF_047948215.1). Classification (NCBI taxonomy): domain Eukaryota; kingdom Metazoa; phylum Arthropoda; class Insecta; order Hemiptera; family Fulgoridae; genus Lycorma; species Lycorma delicatula. The sequence goes on along the minus strand of NC_134457.1, from coordinate 74,176,479 downwards.
AACGTACATGTATCTAGAAATACGATATTTAAGAGAATTCATTAATTATTATTTACAAATTAAATTGTTTCGTATTTAATAATTTTTACTGACTTTTTGAAGAAAAGTACGCTATCACTTTCGATCGCGAATGGAGGATGAAGATGAATTTTCATTACGTTTTGAGGCATGAGGATTAGGAAAATAAAATACCATTCACTTAAGTTGGGATTTCCTTATACATATATATATTTTTTCTTTTCTTTTAGTCTATTTTATTTAACTTAATTTTTTAATTTCAATTTTTTATTTTTATGTATCATATTACAAAAATCATATATTTTTATTTAGTTATATTTTTAATTAGTTATTTTATTAACCACCCTGTCATAATGATATAAATTCGCGGCTAGCGCTCAAGGATAAATATGTTGAATAAAATTGTGTATGTAATTTTCAGTTGACAATAAATATATATATACATATATAGAGGCTTTGTATAAAATTTGTGGCTTGAAAATCTCCAAAACTACCTGATAAATTTCATTGAAATATAAATATGCTGTAGTAATGTATCTGAGGTTGTCCTGGAAAAAATTTGATGAAGATTGGCTTAGTCATTCCTGAGTTATATTTAATTTAAGATCAACAACAGACAACATAATCGCAATTTCAGGTATTACTTCTATCACATGGTGGGATTGGGGCACGAAAATGAATTGAATGCTCGAAAGGTGTTTTATGTTCCTTTGAATATGTTTGCCATTTTGATCTAATATACTCTGACTTAAGTCGATAGATCTTGATAAGTCGCTTATAAAGGGCATACCTAAGTGCATAACAAAATGGAAGATTGTGAAATCATTTTTTTTCTATCTTGTATACCGTTAGGAGGAGTTTCTCGTAGAAGGATCTTGTGTAGAGATATTGCAGAATTTTTTTTTGATTCCAGTTATTGAATCAAATTATTTACTGAAATTCATTTCACCACATAAGCTCGGAAATTATTTATTTCACCACGTAAGCTCTCAGGATTATGAAATGGATATAACGTTTGAAAAATTCCATGTCTGATCAGGATTCGAACCTGGGATATTTCTGATAAAGGGATAAGATGTTACCGCTACTTTATGGAGGTCGGCATGAAGTAAAGGTTAAGAGGTGATACTATCATTTAAGGTTACATGATCCGGATTTAGAAAAGCTTTAGTATCATCTGCGTAAATAACGCGCTATTTCCTGCAAAACTTAAGCAGATAAATTGGAAATATTTTAAAGAAAGGGGGCAAAGATCAGAAACTTGAGGAACTCCCGCTGAGTGAACATTTTTTTTAAAACTTCAAGAAATGGAAAAGATTAGTCATTTCTTTGAAATTTAAAACTTTCTTTCTGTTACACTCTTTTTAAAACTTGCTGAATAATAAACTTAAGAACTTACTGATTTGTTAACTTATTCGAAAAAAATAGTGGTCAGTAATATGGGTAGTTTAGGTATAGGTTTTTGAAAATTTATTACTATGATTATTTGTATTAAACAAAAAGAATAAATAAGTGTATCTATTTATTTATAGACGCTGTTTTTTCCTGTTTTGATAATTTAAAGGAAAATATTATCAGTAATTGATAATAATTAGTAATTTATTTAACAGTTTAAGTATTCTATCCGCCTATCTTAACAAAACAAATAAGTGGCATATTTACGTAACATAATAATATATTATTATTATTTCATATCACAATAAGCAAATAACTAATTATTAGTTTTTATGCGGTTATTGAAATTAATAAACAATTATATTGGTTTTCGAGAATTATAAAGGTTTTTTCCGTTGGTTAGCATATTATAATTAACTTTTAGATCAACTTGTCTATTATCTTAGTTATCTCATCTATTGGTTAAAATATGAGTGTAATATGGCAATGGTTTAACGTTAACTTATAAAAACATTCGTTTTCAAAAAGTTTTATTCGCCCTTCTTTATATATATATATATATATAATGGTATGATTCATCTGGATTTAGCTTCTTTTTTAATTAGTGTTATAAAAATTAATACTTTCATTATCGAATGTTTGAATATTAAATGGAAACTAGACTGCTAGTAATGTAGAAAACAATTCACGAAGAGAATGGAAATTTGAGAACCATGGTTCTCAAATTATTGATATTAAAACTACATTATATGCCATTGATCGTGATTCGTATAGCCCAGTTTTTGTAATTGTGGTTATAAAAACAAACGTGTTTTAGTGTCTCATATCTAACAGCAGTTCAAATGGAGACAGGTGTTTTTTTTTTTATAAGTAGGCGTTTATCAAAGTTTCATTGTAAAAGTCCTATTGGTACATGGCAGGAACTGTAGCAAAATAAAGATGCTGGTAAAATCCATCCGACCAATAACTTTCAGTAAAAAAGCCGGCCTCAGTGGCGCGAGTGGTAGCGTCTCGACCTTTCATCTGGAGATCCCGGGTTCGAATCCCAGTCAGGCATGGCATTACACACGCTAAAAATAATTCATCTTATCCTCTAAAGAAATACCTAACTGTAGACTGGGAGGTAAAAAAAATAGGTACGGTGAAAAGGCAGTTCAGTATTTTGTACAAATACTGAACATAATCATTATTATTTTAGTTATATAGAAACTAATTGATAAATAAATGATTTTCTGAAAAACATTATCGTCTCAGTCAACGGCCTTATCTACTCTTCTTCCTGTGCCAAATTTTAATATTGTGTTTCTTAGAAAAGATAAGCATACCCAGTTTTATCCGATTGAAACTTCATAATTAGTATTATTGTATAAGCACCGGATAGGAAACAGAGCCCCTCAGTCGGTTCATAGACCCTCCTACCGGGACAAATCGAGGTTGAATTGGTTGCTTCAGCATTATTACCATGTACGTAGAAGGGTTAGATCTATCCTCAAGGAACCGAATGGTTTAAGGTTAAGGATAAAAGAGGGTTAGCCGAAAAGCATAATCTTTGTAGGAAATGCACTTTTAGAGAAATAAGTTTTCCAGAGGAAAGCTCAAACCTCAACAATCCGAAACTTGTGTGCAGGCGCATTATATTGATGAAAGAGAAAAGTCCAAGTTTTTGTTCAAATGTGGACTTGTAACCTGAATAGGACCTTTCAGTTAGTTCAGTAATGAAACCTAAGACTCCTCTGTGATGGTCCTATCTTTTTCGTCGGTAGCGGTCGTGGCGATTTTTGGAGGTCTCGAGCGTTCATTATCTTGATTGGATGCACGACCACATCTAAAATCGACACACCACAAGCAGTCAAGAAAACCGTAACCATGATTTTTTCTGCAGATGGATACGTTTTCGCTTTCTTTACCGCACTCTCATCTGCTCCCACCCGATGTTTGGACTGCTGCTTTGTCTCTGGCTTGTAATGGTAAATCGATTTTTTTTATCTACTGCTATGAAACGTTGAAGAAACTCGGCGGAATCTCGTTTTAATAAGTGTAAAACACAGTGGAATGGGACACCCATCGAGGGAAAGTTTTTTTTATTGTAAAAAAATGCTGTAAAATATAGCGGGCATGGTCTAACGATATTTTTGAAATGTCAACAAGCTCGTGTACCTTCCGTCGGCGGTCATTTAATACGGAATTATAAACTTTTGTGACGATTTCGTCGGTCGTAGCGGTTTTTGGGCATCTCGAGCGTTCATAATTTTGAATGGATGCACGACCACATTTAAGATCAGCAGCCCGCTTTTTTACTATCGAAAGGATCCTTTAAAGTGGATTCTAACTCCTTTTATTTGTCCATAAGGGAGATTAAACCTTTTAAAAGTTTTTAAGTACTTTATAACAGCTTGAATCTCAGCCAAGAACCTTCCGAACGACCCTGGTATATTATACAAAATGTATATATTGAAAATTAAATGATAATTTTCTTTATTTAAATAAAAATTGAATAAAATTATTCTATGAAATACAAAGTTTAAGATTATTGACCTTAACATTGCCTTCTCTTATCAATATAACATATGATAAGCAATTCCAGCTGTTCAGTGTTCAACATTTATCGGCTAACTCTGTATTTTACATTTGTCATTTTATTTGAAATGTTTCTTTTTCGTTTGTAAACATTTTTAGGGTTGGCTTTTAGGCGTTTTACGTTTTTACCAAAGTTTTACGGATCTTAACGAATCTATTCACGTGCAATACAGGTGGAACTGCCGATATCCTTCATTATCCGGTTAGCCTATTTTAGCCCCGATATGTTTCAAGCGTTCTGTCGTTCCATGTTCAAGAATGGATTTAATTAAATTTTCATTTAATTAGGTATAATTAAATACTTATAAGGTACTCAACCCATTTTACCTTTCTTCTTGTCCTATCTTACATTTACCTCTTGATATAACCGTTCTTATTATCCTGGATTTTCAGAACTTTCATCACGTGTAACCAGCTCATTTTCATAACTCTGTGATGGGAAAAAATTTTAATCTCCAGTTTCTCTCTTTTCTGACACGGAGCGAGTATCCAGTTCACATTTTTACATAATAACATACTTAGGTTTGATTAATTTGTTTCCTGAGATGTTTGTTAGTTCTATTATCTATGAATAGGTTTAGCCAGTTAAATACAGTCTTTTGCTGATCGGTGAAGTTTACTGTTCATTTTATTATGATTTTTATATAAACATTTGTTAATTTTGTTATCTACATAGGAAGAAATACTTCACGCTCTCTAGTTTTCTGCGTTAAGTGCTTGGCCATCATGTTTGCTTTCTTCTACGATCTTAGTTTTCATTTTATTTTTTTAATTAGGTATTAATTAATTAAATGATTCTATTCGGTGTAAGTTAATTTCCTTTTGGTTTCGATCTTTATTAATTTAATTTTAGGTTTGTTATCAAAAAGTCTTTATTGTTTTTATGATTTAAATATAAATTCTGAAATATTCTCCCAAAAATACGTGGCTTTTTTTTTTACTCACTCTAGTCATAAATATGGTCGATTACTTCTATAAATCTGTTCTGTGGAATATTAAAAATATTTTACACTAAATAAAATATCTTTCAAATACAGTAATTGCGATCTATTTAAAGCTATCTTTAGCAGATGATTCGTGATGTTAGTGTTGGGTGGCATTGTTAGTTCGACTTCTGAGTTTCTATTTCTGCATTTTATGTGTAACTCATTTCATTTATTGCCTATTGCAACAAACGTTTAATGTTCATTCTTGTTTATTTACCAGTGAATTGTAAAATCCTTGGAGAGAAGAATACGTGATCCTTTTTGCATAGTAATTAACAATTTTTTTTTTTAATGTTCCATTGTGATTTGTATTTTTAACTATGTACGAATAAATGTGTTTTTCCTACAACAATTACCTTTACTTCTTAGTTATTAAACTATTGGAAAAATAAATAAAATTGCAGTAATAATACAAATGAAAGTTTTCGGATGCGAATGCAGTTCTGGTAAATTTGATATTCTTACCTAGTAGCTAGTTTCCCTGTTCATCAAAATACTGATGGATCTTTCAAATATTCAGAAAAATGAATACTATTTAATCTCTACTGAATTCTGTGATGTGTGGAGTTATTAGAAGATTTGTAATTATTTTTAGTACTTTTAAATTTTTATAATTTTCGCTTAAAAATTAAAAAAAGACTTACGTTGATTTCTATTTAACGTAATAATATACTTTCCCTTGGGAAAATGCTTGTATTAGAAGGTATTTTTTTATTTAATTTTAAAAATAAAATTTAACTAAAACTCTAAAAAATTAATTTTTGTTTGATTAGAGTATTTTTTTGAAAGTTTTACTCGATTGCACTTAGAAAGAAAGTAAAATTATTTGTTTACTGTCCGGTGAAGACTTAAACCTTTTTAAACCGTTTTTTCTTTCAAAATATCCTCTCGTAACAATTATGTATTTTTTTGTGCAAAAAATGCTTTCGCTTTATCATTACCCGGAACAAAACTATAAAAAAAATACCCCTTCTCAGATAACAAAAATATTAATAAAATAAGATTAAAGCTAAGATAATTAATAATATGATTAAAACTAAAACAATAAAAGAAACGTAACCATTAAAACCTAAAACCCCAATAAGCGAGATAAATCCACAATGAAGTATTACATCAATATTCTAATTTTAAACAGTAAAGATTACCATCTAACATGTGCCAAATGGTACAAATAAGCTGAAAACTACTACTGAATACTCAAATATTTGAATATAAACCGACGGTCCTGAGAAATTACTTTTACCCTTAGAAGGTTTGACTTTAGTTTAATTGATATCAGGCACTTAGGACTTAGGTAAACCCCATGGACTAGCAATTATTGAAATTATACCTTTAAGAAAAATTTTGTAATTCTTACACCAAATAATTTAATTCCTGAAATTTTTCGATTTCGTAAAATCTTAACTTGCCGTTAAAATTCAAAAGTATTCTGTTAAATGTGTATAAAATGGTATTACTCAATCACATAACACGAATAAATGACAGAAATGTTTTCATGAATTTACTAACGCTTTATTTTCATTCCTTTAAGTTATTTTTTCTTTTTTAAAGCAGATTTCATAAAAAAAATCGTTTTCAGTGTTTATTTGAATTGTTTGTAGTCGTATTTAGTGAGATATTTTGTTCGCACTCGTAATTGCTTCAGAAACATAATACCATTGAACTATACATTATTATTAATGATTAAAACAAACTAATTTCCGCTGTTTTAGAATTTGAAACTATAACAACACATGGCATTCGTTTATTTCGTACAATTTATCGAGTTACTTATCGTGTATTCCAAATTTTAGTTGAATATCTCTAATCGCTCTTTAGATATGAATTTCTGTTAAAAAACAAACGAAAAAAGAAACGGTTTTAGATATATGTTTATGAAAACATTTTTTTTATCTTAATGACCTAAATTACTACCCGAAGTCGTAGCGTTTATTCGTGCTATACTGTGTTTAATATTTCTTTACTGTTCTGTTTTTTATGTAATGCTAAGAATATTATTATAAACTAATTTAATAAAATATAAGGTTACTAAAAACGTATCATTCTGATGTTAATTAGAATTAACATCACTGTATTAAATTGATAATTACTTGTTAAAGGCTAGTAAAAACATTCGTCTAAAAATTTCATAATAAAAGCACTCATTTTTTCTTTAGATACTTTTTCATAAATTGATGCGACAATTGACAGCGGAGAAAGTGTTTAATAAACTGAAACTGTCTGACGTTCAAGTTGGCATCCCTGACAGAAACTATCAGCCGATGGAAAAGAATTTCCATTATTATAACATTTTTTGTTTATTTAAAATTGTTGGTTTCGTTTGAAATGTGTGCTAGAAGAACAGGGTGCTACGGTAAGATTTTGATTTTCTGAAGGTGTGAAACCGGCCGAAATTCACTCACAGATGTTAAAAAAGTGTATTGACCGTGCAAATTTTAAAGATTTTACATCAGACAGAACGAGTGTTACCAATTTTTACTGTAGCGCAAGACCATTCTTTGCAAAATCTCATTAATGATCGTATTTGCGAGAACAGACGCATGAAAATTTGGGAAGTTGTTGAAATTTGTAGAATGAGTATCGGTACTTAAATTACCCATTCTAATCTGAATTCCGCAAAACGTGTTCAAAGTGAATTCAAGAAAGTTACTACGAGATAAGATAAGATGTATAAGATATCCAATACACATTTGTAGGGAACTTTACAAAGGGTTTTTGGGAAAGATAATGCTTTTTTACTTCGCGTAATAACTTTGATTCATAATTTCGAGCCGGCTTTTAAACGTCACATTATGTAATGGAAGCATCATAGGTCGCTTGCCAAAAAAATTCTAAACTTACTTATCAGCTAATAAAATGTTGCTAACGATGTTTTAGAAATATAAAGGCCCAATTTATTGCGATTATGAAAACTTATTTTCTGCGATTGGAAGAAAAATGTACAATCAACTTTGAGTATTATTGTAAAATAAAGTGAAACCTGCAATAAGAAGTTCATGTCGTTGTTCTCTCTCAAAAGGCGTAATTCTTCTGCACGATAACTTTTGCCCTCATGCCGCTCAAAATTTACGGAAAGATACTAAAAAGTTGGGTCGGGAGGTGTTGTCTCATCCATCTTACCGTTTCGAACCATCAGAATTTTTTTGTCTAATCCTCTCAAAGAACTTTTACGTGATACTAAGTTCGATAACAATGGGCTGACTGATTAATAATGAAGTACAAAATAGCTTAGAGACTGAGGTGTTATTTATTACTGTTTAACTAGTTACAACTTTGTCTATAGCTAACTGGAATAAAAGTTAGTTGATCCAGAAAACCATTGCTTTTTCAACCGTAAAATGTTTTTTGACCTGAACTTTGGTTTCCCATAATATTCAGTTTATGTATGAGACATGTCAACCTGGCTAATTTTCTTAATGTATTACTGAATGTGTAAAGTTCTCCAGCTTTTTCCTCTTAACAATCTTAACTAAGTCAGTATCCACCCAGCCTTTCAAAAATCCTCATCGCGATTAAGTGAAGTCCTCATCGTGTGTAAAAGTCACAGGCAGTAAGTCCTCATCGCGAATCTACTTTCCTATTAAAGTTAAGCGATCGTGTTAGATCCACATCTCAAAATTCCCTCAATAGGTCTTATGCCAGTGTGTTAGTTATCATACTGATTTAACTTAACAAAATCACTAACTCTTAAAAAAAAAAGTGCGATGGTTTAGATCATTAAGCTAAACCTTTCTAATATGTATAGCACAGCTTTAACATGGTTCATTGTTAATATATTTTAAGTTCGTTATAATAATTATAGATTTCAAAATCGTATATTTAGAGTTCTTATAGTCTCAGTATATTTAGTTTTGGAAGTACATTGATAGGTCTGAAATTATTCTACTTTTGACGTAATATATGTAATGATGTTATTAATTATTAAATTAAGTAACCACCATGTTCTTTTTGAGAAATAGTTTAATGAACAAATATAGGATATTATTTTGATATAAATGGTTTTAAAAACTCACATCTGTGGTTGATATGCGTATGGTATATACGCTTACTCACACTTACTCTATCGCTCCCTCTCTCTTTTTCTCTATCTCTGCATATATTTGTTTGAATACGTGTGTGCGCGCGCTCGCATATGTGTATTTTGTTATGTTAGCTTGGGTGTGATCCATTCCAGATGGTGTACAGATTACATATCATTGGTTTTCGTTGCTTTCACCCTTGTAAAGTTGTCGTTGAAAGATAAAGTTACACAGCAGTTGCTTATATTGTATTTATACAAGGTTTTGTCATTATCCAATTTTCACAGTTTACGCATTCGTTGTGTATGTGTTGTATGTATTGTTTTACAAATTCTATTTTATATTATACAATGTGTGTGTGTGTGTGTGTGTGTGTGTGCGTGCGCGCGCGCGCGTGTGTGTGTGTGTGTGTGTGTGTTCACTAACACACACATACAAAAAAGTAAATTTAATGATTATTATTATTAAAAATATGCATTATTATTTTTAAATCTGTTATTATTAACTAATGTAGGTATGAATTTTTTTTTACTGATTATTTTACAAGTTTTTTTAATGATAAAACACAAGTCGTTTTATAATTATCTAATAATAATATACAGAGTGATTTAGGAGGAAAGGGAAATAATTTGGGAATTGATTTGAAGGAAAAAGTTCAAACAAACATATGTCCAATAACGCTTTGTTATCGAGTTACGGCTATCGAAAAATTTCGCCTGTTTTTCAATTCTCCCGGTGAAATGAGGTCATACTGAAATTTTTAGGGCGTTATCTATGGGGGTTAATCTTGACGGTTTCTTATGTTTTTGACTTCAAAAATCGAATAAAACAGATCTCAGAATCTGTATTTGCCATAGTTCTTATGATATGCAACGTAAATCAGAAAAATCTTATGTCGTAAAACACTTTTTTTTAGATTTGAAGTACAATAACTTTGTCAAATGGCTAATAAATGCGTAAATCTTATCATAAAAAATTATGGAAAATTTAATTCTCAGAAAAGTTATGTAATAGAAATCTAAGAAAAAAATCAGATTTTTATTATTAAAAAAAAAAGTTAAGAATTTGTAAAAATTAGAAACAGCTGTTTTTAGTACAATAAATTTAGAAAATGATTGCATAAAATAAATTTACGCTCATATTTAATCTGTACGTTAACCAGTATATGGTGAAGAAAGGAAAACATTCTTGGGCGGTACAACTTAATTTTACAAGTACATGTCAACATTCCTCAAGAACTATGGAAGGCATTGTAAGGACTAATGGAATGAACATTATAAGGGCTATGAAAGGACTATGTCCTTATCATGTTCAGAAAGTTAAAACCTCCAGTTTTGTGACCGTGTTAGATGACTGCAGTTTTATCAATGGGTTAACAATAATTACCACTTAATTCCGTTCTTACTATTTTTCGGACGAACCACTTTTACCTATGATGGCATAAACAACACACGGAATTCACATCGGTGGTCTGAAGAAAACCCACATGCTACAGTCGAATCGAATTTCCCGTAACGATTTTCGGAACGTGGCGTGGGATGATCGACAACCAATTAATAGATCCTTTCATACTAAAACAACGTGTCCCGGGAAGAAATTATCTGGAATTTTTAAATGAGTTTCATACAGTGCTCGAAAATTTCTCATTGGGAAAACGAATTTAAATATACTATTAACATGATGGAGCACCATAGCGTTTCATTTGAAGCAAGAAAATTCTTAGATGAAAACTTAACGTAAATGGATTGGACGTAGAGGGCCGGTAAATTGGCCACCTAGATTATCGGACCGTACTACCTTAGATAAGTGTTTATGGGGATTGATGAAATGCGAGGTATTCAAGCAAAAAGTAGACGCACGTGATGAACTGATCGCCACGTTCTCAATGCTGCTACCCTTATCAAGTAATGCGAAGATATCATTAGGTTGGCAACAGAACATGCAAGGAAATGAGTTGAAAAGTGAATCGATGTCAGTGATGGAATTTGCAAACATATATTCAAATTAATAAACCACAGTGAGTATTTTTTTAAAAAGTAAATTAAAAGCATTTTAATTTTTCAAAAGTCTAAATTATTGTACTAAAAACAGCAGTTTTTAATTTTTCCAATTTTTTAATATTTTCTATTATGTTTTCTTATAATAAAAGCAGATTTTTTTTGTTTTTCCTAGATTTTTATTACATCAATTTTCTCAGAATTAAATTTTCCACAAGATTTGATAATAAAATTTATGCATTTATTAGTCACTTAACAAAGTTAATGTACTTCAAACCTAAAAAAAAACATGTTTTTCATTACCAAATGTTTCTATTTTACTTTGGATAACTTGAAAACTACGGGAGATACTGTTCTAGGACCTGTTTTATACGATTTTTCATGTCAAAAAACATAAGAAACCATAAAGTTCACCCCCTTATTTAACCCTTTAAAAATTTCATTATGACATCATTTCACCGGGGGAACTAAAAATCCAGGCGAAATTTTTCGCTAGTCATAAACTCGATAACAAAGAGTCTTCGGACATACGTTTGTATGAATTTTTTTCCTTACTTCAGTCTCTACAATCAGTTCCTCCTGAATCACTTTGTATATGAAGGCGCCATTACATTAGGTTAAAGGTAACACACAGGGTTCAATTAATTTCCGAAATTGGTATGGATATTCTTAGGAATAATAATTTCTCTATATTGCAAACTTTCTAGTGAAAGTGATGATATTCCATTTTGTCTGTCTTCTTCGTAATCTTAACATATTGGTATGCAACTCCCCAAAATGGAGCGTCATATTTAAGCTTTTCAAGTAGATACATCTTCACGTTGTTCACCACAGAGACTGGACACAGTAAATATAATTATGCACTTAGAGAATATAACTCTGAACTAGTAATTTTTGTATTTCAGGCGCTTTACATAGGTTGTAGAAAGAATGGAACATATTTAGAAAGCAACTATCGAATGTAAATGCCTAGTTAATATCTTCAGATAAATATCGATGTGTGCAATTACATACAACGTTGCTTTTTTTAAATAGCTTTGCTTTATGCCCAACATTTATTTACGTTTTATTTGTGTGTATTTTGATTCTCAACATTTCGTTAAAATTATACTATTCAAATTAATTGTATATAAAAAATAATACTCTAGGTTATAGGCCTTAGTTAATGAAAAATTGGAATTTGAAGTTTCCTTTCATATTCTATATATAGTCATTGAAATTTTTTTCATTCGTTTTTAGCCAGGCTCTATCCATGTAGACGTGGTTAATATATAGGCGTGCACTAAAAAGTACGTTAAAATTGACTCTGTATAGTTCAAGTTAAAGTACCGGTTGCTCTTGTAAAAAAATTATAATTCATTAATTAAATCTGAGAGATCTATCCTGCTACAAAATTCACAGAATTTATATATAATTATTTTATATATATATATCTCACACACACACACACACACACACACGCACACACACACACACACACACACACACTCTTTTACTAATATTTTACCTAAGTTCTATTTTTTACGTAACATATATCGTACTCTAAAAATGAATTCGAAAAAGATAGATTATTAAAATAAAAAAATCACAAATTATAATTTTATTTATATAAAAAAGATTTCACACATTTTTTTTTCTATTTTTTACGTAGGATGAAAGTTGTTATGACAGCGTGACGTCGATTTCCACTGAAGTAAATCTTATCTTTAATTTATGATTGCGTATTTCGTATTTTTAATGACATGTTTATTTATTTTTAGGTATTCTAAAATAATTATGAATAAATCAGTTACATAATTTATTTATATTTTCTTATATTTAGCGTACGATAATCTCTTAATGTTACTTATAAAATTATTACTGTATATAGTAAAAAATTATGTATTTAGATAATTTATTGGGTTCTATATAATTTGCTTCTTTTTTTTTATGAAAATTTTCTTTTATTAATTTATTCTTCAAAAAAAAAATTAATAAAATTCATGATTTTTTAATAAAATTTAAATTACTTCCCTAATAACACCTAAATACAAATTATTGAGAAATAATTTTATTTTTTATCTCTGATTATATGTATTTGTTATTAATAGATTTATAAGGAACAAGTTAACTAAATTTTCGTAGTAGTTAGATTAAATGCACCTGATTGTATGATTTTGTTCCCTAAGTTCAGCAAATAAACCAGCTACTTCATATTTATAAAAAAAAAAAAAAAAAAAGACAATACAGTAGAAAACGTTTACTGTAAATTATTACTAACAATAATTAGGTACTGACAAAAATGAGGTTATTTTTGTTTAAATTATTACAACTTACGGTTTTTTGTTTTACTTAAAAACAAAAGTAGAACTCAGAAAATATATTTTTTTAACTTTAAGATCTTGAAAATTATCTCTCTACCGATAAATTTATTTTTACATTCTTTAAATAATAAATTTTGATGTTTTAGTAGTTCATAATTCATTCAAAATGGAGTAAAGTATCTTTAGGCGACTCTCTTAAAACTATTATTTGTTCAGACAGCGCTGCTGTCTGGCACCGTGTTATATTAAATATTAGTTTTTTTATTTTTTTCTACGTAATTTGTTTGTATTTTATTAAACATGTGTTTTATTCTTTAATTGTTAGTGCATAACATGCAACGATACGATACGATCCAGTCGCCAAGCTTGTTTGATTCAATCTTGTTATATCGCAAGGTGTATTAAATTATAACTGTTAACTCGAATCAGTTTTTTTTAATTTACAGTCCACTTAACATAAACGAACTATTGATGATACATCCTTGTTAAAGTGTAATATAATGTTTCTCTGTTAAAGAAATGTTGATTCCTATTAATTGTTTGTTAATTGAATTGTTTTCTTTTTCAATAATTAGAATTTTTAAATCCCCTATGGAGCCAAATATTTTACAGATTTTATATTGAAATAGTGCTTCCTTAAAAGGTATCCGTTTATAAAATAACATTTAAACTTTTCCAGTATTAGACTCCTTCATGAGATAAGCTAGTTCAAAGTAATATAATATATAGTGTAAGTGCATACAGATAAGTGACGCACTTTTCATAACATTTTAAAGAAATTTGAGAAGAGTAACTCACATTTTATTTGAAATCATATGTGAAAAATGAATCATTGAAATTATATAATTTTTGAAAAATATCAAGCCTAAACAAGATTCGTCGTACCTTTTCCGGATGAAAAATAAAAATGCTGCATCTCTGCGATAGATATCGATCATTGATCCAATTACAAAAATCTTAATTTTACTTGTAAAATGTAGCAGTATATAAATGGATAAGTGCAATTTTCGTATTTTTCTCCTACATAGAGAGAGATATAGAGAGGCTTCACACACTCGCATTTTTTTATTTATTTTAAAGTTAACATTCTTAGTTATAATGCTTGGAATTATAACACGGTAAATTTTTTTTTCGTTCTTTTAAGTTACATAAAAATTTTTTTAGCCAATAACCATGGCGGAATGGTAGAGTCTCCGTCATACATCCGGAAGCCCAGGTTCAAATTCCGGTCAAGCAAGGCATTTTTCATACTCTACAAAATTCCATTTCTGTATTCCCATTTTCAAGTTTCTCTGTACGTTTCCTTGATAAATTAATTCATAAATTATTTCTATAAGACTATATACAGAACGTTTCACAAACAGAAGAAAATAATTTCAGGAAACCTGTTTCTGAAAATAAAGAAAAAAAATCATAAAATTTTTGTCTTGTTTTGATCTATTTTGTTTAAAATTTAAGTTGAATTTTTAAAACTTTTGTTTTTTGTTAACATTACATACATATATTTTTTCTGGGGATTAAATTTAAAAATTTACAAAGTTTTATTTATTTATTGGTAATCTTAACAAAATAAAAATTTACATCAAACCTAAATAAAAGATGCATTTTTAGGCTTTAAAGTAACTGTCTTGTAAACTATTAACGATACAAATATTAAGACATAATTTAAAATCGTTTGTTTTTCGAAAGGTTTCTGTATATGCACAGTATTTAAAAAAATAAATGAATAAAAATTTGTTAAAAAGCTTGGGAACGTTTAGAACTCGGTTTTTCTATTTTATTCAGTATCCACTGAGCACATTCAACCTAGCGTTCATCTAGTGTTTTAGTGCATTTTTCTAACCATCCTTCTTTTTTTTTAATAATACGTGTATTCAATCTCCTACATCCTTTCTGTATTTTATTTTTTATGAAAGCGGAATTACCCGTATTCTTCTGGATAGTTCGTAACTATTACTCGAAAATTGAACTCGTAGTCAAATTCATACAAAAACATTATTTAAAATGTATTTCTTGTTCCCCCTCCCCTATATTTTTCAATGCAATTTATCCCCAATTAGTAAACTGCAAAAAACACTGTCCCCACCAGATGGAGAAAGGTTACGCCGTTTGAAATTTTATAAAATTTATATATAAATTTAATTTTATTCCTTGAAATTATTTCGCTGGAATGTATCATATTATTTCGCTGAAATGAATACATACGCTTCTGAATTGTGACACAAAATGAAGAAAGAGTTAAATAACAATGATACATATTAAAATCTATCATGGAAGTTAAGACAAAAGTAAAATTTATAGAAAAAACTTTTAAGATGATACTTTTAAAAAAATGTTCATCTTTAAAATTTTATTCTTATAATTTAGATAACCAAACAAATTTTTTTCTTTTTATATTTGATTAAATGTGTTGTGAAAAAATAATGTTTCTTAACTACGAAAATTTTGAGAAGTAAAATTTTCTATTAAATCTCTTGATGTCTGAAGAACTAAATTTTTTATAAATAAAATTAAATTCATTTGCAGGAACTGCATACCGATCTGTTACATTGGTGATTTTTTCAAGAGTCAAAATATTATTATACACGAAAAATCACACTATAGAGTATAAAATGTTAAACTTTAATTCCAATCTGATAATATAGATGTTTGGATAAATTTACGTTAACAGTCATTTAAAGCTCAATAAATACAGTTGAAAAAAGTATAACCTTTGAGATATTAAGTTATATTAAAAAATAACGTCCTTAAAGTAATTTTCATTCTGAAGGGAAAAATAATTTACAAATTATTTTTTAAGTATGTAGTATTCTTTGAATAAATTGTAATTCTATTTTATATTAGTTATATAAAGCACATTTGATTGTGACATTAGGAATTGTTACACTATTCTGTTGGCTTATTTAATAGGTGTTTGGTGAAGTGATTGTTGTATTAGTTCTATTATATAGAACATTATTTGGTACCCTCGCCGGATGGACCAATGAAACAGCTTTTTGTCGTTTCCTTTTAATGCTGCACCGGAGATAGTATGCTGTAAATAGCACTATACTGCCATATTATAATCGTATGTAATATTATTATAACATCATTGTTTCAAGTACTTGAAACATTCATGTTTCAATAGATAATAATTTTAATTAGTCTTACTAAAGAATTCGTATATATATTAACTTTTATGAATTATTATTGTATTTTTTCATGTATTTTTTTTTTTAGTATCGTTTTCATATACTTTTTATTTTGATGAATTTTTTTCTATATGGTTATCCTTTTCCCTGGATACTTAAGGATAGTAAGATATTTCGTTTTGGTTTAATTGCTGTAATTTAAAATTCTAACAAGGGTTATAAAAATAACAATAAAAGTGAAATTGCTTTTTTAATATCAAATATTTATTCAATAATTATAAGTTATTTACCTTCATGATAACAATCTTCTCGTGTATATCGTAAAATAATAAAACAAATGTTTATTTTTTTCTTAAACTTTTTGTTATTTTCGTATCATTCCACAACATAAAAAACGTTTACCAGGTGTATGAGGGAAAAAATATCATAGTCCGAGTAATTTTTATCTCAGTCCATCTAATTACAAACTGTCCCAATTCCACGAGCTCACGGCCCGACCGCAAACAGCCTCGTTATTCGAATTTCCAGTTCAACTTGTACCATTTTACCGTCGGAAAAGTTTTACGATACCGTAGAACGTTCATGCACGTAATGTTGAGACTTAATGTAAACTCTAAATGTTAACGTAAAGGAGTTTCGTGAAATTTTTCATGTAACTCCTTTTTTCATGCTAAGCCGATTTATTTTAGGAAGTTATGATGCTATAGTGACCTTCTTTACCGATCGCGTGCTAGAATACTGTTATGGTTAAACTGCAACATTCGTTTGCCTTCCACGGTATACGGGTATTATCAGATAAACTGATATGATAATTTTTAGATCAGTTCATTCTAAAAGGGAAAAATAATTTTCAAATTATTTTGTTAACGTCCAGTATTCTTTGAATAAATTATAATTCTATTTTATTACCGGATGTAATACATCTTCTAATCTAAACACCTCTTTATTCTGAGATCTAATACCTCTTCTAGATCTATACCCGGAATATCCCTCTACAGTAGTTACTAGCAGCGATCATTAAAATTGTCAGTTTTGGTATATTAAATATTTTTGATGAACGAAGGACCCTCAAACGGATGTTAGTAGTTTTCGTAGTAAAACTTAACTGGTAATGTAATTTTATCATTAATAACCTGGAATCTGTGTTGTCAAAGGTGGTTCGACAGAAACGATTGATTGGCCGGTTGACATTCAGCGGTCAGCTTATCGGTTGTAAAATAGAACTGTACCGACTCAAAATTTCAAATAGCGTTCATAGTTAGAACAAACCAGTTCTTTCATTAAAGATATATAGGAGTTTCGGTTAGGAAGAAATACGGAAGTTCCCTCTATGAAAAAAGCTTTCTTATGACTTAGAAAAATATTTGTAAACATCTCAATTGGCGAAAATTCCTTGTTCACCGGTACTACCCGAAGCTCTTCTTCTTTCTTTTCCTGTTTAGCCTCCGGTAACTACCGTTTAGATAATCCTACATGAAGCTCTGTGTGTGGCAAAATGTCTGCAGTTTTTTTTTTCAGAACAACAGATAGCAAAAGTAGAAAAAAGAATTTTAAGAAAAATTTATGGACTAAAATATGAAGGTGGAATTTACAAACTGAAAAGTGAAAATTAAATTCACAAATATACGGAAAAAACAGGGACTTAATCCGGAAAAGAAGATTACAGTTTTATGAAGATTTTTCAGAATGAACAGCCAAAGATTAACAAAATAAATATTTAATTTCTACATAAACAGAGCAACAAAGACCAACTGGTTTAAAGAAATAGAAACAGATCTGAAAACATTAAACATTTCTAAGAATGTGTGTAAAGACAGAGATAAATTTTGAAAAGTGATTCAAGAACCTAAGTTTACAGAGGAAAAGAAAAATAAGGGTGTAAACCTGAATAGATGGACGGAAGAAAGGCGACAATAACAGAGCAAAAGAACGAAAACCTTTTAGGAAAAGAAAAAGAAGTCTAAACTATGCAAACCGTGATCCTTAGTGGTCGGAACGAAAAGAAAAAAAAGCGTGGCATGAAGAAGTTACATACATCATTATTTTGTAAGAATTTTCAAATCTTATTTCGCAAACAGGTTTTTTACGGTATAATTCAATTTAGACCGTATGTACATACAGGTGTGCCAAAGGCATCAGTTTTAATCCATTTATACAATTGTGAAATACTGATATTTCACACGTTAGATGCATTTGTAAACGATACTTCAACATAATTTATACTCGCTAATCATATATATCTTTGCAATTCATTTAAGATTGACGAATGAAGACAAACGAAAGTAAAAGTGTTTTTAACTATGATAATATTTCTTTTTATAAAGAAACATGTCCTGAATTTTTTTTACAATTTAGCTATTCCGCTAAGAGCTGGATAAATATCTCGGAACACATCTTGACAGAAAACTAAAGAAACATACATATCGAAAAAATTGAAACAACTAAATAATTTTCAACTCTAGATTTTAAAAACCATCGAACGACTTGCTACCAACAAAATACTGATTTATGAAATTATCCGCAAACCTATTTTGGTATTTTTTTTATCTACGGGGAAAAACAAACAATTCAAACGTTGAAATTTGATTTTGATCTCAATAAATAATGCTTGGTATGGTCACGAAACAGCAGTATTATATGTTTAATCAATCGATAATTTTTAATATACCGACCACTAAAGAAGAAGACTTTCCTTAATTAAACAGTTAAAATTAGAGTACCATCCAAATTACACACCACTTAACTTCTTAGACAATAGTGAGGTGCCATGTAGACTACAGTGTCGTTATCAGAGAGATCTGTTTTAAATTAAAAAAAACAATATATCCGTTCAACGTCAAATTATAATTTTGCAAATCTCGAAAAAGGTAACAGACAGAATATAAGGAACTTCAATGGATATCCTTTCATCAAGATGACTTACAACAAGATAAAATTTATGTGTAAAATATATATTTATTGATTAGAAAGTAAAAGTTTGTATAGATATTAGGAGTATCAAGAAAATAAAATATTAAACGTTAAATTCGATTACGTATGAAACTATCTTATAATATAAGAAAGAAATTAATTGTTTAACTTAATTTTTTTATTTGAAAATATGATTATTGATAAAATAAAATGCATATTCCTTTAGTAATCAGAAATCTATTTAATTTAATTTTTTATTACATATTTTATTTTTTAGTAATGCTTTTTTTATTATTAAAATAATAAATTAGTTTTCGGATTACGAAGGGAATATCCAATTTTATTTATTACGAAAAAAATGTTGTGAATAATGCACAATAATTATTCACAGTAATTTTATCTGAAAACAGTATAATAATTTCGCTGATTTATTTGTGTTATGTAGATTAAAATTGTTAATCGTGAAGGTATGATTTAAAACATCATAAATAAATATTTCTTGTCTGCGTACTATTATAAAAATTATTAAAGGTAAATCACTCAGCCGTTACTGCTACCTGTAGCGTAGACAGCTTTATTGGTACAGAAAGGGCAACTTTACTACATCAGCATATCGACCGCTTTTTACTACCTGTAGCTTTGAATGCACATGTTGACAAAGTTTACTTTACAAAATATGAAAACTTATAAGTTTTTTTAAAACTTTTTTTACGAATTAAAATATTTTAATAAGAATTGAATAAACTCAAACCTGAATAGTATTTTATATTAAAAAAAGAAAAGAATTCGTTAAATTTGTTATTGTACATTTTTTATTTCAATATTATTTGTGCTATGTCTGGAATTGGAATAATGTACGTAATTATTCTTATAATTATGTTTAAAAGAATGATTAAAGTATAACATATTTTTTTCACTCCTTGAAAATTCTGCTTGATAATAGTTTTTTCTAAGGTTTTTATTTTTGGAAATTACCTTTGTAAAAACTCAAACATGGTTGAGAATAAGTCTTTAGAGTAGAATCTCAAAGTTATATGAGGAAGAGGCACACCACACATGACATGAAAATGAACAGAAGGGTGAATCATGAAATCGATTGAAGCTACTGCCAGACAGTAGAATTAGGTAGCGCTGTTTCGTGTAGTGTTTTTTGCTGCAACAGGGTATAACTCAATTTCAATGTGATTAATATTCGTTGAAAATTTTCAAATGTAAAACTGTAGAAGGAAATTTCTCCATAGGAATCGGTAATAATATTTCTTATATACTTTTATTTATTTAATGACTTGCATTGATGTCGGAAACCGGTTGTAGTTTATATCTCAAGATTAATCTTCATTTAAATTCCGTAATGGATTTTTGTTTTATGTAGTTTATTTTTCGCTCTATTGTGTAGTAAGAAAATTTAAGAATTTTTTTTTAACATAGCATAGGGATTTAACTTCATTTGATTGGATTTAAAATTGGTTTCAGTGCAACTTGAATTTAATATCGGTGGCATATAATCCGGCTTCTTTTTTAAAACCTGGCCGGGTAACTATTTC
The DNA here is from genome assembly GCF_047948215.1 of Lycorma delicatula. Classification (NCBI taxonomy): domain Eukaryota; kingdom Metazoa; phylum Arthropoda; class Insecta; order Hemiptera; family Fulgoridae; genus Lycorma; species Lycorma delicatula. Next base: position 74,155,599 of record NC_134457.1, on the reverse strand, counting down.
ATTTATCACCATTATTGAGAAAATAATGGTGATAAATAAATTGATTATTAAAAATAATCAATTTTTAATTAAGTAATTTTCCTAAAAACCTTCTTACATTACAATCGTTTTCTTTGTAACTTAATAACAGTTGTCTGGTAAATTCTTTGTTCTCTTCGTTTCAGATCATCTTTTGTTTCTCCAGTTAAAGGTGATAATCAAAGTTCATACAATCGTTTATTACTTATAATAACTTCGTTTCTTTATATTATAAACGAAATTTATTTGGCTTAAATAAATCGGGTAAAAATTCTACTTCTTTAATTAAAAACTAAATAACTATAGTTACTGCTCTTCACATAGTTTAACCAAGATCGAAAACTACCACAGGCAAGAGTTTCTGGAACGGTTGCGTTGTTGATCTGGTGTGGGTGAAGGACATCTTGCACATTGTTTTTGCGCCGGGTTTGGAGTGAATAGAAGTGCTGTGGATCGTCAGAGGCTAGGCCACTCCTTCCGAGTCCTAGCGTCAATTAAAACTCGTGTGCTGCAGCGAATTCATAACAATTTCGCCCGGTTTATGTCATTAACATCTCGTTGTGTCAGGGACGATCGAACGGGAGTAGGATAGGACTTTTCTGAGGCATTTTATTGGTGAACCCACCAGTACCACTATTTCTTCTTTTTTGTTACTGTCTCTTTCGTTTCCCCTCCTTCTGTGTCGTCTTGTATTGCTGAGTTTTAGTGTCTTCATTTAGGTTCTTTATGTGTTGCGAGCAATGTTCTCTTCCTTCATTCATTTTATTGCATTCTAGTTTTGTTGATGGCTTGTCAAAACGTTTTTTTACTTATTGGATTGTATTTATTTTTTATTTCAATTTTCTGAGTTCAGATATTATACTCGAATGATTTTCGACTTTTATCCTACAATGAGTTAATCTGAACTAAAGGCATTTTCCATTTAACTCATCTGTCATGTCTACTCTTTGTAAAATAACGGGCCTTCAAAAAGTTACGCGACGTTATGGAAGAATGTTTCCTTCTTTTGTTGGGAGGTTTAATTGAGTAAAAATGGGTTACACAATGCAGCACAGAATATTCATTGTCTCCTAATACATGAAGTAAGCCAGTTATGCCCAAACCCAGAATGCCTTCACAAAAAAGTATAGTTTGGATGTACCAAATAAGTTCTCCATCAAGCAATTGTACGACAAGTTCCAAGAGATAGGAAATGTCGCAGATGCACCCAAAGTGGTCGACCGAACAGAACAGTTGATCGACATGCAAGCTGCATATTCTGTTAATCCCAAGAAGTCTGTGCGACGCCTATGTAACCAGTCTGGTCTCTCCGTTCTTAATGCCCACAAGGCTTTGCGCAAGGTGCATTGGTTTTGTTCACGAGTTGCTACTTACAGACACTGGAAAACGTGTAACTTTTTGTCAGTCGTTCATGTCATTTGTTACGCCAGATGGAGAAGAAATCGATGATTGGATTCGGTCTGACGAGGCACGATTCCACCATGATGCACAGAATTCACGCATTTGATGTACGGAAAATCCACATCAGCTGCACGAGTCTCCTCTGCACGGACAAAAGTGGGTGTTAGGTGTGTAAACACGTAAGCGAATCTTCATGACAGTCTTTCATGGCACAGTGAACCGTGAGCGCTACGTACAGATGGTGCAACAATCTGTAAACACTATACCTGCAAACCGGCTTGAGTACGCGTGGTTTTTGCAGGATAGTGCTACGGTTCATACAGCCAACAACATTATGACTTTCTTAGATCAGTGGTTTCATGGACAACTGATTTCGAAGGAATTGTGGACCGCTCGGTCTTCTGATTTATCCCCTCCTGACTTGTTGGGATACCTTAAGGATGCTGGTTACAAAACTCATTCCCATATCATTCCCGAATTTCATAGCAAAATTGAACGATGTATCGCTGCAATTCCTCAACAAACGTTACGGCATGTGTTTAAGAGCATGTAACGTCGTATTCAGTTATGTGAAACGCATAGTGGAGGCCACTTTCAACAATTATTGTAACTTACTCATTTTCCCATAAGGTTGCGTTACTTTTTGAACTTTTTGTATAAATGATTTAGCAATAAAGGTCATCAGGACAAATGGTAAAATGTCAGTAAATTATGAAAAAAGTCATTATTTACTATAAATCATTTGTTTATATAGGGTCATTCACGGGAACCGGATGTTTTTAAAATAATCATAAAAAATTGAATATTTACTTAAAAAAAGTTTTATTGGTACTGAAACACTTGTTAAATCAAAGCACTTTTTACTTATTCATGAACGAAAAATTATGTCCGGCAAGTGATGTCTATTTTGGGCAATATTATGAATATTATGTTGAAGCCTTTCACGGTAACTGGCCTCAATTCTTTGCAGCATGTCTACATCAATCTGGGTGACGTGATGACGAATTGCGATCTTTAGGTCCTCCAATGTATACGGGGTTTATTGCCGTACAACGCGATTTCAGAAATCCCCACAGAAAAAATCACAACTACTCAAGTCGGGGGACCGAGGGGGCCAAGGAATGTCGCCGAATCTGGAAACGATACGTCCCGGAAACAAGTTACGGAGAACAGCCATCGTTGCCCTCGCTGTGTGCGCTGTCGTTCCATCCTGCTGGAATAACACATTTTGAAAATCGATTCTCCGGTTTCGTAACTCAGGGATGAAAAACGTATTCAACATCGCAATGTAACGATCAGCTGTTACAGTTATCAGCCTGTACATACGCGTACAGGCGTTGGTCTAGCGTCCACGGCTCCATCTCAACGACTAAAATGTAAATGCTATGAACAAAGAAAACGTCAGACACCAGCCACGTGCCCCTCCCACCACGAACGCCCGAGTACAACCCACTTCAAAAACATCCGGTTCCCGTAAATGACCCTGTAGTTTATTTTCGTTGTGTGTTTTATATCGTACTTGTCATATGATGTAGAGAATTTTAAGAATGTACCATGTTACATAATATGAATTATAAACAATGCAGTAAAATATTTTTGAGGAATTCATATTATATTTTAATTTTTTTATTTTCTTCTATAAGGAAAATACTAAATAAATTGTGAAAATTCTGATATATTTATGCATTTCTAGCATCCCTAAATGTTTTCCTGTCACAAATGCAAAAATAATTCTTGCGTGCGTGTTTGGTGGTGTGTGTGGAAATACATTGCTATTTGTGATTTTTCTTATTTATTATTCCACATTGAATACCTACGAACTAATTTTACCGAATTTTAAAAATATGAATTTTATCTAAGGTGTAAATAAAAATTTAATTCATTATTACAGATAAACATGAAATCTATCAATAAAAATCTTTTTTACAGAGTTGATAATTTTAATATTAAGCATTATTTCCCATAGAAAAGTTGTATTAATTTCTTGCTTTACACTGTCTCAGGCTGTGATATAGCTGTAATGCGTATAAAGTATCTGAAATAAAAAAGTAAAACATATAGTAGCTCTCTCTGAAATTAATACTTTTAATTGAACAAATGTAGGTGTCATTCACTTGTAGAATTTCATATTACACTATATAAGTATTCAGTTTACTAACGAAGACATTAGAAAATTACTTCATTTGTTCATTCTACACTTAGCATGGGAGAATAGCTTAGCATTGAGAATAGCTTTACAGTTTTCAGAAGTGACTGGTGTCTCATATCAGATTGCCTACAAAGTTAAGATTACGGCACGTTATATTCAAACATCAAGGTAAATTATTATTTAAAGGTAAATTGAGTTTTTGAAATTAAACATATGATAAAAATGTTTACTTTATTACGTTATCACCATATTACTGTTTTTTCTGAAGTGAAATTTTCATTACGAAAATATTTTTCGTAACTGAACAGATAAAAAGTAAGAAAAATGTTTCAGAAAAAACTTCTGATTTTATTTTTTAAATTAAATAACTTGAAGTATATATGTATAAAAATTTTGTAATTTTCTGTTTCAGACCGATGCAAAAATGGTGTTTGACGTTATTCAGAGGATGGAAGACACAGAACCATTCTCTGAAGAACTTCTGGCCGCAATGAAAAGACTCTGGGCAGATGTAGGCGTGCAAGAGTGTTTTGGTAGATCAAACGAATACCAGCTCAACGATTCTGCCAAATAGTAAGAACACTTTGTTATTTATTTATTTTACCATAAAAAAAAAATCAACTCCATTTATATTATGACTTTAAAGAGATTAAAATTAGAGGACGAATCTCAATTCGATCCATAATCTTTGTACCTTTCTCATCACCAATGGACCGATTTGATTGATTACTTTTTGATTTTATAAAGGAAAAATCCTATGTTTTCCTTTATTAGTTTTCGACGTAACTAAGTGGAAGATATTTTATATGAAGCATTACATGATTTTCCTTAAAAATTTATATATATATATTATTTATTTATTGAAATTAAAAAAAAAAATAAAATAGACAAGTGTATATAGTTTATCTGGGTAGTAGAAAAAGCAATCAATTCATTTTTCTAGTTTGTTCTACAAAACGGTAAAAAACGCCTAATTCGTAACAGAAATTTTCATTTGCAATAATCAATTTCATTTGGAAGTTGTACTTCCAGATAAGCTTACACTTCTATATGGATACTTATTTTTACTTTGAAAGATGTAAAAAATCCTGACTGTTTCATTACTTTTAACATTTTAGTTCTGGCGTAAAGCGAGAACTTTTAATGTTGCAAAGCGAGGACTTTCAACATGCTAGAACACTTTTGCCGTATTGACAGCCTTATTATCGGGTAGCTCTATGGTACAGCTAAATTTCACCCACAAAAGTCATGTTTTATACTATTCAGTTAATATAAAATTCGTTAAGTTTTAGAAAGCTCGTTTGTCGCGCAGGGTGGGAGATAGATTAGTGTATCGGGGACTGGCTTCTTCCTATGACGTCCTAACGTAGTATACTAAACCCGCCACTGTACTATTAGCAAGGGCAGTACTTCTAGAAACATTTCAGGTAGGACTATATTGCGAATCTATTTATTAATTTTTCTAAGTTTTGACAATTGTAATTAACTCGCTCATCGAAACCAATCTTCCCGATATTTCGTAAATGTTTTAAGTTTGATAGCAAATCGTCTATCGTATAATTAATTGTTCCTATTGTCGAAAGCTTGGAAAATTGGTTGGTGGGTCTAAAGGCTCCCATCTGTTCTTTCCCGTGGAATATTTTCAAGCAAAATGAAAATAACAATATCTACTGTTATTTATTTAAAGTGGTAATTTACAGGTTTGCTGATCGTTTTTTACATTTACTCTCCGAGTCTTTGTATCATTTCATTTAGTCTAATCTATGCCTCTTTTTTCCGTCGATTTATCCAGGAATGCGGATTTTCGTCTCCGTCTATGTTCCAGATCTAGAGGTTCCAGCATAAATATTCGTTTAGATCATTTGTCTTCACGTAAATACAATTAATGACCATATTATTTTAGTTGATGTCATTCAATGACTTTCACAACCTTGCTGTCTAGTTGCTGTACAATACCGACGAAAGTAATTCATTGTTGTTGTCTGAACTTTTTTTTTATTCATCTCTTCTTTTACATGCCTTAATTACAAATCGAAGTAACAAAACTAAAGAGTAAAACCTTAAATATTTTAGTTTGATTTATCCTTAATAGAGTACGACCTATAATTGAGAACGCCATTATTTATTAAGTGCTTGAAGGGTCAAAATAAACTAGGGAGTTTATTTTCGACAGTGTACTACAATCATTGCGGTCAACTAATTACTCTGGATTACCTATCTTCTTTAATATACATAGATATAGACAGTGTTTGTATAATACCTGCATCCGATTCTATATTTGCACTTCTAGTTTTGAAAATATGAATGAATAGCTTTCATCTCCAAATATTCCGGTAGGAATTTCTGTAAAAGAATATTTGAAATTAGTTTCAATACTATATAAATATACGGAAGTTTTCGGTTTGAAACCTGATCAGGAAGGAAGTTTTTCTTTCTCTACAAAATCCACTTCCATGTTCATCATCATAAATAAAACAAGTTTCTATAATTGGATTAAAATGTAGTTGCTAAATAAATGTTTAGCCGGTCATTTTGTGTAATGTTTTGCGTGCTGGTTCTTGATCAACTGGTCTCTAGTCCGAATCCCCCGATAAGGATCTGTCATCTTTTCATGTATAATTTTATTTATCTTATTTTACCGCGTAAAAGCAGTTTTTATAACACAAAAAAAGTTGTTTGGTTGTTATTAAAATAAAGAAAATGTTATTATCTCAATTGACGAATTATCTTTTTAGTCTTAATTATTTTAACCATTTTATATTTGAGAGTGAATTAACAGATTCTGCAACAACTGTTATTTTTCTTAATTCTGATTATCTATTCAAAATTTTCTTAATAACGCAAAATGTTAATATTCGTTTTTGTTTCATAAAGAATTTTGGTTGAAAAGAGAGAAAATTACCCGCATCCGTCGGCCTACGTTATATGAACAATTTTTTCTACATTGATGTGAAGAACACCTTAAGGAAATTTTTTACTCATCCCATTTATACAGGTTTTTAAAAATTAAAAAATAATTTTATTGTTCAAAGATACTCATAATTTTTCCTTCAAATTGTACATTTGATGCGCTACCAAATTAATATTTTTGTATTCTGTGCCGTACTTCGGTATAATCATACAATTAATATACACAATTATAATTAACCATCACAAGAAATGCGTGCTTGTGTAGTTGTATGTAAGTGATTTGGAACCAATATTAAAATTTGAATAGTATGCGGATGTTGGAAAACAAAATAAAAACTGAATTTGTATGATATGCTGTCATTTATATACTATCATATATATTAGTATAAACTTAGCAATGGCGGTTCGTAGCTAAAATTCGTGGTGATGCTGCTCCAGAAGATTTTTTCTGGGCCTTTTCAAGGCCATGGTTAAAGTTTTCTGTAAAATAAAAGAACCGAAAAAATGAATCAAATAGAATAGCCTGGAAACAGGATAATAATCTAATTCTACATTTTATCACATTCAAGAATGTGGTACACGGTTTTTATGCACATTGTGCTTAAAAATCTTATTCGGTTTAACCGTATAAATAATAAAATGTCAATGGAGATAATATTTTTTAGTATTATTTGGGAATAACTTAATAAAATATCCGCTTAAAAACACTATAGTCCAATGGTGCTTAATTTAGATTTGTATGGTTTGGACACACAAATCTGGATAGATTTGGCAAAGACCCTCTTGCTTTCCGCCATCTTCTGATCACTACTGAAAAAACAACTAAACCGCTTTTAAATTCCTTTCACCGACTAAACTAGAAAAGGGAACGAACAAGGAACGTTTCATACACACGTGGGCTAAAAAAACTTTTTTTCACCAGCACCCCAGAGTCGGCATTGCGGGAGCGACAGTGCTCTCTATCCATCACAGCCTCGCATGCATCTTCCTATGTGAGCATGCGCACAACAGCCAACCACCACGCCGCTGGAACTGTGAAGCGCATAGTTTCATACAAAGATTTTGTTTTTTTCATAAACTGGGGGATGGCTTCTGACATTAAGCTTAAGGATTACATATTGTACAATTATAAAGAAAGAATTAAAGAAAAAATGACTCGTTATATTAAATGTTATCGGTAATATCAAATGGAAATAGGGAGTGCTGCAGTTCCACAATGCCTGTATGCGAGCCGCTACTGAACAATTTTAAACTTTGGGGACGTATTAATAATTCCTTTTTTTTATCTCAAGTTATCATGTATATTCTGCGTTAAACCACAGTAACTAAGATGCTTATTTTGAGTTTATTACTCGTAAATCTATTTCTGGAAAATGTGGTATCAAAGAGAATATTAGAAGTACAACTTTTATAGTTATTCTTAGTAGTATGAAGAGACTTGCTGCTGAATTTATGTTTTCCACAATTACTTCACAGGGCGATTACTGTATTATTTTAATTTATTATTATTATATTAATAATTTTATAATTAGATTAAAAAAAAATGTTCAATAATAACATATTTTGTTTAAAAAAAAATGTATATCATTATTTACGTCTTCGTTAAACTCTGATAATACATTAATAATTTTTGTAATTAGTATGCCATATCCGCAATTATTCTCAGTTACGGTAGGATAAATTGGAATTTGTTATGCTGCGAACAAATAAATAAAAAATTTTAGTTTAAGAAAAAAACAAAATTTTAAGTTACGCGTATTTTTATCGTATAGAAGAACATGGAAATCCTAGGGATTTCCGTTTGCAGAATTTCAATTGCGTAAGTCGTTGAAAGCTTGATTGTTTATTCATTGTATTTCTGTTTAGTAGTGGTTTAACCTTAACGAATCGTGGATAACTTGACACAAGACTTTAATGATTTAACCGTACTCGAACAACTTAGTTGTTTCACGTCATCTTATCAGGGAAATGAAGAGCTAAGTGCTTTTCCATTGCCTTATTTGTTTAGCTGTTTACTGTCGCATAACAGCATGCTAAGCTACCGACTTTTATGTAAAGATTTTTCTGCAAGTAATACCTATTAAAGTTCACGTGAAATTCTGGCCGGATGATAAACATTATTACACTCACAATCGCTGCATTGAGCTACGTCTCGTTTACCTCAGTTTATTTACACGCATACCAACCATTAGAATTCTATGATGTATCTGTACTTTATGGAAACACAGGTCTACTCAAAAAGAAAAGAGCGAGAGAAAAGAGCGAGTCTTCGAATACATAAAAAATCACACCAGGCCGATCCCCTTCTATATTACACCAGTGATGACTTTACAGCTCTTGACACTATCAGCATATATTTAGAGAGTCTAAATCTAGTATCGGAATCCTTTTAACTCAAAAAATTGGAAGGAAAATTGGAAGTTGGTGCATAAGGACAATCCATCCACAGAGAAGCGAAACACGAGGAAAATAATTCTACCCGGTGGGTAGTGCAACGTCCCTTCTAAACAGAACCCATCCCTCCCGCAATATCTTGGAAATCATAAGAATTTTTAACCAGAATGAGACAACATTAATGATTCACGATTATTCGTTGACAGCAATATTGATTGATTGAGAGCTTTATTAAATCATTCCGGATATTTTACATAATATGTTTATATAATGTCACAAACCTTAACACTAAATAATTATTCACCTTAAATCATCACTGTCTGATAAATTCTAATGCTAATAATTTATCACATTAAAAAAAAATTAATTTAATTCCCAGTTTGCATATTACAAGATTATTCAATGTTCATTCTCGCATAATTACTACATGCTGTTCTAACTAACTTTATCCTTTATTTTTCTTGGCATACTATTAAATAATTTAAACCCATTGTTAACATAATTTTCCTTTTTTTTTCGTTCTTTCAATCCTCAAATTTGTTATATTCCTTAAAGAATAACTGCTAACATTTTCGATAATTATGATATCTTTCAATAAGTACATAGGAACCTTTCCATTTCTTACTCTAAAAATTAAAATTAAGCTTCACAAAGATATCCTTCCCTTAATATTCATCCAATATAATCTTCTCAACGTTAAATTAACACGATTTAAATCGATTAATTTTCAAAATTATTCGCATCGCTATATTTTTATAACTTCTGTATTCTCTCAATTTGGTCCTCCTTACATCCAAGCATTATTGAGACACAATAATCTACATAAAGGGACACCGTACTTTCATGTAAATTTACAGATTCAAGATAATCTAATTTATTTCTAATTCTACATAATACAAAAATTTCTGTGACTTTTTTTACATATTTGTATAACATGTTGAATTTTTATTTGTCATCTATAAGTTGGTAAGGGTTGTAATTTTTACGGCTATATTCTTCAACAGAAATTTATTTTACTTCAAAATATTAGTTTTTTTTCTGAAAACAGATTTAGGATTCGTAAAAGAATTACTGTGTTCATTATCGTAGTTGTGCGGTCTTTGAAAACATCTTACTGAACTTCCGTAATATGGGGGTTCAAATAAACCCCCGTGTTCACTAGCAGGGTATATAGTGAAAAAAGCAAGTTTGGCTAAATTTTGTGTCTTTGATTATTAATTAAATTACCAATTTCTGATGCCATTTTTAAAAAAAAATTGATTTCAGTAATTCACGTGTTTTCTTCGTTATAAAAAATTTTTGTATTGAAATTATCTTTTGTTGGTTATTGAATTTCAGTAATTATTTTTTTCCCCGATCTATTTGCACTAACTACTAACAGTAAGTTTGTTATAGTAATTTGTTTCTTTTTAGTGCCTGTCCGTAACTTTATTTTATGACTGTGATGTGTATAAATCACCTAAGGCATAAGCTAACATTTTTTTTCTCTGAGAGTAATGGTGTTCATTATACAACTATTTTCAGTAGTAAAATAATGACATTTGTATGACTGCATAGAGCTTCAATTTCTGTAGACTTCACACTTATAAGCTGGAGAATGTTGACTTGTCGAAGAAGGCTAAGGGAAAGCATTTCTGTAGTGTACCTGGCAACAGACGTTTGTTTTCCTTGAAAATGGCCACAGCATCTTTTCTTTTTTTACCGATTTTTCGAAGAAAAGTACGATATTACTTTTGGTCGCATAGTGGCTGTGAAGGGTGAAAATGAACATTCTTTACGTTATGAGTTATGAGGATTACGATAATATCATTCATTTAAACTGGGGTTTCCGTATATATATATATATATATTTCCGTGCCCGCGCGCGTGAAAATTATTAAATTATTTCATTAAATTACGGTTATAATAATTTAAATTATATACAGAAAATATATTGTAATATTAAAAAAATCATACTTCTTTTAGTTTACTCATCTTTTCTAAAATTTTAGATTTGAATGACGAAACCTTTGCGAACTAAATAAAATAACGAAAAGTTTACAGAACTGCACAAGAATTTTTTTACTTCTGCTGTGTGTTTTAGCTGTCCCAAAAATATTTAAAGAAATTGTAAAGAGATTATTTGTGGAACGTTTCCAAAATACCTTGTTTACAAGTAAGGGAAATGTCATAAGTATCGCTTACATTAGTTGCTAAATTTTTAAAAGAGAAGGTTATTTATCTTCATAGATTATATTATTTTGGTTTCTAATGAAATGCTTTAGATGGTTGAATGATTGCAGTTGATCTTGATTTTTTAGATGGTTGACGCTAAAGATGTGACCTAAAACACCTCTAGGGACTGTTGATTCATGCGAATGGGAGTAATCTATTCCTTTTTATAAAAAGTAAAAGAAAGAATAGTTGATTTCAGAAGTGGCGATATTCTCTTACTATTTTTACTTCCTTGTACGAAGTAAAGTAAGTATTGTGATAGAAATATCTATTGTGGCCATTTCTGAATCCATTTTGACTAGTTTCGGCGTGACGTCAGTACGTACGTATGTACGTATGTATCCCACATACTCAAAAACGATTAGCCGTAGGATGTTGAAATTTTGGATTTAGGACTGTTGTAACATCTAGTTGTGCACCTTCCCTTTTTGATTGTAATCAACTGAACCAAAAGTGTCCAGAAAAGCCCAAAATTAAAAAAAAAATTGGATTTTGGACTTCTTCTTAACTGCAGTAATAAGCCCTCATTGAAAGCTTTTCAACGATGTATAAGTGGTACTTATTTTCAATGGTTCCAGAGTTGTAGCCAAATAAAAATTTAATTAATGAAATATTTGGATCTTACAAGGGCATCTTCCCCTTGTAAGAGAAGATCGGACGAATTGGACTTCATTTCCTTTTTTTTAATTTAAATATATTGATTTATTAATAAATTATTAACCTCTGTTTGTAAAAAGATTTTACGATAAATAGTAATTCAGTAATAACAATTAAAATTTAAAAAAATATGAAAAATTATCAGAATTTATTAATGAAATAAAATTTTATGTACTTTTAAAAATGTGTATATGTAATTTAATAGGCGTACAAGGAAGTTATGTGGTGTTCACTCAGATTTTTTCCTGTGGGTTCACCGCTGATGAAACGAGACCGCATTTGATATATAAAAACGCGCGTATTCGAATGCAAAGTTGTGTCAAAATTTCAAAAGCAATCTGTGAAGAACTTAAGAGATTTAAGATTGTGAACGAACGAACATTTACATTTTTATTTATGTAGATTAGAGATGAAAAAATAATACTAGTTGTGTAAAAAGTAACTAGGAATAATGCCAAGTGTTCAAAAGGAAAATGTTACTTGGATAATAAGTAAAAATTTCTTCTTATTTTACTATAACATTAACATAACCTATTTATGGTCTTACGTATATTTAAAATTACATATCGGAGTAAATATAAGAATTCAGATTTTATTGTTAATAAAGAAAACTCTTTTGTTAAATCATTCAACATTTAACCTAAAAGTACAATTATTTCTTGTCAATGTATTCGAATTAATTTCCTTTTAATCTACAACTTCTTTATTGTTAAGTACTTATAATGACTTATGTGTGGTGTTTTTTATTTCAGTGTAACATTGTGTCATGAAGTTTATTAAAAAAAAAAAAAAAAAAAAACTACTGACATTCAGAATTAACTTAAATTATTAATTATTAATTAACAGAATTTTTTTAATACTGGCAGAAAATTATGAGAAGTTTCATTTTTAAAAAAAATCATGTCCTTAATTTACGAACATGGATTATATGCAAACAAGAGGATACTAATTTTTTTTTTTTTTTTTTACTAGACGTAAGATTTAACGAAACACAATCTTAATTAACGAAATAAAGTAAAAACTTCTTCTTTTTATAGAACAGAAAGAGTGACAATTTTGTAATTATTATCAGATCATATACGTCCATTATTATTTATAAGGTTAGAGTAATTTGTTTAAACTAGTTTTACACAAAAAATACAGGTCGGTAATCTGCTTCTAAATGTGTAAACCGTTGTATATGCCTACTCATTAAATTGATGTAATGATATGCAAGTCTGATGATCTTAAGATCGAAAAAACGAACAAAAAACTGTAGAATGATTTAATTTGAAGTTAAACAGTAGAATTTTATTTGTAAGTTTTACTTATTCTTTTGTGATGATTATTTATTGGCGTTTCTGTAAGCACTGCGTTATTGTATACTGTCTTTTATCATCGATTAGATGTAAATATCATACTATTCTTTATTTAATGTTAATAAATTAAAAATCTGATGTCATGTGACACTACATGACTTCCTTGTATGCCTATTAAATTGCATGTACTTATTTTTTTTAAGATGAAAACTACATAAAATTTTATTTCATTAGTAACATCTTATATTTTTCATTTTTTTGTTAATTGTTATTATTGAATTATTATTTATCGTATTTTTTTTTACAATCAGAGGTTAATAATTATTAATTAAATTTAAAAAAAAAAGTTGATAAAAAGGAGATGAAGTCCGATTGGAACCCATATCTTCCCCTTGTAAGATCTAAATATTTATTAAAATTTCATTTTGCTACAACTGTGGAACCAATGAAAATAGTACCACTTATGATTTATCCTTGAAAAGCTCTCAATGAGAACTTATTACTGCAGTTAAGAAAACTTTTTCTGGACACTTTTGGTTCAGTCGATTACAATCAAAAGGGGGAGGTGCACAACTAGATGTTACAACAGTCCTTAATCCAAAATTTCAATATCCTACGGCTAATCCTTTTTGAATTATGCGAGATACATACGTACGTACAGACGTCAGTCCCTAAGTCAAAATGGATTTAGGGTTGGTCAAAATGTATGTTTCCGATGAAATCTGTAAACCGACATTTTTTTGCGATCACAATACTTCCTTTAATTCGTACAAGGAAGTAAAAATTAATACGTGTTAAGTATAAATTCTTAAAAAGTGATTCTCAATTGTAGAATTCAGTGTTGTTTAAACGGCCGGATATCCCTTGACAATGTACACGCTAATACATTCATTTCTTAATTAAGCTTTCCTTAATAAAAATTTAAAGCAAATATGCGTGACAGACTGATTGCGTCTCAGCCAGCTATAAGTTCCCGGGTTCGAATCCCGATCATGTTTAGTATTTTTCATGCGTTAAAAAATCTTCGTTTCATAAACCCATTATTACGATTCATGCTTATTTGGTGACCACGTACACAAAAAAGCAACCTTATATGGTCGCTATGGCCCTAATTTTTATTTATCATTAATGTCATTTTTTTCAATCGGTAAATATTCGTGGATTAAAGTGACTCACTTTCACTTTAAAAATCCATTAAAGCTCTTATAAAGAACTGTAAAAGGAGTTATCTGGTATATTGAGTAGTAGTAGTAGAATAAATGTAATGATTTGAATACAGCACAAAGGATTTTCCCGATCTTATACACTATGATTTCAGTATATAAAAAATCATAGATTATTAAAAATATTACCTTCGATTTACATTTTCCGCTTGCTAGCGCTATTACTTACAGGAAAAAAATGAATAAGCTATTTACAATTTTTTTAAAGAAGTAGTTTGTATGTATGTATTTACAGGATGGTCATAAATTATTTAACGCATTTTAGATGTTAATAAAAATAACAACAAAGCAATGTATTCACATGCATATTTTATTGTTGAATAGGGAATTTCAAACAGTTTCGTTTGCAACACTTATAAATTTTCCACATGATCACGTTTTGTGGCGAGTAAAATACTTAGACGATATTCAATTTAACGTCTCACATTATGAATAATATATAGTTATTCAATTAATTACACCTTCCATTCTTCATTTTAGTTCATTGATTTCGACAACCTCGTTGCGTACAACCTGTCATTGACTAACCCCCAAAGAAAAAATCGAATGGCGTAACATCAGGTGATCGAAGTGACCAGAGAATCGGTCCATTACGATCAATAGGTTGAAAAATTTGTTCATGTAGGTAATCCCTAGCATGTAAACCCCAGTGTGGTGGTGCGCCACCTTGTTGGAAATAAACGTTGGGTTGTCGATGTCAATTTGTGGTATTGGATACTCCTAGAGTAGATAACTAGCGCTAGTAACCGTTGGCTTGGCAAAGAAGAATGGTCCGATCACTTCATAAGCAGTCAACACACATCAAACGGTAATTTTCGGGCTATCTCGTTGCTTTTGCCGAACGGCATGAGAGTTCTCCTCCCTCTCCCAAATCCGACAATTATGACAGTTAATGTAACCTGAAAAAAACATGGAAGGTAGCTTCGTCAGAGATGATTACCTTTACCAAAAAAGAATTATTTTCGTTCACTTTATCAAGAGTGTCCACGACAAAATAGTAACAGTGTGGTTTATCGTCATCTTCAGTTGCATGCACAAATTGAATTTTATATGCATGAAGTTTTAGGCGTTTGTGTAGTATCTTCAAAATTGTCGATTGCGGTATTACCAGCTCTAAACTCGCACGACGAGCCGATTTACCCGGGCTTCTCTGAAAAATTTCTCTTACTCATCCACAATTTCCTCGGAGATCTACCAGCACATTTTTCGTGTACTATCCTTCCTGTATCCTTAAACCGCTGAAACCAACGTTTAACATTAATAAAAACTTTATTAGAGGAACGACGGCCGTACTCTAAACGAAAATGTATACGAACAATAATAACAGATCCGCTTTCATGAAACTATAGTACGTACTTGCTTTCTCCTGCACTGTAGCCATTGCTCAACTGACGATCCCTCCTGTCGCACCGTTGTGTTCATTCAAGGTCATCACTAACTCTAGTACCTACAATAATGCTTCAAAAAATCAACGCTTGCTGTATTGCTTTGTTGATTTTTTATTAACCCCTAAAATAAGCTGAATAATTTGTGTCCATCTTATAATTTTTAAGATTTATATAGGCAGTACTGTCTGTTCGGCTATAGAGACAAAAACAGGAGATAAAGACATTGAAATTATATTTAATTGTTTTAGTTTTGTCTATGTTCCTTATTTTAGAGAGATGTTTGGTTCCTTTAAACTTTACGTTTTTATTACCTGAAAATATAAATAATAAATAAATAAAAAGTAAATAAATACTTAAAAATTTCATTACCTTATTTATTGTTTAAATTTTGTTGTATGCTCTTATAACATAACTTTTTACAAAAAGTATATTTATAATACTAATAATTTATGCTAACATAGGAGTCGATAAGTGCCTGTTGTGAATTTCCATGATTCCACATGGATTAATTGACAAAAGAATTACTAACAGTAACATTGATTCTTCTTCCTCTATGCACCTATTTTATTGCGTTTTTTTTTTATTTTAAATGTATGCAGATCAGATATTAATAAGTTTCTTTCAAGTCTTTTCCTTTATTATGTTTTGAAGATCTTTTCTTCAATACCTTCAGCCATTTTAAAATTATCTCGGTTATCATAAATTATTTCAGTTAACATAAATTTATTTAATTTTAAATGTTTGTGTTTTAAAGTGGGAGTTTTTTCTGTATTAAAAAAATTCTTTTAATATATTAATTAACAATCTATTCATATAAAATAACAATAGTTGCGTTACATAATTGTGTAAATGAAGAAATTACGCTCACAATTTGGAAAATTTCATCTCTTTTCCTTTTATTTGAATGGCAGTGAAGTGGTATCTTTTTTTCATTAGGAAAGCATGTTGCAGGATAGTTATAGGGGGGAAGGAACAAAAGACAAACTGGTCGGTAACCCGAACGGATGTACTTGGCTTGCATTAAGTACAACTACTTCGTTGCATGTCTTTCATTACAAATTAACTCGGGAGTCTGTACCTTCTGTGTACTAAAGTAAATTTTAATGAATTTGGCAATGGGTGTTGCGTAAACGAATTGTCTTTTTACAAAACTTTTCGTACTATGTTTTTAATTAATTCTTAATTCTTTCGTATTTTTTTTCTTTAGCATTGTTATAAAAATAAATCACTATTAATTAAATTATTTATTTGAAATATTGTACCGCAGGAAATTTGTTGCAGAAATTTATAAAATTATTGGAGTTTAAATAGTATAGCGAATCGAGAATATAATGAAAACTTTTGGAGAATATTAATGCTTAATTTATAAATATTTTACCCATTTTCTAAGAATGAAACTCCCTAAAACTTTTGTTAAAAATCATTTTTGTTAATTTACTGGTCAAAAAGCGTAAATAAAATTCATCTGTTAGCTTGAACATAAAGAAAAATCTTTTTCGACTAAGATTTTTTTTAGCTGTGAAATGTTACAACAATTTTTAGCTTCACACCAATTTTCTCAATAATTACTTGATGTATAGTTCTATAACTCTTTTTTCAGATTAACAAACATAACTTTTTTCCCCTTTTCTTTTAACAATCAACAATTTTTCCCAAAGTTTTAGTATACCACTAATTTACCATACATTTTCCTAGTTCTTTAACGAATTCTACTTTTCCTGACGGATTATTATATCATTTTTCAATTGTTCTCCCTTTAAATAATAATTTAAATTATAAAAAACTATCCATGAATAGTTATGGTTTAGTTCAAAATGGTTCATAAATCATTCTGAGCTCTAAAATATTAATGAAATTAATATTTTATTTCTAAAAAATAATTCTCTGAAAACTAATTAAATAATTTTCTCAAAAATAATTCTTAGTTATGTAATATAACAGATTGTACAGTAAAATTAGGAATTATGAGAAAATAAATATAAGCGTTATAATCATCCTATTGCTGGCATATTCATTGAAGTTTGTTTAGGTGTGGTATTTGACGTAAGAATCTCTCGGTAAGGGATTAAAAAATCCTGACCTTGCACAGCCCAGAAAGTTGTGCGTAAAAGCTTAAAAAAGAAAACCCGATTTGGGTAAAATAATATATGTATATAGAAAGAGAGAGAGAGAGAAAGAGATAAACTAAGCAACTTTATTTCGTTGCTGTGTTGAGCTAAGAAGTTAAATCCTGTTCTATATTTTATCATAATTTTTAAAAAAAGGTTGAATAAATTTTTTCGGTTAATCTATTTCGGATAATCGATGTTGTTCACTAAGCGCGTGTGTTATGTGTAGAACGTTATTGCGTTTTCTTCAACGATTCGATTTTACGTATGAAAATATGTTAATATTGTTTAAATAAAAAAATTGTTTAAATTTTGCGGACAAGGCGGCGTTAACGATACCACGTGATCCGGGTGTGGCGATGACGTCATGAGATCAATAGGGAGACAAGCTGCTCTGTCTCTGTATAACCTCTCCCTGTTTGTATACGTCTGTCTTTCTCCCTATCCCTTTCATCACTCGTAAACGGTTATGTATGTGTACGCGTGTGAATGTGTATTTCACGCTTTAACGGATGTGTATAAGCCGTTTACATGAGTGCATGTAGTGTGGGGGAGATAGAGTGTGTAGTTCGCTAGACTAAGCCGGAGAGA
Organism: Lycorma delicatula; assembly: GCF_047948215.1. Classification (NCBI taxonomy): domain Eukaryota; kingdom Metazoa; phylum Arthropoda; class Insecta; order Hemiptera; family Fulgoridae; genus Lycorma; species Lycorma delicatula. The sequence goes on along the minus strand of NC_134457.1, from coordinate 74,137,248 downwards.
ATGGATGGAAATAGGGAGGTCTATGTCGTTAATGAATAATGATTATACATGACGTCTCTATGAAGTAGTGTCAGCCGGGTCAATTTTTAGTTTTAATTGCCTTGAAAATTTAAAAGGATACTTTTTACAATTCGGGATTAAACAGGATTTAGTATATGAAATATAGAAATATCGCTTTAAAAATTCGGATGATATTTCGCATAATTTTTTTGTCTAAAATTATTAAATAAAAAATTTTTCATTTTGAAAACTATCGATTTTCCATTTAATTTTATTTATTTATATTTATTCCTTTACTGTTGTTTTACTTTGGTATACGTTTTCACTGATTTTTATCATAATTCACCATTACTACTGAAAAAAGAAGGTTCTTTTTAAACTTTATTCATATTTATTCCGGTAAAATATATAGAATGTTATAAATTGAATGAAGGAAAATCGTAATGAGAAAAAGTGTTTTGACAAATTAACTTCAGATTCAGTTAATCGTTCGGTATTTCTATTAAAAGGGTCTCAATTTTATTTCCTCTTCTACTTCCTAAAGAATTATTTGATAGATATCGGTTATGTAATCATTTCATTATTTAGTTTTTATATTTTTCAGTTTTACGATGAAACTATAGGTAATATTATGTAATCGAATTAATTAAGCTATTCAATAGGATATGAAGATAATTATGTAGAATCTTCTTTTCATATTAAGACGAGTTTGATATTATTTAAGCTTCCGAACCGGCTGCTAAATTAAACGTTAAGCCGATCCAGAAGTTTTAAAACATATGTCCAAATCGCAGATCTTCAAATTTTCCGATCTCCCTGACGGTTTAGTAGCATTTCGGGTTTTTTATCGGGAGTTCCCGGTTTCAAATCCCGGTCAGGCATGGCACTTTTCGTATGCTACAAAAATCCACTTCCATATCCCATTCACATGCTTAAAGTTTATGTGGCGAGATCAAGAAAAAAATTTGGTTTAGGCTTTTTTCCTTTGTTTTAAAAAGAACCGGTTGATGATGATTGTATGGCTAGTATTATAAATTTTCTTTTTCATGTTATGGTGACAATACTGCATTAGAAAAAAAAATTATAACATAAGCGTCATTTGATTGCATCATAATCCCACAATAGCAGCTGATGGTTTAAAAACAGTGCCCTAAATTATTAATAATCTTTTTGCAACTTATTTCAATATAGTTATTATAAAAGAGATTATCATTTAATGACGGTTATAAATTAATCATGATCATTAACTATTACGTAAAAAATCTGAAGTAAATTAAAAGAATTAGTTATGTTCAGTAAACAAAATTTGGAGTTCATTTTAAATGTTTAAAATTGTATTAAGTACTAAAGTATAATATAATTAATTTGCTGTAAACTAAAGGACGTTAATATTATTTTATTATTAAGGTTATTATTTCTCAATCTATTACCTCCAACTCAACTTCCATCCATTACGAGTTTCGTGACCAAAGTAAAATATTTATTTATTAACAATAAATAATTTCCATTTATAATTAATTTGTTAGAATTTAACAAGTGATTACGTTAATATTACATATTTATATTAGTTGCATAAAATATATATGTAATTTTAAACAGATTTTAATCCTATAATTACATCTTTTAACGTTTCGTCTTTAATAAAACTGTCGTAAGACAAGTATCAACTGGCTCTCCATTTTCTCTATCCTTAGCGTCTTTCTTTAGTTCAACATAATTCTTCCTCTTATCAGTTTTGTTCTTTTTTCTGTTTAGCCTCTGGAACCGCCGTAAGATACTCAGAGGATGAGTGAGGATGACATGTATGAATATAAATGAAGTGCAGTCTTGTACAGTCTCAGGTCGACCATTTCTGAGATGTGTGGTTAATTGAAACCCAACCACCAAAGAATACCGGTATCCACGATCTATTATTCAAATCCGTATAAAAGTATCTTCCTTTACTAGGATTTGAACCTTAGAACTCTCGACTCGAAATCAGCTGAGTTGAGATGACAAGTTCACCACTAGACCAATACGGTTTCTTATCATGTCAACATAGTAGTCCCTTATTTTTCATCTTCCTTTTCGTATTTTATTTTCTCTTGCAACATTTCAACTGACCAGCAATCACGATCTGATCGTCGTTATTTTTAATTTTTTTTTCATTCAGCTTTCATATGTCCTTTAGGGTGTCTTCTTATCAGCTTTCCTTCATACATATTAAAGAGTGCCGGTCACATGCAACAGCCTTGTGGATACTTCTTTATCGATATTCACCTTTTCTGTTTCCTCGTCATTTAATGTTACTGCTACTTTCTAATCTCTTTATGCTCTTATTAATCGTGAACATTTCTATTCAATTACCATCTGTATCAATGTGCTCCATTTAACTAAGTCGATTATTTTTCCCGATTGTATGAAATATACAAACATGTATCTATTAAATTTTATTATTCAATCCTGAATCAATGTTAGAGATCCAATTGCATCTCTGATCTCTCTTCTTTTTCTAAAACCAAATTGATCTTCTTCCAAATTTCCGTTTCATTTCTCTTCTATTATTTTCACGATTTGCTTATTGGTTGTATGATTCACAAAGCTAATTATTTGGTAATCTTTACTGTTCTTTGGCATTACTCTTCCACCCCTTTTTTTTTGGAAACGGTACTATTATAGTTATCATAAAATCATCTGCGCTCACACTGTTGTATATATTGTTTACAATATTAGTCGAATCAGTCTGTTCATTGCACTATTTCGTTTGTTCTTCAGCGCCTTCGATGGAATATTACAAGTTAATGGTTTCTTTTCAATATCTGTCTCTACTTCCGATTTTTTGTCGCTGGACGTTCTCCAACGCTATTCTTGAGATAAAGAAAGTTAAAATGAGTCTTTAGACTGATAATTTTATTTATGAGAGCGGTTGTATATAAGTAAAGCTCCATTATTAAATATATAGACTTATTTATACGTAATGAAATATTAGAATTCCTTGAAAAATACTACTCGTGAGGGATATTTTGTAAACTTCGTGAATTTAAAATTAAATAAAAGTTAAAAAGGAAGATAAAGACAGTCTTTTGCATATCGCTGAACGTAATTATACTACAACTGATTTATATGTTTGTGAATTTTAATAAAGTGGATTGAAAAGTGTGCAGAAAAAGTGAAAAAGAGATCCGTTATAGAAACGTTGCTTGTGCTTTTGCTGTTGCATCAGAACATACATGTTTGTCTTTCCCTGTATCGACAGTATTTTCGTTGCGGAGCTGTATGCTATTAGGCCTTAAATATAATTAGCCCAACATTTCGACATGTACTTGTTTGTTCAGATTTCATGAGTGCCTTACAGGCGATTAGTAAGGGTGTACTCCAGAAACCCTATTGTCAGTGTGTTATTTCGCAAATGACTCAACGTAACCCAACTGTGAGCTTCTGCTGGATCCCCAGCCATATTGAAATTTCAGGCAATGAGCACTCTGAAAGTGCGGATAAAGTGTCTTGCTTCCAGCTTTTTTTTTAACCAATCGTGTTGTTTCGAACGATCTTGTCTATTTTCTGAGAAGGGTGGTCCATGATGAAATGACAAACTGAACGGAATGGCTACTATCAACAATAAACTTCGCCCAATTAATAACACTGTGTCATCGTGTTCTTAAGTTAAGAAATAACCGTCGAGTGGAGGTTATTATTTGCCGTTGGCGAATAGGGCACAGAAGGCTCAATCATGGATATCTAATGACTCAAACAGATGCACCCGTTTGTGCCCGCTGCGACTGCCAACAGTGCACCACATCCTTGGGGATTGTATCTGTTATGCGGCATTGCGTTGCAAGTTTAAACTAAGAGCTAACATGTCAACTATGCTAGGGGATAATGAAGTGATGTTATCTTATACTTTATGATTTCTTAGGGTCGTCCGTTTATATTCAACTATTTGTTTGCTGTAGTGTGTTTCATCTATTTATGCCACTTGCCGTATAGCAGATGGTAATTTTATTACTTTAATTGAGATTAATAAAATAATATTTCTTGGTGGTTTTATTTCTTATTTATCGTACGTAACAGTCTGTTTCCTTTTAAGATGCGTTTTTACGTTGCTGGGTTTTAGTTTTTAATTAATTTTTAATTATCGATTTATAACATTTATTTATTGACAGTTATATCGTGTCCGGGTGATGATAACGCGAAAGCGGGTTTTTCCCAGCGAATAAAAATGAAAAACCTATAGTAGCCAAAAGTTTGTTGATGAAACCAAGAAATAGATTTGACAAGTGTTTTTTTTTTTTTGTTTGCCAGGTGTTGTACAAATATACAATTTGGATAATTAGAAGTAGCGTAGAATAATTTATAGAATATATATTTATTAGGAAGGATGAAAAATGTGAAATTCTCTGATAGAAAGGAACCTGATGATAAAGATAAATAAAAGGAGAGCTTTTCTTTTGGTTGGGTCACTTGTTACATAAGAATTCTGTACAATGCAAGAGAACATATATGGAGGAATGTGGAAATAAAAAAATGGAGTTTAAAGAAAGATTAAGTGCTAACAGATTTCATCGAAAAAATTCAAATAAAGTAAGATATTGAGTACTAAAAAAAAAAAAAAAGAACTAATACGGCTGAAATGGAGACAAGTTTACAGGAGATGGTCGTTTTATTTTGCAAAAGTATATTTTTGAAGTTTTAATTTTTTTATTTTCCAGTGGTACGTTAAAGTAGTGTATATAACGCGTTCCCTTTTTACATTAGAAAAGGGTGCATTAATTTGGTTTTTTTTTTATATCTGTGGTTATGTAAAGCACTTGATATACAAGAAGCACCAGTCATACTTGCTTTATCTAAGAGGAAGTTCACTGTTCAGCACCCACCTTTCTGTTGTAACTGGAGGATGTGGGTCATTTATAGGAATGTTATCTACATTTTTTTGACTCAGCAAAAAAGTAACGGGAAACTACTTCACCTCTCATTTTTTCTACTAAGCCGGCATGTAATGCTAATTATATTTGAAAACGGCGATATATTTTTTGAGAGTGATTGTATGTCTCGTATCAGGTCGCCTACAGCCTTATGATTGAAAACTTTGTATTTTTTAATGCGTATATCAAATACAAAGTCTATTTGATAAAGGGTAAAGTAAGACTAAAAAAATCGTGCTCTTTTGCACGTAAACTGGATTATTTTTACTCATTTTTAATTCAAGAACGAATATAAAAAATAACGCGAGATGGATAAAAGAAATATTTTCAATTCCACTTAACTATGATTATGCAAAATATATTAAAGAGAATTTTAACGATTATGATTGTCATTAATTACATATATATGATGATTCATAAGATTACAATTATTATTGTTATTATTAAAACTAATAGAAAGTAATGCATTTTATAAACTAATTAATTTTAATTTAATTATTTCAGTATTTGTAAAATAATACATTAATAAACATTACGTAATAGTAATTTCTTTCCACACCACAGTTTTATATTACAAGACTATAAAAGATCGTATGATCGATACTTAGCCTTAAATCTAACGTAATCGGTTCTGTCTTCTGGCATATTTGTTGTTCGATTTTTAATTAATACATCTTCGCCTGATTAGGTTTTAAGTCGATTACAAACACCGCCATTTCGTGAAGAAGTGAAGCAGCAGATACCAAGTTAACTTGTATTGTTAGATATCCTGGAAACTTTCAATCATATCTTTTTCATTCATTACTTATTATTTTTGATTTTCTCGTTTTTTTTCCAATTAAGATCTTATCTATTGATAGCAACTTCAGTTAAAATTCTGTAAAAATTTTATTTCTGTAAAACGTTTTTGGTTAAATTTTATTTATCATAATTTTCATGTTAGAAAATCCATCCGAAGCTTCCATATCGTTAAAAAACTTTCGAAAAAGGTTGAAATTATGTGATGAATAAATCCTGAAAAACTTCTTTCTTTGGTCAGGAGTGGAAGCAAACTCTAAATACTTTTAACTCATAATCTGGATTATAATCGTGGTTATGATAGATTAATCTTGCAAATTTCATTAAAAAAAATTCTGTATGTCGTTTTTGGAGATACAGTGTATTTTACTTTTAGTACCGTTTTCCAGACCCAGTTTCCACTTTTGTCGATCCTCTACAATGTAGAGAAATCAAGACTGCTGCAAAAAAAATTTCCAACAGTTTGTGGTACTGGGTTCCCGAAACTGTGTCTCTACTTTATTTGATGATAATGTACCAACACCGGTTAAGACAAATATGGCTCAAATTATGGTGGAAGCAGATAAAGATGAAGAATGGGAAGAAGAAATCACCTAAAGAGATACTTTCTGCACCAAAATAATTTTTCTTCCTTTACAAACATCAGGTCTTTTGCAACTCCTGGTACAAAAACTTTCTTCACGAGATTTTCTATTTGAACCGATTTCCTCTACAAAGATCCTTCAACAATGAAGCATTGTCTACACCCTCCACTGTCATATTTCTTCCTTTCAATGCTTCTTCACTTCGTCCTTCCAACCACGTTTTTTTTCATGGTTCGCCGTTCAAAAATTCTCTTACAAATCCTTGATCCATTCGTCTTGGCGAATCTACCTGAACTGCCTCTGGTGGACATCATCTATAATGTGTCTCTCCGTCCTTCTTATAACATTATTCTTAACTCTGTCCTATCCTAGTCCTTCTCATACTTCTCCACCATACATCCATCTCTGTTGCCAGTAACTTCGATTTGACTTCTTTGTTCACGTCTTTTGTTTCACCTCCATCCAATATCACGCTCTGAACCACGGAGCGATAAATTCTTTTCTTTATATCTCTGGTGATTCTGTTATACCACCAAATAGAATTAAGGCTAACCTTCCTTAAGTTATGCGGTTTGTGAATTCATCATGGTTGTTCCCTACTTTATTAAACTACACCCTAAATATTATTATCTTTATTCACACTTGGTATAATTTATTTTCCCAGATTTAGATCAACTACTTCTCGAAGCCTAGCTGTGGGCGACAGGGCGCTTCCACGGTCGCCAATCGAGTGACCGTCAGATATGATGGTTAGCTGCGAATATTGATTTTACCAAAATAAGTAGTCGCGGACAGACAGCGGCAAGTTCCTAAGTTTCGTGGCTTCACTGACTGGAACATTGTACATTTGTAAATGTCGTAAGGCAGAAAGGAAACTGTGACAGTGACGAGTCTCCGTTGCCACTTTAACAAAGATCCTGAAGCCTCAATGCGCTGCTGCGGAATTTCATTAAAGGAACAGACGAAAATAAGATTTCACTTCCTTGTGTGTCTGTACTGGCCACATGGAAAAATAACCCCAAAAAATTGCTAAATTGCTAAATTCAACAAAAAAAATTAATTGCTAAATTACCCTATAACAAGCCTCGAAATACGATTGTTTAACAGAATAAAAATTCGATGGAGAAGGCTATATGATAAACCCCTTCACACTTCACCACTTATTTTCCCTAATAAAGATGAGATTGGATTCTTTTTATTACTGAGAATAGTTAGTTATTTCAGTTTCTGGTTGTGTTACCTACAGCCACTGTTTTTTGTGGTACTTATTATAAAAAAACTGTTAACGTAAAAAAACGTATGTCCATTAGAGTGTTAAAAGAAACTGTTAATCTTGATTTACTTTTTTATAATTAATTTTCTTACTGATTAATAAAAAAACGAATTAAGAAAAAACTTATTTGAAGAAGAAAAAGTCGTTTTATAGTTAGTTTAGTTAAATTTTCTTGAAGGTGCATGAAATATAAAAAAAAAACTTAGTATTATTTGTTTAAATGAACGTACGAGTAGACTATTAAAATGTTAAGAAAATCGTTGCTCTGCCTTCAAAAAATTTTGTACTGACATTTATAGTTTTTAAATAATTAATGTTTGTATTGAAAGTATAGCAATTGCATTCAATCATTTAAGGAAAGTGTTCGATTTAAAGTGTTCGTATATATAGCACTACAGCTCTAGAAGAGAAAGTATTGTAATCGGACCAATTTGGGCAAATACGGTTTTCACCGGGTCTTGACCCGGTGAAAACCTTGACCTTCCATCGGAAAAAACCAGATGAAAATTTTCCGGATGTTAATGTTAGTATGTACCTGTGTGTGTTCGGTATTGGCCTATAAATCACCTTATATCTCCAGAACTAGTGGACCGATTTTGATCAAACTTGGTCAAAATAATTCTATATATGGGGCATTGATGTCATTAAATTTTCTGCTTAAAAGGTGTAGAGGATGAGGCTGTAGAGCAAAGTCACCTTCAGCATCTGTAAATTTTCCCTAATTGAGGTCATATTTTTCTCACGTAGATTTTTTAACAATTAAAAACTAACAATATTTGTAAAAAAACATTTTGAAAAATCACACCCGCATCCCAAAATATGCTGTTGTAGTCGTCCGCTATGTTATGACATCACAGGTGAGCGGTAGAATTAAATAAATGAGTAGTATTTAAAGTGTAAAAGGGTAACTCGGTCTGGCTGGGTCTCGAACTCGATCGCCCGGTTGATTCGGTACCCGGCTATACCAGTCTGCCTACCGTAAAAGCGAAATTTATTCTATTTAAGTTATGAGATTACGTTAGTTTAGTAGTGCCGACTGTCGCCGCTGGTACCGCTACACCTTTTTTCGTTTATTTAATTCAATGATTCTAACTAAAGAGCGCGCGCGCGTATATCCACAGTTGTAGGACTTTCCCGAGATTGTATCTCTAACGCAACTTCGTTGGACTTTCGGTATGATCTAATTTTGACATAAAGCTATACAATTACTATTAAATTTTAATATGTATTAAAATTTTATCAGTTTTAAGTAGAATCTAGATTTCCTGACTGACATAATTTATATTCTTTAAAAAAGTTATTAAATCACATTATCTTATCTTGAAAAAGTTAAATTATCCTAAAATTTATGAATAAATTAATTAAATTTTTTTAAAATTAATATTCATGTTAATATTTTTCATAATTTTATTATTCTTTATTAAAATAAATAGATTTATCTTTTAAATATGAAAACAAATTCTGTTAAATGTATTTTTTCTGTTTTTCCATCAGTGATGTTCAATTCCAGGCCTCCGTGTGAAAGGAAAAAAAATGATTATTTTTGAAAGGTCTTTAAAATGAGGAATAAAATTTGACTCATATTTATAGTTAGAAACTTCTGAGTAACAATAACCCATACCCTTAATTTTTATTCTGCCATACTTCAATTAGAGTTTTCATTGTTACGATTTACTGGAAAGAAATATAACACCAAACTCAACGATAATCAACTCTCTCATTTTATATATATTATTAGACGGATGATCTAAATCATCCCTATCAGTATGTAATAGATACACATTATTGTTAGACGGACAATTTTTATTTCGATTTCTTATAGTTTCCTTGAAGTTGCAGTTGAAACTATCATAGAAAGCTTAATATTATTCAAGAACCTAGAGGTTATTGAAAGTTGTATAAAAAAGAAATATTTAACAATTATTTTATTAATGTTAATTATTATGTAGATTGTATAATAATCCGGAATTCTCCTATATTTTTAGCAGAATTTGTTAGAGGAATCCTTTTATAGCTGTGGCCCTTGTGCGTGAGTTGACAATGCACATATGTAATTGTGTGTATGTAAGCTTATTCAAGTCCAAATATGTTTTTAATTAAAACATAACTAAAATGGTTGGTAGAAAAAGGATCGATAGCGTTAAATTTAATTGATAAGACCATCGATGTTCGTGATATAAAAACAAAGGTCTAACCTCCGTGCCACTCCACTATATTGTAAACTGTTGAAAGCGGATTCACAGAGATTGTTCAGTATGCAATGTTTTATGTTTATTTATTTTTTATCTCTGATTGTAACTTTTTTTAACCAAAACTTTTGTTATTGTTTCAGGTTATTAGAAATTAAATTTTATTACATTTTTTTTATTATAAATAATATAATAAATATTGGTTAATTTTATTTCTCATTTTCCGTTTGCTTTACAAAATAACGATTTATTTTCTTTGAGTTAACGTATTTTATTTATAGACGAAGAAATAAGACTATATTTATATTTTTATTACTTGTTTTTTTCCTTATTTCTGCGTATTTATAATGTTTTTTATTAAATCTATTCTGAATCAACAATAATTAAGAGAGTTTCCTTTCTTGCTGACATTCATTACTTGTTTTTGTTTAGATGTTGAAATTAACTTTATAATAATATATATTTTATTAATTAATTCGTAAAGTTAGAAATATTATGTGTGTTTTATTGCTTTTTTTATTTATTCTTTTCATTTATTAATGTGAAAATTGGTTATTGGAAAAGTTCAAACATTGTTAAATCCCTATGTTATGACCGACATCGGTCACCCTGTTAATTATTCTTACGCAACCAATTACCTCAACTTTTTTTTTTATTACTAACCATGTATGACAGTTTCTTAACTAAGGGATTGTCCGTAAATAATAAAATGCGTTTAAGGGAAGAGGGAAATTGTAAAATTTGTATAGGGATTATGAGGGATTAGCGCGCGCGTCGGGCTGTGCATCTCAATTAGTTAGGGTTCTGTGTTCCCTTAGACCTTTAAAGTCTGATTGAAATAAAGCATAAATTGAAGTACCCGTTCTTCGTCCAGGGAATTATTTACCAGAATTTATATGATTTTTGTTTTAGTATTTGAAAGATTTTTTTTTATGATTTTGTTTTCAATATTCATAGAAACATGTTAATCCATAGTCTAGAGTTTTTTTGAATATTTATCGAATGTATAATGAAAAAAAAACTTGAGAAAGTTTTGTCACAAATAAATTCTCATGAATTAATTAAATTCTTTCGTTTATAAACAGATCAAACCATATTGTTTTTAGTATTTTAAGTATGTTTAGTTAGTCACCATTATTAAATATTAATTACGTTAATAAATAAGTTTTATACCCGTATCTTAGGATCCGTAAAAAAAGTCAGAACAATTTTTCAAAAAATATCGTTTGTAATATCTTTGTTTAATGCAGCTAAATATCTACAACATAGATCGATATTTAAAATAGACGAAGTATACAGGAAAGTTAAGGAGAATTTTGTGGTACATAAATTAAAATCGAATAATGTATTAAACAAAGATGGTACACCGATTATAATACGAAAGAAAAGGTCGATATATGGGTGGAATATATTGAAGTATACGGAGGAAATTAATTAGAAGTTGGTGTTATAGAGGAAGAAGAGGAAGTCGAAGAGAATGAAAAGGGGATACAATACTGAGATATGAATTTAATAGAGCATTAAAAGATTGGAATGGAAGAACGGCTCCTGGGATAGATGGGATACCTGCAGAATTACTGCGCAGTGCAGGTGAGGAAACGATATATAGATTATACAAACTGGTGTATAATATTTATGAAAAAGGGTAAGTTCCATCAGACTTCAAAAAGAGCGTTATTGTCATTTTACCGAAGAAAGCAGGAGCAGATAAATACGAAGAATACAGAACAGTTAGCTTAACTACTCGCGCATCAAAAATCTTAACTAGAATTCTGTACAGAAGAATTGAAGAAAGTGGAAAAAGTGTTAGGAGAAGACCAGTTTGGTTCCAGGAAAACTATAGGGACAAGGGAAGCAGTTTTAGCGCTCAGATTAATAGCAGAATTATAGCAGATTGGTGTCCCACCAGTCACACGAAGAATATCCAGCTGAAAGGCGATTTCTTCCCATATTCGTTGAAACATTTCTTGTGTGGTGGTTGAAATGGCATTCCGAACGCTGTCACGCAGCTCCTGGATTTTTGCTACTATTGTCGTATACACCCTCTCTGTCTTTGACATAAACTCAGAAGAAGAAGTCCAGAGGGGTTATGTCTGGCGATCTGGGTGGGCAGGGAATTGAACGCCTCTTCCAATCCACCTGTCATGAATCTTGACATGTTGGAGCAATTTGCGTTCCCACAAATTGAGCAAGGTATCCTAATATCCTCTTCAAGCAAGATGGGGCTTCCCCGCACTGGCTCTTTAAGGTAAGGGAAAGACTGGATGAGACGTTTCCTGGTAGATGGATTGGAAGATTTGTTTCAATTCCCTGCCCACCCAGATCGCCAGACATAACCCCTCTGGGCTTCTTCTGGGTTTATGTCAAAGACAGATGTCTTTGACATCTGGGACAGATGTGGAAGTGATGTAATCGTTTGTTATAACTTGATAAGACAGACTTAAATTTAAATTTTGTTACATATCGATATGTGTAATATTTTGGGAGGTATAATTAAATAAAAATAGGGAATTTCAAATTTCTAACATTTTCAAACGTTCATAATTATTATTTTGTAAAAAAGTAATTTATTCAAAAATAACTACATCTACTCGTACTAACCATTGTTATCGTGGCAAGAGATGTGATTATGAATCGATTTACAGTTTCTAAACACGGACTGTTAGCGATGATTAGGCATTTTATTAGAAATGTTAAAACACCCTCTTACAAGAAGATGACAGTTGTGTTCATAAAATTATTTTTCTAAATATGTAGATGAAATCAAAGTTATTAAGCCGAATACTGCTTTAATTTCCATTATTGTCATCAGTTTTTGTTAAAAATTTGATTAAAAATATAATGTACAACAATAATTGTAGTGTTTATGTTCTATAGATCCAGTTTACTTCCTCTTTAGGAACAAACATTACTGATTTATTCATTATCCGAAAATAGAATTGTACTTGACAAGATTATCGTAGTTCCTGATTTTTAGGTCGAACCTTCTTTTGAAAGTCGTTTGGTCAGATTAAAGAGAGATTCAACATCTTATAAGTCGAGTTTGTATTATTGCAATGATTTTTATGAAGTAATAAATATTATTTACGTTTACCTTTGAATCTGTAGATTCACAGGTAGCAACAAGCCAGTTTAGTTTTAAAATAGACAAAATACATATTTATTAATGTATTGTCGTATGGCATTGTTATTAATTTTTATTTAATTTATTTAATATCATGTTTTATTTTTGTAGTTTCGGGTCTAATATTTTTAAACAATGAGCATTGTAAAAACGTGTGAAATAGAAATCGGCATTTTTATTTTTATTTATAGATAAAAAAAAAAAATAGAAACAATAGTGAAGAGAGTGACCTTAGTATAAAATTTGTTACTGAAAAACTTGTTCGTGTTTGGTGTAAAAATGAAAGCATTGTTAAAAAATAATGCTTTGTTCAAAATGCGCTTTATAGTCAGACTAAGCGTGTTGGCCTTAAAGCATTGTTGCCATCCACGTAGCAAAATGCAGTTACATTAATAAAAACTACTGCTTCTCTACAATTTTTGTTATTCGCCTGTATCCAATGAATTGAGATCTGATCTTTTTTAATAAGTAAAGTACTAAAAAAAAAAAAATTACTCTTTTAAATAGACTACATATAAATACGAGTATATAATTAAATTTTTCACGTTATTTTACTTTTAATAAAGCATTAATTTAACGACAGCCACAACATTTAGCTAAAAAAATAATCTTTCTAGTACAAAGTTTATTAAATCTAGAAAGATTATAAGATTTTTATTTTATTTTATTCATCAGATTTTAATCATCAGCATATAAGTTGCAGAAAGGTTGTGAAGTCTTAGTTTACGCGGCAATATTTAATGTATCCTGTATGCATTTAGAATTAATTACCACCAGTTTGTTCAATGAGTATTCCAAGGCCTGCACTAAATATGCCGTTTTATAAGTTTCAATTCTGGGTTGTACAATTAATTTAATATAAGGAAAGGTGTAAAGATAGACTATACCGAATAATAAAGACAGGGCTTAGAATTTTTTTTTAAATTTATCGTTATATCCGGCTACGGCGGTGAGGCGGCTGGGAACGGCATAGTCGGGCCTGGCTCTGCTCTATCCTGGTAGTTAGAGACGATGGCACTTCCCAGGGCCGTGATAATGAAATGAAAAAAAAATTATCGTTATTTAATTTCGATATTTTTTGAACAGTTGATATAAGAAAATTTAGAACTTTACAATGTTTTGTATGAACAGCTTTTAAAGCTGGCTATTCATGAAATAAAACAAATGTATAATTTGTGATCTATTTCGTCTAATCAAATTCATTTTTTGTCTATTACTCTCCCTTGTAAACAGACTAAAGATGTTATGACCGCGGTGTAGAATATTACGTGAATTTCAGTGGAATTGATCAGCTGATGTGCAAAAGTTTGTTCGGGCTTAGTGAAGAAATAAGTAGGAAACCAATTTTAAAATTCCTTAGTAATCCTAGCGTAGGATGATTATTATTCTTGATGTACCCATTATGATGTACTGTTTTCAAGGTTGGATTTGTTCCATGTTTTGGATTAGCTTAAATCCATCTGTTATACAAACAGAACATTGTCCAGTGAGAAATGTGGTAATTATACTGTTGATTCTTCCCCTATGATTATTGTATTTACTTTTGTGTTTATATATTAAAAAGATTTAGTAAACAAACTAAAAAAAAAAGTAGTTTTTCTGCAATTACTCAGTAACTAATTTAGTTAGGACTTCGTTGGGGTCTTAAAACGCTCTTTACATCAGATCACAGAAAAACAGTATGCACCGTCTACGCTCACTCAATTATGAGAAGAGGTTTAAGGGAAGATAGTTTTTTCGCACTCAAAACCTTACCTCAGCGGCATTAAAATCGAGATATCCCAGCAAATAAAGAGAACACTTCGAATACAGAATTTGTATTTGTCTTAAAACACGTATCACCTCAACCGCCATCAAATGAGTCCAAACCGACTTCGATCACTCAATTCCTAAAAACGTTTTGAGGGAATACATTTCCTCAATATTAAAAGTACACTGAAATCGCGGTAACTTATCAACTAATTAAGATACAGAATTCGTTTCTATCTTAAAACATTCACCACGCCATTTTCTTCAAATGCCCCATCTTTCAAACGAAGACAATTTTCTGTACGGTTAGCATTTTGTATGACCCATCAACAAGGCGCAAGGACAAACTGTCGACCGAGTAGAAATCTACCTACCTGAACCAGTTTTTAGCCATCGACAATAGTACGTTCCCCTATCACACGCAAAATCTTTTAAAAATGTGGAAATAGAGATGAAACCTAAGGATCGATGCACAGTTAATGTTGTCTGGAACGAAGTCTTTTTGAACTATAAAGTAAATTATCTATTATAACTGGAGTTAATTTATTTACTGATGATGCTGAGCAGCCCGTGCCACCTAGTTTTATTAGATTAAAATTTTACAGCATCGTACAATGTAAAATTTTACTGCAAAAAAATTTGTATGAAACAGTATTTCATTAGCTGTCAGTTGTAAAAAGTATGACAAAAATCAATTTTAAAAATTATATTTATATTTTAAGATTTATATTTTATATTATATTTTTCTTTTAAGAGGGTAGACTTTTACCTAATTTTAATTAAAAATTTGGACTGTGATATCACTAAGCGGTGTAATATTAATTTCTCGAATGTTTTAAATAATAATGTAAACATTTTCTTTGTATTTATTCATATTTCCCGCTATTCATACCGTATTGAATACGTAATATTTATAAATCCGATGCAGTTTAAATGAAAATTGTTTAAAAAATATTTTTTTCGAATTTTAATCAGAAAAAGGAACGTTTAGGCGTTTTTTGCGCTAATGCACAAAAACGCCTAAACGTTAAGATTAATATCTTAAAAAAAAAAACATCTGTATATCAAATTTAATATTTTATTAAAATAACGAAAGTAACACTTGAATTGTCTCAAAATGTAGCTCTAAAGAATTCCTTAGCTTTCATTTGTTGATGTGGACAATTTATTTACCTAAAAGTCGCTTATATCGGTTGTCCCGAATGGAAATATATACCAAAGTTTACAAATATTTAGTATATTTTGTTCAAATAACATTGATAGAAACAGGAATAACACACACTACAATGAATTTTTATTTACTGGGGATGCTCATATTGGGATGTTTGGGATGCTCATCCTCTGTAAATAAAAATTGGACACCATTTGCCTCGAAACATGCCTGAACCCGTTTCACCGTATTTGAAAATTCACGCTTAGCGATTGATTTGAGTGTTTGATTTAATTAACAAATTCAATTAGGTTATTGTTCAGTTTGAAAGTATAATAAGGAGTCTTCTTGTAAACAGATACTTTCATAAATAAAAATCTGTATGTGTAAGATCTGAAGATCTCGTTGGCTAGATGTGCTATGAGCCTATCCCCGAAAAAATCATGCAGAAAATTTAGCGAAACATTTGCATTGTGTACCGTAGTTCCATTATGATGAAAGTATGCTTCTGCAGTTTATTAGCTAATGAAAGGATAAATGATTACGTTGCAATAACCTTATGAGTTTATTGTTTTTCGGAAAAATTGAATGATTATCCGATTATTTGATGTAGCACACCAAACTCCAATTTTTTCGTCATGTAATCGTCGTTCCAAGATTTCATGAGGATTATTCACAGATCATACCCGACTGTTCTGGCTGCTGACATGATCCGATATATGAAACCACGTTTCACTTGAAAAAAATCAAACGACGTAACAAATTTACTCTCTATTTGAGAAGACAGTAAATCTCAGTCATTCGGTTTATCGCTTTTACGTGGTGTAATAGCATTCCCATCATTGTGTTTTAAGAAATATGAATGAACTATTTCAGAGACTGCTAATACACACCATATCTTGAGTTTAGTAGTACTAAGTAATGCCTTTTGATAAATTCTATTAGGATTTGTTTATTGCCAGATACTGAAAGTTTTGTTTATTAACATATACATTTAAGAAGTGTTAATGTAATTCATCACTCATTAGCATACTGATATTGTCGCGTGTTCGCGACTCGACCAGGGTATTGAGAAACTAACAAACTAAACATTTGTTATAAATACAATTCATTACTTTAAAAACATAGAAGATAAAAATAAATAATAATAGTAATAACAACAACAATAATAAATATATGACATACAAAGACAATTAAATTATAAAATCCTGAATACAGTCCAATTTAGTAAACTACCAATAACTCACCAAACAACTTCCTGCATACAAACAGCTATCCACACTGGAATGCTTGTGACTATTCTTCACTCGTTGTTACAAAACACTTACTGATATCGTCGTCACCGCAACCGCGACGAACACAGCCTCGCAATCTACTAACAGAACTACTCACTGTTATCGTGAACACGGCCTCGCAGAATTACTCGCTTAATTACTGACCGTTACCGCTGGTCCTGGCCGTATTTACATCTCCTGGCCTGCAGAACCAGTACCCGTCACATTCCTTAACTGTTGAAACGTAACAACTTTCATCGTCCGCACCCTTATGTTCTCCCATAAATTCTTAATCCGGTCCGGTAACCCTTCTCGTCGGACAACAGCTGTTGGAGGTCCCGTTGTCTGTATTAAAAAGAACAAATTGTTAAATAGACTTGTTAGCCTGAGAAAGGAACCCCTTTAGTTCCTTCTGGATTCTTTCTTTCTCATATTTCTTCTTAATTGGAAGAAATCCGTTACACTGGTCCGTTATTCTGGTCCTGTTACAATAACAACGACTTTGTTTACGTTTATAAGATCCAAAATTTGTCAGCAAAAGGTCGTACGATTCATCTGTTTCAAACCTGCTCTTCTTAATATTATATTGATGCTTGTATAATTCCGTTTGAAGTATCCTTCGAACACTGGTGTTAGACAAACTGAGTGAAACCAAATGACCAAGGGCAGACCGATTGGTGCTTCTTTTTGATGAGTTTCCGCTTTTACGGTGTCTATGTAGTCAGATATGCATACGTCCCTTTGTTTACCAGGAGGCCTCTTGTTCAAAGCTGAACCAGCGTTTTTTCAAAATTCTCCATCAAGACTTTAATGCCATGGGCTGACAGCTCCATTCTGATTGACAGTGAAGTAGCGTCGAAATAACCTTTGTGAAGGCGTGAATGGTATTTTACAATGCTTTAATCGCAAACGCACGGTGCTCAACCGTCCAACGCTTAATCATAACTGAAATCATCAAAAAGAAGAATCTGTTGTTATCGAAAATATTCGAATGTTACCGAGAAAAAAACCGACTTTTAATCGCCTATGTTTCAGTGGTTCACCCTTTAATAATCGTTATTTTACTCATATTTTAAGAAAAGCGTATATTATATTTAAGTAAACAATACATTTATTGTTGTGATATGTATTTATACCGTCACTTTTTCAATATAAAATTTGATTGTTAACATTTCGCAATGTAAACTACAATTAAAAACAAGAGAATAATTTCGTTTAAATGTTATGAATAATGGTCTATGTAAAAAAAATGCTCTTAATTAGTCTAATATTGTGTAAAATTATGTTTTAAACTAATTTTTAATTTTATTTTACAGTTTCCTGGATGACTTGGATCGTTTAGGGGCCAAGGATTATCAACCTACAGAACAGGATATTTTACGGACTAGAGTTAAAACTACAGGAATAGTAGAAGTTCATTTCTCTTTTAAAAATTTAAATTTCAAGTAAGTATTGTCTAGTTTATTTTTACAAGTTAGAAGTATTTCGGTTTTGTATTCTACATTGATTTATATAATATTTACAGTGTTTGTATAAGATATACTGTATCTTACATTTTTCATAGTGAGGTTTCAATCAATAAACCTGTTTAATAATGCAGCGCTGTTATTTCTTTCTGAACTATCTCGATATATGATAGAAACATTTAATTTTTGAATTTTATGATGTGACGTGACGTTATGAGGGATTCTGAAAACTAAGGATTCTTTATCGGTGATGGGAGATCCATAAATATTTATTTTATGACTCTCTGTACAGTTGTCTAACTTTAGTTATTATTTGTCTACTAAACTTGTGGCTCGATTATTTTTTCTGATATATAAAACTGATATGTAAAAACGTATTTATGATTTTTTTTTATAACTGGTGACTTAAAGAAACACTTTCGATTCATGAGATAAAAATGGTGTCAATTAAAGCACAATTCCTTAATCATTTTAGTAATTAGAGCTGCAAAGCTCAAGAAACCTGTATTACCGATTATCATCATCATGTGTTTATCTTTAGTGAGACGGAATCGTCCCCATTTTCCTGTTTTAATAAATAGACTTTCAAGATCCTGATAATTTACATTTTTTTAAAGATTTTTCATAAATTTTACTCTTTTTCGGTCTCTTTTTTTAGAGCACTGTTTTAATCAATTCTTTTTCTTATGTTCTGTCTCAATCCAATTATGAGAATTACGGAACAAATAACCTTATTTCAAAACGAATGAAACAGAATACTTGTCGTATCAAAATTGGTTTGGCTTTTTCAGCATGCCGGTGACATCCTGTGTTTCGAATATGGCAGAAGGTTTTAAGGGATTTTAAGACTTATTAGCTCAGGTGAAGATGAAAATTCATCTCTGAAATTTTGTTAAATGATATCGAATGCTACACCAACCTTTTGCAAAAGTTGTTAAAATTTTACCCTAAAAAATTAATTGGTGTGAGCCAGACCGGTAGAATACATATAGAGTATAGACGTGTTGAAATAATCAACCAAAGTGTAAGCGTATGTTAAAGAAATGATCTTATGGAATTTTTACATGTAAAATCTCCACCGTTGACTATTTTCTAGCCTATAAAAATAGAATATAATTAATAATATTCCAGAGAATTTTCTCTCATTATATATATATGTATCAAAGTGTAATTCCTATACGGTTTTATCCTTTTACTTAATGAAAGTAATAAAATAGACTGGCTTTATTTTTCCGATTTTTTGAACGGTAACTATGAACACTATAGCGAGCGTTGACCTCGTGTTGAAGGGTTGCAGGGGCCTTATCTTTATTAATGATGTTGTTACCTTGTTGACAACCAGTAACGCCTCATTTAATCTCCAAATCTAGGTCCAGTTTAGGGATTTTAAACATATATAGATATCTCTAAAATATAATAATAATCTTCATTTGAATATCTCAAATAAAATATTATTATAAATTGTGAAAGAATCGGTTATACAGTAAAACATATACATTATTGTTTTATTGAAACTTTATACACAGCTATATATATACTTATATTTATTGCTTGTGAAATGTTTTGGAAAATTTTTTATTCATCTTTCTTTGTTTTTGCTTGATGATATCGCCACATAAGCTTGAAGCGGGATATGGAATGTAGCGTATGAAAAATGCCGTGCCTGACCGGGATCCGAATCCAGGACCTCCGGATGCAAGGCCGAAACGCTACCACTCGCGCCACGGAGTCTGGCATGAGTGGTAATTTTTGTTTATTAATTTGATAGTTGTTCTTTATTCATCTATTTTTAAACTTATGTTAAAAAATGATAGAATTAATTAATTCTTAAACCAAAATCTTAACTCGTGTTTACATGGTCAAGTGAGCTATGTTCGTTAATTCAACACAACATTGTAAATAAGATTATTCTTGTCACGCTTTGTAGATTTCAGTTGTTGACTACCTCATAATTTTATGAGATGAACATAAGTTCACGTCAATCGTTAATAATAAATAAGTACGTTACTTTTATCATGAAAAGAATACAAATTATTTAAAGCACGAGCTTTTTTTTAACCGTTGGTAAGTCTGTTATACGCTTATTTTTCTTCTTACTTTGTCTGTTCTTTAGTTAGTAAATCTTCTTTATTTTAAATTCAAAACTTTAATCTAATTAAGTGTTTACTAAATTCATCTCTACTTGCAATTATGCAGACTAATAATACTAAAGCTAAGTTTTTTTATGGTGGGAAATTTTTCCTTCTCATTTTGATTTAAAATTTTACGAAATGTTATTCAGTGTTGCGGATTACAAAAAACCGATTTTTTTCGTTTTCCAAAATATTTTTCAGCGGTTATTCAAAATTTTAAAGTTCACACTTGGAATAATTGATGTATTTCTCGTGGAGTTTCTCCCAAATTTACATTATCAAATAATTACCCCTTAAAAAACTTATAATTACAGGATATTCATTACACTTATTCAATGTTGTGTTTTATAATCATCAAAATAATCGATCATTAATTTATTGGCTCTTAGCCTGGAAAAACTTGTTTCGATATTCCTATAGGTTAAATGGGCACCGTCTGCCTCGAAAGACAGTATATTAAGCTGTTGTTCGCTGTGTGAAGTTGTTTCATGTTGCGTTCTACCGTATGGGGATTGTCTTTCTTCTGTATTCATTTTGGGTTCTGTGAACTGGTTAAGTCTTCTAGGCTTATGTTAACAATATATTGATTCACTCTCTTTCTTTTTCTGTTTAGCCTTCGGAACCACCGTAAGTTATTACTTAAGAGGATGAATATAAATGAAGTGTAAACTTTTACAGTCTCAGGTGGACCGTTCCTGTGATGTGTGGTTAATTGAAACCCAACCACCAAAGAACACCGGTATTCACGATCTAGTATTCAAATCCGTTTAAAAGTAGAACGTATAAAATAAATCCGTATAAATATATTGATCCACTGAGTTAGTGCACCTTTGGCAGTACCTCTGAGGAAAGAGTCCCTCTCGATTTGTTAGTAGATTTTTTCTGTCCCATGGCAGTACAATCATCCTAAACGTGAAAAAAACCATATCTACCGTATTCATCAATTTTTTTTGTTGATTTTTTTTAAGCATATCGTTGAATTTATTCATTTATCAGATAAGTCTTTGAGAATTTCACATGCAGTTTTGTACAAAATATGGAAATGATTTTGAATGTCCAATTCCGGTTAAATTCTTTCCGCATTTTATCTAATTAATATTTCTAATATATTCCTGTTAATTTTATTACCTACGCTTTTATACAGTATATAATATTTCTTAATTTAGTGATTTCATACCACAGAGATATTTTGTGGAAATAGTTATGTTTATATTTCGTGGGTCGTTAATAATTTTCTGACGTTTTACTTAATGCCGATCTCCGTATCGTAGTATTAGCGACTTTATCTTTCATCTGTAGGTTCTGGGTTTGGGTTTCGGTAGGCACGGCATTATTGACACGTTACAAAATATATTATCATCCATCTTAGTAACTATTATTAGGCGTCAATCTGATACTACGCACAACAGTAATTATTGCATATCCAGAAGTATAAAAAGTATATATAAGTAACTTATCATTTCCTAATATTTCCACACCAGATATATAAAAAAAAAATAATAATCAAAAAGATAGATAGAAAAAAAACCATTAAAAGTTCACATATACCAATTTTCTTTAACTGCATTTTCATGTTAATAGAAACGCTTCGTCCGATGTCCGCAAGTTTTCAATGAAACCGGGATAGTCATTGAACTTTTCCATTATCTTTTTCACAGAACTGAACCGCCATACAAGATGGTTTTAACCGATGCCCAGTTTGCACTTTGTATGGATGAAGTTGTAACTTCTGGTGGTATATTCGTTGAATGATTCGACTGAGGTTCAAAACTGATCTTGTTTATCAGCAGAACGTCAAGGGTTTCTTGTGAACAAAGCCCGGAGAGCTTAAGTATTCTCTGGGATTTGCTGAGTTCGTGGAGCTCCTAACGGTTTCTTTTTTAAAACTAAACTCTCTTCTCAACCCATGTTTTGACCGCATGCAAGATGGAACAAATCATGACGTTCTAAATTGTAGTGACGCAGAAATTCCCCTATAGTTGCAGTCAAACCGTTCTCATAACATGTCTTCACGGCAAACGCGGTCGTGAACCGATCCACTGATCCACTTTTACTAAAGTTTGTCCTTGTCGCAAATCTCAGTCATGAAGTGCTGCCACCTTTACACGGCTACCATTAAGCATTTCAAAATTTTCCGTTTTCCTGATCCACCTTGTATAATAGGAATTATAATTCTAATGGTTATAAGCGATTTGATATGCCGGTTACTTCCTAAACTTTCATGGCATTTCCTAAAATAACAAATTCCCTTCCAGGCTTACTAGAAAAAATGAGGAATGAATTTGTTTCATGTCGCCTTGTTTAATTTTTTTTTTCTGTTTAGCCTCGGGAACCACGGTAAGGTATTACTTCAGAGGATGAATGAGGGTGGTATGAGTGTAAATGAAGTGTAGTCTTGTACAGTCTCAGGTAGACCGTTCCTGAGATGTGTGGTTAATTGTAACCAACCACCAAAGAACACCGGTGTCCAAGGTCTAGTTTTCAAATCCGTATAAAAGTACCTGCCTTTAGCAGCTTAGAAGAACTCTCTACTTCGAAAAGTGAACTTTGTTCACCAACTCGAATATATTGTCACATATTAGCAGTCGCCAACCAAAATTCAGGGTCATTCACGCCTTGAAATACATTTATAACTTCTGCACTCAATCTACTACAGTGATTAGTTGTTTAATTAACATAATTTCCCATATAATTCAAAAATATTAAATAAATATAAAATCCGAAATTGCTACTTTTATCTTAGATGCTTTTCATACATTACAATCACAAAAAATACTGAGGTAGAGAGTGTAAAGGAAAAATAAGTATATATTTTTTTGTCATAACTAATTGTTCAAAGTATTCCAAAAAAAGCTAAAAACAAATAAATTAATGTAAAATTATTGTTAAATAGTATTAATACCTTAAATAATTTATCAAACGCTCTACATTGTAACCTGTTTAATTGTTAATTATTCATTACGGAAGATATTTTTTCTAAAACATAAAATGTATTGGTAAAATTAATAATTACACAACTGATTACATAAAACTTTATCTACATAACTGTAAAAAATATTTATACTTTCTAATGAGATTTGTCGATATTAATAAATTAATGAAATGAAACGACTAGCACTAGATAGGGAATCTTGGAGAGCTGCATCAAACCAGTCAAATGACTGAAGACAAAAAAAATAAAATAAATTAATATTGACCCTTTATTGCGGGTGTATTCTACACGTTCTTTTCACATGGTCGGGAAAAAGAAGTTAATATTAAGATTTTGATCGATTGTATAGCTAAAAGTAAATAAATTATTATTTGAATAATTTATTACTGTTGTGGTTATTAACCCTCTCCCATTTATGTATAAAATAATTTTAGGATTGTAGGTTTTTACAGTTTGTTTTTTATTTTTAAAAAGTTATTAATAAAATTAAAATAAATTTAAATTGATTTATTCATTTTATATAAATGTTTTGCTTATTTTTAATGAACATAACCGATTTGTTGTATTAGTTAAATTTCTACTCGTTATCTAAAAAAGTGAAATGATAAATATTTTTTATTTCAGAAAAAAATTCATTCATATTACTAGCACGGATGTGTGTTGTTATTTATTTACAGGAAACTCCCATTTTCGAGGGACACCTGCCAACAGTGAAATCAGTGCTGTTAAAACTCAGATTTCTAAAAATAGTATCTTGTACTAAATTTTTTTTATGACGATAAACAGAAATAATTTTTTAAAGAGTACTTTTGGAAACACTGGTATACTTTCTACGAAGGTGTATTTTATATTTACTTACCTTGATTGTGAAATAATTGTAAGATATATAAATAAATTATTTTTATTTATTTTTTAATTGGATCCAAATATATTTTTTGTCATTTATAATTCCTACGATTACATGTATGTGAGATTTACTAAAATATTTAATCCTTTTATCATATCAGGTGCATGTGCATTGTTAATATATGATCATAATATATCATAATTTTTTTTTGCATATTGAGAATGAATACCTTAATAATTTTGATACTTTGTTCTTTTAACCTTCATACTTTAGCTAGTTTTGACATCATTACATGCCAGCAGTTTGTCATTGTCATTGATAATACATTGTCGTGATATATAAACTGCATTGTGATATATCATTTTTAGCGGTCATTGTCATCTTTTTCAAACGAAATTTATTATATGCATTATTCTATTCTATTTAAAAAAAAAAAGTTTATTTTTAAAGAAAAAAATTTATTCTCTTTTTAATAATAATTTATATATACATATCACCGTCAAAATCAGATGCCTTTAGTCAGGTCCTTTACACCGTTCCGTTTCCAATCCCCTGTAAACTTTCCCAGCAAGATTAGTTAAGTTCCTGTTATCTCCTATTCTCTTTTAAGTCGTCTGTAACGTTTACTTATTTTTGACTTCCTACATTGCACCTTTTACTGATCCTTTTAGCAGTGTTAAATAATTCCTTTTCTTCTATCATTCCTTCTTTTATGTTATGTTTTAGCCTAGTTAGCTTTTCTTTTCTGAATCGGTCTGATTATGTTTCTATTATCAATTGTTCTCCTCATTAGTTTATTTTTTCATTTTGTCGAACTATTAATTTTTTCCAATTTTCTACATGCTTATATTTCAATTCCCTCCAGCTTTTGCTTTCTCATCCAGACAGAAGTACATTAAAAAAAAAACAAACAAATAAACTTCACAAAGCGTTTCTTTAATTATCCCATCTTATTGCCTAACTATTTTTTTTTGTTAAAAGTTATTTTTAGTCATTACGATTGTAATTTTTACTTTTTGTATGTTTTTATAATTTCTATCAAAATGGTTAGTAAGAAAGTATTTATACCGATTTACTTGTTCGATTCTTCCTTCTTTTGTGCAGATATTCAGTCGCCTATTTTCATTACTTTTGTGTTCCTAATATTAATTTTCATTCCACGTTCTACTGTAACATCTTTTAATTTTGTAATTATCTGTTGGATATCCTGTTTTCTTCCACATCTAAAAAAATCATGCATGAATCTTGTTCAGTTTATGCCCTTCATGTTCTTCCAATGTTGGACATGCGTATTTAAAAGTGTTGATGGTAGGCAGCAGCCTTGTCGTACTATTTTTTTTTTTTTTTCAATTATTGGGGTGGATTCAAAAATCCCAGTACGACAGAGACGATTGTAAGAATATATGTAACGATTTATGTAGTTTTTTATTGTGCATCAATTACTAAAACCTGATCGATCTACATTTAAGCAAATCTTGCAAGCTTTTGAGGAAAAGGAAAAATTATTAAAAAATTGTTAAATTTACGTATGCCTAGTTCAGAATTTTTTATTTCACACTGCATTTCATTAACATAATAAATAAATAAATAAATAAAATAAAAAGATATATGCTGCGAATGCAATGTTCTTGAGGATTTGAGTAATTAACTTACGATTTACGTAGATTTGGAAATGAAAACAATTTAATGTCTGAATATAGGATATCGTGGTATGTAGTTTTATGATCGTGTAAATAGGACAACACTAAAAATGTTTTAGTTCCTAGAATCAAAAATTCTAATTTTGCCTGTACTCTGACTGAATAAAACAAAACGCAGATAACTTGTTTTTTTGTTATCCTATTAAAAAAACCTTTTTTTTAGAATTAAATTTTCTTTGTTGTATTTTGGGCGTGGTCGGTTGAGCTAAGTTTGGAACGCAATTATTCGATATCTGTCCCAATTTATCCCAGTATCCCAACTTAATGTGTTAATTTTAATATATAAAAAAAATTAAGGCCCAAAAAACTAAAAAAAAAAGAAAAAAAATAGTTAAATCATCAAAAAAAGGGCAAAGAGTCACCGAACAAGTAAAGATGAAATCTCTCCCAATATTCCAATGTAATTTGGCAAATCAAAAAACAAGACCGGAAACCCAATAAAAAAAAATTAACCCCATTGCATAATAATTTGAACATAAGAACATTGAAATAAAAAATCAAAAACATAAAAATGTTAACACATTTTTTTTAGCTTTTTTTTATTGTATACGTTTGATTTTCTTGGACTTTGATTTTTTTATATTTTCGTATGGTGAAAAAATAGACAAGGTCTTCTAAGACCAACACTATTATGTAATCTGCAATAGATCTGTTTTTAAACTAAAAATTGTGATACAAAAAAAAATCATCGTAATGTGGTTAACTACCCTTAGGCAGGTCCCTTGAGCCATGTTCATCTCCAGCCATTAGTCACACTCAATATATATAAAATTTAATTAATACAAAAGTTTCTGAAACACAACCCTTAAGTAAATTGGAAACCCAGTATAGATTAGTTATTCGTAGAGATTTATTTGATGCCTTAAAATCACAGATTAAATAAGTATATAATCTTTTTTCATTGGGAATATTGAATACCCCTTAAATCTAGGGGTGAATTTTAATCGGAAAAATAACAAAATAATAATTATTGTTTTAAAGATATTTATTTTTATTTTTTTCGATAAATTTGGAAGATATATTTTTTTTAAATATTTATAAAACTTATCAGACTTGTGAAGCGCGTTAGTATCACTTAAATTATTCATTCACTGAAGGTGTGGTTGGTAGTATGTTTGTGTCTGTTAAGAGATTCGAATGGTCCGATATCGATCAATACAGACTTCAAGGGCCTCTATGACGTCTATAACTAATTCTAGCTTTCACTCCTCTTTCCGTCATTTCACCCCTCAGAAAGCTCTCTTCCGATAAGTAAATAACAAAAATCAGTTTTTCACTTCCCAACTACGGATCAAATTATAGATGAAAAATATATTTATTTTTTATAAATCTTGTTGAAAGATAACTCTTTCCCTGTCAATCTAAGAGTAAAAAACATTATTTTAAATTTGTGAAAATTTATTTGCTTCAAAAGTATACTTTAAATCTTTTGCCTCCCTATCAATCAGAAGAAACTGTTTCCACTGGAACAGTGCCCGAATTTTTATTACTGTTAAAATGTTTTCTTTGCGAAAAAGAATTAGTTCTATCTAGAAGAATGGATAAAATGTTTCTTAAAAGAGTTGTTTAAATTTAAGTTTTTACACGATGCAATGCCCTGCATGCAATGTTTCGTGAACGTATAGATAATAAACAAAGTTTCAGATTGAAATTAAAAAAAGGTTGTTTATAAATTTTTTTAGAGTCAAATCATTCTGCTAAAATGCATCATCCTAAAGTTAAATCATAAAAAAATATTCTGTCGAAAAAAGGTTAATTAGAACCTCCTTTTAAAGATTCAAAAAAAAATTTCCAATAAATTTAATCTCCTATAAAATCTATAAAGTTGATAGTATGATTAATCTTTTTTTGGTGAAGTCCGTGTTTAACTCTTTGCTCTTATTTAGAAAGGAGTGGCAAAAAAATTATTTTCTTTCGTTGCTTTTCAAATTGAAGTGATGAAGAAGCATTTCAAAATGATGGAAATTTGACAGTACCGTAACTATACAAAGAGGAAAAGCAATGACGTTATGATTCGTTGATAAGATTGCTCTTATAAAGTATCAGAAATAAGTTAAAAAAACTTGGAATAGATTTTCGTTTAAGATAGAAATTCAATTTGAAAATACATAAAACGAAAGAAAAGAAATGGAATGTGTCAGAAAGGTGTAGATAATGAAGAATTAAATGTTTGAGATAGGTAAAACAGTTTAGATGAGGACAATTAAAAAGGATAGATAAAACCATGAAACAACTTAAATAAGTTAACAAGAAAATAAAAAATATCTGGAATAAAAAATAAATGAAGGGATTAGAAAGTAATTCTTTAATATTTTCATGTTTAACGCTTTATGGCAGCGAAACGTGGACAACAATAAAATCAAAAATGAAAATACTGTTGCAGGAGAATGTTGAAAATATAAGTAGATTGATTAAGTTCGAAATAATGCACTTTTAAGGCAAATATACGGGACAAAATTAGAGAAGAAGCTTGTAAAAAGCCGAACTAGGTCGGTGACTGTATTTAGTTTATTTAATTTGATTCCTCTATTAATTTGAGCATATGCGGTTTTTACCTGATCTTGACGTTTTGACATCTAAGAAACCCAAAAAACCGGATTTTTAACTGTCACGCGGCTAAAGCCGCGTTCCAGGAGAGTCCTACAATTATGGGTTGTTTGTGATGCAGGGCTTACACTCACAACTTAAAATAAAATATTTATTATTTTATTTAAATATAATATTTTTTCGTTTATTTAATTTACTGATTCTAACTTAAGCGCGCGCACTTACCGTATTTAATTCGTGCGAGTGTGGCGGTACTAGCGGCGACGGTCGGGACTGACTAATGTAATTATACAGCTGACATAAAACAAATCTAGCTTGAACGGTCGCCAGACTGTGCAGCCGCGAGGATTTACGCACCAGGTACCGAGTTAACCGGGCGATCGAGTTCGAGACCTAGCCAGACCGAGTTAATTTTTTTACAGTTTAAATATTATTCATTTATTTAATTCTACCGCTCCCCTGTGACGTCCCAACATAGCAGTAATTTAGAGCATTTTTGGGGGTGGCGGTACGATTTTGCAAAAAAAAGAATTTTTTTCAAATATTTTTATTTTTTAACTGTTAACAAATGCGCCTTAGAAAAATACAACCGTAATTAGGCAAAATCTCGAGATAATGGGTCTCTCTACAGGGTCACCCTCTACAAGTCACCCTGTAGTGGGTGACCTTGCTCTACAGTCTCACTCCCTTGACTTTTTAAGTTGAAAATTTAATGGCATAAATGCCCCGTATATAGAAGTAATCTGACCAAATTTGGTCATAATCGGTCCTATAGTTCTGTAGATATAAGGTAATTTAGAGGCCATCACTGAACACACAGAGAGACACGTACACACGAACATTAACGTCCGGAAAATATCCATCCGGTTTTTGGGTTCTTTAGATGTCAAAACATCAAGATCTGGTGAAAACCACATATACCCAAATTGGATCGATTACAATACTTTCTCTTCGAGACCTATAACTCTGTTATCACTATCTAGACGGGAAAGTAAAAGTGATAGTTTGTGGAAAAGTGTAAAGGTATCATGGAAAAAAATATTTTGTTCAATATGCAGAGAAACTTCAGTTTATACATAATATATTCGTACATTATACCATAAATTGTCGTATTAAATTTAAAAAAAATTTCTCCATATCTAGTCGCAAAGCGATAACTTTGTTTTTTGCCACATTATATCTATAATTAGAAAACGTTTTTCTATTGTCAGTGATACCTCAAGAGACGATATAAATATTAGATGGAGGGTTAAAAAACTATAATACAAGTTGCTGACAATATTGTAAATAATGTAAAATAAATAATATAATTACAGTTTGTAGAATAAACCGTACTGTCCTTGATTTTGCATTCTCCAGACCCATTCTAACGATGCGATTACACATTCCTGATGATGGAAGGGGGTTGTAAAGTTCGTGATAGACCTCTGTTACGAGCTTTTTAAAATACTAGAGCCTTCTTCTCCTAGACGTATAACGTAATTTATGGGCAGCCTGTAAGTTTCATACGTTGCATTTTTTTTTAACGCGCCCGACCTTCTTAAACATTATGAGTTTATATGCCGCTATTTCTTGTTATATTATATCTCGTATAAAAAAAAAAATACTTATATACAACATGTGTTAATTACTTGGTGCGGTTTCTTTTTTTATTCATTTTATTGTTAAATTTTTTTATGAGTAGATATGATAGGTCAATTTAAGCATAGTTTATTGATTTATTTGTGCTAATTGATAAAATGTTTAGGTTCGTAGATCAAGGTTATCGGTAATTCGTTGACTTATTCTTAAATTTAATTTAAATATATATCCTAACTCATTAATAACGTTTTTTTTAAATATTTAATTAGGGTGATGTCATCTAATGTCAGATTCCTTATTATGTGATAAAAATAACAAAATAAAACACTTCCCGTTTACAAATAGCCCATCATTGCGCAACTTTATTATCGTGTGTATTTTTTTAAATATTTAAATAATATTTCGCTTTCGGTGTTACGTCCTAAAGCCAGTTCACATGGAAAGCTAAGCTAAGCTACATGTCAGTTAAGTTGTCAGTTTCATTTCACACCTCATCGTTAAATTTAAGCTACAGTTCCATTTTCCCTTATAGATTCATTGATATCCCAGTTTTTTTAGGATAGGCGTGTACTTAACGAATGTAATGTTCAACAGGGCAATTGTCAAAGTGGCTTTTTTTGAGAGAAATTAATCCTGTGGCGAAGAGACTAAAGGTATCCCTAACAGAGCTGCACATTTACTGCGTACTTGGTATGCCGATGTGTAACAATAGTAGGTTGACTCACTGAAGAAGATAATGAAAAACCATTTTACTCCTCATTTTTATTAGTTATCCTGACATGGGATACTTGTTAAATTGAGAACGGTTATGACGTTTTCAGGAATGACATGTATTTTGAATGTGGTCGCTTACAACCTTTGTGGTTTCGTTATGCAACATAAATAAATGAAGAAAGAAGCTCAGAATAGAGAATTACGGGGGAAAATTTCCATTGAGACATGTTTTCGGACTTATATGATGTGTTTTTGATTATGAAGATTTACTTCTTCAAAAATATTGAATTTAATTACTGAAGAAACTTATTTTTAATGAATAAGTTTTGTCTTTGTAAGTTTTGATTAATATTTAAAAACATTAATTTTTGATTATACTGACAGATTTTGTTTAATGTCCCACTCTCTTGTGCACGAGCACCACAAATATTGAATGTATAAAAAGTAGTTTTGCTTGGATTATTGTTTTAATAGTAGTTGGCAAATTTTTATACAACTTTTACAGAATAAAAAATATTAAAATTAATAGCCTGATGAATCATTAATTATAATAACTTCCTACCTGTTTTTTACTTGTAACGCGAGGAAAATTAAAAATTGTTTTTTGATAACAGAGGTCTGCGTAGGTCATACGGTACGATATTTAACCAGGTGATTGTCGATCGCTATAGTAAATACGTATATGTATGTACATCTGTGTGCACACGCTAGTAGTGTGCAATCATGGGGGTGATATGCATTGCGTGACTCGAACTGTAGCGCTGTGGCGCCAGTCGATGTTCTAAGTCTACCCCACTCGCCTTCATAGTGTATTATATTCTGTACAGCATATTCAATACATTTTGTACTTTAGTATTTCCTTTTTTTTATTGCAACTTGTGTATAATTTATACCTTTTGCCTATTTAAAGTAGATTCGATAGTTAATGTGAATAATAATGCGTGCGTTGCAGAAATTATGTAAAATTACATATTATCGGAATAAAAACAATAGCACATATATATATATATATATATATATATATATATATATATATATATATATATATATGGATATATCTTATGTATTAATGCGTTGTAACATGCTATGCATACCTTTTTTTATTATTTTATTTCGCTTGAGTATAGTTACTATAAATGTCTTGGGTATAAATAGTGAAGTAATCCGGTTAAATAAGAACAAAAATTGATTTGGAAAACGAAGTCTAACAGAAAAACTAAATTTAGTCTTAAGGATATGGATACGCAAATTTCGCAGTTTATTACATTACTGCAAATTAATGAACACCAAATAAAATCCTCAAATCCATTTAATAATTTTTGTTTAAAATAAAAATATTAAGAGCTGCATTGATTATTAATTAAACAAATACCATCAATAGATACGTAGAAAGTAATAGAGAATAAGTAAATGAATTTACAGAGAACAAATTAATGAACTCGGTAGAGAAATTAATTTTATTAAAGATTAAGTTTGATTGTTTTACTATATAAATCATGTCTATCTATAAAAAAATTTGATGTGGGCACCACAAGACTTCCTCGTATTCCTATTTAATTACATATATTTTTATTACATCTTTTCTTCATATTTTTTTTGTTATTGAATTATTATTTATTCTAATTTTTTTTTACCATCACAGGTTAATAATTATTAGTGTATCAATAAATTTAATTTAAAAAAAAGGAAATGAAGTCGGATTCTTGCCAGTGTGCCTTCCCCTTGTAAGTTCCAAATATTTCATTAATTAAAGTTTTATTGTGCTATAATTGTGGAACCAATGAAAATAAGTACTATTTATGATATATATAGTTGAAAAGCTCTCAATGAGGGCTTATTACTGCAGTTAAGAAAAAGTTCAAATCCAAATTTTGGGGATTTTGGGCTTTTTTTGGACACTTTTGGCCCAGTCGATTGCAGTCAAAAGGGGAGCTGCACAACTAGATGGTACAGCGGTCCTAAATCCAAAGTTTCAACATTATACGGCTAATCGTTTTTGAGTTATGCGAGATACATACGTACGTACAGAGGTCACGCCGAACTAGTCAAAATGGATTCAGGATGGTCAGAATGGATATTTCCGTTGAAATCTGAAAACCGAAATTTTTCGCGATTACAATACTTCCTTCTATGTAAAATTATAGATTTAACAAATCTCTCATAACAATTTTCAGAATGATAAAGAAAAAGAATCGAACAAAATTCTACATTTCCTTCCATAGAGCCGTAATTTGGCTATTATTGACCTACATGTAGCAAAATCTCTACGTAGTTAAA
Organism: Lycorma delicatula; assembly: GCF_047948215.1. Classification (NCBI taxonomy): domain Eukaryota; kingdom Metazoa; phylum Arthropoda; class Insecta; order Hemiptera; family Fulgoridae; genus Lycorma; species Lycorma delicatula. Next base: position 74,104,010 of record NC_134457.1, on the reverse strand, counting down.
AATATTTTTTAAATCATAACTGTAAACGTTACCACAGCTACGTCTAGGAAACGCTGAAAGTAAATTCTATATCCGCTCCTAAAAACGGGCGCTTATAAATTGATTTATAAAGACAATAATCTCTATTTCGAATATTTAGAACAAAATTAAACAAAGATTATAACTAGAATAAAGGATCAAATGATTCATTACATATCTAGAAGGGAAAGAAATGCGGTAATCTAACGTTATTTGAGATCTGATCAAAACTTACTCATTATTAATAACAGTAGTTTAAAAAAAATATCTGTAGTAAACAGGAATTAGGTAGCTGGGGATTTTTTTTGTTAATAATGATGTTCAGAAATTTCTTTGTCGGATAAGGATAGGTGACCTTTTCAAATTTTAAATTCTTTAAAAGTTTTTCTGAGAATATTTTGTATAATGAGAACATTAAAAGGTTATCCCCACCATAAAAAATTTGTTTACGGTAAGGGGGCTATCTCTTGATTGGTTTCAAATTAATGCTGTTTCTATATTACTGGAGATAAACTTAACAACCCTATACAAGGAGCATATATTACGTCATCGTGAGCAACTCAACGAAGGCTCCAGTAGTGTAAGTAACTTGACTTGCTAGAAATATTAATTGGTATATTATTTACTAATTAATATTATTTCTACACACATTTATATACCATTTCCTTAATGATTGTCCAACGTTCGAAATGGCAATCAATTACTTTCCTGTCTAGATAGCGCTATCAGATTACTTCTACATATGCGGCATTGATGCCATTAAATTTTCAACTTAAAAGGTCAAGGGGATGTGGCTGAAGACCAAGGTCATTCTCACATTCTCAATATCTCAAGATTTCGCCTAATTAAGGTCTCCAAATTATTTACTGAAATCAGTTTTTTAATTAATTTTAATTTTATTTTATTTAAAATATAGATTAGTCTGAAAATATAGATTAATCATATACAGTAGCACGTCTGAAAAATAAATGATTGTGGACATTCGCTCTTGCGGCGTACCATGGACAACGAGTCATGGGCGTTACTTGAAGCTGGATCTCGCTCAAAGAAGTAAGTACATATGAAAAAAGAAGTCGTTTTCAAGAAACTTTAGCAAAATAAAGCAACATTTCAATAAAAAATAAGAAATAAAATGCAGATATCGAAATAAAAAAAATTACTACCGAGCTCAAACTATGCTGCAGGAATACACATTACTTTTTACCATAGTTTTATTTTTTATTTTTGCTTTAAAATACCTCGAATATTGATAACAGCTTATCAATACTGTATGTAGATAGCATCATTATGCTATCTACAGTAGTTAACTAGAAAGTGACGGCTTTATAACCTACATAGTGAATCAGGTCAGTAAGTCGCATGAAAATAGAAAACGTTTTATTGAAATTTAATATACAGATTTCACTCTTTAAAAATTATATCGGTTACATGGCCACAATAGCAACGAATACATTCATTCTGTGGAAAAAGTCACCTACGACTCGCTCCAGTAAATTAACCGTTACCTCTGTAATAGACAAATTAACCTGTTCCTTTAGCTGCTATACGTTTCGATAGCATAAACTTTTGACTTAGTATTCCCAAATAAAAATGCCTGATGCTGTTAGATCAGGAAAACTTACTGGAGATTAACTTTGGTTTGAGATTTACTTTGGAGATTAACATCTCCAAAGCTTGAAATTACACTGTCTGAATTATTTCTATTGAATCCCGAGACATATGTGGCCAATACGCCAACTCGTTGAAAATAGTGTCTATTTTTTCTCATCAGGAAATTCCAGTAGTTTACACTTCTTTCAGTACCGAGCTGCTGTTGCTGTCACGATTCAGTTATTTTCAAAACGTTGGGTCCGATGATACCGAAAGCCGACCCCCTACATAAAAACGTTACGTTAGCGCTATATTATAGCTCAAACATTTGTTCGAATCATCTATCATTCCAGTAACGACACTTCTGTGTGTCGTATTCCGCCAAAAGAAAATGTCCTTCATCAGACAAGATAAATCTTTTCAAAACAGTTCGATCAGCATTAAAAATGTATAGATTGTGTTATAAAATAAAGGCGAGTGAGTTTATTTATCTGGTTTTAGTTTCTGCTGGATCAGAAGGTTGATGTAGACGGAAAATACTTCCCGAGACACATTGAAAGCAAGTGACTTGCTGGACAGAGCGTGTTAGAGTCACTGCCTCTACTTGTCTCCCTCGCTCTGTTCTTTTCTGGAGTACGAACTGTTTGCTTAGTGCCTATGAATTAATTAGTATTATTCCCGATAGCATCAAACTGATGGATGGAACTATTGTGAACGATGTGAAAACGTAATTGAAATGCTCTGTGAACTTTGACTATATTTTTACATTTGATAAACATACATAGAGTAAAAGTGAGATACTCCACCGACCAATTCGCCATGTTGATTACAGAAAAAATTACGAAGGTGACTGCTTCCCATGATGCACTTGCTCACCGCTACTCCTCACATTCTCTAATAGCGTGCAGTTGAAATTCTTCATAACTTACTAAGTCAGGGTCACTGTAAATATATTTAAAATCTTCTATGAAGATAATTTAATTTTCCGTTTAGTCCACTTAGTTATCTGTAAAAAAATAATAATTGGACAAAAAAAATTGATCTATTGGACCAGTACGGAAAATTCCTGTACAAAATAAGAATGATCATTGAAGTGACCCGTTTCGTGAAAAAAAATAAGAATTTAAGTTTTTAAAGAATCATATGGGTGGAATTGAGAACCTCCTCCATTTTTTGAAACCTCTTTTAAAGTAATTGTGTCTAACAATATTTTCTACAAGTTTAGTTAGTTTTAAGGTACTTCAGAATATGAAGGATGTTAGTTAAAATATTGTCGCATGTCAGGGTGTTGAGAGATTAACTACTAAAAATGTTTATATAAATATAATTTATTAGTATAAGAACATAATAAGATGAATAAATAATAATGACAATAATAGTAATAAAAAACAACAACGATATTAATAATAATAGTGGTGAATAAATAACGTACAAAAATAGTATCTCAAATAAGGACAAGATTTTTTTAAAGATACTTAAATCATAAAAACCAGAATACAGTCCAGTTGACTAAAGAGATTATAATGACTGCTAGTATTAACAGCTAATATTGCATTAACAACAAGATAGGATTAGACAAGTCTAAAGTTCGTACAATTCCATTCTCTGCAAATACTATTACTTTTGGTGTTTATACAATAACCTACCCTACACTTTATGAATGAATTTAATACTGTTACTTTCACTATTGTTCACCGAACAACTTCCTACATTCGACCCATTGTCCACACTGAAATGCTTGTGACGTAATCTTCACTCGTTACTATACGATTACTAATAACGCCGTTATACAATTGCATCGAACACGGCCTCTCAGCACTCGATTATCTATTTGCTTATACACACTGTGTTATTGCGACTAACCCGAACACGGGCTCCCAGCACTCGCTTGATACTATTCACTGTCCCACTGGTTCTGTAGTATTTATATTCCCTGGTTTGCAGAACTAGTACCTAACTCATTCCTTAATTGTTGAAGCGTGATAATTTCATTGTCCGCGCCCTTATGTTTTCCCATAAATTCCTATTCCGGCCCGGTAACCCTTCTCGTCAAACAACAACTGTAGGAAGTGTACCATTGTCAGTACAAAGGACAGATTGTTAAACGGACTTCTTAGTCTGAGATAAGGATCACTTTTAGTTTCCTTCTATCGATTCCTATCAATATTTTTCCTACTTTCTTCTTAGTTGTAAGGAATCCGTTACCCAGGCCCGTTATACCGATTCTTGTTAAAATATAAAACAACCTGATTTTGCTTCTCCCTATGATTTTCCTTCTTTCTTAAAACATATAAGCATGGCGTTAACATAAAGTATTGTGTACTTGCAGTCTATTTAATCCATTGACCGTGAAATAAATTACTTCACATTTTTTTATATATTATAATTGTTTTCGATGTACAAGTTTGTTTACCATAATATTCAATTTATTGTTATTTAGATTTCTTATTATTCTCTTTTAAGTGAATTGGTCATTCATATGCTGTACGTATTATTTAATAACTCGTATTTTATTATTTTCATAAATTATTATTATATTTTAATTTAAAAACAGAACTAGGAATGAAGTATAGTGAAGAAGTGATTAAAAAAAGTAAAAAAAGAAGATGAACTATTATAGAATGGATCAGTTATTGACGAAAAGACGGCAAACAGAAGCATTGTCCTAGGGGTTTGGGGCGCACGGATCTTTTGTTCTTTATAGATTAAAAACTCTTCTGCAAGTTTGAAATTGTGAACACTTGATCGGCGTCCGTCGGCCTTTATGCGTTGCTCTCTGTGCCTTTCTTCTCTACCCCTCCTTTCATTATTTTCTTATGCGAACTAAGCCTTTCTTCTTTTATTTTACCAACCGTAGTTCTCTTGCCTCTATACTTTTTTCTTTAGTTTTCCTATCATTATTTGCTCTTCTATGGATTCTTCAGTAGTAAAAATATCTTATTTTTTCTTTTAATTTTATTATTTTATACTGATCATCTGTTTATTAAAAATTGATTTTTACATTTTTTAATATTTTGATAATAATGTTAATGTTTCGATAATAGCTAAATGGTTCTTGGTTCAATTCATTGTATTTATTTATTTTGTCACTTAAAAGAGAAAAAATAAGATTTTTGGTTATTCTATGACGTTTTCCGTTAAATTAATATCAAGAATATATTATATTAAAAAATAATTAACTTTATATACAAGAATATTCGATATTCTTGTCAATTTTTTCCGTAATGTTTTGATTTTATAACTTTGTTAACATATAACAGAGTTACCTAATTAATAAAGAGACAAACGACTATTTTTTTAATGCACTATGTTCTAAATTTTAACAACATAACTGTTTTTCAAGATAATCTGTAATTATATATATATCGCACTACTCTACAAGTTTTATATTCCGCAAACAATTCTATGTCTTAAATTTTAAGCCAGTTTTATAAACGTCTTTATTCCTTGCTTTTGAATAGAAAACGTATTAAAATAGTTTGAATGTTAAAATTCAATTAACACCCGATTTTTGGAAAAATAATTATAAGTTTTAGTTTATAATATAAATTAAATAATAGTACTATGAATTTTATAATACATATTATTTTATAATAAATATGTTTAGTATTTCATTCAAAACTCACCTTATGCTTTTAACTTTTTATATGCTAATAAGCGTTTTCATAGCGATCGTTACTACATCAGATTTTTAATAATCGTGTTACGATTATTAAAAATCGTTAAAAATTATGAGGAAGAAAACTTTTTTGTGTCTCGATAATTTAATAAAACTGATTATCTATTGCTAGTGGAGCAATTTTTGTGGAGATGAACTAATTGTTTAGAGGTTTATTTAAATAAGTTGAATTAAATTATAATTTATGTGATGTAGTTATCAGTTATTTAAAATTTTAGGTATTAATTTATTATATTTTACTTAATATCTTTCACTACAATTTTCGTTGTAGTTTATTTTAACAATATTCCATTTTAAAAAATTACATACAGAAAAAAAAATTGAAAAGCAGTAAGGTGAGTTGTGATTAAAATAATAATTTTAATAATACAGAGTGATTAAAATGAAATATACACTTTCCATAGATTATAAACGATTAAATAGGTGTATGTAAATACAGTAAATAATAGGGTTTTACAGGAATTTTTGAAGTTTATGTTATTATATATGCTCTGCTACTGTCACCGACTGATGTGTTGTTTTAGTCTGGCAAGATGGCCGATAATGTAGTAGAGAAAGTTTTTTGTACGCTCAAATTAGCCAAAACAAACTCGGTTACTGTCGTGCAGCGACATTTCGGAACAAAATATAGTAAATCATCACCAACAAGAAAATCAATCTATGACTGGAATAAACAAAACACAGGGTGTCTGTGTAAAAAGAAAAGTGCTGGAAGATCTCCTGTTTTAGAAGAACAAATTGATCGTGTTCGTGATGTGTGTCAACGTAGCCCAGACAAATAGACTAGATCAGCAATTTTAGAATTGCAAATTCCTTAACCGACAGTGTGGAAAACTCTGCGGAACGTTTGAAAATGACACCTTATAAATTACAGTTAGTACAAAGTTTATTGTAGACGATAAAGTCTTACGTAAACATTTTTGTTTGAAGTTGCAGGAATGTGTTGAAAATGAGGATGGCTTTATTCATCGCCTAATTTTCGGTGATGAATGTAAGTTTCACATTAGTGGAGAAGTTAATAGATGTAATGTAAGAATATGGAGTATAGAAAACCTAAGAGAAAGTTTACATTTACACGATTCCCCTAAAGTTAATGTGTTTTGTGCTGTATCTTGTGAAAGGGTGTTCTTTTTTCACGAAGTGACAGTAACTGGAGTAATTTATCTGGACATGTTAAGCCTAATGCCTTAACTCGAGCAAGATAGTGACAACTTCGTTTTTGTACAAGATGGAGCTCCCCGCCTCACTGGCACTTACAGGTCAGAAACTATCTGGTTGAATGCCTTCCCAGACGATGGATTGGCCGTGCAAATGAGGAAAAGATGGTGTTTAAGCGTTGGCCACCACGTAGTCCAGATTTAACTTCTTTTTACTTTTTATGAGGTTATATAAAAGACAAAGCTTTTGTACCGCCCTTCCTGTTGATATCGACGACTTAGAACGACGCATCACAAATGCTATTGCTACTGTTGACCGGCATATGCTTGCACGTGTTTGGGACAAATTCGAATACCGTGTTGATATCTGTCTTGTTACAAACGGTGCGCACATTGAACATTTATAAATAAAAACTTAAACAACTCTTCTATATAATCATGTAAGTAATCGTCTCAATTCTTAAAAAATAAATTTTTAATAAGCTATCGAAATTGTATTTTTCGTTTGCAATCACCCTATATTGCATTACTAGGATATTTTACTGTATTATTCATTAATCATTATGCCTGAATCGTGTTTCTTCAACCCTATTCCTTGATACCTTGTACAAATTTTAAATAATCTCTCATTTTTGATTTGAAGAAAATTTTTTCTACCGCGTTTTATTTTTACATTACGTTAATTGCTACCATCGACGTATTATGTCCGAAATTGATGATAGTTAAGATACTACTCCATATTCTAATTAAATATTTTTGGAATTGTTTTAAGAAGGTTTTGTGTTATTATTTCTTGAGATTGGAAAGTTAATGTACCAAAATAAGGCAAAAGTTGCGTGTTTTCTTGTTTTTAATTTTATGTTTTAAATAAAAGTTTTAATTTGTTATTTGCAGTCTACTTGGTGTAAGTTACAACTCTCTTCAAAAATTACTTTGCCGTTTATAAACATTTCATTCTAAGATTATTAAGGAAAATGAGGAATGAAGTACTTTAATGTTTTATTCTTTAATGAAACAAACGTACGGTTATATATCAATAATAATAATAATTTTCTTTGGTAAATTATTTTTATTGTAAGGTTGAAAACTTGAATATTTAGATTATATTTCCAATTAAAATTTCGATTTTCGTGATATATTTCCATAAAAGATAATCTATTTATCTGGTGGTCGAATAAAATAATCTTTTTTAACGATCTTTACTGTTTTTCTAATGAGTTTTTTCTGCCAGATTATATATAAATGAAAAAAATAAAAATACAACAAGTTGTACGTATCGTGTTATCGATTCTCAAAGAAATACCGTTTACTTCTCGACGTGTGACTAATATTTTACGAAGAAAAATACAAACTTTTGTTTGTTTGTTTGTTACTATATTTTAATTGCTTATACATCCTTTATGAACTTTAATTTTAGTTTTTGTATTTATATTTGCTTTTAATAATCCCACTGTATAAATGTATATATTTATGATCGTTTAACAAGCCAAATTCCCATCTAGTTTTAAATTATTATTTTTTGTAAACAGTTGAGGGTTTTCTTTTTTCTGAGTTTATTTACAGTGTGAAGAATATTTATGAAAATTATTATAACTAAAACAACGGAACGTGTTGTTTTCATTGCTATCTTGTTTGTCTTTAATCTTTAGTAAATAGCTAGACACAAACAGAAGCCAGTTTTATGAGTTAAATTATGAAAATGTATACAATGTATATATATATAAAGATAAGTAGAACAAATTAAGTAATTAAAATTCTGGCTAGATCAATTCTTTTTATACATTATGTAACTAACTTCGTTGTAGAGTATTAAAACAAAAACGGGTTTACATGCAGTCGAAAAACATATAAAATCGATAACTTCTCTAATAAAATTATATATTTAATAAGAACTTATTTGTTAGTATGGGAGATTTTCTTTCAATTTTTCCGGTATCCAGATTTTGTTATTACAGGGAAATTTAAAATTAAGTTTTTATTGAAATTCCTATTATCCGGGAAATTTTCCATTGTAAACGGGATTCATTATCGTTCTCGTTCTGATTTTGAGGGCTTATGTCTTGGTAGTAGGTAACTAGACAATAGTATAAATATTTTAAGGTAAACCTGGTAAATTAAAAAAAATATATAAGTTTTTAAAAAATGTACGTTTTTGAATTTATTTTATATTGATATTAAAACTACGTCATTAGTAAAAAAAGTTTTACTTTAATTTGTGTTAAATAATTAATAATTTATTATTATATTTTTTATTAGGAATTTTTCTCCAATTTTGACTCAAATTTATTTTATTTTTTGTTCAAAATTTGTCAGATGTTTAACTTAGAAAAGAATAAAAACAATGTTTAAATTTTTTGTAAAGCAATTGAAAGTTTGCCTACACTAAGGTTAACTATACACCATTAGTTAACTAACATAAGACAACGATGAAGGCTAATAATTTTATTTGAAAAAGGTTTTTTTGGTGCAAAAGTTATACATGTATGCTTCTTGAAGATATCTGCGAAATTCGTCGCTGTAGGATACTGTTGGTTTCTTTGATTTTCCTAGATCACTGGTTTATTTTGTAGGTCAATATATGCTGTACAACACATTCCAGCCGCGGACTAATTCTTTGGTTGCGTAAACTGTATACTGTAAAGTAATGCGGGATAACAAATTATTAATAATCATTTCCTTTATACCTTTTAATTTACATTAAATTAGTTATGACATTTAGGTTAATTACACATTTTACAGAATAATAAACATTCTGGGAAGCACAGGAATACATTTTCATGTTAATTTGTTCACATTATAAAGGAAAGTAAAATTTATACCATCAGTAATTCTAACAATAATTAAGGCCGGCTGGTTAAATAATAATAAATAAGAAGAAAGAAGATGACAGGAGATGTTTACATTTAAGCAAGAGAATAAAGGAAACAGATGAATCTGAACATATGCCACCTTGTACTGTATTTTACCTATTCGTAAAATTAATTTTTGCGTACCCGGCTTTTAAAATATAGAATACAGCAGGGAAAATATTCTAATAGGCAAAAATTGGACCTCGACGTTTTGAGGTTCCCCATGTCTTGATGCGCACAAATGAAAGAACCAAAGTACAATTCTGTAAGTTTGGATTTGTATATGTTGGCGTAATTTTTGCTTAATGTTTGTGATGCAGTGAATGTATAATTATGAAATTTGGCATAGTGAGATTCGTACAGGTTGAACGTTGATACTATTAAATTTTTATGGAAATCTACAGTAAATTGGTAATCAGACCTGAGGTAATTCTTTAATTTCATAATTACTATTTAGATGTAGGTGGACTTTAAATAAATTATTGAAAACTACCAGTTGTAAAATAAAAAAGTTTAAAAACCCCTATCTCTCCTTATCCAAAAGACTAAGAAAATAACTTCTAAAAAACTGGACAAAATTTTGGTTGAATCTATTTAGAATCCTTAGCTACTTTTTCGAGCGAGGTGTAATTTGGTAAAAATGTTTTTCTGGAGCATTTTAAAGAAATTTTATGGATAATAAAGCAATAAAATGAAAAATATCCTAAATCTATTCCTTCCCCTAAATTAAATGCCCCCTCTTCAAAAATAATACAGATGTTAATGCTTTCTAATTTTTTGGGGATTTTAAGGAAGTAATACATAAATACTGATATTGTAGCTGGAGGCACCCTTCGTGGGTTCAGGGAAGAAAAGGCGTAATTATAAACAATCTTTTAAACTGTTTGTTAAATAAATTATTCTAAATTGTCTTCAGTCTCAACTTTTATTTAATTAGATAAGAAAATAAGTAAAGAAATAAATAAATTCCAAAAGGTAATAATAATTTTCAAATTTATTATTGCGGAAAAAATTCAATGTTAAACTTTTATGTAAATGCCAAGAAAGTTCAATAAAATCATCGTCTAGCTTTTGTAGTAACCTATTTAGTTCGTATCGGGAGAAAATTTAAAGAACTTGGGATAACTTTAGCCACAAGTTGTGCTAGGATCGGCTGCAATACAAATAAATTACTTACAGATCGGTTAAATCGGGTTTTAGTATCTTATTGGTTTATAAAATTGATCACGTGATAGTGGAAGATCTGAGTTTGAAAAGGAGTTGTGAAATTGTTGCTATTAGCGCTGGTAACTTATAAATCAACAAAATTATCGATTTGCTTATTCTAGATTATATTTTATATACCCCTTATCAGTACATATAAATAGATTAACACGCTTACTGCACATGCTATTACTATTTTACAAGCCTATTTAATTTTATTATAATTAGGAAACTAATTTTAATTTTACCTATTTGAACGCTACTATTTATTGTACTGTTATAAAATAATTTATTAGAAGTTAAATGATGAGAAAAACTATTTTTCCACAAGATGAACACATACGAGTATGTCCAAAGCTGAACATATTTGATTGTAAAAGAAAGTTATTAAACTTAAAGTTTCAAATTTTTGAACCCTAGTTACTACGTTTTTTCTGTTATATTTCCATACAACAATTGAAGCCGTAAACATTTTTGAAAATATTATACACTTGCTCAAATTACTGTACAAATTAAGTAGAATAAACTTTTTCGGGATTGGTTGTTACCAGCATTTTCCGTTTTTTTACATCCTTGAAGAAAACGAGTTCAGTAAACATTTTTTGTTAAATCCAGCAAGCTAAAGTTTAGACGGTTGCATATTGCAGAAAAGCAGATAAGGGCAAAGCATATTTTACTTTTAAAATAAGTAGGTTTTTATTAAGTAATTAGAAAATACTTTATATTTTATCGGTGCATTGGACTAAATTAAGTATAGTAAAAAGGTGGACTTTATTAAACTTAAACTTGTTCAAGTCTGTTACTGGAATGTATAAATAAAAAATTTAATTCTGAAGTCATTAATTTTAAAAAGGTTGTATATTTTTCATGATTGTAATAGATAAAATATGAGAAATCTCAAAACACAACTTTGTGCAATTGGTATTTAAAAAAGCTACGTATACAATTTAAATCAGAAAGATTTAATTTGAGTTGTTCAATTGAGCTTTACGGAAATATTTTTTTATTACCTATTTATTATAATCAATAATTCAATTTTGTTTGTTATTAGCGTTTTACTTTTATTATATTAAAAGAAATAAAATAGGAGAAAAAGCCCCTAAAAAATATTTGTCTCTTCAATTGCCGATTGGCTGGAGGCAAATTGTCTAATATGATGGGATTAACGATTTTTTTTTAATTTCATTTAATAATGGTATCAGATACCATCATCTGTAGTATCAGATATATTTTATAGCGTATCTAATTTGAACAGATTCCGCCGAGTTACAAAGGACGTGTAGCGTCGAGTTAAATATATTCTCTAATCACTTACTTCAGTTTAGTGTAAAATAATTTATTACTATTAAATTTCTTTAAGTTCTATTTTTTTTAAATTGTTTTCGTGCGATCCTTTTAATATTTTAACAAGGAATAAGGAGACAAAGATAAAAAAAAGCTGTCAAAGTATTGCATGACTTTTCCGGCTACACGGTCGAGCCATGATTATCAAAATATGATTTAAACATCAAAATTTTCAAATTTCAAACAAAAACGTTTTTGATTTTAGACGTTCTTTACTCTGTAGAAAAAATTTAGGAAAGATTTATACTTAAAGAACTGATACCTACCAAAAAAACAAATAAATAAGAAAAATTAAGAGTTAGAGCCAAAAGACAATACATACTTTTTAGAGGTGGGGAATGAATTGTAAGAAATAGTTTTCTAAACATATTCGTATAAAAGTTAGGTTAATAAATTCGCTTAAGTAAAATTTTCTTTAAATCTAACAATACAGGCTAAAATAAGATTTTCAAAAAAATTTTCTGCATTTTAGGTCTGGAGTCTATAATTTAAAAATTGTAGACATTTCTTGATAGCTCTATTTATGAAGTATAAACTTTCGACAAATTTTGAAAAATATTTATACCGAAGGGAGATAGAATAAAAGAACAAATATCATATATTTCAATTTTAAGAGGTAGGGGTTGATTTTTTGAAAAAAAAAGTTGTTTTGCATTGTTTACATACGCATTGTAAATAACAAATTTACCTACAAATCGAAATTAGTTTTTTAGCGGTATCCCCTCACCACCTTATCAAATTTAAAAAACAACAGAAATTAATTTATTCAATATATAGAAATAATATCCGGGCTCGCTTCGCACGCACTTCTAGTGTAGCCAAAGGCTCTGCCCCTGTGTTTAATGGACCCCCTTGTTCATTAAACTCATGCTTGTGAGAAAAAAAATAATAAATAAAAATTAAAGCCTGTTTGATTTATAAAATATATTAGAGTATTGTAAATATATTAGAGTATTTGTAAATGTATTAAAGTATTGTAGAGTATTACATTCTTCAGAGCAACAGTTTGGTTAGTACAGGACCTAAAACTTTGAGCGATTTGAAGAATGCCGGTTTCAAAATAGTCGGTTACCATCTTAAAAATAGTAGTTATAGCTGGTTTCCCGTCCTTCGTACGGGTAAAAATGTATTTTGCCGGATTCTTAGCGCTATCCGACAATTACACCATCGCAACCCTGGAAAAAATCGAAATTCACAGAACTCAAAAATTTTTTTCAGGTATTTATCTGATGAATATTTATAAACTCAAATCTACTGAATACAGTAGACTATACTCCAGTATAGTCGGAAATATGGAAAATTTACAGTCATTGTTCAAACCTTTTTTACTTTTCTTCACCACTTTCAAGGTCAAATTTCCAAAAATCTAGACTTTTTTCCGTTATTCATATAAAGATTACACACGAAAAATCAAGTTGATATCTTTATTTGTTACCGAGAAATTAAAAAAATAGTAAAATTTATTTTTAACCAATTTTAACTTTTTCAACTTGGAATTTCAAATCATCCTTTCTTATTGTGCACTTACACGTAACGAATAATGTGTAAACAAATTTTCATCAATTTATCTTTAGCAGTTTTTGCTGGGCGTTGATTACGAGTCGGTCAGGACACCTTCTTTATAGGTATAGATTTGAGCCAAATTTGAAAAAAATCGCTTCGGTCAATCGAGATAAGATCAAAAGCAGTGCGACACTCATATATGTATATGTAGTCATATATGTATATACATGCATGCATTTATATTTTTTATCTAGATTAACTAGTTGGACCCTAAAACGTAAAGATTTGCAAAAAACCCGATACCTCATTTTTGACATGATCAACATACTTTCCTATTTAATTTAGCTATTCTAACTACATTCTATAAACTTAAGTAAAAATAAAGATGTAATTAATATCTCTTTCATCACTTGCAACAAACACTAACCAATATTTTCATACCTCTCATTTAATGATAATCAATATTCTAATTAAATTTTGTTAAGCGTTTAAAAACTGAAGGTCCTAATAAGATTTTTTTTCTAAATACAGTTTGATTCATTTAGCGAATCTGCATTACGTGTGTGTATATGTTCGCGTGTGCGTGTGTATATATATATATATATACAGAGAGAGAGAGAGAGAGAGTGATTATTTCGGTTAATCATTCGGGTACATGTGAAAAAGAAGTTATTTAATATTTGATCAATAAAAAGACAAAGATTCATATAAATACATAATTTTGAATCATAAATATTACGATATTGAAATCACGGGAGATTTTAAAAGTTAAACATGACTTATTCTGAAAAAGAAAGATTGTAAACGTAGAAGCTACCGTCGTTGTCATGACTACGGTTATAGTAGGCTGAATTCTAATATAATCAGTGAAGGGTACGTAATAAAATAACCGCATTTTTCAAGGAAATTAAAAGAATATTGATTTATGTCTTGTAAAATGATTTAACTGTTCTTATTTGTTCTAAGCTTCTTCCCGTCTGTAAAATTATTTTTGATTCAGTTGTAGATAGTATATAACAGAGATAAAAGAATGATTTGTAATTTTAAATCTTTTATCATATGATTGATTTTTTTTTATCCTTGTGTATGCTAATTTTTCCTACAACTACTTTTTAATCTTATATTGCAAAAGATTAAGTATATTCATTTAAGAATTTTGTCACTTAAATAATTACTAATTATTTGAGTTTTTATTTGATTTTTTATCTTGAGTTTTTAAATCGTACAGATGTTTTTTTTCGGTTTTTTTTGTAACATAAGAACGAATTTCTATTTTAAAGACAGTTTTATGAATAAGTAAACGTGAATATTTATTACCATCAATCCGAAGATTGATTTGTCTATCCATTACTACCATCTACCAGCATTAAAGAATTGTTTTCAACTATTAGTTTATAATGTTGTATGGCCAGATAATAATTGTAAGGTAAATATGTATGTTATAGAATCAATTTACTTCTACGGGTGTATAGGTTAACAAGCATCTGTTATACAGAGTCCATGGTCAGTATCATCAATCATTTGAATGGTTTAATGCATTTCTTCATTCCTTTCTATTCTGCACCAATTTCTTGTTTAGACAAGAAATTTGTGCAGAATTAGTAGTAGTAGAAATAGTAGAACTCTACTACTTTTTACTCAGCCTTTCTTTACTATTTTAGGGTCTATAATTTCTGCGATCAACCCTGAGATGACTTAACATACAATTTACTTATCTTAGATATTTTTTTACTCGAGTATATTAGGAAGAAAATTATGTATTGTTTGTTTCTGAAAATTCAAAACGTTTGCACTAATTTTAAAGAGATGGATATATAAAACAATTTGTTTGTATAACATAAGCGCGATATTGGAAGAACAATGGTTAAGGAAAACAACATGGTGGACAGTTGACGTCATTTTTTATAAACTGAAAAGTTAAAGTATTGAAATTCTCGTAGTTAGTGTCAAAACTACTTGAAAAATGAATTTAATGTATATTGTACGGTTCCGATATAATTTAAAAAAAAATAAAAAATTAACAAATAAGTGTATAATTTATTTGATATATTCTGGAATATTAATAAATAAAATTAAAATCGGCGTATATATTAATATTTATTGAACATTACTATTGTAAGGTATCAATATCAAAAACCAGAATTGTAATCTTTAAAGGAAAATAATCTCAGGACCAAAAAATATTATTATTGGTGTAGTAATTGAACAATTTTCATTCAATTGCCTAAATTTCCAATTTTCGTACATCACTGTTGAAAATATTGGAAAGAAAACAAACAGTTTTAATCTGCGATAGAATTAGAATAAATCTGAGGAAACAAACAAATGTGGAAGTTGGAAAGAATTTTTAGAAAGGTAAAAATAAAACAGCAGACTCAACTGTAAATAACTAAGTGGCTTCAGGATTGGTAGATACGAAAAAAACCTTTAATTACACAGTATTTATTTGTATTTAGGATAATTTTTTTTATTATAAAGGAAAATAGGAAAAACAAAACCGTTTCTTTAGTGAATGAATGAACCCTCAACGAATTCCCAAGTAACCTCTTTTATTAGTACTCTTCGTTAAACGGGATAAAGACAAACCGAGGAAATCCTGGAAAGAATCCGCAACAGGTGATATCTAAAACCGTGTCGGGATTGATTTATCTACATTATTATATAAAGAGGAAGAGGGTTTCTGTTTGTTCGGGATAAACAAAAAAAGTACTTAGTCAATCACAACCAAATTTTTTACCAGTTTCTTGACATAACTGACAAGATTTTTAGATATATTTCATCTCGAAAAATAAAATATATATGTAGTAATAGTAGAGATTTGCCGGTTGACCCCAAAAAGTTTTCAGCTGGGTTTGAACTGAATGATTCGAATGAATAATATTACTAAAATAGTAGAATTAAATTTACGTTAAATAAAATAATATTAAATAAATTAAATTTTTTTTTTTAATAATAATGGCTTCCCGCAGGGACTGCGTGTGAGGCTAGAGTGGGGGGGCTTGCGAACACATCGTGGGAGGCTAAATCAATCATCACCATCAACTGGTGATGAAAAAACCAGTGCCTTGAGGCGCTGTTTCGGGAAGTGCAATGGGGTTCTCTTATATTATCTCTGCAAACGATCGTCCGATTTTCAAAATTCAAACGGGGTATTTGTTAATAGGTTGAAATCTAACTTTTGAATGCATTAGGTACACTCTCGATCTAACAGATCACGGTTATTCGGAAATCTATATATATATATATTTCTTGCTGTGTGTGTGTGTGTGTGTGTGTGTGTGTGTATGAAAGTGAACTCCTAAACGGCTGGACTGATTTTGGTGAAATTTGGTGTGTGTGTTCAAGGGGATTCGAGAATGATTTAGATTCACAATTTGGGCCACTGAAAAATGTTTTTTTAATTATTTTTTTATTTATAAGTAGTTGTTGATTTTGGAATGTTTTACATTGGATCCGGCAGACTGCACTACTATCGCAGCATCGAATATTCAATAATATTCTATTTTAATTGTAGTTTGTCCCGACAGTTAGTGCTGCGATCTAATTGAGAAAAATATTTCGTAATTTTGTGTTATTATTGTGTTACAAAAAATCGCGAGAAAACAGTTTTTTAATAAATAAGAGGCTAATAAATCAGATGGAAATGTAAACAAAGGAAAACCAATTAGATTAATGCAAGATGGCCGCTGTCAAACACAACAACCAATCACAAAGAGCCCGTATGGCCGTTGCCAATGTAAACAAAATCACAACTGATTAAGTAACAAGTAGGCAGCACTGCGATCGCGTTTAGAATTGTCCGCGTATTGAGAAATATTATATTATTTATTGAAATAACGTTTTAAAGTGTAATTAAAAAATATACATTGTGCAAATTTGTAAGGTACAGTATTGAAGTGAAAATGTTTTTTTAATTTATTTATGTGTTGTTGATCTTGGGATGGTTAAGGTTCACAATTGGGCTCGGTAGGCAGCGTGTGGGTCCGGCAGGCAGAGCTGTGATCGCGTTTTAGAAGTTTTTTTTTTTAATTTTTGGTTTATCAGTCAAACCTGGTAGTTTGTGCTGCGATCGGATTCTAGGAATTTTTTTTATTTTGTTGCTTTTTCGCATATCAGTTACTTGCGTCGTAGCTTAGTGTTGTTCTTACATTAAAATTCGTATTTAGAGAATAGTTTGAATTAAATCCGATAGGTAGTGCTGTTATGACAATTGGATTTATTTACATTCTGAATTTTATAAAGTTAAAGGTGAAATTTTATAAGGTTCCGTAATGTTTTGTAAGTTTCTTAATGTTCAGTATTAATTGTAATGATTTTGCAGCCCACAACACTTTTCGTTAAAAAATTATTTTCCACCGAATACTGTGATTGGAGAGTGGTGTGAATTAAATCCGATAGGTAGTGCTGTTGTTTTGCCTTTTGGATTTATTTACATTCTGACTTTTATAAAGTGAAAGGTTAAATTTTGTTAAATTGCTAATGTTCAGTTTTTTAAGGTTTTATGAAACTTTCAATTGTTGTCATTTAATCTGTATGTATACTCAGATCTAGCAATAGCGAGTCTTCTAGAATTGCGCGCTTATTGTGAATATTATATTATATTATTATTTATTGAAATAACTTTTAAAGTTTAATTCAAAAATTTACATTGCGCAAATTTGTAAGGTGCAGTATTGAATTGAGAATTTTACATGATTTTCATGAATTTTAATGATGTATACACGTGCATTCAATAACAATCAACTTAACCTACAAATTTAAATTGTTAGTTCTCATTTGATTCTATGCAACTTATGACGTATTGAACGGCTCTTTGAAAATAAAAATTTAAGTTTGTAAAATAAATTATAACATTTATAAAATTAAAATATAAGTTACTTATAATATAGTTTAAAGTATATTTAAAAAATTGAATTTATAATGTTTTAGCTGATTAATTTTATAAAAAGTTTTCTAAAATTATTTTTAATTTACAATTATCTAAAATTTGGTAAAATAGATGTTAAAATAAAGAATGAGAAAAATTTCGACTAAAATTTTAACTACGTTGCTTTTTTACAATGCTTTAATTTTTTCTTATTAATTGATTAAGTAAGCTGTTACATGGTTATGAAACATCAAAATTATTAAATTTAAAAAAAAAATATGTAGGAGGTACTTTTCTAGAATGATGTTAAATGAAAATTAGTAGTAATGTGGATGAAAATTTATTAATTACGCTAACTATTAATTTTACGACGTTTCGATTTTTTAATTCATTTTTCATCGGACATCTCAATATTTAAATATTAATCATACTACACATAATTAATCAATAAACCCATTACAACAATACAACAATCACAAACTGATAATATCATACTAAGTCATTTTAATGAAATTTTTAGATCACATTCCTGCTAATTTTAACTTAATTAAGGTACTTATATTTATATGTGTGCATTTATTACAGAATAATGCCGCGTCAGGACAACGTCTGTCGGGTCCGCTAGTGTGTATATATATATATAAAGTTGGTCTGTTTATTTTTTATTGCATCACGCGAGAACCAAGCGATCGATTACTTTCAAATATGCAAGATACATTTGTGTTATCCCAGCGAAAGGTTGAAGTCACCTTCTGAGGTCCTAGCACCCTTAAAGATTAAGATATTAAAAATTTTAATTATTTCTTCGCCCCCCAATGAGGGTGAGGTTGTGAATTAAAGATCTTCATTAAGGAAAAATAGATTAATCCTTTTATTTCATTATTATATTTCTGCCAGGGTGGCAAAGAAATAAGTTGTGAATTTTTTTTCATCAAAGTAAAGTGTACTTCAGTTATCTTAGTTACTATTATTCTATCTTTTGTAATTTAGTTTCTTTTTGAGGTTTATGTATAGCCTGAATACTATAATTATTATTTATTAGTATTATTTTCACAACTATGAGGATAACGAACAGCGGAGGGGTGGTATTCCAGAGGTGGAGCCCTTTGGGTAGATTGGAATGGTGACTGAGGCAAACTCTGTGGGTGTCCAGGGCGCCTCCTGGCAAACTGGAAATAGCGAGCGAATCAGCTCTGCGGTTATAGGGTAGGCCTTGGGAGACCCCGAGGAGCCCCTGAGTTGGCTCCGGTATTCCCCTAGGCGACCTCAGCCCCGAGGGTCCAGATTCTAACTAGACGGGCCGATTAGTAAATTATAAATATGAAATTAATATCAATAAGTAATTTAAAACAAATTTAAACTGAATTGCAGTAATTTTTAAAGAAATAGTTCGAAATAATACTGGAAGAAAGATATAAAAAAAAGATCTCATACGTGTTGTGAAAATAAATAAATAAATTTTCGTTAAGTAGCACATTTTTCTTCTGTACGATGACATTGCGTTTGTGAAGTCATGTTTATGAAGTCTCTAGTAACTATTTTTACCCAAGAGAATCTCAACATTGAAAATCACATTTTTATTTTTTTTATTATGGCAATTTTTTTTTGTTGTATATTTACTTTTTTTTTGAGAACAGTGCAGGAATTGAAGGAGCAATTTGAAAGTGGAGTAATAATTCATGGTTAGAAAGTAACAATTTTTAAATTAGCTTATTTTATTTTTCTTTTGGCAGATATCAAACGGAAATTAAAATAAAATGCTGAGTGCCATTGATTGATTATTAGGAGGAAAGTTTAGTTAAAAATAAATTCAAAATGTCCCAGAAAGGTGGATGATGAGAAATTAAATATGAAGGTTGGGAAACACGGTGCATACTAAGAGCAGGAGAATTTAGTTATTTATTTAATAAAATGGTTTACAAGAGAGCTTTCATACCAGTAAAAAAATTTGGTATTATTAAATATGGATCTTAGCACTTAAAAAGATATTTTTGGAAATATTTATTTGAAGTTTAACGCTGTGTGGTAATGATACCTTGGACAAAAAAAAATGAAAAAGAAATTAATAGAACATATCGAGATTTAATGTTGCAGGAAGATGTTAAAAATTATATGGGTCTATAAAATTCGAAATGAAAAGTTCTTAAGACGAATAGGAGGGGAGAGAAATTTATGGCAGAACCTTAAAAAGAGACAATATAGATTGTTAGGTATTACGAGATATAGATTTGTTAATTTTGTAATTTAGGGATGTATAAAAAGTAAATAGATTGGATATAGAGGATTTAGGTAAAAATTTAGCGTAGAACAGAAATGAACGGACGATAGCATCAAACTATTCAATTGACTGATGGTTTAAAAACAATAAAATAAAAAAAGTACATCGTTAAGTAAAAATTGACTGTAATGTAGGATATTTCCATAGCCGGGGATTTTTTATATGAATCGTTAATTTCTTTGTAATAACATTACAGGTAGATTCAATTCTTTAATAAAGCTATTAACAGAATAATTATTAATTTCTCTGTTTACTTTATTAAACTTACCTCCCTATTCTAAGTATTTAATGGCTTCATAAAACATCATAAAAAAGAAAATATCACAATAAAGAAAAGTTAAAAATATTGTCTCGTATCGTGGACTCCAATGAAACAATTAAGTTTTAGAATATAACGATTTATTTTTTTAGTTAATCGTAATACAATTGTACTGTAGTAGTCAATTGAGAGACACCAGTCATTTCTTGAAATGGCACAACCATTTCTAAGGATAATAAACATACCGTGTCAGGATTATTAGGTAAATGAGAAGTGACGTAGTTTCATTCTTTACTTTGTGGGATATACTTTTCCAACCGAACAGCCCGATTAAACAACCATTCAGCCTCATAGATCGGTTATATAAGAATATCATTACAGATAACAGAAAACGGATATGATTTAGAACAATTTGTATCTGAGATGCTTTATACAAACCGTAAGAAAGACTGGAACAAAAAAGTTAATGTAACCCTACTCTAAAATACATTTGAAATTTTAATTTACTGCGATTACTTTTACTACAGTAATATAAAATTAATTTAAAATTTCACAAAAAGATGATAATATTGTATATAAGACGAATTTATATTTTAGTTGAAAGGTTTTTTTAATGATTTTATTCGTACTGATGCAAACTCTCCCGATAATGATTTCAAAATTAATTCAATAAATAAAATTTATGTTTTTCATTTGGTAACCATACAAAAAGAAATACAAATAAAATAAAATAAACCTGATGACAATTTGACTGTATATTGTGTTTTAATCCGGATAATTGAGTTATAAAATGAACTATAATTTGTGCACTTGTACGGAATATTTTAGTTCTATATCTTTAACTTTTGATCAATTTTGTTAAAAAAAATGGATCTTAGCACTTAAAAAGATATTGTGATAATTTTAATTAACAGCTTTATAATGTTAATTTTTTTTAAAATTCAGTTTTTTCAGTAATTTTTTTTCACAATCGCTCGTAATAACAATTGCTAAAAAAAAAAAATTGATGGAATAAGGCTGCGACGAGTTGAAACTCTATTCTTTAATATATTTACTTTTAATTTCATAATTTTTAGTGATACTATATTTTATTGAAAATTTTAAGGTGTTAAGCCCTTTTGATTATGTTGACTGACTATCTAATCAATCTTAAAACTTTTCTATTTAGTAATTATAAACATGTATAAATATTATACTTTAGATTAATTTTTTTAATTTTATTTCTGAAAAATATGTATTTTTCGTCCCGTGGAAACGTTTTTGAGAATAATATTAAATTTCTTATTTATATATATATATATATGTGTGTTTTTTGCCAGTAACGTCATTGCAGTGTATCAGAAAATCGTTTTAAGGAACACCATCTCAATAAATTGAGTAAAATAATTGCGTAAGTGTGGAGAGAATGTTGGCTTTGTTCCAGCCCAGCCACCCCTATTATTGCGTCTTTGGTTTTCATGAATGTTTAGTGAAACCTCTTATTGAGATCAGTATTGTCGACGGAGTAGTTTCGTATTTTATTAGTACGATACAAATCCATATTTATTTCGGAGCATTAATACTTTTTTCTTTATTCATTTTATTCCTGCAACATATAATAAAAAAAAAAAATTTCCTCTCATCCGATAAATTTATAAGAAATATTTACTTTGTTTTACTTATAAAAAAAATACGGTATGTTTAATTCTGATTACAGTTAGATCTGACATTTTTATCTTACAGTAAACTGTAATATACATTTTTTATTTGAATAAACAAATTCTAAAGTCAAGTTACAGTATGAGTTTAGAATTTATAGAAAACTTTGGCAACGTTGAAATAAACATTACCAGTTGTGTGCTAAAACTGATTCTTTGAATTTATTGACTTTTAGTAATTCGTATATACTATCTTTACTAATTTACGAGGAATTACTGAAATAATACTCTAAAAACCTACGCGTAAAGTAAAAAAAAAGTGCTTAATGTAATTATTCAATTACTATAAACGTTTCAAATAATAAAATATTCAAAACTATCTGTTTCTTACAGTCTCCTAGCAGCATTTAAAAATATACATATGTTACTTCCCTGTCAATGAATGTATTATATACAGTATAAATTCACTACTAGATTCATTTCTTCTTATTTAACAGCCTTCTCGGTAAAATTTTATAGTTTTGTCTTTAGCTGTAAAATTTCATTTATTACAGTTTTGTTGTACAAAAAAAATTAAGCGATCGTTTACCACTAAATACTATAAGAAAAACCCCTAAATAAAAGTAATGAGCTACGATAAATGGTTATTGAAATAATATTAAAAATAGAAAATCTTGAAGAAGAGTGGTGCTCAATCTTCTTCCGAAGTTATGATAAATGGTCGTGGTTGGAAGAAGCCATACGAAAGTGATAGTAGGTTGTGTAAATACACGGATGGAATTGTCTGCCTAGGTATCTGTATCGATGGCATCCTGACAAAGGCCAAACTGATGACTGTGATGTAGGTTTAGAGGTCTAAAAGACGACCTTCGATAGAGCCATTAGGGCTAGAAAGGATGGAGTGGTGTGGTAACCGGTATTGTCACAAGACGAGTGTTTTCCCTACGGAGTAGGGTTTTCATAAAATATATATATATATAAACAAACATTTCAACAGCCATCTCCAGTACTAAACAATAAGATAAAGTACTAAAATGGATCATCACCTTGATGATCGCATTCTTTACTATTTTACATTCGCAATGTACTGGTTTAATCAGGTTGCTGCAATATACCTGCCACGTTGATTATAATACTACGGTTCTTCATATCTTGATGGAAATTGTATTGAAAATTCAATCTTATCGAAAAAATTCATAGTATTTTATCCAATTTACGTGTTACTTTCTTAAGTCGATTAGACTAAAACCTGAATTGCAACCGTCTGAAAGATTAATTTTTATTTAATATTCTATTTCTTTATCTACTCTTCTAATTCACTTCTTTACAAACTCTAAAATTTTATATATTATTTATTTATGAACATGATAAAAGAAAAAGGTAATAGACGATCAACATAAGATAAAAATCACTCTCGAAATTGGTATAACCATTCTCAACATAACTAGCATTCTATGCCGAGGTTACTAAGTAAATTGATGAGTAAGGTGGTTTCCCGATCTCGTTATCTTCTTCATGGAACCAAATATATTGTTGCATATCGGCATGCCAACCCATCGTAATTCAGATTCTGTACTACTTTACAAGAGCTTTTTCATAATATTATTGCGTCTTGTATTGAAGATTAATACGAGGAAGTATCACTGATTATTATTCAATAGTTTTAATTTTATGTTTTTTTTTTTATACTGCATTTACGCGCATATTTAGAGTAACTTCAGGGTTGAGGAACTTCTCATTTAATATTTAATAATTTTCATAGAATATAAAACTCCGTATTGATTTTCGAGAATCTTTTACGTCCTACTTATTGATGTTGTTTTAGTAGGGACGTATTTTATAACCCATTTTTTTTATTACTTTGTAATATTCATGTTAACGAAAAATATATATATATTTTTTGGTAATTTATGTTTTTATTATATTCTGTGTTTCATTAGGTTGATAACTTGCTTGATTGTCAACCGTGAAAAAAATGCATAAAATGATTTTTATAGTATTTCGGTTCGTTGGTTTTTCTTACATTCAATGCCATTCGTTATATTCTCTCCCCCTTTGATTTTCCTTCAGCGATTTACTGAAAAGATAGATATTTTTTATTGCGTACTACATATACGTCCAAGATAGTTTATTATTCTACGTAAGAATAACTTTGTTATTTTTGTTTTCTGTGATGTTTTAAATTATCTTTCGTTTAGAAATTAAACGAAATATAATATATTGAATATTTTATTTGACCTATGAAGAAAATCCAGGAGGTGTTCCTTTTATTGATTTTCAGATCGGAATTCTAATTTTTTTAGACTACTTACGTAAAATGATTCTATAAATAAAAAATGTATTTTTTATCAAATTAATAGATCTGTTAATTCTTCTTTCAGATTGTTTGATGTCGGTGGTCAAAGATCCGAACGAAAGAAATGGATTCATTGTTTTGAAGATGTGACGGCGATCATTTTCTGTGTAGCCATGTCTGAATATGATCAAGTCCTGCACGAAGATGAAACTACGGTAAGTTGAGAATTATGATTCTGTTTGTATGTATTTTGTATTTTTTAAAAGGATTAGCAGGACTTTACCCGATAAGGATTTCAACTATTAACCTTGTTGGGCAGCTGGAGGAGAAATGGAATCCACGATTCGGTTCGCAGGCTTGTTAACAATTCTGGCAAGATTGTAGAGCTCCCAGCTTCTACAACATGGACCTAGAAGGATCAGGTTTACTGGACCGGAAATGAGAAAGATATCAAGGATAAGGAAAGCAGGTGATGAGAAAGGACGATCTACCTTTAGAGGAACCATAGTACGACACAAACGACCCATCTAGAGGAAAACTCAAGGCCTCCTTCACATGTTATTCTTCGACAGACGGGGAATTTTTATTTACGTTGAAAATTCACTACTGATCAGCGATTTTACGTTGACCGGTTCAAATATACTGTAACTAAAAATGTTTTCCTCCAAAAGTTAAAAAATTATCCGATTACAGGTTTAGGGTTCGTAAAGCAAAACCAGGCTCCTCAAATTTGATGAAAGTCTCATGTACAAGTATTCGACTAGCGATAAATCGTTAATGTTTACTAGAGTCCCGTTGGAGGTGACTGTTGTACATGCAGTATTTTAACCTATAATTATGTGTAAATAAAATAAACGTTTTGTTTCTGTTACAAATGTTGGTTTCATTCTAATTGGAACATTTTCTATAATTTACGAAGAATCATTTACAATATAACACATTTTCACTTTATTTTTATCTCCTTTTTTACTTTTTTAGTGCCCATCAATTTTTCATGGGAAAAGATGAAATTACAGGATTATCATGACAAAAATGTGAAGATTCTTGTTTTCCGAGATATCTTACGACTTTTTTTGTATAACAAAAAAACAAACTTTAGTAATTGGAATAGAGATCGACAACTTATTGATACTGAAATAAAAAAAAATTTCACAATTTAAATCTTCAATTACAGACTGTTGACATATTACAACAATGACTTGCTCCTCTTCAATGAGGAAATAATGAGCTTCAAAAATTTGGCATTAAATTTCTACAATTAATACAAAAATTAAAAACATACCGATTTAAAAAAAAAGTCAAAGGAAAAAATGTTTTTATATCATTTTCTAATATAATTTTCGTTGGAAATATTTGTTTAATTTGAGATTACACTGCCGAATAGGCTATAATACCAATTACAGTATGACAATCACTATTAGTCTCATGTTAATTCGTAATACATTATTATTGTTATAATTAGATCCCAAAAGCTGCTAACGCGTGCCTTAAAACTGGCTTAAAAGAAAACTTAAGTAAATTAATTTATTTTTTAAAGTTTTTTAAGTGGTTCCGCTACTGTGGTCGTCGAGTATTAAAATATACGTACGGTATCAAGCAAACGGTGCTCGGCCTTTCTTAACTTCGGTGACCATTGAACGTGGAATTTTATCTTACTTCATGTGCATCAATTTCAAAGTTTCCTTTCTTTGAGATATTTCAGATGTTGCGGAACCATCAGGTTGTAAAAATGTAGTTTTTTTATCCAGGAGCCTATAGTTATTATTATAATAATTAAATTTTATTCAATTCAGATAATTTCTTTTATAAATAAAAATCAACTCGCCTGAACCCGGACGCGTTCATTATATTAATGGTTGTGAGAAGAATCTTTGTCATTTATTGAATACATATATATATATATATATAGGAGTCCAAAAAAATGTACTCACTGTTTTTAATTAAATAATATCTAAACAAAAGGACTTACACTCACTAATCTAATGTGTAATGTAGTGTATTGTAAGATATTAAATTCGTCGTGGTAGGCGGAGCTGGCATAAATTGCCAGATCCAAAACGCAATGAATGAGGACGACTCAGATCCTTCGATCTGAGTCTGTGAATGGTTTCAACACATGGTTGGTGAGGATGAGGAATTTGCAGGGAAGTTTGTGTGGACTGGCGAGTCGCAATTCAAACTTAACGGTACTGTGAATCGCCACAATTGTGTTTACTGGGCTCCTGAAAATCCTTACGCTCATGTGGACAGGGCAGTGAATCTACCGGGAGTTGCTGTGTGGTGTCTATCAGTGTGGTCTATCAGTGCGCGGTTTGATTGTTCATATCTTCTTCGAGGGTACCGTAACTGGTGAGGCGGCTTCAGACAAGGATTTTGCCTGCCATCCAAAACCTGTATGGTGATGAACGTTTTTACGTGCAACAAGACGGAGCCCCGCCTCACTACCATTGAGATGTCAGGTTGTACCTAGATAAAACTCTACCCGGACGGTGGGTGAATCGAAGAGGTGCTGTTCAGTACACACCTCGGTGTCCTGATTTGACACCTCTGGAGGACCGTCAAGAATGATGTGTATCGACAAAAACCAGCAAAAATCGACGAGCTACGTAAAAAAAAAATTGTAGTCATGTGCTGCCATTACAGCAGATACACTAACAGCCGTAGTTCGGTGTGCACTTCAAAATTCAAAATTTCAACATTCTGCGGCTAATCGTTTTTGAGTTATGTGAGATACATACGTACGTATTTTACTCGCTGAAAATGTTTGAAAATATTTGAATTTTGGATAATCTCCAATACATTTTTACTGTAGGGGGTACCTAATTCCACAAGATTATATAATAATTGTTTACTTTTATTATTTTATATTGTTTGGTTGTATGTCTATTAAGCTTGTGTATTAAGAATCTATAACTGTAAATTATTTTATTTTCACTTGTAATCTGTTTATTTTGTGGAATAAAGATTATTATTATTATTTATACGTACAGATCTCATGCCGAAACTAGTCAGAATGGATTCAAGGATGGTCAAAATATATATTTCCGTTGAAATCTGAAAACCGAAATTTTTCGCGATCACACTACTTCCTTGTTCAACCCAGATTGCATAGGCGATCATTTACGAGATTATGACAACATATCTTAACAGAAGGTGAAATAGTTTTTATGTAAGAAGAGGAAGAAGAAATCGATATGAATTCTGATTTCGGTCTAGAATGGTCCAATATTAATTGATAAATAAGATTTGTAAGGTTATATTTTTCAAGTTTACCGTATTCCCATGTCTTTCTGGCACTGACAGCTGTTATCTTGACGAAAACTTGTTTGTTCATTTTTTTTTTTTGTTTAATTAGTATTCAAATTTTATATATATTAATTCTCCATATAATTTTTTTCTTTTATTTTATTTCAGTATTAATGTAAAGCTATTTTTCTAAACAATTTCCTTTTGAACTGGCTTGCTGCTATTTGCTAATCCTGTCTGTTTTGTTCTTATAATCTCATCATACAAGTAATTATTACGTTATATGTTCTACGCCATTTTATAAATTCCATTATCGTTATTCTTTTAGTTTTTTACTTTCTACGTTCCTCTATCATCATCCTCAATCTCACAAAGGAAGACACCCGTCTTATCACAATCCCAGTCACCACACCACTCCCTCCGTTCCTAGCCTTACTGGGCTTTACCGGAGGTCGTCTTTTAGACCCTCTAAACTTGATAACGCAACACAGTCATCAGTTTGGCTTTTATCAGGATGCCACCGATGCAAATACTACTTCGGTAGACATTTCCATCAGAGAATTTACACAACCTGCTATTGCTTTCGTATGGCCTCTTCAAACCACGGCCACCTACCGTAATTTACAACCCTCAACTATCACATTAACCGATTCGCGGAAGCGCCTTCCTCTAACATCAAAGTTTTCACACAAATCTTTTCCTATATCTAACTTCTGTTAGACTATGCGCTCAGCTCATTACTTGATCGAGTCCAAACATGCTATTCTCATACCAATAAAACAAGTGTTGATCGCAACGACAATTCTGCCCTACAATTCAATTTACTCAAATCCTCTTGATTTTTAAGTAAATCAAGAGGAATTAATAAACACAAGAATTGACCCTATAAGCAGGAATAGTTTACCATTTTGATTTTTGAAATCATTATCTACCATGGTGATTCGCAGAATTAAGATGAATCATTTGCTTAGCTGTAATTTACGGCTGTCT
Organism: Lycorma delicatula; assembly: GCF_047948215.1. NCBI lineage: Eukaryota > Metazoa > Arthropoda > Insecta > Hemiptera > Fulgoridae > Lycorma > Lycorma delicatula. The sequence continues at coordinate 74,075,094 of NC_134457.1, read as the reverse complement.
GTAAAGCCGTTCTGGAGTTAAAAGGCCTTGTAATTTATTTATATTATTTATTTTTTAATTACTTAAAAATCAAGAGGAATTTCAACAGTTAACTAACCCTTACTATCAGTTTAAATCTGGATAGGTCTCATCCAACCTATTTCGTCTCTTTATGAAACTTTACCATATATTTTTCTCTTCTGTTCGTTTTAAGATCTCACCGTTTCGAATTTTTTCTACCCATATAATTTTCAGTTTCCTCCTCTAATATCATATCTGAATTCTTTTTCTGTTTTTCCTATCGACCATTGTTCACTGCCATAAAATAGTGCAATCTGCACAAATATGGTTAAGAATTTTTTATTAGATCTATGTTTGAAACAGCAGACTTTTTTTCTCAGAAAAAGTATCCTTTTTTGTGCCAAATCTATATTACGTTGTTCATCCTTTGTGATTTTACTTCTTAAACAGCAAATTTGTTTAATTTTTAGGTTACACTATTTATCAATTTTAATATTTAATCACTCATTATCTTCTTTTTTGTCACATTTCATTACCTTTTTTTATTCTTAATACAGAATTCGTCTTAAGCAAAAAATCCATCTCGTTCTAAATTTCTTGAAACTAGTTTTTTTTTTTATAACTATTCTTATTGTTAATACTCTTTAAATTTTTATTTTTCGGTTCGAAAAATGACATATTCACCATTTTGATTTTTCAAATCATTATGTACCATGGTGATTGCAGAATTAAGATGAATCATTTGCCTTCTTGCGTTTTACGGCTATCTGTAAAGCCATTCTGGAGTTAAAGGCCCTTTTATTTTTTCTGTTTAGCCTCTGAAACCACCCTAAGTTATTACTTCAGAGGATGATATGTAAATGAAGTGTAATCTTGTAGTCTCAGGTCGACCATTCCTAAGATGTGCGGTTAATTGAAACCCAACCACCAAAGAAAATCGGTAGCCACGATCTACTATTTAAATCCGTATAAAAGTAACTGCCTTTACTAGAATTTGAACCTTAGAACTTTCGACTTCGAAATAAGCTGATTTGCGATGACGAGTTCACCATTAGACCATCCCGGTTGGTTGGTTAAAAGGTCCAAACTTATCACATCCAAACGTATTACTCCTGGCGCACTGACTTAAAAGAGAAGCTAATTTTTTTGTTAATAATTTAAATTTTCTAAAATATTAGTATTAGAGATTATAATAATAATAATAACAATATAAATTCAGATATTATTTGCTAATTTCTATAATACAAAGTTGTTGATCATCATAGTTCAATCTAACCTCTGATAGTAAATACATTGTTGTAAGTCTGTTATCAAAATTCCTTTAATCTTGTTGAGTCGTAATTAAAATTTATTGTTATTATTAATGTTTAAATTTATCGACAACTGTTGATAAGGAGAGAGAAGAATACTGTTCCCTAAATATTAACATTACAGTATGTATGTTATAAAAATCTGATAGCAGCACCCACTGTCTAAAAAAAGTCACGTTTTTTTCATATTAGAAAAATATATTAATTTAAGATTAATATTAAAATTGATATTTTTAGTTTTCAGCAAATACATTTTTAATAAATTATTTTTGAAATTAAATATTTATAATTAATTTTATATTCGTAAAAATTAACCAGAGAAATTGTTTTGTTTCTAATGTCCTGGTGGTTGGTCTCTCAGAAAAATTCGATTATGAAAAATGAGTGTCTAATTTATGTGTACGTTCTTTCTGTTGTATTTTTGATTAAAAAGTGAATTATATTATTAAATTACAGGAATTATAGATTGTACATAATGAGATATTTGAAAGCGATATTTTCATAATGAAAATACTTTTCCGTGCCTTGTAAATAAAGAAAGTTATTGGGTAAAATTCCTTGATTTATTTAAGAGTAACCATTCTTCATTTATATTCACATGTAATTCAAAATAACAGAATTGTATATTTTCATTGATAAATTTATTGTTAATTTAAATATAGTAACCGATTCATTGATTGCGTGACAAACAATCACTTGTAGCCTAATAAATTGTGAAGCCTTATAAATGAAATTTCTTAATTCATTACTAAGTTCATTGTGAACTTTAGTGGCTGTATAATTATTCAGTATATTCTGTGGGTTGCTGTTACTAATCATAATTCTACGTACTTGTGTGCTACTGCACTTTGACCCGAAGATAATTTTGTAGAATTTCTTCTATCATCATCACTACGTACTGCTTAAATTCTTCTTTTTTTAATTAATGTCAATGAATTCACCTTATTGAATTTTCTTTAAAAAAAGCTGACAACAAAGTTGTAATACTTTACTATTATTGCTTATTTATTCTTATATAGTGGAAAAATAATTATACAAGAAAAAAGTTACCTAAAATTTCTTTTTTGTGGTGGGGGGTAATTTATGATGAAATTTTATTGTGAAATTATCATTATATGTTTAAATAAACCAAAAATGTTCTAAATTTTTTTTTTAAAAATCGGTATTTTTTATTTTTTTCTGTTCCCCACCTCCAAAATCACCTTCCAAGAAAATTTGTTGATTTGCGTTTACTTTGTTAAATAGAAGAAACCAAAAGAAATTCCGCTAAAAAATGTACAACTTATAAAAAGTTAACTAAGATCTCTTTTTTTGGTATTGTGAGGATGAATTACGATGGAATTTTATTGCAATATTATTATTAAAAGTTTATTATTTAAATTTTTAAAATAATAAAAGTTTAAATAAATCAAAAAAGTTTTGAATAATCAAAAAATGGATATTTTTAAACTTTGATTGGCTTTCCCACCCCCAGTATTGCCCCCCAAAGTATTTTTATTTTTTTATTTTTTTGGTTGCTTGTGTACTACTACTAGTACGCCTAGGAAAACAATAAAAAAATGTTCGGTTAAAAAATACAATCATTTTTTAGATTTTTGGAGAAGGGGAAATTTGTGAGGAAATTAAAAAAAAAATTGTAAGATAAACTTGCACGCATGTATTGAGCTTAATATAAAGTGGAGTTACGTTTGCAAAATTTAAAAAAAATTGATTTCAAAAAACGTTTTATTATTTTTTTTGGTTTTGACATTTTCTTCTAGTAATACAAGTAACAAAGGGACTTTTACTCTATCCTAATTTTTCATGTAAAATTGTTGAATTAATAATTGTATAAATATTTGATGTTAATAAAAACCAATGTTTCACAAATTATGTAACTGTCGTCCACTTTATTAAAGAATTGGAGGAACGTATCTCACTTTCAAATGAAATAAGTTTAAATGAAGTGCAGCAAAAAATGTATACATCTAATTTAATAGGCGTACAAAAAAGAGATGTGGTGTCAATCACTTTTTTTTTTTAAATCTATGACAAAATTAAAAATACGCATCTAACAATTTTACTGATTTTTTTTCTGTCAAGTGCCATAACCTTGTCCTTTATAGGCGACCTGACATATATCAGAATTACTACCAATAATGACTTCAGCTTCCTCTATAATTATAAGCATTCCACACCTTGGCTATTGGGGATAGTAAGGAACGAGTGGTTTCAAATTGCCTTTTTCGCTAAGCCATGTAATTGCACATCAACATGTCAGTCTTACCGAAATGGAGATGATATTCACCCGTAAAATGACAATTTTATTTTATTCAGTTAAGAGACTGGATGTATTGTGAACTTGCAGAGTAAGTAATTATGACCGGTGCCTCTTGTACCAGATGCTTTCCATTTATCATTCCCATTAGAAAGAGTGGGACACATAGTCCAAAGCAAGTGATTTGTCCTCCTTTTTATTATGAAACGTGTTATACACTCTGCTTCAACTCGCAGCCTAAAGAAAATTGAGATTTAAAGAAGAAATTGCATTTTTTTCTTTTTTGTGCGTTTCTGGAATTTTTAAATTTTTTTAGTAAGATTTATATTTCTATTCTATTTTAATTTAAAAACGGGTAGTTGTATAGTTCGACGTCTCTATGAAAAAAATAAACGTTCAAAGAAACTTCGAAAGATAAGAATTCTATATTTAAATAAAAGAATAGGAAAATAAATGAAGAGAAATAACGGACGTTAAGAATAATTTTTTTCTTGGTTGATTCACTATATATCCTCGAAGTTTATGCGTAGGAATATATAATAGAAATTTTATATCGTATGAAAAATTTAATACTTAACCGGGATTGGAACCTGGAAGTTTCCTTATTAAAGGTAAGATAATACCACTGTGGAAAGTCGGCGATGCTAAACTAGGTCGGTTTAAACTAGAGCTTGTGTAGAACGGTGGAATAAGCATTTTACAAGTTAATTTTCTTGAAATTTCGAGTGAAAATGTGTTTTAAATATTAGAATGACAACATTATTAAAATGTTTAACAGAAACTTTACAGGTAATTTTGAAATTTTATGTTTAAAAAAATCTTCCGTTGTAATTTTAAAAAAGTACCTTGAATACCGTAAACAAGTTCATCTGCAAAATAAATATGAATATTGTTGAAATCGGTGGGCGTAGTCTTGAGTAATGATTCAACATAAAAAATTCGTGTCAAATTTTGATACCTTCTTTTTAGAAAATTGATTAATAATATAATTATGTATAATCGTAAAACACTCAATTTATTCAAGTACAAATCATGCAAAAAGTTGTTTAAATTCTTATTCTTAAATCATCCGTTATTTATTTTTAAATTTAGGAAAACCATTTTTGTGAAAAATTCATTCGAAATACATTAAATTTACCTTATTTTTTATTTACTTATTTTTCATTAAATGCGTAATTTCGTTATTTATATAAAAACAAAATATATTTATTTTTTTATCGGCAACTAACATTTAATCTCTGTAAAACTCGCTCGATACAAACTTCCCTGCCTGTCTGGAAGAACGCGGATGCTTTAGTAAGACACTTGAAGAGAGAAAAAATTGTAATTTGATTTATGACCTCACATTGCTATCTTATAAACGACTTGTAAGTACAGATAAAAAACAAGAGTTTCTTTCATCTCTTAAAGTAATATGATGCTTCAGTATCTTCTGTTTCATTTTATTGTTAATTGCTACTGCAGCATATCTGCACGCTTAACTTGAGTTGAATGTTTTTATCTTTTTAGAAAAAATATTTTTTTTATATATAAAAACCATTTAGTATATATGTAAAATATTTCTTCTTTTTTTTACGAAAGATATGAAACTAAATTTAACTGATGAACCGACAGGATAATAACCAGCGGTCCATCTGGAGGATAAGGGACAAAAATATAATTTACTTCGAGAGAAATTTTCTGTACTTTAAATATTTTTCCCACCGTTTGTCCAGTATTCTTTTCTAGCCTCTTTTTCTCTTATTACCTTAAATATTTATCTTCTGTAAATTTTTTGAAACCTGATATAATGAAATATATTTAGTCCTTCATTTGGGATAAGATTTTTATGTAATAAAACTCCTTGAAAGACTCAGAAACCTGGACAGTTCGTTTAGTAAATAAAAAGTAGTCTACATAATCTGTATTGGTCAGTAACCTCTATTTGACAGTCTGTGGCTGATCACCCTTTTCTCTGTCACGTAATAATAAGTATGTATTAAAATAAAATATATCTGTCCGCATATCCGTGTATTATTAGATAAAGGTTTTTTTTTAAATTTATATTCAGTAAAGAGTAATCGGTGTAAAATCACCTATTTAAAGATTAATCATAATTTTTAATAATTCTAATGATATGATTAACACTGAACACCGTTTTGAACATAAGATCAAAAATTTGATGTCGAATTACATCAATTTACTTTGTTGCTTAGTGAAGGATTTATTATTCTAAACTCTTATACATTTTATTAACTAAAATTTAAAAAAAAAAAAACCACGCTATAATTTTTAACGTACGTTTAATATCTGATATTGAATTAGATTTTTTGTTTTTACAATAAGTAGTTTTGCTATTTACTATGAGCGAAGTAGTTTTCTGCTATAAGCTGAATATATTTGGCATTTTAACATGTTTAAGCAGTTGATTATGTTCGTGAAAAAAAGTACTGATGTAGTGTAAATTCGAACTGAATTCTAAAGTGGTTTACCTACTTTTAATTTTCCCAATACTTGTTTATTTATGTGTATTTTATTTTGTTGATTTTCTCTCGGAGGGTAATTGTTTCCCCACTTTTTCCTCCTTGGACATGCTGTTGATGAGCAACTCATTTAATTTGGATCAGCGATATTATATTTTTTTCAACTCCTTAAGTTATTACTGTTGTAAAAATCATTTCCGTAGAACTTTTGAAAAGTTAAAAAATACGTATTTGTGTAAAGGTTGTGAAGTGCAGTGATGATTTTTTGGCTCACTTTCTAACCGTTATACGCCAAAACTTAACAATTTTATGTCAAATTTCTATATACAGTAAATATCGTTGAAGTAACTTCCAAGGAACCGACGATTTTAGATCATTATATAACCGATGTTTAGGTAGCTTAGTGGTACTACTTTAATATGCCATCTACACGGGTATTATAATACAGTAAAATAATAATCATTAAAAATAATAATTTATTTTCGTAAAAAAATAATATAAAGAACAAAAATATGCAATAATAAATATAAATACGGTAGAGTAAAAGAAGATACAGAAAAATTGTTAAAATTACTTGTTCTGCAAAAATTCGGTTATTTTGCTTTGTTTCGACATTTCGTGTTGTAATACAGTTTTTGAAGGTTCTTTTCTAAACCAAAACAAGCACCCTTTGTTTCTTTATTAGTAATTTCTGTAAAACTGAGTTAAAACTCAGTTCCAGTCATATTTGTAGCAATTAGTATTGTTAGTCTTACTTTTGATAATTTTTCCCCGAACACGTTTCGCCTTTAAATCGAAGGGTCTTTCTGGCATCAGTTTAAAAAAAGACCGGATTCATCATCATTGTAGATTTTTTCGTTCGAATAGCCTTCTTTTAATTTTGGCCGAATGGTTTCTAGCCATTTTTCTGACACACCGGTTGTAGCTGCTGCGGCCTCGCCGCTTATTCTCCCCGACACAGTGTCGTGACGCTAACGGAACCGTTGTATCCAAGCTGAAGTTATTTCACGTGGTTACAGAATTTTTCAGAAAAATCGTTCGCCTTAGTTTGCAATATAGGGCTGCTCTTTCTCTCTCTCTCTCTCTCTCTCTCTCTTCTGATATTTAAACCATTCTAACAGCGCTTGGTCTTCAAAATTATGTTGACTAGGCCGTAATTTTTTTTGATTTCATAGAATTTGTTTCCAAATTTTTCTTAATTTTTTCACGGTTCTTTCATATCGCCGACATTGTCGAATGACCTACGGCTAATTCTTGGGCAGTGTCATTAGTTTCACCATTCTCTAATCGCCAGATAATGTTTTTCTTTTCCTCTATCGTGAATGGTTTTCGCGAAGTCATAATTAAATTACTGTTAAATTCATTACCCACGATACGTAAAATAAAATACTGTACCCGCACGATATGATACGCTCACAGCAAAAGATTAATAACAACTGAATGTGGTTGCTTCATTTTACAATAATCTGGTACAGGAAGAGGATAAGAAAGGCAAGAACTATAGTACATAAGCAGGTGAAAAGGAAAATATGACTCATTTTAACCGTCAAAATATTTTTGTAGTTACAATGTGGATTTTGTAGATTACTATGTTACTGGCGAGTCACTTCCGTTCGTTATTATAAGCGATAAAATGTTGCATTGCAGTAGAAAAAGTATGTCATAATAACCGATATGTCACTACAACCGATGTAATTATAAACAATATATATATTCGTATTGTATTAATGTATTAACAGCATACCAAACCAACCAAGAGACAAGTTTTTGGTCACTGTAAACGATACTTACTACATAGTATTTATTTCTACATTTAATTTAATTTTTATTCTATCGTATCTTTTCATGATATAACGAGCCAGTAAACTATTTCTCTGGAAATAATCTACTCCGACCCTAAGTTATTCAAATTTTTTGAAACACTAAAAAAAAAACAACATATCGTCTGCAAGGACTGTAGAAGAGTTTTTCTGTTTTATAACATTGATTTGTATTGGATTATTGTAGAATAACGTTACGTAGTCTAATTTCATTTATGTATTCAAATTATTTTCATGCGAAAATTCAAGAAAATCAATTAAAAAACTCTGATAAATATAAAATATATATTCCAGCATTCCAGAGAACCTTTGCTCACGCTCGTTATCAGTCTCTTTTTGCATCATTGTTCTGTATTCCTTTTCTTATTTTTATTAAAAATAGAGGTTTCTCATCTTTTCGTTTCATGCTAACGGCTTTTTTCATGCGAACAGCTGTATTTTTAGACCTATCCTAATTTTAAAAATAATAGTAAACGTAAATTAAAATAAATTACAGTGTCCATAATAGGAAGTTTCCATAATAGGAAAATGAACATTTTTTTATGAAAACCCTTTTTATGTACTCGTATATAATTTGCTCTAAATAACTTCCATTGTTTTGAAAACACATTTTGTGTCGTGTCCTCCACTGCTGAAGAACACATAACCCCATAAGTTTCCTTAAATAAGAAAAAAGCTGACAACGCAATTGTAGGACTTTCCCGTCAAGCGACTAAAGCCGTGTTCCGGCAAAGTCCTATAACTAGGCAAGAGACTGCAATACAGATACATTTCAGAAACATAAATTTTCTTCTCCACACTTTGAGCCACCAGCTTTCGGATCCATAGTTTGGATGCCATTCGGATTCTCAGCTGCAGACTAAGATTAATTACACAGGATACGTAAAATAAAATGTTGTACCCGGACGATATGATACGCTTCATACCAATATTAGTTGCTTCATGCCAATAAATTGCCCCTTAGCCTGTTCGATTCTAAATTTTATCTCTCTTTCTCTTGCAGTCACACTGCTCAACCAACACAGAGCCCAAGAATTTTAAGGAGGGTACTTGCTCGATGTTATTGCCCTTTATTGATAGGGTTGCCTGGATTTTCCTTCTAGAGAACACTATAACTTTGGGCTTAGAATCATTGACAGACAGGCCAAACTCCTCACCGCATTGAACTAAATCGTTTATCATCCTTTGCAGCACAGGTAGTTCAGCTGCTATGACAACAGCGTCATCCGCGTACCTGATGCTGTAGATAATCTTTCCATTTATAATAATCCCGCTGCTTTCCTCTGTCAACACTTCACTAAAAATTGCTTCGGAATAAATGTTGAACAAAAGAGGCAATAATACACAACCCTAACGAACAAATGTCCTTGCTACCTAAGGGCGTTAAATTATTTGAAAAACTGTACTTACCGTTAGCCAAAAATTTTGAGTTACAATACCCGTAAAAACCATATCTTCCTGTCATCTTGACTGATTGTGACCAAAATTAAATAGCATCAATATCCCATGTACAAAGGTCATCGTGCCAAATTTCATCCAATTCGGAGATATCAAGCAAAAAACAGATCAACATACAAATGTATAAATTACATCCTTTTGAAATTTTTCAGTGCTAAAATTATTATTATTTTTTTCTTTTTTAGAGAACGTCGCTTATATAGAAGACTATACTGTACAACTATATAGTTGAAGTAAAAGTAAAAGCGATTATAAAAAAAAATTCCGCTCTAAAAACAAAAAAATCATTCTTTTCAATTCTTTAAATTTCGATTTTTTTTAATTTAGCTACAAATATTGTAATTTTTTGTATTTAATTTGGTAATGACTTCTAAAAATCAAAATGTAAAGAAGAATTGAAAAAGCGTTATTTTTTTAATTTGGTATACATTTTTTTTAGATGTTTGATTTTTTAAAATTAATTCTATTTCTGTTATCCACTTACAATTTTAACGAAGTTAACTATAAACTATCATTAATTGTAAAAAAAAAATCTTGTAGTTGTTTTTTCAACATTTTTTTTCTAAAATAATTTAGGTTTTCTTATTTTAAGATTAAATATTATTAAAAGTATTTAAAAAAATGAATAATAATTAATTTTACTTCTGTTGGGAACAATCGTAATAAGTTATTGCTTTTTTCTTTCTTTTTTTTTTTTGATAAGAAGTGACCGTAAAATTTAATCGATTGATATACTACATAATTAAATGGGAGCTCCATGACCTGTGATATTTGGAAACGAATTAGAATTGAAGAAATGAAGAAGAAGAGGAAATAAAAAAAAAACGGAGGGGAAATGAGATAACTAAGCTATTTTCCAGTCATAATGCTTTGTCGTGATGAGATGAGGGCTATCATCTTTCAACAACGCGTTGGACCCAACCCCGCGCCAACAATACTGATATTGCATTCTGCTATTATATAACATATTATACACTACATATAAACTCGCACTCGCACACATATATTTTTTCTTCACTCTTAGCGTAAAGATTTTTCATGATACATATTTTAGCTATTCACTTTTATAGCTTAACTTTTATCTTCATTTTACTATTCCTTAAAAAAAAATAATAAATTCTTCATGATTACTTTCAGTTTTTGAATTTTTATGATTATATTTATCTATTGTTACTATCTTATAAATCGGCGCTGTACTTTTTATGTATTTATCCTTATTTCGTTGTGGTTATAACCTCAACTTAAAAGTTGAAGTTCATTTTTACACGTTTCAAAATGGCTGAAAATTGGTAATAAATTGACTCGTTCCAAGTGAACTGAGATGGATACTACACAAGGCTTTAATTCAGTATAGTTGGATTATGATAAATGATTGGAATAGAGTCGGGTTCTCGTTTTTTACATCTTGAATGAAATCATACAGAATGAACCTACTACATAAAATAAGTTTCACTGAATTTTTTACTTTTTTTGTACAATAATAGTTTAGCTTTATTATAATGTGTTGTATTCTTGTTATGTAAATATTTTTAAAAAATTAAATTTTATTTAGAAAAACAAGAAGGTATATTTAAGCGGATGACAGTCATTCACTGTTGATCTCAGCACACTAAATTTAATGAACATAGAACTAAAATACATCAAATAAAATCAGTTACGTAAAATAAACAATGGAGAGCTACATTTGGAACGAGTGACGATGAACGATTTGAGTAAATACCGAAATCAATACAAACTGATGAAAAATTAAAAAAAAAATCGGGTGGGGCTGTCGGGCCGCACGGCCGTTGGTTTAACGTGAAACTTTACAGACCTTGGATGAAGTTCCTCCGAGCTACAGACCGACCAACTTATTTTATGGAGTTAAATGGGAGAGCCACCATCGTATTTTTTTTTAACAAAACTGATAGTCTCCAATGGAAAATTTCAGTTACTTCATTTGGCCAACTCTTACAGATAAATTGGTCAGTCTGTATGTCAGCGAGTTACTTTAGTATATTGGATTGAAATAAAAACGAGACATTGACTGCGTACTAAATTTAATTTTGACATAAAACAGACACTAAATGGTACATGATATTTATTTCGACGACAATTTTGTTCAAAGTTGGTCTGTGATTTGAGAAGTACATAAAACATAATAAGCAGTGGTAGAGGTGCTCGCGCCGTCGGCGTCGTTCACTGATCGCGCCGTCCAGCTTTGTCGGCACCGGACATTGGAGTACCTGTGCGTGGCCCATTACCTCCCCTTTCCAACGATATGCGTAATTTATATTTCCGACTGTCTTTTTGCGCGGGCTGAGGCTGATATATTGAATTTTTATACTTTTGTACACGTTTACTTTAATTTTTTACTCGTAAATATTGTCCAAAATACACTTAAAAACAAACTCTACTCACAAGCACACGAATCACCGCGCTATAACGTCTAAGTCGTGAGCTGCACAGAATGGAAATGAGCGAGAGCGCCAGTTTTGCCCGATCAGCGCTGTGCCCTCTCCCCACCAACCCGCTTGCCAGTAACGCGTTCTAGGGCTTTTTAAAATACAGAAATAGCTTATTTATCATTCTTTTAATACTAAGTCTTTATCTCTTATTTTCGTTTGAAAATAGATTGGTTAACTCGTCTCAAATCAGTTGTTTAACCACTGATTTTTGAATTCAAAGGTTCAAATCCTCGTAAAGTTTAATTGCTTTTATGCGGATTAGAATACTACATACCGGTGTACTTTGGTGGTTAGGTTCAATTAACCACACGTCTTAAGAATGGTCGGTATGAATCTCTATAAGACTACACTTCATCTACATGTCATAAATTTCATCCCCATCTTATTGGGTCGTTACTTATAATTCACTAGTTGAAAAGATATCGTGTCCTAACGTACACGTTAGGAAAATAAAATAAGAAATAAATATATATATATATGCATTATGAATGCCAGAATGACATTAGACTATAGTTTGTCATTATGCTATAATAATTCAGTATTAAGAAATGTCAACTACAAGAAATATATATATATATTACAATTTCATACGCATATTTACGTTTAAAAATATTGTGGAAAAAATTTGTAAACTGGATTATAAAGTTAATTTTGTTGCGCGCGCGCGCGCACACACACACACACACACTTCCTTTGAATATTCCGTCCACCTCCTCAGTGAAATGGTTTTCACACTACCCTGGCTAGGGTTAGATTTTTTATACCCTATGAATTCCCACACAATATTTTTACGCTTTAGTTTCGAGTTTGTATATGAATTACTGTTAAAATAGATTATAAATAAAAATAATTATTAACAGCAGATTCTTGGATTCTACAAATTTTTTTCTTTCTCTTCGTTCATACAGGCTGGTAGTCAATTCCCTGTTCTGCACAGATAAACCAAATCTGTTTTATGTTTTATTTATGTATATTTTGAGTTGCGCCTATCCTTAAATAAGACATAATATCTATAAACTTTTTTGCCATCTCTGTTTAGTTGTTTACACGACATAACCAAATCATTGCTCCTGACTAATCTACTACTTTTACATATGATTTTATTGGAGTACAATAAATTGATTTCTCTCTTTTTATTTAATTCTTTCAAGCAAAGCAGACGTCTAGAAGGGGCGCCAAATTAAAAAAAAACCTACAAACAACTTACTAAACTTTAATTTGTCACCGACTTAAGAAAGTTGAAATTTAAACAGTATTATTATGTAGTATTTTTTAAAGTCAGTTTTCATTTATTTAATTTTATAATTAATTAAAATAATATTTTTAAAATTGTTTATTTAATTTTAATAAATTTTGAATTTAATTTCTTATGTAGTCATTTTATTTTGTCATAATTCAAATAACATTGCCTAAAATGTATGTATCATTTTCGTACTTATGATATTTTTTTATATAATGTTTATTATAAAAATTGAAATATGTTCCACAGAAAGTATATATATATATATATATATATATATATATATATATATATATATATATGTGTGTGTGTGTGTGTGTGTGTGTGTGTGTAAGGCTACATATATTTTATATTTTTTATGAAGCGAATACGTAACATATTCCCACGTCCAAACATTCAGCTTTCTATGTACAATTAATCGTCTAAAAAAATTATTTTTAGAGGCTTTACATTATTTTTTTAATAACTCAATAACTTCTCTTTATTCCAAAAATAACCGTTAAATAATTAATTGTTTTCAAAATAATAATATTTCATATAAAAAAAATTAAAATTAATTTGAATCTGCTTATGAGTTTTTATCGTTAAAAATAATTTAATCGTAAATTTTTTTATTGATGATATTTTAGCCTCCAATCTTATGAACTTATCGATCGACACTTGCTCGCGTTTCTATGGAAACCAGTAATGCGCGTGCTGCTATCTTTTGGTTGTTATCTCAGTTGGGGGCAACAGGAAACATGGCTTTCCCACGTAACATACGTATTGTTTTCCTTGTCACAATATTGTACTTTCTAATAAATGGTATTCTTGTTCTACTAATTGAGCTTTACTAATGAAAATCTGAATGTTTACTAATAATTTTTTTTATGTAAAGAAATTTTATCTATTGTAGATTTATGATTAAATATATTTAAATTAATATAAATTGTATTTAAATTAAGTGTTTGTCTTGCTCAGATAAGTTGTTAATTAAAGTTTTTGTTTAGAAAAAAATAGTTGTTTACTTTTTAAACAATAAGTAATTTAGGTTTGTTACGAATCCATTAATAAGTAAATTTAAGGTTAGGTTTCCCTGATTAACTGGTCACAATAACGATGTATTGGTTCTTAGAAAATGTTTAATCGTTAACAGTTTTTAATTCTAATTTTTAAAACTTACTGAATTGATACAATATGTTCGTAATCAATTAATCGAGAGTAATTTAATTTGTTTATATATTTATTCTAATTACAGTATTTGCGCAATGAAAGCTTTATTCTGATGAAAATTTTTTCGTTATATGTGTAATGGGTTTTACTATCAGATAATAATATGTTTCCAACGTTTCTTTTGTATTGAATAAGTGTAATAATTTTTGTTTCATTATTTATTTTTGTCTTTCCGTAAAATTGCCTGTTTGTGAGAATTTTTTAAAAATAATTTTAAAAAAGCGTGAAAATTCTTAAGATTCAATCCCATATCAAGTTGAATGAGGAGGCATTAATATTCTGCCTTAGTTTTTCCCAAATGAAATTGCCCAAACAGTTGCAATTTTTATGCAGATTTTATCAAGATAGTTTGATGAATAAAAATCATAAAATTGAAATTTTAAACTTTTTTTGTTATCAATTTCTATACCTTATTTTGCAGTATGGAATCTATTTCAAATTAAAGAATCATTTTTAAACACCTTTTCACTATTGAGAATTGAATTCATTCCAGAGATGTCCTTAAAAACAAATTTTGCTTAAAATCCATGGCTAATTAGCAATTTTATTTACATGGTTATTGCAATTACCTGTACTTAAGCGTGTTTGGTTTCAGTATTTATTTGTGAAAGTGTTCACATCTTAAGCAGTGTAAGATGAGGAATCCATTTTTAATGTTTGTGAATCCATTTTCAGGAACTATTGGATCTGAACTTAGGGTTTGTACTCTTTATGTGTTGTTAAATAATATTAAATCTTTTAAAATTTAGCTCATAGAATACCATCATATAATTTAAGATTTACAGATACTGACATTTTCCATCATTTCACATGGTCATGACAGTACACCATCTGATAAAAATTGTATTCTGTTCATTTGAAACTTCCAAATGAATTGTATTCATTTTAAAAAAAATGATGTAGTTATAATTTGTTCATTGCAGACCATGTACAGTGAAGTTTGATGACAGGTGATGTTGTTTTTGTAGAACTATCTCTAAACCTTGTGGTTCAAGCCATCAGAAAAAGTTTCTGTAATAAAGATAGCTGTATTATAAAACCCAGCTTTACGCAGTAGGATTTTTTTATAGTCATCAGATAGGAACAGAGTTTTGATAGCTATAGCCAGATTTGTCCCTATAAAACTACATAGATACTAAGAACAGTAAATTAGTTAGGTACTCACAAACATAATCATTGACAAAGAAGAAGAAGACTATACTGTGAGGTTAATGAGTTCTCACCATCACAAAGCAAGATAAACAATCTTACCCAAAAACTATTTCAAGGTGGTAGATACTCTTCCTGTCAGCAGTTCATCAGGCAGTTTTAGTCAGCATTGAAAAAATATATTACTGAACAACTTAAGTGGCAGTTAGAGTATTTGCTAGGAGAAAAATTTTTCTTATGTATTGATGAGTTGTGGAAGAGATTGCTGAAGCTTCCTTAAATAAATCATTTATTCATACCTACAATTGTGTGATGTATCAAATATCCTATTTAATTACAAATCAATTGTACGCTAAAATGTTGAAAAACTTTCAAGATCGTTTATACTAATTCATGTATTCAATTATTATTTGAGATTTTATTCAGTGAAAAAACTCTAAATTAGATTTAGATTCATTGTAGTTGGTCATTAAATCTGCCCAGTTTCCCACTTTAGCTTCTTTTATTTATTTAAAAAAAATTATATTTCAACTATTTCTGTGGTGTTAGTATGTACAGTGTGATTAAGTTATTCATCCATCTTCACAATTCACAAAATGAAAATGATTTTGTTTTACTCTGATTTGAATTTATTGTAAAATTATTTTTTCTGTTTGTTTGTCAATATAGTATTTTGTAGGTCTAGATTGGTCTCAATAATGTGAGGTTAAGTCAATTATTATCTGCAATATAGTTATAAATTTTATTGCAATACAAATAAAAAATTTACATGTATATCATTTTTCAACATAATCCCCTTGCTTTCAACGCACTTGGTCCATCATTGCACAAGCTTTCTGATGTCCTCATAAAAGAAGGTTTTCGGTTGAACTGCGAGCTAGGAATGCACCGCTTCTTTCACTGTTTGGTCCAAGGTAAATCGACGGCCCCTTAATGCCTCTTTGAGTGGACCAAACAAGTGGTAGTCGGAAGGAGCAAGATCAGGACTTTACAGAGGATGAGCCAGTACTTCAAAGTTGAGTTTCTGGAGCGTTTCAGCAGTGTGGACGGGCATTGTCGTGCAACAACACAACACCTTTCAACAGCAATCCTTGGCGTTTACTTCGAATTGCAGGCTTCAGCTTGGCAGTAAGCATGTCACTGTAACGCGCACTGTTTATTGCCGTGCCCCTTTTTCCCTTAATATTCCAGTACTTGGTGTTGGGTAAAATTAACAAAAATAAAATGACACATAGCTCGTTTTTGCCAAAAGAATTGGACTTTAATTATCACACAAATAAATTGCATATAGGCTAATATGAAAATCTACAATTTAACAAAGCCTGAAAACAAAAGAACTTAAACACCTTTTTTTTTACAATCATATACTTATAAACATAACATCAATAAACATAGTGTAACTGGAAAACTGTTGCATTACTGACATATTCTGTAATAATAAAAATTAGCAATGAACAAATGTCACTAACTTAGAAAAATAAACTACAATAATTCGTATCATTGGCACTGGCCTTTTCTGATCTATGAACATCATCATACTTATCATTAAATAATTAAAACTTGCATTTCTAGTTTGTTAGAGATAAAAGGCCAAGATAATATTCCAGTATAAAAAAGAAAGTTAATTACAATATAATCAAATTGTAATAAGTAATCAAATAAATAGAGTTCATTTAGTAAGCAAGCTTTCTTGAAAATATTTAAGTTTCTTAGCCATTCTCATGTTAATGACTTCTTTTTTCTAATTTGTAAAAATAATATAATACTTGATTGAGCAAAACAATATTTAACATTAATTAAAATTATTTACAACAGCAATAATCTAACACATTAAAATTATGTAAAATAAAAGATAAATAAACTGTCTCATTAAAATTGTTATTTTCCAAATGAAATCAAAAATTTGTGCAGTTACATGAGTCAATGAAATACAATAGAAAATATTCCTGGAAGTCACTAAAATGTATATAAAATATTATCAACATTGGACATTCATGTCCATGAATGTTTGTGTCACATATTTTTTTTATAATTCTAATGTACTATTTAATTACAAGTTGATTTTATAATAACAATAGTTGGCATTAATAGCACATAAAATATGTTGCACATGAAAAATAATAACACAACCTTTATCTAAGCCACCTTTCATGACTATACTTTAGTGAAGAAATGGTTTTTTAAGCCAATCTTGAATTTCAAATTCATAATGTACAATTAATTGAGTATTTCACTAATTTTACTAATAACATAACTGTTTAATATAAAAAATAATGAATAATTTCAATTTGCCTTAATCACACATTATTTTTGTAAGAAATGAACACGTGAATTAAAGTACACAAATATACATACAGTTTATCCTTGGGGTAATATACAATGGTGTATCAGAAAATACAGAGGTAACACTTTGTTACTAGAAATTGAATAATATGGAGCATCACAAATTTGTAATAACCAGTTTGGAAAGATCCTACTTCGATAAATTCGGCTGGTTTGTAGTAACTGAACCACTTTCAACAGAGTACAACAAGACGATATGGCGACCGAGCATTACCACACTAAAACGTGACTTATTTTCAGTAACTAACTTCTGTAAGATTGAAATAAGTATAGGTCCAAATATTGAATTGTGTAACGCATAAAAACAACGTTTCTAGTACTAACACGTTTATGAATGCACGAAGGCGACGAATATAAATCACACTATACGAGAGAGAGAGAGAGAGAGAGAGAGAGAAAAACGTGACTGAGACGCAGGTCCACACACTGTGGAAACTTTTCCTGCACTATACGAGAGAGAGAGAAGCGAGAGCGAATCGCAGGATGGTCCTCCGGGCTGGAGGACCAGCCTGTGCATCCACACATCGTGAAAATCTGAACTGGAATGACAAAAGGTGGCGTGGTGAGAAGGAAGCGAACTAGGCAATGGACAGAAGTGTATGTGTTAAAAACAAGAGGTGTGTGCAAGTATTAGTATGAGAACGATTAGAAAAACGTGTGGGAAAGAAACAGCAATACATAATGCGTGATAGGAATACGCTGACACTATTAACATGACACAACAGTCAGTCAGACTGGAGCCGAGAGGGTCGATAATGAAAACAACAAGCCAAAACAACCTATTCTAAAAGTACACATATGACAAGCCCTATAAAAGAGCACAATAAATTTACCAAGCCTGTAGCAATTACATGACCCAACCCTAACCTTGAATTTATTGGATTAAAAGCTATTTTACGCAATGGCGTAAACACTGGGCCTTGTGAGTCCCAAAAAACCTTAAGCATCAGTTTTCTTGTGGATGGTTGGGTTTTGAATTTTTTTTCAGGGCAAATTTGGATGTTTTCATTCCATATTCTGTCATTTTCCCTCCGGCTCGTAATCATGGATCCGTGTTTCATCACCAGTGATGATTCTGTCTAAGAAGATGTCCTGTTCGTTACCATAGCGATCCAAATGTTTTTGGCAGATGTCCAAGTGCGTTTGTTTATGCAACTGTGTGAGTTGTTTTGGGACCCATCTTGCTCAGACTTTATGAAACCCAAGTCTGTTGTGTGTGATTTCATAAGCAGAACCGTGACTAATTTGCAGATGATGTGCCACTTCATCAATAGTTACTCATCTGTCTAAGAAAACCTTGTCACGTGCATGCTCAATGTTTTTTCTCATTTGTGGCGGTAAACGGTCGTCCGGCTCTTTCGTCGTGCGTAAGAATTGTGCGACCATTTATGAATTTTTCAATCCATTCGAAGACACTCCATTGCGGCAACACACTGTTCCCATACTCTACCGAAAGTCTTTGATGAATTTCGGCCCCTGATACACCTTCCAACCACCAAAAACGGATCACTGAACATCATTGCTCTTCTTTGGTGCAAATAGAACTACCAACATAAACAAAAGTATAACTAAATTGTGAATAATAATTGACTTACCCTCATAATTATGATACATGTTTTTAAAAATATTATTTTGTATTCAGTTTTTATTTCATTGCATTAGTATACATATTATACTATTTATACATGCTGTGTTTTCAATTTTCTTTATTGTATTAAGAATGGGTCGTAAAAGAACTGTTGTTTAAAAATAGAAAATCAAATTAAATATTGATTTGGACATAGAATAAAAGTTTGTAAAAATGAGTTGTGTATGTTCAGATTATATTCAGAACTTTTAATTTGTTTTAGCCCACTGTAGATAGTTTTTTGAAGGGTAAAAGTAAGTAAAAATAGCTCTAGAATAACCGCCAGTGATCTTGGTTGTTAAAAGTTTAGAAAATATGTTTAATATAAATCGAAAACCTTTATTTGATTTTAATGGTAGTGATTTGAATTCTAGTGAACTGAAAAGATGTTAATTAATGAAATTAGTAAAGCAAGTTGGAAATTTGTTAGGAGTGTAGTTACATTTTGTTTATTTGTTAAAAAGAAAAAGGAACTTCAATTTTATATTTCTTTTCTCATACATATCAGCTTGAAAATCTATAATATGGAATCTTTTTACCTTAAAAATGGTTTCTAATATCCATAGTTTTGATTTTTAGGATGGTTTTTGTAGTCTCAATTAATTAAAAACATTCTGGTTCATTTATGTTTTGCTAAGATGACTATCAATAAATTTTGTAAATTATCCTTTAAATTTTGATCAGTGGGTGTACAATTCTTTTAATGAGAGGTGCTTTGTGGTATTTTAGGTATCTTATAAGAGTATCACATATCTTTCTTTCACACTTATTTTCCCATGTGCAGGTAGATTGTTTAAGACCTGATCAGATTAATAGTATTTTAAATAGCTCTTTCCTGTGTAGCATTCTACTATTGGCTTCTTAATAACACACTCTGATCTGGTAATCCAAGGATGCATTAAGGTTTAGGTACATAAACAAAGGACATGTATTCTTTCTTAATAAAATAGGAAGCAAAAGACTGTTCCTTTGTTATTGTACAAAGTTACTATACAAACCAGTTTTTGTAATGGGTAACATAAAAGTTACTGGAAATAGTAAATTTATCGTTTGGGTCCTATATATTTTTTCATGGGAACAATATTTATAGATATATTTAGTAAACTTGATGCTGAAGCCACAGCATCCACCGCTTATATAAAGTCAATTGTAACTGCTAGTTTAGAATATCACCATATTAATATTTATATGTAGTTGGTTCTTACATCTATTGGAACTTATTGTTTAAGTGTTAACCTATTTAATTTTACAGTTAACAATCTTGTTTAATTCATATTTATTCTTTTGTTTTTCAGAATCGGATGCAAGAAAGCTTAAAGCTTTTCGACTCTATTTGTAACAACAAATGGTTTACTGATACATCTATCATTCTTTTTCTAAACAAAAAGGATTTGTTTGAAGAAAAAATCAAAAAATCACCTTTAACTATATGTTTTCCAGAATATGCAGGTACTTTTTGACTTATTACTTTTTTTATATGAAAGAGATTATTTTATGATATTTTAGATTTTATATTCTGCTTGTTTTACTTTGTTAACTTTTCAAAAAAATATCGTTGTATCTCCTCACAGACTTATTAAATATTGATTTTATGTTAGTACTAAAAACACTACTTCAGAATAATCCCTGTTAGTAGAATTTTATTATACTTTAAGATTTTAGATTTCAGAAAATTAGGAAGCATAGCTTTACATGATATAAAACTCCACCATTGTTTTAGCTACGTTTGGAGTCACAAGATAAGAATCAGAGTTGCTGGACAAATCCACTGGTTATTTGAAGATCTATGGCATACTGCCACAGATGAAGTAAGGACAATGGCTGACTAAATTCTCGTGATACCTGTCTGAGGAAAAGGATGATAAGCTTACTATCTGGTTTATTTCTGATTGTGGCAGTGTACCATTTTGTCCAGGACTATCTTATGCTTATTAGCATCCAGCCACTTGTTACTTAACCGAGGCTGACCTTTTGATATAGTGATTAGTCTCCTGACTTTAGGATTAATTTCTGACAAGATATTTTTCACCTATCATTTTATCCGCAATTTCAACCTCATTAAGATATTGTGCAATGTCCCTGAGGTAATATTAAAATAAAGAAATTCAACAAGTGAGAGGCACCTTTCAGTCTTGAATCTTTTATTTTAATTTATGTGTAAATTATTGTAATGAATGTTTCACTAGTTTGTTATTTAGAAGAAAAACTGTATCTGAGAAATAGATCATTATTTTTGTATTAAACTATATAAAAATAAAATTTATGTAAACTGTAGCCAATATGGCTTAAATAAATTTTTGAGTTACAAGTTACTTAATGTTTCATCATTTTATATTGAAATTTAAATTTATAAATATAATATTTCTAAAAATTGTGTAATCTATTATTTATTTTTATTATTACTCTTATTAATTATCTCAAATATTATAAAATTATTTTCTATAATTGCTGTTCTACGCTTGTTATGTTTTAGCTGTTCTGTTAAATGTAACATACTCGTATATTTTTGTATTCCCAATTACGTTTAACATAAATACTGTTTGTAATTATCATTGAATTTAAATTATTTTTAAAGTTAATTTTATATCTTTAGTAACTTTGACGACTTCGTTTGCTCTTTTCTCAATTAATTTGATAATTTTTATATGTTTATTACATCTTCATCTTCAGTAATTTACTTGATGATTTTAGCAAGTAAATTAACTGGTACCTTATGACTTATAAAACAAGCTCATCTTTATAATAAGAGATTGTTTCAGTTAATCTTTTTTTCTTCTTTCATTTATCCTGTACTTGTTTTTGTCCAAACTTTATTTCAGTTCATGTCATCTAACATTCTTCTATAACACTGTTTCAAAAGCCTCAATTCTTTTCCTTATATTTCATTATCTCAGAAAGATGTAGGAGGACTGGTTTTACCTGATAAACTTTTCAATTCCAGGCTAGGGATTTTGTATAGCCATTAAAAGGAACAGAGTTCCAGGACTGGTCTCGGTGCAGCTATTCCCATTTTAATAGTCAAATGCCAAAGAAGTTAATCAAAGAGTTGCTACTACCTCTGAATACACCTATACTAGTTTGTATTTCAGTATTAGTTTTCTACGCTCATTAAATAGTGAGCATTAGAAAGATAATTAAATTATGAAAAAGTGACAATCTACCATTAAAGAAATCACAGAATGAGAAAATAGTCCTCTTTGAAGGTGTACCTTACACTCTCTCTAAGCAGTGGGCATACAGGCCCACTGAGGGGTTGGGATACCTTTACTTGGCATCAGAGAAACTCATTATAAATAATATTTTTGCATTGATCTGCTTTTAATAAATGCTTGAACAAATAGCTTTCTTTTCAGATAATAAAACATCGTTTGAGAAAGGGTTAATGCTTCCTTAAGAAAAACTACATTAACTCTTCAGGCAGTGCTATAATGTATGCTATGCTTTCTAGCTTTTAGCTTTTCTGTTCATGGTTTACTGCTACTGCCGTACTGTGATATACTGTTTTCAAATATTTAAACAATTTTCTTTCTTATTTCTAAATATGTTTGATACTAGTCAATCTTTTTTCTGTACAAATAGTACAGTCAATTTGTATTTTTATTTGAAAATCCTTACCTACCGTTGATGTTTTTTCCATATGTTAGGGGTGATGAGGGAAGCTTAACTCCAGATTTTTAACATCCCCCTCCCACAGATTTATGAAAAACTCAAAAAGTTTTTGAAATGCTTTTTTCTCTGAATCTATGCATTTTAGAGAAAAGTTTTTCAAACAAAAAATATAGAGGACATTCTCCTCTACAATTAATATCTTTGAAGTTATGCCGTATAATTTGAAATTGAAATACTAGGTGACGCGGAAGTTGTAAAAAACGTGTTTTTTCACAGGAAAAAATTGTTTTTTGTCTGTATTGCATTTGGAAAAGTTGTTAATCTCAAAAAACAGACAACTTTTATTTAAACAATTTTCTTGTACGACTTACCGTTTTAGAGCTGTAGCTTGTGAAAGTGTGAAAATGTTGTGAATTGGGCACGTGTTCGAAACCGGTCTAGTCGTTTACAACGTTTTTTACAACTTCAGCGCCACCTAGTATTTCAATTTAAAATTATACGGCATGACTTCAAAGACATTAATTGTAGAGGAGAATGTCCTCTATATTTTTTGTCTGTAAAACTTTTCTCTAAAATGCATAGATTCAGAGAAAAACGCATTTCAAAAACTTTTTGAGTATTTCGAGTTTTTCAAAAATATATGCGAGGGGGTTTGTTAAAAATCTGGAGTTAAGCTTCCCTCATCACCCCTGACGCACGGACAAAAGATCAATCGGTAGGTAAGGATTTTCAAATACAGCCTATTTTGATGACAAATTGCCTGTACTAAAACCCTTCTCATCCTTGAACTACATTTAATATCATCCTGTGTAATTTTACTGCCAAATAATAAAAAATTCTTCTTATATACTTATATACATTGTTTTCCTCTCAACTTATAACACAGACCGTTTTCTTCCTTCACTTATTCATCTTTCTTTTATTCTCTTTCTTTTCAAATTAAATTTCTTTCACATCATTAAATATTCCTTTTGACTATTGTTTTGAGATTCAGGTCAAAAAAACATCATCAGTCAATTTTTAACATTTTAATTTTTTTCTTGGATTGTTGCTCTGTTTAAAAAGTTTTCTTTCAAATGACCTTGACCATCCTATCTCTTAACAATAATAGCCTTCAGGTGACACTTTCACTGTAGACAGTTGGTAACTTTGTCATATACTTCATCCATAATGTATTCACAGGAATTTTAATTATTTTTTATCTGGATCCAGTATTTTTTTATAACTAAATTATGCAGGGTGCTGGTGTATTGAATCAGTAAGCTTTACAAACTCTCAGAGAAATAAATTACTTGTTGGAAGGTAAGGCAATCTGATTTTTCGTGTGATCTCATATTGGTTAGCAAAGACATTCTTCAAAATTCCAGTGGAAGTTCATGTGTTGGTGCTGTCTTATAGCTCCATGCAGTTAAAGTTATCTTTTCTTATTTAATGAGCAACAAGAAAATTGAACTAAAAAGGCCTGTTATGTGAATAAGAAACCTAATGCAATCTGGTGACAATTACAGCCATTTCTTTTATCACTTCAAAAATAAGGTCCAATAATTTAAAAGGAAGTGATTGCAGATCATATTGTAACTTTAGAACTATGTAGTGATTTTTACAGTTTGCTGTGGAGGTTTTGGTAGTTCAGTAATTAATTTTTTTTTATTAATGAAATCTAATAAATGAAAATAAGTTTAGTTTCACATCACAGTTCATTGATAAAATTTTTTTATTGGTTATTTGTTTTATTAATCATTCTAAAAAGTTTAGCAAAAGAATTAGCTTAGTTTTCCTAGTCTTTTCCATGTATTTATATTAGTAACTTGAATTTTATTGCACAAACTTGGTTCACTAGCTTCTGTCATTGTTGTTTCATCGTTTAGTTCAGGGATTAGTGTAGTACATTCTCACCTTCATATTTTAATGTATAATCAGTAACTTCAAATTTTGAACTAAAATTCTGATAACATGGTCTGACGCAAAGGATGATTATGATGAATTCCTTACTCTTATAAGTTCATGATCTGAGATTACAAAACTGTTTATATTTTTATAAAAGGATTTTGAAACAAAAACATTTTTTACTGCAATCCATGACTCCATTGTAGCTAAATAATTTTCACAGGTAATAGTAATCACATTGCCTTTAAACAAGCCAAATCAATGAGAACAGTGATGCCATATTGCCAAATCTCATCAGTGTTTCACATTACTTGAAAAGCAATGTGGATAATATATTCCTAATTTTATTCTTTTCTGTTGCTGGCTATTGCTCTCTTATTTTAATCACAGCTTCCTTTTTCTTGTATAGATTCAAAATTACACCTTTGATATTTTAACCTGAAAACTTTCATATATAATTTATATTGAGTATATTTATTTTCTATATGATAGTCCTGTATTTAACAAGAGCTTTCATTTTAGATAAAAGGAAGTTGATAATTCAGTTTATGTAAATTATAATTTTCTTAATTATAAATTTGGGGAGTATGCCTTTAAATCTAAAAAATACTACTCTTTTAAAAAAAGCTATTGTTAAATAGTAAATAGTTCATCTGCAATGATTTATGATACTCCATACAGTCATAATGAAGATTATACAAAATGATTAATTGTTTTGTAATAAACTAAATCCAAGTGTACATTTCTGACTTCAATCACCGTTATGATATTTAGTGACATTATTGTTTGCTATTCCAGTTGAAATTATTGCTAGTGATGTTCTTTTTAAGTCAGGATATTATGATATAGTAAAAAAAATGAACATAAACAATAACCTAGCTATTCCATATCCAAAAGAAAGACTAACTTTATCTTACCTAGTGATTTTGCATGAAACATATGAGCACATGTGTTATGAAACATATGATGAGCACTGATATACTAAATTAAGTTCAGATTTAATACTCTTTTTAATCACATCCTTATTGCCCTGAGCATTTATCAGGATGATCAACCAAGTGTGACAAGATTATCAACAGACCTAAGAAGAAAGGTGTATTGTAAGAATTATTTTAACATTACTCATTCTTATTATATAATAATATATTATGATGTAAATAATAAAACCTCTCTTAATTATACATTATTTGGTTTTGTTATATATAACATTTTTTTTTAATAATACTTAATGATATGAATTGTTACAAAAAAATTGTTGGTAACAAACTTCTCAAATCCTTCTTACTAAAGTTCAAAACTGGAGAAAATGGGATAATATGAAAGTAGAATTATAATAAATGAAAAATGCTGAGAAAAAATTCTTGAAATATTGCACTTAGTTAAATCTGGTCATTATAAATAGGTTATGTATTAGAAGGATTGATTTAAAACATATATTTTTATAATTTCAGTTTATTTGGAGATGTATGTCTTGTCTGATAATTGGTTCAGTTCTGACTTTTTTTTTCTGTGTATGAAAAAAATAATTGCTGTGTTTGGATATATTATTTTAATTCCTGATTACATAACATTGCTTTATTTTAATTTTAGGTATATAACATGATTATTGGCTTCTCTCTTCAAAAGTTATAAATAAAATGAAATATGGAAATAGGTCTACTGTTATTAGTTAATAAATTTTGCAACCTTTTTTAACCTATCAAAATAGTTATAATTCTAACCACATAGCTATAATTCCTATTCTTTTTACATATTTTTAACACTTTCACTGTTTGCATGATAACCAATCTAAACTGTAAATACCAAAATGACTGAAATTAAGAATTTTTGTCTGTTTTTATAACGTACTAATTGGGTTTACAAGCTCATTATTGCATTTTTTCCTTTACATTTTAAAATAGTTGAAGAAAGTTACTGATATTTGATTCTAAAGTCTTGTAAAATACATTTAAGGTGTTCAGATGATCTTTTTGCTTTAATTACAACTTGTTACAAAACTAAAATCGAACTAGTCAGGAATTATGTATTCTTTCTTAAATGTTTTAGACCTACAATCTTCAGGAGGTTACTCCTTTTTAAAAACATTAGCATCAGCACAATAAATTTAAAGTAATAGGTCAGTCATCCTTTGTCAGTAGATAATTAAAAGCTGTTGTGTCTAAGTTAGAATTTTTAACTAAAAAATGGTATTTTTATTTAAAAATCTTCAATTTTATTTATTAAAAATAAAATTAAAATGAAGCTATTTAATACTTTGACTTGTAATTCTCTTCAAAACATGGAGCACTGACTGTTCGCATAGTTTGTATATTTATAAATATATTTCAATTTTTATGAACATCATGGTTTATTAATCGGTATGATTTGGTTAATTTTCTTTTTCTGAACAAATTTTAATTATGACTAGTTTTCAAAATGTATGGAATTGTAAAGTTGAAAAAAACCCCATTGTGATATGGAGTAGAATGGTCACCCAAAAAGATATTGTTTAACACCACTCTGTATATTTTGAATCTAGTACTTTTTTCCTTAATTTATGTTACTTTTACCTCTTGTTAGTGGAACATACTTGTTCTATATCAGGTGTGTCAAACACGGGCCATTTAATGCAACTGGTAAGATTCACATGAGCTACATTATAATTACAAATTTTCTTAAAATTATATTTTGAAGTGAGGATTCAGGAATATGGATAGGATAATTAAAACACATTATGTAATTAAGTGAATTTAAGGTAATAATTTATAATATTGTTATGTAATTGCTTTTATTTAAACATTTATTTATTTTAATGTATTTATAAAAGTAAAATTAATTCTTTTTTCCAGAAACTTGCCAGCGCTTTCCTTCTACTAGTTCTCCAGTATCTGGAGTCAAAGACTTAGAACAGACAATATTCATTATGGCAGATAGATGTTTATCACTTAATCTTGATCTGTAGGCTGTTTTATTTAATTTCATGAACGAAAATAGTTTGCTCACACAAGTACATACTCCCAAATAGCATAAAATTTGTGCAGTAAACCTTTTAATTTCCAAGTATTTTTCACCTAAATAAGAATATATTTTGGGAATCCTACTTCCTGCTTCTTGATATTTGTCTTTTAAAACCAAATTATACTGTAAATCAATTAATTCCAGTTGTGTCAAAGTGGGAGTATTTTCAACTTCAAAGGAAAAAGGCCTAATAAAAAGAGAAAAGATGTTTTCTAACTTTGAAATCATTATGTCTATCGAA
The DNA here is from genome assembly GCF_047948215.1 of Lycorma delicatula. Taxonomy (NCBI): domain Eukaryota; kingdom Metazoa; phylum Arthropoda; class Insecta; order Hemiptera; family Fulgoridae; genus Lycorma; species Lycorma delicatula. The sequence goes on along the minus strand of NC_134457.1, from coordinate 74,047,035 downwards.
TTCATTTTTGATTTCTTCAATTTTACCATGATATTGTGAAAATGAGCAATTTTGATTTTGTGCTTTTCAAACTTTTGTTTAAAAATTGTTTTTAAACAAAGTCAGTTTTTGTACAGAACTTTTTATTGCATCTTACATATTCGTTATTAAGTGATTCTTGCTTTGGATGTAATATTAAGATTATTCAGATGACCTGTAATATCTGTCAAAAATCTTTTACCCACAAAGGATCTTTTATATTTGATATATTTCCGTTTTTTTCATCTTTCATTTCAAAAAAAATTACTTCCTCTAAAAGCTCTTCAGGATTTTGTGGCAGGATAACCAACAAACTTCTCTGTAATAAGGAAGATCTTCGAATTCAGATTCTAAATCTCTCTGAGGAACAAAGTAAGCTGGTGATGGTGAAGTGCTCTCAATCTAATAAAGTTGACTGTCTGTTAGTGTTTTAAGCACTTCATCCATTTTTAGTATTTTTAAACAGAGAACTTGTGAATAAGGCAATGAAAGGTTCTGATTTTTGGTTTATGTGGATATTCATCTTGTAATTCTCTTGTCAGTCTTGACACAAATCCCTTAGTTTCACTTGACATCAATTTAGCACTGTCAGTTGTTACAGAAACAAGCCTATCAAGAGGAAGATAAAATTTTCTTAAAGTGCTCCATATAGTATCAAAAATACCTTCACCAGTTGCAGTTCCATGAAGAGGGGATAATTTCTAACAATTCTTTGGTGATCCTCATATTATCGTCGCAATCACGAAAAAACAGAAACATCTCCCACATCCATGCTTTCATCAATCGCAATTGAAAAGAACTGGACCTTGATAAATATTTCCTGAGTGGTGAACTAACGTTATCTGGCATTTTAGTAATTCTGTCGCCATATTCTTCATCATTTCAGTAATTCTGTCATTGTATTTCTTGATAATGATATATCTCGAAATGATTGTACTTTTTCTGGATAGACGAATTCAGGAGTTTTTATCATACATTCCTTGATTAAAAAACCATTGGTGAATGATTTTAAATGTTTTGTTAATAGATAACCTATTTCATAACTAGCTCTTGTTCTGATTCATTACTTTTCGTGAATTTTATGAGCACTCTGGCTATTAGGTGAATTCTTCATTGTTTTTAATTTTTCTTCTCTTATTTTCCCTTCAAAGCCCAAAAATTGTTCTTCGTGCTTAATTTGCAAAGAATCAATTAGTGTCACTAATTGATTCTGCAAAGAATTATGTGCTATGTAAGCACATAATTCTTTGCAGAATTATGAGGATCTATAACCTAATAAAGCAAATGAAATCAAATACCACTAACATATCAATATCCTCTTTAAGACAAGTATAATATAATGCAACGACTTTTAACAAAGTCTTAACTATTACTCATTTTCACTTATTTCTTATGTTGTGACCAGTAAATATAACAAAATAACTAATAAAAAACATAAAATGTTGCACAGCTGACAGACATGATGTACTGTATCACTGATGCACAGTCATAATGGCTAAAGACAAAATTGAAAAATTTTTACAAATTTGTTAGTAGCATTAGGCCAAAGATAATGTTATTATCTGAGATTTCAAGTAATAAAACAAAAGAAAGATAAAATTGTCTAGATTTAATTAATAGGGTTTTCCTTAATAGTCTGTCATTTTAAGCAAACTCTTTTTCCTCTTTCATGCGGTACCACTCTGCTTGTGATATCTTCATTCCTTCAATCTCTTTCGTGCAATTTGCTTGGGTCTTGTCTCATTTACTCCCTTAAATTGCAATATTGCTGATGAACTTAAATCTATCCATTAGATGTTTCTGTAATAGTAGCCAAACTTTATAGTTTTCTCATTATGTGTGTCTTAAAATTTTTTTTCTTGTTTTATTTTTATTTCTTATCATATCACCCTTTGTGTATAATTCTCAGGTAATTTATATTGTTGTTCTGAACTTTGCATACCCTTTGAAATGGTGCTTGTTTTTAGACTACGACTCATTGTTGGAATAAAGAATCTATTGTAAAGAATGATCTTTATTTTTTGTCATCCCACGTAAGAATTCTAATGCAGTGTTAAAAAAAATTCTTTTGTATGGCATTTAGTAACATTTTTCTTTGACAGATTTCAACACATTTCAAAGAAGTATTGAAAGAGTAAAAAATAAGCTGAGTACTAACATGTAGTCATGTTATTTTACTTACACCCTTTTTCTCAGTATATTATAAATGAAATTAATCAAGTTGAATGAGGAAAGGAAGTGAACATTTTGTATTGTTCAGTTGTGTTGGGGTTGTGAGTTTGTATTATGAGTTAAATTGTTTTGTTGCGATTAATATCTTTGAATGTGTGCCTAGTTTGAAGAGGTGATCTATAGACATCGATTCTGATTTTATATGTAGTATTTGAATGTTTTCCTTGTGTGTATGTGTGAATGTTCATTCTGTTTGGCCAATATAGTATGTAGTGCTGTCATCACTGTTGATAATATATATACTTTGTTTGTTGATTTTGTTAGTGTGTGGTTTATTAGGTTGTGGTAAATTTTCTTTGTAGTTTTGTAACCAGTGTTACTGGTAATCAGTGAATACTGATTAATAAATGCTATTATTTTATATATTTTCTGTCTCTAGGTGTATATTTGATTTTGTTCTGCATTATTATATTTTCTGTAAATGTTAGTGAGTATCGATTAATTTGTGCAGATCTTGACAATAGTACTGGAACAATCATTTCAAATTGGGCCCAACACTTGGGACTAGTAAAGTAACAGGTAATAAAAGTCATAAAGTACAGGTAGTACCTTTATGATGTTCCCTTATTCTATATTTGATAAAGGACCCCCTAAAATATTTTTATTTTTCTTCTGACTACAGATTTTCAGAAAATAGGATATTGGTTAAGTATATATATTTCATTTCTGTGGCATATTTCAGTGAGAAAACTAGTATTAAAAGTTTTCATATTATATGTTCTGTTTATTAATATAAACATCTTTAAAATTATGTATTAAATTAAAAATATTTAATTTCAGGAGCCCAAGAATATGGTGAAGCTGCTGCATACATCCAAGCCCAGTTTGAAGCTAAGAACAAATCAACTACCAAAGAAATCTACTGTCACATGACATGTGCTACTGACACAAACAATATACAGTTTGTGTTCGATGCAGTTACAGATGTCATTATCGCTAATAATCTGCGTGGCTGTGGCCTGTATTAAGTTTAAAAACAAATAAGTAAAATTACTGACATCGCAAACACTTCTCATCATTGTATTTGCGATTATAAAAAAATAGCAAGACATTAAGATTAAAAAGAGTTTTGTAACTGAAATGAATCGGTTACATTTATTTATTTTATAGTTATTGAGTTCCTCAAAAAAAAATGTCTGTTTTCCATTTGATACAGTAAGTGCAGCCATGTAACAAGAAAGAAGACTCTTTAACATGCAAACTTACATATAAATTGGATTATCATTCCAAGCATACCGATTTGTGCTTGTGTGATAAAATGCTGCAGGTTTATTTTCTACCAAATTTTCAAGACATTTTAATTGTTTGTTAATTTTATTGTATTTATAGTAGGTTATAAATCCTGACCATAAATTTTTAAAATAAAGATTTAAACATTTTTGCGCTGATTCAGAAACAAACTAATTTAAAGAGTGGTATATATTAAAAGAAGAGTGATGTTTAAAATTGCTATTTATTTTTCTTTTTAATCAAATTTAATTTCATCAAATGTACTTTTGTAAATCAGTTTTTCATACGAAATAATGACAAAATTGATCAGAAAATTATGTAGAAAATTAGATTATTAAATAGACAATTTAACAATAAATAATCATATTTTTATTACGTGAATACAAACTATTTATAGTCGATAAATACATAAATTCTTTTTAATAAGTATATTATTAAACTGTATGGGATCATTATGTAACTTCATTTATTAATTAAATTAATTATAAAGCTGTGTTAATGTATAAAAAATATATAATAATTATTATCGTGTAATTATATATAAATTAATATATACATGTATGAAAATCTAGATGATTGTACATAATTATTATGATAGCATTAATTACTTTTATCATTAGAAAATTACAAAAAAAGTTGTACAAAAGTGCATTTGGAATGCAACAAATAATAGTGTTTCTGTATCAGTGCAAAATTTGTAAGTTCATATACTATTTTATTAATTGATATAAATAAATAAATTGATTAATAATAATATATTATAATATTATGTATTGTGAAAAGTTATGAATAAGTGTGTTTGTTGTAATTTTCCCATTTAAATTGTAATTAAATGTAATCATATTTATTATTGTAAATCTTATTTACGGTATAAACATATTATTAAATTAATTAAAATTTGTTTCTTTAAAAAATATTTAAGAACTGATCTAAATCTTCATAACTGCCAAGAATTGTACAGCTATATTTGGATCATGTTTATGGCTGTGCACATTTGACTTCCTGTTCTTGGTTTTTTTTTAAATTATTTATTTCGTTTTATAAAGTTGTTTTAATTATGTGACTGGAGCTGGAAAAATGTTAGTAAAAATATTATTTTGTTTTACTTGAGCACCATATATATGAATATTATATGATAAATAATTGGACTGTAATTTGTGCTCATTATTTAATTACTATATTTATAATCAATTATATTTATACATATACTGAATTTAGTCATGTTAATCACCTCTTTTTTTCAAACATCACTGCTGGTCGCTCTGTTTGTTTATTTCTAAAATATTTATGTTCATCTTTTATAGTTTGATTGTATTTAATGTAATGATTATTATTTATTATAAATTTAAATCTATAACATTTACATTTGATTTTCGGTAACCATATGTATGTAAGATATATTTGTGTATGTATTTATTATTAGTGCCATATGATATGTTTAGGCAAAAATAAAGAGCATACAGTTATTTTTCCAAATCACAACTGCCATCTTAACTGCATTTCTTGTGTATATAATGAAATAATAAGTAGATTTTGTGTAATTTTATCAAGGTTTAGCGGCACCTTCCATGACTCTTCGTGTTACATTGTTATTATTATTATTAGTATTCATTACCAGTCTACTATTTTGAATAAAAATTTTACTGTTTTTATTTTATTAATCGCTTAATTTAATTAGAATATTTATGGAAGTGAATGTGCATGAAAAGCAGCATGATAAATTTGAAAAATTTTGAATGCGCATGATAATTTTGAAAAAACCTTACTGTAGGTCGTATATAATTTTTTTAATTTTTATATATGCAATGTTTTGACAATGATTAAAATAGTAGACACTGAATAATTTCTTTTTATTAAGTATAGTGTGTTATTATAAAAAAGATTTCTTTCTTTAATATATGAATAAATTGCATATTCACTTTGTTATTTGATAAAATCTATTAAAATAAAGTTGCCATTACATTCCTAGGTATAATATTTTTTTAGTTTAATATAAAGGGTGCAGAATTTTGTGGTTTTTTGTAAAAAAAAAAACAAATAAATAAATTTCGTGTTAACATAAAAGACAGTTACAGTAGAAGAAACTCTGTTTCGATTTTTTTCTGGTAAGATAACAGTTAAATGTGCCATTAACATAAATTTATTATCATTAATTTCTCATTTTAAATTGTTTAATGATCGTGTACATTTTATATTTTTATTTTATTTCCCATCATGAATGTAGTTTATAGTGAAATAAATTTGAACTTCGTGTTTATTATAATGTATAAGATTAAAATAATATATTTGTTAATAATAATTAATTATTAATGTAATAAAATATTATAAAACTTTTAAAATATAAGCAACTGTCATCAGAAGTAAATTCATCTATATTTATATAGCATGGATATACAGTATATATTATATGTATATAAATATGTATTATTATTGTTTTAACATACTGCTTAATATTGTTTTACTGTTTGTATAAATAAACTAATGTGACTATAAAGATTTTTCAGAATAACAGCAGCATTTAAAATAATTATAATATTTTAAAATTATAACTAATTTTTATGCTCTGTTGCGTTATTTTTACATTTTCAACTAAAATATAAATCATATATTTAAATGATTACATAAAATTATTCCTATCTATCAATTTTATTGGATTCTATAAAATAATAAATTCTTATATCTGTTATTAAACAAATCATGATGCTTATTTAGAATATGGTTGTCACATCATATGACTCTACTCTTTCAGTTTTATTTCACTGATTTATTACCTCAAAGTGGGTCGTTGTCCCGGATAAAATTTGAGTATTTGGTATTGTTCACATTTAACTGACCATTTCTGAAATAATGTTATTGGTTGAACATTAATTATCAATGTATATTCTAATTACTGATTAAAACCTGATGATTATAACTGTAGTTTTATACTTGGATATGAATTTGGTTTGGTTTCTTCGGTGTCTCAAAATACCTAAAGAGAATTTATTCAATAACTTTATTTGTTAGCAATTGTAAAAGTAAATTATTATATTGATATTACAGTTACTTGTACATATTTGTACATTTGCAAGGTTATCTGTTATTTTACTCAAAATTCTTCAAAAGACTCTTCATACCTATAAACCCCTGATAAGGGGATGGATACCTATAAACTTCCTCCCTAGTAGTTAAAGAGAAACACTATATGTATATTTTCTCTTTCCTCTACAAAAATTTAAATAGAATTCTTAGTAGCTTGAAACATTCATTCTCAAGGCAATAATAAATGAGTAAGTTGTGTTTTCATTTGGATTTATACATATCATCCCCATTCATCCTCTGAAGTAATACCTTATGGTGGTTCGAGAGACTAAACACAAAAAGAAAGAGAGAGAAGTTGTATTTACTTGGATGTATTCCTTTTACTTGTACATAAGAAAAAAATTAGAAAGTACCTGTTTAAAAGAAGGCTCCTGTTATATTAGAGACATTTGTTAAGGAAACAGTTGAATGATGTACACAAAAATCTTTTTATCTGTTTAAAAATCTTGTAATATTCATTTTCAGTTCTGTACTGCTTGTAAGTTATAAGTGTTTCTTTTGCTTAACAAGAAATGTGTCATACCTTCATAAGACAGTTCTCTGCATTCAATCATGTTAATTATGGATTTTTCTGTATATATTATTTATTTTAAAGTTGCAAAGTTTTTTTCTGAGAACAATGATTGTAGATTATCATGCTTACAGTTACAGCTGAATTGATTAGTTAATACATAACAGATCCTGGGGCTGCACCAAGTCATGAGGTCACAGGACAAAATTTTCTAAATATTTTTTAACATCTCTTGAAAGTATAGTATCATATTCTTTTTACTCAGAACCCTTAATACTGACACAGTTATGTCAATGGTACTAAATACTACTGAAAGAATTGTGTGCATGATGTTTTTGAAAAAAAAGATTAATGTGGCACTCATATCTAAATAATTAAGTCTTTCTAATATTTATAAAATTCCATGTTAAAAAAATAATTATATCTTCTGCTTATTTATCTTTTAATGAATAATTATGATACTAAAAAAAAAAAAGTTAATTAACTGCCTTGAATTTATATAAACTGTTATCATTTTTTTGCAGTGATATTTAAAACAAATTATAATGTTATATTTATTTGAAGATATATTTCCGATTTTAATAAAATATTTTTTATAATTTTAAACAAATAGTAGCAACAATATAATAATAATAGTTAAAAAATACACTTAATAAAATGATATAGTTTATTATTACACTAAAAGAGAGCCATTGTATAAATTATTTGGCAAACTGAGAATTAAAAATAAATAAACAGTTGTATTTCAATCTAGTCAACTAATGATGAAGTAACATTTATAATTAATTTTATTTTTTTATGAAGGTGACCAAATCCTTTTTAACTTAAAAAAATTCATGTTATCTTAAATTCTTGTGCTTCTTTTTTCCACCCAGTAATTAATAAATATTGGGTGTACTTTGTAGTCCAAAATGGACAGATCATCAATATTATTATTATTATCAATATTCATTGTTAATAGTGTTCGCATGGGGAAGAAAGAATGTTTGTATTCAGGGGGGGCTGTTATAAATCTCCAAAAAATGATCTTATAAAAAAAGTGCATGTTTTTCATGTATAGTAATAGTAAAATAAATATTGATATCATTATTATATGTTCATGCGTAGCTGTAGTATGTGTGGGAAAAAATGGACACGAGCTCTGCTATATGTATATTTTATTTCCATATCTATATCTTTTTAAGCAGTGCAGTTTTAAAAGTCTTTTTGTACTGAACTGAGAACATTTTTTTTACTCGTACTGTATTAATTAATATTACTTTTAACATAAAAGTTATTTCTATGGTGCCAGCCCTCATCTGTGCTATAGAGATTTTAACATCAAGTATGATAAAAACTAAAAAAAAAACTCTTTTTATGTAAAAAATAATAATAAAAATATATTTTTTCAGAATGCTACAAAGATTAGGCAGTGCTTGTATGTGTTTTTTTCAACTCTTCATTTTCAAATAAGCTTACACATTTTAAATTTATTTTTTGAAATTATTTTTATTTTACAGCACTTATAATGGTTTTATTTAAGTACACTAGATTCTGTATATAGGTTTTCTTTATAATAATTAACTATGAATTTTGTTTGTAGTTACATGTTTATTAATGATAATATATACTTCAAGAATAGAGTTTTACTTTTTATGTATTTGTTACTATAATTTTATATTAATTTAATGTGACTGATCAACTAACAAAAATGCAGGATGTTCATGAAGATTTGCAACCAGTTTAATCATGTATTAAATATTTTTTGTTGAAGTAATGTACATATTTGATATTATTGCTTAGTAGCTCAGTTGTACAATAAGTAATGCACAAGTAGTTATAAACATTTGATGTATCAAAAGGTCCTGGATTTGACTCTTAATTGTCACCATACACATTACCTACACACAAATAAAAACTTATTCAGTAATCACCAATAACACTGATATGATTTAAATTTCAAGTAAATATTGAAAATCTTTATCTTTTCATCAGTAATGGCCATAACTCATTAATTTATTTTGATTTTCTCTGCTGATTTTAGGAGATGCAGTATTTTATTTAAATTGATCTAGAGAATCCCGGTTATTACATTTATTCTTGGTAATAGCTGGAAGATGTGTATAGTAGATTTGAGTCTCATTGAATCTAGACCACCATCAATTTTTTCATTTTAATAAAAATTCTTGCTACAGTTCATGTAACTAATTGTTATAATTTTTGTTATATTTAGTAGTCTTATCTATAAGTTTCTAGGCAAGATAAAAGGTAAACAAATTTTTGTAATATTTTCTTTATACCCATACAAATTTCTTTAAATTTATCAGCTTAAAATGAACTACCTAACAGGGTATTTGTGAACAGTTGCAGTAATACTATTTTCAAAAGTTAAGACGTATAAGACGAAAACGTGTAATAAAGATTTAACATAGTTGAGGTCTAGGATAAGGCTAGGCTAAGTTACATGTATCGATAATCAGGTTAAGCACATTTAAAATCTTTCTGATATTTTTAAGGATATCAACTTTTCAAATAACTATGAATTCTATTTGTCAATAATTTCGTAATGTGACATATCTATCTGATACAAGGCAGCCTGTATATCCAAAAAATTTGGTTTTTGATGCATCATATAATCATAAAGTACATTTAATGATGGCTGTCACAAAATTTTAATATATTAATTGTATAACCTTATGAATTCTCTGTATAGTATTTTTTGGGCCCTTAAAACCCTATTCTTATTAAATTAATTAATAACACCCTTTTTTATCACTATGTTTATATATGAATCTTTTTTTTAAAAAAAAGCATATAAGGAATTTTTTTTGTGAATTAAAGCTAGATTTATATTTAGGATTCTTGTTTAGTTTTTGAATACATTCATTGTTACAGAAACCTATTTATAGGTTGGTTAACAAAAATGGTATGATTATATTATTTATGAAAACTGATTTTATTTACCGTGAATATGATTGTTTAAAGTTCTCTAAAAATTTAATAAATAAATTCTTTAATTTAATAAATTGAATTGTATCTTATCTTTTTATTTACGATGTAGACTCTCTTGTCCAGCATCTTCATTGAATTGTAGGTGTCTTCAGCTAATGTAAGTAATGTTATTAACAAACTAGATGGTCTTATAGTGCGCTGTTTTTGAAGTCAACTTGTCTCTTGTTCAATTACTATTAAGTATTTGATTTTTTAAAGTTATTTTACATAATTGTAAGTTAATTGTCTTTGTATAATAAGGTATGATTTGCCTGTTACTTAAATGCTATATTTTATTTAAAAAATTGCTTTAATTACAGTTTATTTTAATATGAATAAAAAGAATCGTATCATCTGTGTATTCAATGTGTCATTATACAAACAGGAATATTACAAGAATTTTGTATAATTTTTTATTATACAATATTTTTCTTTGCTATTCATCTGAATTTAATGACAAATATGATGCTTTCAAACTCGCAAAATAAAATAACTAATAAAAAAACAAAATAACATCATCTGTAATATTTTACTTGTTTCAGATCATGGTTTTATACATATTTTGTAAGGATAAATTTGTTTTTTTCTTTCAGATTTTAAATGATATTAATTGATGCTATAGGAAAATTATAAAATAACTACCTAATCCAACTTTTTTTTTGTAAATTAATCATTAAATTTGTTTAATATTTAATTAATTATATGGCAAAAGTAATTTTAAACATAAACTATAAATAATTAAAATAGTAGATGTTGTATTTTTAATCTTCTGTTATTATTTCTGAACATACAGGAATTAAATGATTTCAAATTATTTTTAGTTTAAAATGCAGAATGATTAAAGTTGCATCAAAATAAAAAAAATAATTTTCTTCATATAGTAGAATCATCAAAATCTTAATTAAATTACATCTGTACTTGAACCAAGTGAGGTCATCATGAGGAACCATGTGAGGTCAAGTGAGGTCAACATGTAGAATGTGTTTATTTGTCCACGGCAGTTATTCTATGGTTTTTTATTCATCCTGGGTTTTAGCCTAATGCACTGGATATTCTTCTGAGGACCTAGTGAACCACTTGCAGAACATAAAATCACATGATTCATTGTATAAATGAATTATATGACCAGAGAATACTTAGAATAAACTCCAAACACAAATTTAGAAGGTTTCATATATTGACACAAATATCCTTTTAAAATTTATGCTTTGGTAATTTATAATCTGTTAAATTGATTTGATTAATCAAATACTTGAGAAATAGTTGGAAAAACTCAATTTTAGACCAAAAAGCATTTAAAATTTCTTCCGTTTCATTTCTACTTATCTTGAATTGTAGGTACAAGTTTTTGTTCAAACATGAGACATTTAAAAAATATATGCCAGTTTCCAGGAAACCAGGTTAATAAAGTTTCCAATAACAAGATGCTGAACATTATAAATCATATTCTATTATTATTTCTGATATATTTCATATAAGTAAATATAATTTAACCATATTTGCATTTTGTTATAAAATGTTGTTTTTCTTTTATAATAGAAATTTTACCACAGAATTACATGAAAGGTCACATTATTTATATGAAATAATTTGATTTGTACAATCTCTTTTATCAACTACTATATTTTTTCCAGAAATATCACTATGTACTCTGTAATGTAATCAGTATCACTGACTAACTAATAAATGTTTTACACATATCATTTTTGTTAACTTAATTTTTTTTTTTTAATTAGGTTTTTATGTCATGGCATTATCTGTTTGATATATACATTAACAGTATGCTCTAACTAATTGCTACTTATTTATTTTTACATATATAGATATAAAATTGTAAAAAGAGTAATATTGTTTTTTGAAATTAATTATTAAAAACTGTGTGTGTATGTAAATGAATGTATGTATATATAAATTAACAAGGGAATCTTTGTTTTAATTTAAATTGTACAGAAATGGCTATGAGTCACTGTTGGATAAAGTTATATAAAATTAGTGTTTTTAAAGTACCGATTTATTTTTTTTAAACAGATGAAGTTGCTTGTTTGTTTTAGTCTGGCAAGAACCATATGCTTTTGCATATCACAAAACCCAAGTGTATCGATTATTTACTACTATAATTATTATTATTATTATTATTGTTAAAAGTTATTTGCTGTATAATGAAATTATAATATCTCTTTCCTTTGTCATTTCATTTTATAGTAGATTTCTGCTTTTAATAAAGCAGTTCCAAAATTTTGTAATCAAATCTTGTAATGTTCATTATAAACATGCAGACTACAGTTATTACAATAAAATGTGGAACATTTTAACAATACGGAATGGAATTTCAATTTATTTTTGATGATTATTTTTTTGTATTAATTCAGTACAAAGTTTTTTGCACCTCAAACTTACCATCTCCTTAGAATTTATGTCACCATACCTTAGAGTGTTTTATTTCAGATTATAAATGTGGATTTTCAGAAAAAAAAGTGAGACGTTTAACATAAGCAGAAAGTTGTAAGAATATTATCTTTTCCTTTATTTTTCTGTTTTTCAGGAAGAACGCATTTTCAGAGTTTTATTCCATCCTTAGTTCTGTAAGTACCAGCTAATTTCTTTTGTAATTACATGTCAGGTTATTAAAATCTTTATTATTTTTAATACACACTTAATCATGTGTTTTTAGAACTATGTTGGTACACTTACCGTCTAAGATTGCAAGTATATTTATATTCTATCTTATTATTACATAATTATTATTTAACTACAGCTATATTTAGAAATTATTTTCATGCAGAATTCAGAAACTGCATTTCAGAAACAGTTTGATGCGATGTATACATAGTAGTACCTTGTGAGGAAATGGACATACTTCAGGAATATATTCTATGGGTCAAAATAAAAAATAAATTCTGTATAAATATAGGTCCAAAAGCATTTTGTTTTACAGTTATGGCTGTCGAAAGATTTTTCCCAAATTTCTCTTGTAAATTCAAATTAATAATTTATTAATTCCTGTAATTTGATCTATAGAGTAAATGTTTAATGGTTTTAAGTGTAATTTGGCTTGAATTTTTTTTTAAATTTGATCTAAAAGTTGTATCTCTCAGCGTATCTGTTGTTATCCAACAGTTTTTTAATTAATAAAACAGATTAAGTCTAACGAACTTTAATATTTTGAGTAATTCAAGTTAACTCTTCAGGCATGAATGTCACTGTCAAAGATAAATGACTGGACAGGTCTGACAGACCTCTTTTGAAATAACACATTTCTCCAGCGATATTATTTTATTAAAAATGTTTACTGTTTATAATAAAATAATAAAAATATATTATCAAAGATTCAATAAAGCTCAAAAACTGAATGAATACAAAATTAGTTTATAAAATATAGAAAATGCAAAATAGAAGAAAATACAGTTCCAGTACTTGCGGACCTAAAATGGTTTTTCACAAAAATCACTAAATTATAAACGTAAATTACATACATCATAAACACATATATTATGATAAAAACAAAAAATTTAAGGAATAAACAATCTGAATATAATTTTTTAAAAATTGAAAAAGTTTCTTAATGAAAGAATAAAAATAAAAACAAAGAAAAATACTGAACAAATAAAAAATCCACCGAGTACTTCAAAAACCAAAATAAAACCATATCTTTAGAAAAACTTCTTCGAATAATTATTAACATAAAAGCAGAAAATATCTAAAAGTAAAAAAAAATCAAATAAAATAATATCTATGAAAGAATAATATACATTTTTTCAGTCTCTTGGTAAGGCACAAGTTTTTCTCAAGCATTGTAAGCAAATTGGACTTTGACATGATATATATATAAGTTTTATTCGTACAGGGCACAGTTTACATGGTTTTTTTAGCGTCCAATTTATCACTTGGCATATTATGACCATCTGCTTCAGCATTTTCAGGTGGGATGTCAACAATTCCCAAAACCTCGCGAATAATTTTTTTGACTATCTTGAATATTCGGATTATTTAGCCGGTTAACGAGGCGCTGTTACATAATTTTTTGCGCCATATTTTGTATGAACGTAAACCTAGAAATACTGAATTACGTGCATGAATCCAGGTGGGCATTCGCTACACTTATATCTACAATTCTGTAAAAAATCGCTATCGGCCATCTTGGAGTTCTACGGTTTGAATAATATTTTGAGCACACCATATCAAGGACATCCACTCCCTTTTTTTTTATGTAAAACTGTATTATTTCTGTCTTCAAATGTTTTTGATTGGTACATACTTGATTTCAGTATTACGCTCCGATTAGATTTTGGAACAAAAGACGTAAGCATTAATTTTCCGTTGAAACCAAAAAAAGCATTACCAACTGGCTTTCTTCGGTAAAAATGATTCAGGTATTTGTTTTTACGAAGCGTCCCGATGTATCTTAAACCTCTGTCTAATAGCTCCTTGCATACTGCTACAGAACTAAAGTAGTTTGCAGTTATGTTTCTGTTAGTACCACGAATACATTTAAACAGTTTTAGAACAGCTACACTTGACTTACAAAAACGGATTGCTCATCAACAGTAAGACCAATCCCATCACAACCTTTCCCGTTGTAAATGTAACCTTCATAAAAATTGCGGGCATCCGTAAGTGGCAATACTTTGCCGGCTTTTTCGGCATGTTTATCATAAAAGAATACCTTCCACGAAACTGAATATGCATTTCGTCAGTAGTTATGAATTCTCCTACTGAAATAGGCATTTTGCAATTATCGCGGAATTTTTTAAAAATTGAAGAAATTGCAGCCGTCTTTTCAATTTTTTCCACGTTCATTTCTTTTATCCGGGTTATCGAAACGAAGGCAAGAAATCAAAATTTCGTACATTATAGCTGACATAATTGCACGAAAAATTGGCCTTTCTGACAAACTAGTATTAAATAAAGATTTTATATTTTCCGAAAAATTTGTAGATAGAACATAATAAAAAAATTGTAACAATGCCGATATCTCATCAAAATTGGTAGGCCTGAATTAATTTTGATATTTGCTGTATTTTTTTTTATGTCTTGTATTGAGGTTTATTATATTTTGACGAGGTACCCTCACGCGTTGATTGGGCTACTCTGAATCCCATACAAAGTCATTACTTCCTAAATATACCTATGGGATTTGTATCGCAACATTTTCATTTTGAATAGCCCAGTCATCATTATTTTGTCGTCGTGGCCTATTATTTGGTTCCTTATCATTGCTGTTCGAATCACTCGATGCGGAATAATCTGACGTTAATCAGTCTTCATCGGAATTGTCAATAGTTTTATGTGAAGAATCACCATGAGTTGAGCTTTAGTTTTCTTCTTCAAAAACCATTCTTTTCATTTCCCTGCTATCTTAGAATTTTGTGACTGCAATCTGCGGACGCAGTACTACAGACCGGTAATAAATTAAACGTTACGTGCGGAGAAGGGTATAATAGACCGCAATGATTTTAACGAACCAGATTTTAAGGAAATACAGAAACTACAACGTAAAAACACACACACACACTACTCATTCAACCACTGGCAGACAACTACTGAAGGTCAGAACCTCAAACTCGTTAAACAACTTCCCTCACCAACTTTCGAAATTTGCCAGCAGTGTCATACTATGTTCACGCCTGAAGGGTTAATTATATTGCTAATAATCTTATAAAAAAACATAGAATAGATAATCAAATGTGTAGATAATTTAATTTTGAGCAAATTATAAATATATTTCATTTAAAAGTAATTTGAATAAAATTGAAAGAAAATTATTTTAAACAACAGAGATCAAAACTGAAATTTAGGATATATTAAAGACACCGTCCAAATTTTCTCCTTAATTGTTTATTCATAACCTAATGAAAAAATTTGTCAGAAGTTTTACTAATAGTCATAATTGCTCTAAATAAGCTAAAAATTCTGTTAATTCTTATTTAGAATTAACTCTTGTTAGCTTTTATCTGTCCCCACATGTAGTAATCAAAGGAATTAAGATTGGGGTATCATAGAGGCCAATTAATTGGGCATGCTCATCCAGTTTACTGCTTGGTTTCAGAGGTGCACTGTCATGTTAAGAAATTTGCTGTCTTATTTTAAATGTTACAAATCTACCAGGATTGGCAACAAATACTGATAAAAATTTACCTAATTTAGCATTTCCCTGGTTGAGTGGAGGTCTATACATGTTATTTAAATTATAATTTTTTGTTCAACTAAAATTTGTATAGAAAATTTAATAGTACATCCATTGGAAATGATGAAAGAAACCAGAAAATATTTTGCGATTTGGAACCCTTCTGTTTGAAAATCACTCATATTCATGTTTTAGGGTGGTAATTTGCAATAAAAACAACACGCACTTATTTGAAAACTCATATGATATACTAAAACTAAATAAATGAAGAAATTGTTTATTAGACATCAGTTCTTTGTCTTTAATTTAGATAATTTGCAGATTATTATTGTAGGTATACAAGACAGTTAATATAACATTGTTGCTATTATTATATTTTCCTGATAATTTTTAATTAACTATATAGCAATAACAATTAAATATAAATAATACTGCACATATAATTACAATGTACTATTTGACAAGGATGTTTAAATAATTTTTTCACATATTTTGTTCAGTTTATTTTTTACACTTGATTTTTTAAAACATTAAGTTGCATTTCTATTTTCTATATTTACATAAATCTTCCCAAAATAAAATTCTGTCTTTATTGTATTGTTTAATTTACTGACACTACTTTACAGGTTATTTACTCCAAAATAGAAAGGAGTGTTTTTGTAAACATCATTTTATGTAAAGCTGTTTTATACACTCTAAAAAAAATTTGGGTAGCAATTTCTTCAAGACAAATATATGTAAAACCATAAAGTTTGACCAATAATTGCTATTTTACCATAGAAATACAGTAATGTATTACTAATTTATAATATATATTTGGCATGCATAACCAAGGATATTTTATGATTTCCGTTTGTGAATATTTTTTCCCTGTAGAATGATTCTGGATTATATTCTTTCCTCTTGGAACAATTTTGTAAATGGGACAAATTTATGAACATGTATTTCTCCATTTTTCTATTTCTAGAATTACTAAATTATTATTTTAATCTAACTGTACCTTTTTTTATTCATGTTGAAAATTGGTTACTTTAGTTTTTGTAATGTTAATTGTTTTTGAAACGTTTGGCTGGATAATTTTTCCCATAAAAATGTTATTAAAATTATTACATTAAATTTTTTATATCACAGAAAACAACATCATAAGTTAAGTGAAAAAATGAAAGTAAAATTGATCATAAACATTTGATTTCTATTGAATTATTTGTTGTATTGTGGATTTGTAATGTTTAAATATTGTCATATTTCGTCATACAAGAAAATGAGTGTAATTTTCAGATATTCATTTGGGTATTTACTCGCATTTGCATAATTTTTCTTTTTGTTTGTATTATTCAGTTTGTTTTCTCCATGTTTTTTGTTCACTTATATTCAGCAATTTATTTAAAAAATAAGCATTGTTTCCATTTTGGTTTACACAATTCTGTGCCACATCTTATCTGTATTTTCATTAGTACTTGTATATATCTAAAGGTGGTACCAGTTTTTAGTGTGTATATTTTTTTTACAATAATTTATGTTATACTATATATTTATTTTACATGTCCACAAGTGATCAGAGTTTATGTCCTGTGTTATTGACAAATGGTTTTCTATATGTATTGGTTTCTACTTTATTTTTACAGATTTCAATTTTTGTAATCAAACGATAGATTTTCTGCTTTTCTTGACTATTTTTAAATGCAGGCATCCAGGACCAGGATGTATTTTCTTGTTAATGTTTATTCTTTTTCTTTAATGAATTAGCATATATATTTTTTTCAGCGATTCACATTTTCACCTGTTTCAATTGTATGTCTTCTACTCAGTGAAATATTCTGCAGAAACATTTTCTGTAATATAATGATGTATAAATATTAATAATATAATACACTGAAATTACTGAATGACATCATTATTGATATTATCTGCGATTTGACCCTGTTGAATCATGTAAGCTATACCTAACCAAAATACAGTAAGTAATTAGATAATACCACATTAACTTACAATAACTGATTTTCACATTATCCTGCATCTTCATATGGTAAAATTTATGATAAATACGATTAAATTTTATGTTTATTACATTAAAACTTTCTTTTTAATGATTTGTCATTTTTTCTGAAATTATGTTTTCTATTGTAAAATTTTAAATATTATAAGCATACATATAATTTTGCTCTCCAGTACTGGAAGTATATATATATATATTTTTTATTTTTTTATTTTTTAAATTCAAATAATTCATTAACATATTGACCAGTGTGTTAATAAAATTTAAACCACCAAAACACAGTAAATATATGTTTTTTTTTTTTTTTTTTTGTCTTCAGTTATTTGACTGGTTTGATGCAGCTCTCCAAGATTCCCTATCTAGTGCTAGTCGTTTCATTTCAGTATACCCTCTACATCCTACATCCCCAACAATTTGTTTTACATACTCCAAACGTGGCCTGCCTACACAATTTTACCCTTCTACCTGTCCTTCCAATATTAAAGTGACTATTCCAGGATGCCTTAGTATGTGGCCTATAAGTCTGTCTCTTCTTTTAACTATATTTTTCCAAATGCTTCTTTCTTCATCTATTTTCCGCAATACCTCTTCATTTGTCACTTTATCCACCCATCTGATTTTTAACATTCTCCTATAGCACCACATTTCAAAAGCTTCTAATCTTTTCTTCTCAGATACTCCGATTGTACAAGTTTCACTTCCATATAAAGCGACACTCCAAACATACACTTTCAAAAATCTTTTCCTGACATTTAAATTAATTTTTGATGTAAACAAATTATATTTCTTACTGAAGGCTTGTTTAGCTTGTGCTATTCGGCATTTTATATCGCTCCTGCTTCGTCCATCTTTAGTAATTTTACTTCCCAAATAACAAAATTCTTCTACCTCAATAATCTTTTCTCCTCCTATTTTCACATTCAGCGGTCCATCTTTGTTATTTCTACTACATTTCATTACTTTTGTTTTGTTCTTGTTTATTTTCATGCGATAGTTCTTGCGTAGGACTTCATCTATGCCGTTCATTGTTTCTTCTAAATCCTTTTTACTCCCGGCTAGAATTACTATATCATCAGCAAATCATAGCATCTTTATCTTTTCACCTTGTACTGTTACTCCGAATCTAAATTGTTCTTTAACATCATTAACTGCTAGTTCCATGTAAAGATTAAAAAGTAACGGAGATAGGGAACATCCTTGTCAGACTCCCTTTCTTATTAGGGCTTCTTTCTTATGTTCTTCAATTGTTATTGTTGCTGTTTGGTTCCTGTACATGTTAGCAATTGTGCTTCTATCTCTGTATTTGAACCCTAATTTTTTTAAAATGCTGAACATTTTATTCCAGTCTACGTTATCGAAAGCCTTTTCTAGGTCTATAAATGCCAAGTATGTTGGTTTGTTTTTCTTTAATCTTCCTTCTACTATTAATCTGAGGCCTAAAATTGCTTCCCTTGTCCCTATACTTTTCCTGAAACCAAATTGGTCTTCTCCTAACACTTCTTCCACTCTCCTCTCAATTCTTCTGTATAAAATTCTAGTTAAGATTTTTGATGCATGACTAGTTAAACTAATTGTTCTGTATCCTTCACATTTTTCTGCCCCTGCTTTCTTTGGTATCATAACTATAACACTTTTTTTGAAGTCTGATGGAAATTCCCTATTTTCATAAATATTACACACCAGTTTGTATAATCTATCAATCGCTTCCTCACCTGCACTGCGCAGTAATTCTACAGTATTCCGTCTATTCCAGGAGCCTTTCTGCCATTTAAATCTTTTAATGCTCTCTTAAATTCAGATCTCAGTATTGTTTCTCCCATTTCATCCTCCTCAACTTCCTCTTCTTCCTCTATAACACCATTTTTCTAATTCATTTCCTCCGTATAACTCTTCAATATATTCCACCCATCTATCGACTTTACCTTTCGTTTTATATATTGGTGTACCATCTTTGTTTAACACATTATTAGATTTTAATTTATGTACCCCAAAATTTTCCTTAACTTTCCTGTATGCTCCGTCTATTTTACCAATGTTCATTTCTCTTTCCACTTCTGAACACTTTTCTTTAATCCACTCTTCTTTCACCAGTTTGCACTTCCTGTTTATATATGTTAAACTTACCATATTAATTCCAAGAATTTTTGCAGGTCCCACACCTTCAATTTGTATTTAATTCTATAATTACATTAAAATAAATTGTTAGTTTTATAAATTTTGAAATTTATAATGGATAAATACATAAATTTTGCTGTTCAGTATTGGAATGATGTACTGAACATCAAAATTTGCATTATTAGATCTTCATTAGGTTTAAATTTTTTCTTTCATTTAATTTAAATCTATTAATAAAAAATCAGTTAGTGAATTTGTTATAAGCCAATGTAACTTTATTTTTAACTTCTTTTCCTGTTGTGTAAATTATAGTGTTATCCATTTTCTTTCCAGTTCTACTTCTCTCCTAATAGCATCTGTCATGCCATTGACATATATTATGGAGTTAGACCCAAGGTGTTCCATGTGTATGTATATATACGCATATCTTATCTTACCCTTCTATTTGCAAAATATAAAATGACATTTATTTACATACATTCCTGGTATAAAGATTTGCTATTTTTATTCACCTAGTTTAGTTTTCTAAAAGAATACAAATAATCACCAAATTAAAATTTCCTTTTGAAAATCAGAGTTTGATTAAAACATAATGCCCAGTCTCTAAAACCAGTCATCCCCTTTTGTTGAAAAGATGCTGCTAAAACAAAATAAACTTAATATGTACTTAAAGTGAAATTGTTTGTTTGAATTATCTTATGTTTGCTTAAGAATTTTACCAGAACTTTTTTTTTAAAGCAAGAAAAACATACGCAAAACTTACTTTAAGCAGGTCTGGAAAAGTCAGGTAAGATACTTTTGATCAAATCAGCTCCCATTTATATTGTTTTATATTTAAAATCTCATCTTCATTTATGGGACGCTAATAAAAGAGACTCTCTTGAATTACTATGAGGAGGGTATAATTTTAAGTCTGTCGTTTAAGGTAGTGTGGAAGCTATTTTGTCTGAAAAATTAAAAAAAAGTTTTTAACAGACTCTATTGTAATGTTTAAACTTATGTTTATTTTTTCTTTTTGGAACACCTATATTCATTAATGATTTTGCCAGCATTTTTTTGGAAAAATGTTTTAATGGACTTCGAATTTGATCTCAAAATAATTTTTTGTCAGCACAATTTTCCTTCCTATATTTACTTCTTTGGAATTTTTATCTCTTTTTATTCAGGAAATTAGGTTAACATTATCTTGTTTTTTTTATCTTATAATTTTCCTTCAGTGGCGGTATATAATTGCTAATTTTTTTTTTGTTTTATGGCTTCTGGAAATGCACTGTCAAAAATATTGGTAAATTCCTTCCAAAATTTATTAAATGCTTCCTGAATTTTATTAGTTTCAGAAACCTTTGCCCTATTACAGTTTACCAGGTGATGCTTCGTCTTTTCTTTACCTAATTTATTAACGTAGTTTTATAATATGCTTAATGGGAAGTATTTCAATATACGAGGCTCAGCTAATAAATTTTACACATATATGTGTAGTATGGGAATGAAAAGAGATATTGGAATGAAATAAAATAAAATTAATGGTATTGTACTATTTATTTTTCAATATAATCCCCGTTTACACTGATACACTTTTCCCAAAGTGTGACAAGTTTTTGCATTCCGTCACCGAAAGATTCTTTCTCAGATCCAAATGCCCATAGCTTCCTTCACCTCATCATTGGTGGTGTAATGATTACCTTTGAGATGAGGGAAGAAGTGGAAGTTCCACGGAGCCAAATCTAGCGAGTATGGCCGATGCAGAATAGGCCCAAACTTCAGCTTGCGGAGAGCCTCTGTAGTGGCGTGCGATTGTCATGTTGCAGGATTATGGGCATGATGGTCTTTCAAATGTGACATACTCATTGTCTGAAGTGTCTTAATGTCTCAATATACCATTCAAAGTTCACAGTTGTCCCATATTCCAGATACTCTGACACAAACGTATTTGGCATTCCAAAACATGATCAAAAGCAGTTTCTTCACAAAGGCTTCAATATTTGGGTTTTGATGATTCATATCTGTATTCCATGCTTTGCTTTTTGCTTCCAAGTTGTAATGATGTACCCAACACGCATCCCCAGTCATAATATTGAAAAGGAAGTAGTTTCCTTCGGGATGATAGTGCATAAAAGTTCTTTGCAACTTCAACACAATGCTGTTTGTGTTCGTCCGTCAGTGTGCACAGATTTTCGACCCAATTGCTCGACATATGGCCTACTTGTTCTTTAGATATGCCTAATTGAATAGCAATGCGTTGCTGGGCGATTCACCAGTCACTTTGAAGCAAATCTTCCATCTCCTTTTGATGTTTCTCATCAGTCAGAGAACTGGTCGTCCGCTGCAAGGTGCGTCCTCAATTGTCGCTTTACCAGCTTCATATTCACAAAATTTCAACGTTCCCTATTTACAGTATTCCTCTCAGTTACAGTTACTGTAAATTGGTTTTAAACAATGAAAAATATTCATAGGATTCACATTTTCTCTTGTTAAAAATTCAGTCACTGTACACTGTTTTAACCGTGTTCACATATTGGCCACACTCGACTCCATTTTAAGTGCTACTGAAAACAAACCGGTAAACAGATTTCAATGCATTATCGCAGGTTTGTAGAGGAGGATTTTAGCTATTATGTGTTGCCACGCCAACTTGATAGTACCTTTTGTCTCCATGTAGCACGCTAGTGTGCAAAATTTATCAGCTGAGCCTCGTAACAAGATCCCAAATCTTTTTTGTTGGTTAAAATATTATCAATGCATCTATTTCCTACAAATCTAGTTGGGTGCTTATTAATTGGAAATTAACTGAAGTTGTACTAACATGTTTTTAAGATCATTTGATATTTGTTTCCTTTTCATTAACAATCCTATCTCCCATTATCAAATTAAATTTGATGTGTAAATCCATACTTAGCAAGTCCTTATCACAGTAGGGTTTATTTAGAAAAAAATGTTACCATATCAAATTTTCTATATTATTACTATACTATTCAGCTCAAAGACTTCAAAAACAGTAATTTTAAAAACTTCTTCAAAGTTATATGGTTTATTTTAAAACTTAAATTATTTATTTTTGTATAAGCAAGGATATTATATTTTTTATTACTTCTATAGTATTACTTTTTAAGTGGGGTTCCTACAAATTTCTTTACAACCTGCATATATTCCTGTCCACCTTCCACCATTCTTCTTTCTTCCATTGCCCCCTACATCCCTTTTCTCCACATCTTTCTTAGTCTACCTCTCTTCCTTCTTGCTCCAGGACAATAACACCCTTCCTTTTCAGCCACCTCTCCTCACTCATCCGTTGAATATGCCCATACCAAATTGTTTTTCTTTGATTCTTTTAATTATGGAATTTGTCCTTACTCTTATAATAAAGTTACAAGACCAAAAATCATTATCATTTTACCTTTACTTGCTCAGTAAGATTAGTAAAGATGCAGCCAAGGTATTCTTACCCCAATTAAGTCTATGACTTAGGAACCAGAGTCTAGAATTTTAATTAATATTAGTCAAGTAGGTTTCATTTTTATCATTTTCTACTGTTTTTTTCTTCACTTAGCTCACTTTGGTTTCTGACATTTTAAAATTTGTTTGTGAATTACTTGAAACTGTAAAATTATTAATACCAGTAGTTTCTATCAGATTCTTGCTTAGAATATTAAAAGCTTTGATAAACTCAAGTTCACTAATTACATTTTGTTTATTATTGTTACTATTATTTCTGAACAATTTAATTCTTTATGTAGTGCCATTAATTCTTTTGTTTGTGTCTGCTAGTGTGATAACACCAAGGTCTACTAATCAAATATAAAATAAAAATTTCTTATCGTGTTTTCCTTAATTTAAAAAAAATTATAACGGTCATTTGAATGCAATGAAATGAAATGGTTGCATGCAACCACTTTCCACTGCAAACTGGTGTTTCTAAACCACTCATTATTATTTGGAGCACATAACTTTGACTTGCAACTGTTGAATCATGGTTATCTCAATAATGTTTGGAGTTATGTTCTAATTAATGATAGTTTGATGTGTATCATTATATTACATTCTGAAACATGAATTAGCAAACAGGAAGGTAGTAAGTCTAAAACCTACTTTCAATCATTTGCTGTGTAGTCAAACAGTTGGTTCACTGGAACATAATGCGAATTGAAAGAATAAAAAAAAATTGTAACTTTTAAAAAACAAATAAACTTTTAAATTATTTTTTTAACTTAATGATATTTGTTTTTCTATATACTTTTTCACCAAGAAGACTGGTTTACTAAATAAAAAATTAAATATGCCATCCTCAAAACCAGGATCCTTCTTTTTTCAATTTCAGTAACTACTTTATTGCTATAACCATCTGGATTATTTTAGTGTACAATTAATGTTTGACGGATCTCCATTATCATAATCTACAAACTCCTAGTCTCTATTTTCATCATTGTGTTTTGAAGTATTTCGGCAAACAGTTTTCTTTCCAATTTTAACAAATTTGTCTTCATCTAGATGATTATTGATTAATAAACTGTATTTACAAAATTAATATCATTAACCATGTTTACACCAGAAATTTTTTATTTGTATTATAACAATAGCTGCAAAAGTTGTTGATTAAATAAAAATAAACTACAACTGTTGGGACCAATTATATTAAGAATCCTATTTTAAGGGACTGGGTATTGTAGGACTAATGTGTATTGTTAGTTGAAGTTTTCTGCAGTTTGCAAGGTATCTGGTACCTGAAATTTCATAGTATAATGAAGTATGAAATAAAATTTGATAATAAATATAATGGATAAAATACATTTAAGTTGGTAAACAAATATTATAAAAACCAATACACACAGAAAATTTCAAAGTGATTATTCACATTTTACATAATACAAAATACATTTTGTATTATGCGTTATATATTTTTTACATACATATATATTGTTTCACAAAAAGAAAATAATTTCACAACACAATGTGTTCTACTCAAGCAAATAAAGAATGATCAGAGGTTCAGAAATCACAGTTTTTTAATTAAAACCAGAGAAAAAATCCTCCCTAACAAAAGTAAGGAAATTAATACAAACACATTTAAATTTTTAAATGTATGACAAAATTTTACATATAAGGACTACTTGTCAAACTTCAACCTGTGCAGTATAAAAGTGTTACAATTCTGCCAGGAGTATCAGTGAAGTAGTGTTGGGTCTACTAATAGTTCAGTGGAGGAGATATTATGACAGGATGCCGTAGGTACAAAGAAGTCAGTTCAGCCAACCTGCACATGAACTGAGCTTTCTTCTAAATTATCTTCCTAAATTTTACAGCTCATCATCAATAATTTAAAACTGTAATAAACAGCTTCATAATTTAGACAGCACGATTGCGTATAAGCAGCATGTTTCTGAGGTAGGTAAACAATGTTTGTTAACAAAGATAAATGATGACGGAAATTAAATGAAAACAATATCATGTGCTCTATGAACAAATATAATGGTGAAATCATACAATTTCACAAATTACTGCTATCTATTGAAATAGAAATAAACTTTGTTGATAAGTACAAAAAAACATGGGAACAGCAATTCAGTCAAGATCCCTTAACTGAAATGTGAACATTGATTTTGGTGGAATAAATTTCACTCTAATATAATTTTTTATATCTAGCGTAAAATAATGTTTTCAATTAGAAAAGCTTTTTTTGTGTAATTTTCTGATTTTAAACATCTTCCTACAGCTTGCTGAAAAGCTTTACTAATATCAATAATAATGAAAATTGTAAGTTGGACAAGCTGTTAAAGATCTCTACCAAATGACAAGCCAATACAATTTGTAATGTTTATCAAATTTGAGTGGATTTTCATTGATTTGAATTTTTGGCAATTTCATTTTAATGGTATCAAAAACAAGTAATTTTATTTATCACAACTGTTAAAATAACCGCAAAGAATTAACATGTAACGCTAAACAGTGAAGGAGTACTATGTCTATTTTTCCTTCTCTTATTTTTCATAACTGTCAATTCTTGCACATACAGTCCTCTGTATTGCCTCTAGAATTATCAGACTTTGTGAATTAATAAAACATTATAAATAATAGTAATTACAAGAACTACATAGTAGGGGGATGTACAATGCAGTTCAATCAAATTCAATGTTGATTCTTTTAATTTGCTCACTTTAGTCTGTAAAAGCTGTGACATTTTTTCAAAATCTATTATGTGTTGTGCTTTTTTAGAATCTTTTTCAAACAATTATAAAATTTGATGAAAATTTTAACATGTATTCTGTTTTAAAATAATCATACATTACCTAAATCTTGTAACTTGAAAACATCTACCTCTTTAGACCCTGCTATGTTTGTGAAAGACAAACTGGGCAGGAATTTCAATTGAGAAAATGTGCTCAAAAAAATCTAGTGAACAGAAGTAGTGGAATGCTGATTTTTTTTGGAGGTTGGGATAAGTTATCTGGTAACTCCATCATGGATCATACAATTTTTAGCATTACCAAATTATTATTAGAAACAATTAATGAGTTACAATCTTCAACAAATATATATTTATTTTACTCTGACTTCAGCTAATGACATCAAATTTTAAAAACATTAATGGAGTGAAATGATGCATACTTAACCGTTTTCTTAATTTGATTTGCAAAACTTTAATATTATTTATAATAATTAATGTGATCTTATTCATAACTATGTTTGATTTGATGGAATCTAATACAGTGTCTGTTAAACATTTAAGGACACCCCTAAATTACACTTTAGCTTCCTGTCCTTATATGTTTGCTAAACCATATAATGCTAGACATTAGCCAAATAACCCTTAAAATGTTTTTTAATACAAATTAGACCTCTGTATCTTTTATAGAACTGATTTTATTGCAATTTGTCTGTTTTAAAAAGGGTGTAAAATGTAAGCACAAACCTAATTTAAAAAAATTATTACTCTAGAACAGGTACACTAAGAATTTTGGACAGAATTTTAGTCTAGAACAGACTAATGAATTCTGGTATGTATATAGGGCTTGCAGGAAAGGCACCATAGGCCAGTCTCCTTTTTTTAAACACGTGTGAGAGCTTAGTCACGTCCCTGAATGCGTATTTTTTTGCACACAAAATGCTGTTCTTCTAACTCTGCTTGAGTTCGTAATTGGCACCACATTAATGCCAGACTTCTACACGAATTTAATCAGGGAGTTGGTAGCAGTGGCCAAACGCTGATTCCCTCCACTTTTCATTGTCTGCTGTCGATATTACTATAAGAGTTTTTTTGGTTAATTTCTTTCTTTAGAAATCTAAAAATATACTGGAAGTTGGTAAACACTGATGTGAAGTGGCACATTGTGAGGTTGTGGAAGAGTGACTTAAACAATAGACTGATTGCAGAAAAACATTGTGTCGAAAACCTGTGTGGAACAGAATGTAAGAAAATTTAGAACAACTGGGAAATTCTTTGATGCTTCCTGTAAAAGTATGACTAACCACAACAAGAAGTGGCAGTAAAATTATACACGTAAGTAAATAAAATTATAGAGCTAGTTTACCTTATCTTTTAATGAAAGTTGAGGATAGTTTGGACATTAACATCAGTGCTGAAACCATAGCCCACTGTCCAAGAGATGCTGGGTTATCTTATGTAGCCTTGTGTAAACCTCTGCTTAATGAACAAGCTAAGAAAAGGTGAATGAGGTGGTGTTATGTGAGGCATAATTAGATGAAAGAAGCCTGGAAAATATGTGCTTTAACAGATGAAAGCAAATTCAAACTTTATCCAAGATGGCAAATGAAGGTTAGGCACACTGAAAAAGTTTCTGCCATCCTGCATTGCACCTGTCATTCAAGCTGGAGGTATTTTTTCCTGGGCGCACAACGAAGTATCGTCATCAGCACCCAGACACAATATTTATATTGCTAATTTATTAAGAATTAACAATTAAAATTAAAAACCCTGTAGTATAAAAACACAGAACAATTGGAAAATGCCTGTGACATATGACAGAGCAAAATAAAAGCACAATGAAATATTACATTAATAATCTAACTTAAAACAATAATACACCAAATAGCATAAATAACTGAATCATACTACAAAAAACTCAAATATTTGAATGTAAACAGGTGATTCGATAACATCCAGCTGGAGATGAAACCATAATGATTTGGGGGTATAAGTAACCTATGAAGGCCCTGAAGAACTGTACATTATTGATAGTAAATAGCTAGAGATATGTGCAAATATTACAGGAAATAATGATTCCTTCTGTGACTAGGTTAATGGGAGAGAATTAACTTTTCCAGCAAAACAACGTCCCTGTCACCACAGAGTTCCTTTACAGCAAACTGGTTCAAAGACAAGATATTAATCTGCTGCCATGGCCAGCTTAGTCGCTGGACCTAATTTCATAGAGAACCTATGGAATTCTAAGGCAGTTAAGTTGGCCAAGAGGAAGCCCAAATCAAAGGAAGATTTGAAGCAAAATATTTCTGCTTTGTGGTAAGACATCACTATCGACGAATGCAGGAGGCTGATCAACTCAATGCCAGATCTTGTGAAGGCATTCGGAAAAGTCATTGGAGGGCACACTGGTTACTAACTATAAGATGATTCTTTTTGATTTTTTGTAAAATTTTTAAATAGATGCACTTAGAGAAAAAAATCAATTTTGTTTTTTTTCTTGTTGTCAAACTTTTGACAGACACTTAAAATACTTTCTTTAAAGTTATTTGAAATTCATTAAAAAAAAATTATGTTCATTTACTATTTGTAAATAAATAATTATTAATCAGACAGAAAAGCAACTCTCCCATAGCACATATAATAATTAAAGTAAGATTTAATAATAAGTCAAACACTTACTACTACAACCCTGAATAAAAAAAAAGTCAATATTCTGAGGGAACAAGAAGTAAGTAATGGCTTACATGGGGACAATGAGCTATCTTCTACACGGGGTTAGTTTTCTTGCCTTTTCTACAAGTAAATTTTCCTTCCTCATCACTAATATCTTCTTCTTACTTTTGATCCCTGTTCTTAATTTTCTGTTTAGTTGCTGTAGCTCACAGCATAATTAGGATCTCACAAATGTAGTAGATGCATCCTAAATAAGATCTACTGGGAACATGTGTATATATATATATATATATATATATATATATATTATATATATATAATTTATTAAATAAATTTTAATTTATTTAAATTAATCTTTTTATAGTCCATAATTCCTCTGTATGTTAAATTTTAACTATATACAGTATATATATATATATATATATACTGAATCTGCCTAGTACAGCATTAAAGAAACATTCTTAGCACTTTCGAGCATAAGCCCATCCTCAGTAATGTTTTCTGATTTATCTTCATTTACATTTACACGATTAACTATCTGACACCCTTACCACTCTGGTTACTTTTTATAACTTTGGCTATTGAGTAAAATATAAGAAATTTTAAACATATTTACAGAACGTACATTTGTTCAGTCAAAAATGTTTTAACATTTTTAAATCTAAAATTTACTAAAAATTAAGATTAAATTTTTTTGTAATTTACCAAAATTTATTTAAAATTTTATCAAACGTATTACCAACTTAAATAATTTTTATAACAATGTCCCCAACAAATGCTTTCTGCAGATTCATGAGTATAAATCATGTTTATATTTGTATATATAAAATATTTCTAATTTTTATTATTATTTTCATGTTCAATATTTACTTTTTCAATTATTTCTAAATTACTTACTTATATTATTATGTTTACTGATTATTAAATGGTCAGCTACATTTGAAAAACCTACTTGTTTTTCCAATATATATTTTTTCACAATTACTACATTTTATTTTATAAATACCACAATCATATTTATTTTTTTATTAATATAATATTTTAAATATTTTATTACACAGAGCGGGTCTATAAGCAGGCTTATATTTTTAATCATAATATGTATTATTAATTTTTCTATAATTTTATTAGTGTAGGAATAATTAATATAAATATTTTCCCTTGTATTTATTTTCATTTAAGGGTTTTAATGTAGTGATGTTTGTATCAAAGTATTTTGAATTATATTTTTTATTTTTATTTATTATCAAGTTTTCATTATGTATTAAGTTTTTTTTATTTTAATTTTTAATTTTATTTCTTATATTATTTTGTATTTTATATTTTTCTTCATTAGTACAATTAAATTTGCTGATATTGTATTCCAAATCTATTGTGCTTTATATAATTTTATTATTATCTGGCAAGTTAAATTAAAATGAATTTGCAATTATTAATTTTTCTTTATTTTGGTAATCAACTTTTGTTAAATTTACTAAGTTTTCATTTATTTTAATTTTATCTGATTTTCCAGTATATTATCATCAGTTATATAATACTAAAATTACTGATAAAATAATTAGAACAAAAATTAATTTAGAATATAAATACAATATTAAAAAAAGGTACAAGTTGACTGATAAATTAAATATTAATAATAAAACCAAAATAAGTTTTGACATAACTAATATGCACCCCAGCATTCCCATCGATTATACAATTTTAATAATAAAAAATGAATTAATAAATACACGAGAAGACCCAAAATTTATAAATAATATTATAATAATAATTAGAAATACATGCAAACAAAATTCTTTTGAATTTAATTAATGGAACTTGATATACGCAGGAAAACACTTTACCTATGGGTTTTCCCTTATCCACTGTAATGTCTGAGATTTATCTGCAAGATTTTTCAGGTAAAATAGTACATAATATAAATCAAGTACATAAAATTTTATTGGGTTGAGATACATGGATGATCTTTTAGTTGTATATGAACCAATTATAAATAACGAACATGAAATAATTTTAAATAAATTCAATTCTTATCACGAAGTATTCAAATTTGCATACGAAATAAAACATTATAGAAAAATAAACTTTTTATATTTAAATACTAAGATAAATGAAAACGATCAAATAATAACTAGTGTTCAAAAAACCTACCTCAAATGAAATTATTATAAGCAAAAATTCTAACCATCCTTGGTCTCAAAAATTAATATCTTTAAAAACATGATAAATAGAGCAATAAAATACACAAATGATAAAAAGGAATTGCATAATGAAATAAATAGTATAAAGAACGTTACTATAAAAAATGGATATGATATACAATATGTAAAAAAATAATTCAAAATAATTAAATAATACAAATATCACTACATTAAAACCCTTAAATGAAAACAAATACAAGGAAAATATTTATATTAATTACTCCTCCACTAATAAAATTATTGAAAAATTAATAAAACATATTTTGATAAAAAATATGAACCTGCTTATAAACCCGCTATGTGTAATAAAACATTTAAAATATTATATTAATAAAAAAATAAATATGATTTTTCTGGTATTTATAAAATAAAATGCAATAATTGTGAAAAAATATATATTGGAAAAACAAGTAGGTTTTTCTGACCATTTAATAATCAATAAACATAATAATAAGTAGTTTGGAAAATAATTCAGAAATAATTGTAAAAGTAAATATTGAACAAGAAAATAATAAAAAAATTAGAAATATTTTATATATACAAATATAAACATGATTTATCCTCATGAATCTGCAGACAGAATTTGTTGGGGACATTGTTATAAAAATTATTTAAGTTGGTAATACATTTCATAAGATTTTAAATAAATTTTGGTAAATTAATAAAAAAATTTTGACTGAACAAATGTATGTTCTGTAAATGTTTAAAATTTCTTATATTTTACTCAATAGCCTAAGTTATAAAAAGCACTTTTGGGCTTATGCCCAAAAGTGCTCTATCTAATGTAAAGGAAAAAAAAGGTAAGAATGTTTCTTTAATTCTGTAGTTGATGCATTCAATACATATATACATACATGAGTATATTCAAATTACTCTATTATACGTTGTTGTTTAAATAAAGGAATAATTCATTAAATGTTGTATTAATAACTTAAATATCTTTACAACTTAAGAAACCCCAATAAGTAAAATATTTGATGACTGAATACACTGTATATACCTTTCTTCTTAATGAGTGGGGATGGTATGCAGCAACTGGTAATCAAACTGACAGGATGGTAATAAAATGTTTGCCAATATGTTTTTAGTTTAATTTACCCTATTAAATTAGTATTAATTTACCCTATTTTATTTACCCTATTATTTAGTTTTATTTACCCTATTACTTAACTAAATAACATGAAGTAAATTGTTAGCGATTTTTCTCAAAGGATGATTTTTTGCAATTACTGAAAAAAGATCTAAAACTTCTGATCTTACCTACATTTATAGACTGATATGGATGAAAGATTAGATAAGTCTATGTTGCTTAAAAAATTAATATCACATCAAACAGGACAGTTATCAGTTAATTGTCAATGACAAAAAATTTTCTTTTATTAATAAAAAAATTGACAATACAGCTGTAGGACTTTCCTGTCACACGGCTTTTTTCTGATGCACAGCTTACACATACAACTTAATTTAAAATATTTATCATTTCATTTAAATATAATATTTTTTGTTTATTTACTTCAATGATTCTCATTAACACGCGTGTGCCTACTGTATTTCAATCGCGTGGGTGTGGCGATATTAGCAGCCACTTTAAATATTATTCATGTATTTAATTCTACTGCTCACTTGTGACGTTACAAGCAGATGACTATAGCAGCTGTACGTCAGTGCTATACTAGCGCTCCTTGTTATGAGAGGGGGTAATAATGATACACTATACCCACTAGTTTATTTAAAGCATTTTTTTGGGGTGGGGAGTGATTTTGCAAAAAGTTTTTTTTTGCAAATATTATTACATTTTGATTGTTAACAAATGTACTGAAAAAAAATAAGACTAATTAGGTGAAACCTTGAGATATTGTGGGTGACCTTGTTCTACAGCCTCTGCCCCTTGACCTTTTAAGTTGAAAATGTAATGGCATCAATGTCCCATGTACAGAAATAATCTGACAAAGTTTGGTCAAAATCAGTTGAGTAGTTCTGGAGATATAAGGTGTGAATCACCGAAAACACATGTAAATGCAAACATTTCCATGCAAATGTTCTTGTGTTTTTTGGGTTCCTTGGGTGTCAAAATGTCAAGATCCAGTGAAAACTGCATATACCCAAATTGGAATGATTACAATAATTTCCCTTCTAAAGCTATAGCACTAGGTGGCAAAGTGATATACATCATTTTTTAAATAAATTGTGTTTTTATGTTTAGTTCAAGCACACTGTGTTTTTTTTAAATTTTAATGTAAAGTAAAATTATTTAAAGACCTACGTCATCGGCATTATAGATTTCACGGAACAAATATTTACCTAACAAGCAGCCAAGCGATTTTCACCCAGTCCACTTTTCAATGGGTTATGCTGCATCACTAACTTTCTAGGACATATTAGATCCATTGTTACAAATAAAACCTTATAGCCAAGTTTACCTACAAATTGGTCTGCTCTTTTGGAATAAGTTAATGGGCAAATCGGCAAAAGTTCAATTTTTAACAGATTAAATATGGCCTGACTAAGTTACATAGGACAGCTAAGCAATAAGGAAACTAAACTAGTATAACTATTCAATGACACTGTTTGAACATTACCTGCTAAACCATAAATTAAAAGTATTAAAACATTTTGCAATTTGAATCACTCCAGCAATAAATTATTATTTGTTACAGATGAGAAACAAATTCATTTTAACCATGAATTTTTGTTTTATTATTGGATTTTAAAATACAAATAAATTAATTTTTTTATTAACATTTTATTATTTCAATTATTGTAGCTAAATATTTTTATATAGCATAAAACAAAGACAATTTCTGGATTTTTTTGCATACCTAAAGAAACAGATGAAATCATAAACTCTTCTTTAGTTCTGAGTAAATAAATACAATTATATCACAACAAATTTGTTTAACAACGTATTAATAATGATGACAAACACATGAATCACAGCCACATCATTATTGTTGCCTACTACAAATTATGTGAATAAATTAAAAAAACAACACTAATTATGTTAATACTTATATGGATACTTTCTACACCAATAACAGAACTAGTAAACACGGATATAGGACAAAAATCTACAATGTTAAATTTTTTTTTTAGATTGAATCATATTAATTAAGGAATTTCTAATATTTAATGTCCATCAATTTTGTACACATTAAATGTATCCACAACACAGATTAAACAATATAAATATAAAATTTTAGAGGGTAAAAAAAATTGATCAACTTGTTTTGTTATCTACATTATAAAAAATTTAATTATTTAACCAATAAAATTATCACTGAATTATACTTAGTTATTTATTAATGGTTATAGGCAACCAAGATAATAACCATAGTCCAGTAACAAGACAAAACCCATGGATTCTGTTGTTCTGCTACAGTAACAAACAATAACATTAGGCTAAGATAAGAGAAACTCATTATCATTCTACAGGTACTTAGGGATGTTATTTGTTTTGGATCAGGAGTAGTTATGATTTAACAAGATGATCTAATGGTCACAGTAATTCTGTAACATTTATTTTACATATGTCATCAGCTTGTACCATTTTTGTAGATTTTTTTTGCTAAGTATATAAGTTTTTCAAGTTCCAAATTGTTT
Organism: Lycorma delicatula; assembly: GCF_047948215.1. Classification (NCBI taxonomy): domain Eukaryota; kingdom Metazoa; phylum Arthropoda; class Insecta; order Hemiptera; family Fulgoridae; genus Lycorma; species Lycorma delicatula. Next base: position 74,012,127 of record NC_134457.1, on the reverse strand, counting down.
AGTGAAAAGTAAAAGATAAATCTGATTGATTTTTATACTAACTCTTTAAAAGACGACAAAATACACTATACATTCTTTAATAATTCACTACTACTTTTATTTTGATAATTTGCTTTCTTTAAAACAATAAAAGGCTTATAATTATTACATGACTATGGATGGTCATGGTAACATGACAATCCACATGTTATAAAAAGAAAACATAAAAATGGTTATAAAAATTGAATTTCTTTCAATCTAAGTATAAGTGGATGATTTTTAATTTTTCACTGGGGTTGACAGTGGTTTTATCAGTATATTTCAAAAACTTTATTTCATAAAACAGAATTTATTCAGTCCCATTAAATTTCATTAACTCGCTGAGGTTTTATCACATAATACTGAATTTTAATGATACAGTACTGTTGAATTATCCATCAAAAGCAAGTGAACTTTAAAAACATATGCAATAACAGAGGGTTTAAGTAAATGCTTGTTTTTTTAACAGTGATACAATCTCTACTTTTCATCAGGAAGGTTCTAGTATAATTCTTGTCAAGTTTGACAACCTACTAATAATAAAGAATGTCTGTAATCAAATGCCTACGTACACAAGCTTTCATGGTAAATCACTAATCCAAACTGATGTGCTTAAAACACGTGTTGGTTTTCAAGTATTAATACACTGAAGAAATAATTATCATGAATGCCTCCTAAAAACAAAGCTGTTTTAATTTGCAAAATACGGTAAGCTTAAGATCCTAAAACATGCTGTATACATGCACAGTTGAAGAAGATTATTCATCAGTACATATTGGTTACTTTATTTTTTAAAACTATTATTAAACAGAAATTGTGAGATATAAGATCTTTCTAATTACAAGTAGTTTACATAAATGATACTGTGACTTCAACTAAAATAGATGTGCTTATGAAGGTAGCTATAATCTAATATGTATTATATAATTATATGTACAGTAATAAATTATATATTTCAAATACAGATTTGTTTATCGAGCAAAATTAACTGAAATAACCATAAAAATAAAGCAGGAATAGAAAGTGACTATCAGATAATTTTATTTATGTTGAAAGAGAAGCTTCGATTTTTTAAAACAAATTATAAAAGTAATTTAATCAGAAATCAACAACTACATATTACAACAAAAATGGGATTTAAATTGAGATATCTGATAGTGAAGAATAATGTAAAACTCTACTGAGTGTAATATACCCCTTATGGACAAACAGTTACTGCCCAAGTAGCAACCTTGCATCACCGCCTGCTATCCTCCCTTCTTTATTGACCATAAAATAAAATGTAAACTTTAAGACATGATACAGCCTGATTAAATAGCATTATGTTCAATTTCTGTTTTCCTTTGTAACAAAAGAGAGAATGAATCCTTTTAAAACCGCTCTATTCATAAATTGAATAAGAAAATTAATTAAAAATACTTCCAGAAAAATTTTACAATTATCCTCACTAACTTCCAACAATTACCACTATACCACTAATTCTTATATTTTTATAGATTACGACAGCTTTTTTAAGTATCTAAATTTATTTGGTAGAAAATGCAATAAACAATAACTTAGTACACAAGGATTGTCTAGAAAGTAAATTCCATTAACAATTAAAAATTTTAAAATAAAAATTTTTATTACATTCTACAAGCAAACTAATTTTCTCAACCTAATCTCAATCATTATTAATATACCAATTGAAAAGTATTGCAAATTTTTATATACTTCATTGTAGATATTAGCTGTGAGTATCATTTTTCATTTTATAATTTCGTTTTGTAGCTCATGACATCATAATGTAGGTTTTTGAGGACCTTATTAGGAGGTAAATATTACCAGGCACTAAGTGAAAGCCTTAAAAAGGAAATAATCCAACTGTTCTTGCCCTAACTATGTGATGGTATTTTACAAGACAGTTGAGGATTACTGTGGAGTGAACAAATGCTGGAAGCCAAGGTCTTGTATCCTTTTGTTATGAGCGACATATAATTTTTCAAGGTTTCAAAGAAGAATTTATTAAGTTTTGGGCATGAATTCCGAGGATATAACATATCTCAGAGTATGGTACAAGTAATCTTTTCTTTTTTACCTTTTTTTGTTGTTTTGAGAACGTAGTGTGCTTTCATTGTTTTTATTTAGGTGTGATATGTCATCAAAGTCTAATTTCATGTCAAACTGTGACATGAAATTTCATCTTATTTTTCCCAGTAACATATAAGAAACATCAAAGTATTTGCAAAAAAAAATATATTTTTGTGCTCTTCTGTTAATATTATGGACAAGCACAAAATTTTGATAATTCAAATGTTACGAGTCGATTTCATGTAGGAAAGATCATGAAACTTAAAGCAGAGAGCAAAAGTTACTTAAGGAGAAACGTTTGAAAAAATGTATTCATCGAAAACATTGAATGTTATATCTAGACACACCGTTCAGCAAAATTGTAGACAATTTCCAGGCTTCACCCTGTATATTTCTTTATTATATTGACTCATCATACATTTTATTGTCAATAAAAATTTTACTACATATTTATTCTTATTATGAATATTTCGTTGAATATTTGTGTTAAAAAAGACTAGCAATATTCAATTACTGTCAACATTAACAAAGTTAAATCAAATAACAAGTGACTTTTAAATAAATAAAAGATACTAGGCAATTCTTGAGATTGCAATAATTAATGTATGCTCAAACAGAACTTATTTTCCAGACAACCCTTATTAATATACTTATGAAAAATACTGCTGAATTGATAAAAAAAATACAACTGACCTCAATTAATTAATTTTTCTGATGTTCATAAATGAAAAAAAATCACTTGCAGTTTATAAAAACAATCAAGACACCCATATATCATATCACCCATTTCTAACTTAATGTCAAGTTTTTTTCAATGTTATTATTATCTGTGTTCAGTATTCCTTTAACTAGACTTCTAATAAAAAGACTGCTGTAAACAATAAAAAAAAAATTTAAGATCATTACTGATGTATTATGGTAGTGTTAAATAGATATAGTGCCGCTTGTTTCATCACTTCAGTTAAAAATTATAATGCACTAGAAACCAAATTCTTTACATATGAGAAATGTAAATAATACCATTTAGAATAATTTTTAAATACAGATCTTATTAAATGTAAGCCTTAAGTAATGTCTGGTAAAAGTAAGTACAATTTGTAATTAAGTAAAGTTTTCTTTTAATGTATAATTCTAATGAAAATAAATTTATAACACAACTCATAAGAAAACGTTAATAATAATGCAAAAAGAATCGTGTGTGTGTATATATATACATATATATATGTATGTATATATATATATATATATATATATATACAAAGGAAAATCAAGAGCGATAAAAATATAATACCCGGATAAACGCACACCTTATTTATTAAAAAGGTATGTAGTAAGGCAGTCTACAAAGTCATGTACAGGTAATCATTAAAAAAAAAAAAATTAACAAAAATTACATCTGTTCAAAAAAAAATCAATTAAAAGTGCATTCTGAAGAAAATACCATAATAAAAACATCCCAATAATAAAAATTATATATAAATATGATATATTAAAAAAATAATTAGACATTAACAGAATGAAGAATTTATATATCAAAAAAAAGAAAAAGTTTTGCTTTTATTGCTGATGATATAATTAATGAATTAACTTTATAAGAGACACATTTTATTAATACATACATTACGCCAGTATATGAAGATATGATCAAATAGTAACTAAGAAGAATGTACAATATATTTGTTTGAAAATATCGGAAGCCCCAAAACATAAAGGATAGCTGATGAAGAAAACAGGGGAGCAGGGTCAACTAATGAGATCATTGAGAAAAAACCGGTTTAGTTTTTAAGATTAATATTCTTCATCAATTCAATAAAGAAAAATATTTTAACAGTAAAATTAAATACATATAAAAAAAATATAAAATGTACACAAACATTTACAATAATAATCTATATATAATTTACACATACAGATTCTATAAAACAAATAAACATAAAAAGTATCACACATAAACAAACGAATGACGCATGTATAAAAACAAATTCATCTTTCAGTTATATATTTTGAATAAAAAACAAGAACAATGAAAACAGTTTTCCTCTGTAATAATCAAGAGAGGTATTATTTATCTTAAAAGCAAGAACACTGACTGAACAGATTCAAATTTTACTATAAGAATTATTGCACTGATGGAAAATTATTAATAAAATATTGATATCACAAATATTGGAGATATCATCATTATTTAATAACTGTAATTAATTAATATTATATTATATATATATATGTATTTATTTATTTAAATTAAAAACATACGAGTGTATTTAATATATTATTTAATAATGAAGTTAATAGTTGGTGTATAAATAAAATTTAATAAAAAATAAAAACAATCTAATAAATTAAAAATAATTTCAATTACGTTCTTTATCTATAACAAAAAACTAATTAAACTAAATATCCATTCTTTCATCGATCATGCCCTAACATTAAGAAATAAATAAATTATCTTTTTGTCAAATTAATTTTTTTTTTTGCAGTTAATGCAATGATAGAAAAAACTGCACAGATCACACGACCTAAATCACACAATAATAGTGATAATAATAATTATTTATTATTAACTGATAATACTAAACAATAAAAAAAACTCATCACGGTTTTTAACTGAATGATCTTAAAGCAATGTTATCTACAAGTTCATATACATATCTTTATTATTTATATTGGAGGCAAAAAAACCAAAAAAAAAAACAAGTTTATTGCATCCAAAAAGGTTTTAAGATGTATTTCAATAATCCAAAACATTATGTCAATTGATGGATTTGGTCATATATAAATATGTAATGAGGCACTGGTAAAAGATGATTAAATACTGCTGCTTCTTTTGTTAATATAATGGCAACAGATACACCAGGACCAGCTAGAAAAAAAAATTAAAAATTAACCCATTTTATTACAGGAAAAAAACAAGTAAAAACTAGTCATTGAAATTTTATTTCAATCACATCGAATTATTCATTCACATTTTCTGATTTTTATCATTACATTAAACTTAAAAAAAAAAGTTTAATTACGAGATACGCAGCAAGTAAAAAATATATGATACAAAAACATTCACTCCCATCGTTTTGAAATTTAAAAAAAATTATGGCAAGAAAAATAAGGAATCTTTTCAAGGAAAAGAAAACTTTTTTCTGCAGATAGTAACAATAAAGAACATTGAAAAACAATGAATGCTCAGTATAAATTTTATTATTAAAATAAAAAAATATATTATACTCAATATAGTTGTAAAGATTTTTAATAAAAAAAATTCATTTTAATATACTGAAAGGATTTTGCTGTTAATGTGTATGATACCTAAAGATTTTTCATGAACTGACTGCCAACACACACAAAGCCCTTTTTCTGTAGCATAAATTAGTTTTATTATTTTTCTTGTATATAAGCCTTCCTCGTTTAAGTGGCATAGAATCAGCATGTTTATTTTGTAATTACTACTTTATTATTTAAACGTTGGTTCAAGTGAACATTACTTTTAATTTTTTTGGTATGGTAATTTGTTCACCATGGCTTTTTGACATAATATAGCTAATGCTTATTTTTTGTTAGTGTTTAATTGGTTTTACCATAAAACGACACAAACAAAATAAATTTATAAATAAAATGATTATTACAATGTTAGTGGGAAAAAAAAATTAATAATGAGACAGATGTGTGCGTTTCATTGTTCTTTGTAACCCCAAGAGCAACTACCTATTTGGACTAGAACTAACTACAGAAATACAAGTAAATTTTTTTTTGTAAATGAAAATTTTAACAAGCTGAATTGTAGAGGTATATGAAAACAGCATGTGCCTTCATATAGCTTCCTGATCTTATGATTAAGATAATTTCTTCCATGTAAAAAAAGAAATACGAAAGATAGAAGGTAAATTTGAACTTTAGAAGTCAATTATAATTAGAGTGTTTATCACAGTTCATTAAGTACAACACCCTCAGAAACAAATTCTCAAAGAGGAAAGCAGCTCCAAGGTGGTTAAAAAACTATGGGAGATGAGATGCTTAATTTTTTCATTAAAAATACTGGTTCTGTTTAAGAATATTTCAATGTCATCTTGAATAAGTAAGTTATAATTCAATGGTTATAACTCAATTCAGGAACAAGCTGTAGGTAATTTAAATGTAATTTGTATAGTCTTTGTATGACTAAATAAAAACAAATGCCCCTTTTTGTTACAGAATTATAATACTAATACTGCTCCAGCAAGTATAAATAAATTAAAGACAAATTAATTAGGGGGGGGGGGGTGCTTACCTTTAAATATTAAAAGATAGAAATTTTAATTTTTCACAATTGCCATAAATGAAAGTTTGTTCAACTTAGGTGGCGTCTCAACCAGGAAATATAAATGTTTTTCTTAACAGAAATTGGTCAAATTACTGTTTCTAACAAAATCCTCCAACATACTAAATATTTATTCATATGGTATATACCTAATCTCTTCAAAATATTATTAATTACAATTAAGATTTTATTTAATTTTCTAACCCAAATTTCAATAATTAATGAACTGATTTCCATCATTCAAATTTTACAGACTGGAATTTTTTTAACTTAATTTTATCATTTTCATTTTTTTCTACATCGAATTTAAGCATTTTTCAAATTTTGTTGCATAATAAAGAAAAATATTTTAATTAGATGAAAAGATCATGTACATAATTTTATATTCGTATTCATATTGATGCTTAGGAACCTAAATTATTAAAGGTATCAGCAACCTAGAGCATTAGTTCTTCCAGTTCAGAGTTTCTCATTTTTTCAGTATTTGCGACCCAATTTTCAAATAATTTTTATCGCACCCCCTCTCATATAATAACAATGTGTAGAATAATAATGTATTTTGAGCATCTGATGCTAAAGCTGCACTAATATCTTAAATAAGTAAATTTATTGCTATCTGGTAACACAGATCTGCTGCAGTGACAAAACCAGAATCAGTGCCTCTCAACTGCTCTGTCTTACATCTGCCATATCGGACATTCTTGTGGCTTCATGAGAAGTTCAGATTTGTCTCAAGCATTCTGGAACATCTGCACGACCATCTGTGCAAACATGTATGAATGCTGCACCATGTTCAATTCAAGCTAGTTTCAGTCAAGTCAATCCATTTATCACTATTGAATCTATCGTGAATGTATATGTTGTAACTTGCATATTAACTGTAATTCATGGTAATAAATATTCATGGCAGTAGATTTATAGAGAATCATGGATAAATTTTTATGTGGGCCTAAGTGAGCATTAGATGATAGTGAAATGTCAGCAAGTGCATAGACGAGCGTGGTTCCAAAAATAAAATCAAGAAATATTGTCGAAAATACATAAATTTTGGGTACTGAACTATACTTAAATTTTACCAGTACTGAAGTAAATGAAGAAGAAAGGCCCTTGTGTATTATTTCCTCAAAAGTTTTGGCAGCATGAAACCTTAACGATCTTTGGAAACGCTTTATAATAAGTTAACAAACCACGAAAATTCTTCAAAATAAAATTAAAATCATATAAAAAGCAAACATTATTTTTAAAAAAAACTTTGAATGAAAAAGCTTTACTTGTCTCTTACAAAGTTTCATATAAAATATCGAGATGTAAAAAACCTCACACCATTGGTGAAGAGCTTATTTTTCCAGCTGCAATTGAGATAACAAACTATGTTTGGGGATAATATTGCCAAACAATTGCAGTCCATACCTCTATCAAATGATACTGTTGCCCATCAAATTGCTGATGCAGCTGAAGATTTTACAGCATCAGCTTTTCGGGATATTGCATGACAAATTGTTTTCAATTCAGCTTGATGAGGCAACAGATAGCAATAAGATGCTAATTTCATTGCCTATACTCGATTTTGTGATGGTATGTCAGCAGTAGAAGAACTACTTTTCTGCAAACCAGTAGAACTCAAAGCAACAGCACTTGCATTATTTGCTATCTTAAGAGGGGGGGGGGGGGGGCACAGGAAACAAAGTGGAGAAAAAAATTTTTTTTCAAAAAAAAGTTGTTTTTGATTTTGGATCTTTGAAATGTTTTCTTTTTAATGATGTAACAATTTCTCTTCTATGTTTAACACAAAAATAAAACTTCCATAGTCTCCATAGAAACAGGTTTCGTTTTGGCCAGTCAAAGTACACAAAGTTTAAGGGTTTACATCGTGCAAACAAGACGAGCTACAAAAGGGTTTCTTTCACAAATTTGAAACTCATTCTTTTTTGTATTAGTTCATATTTTATTTTACAGGCTTCGCTGCAGTACAGCATTAGAAAAGAAACAAAATCATACAAGTTTTGTTTTTATAGGTTACGTGAAAGTGCTTTTGATTTTTTAAATAAGATTATTTGTGCGGATCTGTTTATTTTATTAACTGTTTATAATAGTGTTCTAATTATAAGTTATTATTTAAAATATCATTGAATAGTTATCAGTTTAGTGACTGTTTATAAGAAAATCATACCGGTACAATTTTTTGGTTTATGATACCCTAGGGTGAACAGACTACCATAAAAATTGTGTAGTGTTAAGAGTCAATTACCAAACAAAAAAGTTATTTTTTAGTTTATAATACTACTGAATAAGTAGCCTTGTAGCAGATTTATAATGGAGAATAAACATAGTTTGTGGAAAAAAAACCGTGAAAACGAAATAATATTTGTCTGTTAGCTGCAAAGAAATGTTTGACAGTAAAAAAAATTGTCAAGTGATTCTGGCATTGACTCAGAACCAATTCTCCTGCCCATCTATTCTAATTAAAAATTTGAATGTACCAAATAGAAGAATTACTGATTTTGTACAGTGTGGTGCAGCATTTTCTTGATGTCAGTGTTCATGAATATACACTTGTTGATAAAGTATGTTTGCAGTCCTTATCTGAATGTTTACCTTCTCCAACTTGTCTTTCAAAAACACTACTAATTAATCCAGACATCTAAGCACCAAGAATGAAGATGAAGACTCCGCCTAAAAAATTTAAAAAGAGAAGAATCCAAAAAATCAGCTGAAGGAATGTTGTTTAGAGCGGAGAGTTTGAAGAAAATTGATAGGTAAAATATTATCTTAAACTTCGACTGATTATTTCTGAAAGTTTTAAAATTCTGGTTTTACTGAAACTCAAAAAATCTAACTTGAGTTCCAATCAAAATAAATTCATGATTTTTTAAAAAATTATTTAGAAAATTGTGTGGCCCTTGCATTACATGAGATAGGATTTCACAGAAAATATTTAGTACTGACCTAAATTTAAAATATAAATAAATATTTCGTCAAAAAAACAAAATTTATAAAATTTTTTTAAAAAAATACACAAAGGAAATGCAAGTTATCTTCAATGCAGTGGCCACTAGATAATTTTCTTGTTTTCATACCAATTTTGTAACTTAAATACTACCAGAGATATGGGTTTTGAATGATGCTGTTTTCTACCTTCATCCCCTAAAAGGATGGTAAGGGGGAATGATAGAAATATTTCTTTTTTTCAGGAAATACTCTCCATTATGCATCTAATGTACTGGAAAAAATGAAATTCCTTATCCTGGATGAAAAATTTTTTTTTTTCCATACTCCCCCTTAAATGATTTTATAAACGAGGCAGAGTGGAAATAAAAATTGCGTCGGAATATGCACCAGATGGGGGTGCAGTACATTCTGCATTACTATTTTATTGCGAGGCAAGATGGTTATCACATGGAAATTTTTGCAGCATATTTATGAATTAAGAGAGGAAATCGTCATTTTTCTTCTAGAAAATGACGAAGAATGTAAGCTGAGAAGTTTCGAGATGGTTTATTTGTGATGGAATTTTCAACATATTCCAGAAATTAAATACTTTGAATCTTCAACTCCAAGAAGCAAATACACATATGTTGGATATGAGCGATAAAGTTAATGCTTTTTGTAGAAAACTGGAATTGTGGAGCAGAATTTTTTAAGCAAAATAACCTAGAAATGTTTGCAACTGTGGATGAATGTGTTAAAACTTACAAGGCTGAAGAACAACATGAGAAAGTTGTTTTTGTAACCACTGAAAATCATTTAGCCATGCTGGCAAAGAATTTTAAAAAGTATTTTCTTGTTGATGATAACTTGGTAGCAAGTTACGAGCAAGTTCCATTTCAAAATACTCCCAAAGGGCTCTCAACTCCCGAAGAAGAAATCATAGATTTCACGTCAAGTGACAAAATCAAATGACAATTTAGTAATAAATTACTCTTTGAATTTTGGGCAGAGATGAATGATTAGTTATTCTGCACTGAAGAGCATTTCATATACTATTACATTATTTTCAACATCCTACCTGTGTGAAACCAAATTTTCTGTGGCGGCTGCTTTGAAGACAAAATGTAGATCTAAGCTAAATATAGAAAAATAACTCAAGAGTGTCTATTTCAAATATTAAACTTTCCTTCAAAAACCTTTTCTCTGCAAGACAGGCCCCAAGGGAGTCGCTAATAATAATTATTAAACTTGTTTTTAATTTAGTTATAATAATTTTTTATAAATTAATTAATAATAAATACACTGTGTTGTATTGATACATTTCTATTTATAAGTGATAAGGGTAAATGTGTATTTTATTATTTATTATCTCAGAATGTATTTTTTTTTGCTTTCCTTTCAGTAAATTAATAGATTTTTCTAATCATATTTTCTTTTTGATATGCTCACACTCCCCATTTAGTGTTATTACGCTTCCCTAGGGGAACGCATCCCACAGGTTGAGAAATACTGTTCTAGATCATTGGTATTACATTTTATACATTATTATAATACTTTATGTTGTTCCACCATCAGCAGATTACATCATCCAAAATGAGATTTTTTGTTTAGTAATCTTTTTTCTCTCTGTTCTTATTTGAACAATATAATCTTTTATTTTAAATATGATAATTTTGAGTGAAATTTTCACAAATCCTCCAGTTTCCATAACCTTTCTCCAGTTAGTCCAACCCCAGCCACAGTGATATGGAATTACCAGCCATCGTGTAAGGCTGTAAGGAGGATGATACTGAACAGGAGTTCACCGATTTGATCATTCAAGATAAAAATGTTGGGATAAATTATATAATTTTTTTTATTTGTGCAGTTTGTTTATATTGTAAAAAATATTTATATAATTTATCCCAACATTTTTAATCTTGAATGATCGGATATATATATAAAATGATAATTTTATATAATATAATTATTAAGCAAAAAAAAATATTTTAATTCACCAGAAACAGTGCAATAAAAGATAAGAAAGTGTCTGAATCTGGTGGATTTAAATATTTACTTAATAATTATTTGATACAGTGGTATATAATGTTAAAAGAAATATATACAAATGCACACACACACACGCGCGCACATCTTTTTTTATATAAAAGGATTAGATCATGATAAATCAAACTGATTAAAAATGCAATTTTTTAATTTAAATAAACATCTTTTCATACAATTAAAAAAATAGTTAAATATTAACAAAATTTAAAAAGAAATATATTAATGAGAATAAATATTCAAATTTTTTAATTTTTTTAATTGACAGTATGGCCAAATGTAGACACTTGCTGGAATCAAACATGGTACCAGGTGATCACAAAGGTAGCCTGCAAACCATTATATCATTTGATTGAGTTAGTTACACTAAATTTTTGCTAAAATTATGCTAAATTTCACTAAAATTTCAATACGATCTTCAAGAAATGTTGAAAAACTGCTAGCAGTTTTCTGAAACTAGATTAAAAATAATTTCATTTGTGAGAAATGATAATGTTACAGAGGTGAAATTTTTAAATTGTCCTGGTGGGATAGACAAAAAAATGTTATCTAAAAGAAATCATCATTAAACCAGTATAACATTTAAAACAAGTTTTAAAAAAAAGTCGCTAATTCTATTAGACTTTTATTAGATTGTATTTTTCTCAAGGTCAAAGGAGAAATACAAAAAAAAAGCTCATAGGTTTTATGAGTAAAATTTTATATGATGACTCTCCAATCCTAATATATAGAATTTTCAAAGATAAAGGTAAACAGCTGATGTGAATATTAATACTTACACTTAAAGTACAGTTTATTCTGTGCAGCTCAATGATGTAGTAGGTCATCGACGGAGGCAAAGGCGCATGAACCAAGTCCAGCACGAGACATCAATCGAACTAACTCTCTCGCATGTGCTACAGCTACTTCCAGTGGAGGCCGCCTTGGCAAATTACTAGATTCTGATCAGAAATATAAAATTATTCTATATATTGTTTAATTTTGTTTTTTTTTTAATATATCTGTTTACAATAAGCATAATTACAATTTGCAACATTGAAAGCTAATAATACTCATACAGAATAATTAAACAGCACTATAAACCATACTCTACTAATAAAACCACATGTTTCCAATGTAAGCCAATCCATAGATAGTGCAATCAAGACAATGGGGGTCTGTCTTAAACTGTGCCAGCCTCTAATTGCCAGGGAAGGAGAACCAGGCCTGACTATGTCGTTCCCAGAACTCCATCCGGCAGCCGGGTCTTGGTCTTTTATTTCCCAGTCATAGTAATCTCCCTCAGAGTCCCGTTCACTGAAACCAGCACAACTGGGCATGGCAGCCCTTGTGGATGAGGCTGTCCACCCTTCCCTACGCTAAATGCCATGAGTCTCTCCTCAGTGTCCTTAGTGGGTAACACTTTCATTGAGAACGTGTCAAAAGCCCTCCAGTTATCCTCTGAGGCCAACATGAAGGACACCAGGTTCTCAGCTCTTAATCTTTCAATATCTGCTTGGATTCACCATAAGTGCCATTCTTCACAATCAAATATGGTTTGCTCAACTGTGTCCTCCCAGCTGCAAAACATGCAACATTTGAATAAATTCTCTGAAGTAATTCAATTCCCTACCTGGTTTCTACTCATATGTATCATAATTTTTAAAAATTTATAGTTTACATTGATACTCCTAAGTTAGCAATGATAATGACTTATGTTAAAAACTACTTAATAACTTTAACTAGTTAAACTACTTAAGTAGTTCACATTTTATGTAATTTAGTCTTCATAAACTTTAAAAAATAATAAATAAATCCAAGTTAACAATAAAATTATTCAGATTTATATTAATAAATAATTCAGATTAATAAACAGTGTTGAATAATTCAAATTTTCTATAAATAATTTAAACTTTAAAAAGATCGTGCCAAATTAAAGACACAAAAAACTTACAAATGTTAATTTGGCTACAATTAAAAAGAGAATTGAACACCACTTAATATTTATAAAATTTTTAAACTTTGTTTACTTTTCAAGTCAATTTCATTTTATTTTGTTCAATTTCTTTTTAAAATGGGTAACCCTACAAAAATGCCCCATATATGAAACCATTAAGAACCTCTCTTTACTAGAGTATTAAAAATTTGAGGCAGTTTAAAAGTAAGGGCTGATCAATAAAAAAAAAAAATGAGAACAGCTGAAAAATGAAAAATTTATTAATGGTTTCAAATACTTACACACAGGGCTCAGCTGATAAATTTTGCATATATATGCGTAGCATGGGAATTAAAAGAGATATTGAAATGAAATAAAAAAAAGAATAAAAGCACAATACCTTAGCTACAAAATGCAGTATTTATTTTTCAATATAATCCCCGTTTACACTGCCACTTTTCTCAACGTGTGACAAGTTTTTGCATTCTGTCACTGAAAAATTCTGGCGGTCTTTCTCAGATCCAAGTCGCCACAGCGTTCTTCACCTTATCGTTGGTGGTGTAATGATTACCTTTGAGATTCCTCTTGAGATGAGGGAAGAAGCGCAGACAAATCCGGCGAGTATGGTGGATGTGAAATAGGCTCAAACTTCAGCTTTCGAATAGCTATGGGTTGCTGGGTGATTCACCGGTCACTTTGAAGCAAATCGTTCATCTCCTTTCGATGTTACTTGTCAGTCACAGAAACTGGTTGCCCGCTGTGAGGTGTGTCCTCAATTGTCGCTTTACCAGCTTCACATTTGCAAAATTTCAATTCCCACCTATTCACAGTACTCCTATCAACAGTTGCACTACTGTAAATTACTTTTGAACGAGGAAAAATATTTGTAGGATTCACATTTTCTGCTGTTAAAAATTCAGTCACTGCATGCTGTTTTAACCATGTTGACATATTGGCTGTACTCAACTCCATTTTAACTGCTACTGAAAACAAACCGGTAAACAGATTTCAAGCACTATTCCAGGTTTGTAGAGGGGGATTTTAGCTACCATGTGACGCCTAACTCGATAGTACCTTTTGTCTCAGTGTAGCACGCTAGTGTGCAACCCACCGGGTTGGTCTAGTGGTTAATGCGTCTTCCCAAATCAGCTGATGATTTGATTTTTGGAAGTCAATTTTTTGGAAGTCGAGAGTTACAGTGTTCAAGTCCTAGTAAAGCCAGATATTTTTACATGGATTTGAATACTAGATCGTGGATACTGGTGTTCTTTGGTGGTTGGGTTTCAATTAACCACACATCTCAGGAACGGTCAAACTGAGAATGTACAAGACTACACTTCATTTACACTCATACATATCATCCTCATTCATCTTCTGAAGAATTATCTAAACGGTAGTTACCGGAGGCTAAACAGGAAAAAGAAAGAAAGAAAGCACGATAGTGTGCAAAATTTATCAGCTGAGCCTCATACATAATTACTTTTTTGCTAATTTTTCCACATTTTACTAATTTTTCCACATAAAAAACATTTAGTTCCAAACACTTTTATATTGGGAAACAAGCTTCTTCAACTCTTTCTTTGTTTTCCTTGAATCATTGAAATGAAAGCCAATTTTTGAGGTGTACGAAGAGACTAGATCAGGACTAGGGGATGATAAAAAAATCTCCCATCTGAATTTTTGAGTTGTTCCTGTTGTGCATGCAGTCATGTGTGGGTAAGCATTGTTCTTCATCGTGAAGAAAAAGTCCTGATCTCAGGGTTCCTCGTTGTCAGTTTTGAAAGTGTTTTAAAATAGATCTGTGATGTGATAGATATTCCACGTTCCATGAAATCAATCAAAAGCACACCTTTTGGTACCAGAATACGTTGCCATGATTTCCTTTAAGACTGGGCTTGTTTGAATTTTTCAGTTTTAGTAAACCAGAATGACACTATTGCATGGATTGTTGTTTTGTCTCATTGACATATGAAATCCACGTTTCATCACCAGTGATGATATGGGAAAAAAATTTGTCTCCCTCATGGCTAAAATGGTCTAGAAAATCATGTGCAGATGTCATTAGGTGATCTTTGTGAGCACTTGTCAACATTTTCAGCACCCATCGTGCACACAGTTTGTGTCAGTCACAATTCTCAACAATGTTGTCTTTGAAATTCTAAAGAAAGACTGCTAATTGTAAAGCAACGATTTTCTCTCCCTTTTGCATTCACATGTTCAATGAGAATGTCAGTCCGGACACTAGGCTTGTCATTTTTCTGTTCATTGTGAACATTTGAGCGGCCTTCCTTAAACTCATGACACCAGTGTCTAATCTTTCCTTCACTCGTTGTGGTACGTCTGCCCATATGTTTCACACAATTGACAATGAATTTCAGCAGCACTTGACATTTTTTGTTTAGAAAAAAATGTAACCACTGATCAAACTTCACAACTGGTGGGATTTGTTATTACCACACTCACCTTAACACACTGTATTTAAAAGGCTAACAACAATGAACTGATGGATGAGGCGGCCGAACAGATTGGTTGTTACACCTACTGTACATGTATCAACCAATCAGTATTGCAAATTGTTATTTGTAACCCATCAGCCCTTACTTTTGAATCATACCTTATAATTAGCCTGAGAGTACAATGAAATACTAAAATTATTATACTTTCTACTATAACAAAATTTTAGCATAAGGTTTCATTAAAAAAAAATAAATAAAAAATATTTAAAAAAGTAACAGCTGTTGAAAATTAAAAATTTAAGACTGTCTTCAGATTTCAGTTTATTTATATATTTTTTGACATTCAGTTTCTTTTATTACTAATATATAAATGAAAGATAATTTCTTTGAAGCTACAAACTTCAACCGTGAGAAGTCACAAAACTGGATTCACGGTTCGTTTTAAAGTTTATTATTTTCTTAATTTATATATAATACCTAAAAATAAAAATAAATCAGGCAAATTTCCAGCAAGTAATAAAGTAAAAAGTATCAAGATGTCTGCTAAGTGATTCATTTAGACTGACTCCATGACCAATACTATTAGAGGCCCAAGCACTGCAAGCAATTTACAGTGAAAAGAAGCTTCTAGAACAGATGTTTAAGCATCACCAAACTTTTAGAAGTGTTGTAAAGGGATGGAAAGTTTAATAAGTTTTAAAAAAAGGAAGTTATCTATTCCTGAGGCACTTAGGAAAATGGTTCCAGCATATCTGGAGGTTTTTGTGTTGAGTGGAATATTCAGAATAATGACAGATAACAAAGCTTTTAGAAGAGGTGGGCAGCTACAGAATACACTAGTAACGCAATGCATACAAACTTTTTAAAATTACTGAAACTGCAGCAATCATCCTTTGCATTTTGCTGTTATACTTTGCACACTGAATTATTATTACTAATACATTCTGATAATAATTAACAAATTGGAAAATAAAGCATCTGGGAATAATTTTCAGTGCAGTACACATGGAATAGATAAGTGTGTAGATATTAGCCAATCAATCAAGTCATTTACACAAATTATTTCATAATTTATCAATTTTATATGTTCCTTTACTTCAAAATAACCATCTTGCTCTGTTTTTTTATTAACAGCTGAAAAATGGCATAATTTTTACTATGGGTATTAAAATTAATTAGTTAAGAGAAGAACAAGTCATTTGGAATTTCTCATAGAGAACCTTTTAGGACAGGCTTCACAAATATTAAAAATATTTTTATACATTACCTAAAATAGCAGAATTAAGAGCTGCACAAACTGTTTCCCGCTGTACAGGATCCAGCTGCCATCCTACAGGACTACTCCATGGATTCGAATATGCCAGCAAACTGAAGGCATCCTGTAAAGAAAAAGATAAAAAATTAAACAATAATTCTATCGGTTCATATAACTTATAAAAATTAACAACTGCAGTTAAAAATCTTGTTAATGGTAACTAAATTAACTGCAATAAAAGGTATCAGATAAGAGCACAACACTACCAAACAACTACATGCAAAAATTATAATGTTAGTATTTTAGCTCGGGTAATGTAATGTAGCTCGAGAATTGTAATATTATATTTTAAACAACTGGTCTTTAGCCAATCTCATGGTGGAGTGATAGCAACTCTATCTTTCATCCAGAAGTTATGAGTATGACTCCAGGTCAGGCATGGCATTTTTCACACACTACAAAATTCATTAATACAATTAAATTTGATCAGTATAAATTAATGATCAAATGACTTAGGATTAAAATGAAAACATATTTAATTATTAGCAATAACAGAAAGATTTGTTTAGTAAAATAAAGTGAAAGAATAAAATATCTACTTTTGAACCAAAAATATACTGAATGAAATATGAATCAAAAAGTTTACTGTTATCTGATTGAAGCTTATTACTATTAGTAAAATTAAAACCAAAATAAACGTAGAATAAAAATTTTGATTGACTATAAAATCCTATTAGAATAAAAAAATAAATAAATAAAAAAAATGTAGGAAGATGTGTATATTATACATACACAAGGTGTGTTCAAAATATGAGAATTTTTGTTTTTTGGAAAGAAATTTATTTATTTTTCTACATTAATGTAGAAAAATACTTCCTTTCAAAATACTTCCCATTAGATATTATACACTTATGCCAGCGCTTTTTCCAATCCCTAAAAGACTTCTGGAACTCGATCTTTGGATTAGTGTTTAGCTCTTTCAGTTATTCGCTTTTAATCTCATCTATTCTTATAAAAAAATGGCCCTTTTACGGTTCTCTTTATTTTTGGGATTAGAAAAAAGTCACATGGGGCCATGTCTGGCAAATATGGCAGCTGAGGCTACATTACAGTGTTGTTTTTGGGTAAAAACTGACAAACAAGCAATGAGGTGTGAGCAGGTACATTTATCGTAGTGCAACAGCCATGAATTGTTTCGCCACAAATCCGAGTGTTTTTCAGATTGCTTCATGAAAATGACATTGAACATTTAGGTAATACTCCTTATTGATCATTTGATCTCGTGGCCAGAACTCATGATGCACTATGCCACTAAATTCTAAGAACACGGTGAGCATACCCTTCACATTTGACTGTACTTGTTGAGCATTTTTCAGTTTTGGTGATCCAGAATGCCTCCACTGGGACGATTGTGCCTTATTTTCAACATCATATCCGTAAACCTATATTTCATCACCTATTATGACATGTTTCAGTAGTTCTGCATCGTTGTTGACTTCATTTAGCAACCACTGAGCAACTTCTGTTCATCACTGTTTTTTGTTTGAAAGTCAACAATTTTGGAGCAAATTTTGCTGTCACATGCTTCATACCCAAACATCTAAAAAATTTCATGGTATCCAATTGACATCCCAACATCATCAGCGACTTCTCTGATTATGATTCAGCGATCATTCATAATCATTTCTTTCAGTCTTTCCATGTTTTCATTGGTTGATGTGCTGGGGCGTCCGGGGCGCTTGGCATCTTCAACGTCTTCACGACCTTCTTGGAAACGCTGATACAAGTCGTAAACCCTTGCTTTACTCATGACAGACTAACCAGAAGTAGTATTTTAATATTTTAAAAACATTGCTACACTTTATTCCATTCTTATAGTAAATTTAATGCAAATTCCCAGATACATTATTTATACAAATGAAAAATCGTTGATTGTACCAAAACATGTATTATCCTTTTGACAACTGACAACAACTAAACATCCAATAAGGCTAAAAATGTACAGTTACTTTTTAGACAGGTTGACCAATACAACGAAAGAATCCTGAGAATCGGACTAATACAACCTGTGAAATTTCAAAATTCTCGTTACTTTTTGAACACACCTTGTGCACACACACACACACAGGCTATTTTTTAAGTAAGGTCCAACTGGTTGACTATAGCTAAGTAAATTTTGCATGGCTTTGAAATGCACATGTGCCCTGGCTCCCGGCATGCCTTGTACAAATGCAGACACCATTTACAGTCGTAATGTCACTTTATATGGTTTATATTGTTAAGTTGAAATGTTTAAAATAATTGAACAGCCTGTCAATTGTGTACGATTAGATTTTTGACCACAAGAAATGTCAGCAAAGTGCATAAGACTGTTCAAGGACGGGTGGGAACAATGTCCATGATTAAGTGCAATCAGGTTGATTGCAAGTGCAAAGTTGTTGCAAAAATTCATCAAGACTGGCAATTCAGGATTTCCACTTTATCACTGTTATTCCCACAAGTTTCAAAGTCAGTGTTACACAAAATCGTTTCTGAAATCTTGCAGTTCAAACTGTGCTCGCGATTGAGTTCCCTGGCTCCTTTCTGAAGAACACCAAAAAAGGAGAATGACTAGTGTTTTTTAACATTTTTGACCTGATACACTGAAGAAGGAGATGAACTTTTGAACCACATTGTCAAAGGGGATGAGACATGGGTTTCTCACATCACTCCAGCAGCAAAGTGGTAGTCAATGGAATAGCAACACACACCTATAAAGTGAAAGCCAAACAGACAATGTCAACGGGCAAGATTATGGCAAGTGTACTTTGGGATAAACATGGTGTTCTATTACATGATTTTACGCCCAAAGCGACAACAATAAACTCAGCTGCGTATTGCGAGACCTTGACAAAGCTTCAGCATGCCACACAGAATAAGCAATGTGGCCTGCCTACTGTCATCTAGAGTTTGTTTTGTTGCTTCGTAACCTCATTCTGCTGCTCAAATTCTACAGTTAATCAGCTCTTTTAGATGGTAGCTAATGACCACCCACTGTACAGCCCAGACCTTGTGTCAAACAATTACCACCAGTTCTGCTACCCGAAGAAGTTTCTTGGTAGTCAGCGATAGTTTTGTTTGTATTAAAAAGCAGACCTTACTTAAAAAAATAGCCATCATGAATTTATATATACTTTTTGAGTATTCAAATAATTCACTAATATTCTGACCACTATCCTAATAAAATTTAATATTATATAAAATACAAACCACAAAACACAGTAATTAGATAAGTTAATCTTACCTAATCAATTTTCAATAACTAGTTTTTGCAGTTCCCACATCTTTAGTTCATATTAAATTCTATTTTTATAACATTAAAACTTAATATTTCTAATAGTTTGTCATGTTTCTGAGATTGTAATATTTTTCCATTGCCAGAGTTTAAATAATATGGTCAATATATTTGTACTTGTGCTGTCCAGTACTGGAGTAATGTATTCTGTTATTATTATGGCTTACATTCTATTTTACAAATTACAAATTTACCAAAACAACCAAATTATGAATCCACCTCTTTTATCAACAGTATTTAATACTGATGCAGAATAAGTAATTTTTTTTAATTTATGTCAATTTTTAAATGATTTCTTCCATTTCGATTATAAATATCTAATGTGTTAAATTTCTATCTGCTCCATGTTCAGTCATGAATATAAGGGGTTAAGTTTAACCCCTTAAAGATTTCTTTAATTCTGTATGGTAAAATTTCTGATCTATTTATTTTGCACAGTTCATAAAACATACAATAATTTGTGTAATAACATGTTTAAATAGGAATTTCATCACAGTTAATAAGTAAGTATTCATTAAAACAAGAAAATCTTCATAAAACTTGAAAAGATATAAATAATGTTCAGCATAAAAGTTTGGTATAGTAAAAAATGCTTTCATAAAATCACCTCCAATAAAAAAAAATTAACTAGTTAATTTACAAGGATCAATAATAAAAAGTTGTAACAGAAACTTCATTCCTTGATTGCCAGTGAAAGCACATTCTAGAAAACAACCAACATTACCTGTGTGATATGATGACATTACCTGTGTGATAAAAACAAGACATTTAGAATGTATAAATTCAATAATGTAACAATAGATTGCAGAATCTACAAACTAAGCACGTAGTAAATAATTCAAAATCAGCCAATCAAATATTAACAGTTACATTGACTACAGTTGGCAACAGTACTTTAAATGCATTTTCTGTGTGGCAACTATATTAGACAAAAGTTGTGAATGAAAAATGAAAATACAACTTGTAAACATTTAAAACGACTTATTCCTCCTATACTTATCGTCAGCAAGACATTTGACAATGATAATTTCATAAATTTAATTTGTTAATCATCATACATGAAATATTGTCAATAATAAATGGCCGCCTCTTTGTCTTCCATTCATGTATATGATTGCAAATTTTCTTATTTTATAAGCTACTGGTAATTTTCACAATTTCCTTTTAATTAACTGGTTTTTGGAGCTATTAGGAACAAAATACAGTAAAACTATTAGAAAATTGTTCATGGAAATAAAGAAAAAATTGCAAACAGGAAAATGTAAGTATGAAAATAAAAAATATGGGGTTTCTAATTTCAAGACAGCAGAACCTTATCTTATCAGTATTCTACATATTCTTACACTTCTCTAAGGAGAAATATGAAAATAAAGAATCCAAGTGTGGATTAACATGTTTTATTTTCACTACTCAGTAGTTCTTATGACCTTAACCACCAATAATGAAAAATTTGAATATCGTAAACTTTTACTTCTCGTGTACAACAATTTTAATTCTGTGACATATTTCTATTTATTGTGTAACTGTGCAAGCCTGATACTACAGAGAATTATAATAACATTTTTTCAGGTGATCACAGTATTATGTAAAGTTAGAACTGCTTGGATGAACCGAGCACCTGGGTGCCTCCAACTTAGACTAATGGCTGTTAAACATATCATGAACCTCATGTAAAGGACAAAGAATTTATTTTGAAAGTCACAGTTATTGATCTTTTTAAAACAAAAATGATAATAATGATAAAATAAATGATGTTTCAAAGTGACTAATCAGTTACAGACGTCAGTTGATTATTTTTATATTTAAGCCATTATATAAAACAGTCTAAACATGAAAAAAACAATTGTTTATTTTGTTTTGTACACTCTTCTCTATGTTTAATCAAACCAAACAATTTGTAGACTTTTTTAAGTAAATAATTTGATTTTCATTTTTTTACAATTGTTTATTAGGATACTAAATGGTAATATCATGCAGTAAAAGAAGCAAATTGTATTTTACTAATAACAAAACACATACACATACTTACATTAAGGAGCATACAAAAAAGAATATTCATTAAGATACATACCTGAAGCATTTTTTTGTTATTTTCATCCTTTCCTTGTTCTTGCCTTAAATGTACACTCATATTATAAAGCTCTCTTCCAAATTCTAACATCCTTTCAACAGCTGGTTTACTACCACCACACAGTTGTCTCCTACCTTGTGGTGGGTCAACATCTATAATATGTAATCAAAAATTAAAAAACATTAGAAATTTAATGATATTTAAAGAGAGACAGTTACTTTTAATATTCATTTAATGATATTTAAAGAGAGGCTACTTTTCAAATTCAGTACTGAATAGAATTGCTGCCTGATCAGACTTTAAAATTATGAGTGCTGGAAAATACTTTATATTTTTACACCATAGTGCCAACTTTCAGTATCAGTGGTAAATTTTATGATTCTCATAACTTTGATGAAATTATATTAATGAAGTGTAGATTTATAGTGAGAAAAGTATGGATTTTTCAAGAGTAATGCTTGATAATGTCAATACTGCATTGTTGATAATGTACATGACTAGGCAATCTGAGACTCTTGGCTAAAACACTTCTGTAAATGGACTGGAATTAAAATTCATACTGAAAATAATGAATAAACAGAATTATCTCATAACAAAGTTGTTCAGAAGTAGGCATGTGTTCTTTGAATTAACATCATATATAAAGATAGACTTATTAACAATGAAGTTATCTTGTCAATTTCAAGTATGTCATAATCGGTATTGCAGCCAAGCTTGTGTTTTTAATAACCTTTTAACTGATATATCTATGTTGTTGATAATGATATGTTGTTTATATTTTCAAAATTTAATTTATTTGATGCATTCATATATCCCACTTGTAATGTCATTCTTTGGGAAGATGAACTTCAATCATTTTAATCGTATAATTATACTTTGTTGCTGTATACATATTGTGCTTCACATTGATGAGCGTGACACTAGCTGTGGGAGTACAGTATACCTATGTGCCTGCAAAAGCCCTCTCCCATTAAGCCAATGACCATGCAATGTTCCCACCACTTGCAGGCAACTATATAAGAATCAAACGGCATAGTGAGAGCTTATTCTGTCATGGACCACCAAAAGAAGATAGAAGTAAGAAATTCCCTAGCTGGCCCAATGTAAGAAGAAGAAAGAAGTTCTCTGGCCAGCCCAATGTGAGACCTCCCGGTGGATGCTACCTCCCCCTCCCCCGGATTCCGAGGCTCCAAGCACCCTAGCTAGACAGTCGATCAGCAGAAGTCAGTCCAACATGGGAGAATGCCTCGGCCCCAGAAGACAACTGATGCTGACCCAACACTGCAGGGCTCTAGGGGCCACACTGTAGCAAGGATCTAACTGCTGTTGAGGAGAAGCTCAGCCTGATTCCATTGGACGAGCCACAACTTCCCAACTGCAGTCAAGCCAACATCACCAGATACCAGCTTCTGGACCCAGCAGCCCTTCTCAGGGCTACCTTGAAAAACACACAACTGGTCTTTTCAGAGCCACTACTCAAAAACCTAAAACAGCCCTTTTCAAGGCTACCGTAAGGTTCGAAGGTACCACATGCCATCGAAGCCATTTGGCAACAACTTATAAACAAATTTTTTTCTCCAGTTGTAATTGCAGATCACTAACACAACCACAATAAGTGCTGCTAATGTGATTTTTATTATTGTAATTTTTTAGAGCAATAATTAAATACGTAATTTAGCAAGTAATGTTTTTGTAATTTATTGTAGCTTTACTAATATGTGAAAACACAGTTTTATAATATAAGAGCCCACATCCTTTACAGATTGTTGTTGGTTGACAGGTCATCGAAGCAAGACATTATATGAACAAATTCCCAGAACAGATCAAGTTGGAAATTGAATATTTGATTCCTTTGAAGGCAAAGAAACTACTAAGACTTATTTAGCACACAGAAAATTTTTGAATTAACAGAACGCAAATTGTAAATTATAATTCTAAATACTTTTATCCAAAGAAAATACAACTGCCGATTTGAATGCATTTATTAAAAAAAAATCAGTGATAAGATAGCTTCTAGAACAGTTGTGATTGTAACATCAAGAACAAATATTATTTATCACAGTCAGGAATAAAAAAACATTTTTAAACTTGAGTTAAACAACTGGTGATGAAAGTTATCAGTTTTTATGTTTTAACTATGTTGACCTCTAAAAATAAAAAAATTAACCAAGTCTTTTAATACTTGACTCCTAAAAATAAAAAATTAAAAAAGTCTTTTAACCTTTTTAGTTCATGTAGCCACTAAACTGGCTATGTATGGTGTCAGTTTTAAAACGCTGTTACAAAATCATTTTATATGGCATCTAAGTCGGTTATTTTGTTTTGTATTCACAAAGGAATCAGTTTTATTATACAATTTGAACGATGTTTATACAATGTAAAATGTTTTATTTAGCCTAGAAAGAATATGACCATTTTTTTCTCAGAAATGTGCTTCTCTCTCTCTCTCTCTCTCTCTCTCTCTCTCTCTCTCTCTCTCTCTCTCTCTCTCTCTCTCTCTCTCTCTCTCTCTCTCTCTCTCTCTCTCTCTCTGTCTGTGTGTGTGTGTGTGTGTGTGTGTGTGTGTGTGTGTATGTGTGTGTGTGTGTGTGTGTGTGTGTGTGTGTGTGTGTGTGTGTGTGTGTGTGTGTGTGTGTGTGTGTGTGTGTGTGTGTGTGTGTGTGTGTGTGTGTGTGTGTAACTTGTGTATTATAATTCCTATGAGGGTTATGAATTTATTTATTATTTACAAAAATAGCTTATCTTACTAGCAACATATCAATGTATTGAAAGACATAATAAATTATGATACAAGGCATACAAAAAAAAGAAGGTATTTGTGGTCATAAATATGTCATCACTTTTACTTGAGGTCTATAAATACCTTTTCTGACAAATGATATCGGCAAACATGTAACACATAACGATTCGTAATGAATAACACTATACAGTAAAAATTGTTTTTTGTCGATCTGAATAGCCTTTTGAGTAGTGGGAATTTTTATAAAACGTAGTTTTCTGAATCTCTTTCACTTATACTAACATATGTTACTAATCTGTGATTTATGACACTGGTTTTTCATCATATTTTGCCCAATTTTCAACAGATTTGTTTGAAAGTATTATTTTTAAAATCAGCAAACTATGTTTCATAAACACAAAGCAAAAAAAAAAATTTCGCTAATAAAAAACGCGGTAGAAATGCCAAAAAAAAATCTGCAATTAAATTATCATAATTTTTGTACTGTTTCAATTTTTTTTTTTGTTACAAGCATAAAAAATATCCAATCGTAACTGTTTTTTTTGTCAAAATCTGTTAAATCTCTTTAATATACTGTAATTTTTTGAAATTTTTTCACAAGAGGGTAGCATAAGAATATGAAAGGAGGCAATCAGATACCAACATATTTTCACGGAGCGCTAATC
Organism: Lycorma delicatula; assembly: GCF_047948215.1. Lineage (NCBI taxonomy): Eukaryota > Metazoa > Arthropoda > Insecta > Hemiptera > Fulgoridae > Lycorma > Lycorma delicatula. The sequence goes on along the minus strand of NC_134457.1, from coordinate 73,986,341 downwards.
AACCGCGGATCATTGTGATGGGAAAAGGTTAATACTTAAAACTTATTTCAGCACCATGAATATACATATTAGTAAAAATTTACATAACAATTAAGGTGCACCTGTACTTTTTTTTATTATCCATGCACATGGCAGTTAGCAGGAACTCTAATTGACTGCAATATTAAAAATAAAGTAGCTGAAGAGAAATGTAGGAATAGTTTTAGATCAACACATTCAAAATTCTTACACTCAAAACTGTTTATGACATATTATTAAATAAACAGAAAAGATTTAGAAAATACAAGTACATGTTTAACAAATTGTAAAATGTAACTGCTTTAACGAATAAACACTATCTTTAAGCAGGAAACATAATCCATTTAATCCCAATAATGAAAAAATACATTTAGATATGATACAGAATTTATACATCTACAAAATTAAAAAATAAAAATACTGGAAAATTAATTACCCATATCTTCTACATCTTCATGTGAAGTTCCATTGTGATAACCATTAGTATGTTGTGTATTTTTATCTTCTGAATTCTGTGACTCCATTTCTACATCTGAACTTTCAGAGTCAGTTTTAATTTTTCTAGGTAGTTGATCATAATCACCTGCACCATTTATATTGTTTGAATTTGAATTACTAAGGTTCATTTCTTCAACACTTTCCAAAGGCCTATTTCTAAGATAAAAATTAAAGCAAAAAAATATTTTAACACTATTACTAGCACTGCTTTTATTTTTAAAAATATTAGTGAAAAATTCTGTATTTATTCATCCACAAATGCACTTTCATTATGAACATTCAAAAATATTAAACAATAATTAATAAAGAATTTTCTTAGTTTACATTCTCTCAAGATATATGCAACACAATTCTATGATTATTTTTGATCTTATAATGTGATGAGTGAAACTGAATAAGATCAATACCAGCTTTCTAGTCAAGTCTGCAGTTAAACATACATGAATATAATCTACATTAATAAAAAAAATTATGAATAAAATATCAATTAAATAGCAGGGCCTATTATAACCACTCCTAATGCTAGTTTCTATTCATTCAGGTTTGTTATTGTTTGATTTGAGTTAGCTAATACACATCTTTGCATCAATTTTAATACTTTTAAGTTTTACCTTATGACTCAAATGTTTCATTTCATGAAATAATATGTTGAGGGAAAACTCTACTTATGAAAGCACTGAACTAATTGGAATAATGGCATGATATTCTTCAACATTAGTAGTTGCTATAAAAAACAGACATATCACATTAGTGTAGGCATGCACTTGATCATAATGAAGATTAATGCAAAAATTATAGATTTTCATCTTAAAAAAAAAATAATAAACATTATACGAGAACCTATAAAGTTTTCCTATTTAAAGTTTTTAAATAACTAAAATAATAAAATTTCCAATTGCTATACAGCAATTGGCATGAATAGATGAAAACACTATAGTAATTTAGATATTGTATAAATGGACGGCCCTAAGAAACCATAAAACACAAGATAAAAACATTTCATTATCGCCTAGAGTAGTTCGTACATTAGTCCCAAGTTTAAATTTGCGACACAATGCCGCATAACAGACACAATCCACAAGGATGTGGTGGTGAATTGTCAGTCTGCAGTTGTAGCAAGCAAAACTAGTGCATTTCCATCCATGAGTAAGCCTAGTGTGCCCTATTCGCAAGTGGCAGATAACCTCCTCTTGATGGTTATTTCTGCATGAGGAGCTCCACAGTAATACAGTGTTCTTAACTAGGCTTAAGTTGATTGTTCATAGTCATTCTCTTTGCCACTCATTATGAACTAACCTCATCAGGGAACAGACAAGGTTGTTAGAAGCAACACAATACTACTTTGTCGCACTGTCTTCATGCTCATTGCCTGAAATTCCTATATGGCTGGGGATCCAGTAGAAACTATTATTACGTATTATGTCAAGTCATTTGCAAAATAACACACTGAATCTCACAAACAGGGTGTCTGGAGTATACGTCGCTAATTACCTGTAAGGCACTTATGGAATCTGAGTAAACAAGAACATGCCAAAATTTTGGGCTTATGTAAGGCCTTATTAACGTCATACAGTTCTGAAACTAAAATACTGGTGAAGCTGGGAAGGCCAAACATGTATGTTCTGTTGCCAACAACAAAACCACAACCAACCAAATTAACATTTCTAGAGCCATCCGTACAAACTGTAACTTCAGAAATGATGCTATTTATAATATTACAAAATTTGTTTTGTACAATAACTAGATTAATGCTCTTTTTTTGTGTTCTTAGTACAAAAAGAACTTTATACTGACAAAGATCAAAGCAGTAATTAACAAGAGAAGGCTGCCTAGGGAGATAACAACTTGGAACAACAGTAAGGACTGGAGGTAATTGTATATTTAGAACTGAGAAAATGTGATGAGCTCTGATATCCAGTGGAGCAGTAGATCTCAGCTGTTCTTGGTATTGAATCAGATGTTGAGTATAGAACACCATATGAAAAATTGGATGCTTTTGTTGTGCTTTAATACAAGCTACATTAAGTGCAAACCATTTGATTCCATCTATTCAAAATGGATTGCTCACCACTTTCCACCAATAGACTTACTACAGGGGTTGAACAAAAAGTGCATGTAGCAAGATGAATGAATGAATGAAAAACTAAGAGCACTTCTTAATTTTCTAGATATTTAATAAATATGTACCATTTAAAAGGCTGTGAGCATCATTTTTATAGCAGAATGAACCGATTTTTTACTTATAAATTTTACAATATTGTACCCATTTCATCATCATCATCAGAGTTGTATTGTTCTAGATTTTCAAAGAAACAAACAGCGAAATTCACAGTTATTCACATCCTTTATGATTTAACATCTCTTGAGGCAAGTAAGAGAAAACTGCAAAAAGTTTGATTTTTGATGTCAGCATAATCTTAAATGATCTCTGATTAATAAGTTGTAAACATTTAATCATTTTTTATTAGTCTTAAGCTGAGTGAGTTATTACTATTAATGCTATTATTACTTCTTCTAATGTATTGAAAAGTAATTATTAATTAATTAATACTTTATCAATGCCAATTTCAATACAAATATATTTTTTTCTTGTGTATTGCAATAAATGAACAAAAATCTTCAATTAGTGAGCTTTTAAGCTACATATACAAACATATCTAAAGTAATGTTATTCAGAAGAAAGGCATAAAAGCTTTCTATGTAAGCCACTTTTTGTTTTCTTACATTAAGGTAATAATCAACAATTTTAAACAAATAACTCAAATTATTTATTATCATCACAACATTTAACCAGATTATATTCTAGTAACACAAATTTTGTTTCTTTATAAAATAGCAAATCACCTTTTAAAAGAAAGCTTGTCACATATTAACATTTCATTGCTGAATTTTTCAGCATAAAAAAACTTCATGGCTACATCTCTGCATCAAAATTAATAAGATATAAGACAAAAAAGCATCATCATAAAGGGTATTTTTGGCCAATTTCATATTTTTAAATGCAGAACACCTAAACAAATCAATTTATACACTCCTAAGACAATACAGACCTACAAACCTATTTGACTGTATTAACCAGTTAGTTTTGCACAATTTAAATATAGCATAAAAATTATCATTTGACTATGGTTATAGTATAAAAAACCTTTTATAATATCCTTGGACACAATCACAAAATAATAAAAACATTATAAAACTGTAAACAAAATTAGAGCTATAAAGACTCACTTTCAAAGGAAAAAACCTACACTGATTATTTAATCATACTTTCATGTATGTATGTTATGAACTAACAATTGAAAATAAAACTGGAAGTAAACAAAATATCTAATGAACTAGGGAAATTAAAATAAAATATAATATGAAATATTATAAATACATTACCTATTACTATTATTATTTCCATTAAAGCTTTTAGTTGACTGAATAACTGAAGTATGTGGAGGACTGTAAGGTCTTGGAGGAGTGGCACAAGGAGAGAAAAGGCCGTGTCCCCCTCCACCACGAGGGCATCGAGGGGGGCACACCTCTGAATCTGATCCATTTACCATTTCTACAAACTGCCTGCATTTGAGTAAGAACAGTAGGTTTTGATTCCGTTCCAATAAGCCGGGATATAATTTACCTGTTGTTTCTATAGCTTCACCCATCCTGCCTGCTAAAACAAGCTTTAGGATACCTGCAATTAAAAATAATCATAACTGAAATTTATAAAACTTGTAATACACACAAACAGAAATTAGCCAGAAAGGGAAGGAAGTTATGTGGTATTCACAAAATAAATTATTTATTATCATACATTTATATCAATAAAAAGTTGATAAACAAATTATTCAAAGATATAAAATATATTTAAAAATAGCAATTTTAATATAAAGGAAAACAAAGTTTTACCAGAGATAAGGTTTCTTTATGGTTTTTTCTTCATTATTAAAGTCTATTTTGTACATTCTATACATCCTAAGGACTATGAATTAGCAAAGATTAACCATATAGATTAGTATGAAATTTGACAAAATACACCATAAAAAATATCCTTATAAATATATAGGCATTTTACTTCTGCTATTATAATTATCTGTAATCTTTTACTACTTAATTTATGTAACTGAATTTTTGAAGTTTTCCCCGTTCATCAACACAGTAAAACTAACATATTGGTTTTATACATTTTTTTTTAATAAAAACAATGTTATGAAAATTTCTTTAATTTTTCTCAAGGATAAGTTTTCTTAAGTTGAAAAGAGAACAAAGAATCCATAAATTTTAGCTAAAGCATCTTTACTTTCCCATCTATATAGCAGCTAAAGTAAAGTTACAGCTATATAGAAGGGAAAGTATGGTGATCGGTCAAAATTGGGAATATATGGTTTTCACTGAATCTTGATGAACTGACCCCTAAGGACCACAGAAAACTGAAAAATGGCATAGGCAAAATTGGGCATATCCAGTTTTCATCGAATCTTGATGAATTGAACTCAAAGGACCCCCAGAAAACCAAAAAATGGCATCGAAATTTCCGTGACAAAATGTGCATACATATGTAAGTTTGCTGGTACTTGTAAGTTTTCAGAACTACTTGATCAATTTTTTCAACAAACTTGGCTATAATATTTCTATAGGAGGGGCATTGATGCCATTAAATTTTCAATTCAAAAGGTCAGGAGGTGGAGGATAAAGGGGGAAAACGAAACCGTCTTCAGATTTTGGATAATTAAGGTTATATTTTTTTTTTATAATTTTGTGAATATTAATAAAGTAAACCAACTTTTGTAAAAAAATTTTTACTAAATTTCACACCCACCACTAAAAATAGTTTTAATTTTGAGGAATTGTAGAAGGAAGTACAAGGGATGATTTTCATTATATATATTTTTTTTAATTTTGTGAACAATTATAAAAAAAAAAATATTTTGTGTAAAAATGTTTTTGCTAAATTGCACCCTCACTCCAAAAAAATATTAATAATTTTGAAATGTCTTAGAAGGAAATACAGTGGGTCTTTTTCATTGCAGTTTTTTCTATTAGCATCTCATTGGATTTAAAAACTTGTTCCCCATCAAATTGTGGGGGGGGGGGAGGGTCTTAAGCCAGCCACCCATATGCCAAAGATAATTTTGGTTATTTTTACTGCATCTGATGTCTTTGTTTACGTTTGTACTGATTTTCATGATTTTTTCAGGATTAGGTGAAATACCATTCCCAACACCAATATATAAAAGAATGCTGGTTGTGTGTTGTAAATGTATTAAATGCTAAAAACTATAGTTTTTGATACTTTGTTTAACTAGGCTCATTGACAATCAAAAACCACAATGTTTAAAATACATAAAATAATATGATTTACTTTCCTAAGTTTTATTCAGAGAAATAATAAAATCTGTAAAAGAACACTCACGTTGCCTATTTTTTATTGATGTAATTTCTTCATCAAAAACTTGACCTGTTCCATGAGCAAATGCTTCTGCTGTGGCACAATAACCATGATGAACTAAATATGTAGATACCATTCTGTAATAAAATAAACTAAATAACACTATGGAGATTACAACATTCAGGAAGAAATTTATTATTATTATAATAATATTAAAATATGACAAACAAAATAGTAAAAAAGGTTTGTTTTTTTTAACATTAAGAAATTGCTTGAAAAAAGCAAAAGCCTGTCCAGGAGCAGGCTATGGAAAAAAAGAGAAAATATTAGTTACAATAAAAAATTATAAAGAATTTAGGACTTAATAGAAAAGGTAATACAAATAATAAGTAGTTAAGGATAAACAACTAAAAGAAATTGCAAAACTAACCATTAGGCATCATTAAGTCCAAAAGAGTTGGTATGAAGAGCCAAAGAAATGAAACAGAAAATGGAAGACAAGAAGGAAGTACAGAAAAGTTAATAATGAATTAAGGGAATCAGAAAAAGCAAGATAAGTAGATGAGGAAAATGTGAGAAAATCAAATAACTAAAAAAGCTATAGTAAATTTTATCTAACATACAGAAAAGCAATGAAGTAGAATTTTTAAGTCACAGAATTAGGTACTTGAGATAGAAAAGAAAGGTGGCACACCCTTAAGAAGTTAATCTCCAGAAGTATAAGAAAGATGAAAATAATAAATGGAATAGTTGCATGAATCAAATCGAGAGACAGAAAATTTGAACAAGAAAAGAGAAATGTTGATCTCTGTGACTGGGTGGTACTGTCTCGGCCTTTCATCAAAATGTTCGAGGTATAAAGAGAGTAAGGCCTGTAGAACCAATGACCTACCTGTTGAGTTATTAAATGCTTAAATGAATAATAAAGAAGATTGCAGAATTATAACTGAGCTGTACAAGGAAGAATGGACTGATGATTTTTTTTCTGTGATAAATTCTATTATAAAGAGAAAAGGAAACAACATAAATTGTGATTTCTTTTGAAGCAGAAGATATTAACCTGTTAATCACACTCTCACTGTATTGAATTAGCCTTAACCTAATATACTTATAGTCTTAACTACTGCTTAGAGAATTGAACCTAATTTCAAAAAAAAAAAGAAAAAAGTTTTGACAGTTTATTACACGAGGGGTAAATTGGAGTGGAAAGAAAGAACTCAAAGAATCATTATCTGAATCAGAAAAAAATTACTGTATAAATTAGGAATGAAATGACTAAAATATAATATGGATCAGGTAGAAGAGTAAAAGAGGGATGTTGTTTGTCATCTACCCTGTTCAGTATCTATTTTGGGAGAATTGCCAATAACTGTTTGAATATAAGATATGGAATGGTTATTGGAATAAGAATTAAATGTTTCTATTTCACTAATGAAACAAGGTACTAGCGAAGAAAATAAAGCTAATGAAATACTATAGAACTGAGACAAGAAGTATGAGGAGGAAGATGGAATAAGAATAAACACAAAGAAAACTAAAAATATACTCTTAAAAACAAGAATACAATAAGACAGCAAGAGTTACAGAATAGGCAAGTCGTTTCAAATAACTGGGTGGTAAGATCAGTGAAAATTTTACTGCTACAAGGAAATTAAAGTAAAAATTTCAATGGTGAACAGGCTTTCAATACGAAACAAATTTTTTACCTGATGCTTTGTCTGTATGAAGCTGCATGAAGCAAAAACATGACTGCAGAATAAATGAAACTGAAAGTGGTACAGAAAAAAATTTAAAACCAGTATATCTGTGCACACATTAATGTTTTAATCTGATTTCCATTACAAGGCATAGTCAACGTACCAATAGAGAACACATTCCTTTTTTTTGTCTTCAGTCATTTGACTAGTTTGATGCAGCTCTCCAAGATTCCCTATCTAGTGCTAGTTGTTTCATTTCAGAATACCTTCAACACCCTACATCCCAAACAATTTGTTTTACATATTCCAAAAGTGGCCTGCTACACAATTTTTTCCTTGTACTTGTCCCTCCAATATTAAAGCGACTAATCCAGGATGCCTAAATAGGTGGCCTATAAGTCTGTCTCTTCTTTCAGCTATATTTTTCCAAATGCTTCTTTCTTCATCTATTTGCCGCAACACCTCTTCATTTGTCATTTTATCCACCCATTTGATTTTTAACATTCTCCTATAGCACCACATTTCAAAAGCATCTACTCTTTTCTTCTCCGATACTCCGATCGTCCAAGTTTCACTTCCATATAAAGCTACGCTCCAAACATATACTTTCAAAAATCTTTTCCTGACGTTTAAATTAATTTTTGATGTAAACAAATTATATTTCTTACTGAAGGCTTGTTTAGCTTGTGCTATTCGGCATTTTATATCGCTCCTGCTTCGTCCATCTTTAGTAATTTTACTTCCCAAATAACAAAATTCTTCTACCTCCATAATCTTTTCTCCTCCTATTTTCACATTCAGCGGTCCATCTTTGTTATTTCTACTACATTTCATTACTTTTGTTTTGTTCTTGTTTATTTTCATGCGATAGTTCTTGCGTAGGACTTCATCTATGCCGTTCATTGTTTCTTCTAAATCCTTTTTACTCCCGGCTAGAATTACTATATCATCAGCAAATCATAGCATCTTTATCTTTTCACCTTGTACTGTTACTCCGAATCTAAATTGTTCTTTAACATCATTAACTGCTAGTTCCGTGTAAAGATTAAAAAGTAACGGAGATAGGGAACATCCTTGTCAGACTCCCTTTCTTATTAGGGCTTCTTTCTTATGTTCTTCAATTGTTATTGTTGCTGTTTGGTTCCTGTACATGTTAGCAATTGTGCTTCTATCTCTGTATTTGAACCCTAATTTTTTTTAAATGCTGAACATTTTATTCCAGTCTACGTTATCGAAAGCCTTTTCTAGGTCTATAAATGCCAAGTATGTTGGTTTGTTTTTCTTTAATCTTCCTTCTACTATTAATCTGAGGCCTAAAATTGCTTCCCTTGTCCCTATACTTTTCCTGAAACCAAATTGGTCTTCTCCTAACACTTCTTCCACTCTCCTCTCAATTCTTCTGTATAAAATTCTAGTTAAGATTTTTAATGCATGACTAGTTAAACTAATTGTTCTGTATCCTTCACATTTTTCTGCCCCTGCTTTCTTTGGTATCATAACTATAACACTTTTTTTGAAGTCTGATGGAAATTCCCCATTTTCATAAATATTACACACCAGTTTGTATAATCTATCAATCGCTTCCTCACCTGCACTGCGCAGTAATTCTACAGGTATTCCGTCTATTCCAGGAGCCTTTCTGCCATTTAAATCTTTTAATGCACTCTTAAATTCAGATCTCAGTATTGTTTCTCCCATTTCATCCTCCTCAACTTCCTCTTCTTGCTCTATAACACCATTTTCTAATTCATTTCCTCCGTATATTCCACCCACTTCTTCAATATATTCCACCCACTTATCAATTTTGCCTTTCGTATTATAAATCGGTGTACCATCTTTGTACACATTATTGGATTTTAATTTATGTACCCCAAAATTTTCCTTACCTTTCTTGTATGCTCTGTCTATTTTACCAATCTTCATTTCTCTTTCCACTTCTGAACACTTTTCTTTAATCCACTCTTCTTTCACTAGTTTGCACTTCCTGTTTATAGTATTTCTCAATTGTCGATAGTTCCTTTCACTTTCTTCATCACTAGCATTCTTATATTTTCTACATTCATCCATCAGCTGCAATATATCGTTTTATATCGTTTTCTACCAGTTCTCTTTGTTCTGCCTAAGTTTGCTTCTACTGATTTAACAATTTCCTTTTAAACATTCTCCCATTCTTCTTCTACATTTTCTACCTTATCTTTTTTACTCAGACCTCTTGTGATTCCTCCTCAAAAATCTTCTTTACGTCCTCTTCCTTAAGCTTCTCTAAATTCCACCGATTCATCTGACACCTTTTCTTCAGAAAAGGATAGGAACACATTCCTATACAAAAATATTTATTTAAGGTCAAAAAGTGGTACAATAGATATGTTACTATTAAAGAACATTATTCTGTTATTTTATTAACACTACATTATGTGAAATATTTGTTAATGTCTATTTAGCGCAAAAAAATTCCTTTTTCTTAAAATGAAATTCATTTCATTTGTTTAAAGGAGCAAATAAGGTACAGAAAATAATAATTACAAAATATGGAGGAATTTCATTAAAATTATTTCATGTATAACTAAATTTATCGTGATATATACAATTTTTTTTTTTTTTTAAATTAATTGATGAAGTTAAAGTAACTTAAAGTTATTAAATAATAAAGAACTAGAGATTACTTAATTATTATAACTTCAGGCATGCTATCTTAACAGGCAGGTAACACACTCACTTTGATACAGTTCCAGCTGTCAACACTTTTCTGATTTTGCATTACATTAAAATGAATTAACATAGATGAAATAGAATTACAAATTGAAATTAAGAAATAAAGAGAATATTACAAGAATATTTGATAGAGGATAATGAACTAGATGTTTTGCCAGTATCTGACTCCCTCAAGTGGTATAAACTTTTCAGCACTGATATTTATAACCTTGCCATTAACAAACCGATTACTATATTTGAAAATTCTTACATAAAGTATTTTTAATTTCATCACCCTAAATATTAGTAAAAAAATATCAGTGTTACTTCAATCACGTAAATAGAGATCCATATTTATTAATTCTGTTATCCTTCATTGTATAATTATGAATGTATGTATGTATGAAATTTCACTACTTGCTAATATATCATATAGTTAAAATAAAAGATTTTTTTTTTTTTAACAAAAATCAAATTTTACATAAATTTCCAAATAAGTTTCATATTGTTAAAGTGAAGTTAAAATTTTAATAGAGAAAAAAGAAGTGCAATACCATTTTTTTTCACGATTAATGCCCATACATGCCATAAAATGATTATACAACCCTAATCTTGGCCTCTTTGTAAAGTACACTTCTAAAACAAATAACAGGTTTTTCAAAAAGGATGCAACCTCTTTGTTTGTTGATGTGAATTTATTACAAAAATATTAATGTTAATAAAATACTTACACAATAATATTCAAATTACCTTTTAATAACTTTAAAACAGATGTTCAAAATGATTTCCTGTGATCCCAATGCAGGTTCGTACACATTTTACAACATTTGCAACCACTTTTCATAATTTTTGAAATCTCACTTTCAATTCATTAAATGTAAAAGGATTGTATTTATAAACTACACTTTTTAAATACCTCCAAAAGAAAAAGTCTGCTGGTGTAAGATATGGGGATCTTGGAGGCCACAACTCTTTTGATATCAAACGATGGCAAAAAATTCCCAACATATCCAGTATTTCATTAGAAGTATGACACGCTACGTTATCCTGCTGGAACCAACATTCTCGTTCTTGTAAATCTAATACAGCAATAAACTGTTCAATTACGCTGCAATAAATCATACCATCTACAGATTTGTCAAAAAATAAAGGCCCTATTACATTACGCCAGGAGATTGCACACCAAACATCAACTTTACTTGCATGTAATGGTTGTTCATGAAACATGTGATGATTTTCAGTGCTCCAAATTCAGCAGTTTCAGCTATTATTAGCCATCCAAGTTAAACCATGCCTCATAACTGAAATAAGCACGATCCAAAATTTTACAGATGACAATACTGTAAATGTTTTCCATAATCTACTTCTTTCGACTCTTGAACGACACCGATGCGATAAGAATGTGATTGTAATTATTTAATAGCCCTGAAAGCTGTAGATAGTGAAAGCCTAGCCTATGAAGATAACTTTCTGAGCGATTTTCTGGGTGAGCGAGTCAAATGTTCTTTCACATCCTCCAGAACTTCTACTGTTAACAGTGATGGTCGACCTGTGCTTTTCCAATCATGTATACTTCCATTCTCACAAAATTTATACAAGTTTTTCTTGAGAAACAACTGACACAACACAACAGACGTATTTTTACTGGTACAGCACTAGTGTATAAGAAGGACATTTCAACTGTTACAAGCTACTAACCTTGACTACAAAGTTGCCAACTGACATGAAGGGAGAAATAGAATTTAACTATGCGTGACTTCTACCTTCTTAATCTTAGGATTAAGAAGCGTCCTTTTTGAAAGACCCATTAGTAGATGTTTGAACACTTAGAAGTTGTTATAGATAAAACCAAATAAATTATAAAATAAATAATTACATTAGAAAAGTTAGCAAAGTTACATGACTTTGACAGATGTTTTATGCAACAACTTAAATAACCACAGAAGGGAAAGAAAACTACAAAGCTTAACTTAGGAAACATATTTTTATAATTTCTCCTATCACAGTACTTCACAAGATACACTTTCTGTATTTTAATTCAAGGCAAGATTATGGGCTGTGGGTTGAGGGTCAACGTAAAAGAATGAACAGAAATGTGGGTGGTATTGGTAGAATTTGATATGAATCGCTATAAAAACATGGTAAATGTCTAAAAAATTAGTCAATGTTCATAAGGATGTTCCTAAACACACTTACTTATGCAATATGGCTTGCCATTCTCCCTGACTTTCAGGTACTGGATATTGGTGTATTGTTTGGCGTGTTCTGGCTTGTAATTCTTTCATCATATCTTCTATATCAAATACAAAAGGGGCTTGTCCAAAATTTGCGTCTACAACTTCACCTGGTGTCTGCAATCCGACTGTTGGATAAAGGTTTGGCTAAAACATAAAAATTTATTGCATAAAACCGAGTAAGAACTTTATACAAATTTACTAGTAGGAGAAATATTTTTCTTTGATTAAATAAAATAAAAATTCTTACCACTGTATGAAAGCATTCATCCATGTATTATATCAACAGCAAGGAAATTCTTTTCCAACAAAAAAATAACCTGATGACATCTGAAGCTTGATTACGTTAAATGATTATAAATAGCTGGTAAGTGATGAAGCAGGAAATAAAATTTATTGTGTACACTGTCGAATGTATCTGTCACTGCCTACTATAGTACACTTCTGAGGGAGAAAAGAACTCCAATACAGTCCAACATAAGATTTCCCTTAATACAACACTCACAAATGCTGCCTAGGTTTTGCATAAAAACTGGGAAATTAACCTGAGAAAACTTTTATTAAATTATTAAAATAATAATATACAGAATTAATCCTATATATCACAACTTCATAATTGTATTAGCTTTATAGTGGCTGGAAAGCGCATTATAAACAGACACATATTATATCTTTATTGTTTAATAATAATTTGCTTTTTGAAGTCAGTGTTATACTAAACATTTTTCAATAATAATAAGATAAACAATAAGATACAGCAAGTAAGTAGAGTAGCCCTTTTTCACAGAAAATATTCTGCATTTAAAATTTATAAAAATTATTGGTTGCAAATATAATTTATATTAAATGTATTAATTACTGAGCTACTCCACGTAATGAGATGACTAATCAATGAAGGTTGATGCACAACTTATTACACTCACAAGAAAATTATGATCAATAAATAATTTAAACATTATACTCATTCCACATTACTGATTATCAATATTATTACAAAATTAATCTCTTAACAGAGTAACACAACAAAATTCACCACGGTCCTTAGACTATTTGCAGTCTTAATTATAAATTACAACTAGATTACCCTGTAATTAAAAACTGAAGAATGAAAAGGACTAAATAAAATTAAGGAAGAAAAAGTTTTCAGCTGATCATTTCTGTATCTTATTCAACACTGAGAGTTGTAAATTTTATATTTATTTCATATTTTTACCAGAAATAAGAATTGCCAATATAAGACACAAATCTCTCTTATTTCTTTTTTAAAAAGTATATAGTGGTTCATCTTTTTTTTTTAAATATTTTTTTAACAGTTCCGCTCTATTATTTTAATTATCATTATTATTGATATTTAAATTATATTCTATATTTATTATTTTGTGCTTGTAAATATTATATATTCTGTCATTATCTAATTTTTATAATCTCTGATGTGTTCAGAGAAGATGTTTAAAAAACTAATTAAGTATAAACTATCATCACAGTAAAATATTGTATTTGTATACTCTGTATTATTATTATTTATAATTTTTTTTTTATTAAATATAGATTGATTTTATTTTTTGTGTATACTCCACTATATTATTTTCTTTTATTTTCTAAATTGGATTAAAAGTGTAAATCAACAGCGAAAACTGTCTAAGAAACAACAGACATTTGTGTTAAACAGAATTTTTTTCTTAACAAAATTAATGAATTTTTCAGTCTGATTTGACCAATTAAGCTAAAATTACATTATTTAAAACTTAAACATGATCCCTATATTCTTTTAAGTTAGATGCTGGCTAGTATACAGTAGTAGTGGGTACAAGTTCAAGTAAAACATAATCTTTTACCATGTAAAAGAGTACTATGTCAAGAGTTATAACTCTTATTTCATTTAGTAAAGAAAAAATTTTGTAGGTGAAATTTAACTTCACCCACAAGAAACACATCCTCCGAAGAAAAAATGTATTTATAGCCCCAAATTAAAATACTTTACAACCTGATGGCTCAACAAAACATAATTTTTCTTATAAAATAATACTGAAAATTCATGGGTGTGAAATAAGCATAAGATCCCAATGACTAAAGTCGAACATAATCGTTCCTATAGATCACAAACAACTAACAATTCAGATGACAGTAAATTCCCTGAATGCTTATGGTATAAATTAATGGTTCAATGACTCTAACAACCACTTAAAGCCACTTGAAACAACAGCAGGCATTCATCTCTACCTAAGGTTCAGTTTCTCTTACAGATAACATTAATTTTAACTTTACTGAAAAACAAAATCTCAATTTCTGAATGCAGACAAATTAGTATATGCAGTTCATGAGTATGTGAAGGTTTATACTAACATTTTTGTTTGACCACCACTAATTGTAAAAAGAGTAACATAAATTACATATAGTTAATGAGTTATTTTAGAATTAAGATTCAGAATATTTTTTAATGTCTTTAATAACTATCATAAAGGAATTCAACAATGTAAGAACATGATGCTATAAAATATATCTGAAATAAATTAATATATAAACAAAGGCAAAAATCAGAGTACAAATAATTTGGAAAGTTATGACAGAAAACTACATCCACTTAAAAAATCATGATTCTATTTCTGGAACATCTCATGGAATAGAATCCAGAAAAATCTACAAATAGGTTTTATGAAATAGAATCTTTGGATTTTGTTTTAATATTGGTTGGTAATTGTACTCTGATATAATTCTATGTGCTCTGTAAGTAAAACTAATCAATGAATAGTATTATTATTATTTTGTTTGAAAATGTTTTATTAAGTTATAAAAGTACACATTATAAGAAAAAATAATACACTTACACAAATTTTACAAATAAGACTAAAATTATTTTATGTAATTGCTAGAAGAAAAAAGTTGATGATTTCAGAGAGGACCCAGCAGTATAATCTGAATATAACAAAACTCCTAAATGCTTAAATAAGAGTAAAGCACTGATGACAAATATGTATTACTGTCTGGGGGGTGTTAGGATTGAATGAGCTTTAAAGGATTAATATAAAAATTTTATTTTGTGAGAAAGAAAAACCTTTCAGATTTTATAAAGAAAATAATTGTTATAACAAAGAAAGCAGGAACAGATAAATATGATAATTACTGCACCATTAGTGTAATGTCTAGTTTATTGAAAATAGTGACATATATATTTTATAAGTTAATAAACCATGAAGTAAAAGGTTTATTTAGATGAAGATGAACTTGGCTTTAGATAGAGCACAAATACCATGAGTGTAGTAAGGTAGTTCCCACTTTTGTCCTGCTCATATTAATTTTATAAAACAGGCATAAAAATAAAATCATCTACATGGTATTTATACATCTCCTGACCTCTATAGGGGAAGACATCTTCTACCTCCTCTGTTCAAAGTCCTTATGAGCTTTACCAGAGGTCATATTCGAAACCTCAGCTTTTGACATATTCCAGTCTGCCTCGGCCAGGATGCCCCCGATGTGAGTGAAATTCCCATTGGTGTACTATTTAATGAACTCAAAACAAAACATATCTCACAGAGTCTTAAGTAAGACTGAAAGGACCTAACTAAACAAAGAAATTGAACTACTTACCCATAGAAGGTAAAAGTGAGTTCAACACACAACACGAAACATAATTTATAAAACAAAACATCAACAAAAGCAAAATACAAGAGAAATCCAAGCAGAGCTCTAAATCCCCTCAGCAATCCTTTCCTTTGCTAAGTACACTATAAAACTCTTCACTATTGCCCGTTCAGCCTGGCTCCTTCAGTTTATACACAGATCCAACGCTGACCTGATATCAAGTCGGCAGATGGTCTCTGAATGCATTAACTCGTACTTCGAGCCCTCATAAAGAACATTGTAGGTATCGTCCAATTGTCTACACTGAGGACACATCCCAGAATCTACCAGGTCGAATTTCTGCGGTCTGTCCCTTAAATCATCAAGGCTGGAAAGAAATTACATCACATACTTATTAGGGTGTACCTTTGAGGCGTCCCACATACCAACAACATATGGAGAGAGATCATGCGTATCACCATGTTGTTCAATTTCTAGCATAATAGCCTTGCACACACCTTTATACAAGATGCTCAGGGTCTTAAAGGAAGAAAGCATTTAATATTGTAGAATGGAATCAAAACATTTTAAATTAGAAAAAAATTATCTACTTTGTACAGGAAAAAAATAGCCATTTATCATGTGTTCAAGAATCAGGTAGCAGTTATAAAAGAAGAAACAGTAGGAAGATCAGATTCAAAAAGTGGTGAAATAAGGGTGAGGTCTGTCTGTGTTGCTCTTCAACTTCCATTAAGAAGAACCAATACAAGAATTGAAGGAGTAGAGTAATTATAAAATAAGGAAGGATAAGGATATTAAGATTTGCTGATGACATTATTCTTTAGGAGAAAACTTAAAAAACAAGTTAAAAAAAGTTGAATAGCATGGATATATTGTCAGAGAGAAATTTAGTTACAAAGGACAGAAAATGCAAATATCAAAAGCAAACTGACATAAGCACAGGCAGTTTTCATGCAAAAAAAACAATTCTGATAGTATCAAATAAAAGCTGACAACTAAGTTATTGTACTTTCCTGGCACTGGTTATTTTTTCCCATATAATAAAAAAATTATACATAAAAAAGTTTAAAAAATTGATAATAATAGTACTTCAAAAAAATCAATTTTTAAGGAAGGGGAGAATTCAGGGGTAATTTTTTTAAATGTTAAGATATGCATGTATGCATGAACTGAACTTAATATAAAGTGGGGATATGTTTGTAGAATTCTGAGAAAGTTGTTCCTAAAGAAACTATCTACTTCCACTCTCTTGAGATATTGACTCCACACTTTTACCAACAAACTGTCCCATACACATATGTCAATGTGCCAAATTTCATCAAAATCAGTTCATTCAGTCAAAATTATTATGCTTCAAACACGCCAACACACATAAATACGAATGTACAAATATTACCCCGATTTTTTTTTGTTTTTTGGAGTTCCTGGATGAAGAAACATTGAGAAATTGAAAAAAATCCATACCACATTTTTGAATGATTACCATACTATCCTTCTTGCAGCACAACTCTAGAGCTGTGATGTTAGGAAAGTAGTAGACCTAGGCATACAGAAATGCTTGAAAATCTGTGTGGAGCATATTGTTAGCTGTATGATATTGAAACATGCTAAATAGAAAAATATGGAAAGAAAAACAATAGAGCATTTTTAAGTACGGTGTTATCGGAGGTTATTGAAAATTGGGTGGGTAATTAAATTTGAAATCCAGGTGTCTTTAAGATGAAGTTAATTTAGTAACAGAGGGATGTGCAGTAGATAATAAATATAGAGGAAGACAAAGAGTAGTCTATGCAAACCATATAATTAAGAATATATTGGGTAATTAATGTGTAGAGATAAAAGATTAGTTTAGAACAGAATGGATCTGATGCTCTTATCAGATTAGTTAACTGAAGAAAAAGAAAAAACACAAAATAAATAACAGCACACAAAATAGCAATAAAATGATATAAACTTACAGGTAGATCAGTAAATGCTATTCCTAAATTATGTCCATTTTTAGTATAGAAACATGTGTTATCAATAAGATTTACTCCACAGCCAATCACATCACCGGTAGTAAATGTAGGTCCATACGGCTGACCCGTACCTGAAGAGCAAAATGAATGTCCATCGTCCCCATGGTAACCATATGAATGTTTGTCCCAACCTACAAATTGTAAAATATTTCCATTAATTTCAACAGGAATGTGCGAGTAAAAAATTTGCACTTCTTAGAATTATAACTGCTAAAAGACAGATAAAATAATACTGAATTAAATCTGGGTGACAAATTTTACAGATGGGTATTACATAATTAAAAGTGCTACTTCTTTAAATCTAACACAATTTGCTGCCATGTGTCTAATTATTCTTCCCGGGTAGTAGTTATTTGAGAAATTAGCACAGTTATATTACTCATAAAATTACAGTACAATAAGTGAGAAATTGGGCAAGTTTATTTATTACTTGATTCTGAAATTTTTTGTTAATTAACTAGTTATTATAACAGGAGAAACGTGTGTATGTGCTGTGCACGCGTGTTTTTAATAAGATAATCTGGTACTCAAAAAATTAGAGATGATACTAGTTTGAATACTGTGAGTTTTAAAACCAAGCAACACTAAATACAGTGTTATTATTTTAATATAATCTTTTAAATGTCCTTGAAAATTTTATACAAGTAAAATCTGATGATCTATGCTGCAATAAATTGAAATGGATGCTAAAATCACCTATTGTACTACTCCAGTAACTCCCTATGATATTGTGATTTCACAAGAAATATTATCTTCAACATCTCAAATATGGTCATGATGTATGAAACACACAAAAACTATAAAGATACCATTTAACAGAGTTTCATAGACTTCTAACAATAATTTGCTTACTATCGTCAAAGGAATCTGATATTTTAAATATAAGATGCTGAATGGGAAATTATAATGCCCAATTTCTCTTAATTTTACTCAAGTCATAGCTTATTTCAAGGATGATGAGTCTTACAATGAATATATTGTCTCAGGAAATCTATTTGGGTTTTTTATGTAATTAAGTTTTCACCAAACAACATATTCATTCTACATATCAAATTACTGCTAAGCCTTTTGGGTTTAAAAATTCAAGTGACCATCAAAAGTCTGTAACCTTTAATGCCATTACTTAACAATAATTACATACTAAACATCTTTTCTAAACACTAAATATTTGTTTTCAGTATTTTCTTCGTCTAAATACAAGTAACAATACTTTTATATAATACAAGACAGACAAAGTGAAGAATGCATTTGTATGTGCGTGTATGTATGTATATACATACAAGGCTTGGCTGATAAATTTTGCACACTAGCGTGCTACATGGAGACAAAGGGTACTATCAAGTTGGGCGTGGCAGCACATGATAGCTAAATTCTCCCTCTAGAAACCTGTGATATGTGTTGAAATCCATTTACCAGTTTGTTTTCAGTAGCAGTTAAAATGGAGTCGAGTACGGTCAATATGTCGACACGGTTAAAACAGCACCCAGTGATCAAATTTTTAACAGCAGAAAATGTGAATTCTGAAAATATCTTTCATTGTTTAAAAGCGGTTTATGGTAGTGAAACTGTTGACAGGAATAATGTGAATAGGTGGGCGTTGAAATTTCACGAATGTGAAGCTGGTTAAGTGACAATTGAGAATGCACCTCACAGCAGGTGACCAGTTTCTGTGACTGACGAGAAACATCAAAAGGAGGTGGACGATTTGCTTGCAAAGTAACTGACGAATCACCCAGCAATGCATCGCTACTCAGTTAGGCATACCTAAAGTACAAGTAGGACATATTATCAAGCAACTGGGTTACCGTAAAATCTCCGGATTTGGCTTCGTGCAACTTCTACTTCTTCCCTAATCTCCAGAGGGATCTCAAAGGTAATCATTATACCACCGACGATGAGGTGAAGGAAGCTGTGGCCACTTGGATCTGAGAAAGACTGCCAGAATGTTTCAGTGACAGAATGCAAAAACTTGTCACACGTTGGGAAAAGTGTAAATGGGGATTACATTCTTAAAAAAATAAATATATCGTTTTGTAGCTGTGGTAATGTGCTTTAATTCATTTTTAATTTCATTCCAATAACTTTTCAGTCCCATGCTATGCATATATGTGCAAAATTTATCAGCCGAGCCTTGTATATAAAACATACAAACAATTCTTATAGATATATGTAGAAACATACTTTACTTTTGTTATTACTTGTATTATTTTGTAGAATTTAATAATTTGTTTTTATATATTATCAACCAGTTAAGAGTAAGATCATAAGAGCCAAGGCAAAATTTCAATCACATCATATTTATCTTGAGAAAAGTTCAGTTAAGAAATACTTTACCTCTGGTACTTAACAAAATAAGAAAATGTAATAGATATGCTTTACATATATATGTTAATCATTAATTTTCATCAACTCTAAATAACTCTTGTTACTTAGGGATACTATTAAATTTGGTGCTGAAATCATAACTGTAAGTTACTTGAGATGTAGTATAACAAGTATTCTAAAAAAATAAAAGCCATTCTTAAAAACAATAAACATGCCATCCCAAACTTACTATGGCAAACCCAAGGATTGAAATGGTTTCATATTGCATTTCTCACTGAAATGCTGTCAATATTCATCTTTACAAGCATGTTTTCACTCTTACAGAGACTGCAGTACAATCTCTATAAATTTAATTAATAGTAAACTGAAATGTTCCATATTTTTAAGGGAAAAAACACAAAATATCTTCTCTGAAAATAAATATCATTAATAAGTACATTAAGAACATTTTTTTAATTATGTCTCGTACATAATATTTTCTGGCCATATAATAAATTTTATGATGTAAGGAGAAACTTACACCTTCCTATTCTTTTCCTTAATTTAAAATAAAAGATAATGGATTAGTATAGGCCAAATCCTAATTTTTTTTTTTATTTACGCTACTATAATACTGTTTGCTTATCTAAAGATACATACTGTATGTATTTTAATATCACAAATAAGTTCTATTTACAAATAAATAAAACTGGTTTGCAAGGGAAAAAAAAGAAACGATGCAAGTAAAAAGCATTTAATTTTTTAATTTACTATAATAATCGCCTTACGGTTAATATCATAAAAATGCAGTAACACCATTCTTTTAAAAGCAAAAGATAAGGAAGATTAATTTAATTAACACAGCATAACATGTTTTTCTTTAGTAGTGATTTTTATATGTGCTTTAAATTTCTGCATAAGTAGTGAGATGAAATTATGACAGATGAAGTAACACCAAGCTCAAGCCAGGAAATGGCTTAACAGAATCAGCAATGATATAATACCCTTCAGTGTACTGGAAAGTGACTGTACTGACTGGGCAACCAATGTGACTAAATGAAACAATTCTGTGATATTAAATATAAAATATCAATTCAGTGATACAATCCAATTATACAGTGCAGGGCACCTTTACCCTAATAAATTTTCTAGGTAAACCATTACTTCCTGACACTGAGTTTTATGACCTTTGTGAATAAGAGGTAAAACTTTTTGGAACTGAAAATTCATTTATTTGGAAAAAATGTAATGTAAAATGTAATCCATGGCATATTTATGTTCAATTAAAAACTATCAGTGTATTGTAATTTCTTCAGAGCAAACGTTTGGTCAGTATAGGACCCAAAACTGAGCAATTAAGAATGTGGGTTTCAAAACATCCAGTCTCTATCTTAAAAATATTATAACTAATTAATTATAACTAAAAAGATATATTTTGCCTGATTCTTAGCATTACGCAAAAAACACCATTATGAGGTGAACATACTTTGTGTTCTTTTATTTTAATTTTGAATTACTTTTATTTTATGTTTTTTGTAAAGTAACTGGAGGGTGCAGCCAGCCGCTTTGCACATACAGTATCAGTGTTTATGTTCGTAAAGGACAGTCACACCCCTTAAAAAAATCAAAATTCAAAAAATCTAAAAATTGTTTTAGATATTTATCTGAAGACTATTTGCTAGCTTCAATCTAGTGAATATCTCTTAGAATACTGAAGTCTCCAGCAATAAACAAATATACAACAAAATTATTTTTCTATAAAGCGTAAGCAAGCACATTATTCACTTCATATATGGCTTGCAACTGTTTTAACAGAAACATATTCAATTATGTTTTTCACCATTAATTATGGGAACTAATTAATTAAAGTTATTGGAACAGCTGAAACGTTGTAACAAAATTGAGATAAATTATGAAAACATACGTTAAGTGAATCGCAAAGCAAAACCTTTTGGAACATCTTGTGGACAAACATCTTTCCAAAGAAAGATGCACTAGAAAAAATAATGCAATGGATATTCCACATGTGATCCAGACACAATTACAGCATAATAAGAGGAAGCATTTACATTTTTCTTATTAATAACAAGAAAACAATTGAGGATGATAAATTGGGAAGATGAACATGTTCTTAACAATATGAAGAAAAGAGGTATGATGACAAAATTAATTTTATTATTATGAAAGAACAGCAATCATAGTTTTGGGTGACAAACATTAGACATCAACTAAATCAGTGATAACTATTATATCCTAATAATATTTATACACTATTTATTTTCTAAATTAATAACAGAGTAGAATGAATAAAATACAAATTTGTGAAAACATTTTTCACTGCCAAAAATTGTTTAAAAAAATTTTCTTTTATTATTTTTTTTGTGCAATTAACATTACTCAAAAAATGGGAATATTTGCTACCAGTAACATTCTTAAATTCAACAATGTAAATAAATCAATGAAATGACTATACACGACAAAAAAATAGACAAAATATAAGGGGCAGAAACAGAAAACTTTTTTGATAGCGCTCATGCAGGTGACCTTCTATCATAAAATTTGAAATTTGTTACTTCTATGTTATACTACCTCAGTCTGGATCAAGTTTTGAGACTGCATAAATTTATTATTATTGTATTCCTGAGCATTTAAAATGTGAAAAAACAAAAAATGCAACCACATGTGAAATTAGCAGTGTAGTCTTCAACTCCAAGAAAAGTTCACTCAATAAAAACTATAAGAAAATAAGAACAACAATTAATGTTCAATAATAATGTTCAAACAAAGGATTGTTCTGAGAAAGTTAATATTCATGAGAATAAACACTTCTGATTATATATAAATACCACTGATCATCAAATGATTCCTCAGTTTTCAAGATCTCTCATACATGAAATTTTTAATGAACATCTTTGTTAAAAAAAAAGAAAGTAAAATAAGCCAGATAGATTCCTAAACTATAGGGCGAAAAAAAAGAAAAGGCCTTCAAATTTCTTTACCTATATGAGCAAAAGAGTAACGCATTTCTTAATCATACTTTTACTTGTGATGAAACATTGGTCTTTATAAAGTTAAAAAAAGTAGAAGATTACCAATCAACAGAGAAATAACATTCAGAAACTCCTGCAACGCTAAAGAAAGTCAAGCAAATTCTGAGCATAAAGAAATTGAAGGTAAGCATTTCTGTAAGAATTAAGTAGCTCCACCAAAAAAAACAAAATGAAAACATGCAGCCTCTGTAGCAGAGGTGGCAAACCTATGAACTGCGGGTCAGACACTGACCCACAAAGGCTTTTTTTAAATGACCCACGTGTTGATTTAAATAAACTTATTTTTTATATCATAAAAGACAATCGAAAATATAAAAAAATTACAGTATAAATATCAATGTCAAATTTATAAAAAGAATACATTTCCAAGTGGAGGTTGGCTAATTGATTTTCTATATCACTGTACCTGTGTATGACTCATGACAGTCTGTCATAAACTTGGTGTGCATATTCTTTGCATCATATAACTGTGATGTACCAATTCACAGTGTTGAACAAATTGACAGACTTGGCGTACGCATCTAGACGTGTTTAATAACTCTACTTTATTATTTTTTTTTAATTAAATTTTCTCATCTATATATGTATGTATATCAAATACGTTAATAAGAAATTTCTTATAAAATTATTGTATTCTATATATAAATATTTTTAGTTGGGCCCTGTATATGTTGGCGGTTAAATAAATAAAAACAAACTATACAAGTTCCAGACATTATCAAACAGAATGGTTTGATAGATACGGTGGAATTGAAAAGAATAAAACATCTCTGTGTATAATTTGTAATGAAATTTGTCACTTCACGTACATACAATGTAAAAAGACATTTTGAAAAGCTGCATTCAAATCTCGGCTACTCAATAGATGAAAAGAGAGAATGTATTTTACAAAAGAAAAACAGTCATTTGCAAACCAGTATTTTAAAAATCTTTTTGATTCCAAAAAATAACATTACAGCTGCTAGTTTTAAAGTAGCTCATTGCATTGCTCCACCATGGGAAACATCTTTCAGAAGAAGAGTTTGTAAAACAAGCATTTTTAGAATGTAGTGCTACTTTACTGGCATATTTTGAAGAATAAGACTTATAAATGACTTATTATAAAGCGTATAAATGAGTTACCAAAAAATCTCAATACAATTAAAGACTGAGTTACAGAATTATAAAGAAATACTTCTTCAGAAATACACAGACTTAAAATATGCAGAAATACATTCAATTGCTTTATAAGAGAATAATAATGGAAATGGTTATATGCACAGTTTTTGCTCGATTTAAATCAGGCAATATAATGAAAGAAG
This sequence comes from Lycorma delicatula, assembly GCF_047948215.1. Taxonomy (NCBI): domain Eukaryota; kingdom Metazoa; phylum Arthropoda; class Insecta; order Hemiptera; family Fulgoridae; genus Lycorma; species Lycorma delicatula. The sequence continues at coordinate 73,961,574 of NC_134457.1, read as the reverse complement.
AGCTAAAGAAAATAATAACGTTGAAAGGGAAGTGTACCGTTCTTGATTTTTTAAAAAAAATTTGATAATGCATTTAAAGAAATGGTTATCGACCTTCACAAAACTGTTTCTGTAACAACAGATGCTGCACCTGATATGGTGGGGAAAAACCCTGGTTTTATTCAACAGCTTAAGCACAATATTAGACATTCTCTGATTAAATTTCAATGTATAATTCACCAGCAAGTTCTATATGCAAAGCAAGATTTAAAAACATTTTCCAATGCCAATTGTAATAAAAGACATCAACTTTATAGAGACAAAAGGTCTTAATAAATGAGAATTTGCACAATTATTAGAGGAAATTGAGTGCCAATATTCTGGGATTTTGACATACAACAATTTTTGATGACTCAGTTGCGGTCAAGTTCTTAATTGGTTTCTCAGTTTATTGGAAAAAATAAACCTCATTTTGAATGAAAAAAACAGTAGTTATGATGAATTTTCAAATATAGATTGGTTACATGATTTAATGTTCTTATGTGACATCACTCAGTATTTCAATGAACTGAATAAAAAACTTCAGGGAAATGAACAAATTGTATTAATGATGTTTGGAAATATTAAAATATTTATGACAAAACTTTATGTCTTCACTAAAGATCAAGAAATAAAAATCATGAAATATTTTCCTCAATTACAAAAACATTTTCAAAACACAATTTTTGAAAATAAGCTTGACATTCAAGAAAATGCAATTAAAAAATATTTAATCATTACACAGGAAATAAAACAAGCTTTTCAGGAGAGATTTTATCGATTTAAAAGTTTGGAAAATACATTTCATTTTATATCCGTACAAAACAAAATTTGAAACAATGGAGTTAACCAAATTTATGTGGCTAGGTAGCCATGTTTCAGAAATGGAATTTTATGAACTTCAAAGCAGCATAGTGTGGAAAAATAAATTTGAAAACTTGATTTCAAAAATTTCTTAAAGTAGTACAGATAATAAAGATAGTAAAAATTGAAAATATTATATTAAATGTATGGGATTCTTTACAAAACAATTTTAAATCAATGAAGAAATTGCTGATTTTAACGATGTTTGGGTCCTCATATTTGTGTGAACAACAGATTTAACATTAAATATACTTTTATCAACTTTTTATAGGGTACCCTTTTTATCACATCCTCCCCCGCTTTACAAGTGACATCACATCTTAGTGACCCACAGACTAGCGTTAAAAAAAATAATGAACAAAATTTGACTTCTCAGTGTGTCATCAATGCCCTATAGCCATTACTTAACAGTTGTTAAGTACCATTGTTTTGTTTCAAGTCAATGTTTGATGACATTGATAGCAAAATTGTTTCAAAAATTTGGTTGGAAAGAATTCAAACACTAAGAAAAATTTTACTACATATTTTAATTGTAACTTGTCTGAAATTTATTACATCCAAATATTAATTTCTGTATGACCCTTATAATTCTTTGTAAAAAAATAAACAAAATTTGTAATATAAATGAGACTTAGGATTTTTTTTTTCATTTTATGTAATCAGCTGTAGATAGAAGTAATGTCACAATTTTCTATTCATTTAAACTGCAATACATTGTAGTTTTATTAGACTATGCCAGGAATAATGAACAAGGTTGTTATATATTTATGCGCAAATAATTCCAAAATGTTGATAATTTTCATGAAAATACTAACCACATAATTTTTCTTATTTTACAATAACAGAGTGCAACAGAATTTGAAAATAAAAAATCAAAATGAGAGGAGCATATATTTAAAAAAAAAAAAAAAAAAATCTATTTGAAATTTATCAAGTGTGATAATAAATAAAAGTGCTGCGAAGATTTTTTTTAAATAATCATAATCCTTAGAACAAAATATATTTTTTTTTACGTGTTTCATAATTATTGTATACATAATTAATATTTAAAAATGCACTTATTATATTTTATTACAAATTGCCATAAAATATTTATAGATTAATAAAAAATAATTTAAATGAGTTTGAAGATCACTTAATAAATATGAAATTATAATAATCATTTAAATTTAAAAGCAGTGTAAATTCATGAAGATATAATTCAAAATCAGTTTCCCAAAAATACTGTAAATTTTTATTAATAACATACCAAAATCTTTGTCAAAATTCTACAAATATCACTGAGTATATGTAAATTTGAAAATAAACAGTTTAAGATAAAAAGTAAAATATTCTTCGTATCTGTAAAATACCTATTGCACTATTTCTACTACAAAAAAAAATCAGATTCCTCATTTCCCTTCTTTTTTTAAATCTATTCTTCTGATAAACATGAAGATAACTAAAAATGATCAACTTTATCATGGGATTTTTTTTCATAATCAAGTTAAAGTGCTAAGTGGCTTTTTCAAAATCTATGAAATTTCACTTCATTACAGAGCAAAAAAATTATTGTATTTTGGGTAAAATGTAACTAATCCCAATTGTAAGAAACAAAAACCTACTTAAAATGAATTAGTGAGTAAAATCAATACTAGTGGCAAGGATCTTATTAATTCAGGCTTATCATTATAGTCTGAATGAATATGTGAATTAATAATAATAACATGCATGTTTGTATTTACTGTCGATTTAAAACTATTTTATCAATATTTTTTACAATAAATATTAAATAGTCCAAACCTGGCAGCCTGTTCATGTTAACCCCTTGTGCAGAGAGACCGATTCCCATGTATCCATCCCGGCCTTTACTGACGATCTTGACTTCAAAATAATAAAGGCCACAAGCTGGAGGGATTGCATGTGTGGCTCTCACACTAGCCGCATCTTTGTGTGTTTTCCCATGTCCTGTAAATAACACACTGCACTTTAAAAATGAACAAACTCATGTTAGTGAATCCAAATGAAATTAAATTACAAAACATTGTCAACAAAAACCAAACCATTAATTATCAAAACATTTTGTTTTAAGTCATAATCTTTAAAATTCACAATTTCACATAAAAAGCTTATAAAAACTAAAACACTAAATGAGATAAGAGCTGCTAATTTAAATCATAAACAGATATAAAACTGATAATCGCAAATGTTAAGGGTCAAACATAAAGATAAAATAATTTAAATACTATCTGTCACATAACTAGCTTTATCAGGGGGCATAATCCACTTTTTATTTAAATGTTCAAAGTGTGTGTACTAAAAATGTTGTAAATGTGAGGTTTATTATTTTTTACATGTATCCTAAAATTAAATATGTAAAAGAAAAACAGAACACCAAAAAGTGTATGGAGCCTTGTTTAAAATTCCAAAAAGTTCTCTTAACTTTTGTAATACTCATGAATTTTATTTTGTTGGTTTTAAGTCATCCTAACGAAATTCTCAATGCAATGTACTAAGAAAAAATGTTCCTATTTTCAACCAAAAAATAAACAGAATAATCACAGAATTTTTTTATACAACTTCAAAATGGCTACTGCATCTTTTTTAAACTACTTCTTAGCAATATCACAGAGAGAAGGTCCTGAAAAATTAACCCACTACTACACTCTACCACTAATTATCAGAAAAACCTTAACAATATCATAACAGCACTTTAAAAGAGATAAAAAGCCAGTTGCATTGGATGCAGGAGATAAAGAAAGTCTAACCAAATGAATGTAATTTTGTTATCATATACACTTGCATGAATACTTGTGTGATTCACAAATTTATATAACATAGTCAATCACACAATTCAATAAATATAGCATATTAAATATCATACTTAATAGTAAAAAAATTACTTTCACAAATAGAAGCTTTAATTTTTAATAGAGTTTAACATCATTCAAAGTATTTGGACACAATCAACAATAAAACTGTTAATGATAGTAGTAGTAATGGACAAAATCTAACAGGCGAAAGTAACTCTTTTGAACTGCTGTCATGAACATTACAATGCTATACTTTCACCAATGATGCCAATAATAAAATTCCACAATACATAACCTATATAAATTTGGAACTAGAATAACTTCATGTCAACTTAATACATATTAAAGTCATTTAACTTTCTTTTGGACCTGAAATTAGTATCTTATTCATTCTACCCCTAATGAAAAAATAAAATTTATTATTATTACAGGAAAAATTCAATCGTAAATTAAAACCAAATACACAACATTCCACAATAAATTTCATGAATGTAGGTTAATTATTTCCTGATATAAATTTAAATTTAGCCTAAAATTCTGTATGTACTCTACACTAAGTACAGAATTCAGTACATGTAGCCCAAAAAACAGTATTTTTTAATACTGATTTTGGTTTTTTTTTGACACAGGAACTTCAAAACATGAAATGTGAAAAAACAGAGAGAGGGTTATCTTTTTACCATTGGCAATATTTTTCTTGGCAATGCAACATAAACAAAAAATTAAAATTAAATGGCAACCAAGTATTAACTTTACCATAGATGTAAATTCATTCCTATACATAGCAAAGACAGTATGTACTGTGTTGTATAATATAATGCAATAAAACAATATATATTAATACAATCTATTATTTAATGACAATAAGAGATGTATTAATTTGGTTCTTTAACTACATTTTGACTTCCTTGTACTTCATACAAGGAAGTATTGTAATCACAAAAAACTTCAGTTTTCAGATTTCAACAGAAATATCAATTTTGACTAGTTTTGGCGTGACGTCTAAACGTATGTAGTTATCTCGTAGAACTCAAAAACGATTAGTCATAGGATGTTAAAATTTTGGATTTAGGACTGCTGTAGTCTCTAGTTGTGCACATCCCCTTTTGATTACAATTGAATTGCCCTTTAATTTCCAAAAAAGCTCAAAATCCAAAAGATTTGGAATTTGGACTTTTCGTAACTGCAATAATAAGCATTCATTGAGAGCTTTTCAAAACTATATCATAAGTTGGTTCCAGAGTTATAGCCAAATAAAATATTTGGATCTTACAAAAGGAAGGCACATCAATTCAAATCAGACTTTATTTCTCTTTTTTTTTCTAATTTAAATATATTGATTAATTATTAACCTCTGATTGTAAAAAATGTTTTACAATAAATAAATATTATTAATATTTATTATTAATAATATTAATAAATAAATATTATTAAATAATAACAACAAAAAAAAATTATGGAAAAAAATCATTAGTTATAAGTGAAATTAAATTTTATGTACTTTTCATTTTTAAAAAAAATGTGTATATGGAATTTAATAGCCGTACAAAGAAGTCATGTGATGTCCACATCAGATTTTTTAAAATTGTGTCTCAGGTCTTTCTTAAAAACTGTGTCATACATCAAGCACATGAAATACAAGAAGCACCAATCCCAGACGCTTAAAGAGAAATAATGTTTATTGACAAATTCTTCTGATTGTGATTGATGTAAGTGCTAAATATCAATTATATTGGTAGGCTTGACATGACAATGAACAAATATAAACTCTATTCAATGAAGAAGGTAAACCCCACTTCTGTACTTATTCTCTCTAGGAAGGGAGACATAAAATGCTTGTTTTTCAGTAAAGATTAGTATCTCAAGTTTGGAAAGTGAGGAGTGAAGTGGTTTTCAAATGCTATTATATAAACAGCTAAATAAGTAACAACATTACTGTCAGAGAAAGCAATTATGATTAGCGCTACAACATGCATCATGGATATAAGAAAAACAGACAACAAAAAAAGTAAATCAACAAATTAATGTTTTCTTTTCTGTTCAGAGAACAATATTTTCAACAAAGTAAATCAACAAATTTAATGTATTCTTTTCTGTTCAGAGAACAATATTTTCAAGGATAAATGAGTTTTAGAATAACAATATTACTATCAGTTAACAATATGGACAGCTCAAGAAACAAATATTCATGACCAGAACACAATGACCAAAGTTCAAAAATTTTCATTCACATGAAAATTAGATAAAATTCTATACAGCTTTATTTTCTGTCTTTTTTGATAAAATTATTAAGAACTTTAATAATTAAATGAATATAACAAATAATATTAATCAATTAACATGTTAAGTGAGTAAGCACAACCTTTACAACAACAATATTATGTAAACAATGCAATATTTAAAACTCAATCGCATTGAGAAGAGGTGGGAAGAAAGATGGAATGACATGCAAGAAAGAGAGAAAGCAAGTGAATTGATAGTAATGGACAGTAAATTACAGCTTTCTTTACATAATCTCATTTCAACAGAAATTAAAGAAAAGAAATATTTCTTTCTGTAACCGCATAAAATGAAGTTAAGGAAAAAGTTCTCTTAACAGTTCAATTATTTCAACTGCAACATTAATAAAATACTATCATAATACTAAAATTTCATTATGGATTTATTTGTTTTATGAAATTAAACAATTACAAAATAAAGTGCTACAAACCTCTTAATTAACTAACAATTTCTTCTCTGTTCATGAAATATAAATTAATTTTATAAACAACATTTAAGTAAAAACATTCTTATACATTAATTATAAAAAAATTTCACCTGTAGAAAAAGAGGTTTTCAGTTTAGATAGTTTTACAATAGATTCACAAAATGCACACTTCATTTTTGTTTATACCAAACGTGCATCTCTGAATACTTTTTTTTTTACAATAATTTTAATCATGAACATCCCAAAGTTATTGTCTACACACTGAAACTTTAAGAAAGTATAACAATTAAAAATGTTAACTTAATTTTGCTCAATACAGAAAAATAGAAAAATCACGATGAGAATTTAGAAAAACTTTTTCATAAGCAATGGTGTGTAATGATACAAACATACAACTTTAAAGGTTATAAAAAGCCCTCTGAAATGAAAAGAAAAAATGAAAATGAAATAAAAAACAAAAAACCACTATTTTATGTACAATAAAAAAATTACCACCACTATGCTAAAAGTACACAATCAAGATGAGTGTGATGAACCATTACAATATCTTGCATGATATTGTATCCTTATCTCATTGAATATATTTTTGTTGCTAGACTATGATATGAACATTTTCAAATCAAAGTGTGGATGTATTTTTACAAGAATAAAGTTATTTAATGGGCATATTTGAGCAACACAGGATGATATGAAATCTATCTATTAATCCAGTACGTTACAAATAGCCGAAAATGAGTTCATGGGAAACAAAAAGCATTACAATTTTCACATTACAAACAAATTGTAATACAGTACAAATATTGTTATTTTACTTGCATAAAAAAAAAAATATATTGTTTACTTGTATAACAAAGACAAAAAACTGAGACATCACTAATGTCAAGGACTGAGAAGACATGTTGGACTTACTTCTTCATGAGTTGGGAATGCTGGTGAGGCCACATTAAAGGTTGTTCCACTGTAGCAGAAAACGAGCCTGAGGCCTACTAGGATGACAGACACATGTGGGGGGAGGGTTATAAAATGGTGCACTCAACACTATTCTGGTGGTTGTGGTGATGCAATCAAGGTTAATGGACAGCACTTGACTTGATATTGGTTCATACGGCTAGATGCAGCTAACATCAGCTCCCAGGTCCAGGCTGCATCAAATGAGCCTCATCTGGTGCAGGAGAGTAGAGATCTCAACTGGTCTCTTCTTTTGCATACTGACTAGCGTGAAGAAACAAACAAGGATTTGCTCAAAGGTAGAGCAAATTCATTATGGTAAAATCAATTCATTTTAATTATATTTTGTGTCAAATTTTTTATTTTTTCGGGATTTTGACACTTTGTCTTAGTTTTATGTATTTAAGATAAGAATAAAAATTATAAAGTTTTTGATTTTATCGAAAATATTCAAGCCACTTTATAAAAATACAGAATTGTGCAGCGTACAAGTATGTTTTTGTCTTAAATTACTTTCTTTCTTTTTCCTGTTTAGCCTCCGGTAACTACCGTTTAGATAATACTTCAGAGGATGAATGAGGATGATATGTATGAGTGTGAATGAAGTGTAGTCTTGTACATTCTCAGTTCGACCATACCTGAGATGTGTGGTTAATTGAAACCCAACCACCAAAGAACACCGGTATCCACGATCTAGTATTCAAGTCCATGTAAAAATAGCTGGCTTTACTAGGACTTGAACGCTGGAACTCTCGACTTCCAAATCGGCTGATTTGGGAAGACGCGTTCACCACTAGACCAACCCGGTGGGTTGTCTTAAATTACTATCAATATACACACTCACTAAAGTTATGGTAGGGCTACATGAAAAAAGTCAATGTCTATTCATAAGACATCTGTAAAAAAATTAGGTATAAATGAGAACACATTGTGAAACATTTTAAAACACTGCAGAAACAAAATGAACTGAATTTGAATTGACCGTCTTCTAAACCGGACAGTAATGAATCTTTACCAAAAATTCTCAACAGATGAGTTAAAACTCATCTAATTAATATAAAATAATGACCTAATAATATTACACTAACTGTTTGTTAAAATCTGATGTTAACAACTATAAATTGTATGAAATTATTTCTTAAAATACTTAAACCAATATTAATGTTTTGCACAATTTATGGTTAACTCTTACATTATAAATATTTCAATGTATCAGATTTACTTGACATAATAATGAAAACAAGTTTTCTGTGGTATTAATTTGCATGGACTGATAATTTTTGATAAAGCGTCTCTGGTTTCTGCAAAAAAACATCCATAGGATTACTTTATATACACTTCAAAAGTATAACAATCCACGATAATTTTAAAACTTACAAGACAAACTTTTTTCTTTGGAGAATCTTTCAGAACTACTCAACGGCAATCACCATTTTCACAAATCACATTAATGACACTATTGCAAATGCCATTAATTTAACAATGCAAAATTTCATAGAAACAACATATTAAACAAACACAACACAAATTTTAAACACTATTCATTCACATATTTAAGGGGATTCCCGCCCACACGGCTTGCCTTTAAATAGGCTTTTTAAGATAGGGGATTAACATCATTGCTAAAAATAACTCTACTGAAAGAAATTAGCTCTGACAAATATTACAGAATAAAAATTCATATTTTGAAGCAAGTAATTCTTCTATTTAATAATTTTAGATCACAACAAAATTACTTACAGACAGATGTTCGATCCTGGCTTAAACATTTTTGCAGCATTAAAAAAATACCATTAACCAGAAATATGCAAACAAATATTATAATGGCATTTGGTGATGGTATCATATTCGTGTACAAAGGAAACACAAGACAATGTTTACAGATATAACTCGCATACATCTAGAAATTACACTCCACTTAACATTTCTTCGCAGAATAACAACAAAATTGTTCACTTAACTCGTTCACTTCACCATTTACAAAATTAATAGCAAAAAAACCTTTAGAAGTGGAGAAAACAAACTACAACTGACACATTCATCCACAACACATTTAACCACCTCACATAGAACAAAAATGTATACTTACATGAAGGTGGTAATAAAATACCTATTATTATTATTCACCTTTGTCAGCTGACAACTTCACTCAAGATTGATAAAATAAAACATCTGAATTACATCAGCTGCCTAACCACATTTATAAACTTGCTGTATTATCATCATTAATATAAAATGACAAAACGAGATAATTTAAAATTATTAGTATAATGTTGAACTACTAATAAGGAATATTCCATGGTGTTAAGAAATGAAGTATTTAATATTTTTAAATGTTACATAAAGTACAAAACAAATCAAAAACAGCTACTAATATCCAAAAATATAAACACTAACATAAATCACCTGACAATGACACAAAATTAACAAATATTTTCAGTTAGGTCACTGTGTTGCTTTTAAAACAATAAGAAACAGAATATACAAAATAATATAGAAAGTAACAAAGCACAGCAACCCAGTTTTCTCTCTCTCTCTCTCTTTTCTGTTTAGCCTCTGGAACTACCATCTAAGATATTACTTCAGAGGATGAATGAGGATGTTATGTATGAATGTAAATGAAGTGTAGTCTTGTGCAGTCTCAGGTTGACCATTCCTGAGATGTGTGGTTGAATTGAATTGAAACCCAACCACCACAGAACACTGGTACCCACGACCTAGTACTCAAATCCGTGTAAAAGTAACTGCATTTAATAGGATTTGAACTTTAGAACTCTCGACTTCAAAATCAGCTGATTTAAAATGTTGAGTTTATCACTAAACCAACCTGATGGGTTACAGTAACCCAGTTATGTAAAAATTAAATACAGTGGTTACACTAAATACTTCACTGGGCAAACTGGACACAGAGATATAAGGAACACACATTGTTGCTAATTACAAAAAAAATAATTTTCCAAATCGCCACACAGAAACAGGGCATACATACAATGAAATTAATCACAACATACAACCTATTTATGTTCAGCACAGAAAAGCCAAGAACTCATAATACTCATCAACATACAAAACCAGAGGATAAAAATGAATTAAACAAGGGGGAAAACACAATATTCGTATAATATATATTCATTTAAAGTCACCGCCAAATAACGGCAAGCTTGGAGAGTGGTGACAATTACTATCCAACATAAAAGCATGTTCTCCACATTTAGTAATCCCCCTTACCAAATAATTATTCTATTTTTAACAAATGAAAGTAACAATTTTGAATTGAAATACAGTTGGCTAATTCTGCAATATACATTGAAAATTTAATAACAGATGACAAAACATTTATTATAATTACACAGTAAATATTGTGTTAAGATGTAACTTTAATTACTAACTGGAAAATGAATTCTCCATTTAATTCCTCAGCTAGAACGCTCAACTAGCTGACATCAATATCGTCAGTGTAATTGTCACTACATAAATAGAAAATGAAAGATTATTAGAGTACCTATTAACAATTGTTGACTCCTGTAGTCACCTTAATTTTTTTAACCTTTTCAGAGTAAGGTTTCCAGTGTTCATCGCTAATCAAATTCATTTTTTCTTCACACAGTTAAGCCACTTCTTATATCTTAAACGTCGTATTGTCCCTCGCAACATGTTTTACCTTAGGTGACATGGCATACAAGTCGCAGAAATTGATGCCCACTTCTTTTCACAGTTCGTCAACAGATATTGTTTCTGCTACTTTTGATCAACTTAATTAGTTCAAATAACTGTAGTTTAAGCATATGAAATAAAAATGGAATGTGATGCTTCTGTAGCCAAACAGTCATGTCTTTTTTCTTGCTTGATGACAACGAAAGTTTTTCAAAAAGGGTATTATGATACAGAGCACTGTCAATAACTACTACAGACTGAAGAGGAATGTTAGGAACTAATTTTTCAGCCAATTTCAAACAATTTTTAGTATTTATGCTATCATGGTAATAGCCTCATTTTGATTTGGCTGTCAAAGTTAACATTCCGTTTGGAATAAAGCCCATTTCCCCTCTGGTGTGAATTATAATTAAGCATTACCTTTATTTATTGATAAATGAAGTCCTGCACCGCTATCATCAGCCCATGATTTTGCCATTGAATGAGAGGATAAAACATAGGATTCATCTAAACTTCCAAATTTCAACAAAAAAAAAATTGATTACAGGCTCTCTTACACTGTGGGGACAATTTAGTAAAAAGCTTTTTCATAAAGAAGAGATCATTAACAAAAAATAAATTAATTTAAAAAATAATTGTTTAAAATCACTGAAAAAATAAAATAAACATTTATGACAGTAATAGAAAAAATGGCTTTTTATTTTGGGACAGGAGTATATATTATATGAGCCAAAACTACTTAAACTTTAATTGCCCTTAAAGTGAGAAAGAAATTTCTTTTTTTTAAATTTACTTATAAAAAACTAATAAGCAGCACGTGACTTACTTGTACACATATTAAATTACATATACAATTTTTTTTTTTTCAATGAAAAGTACATAAAATTTTATTTCATTAATAACTTTTTTATTATTATTGAATTATTATTTATCATAATTTTTTTTTACAGAGGTTGTCAAAATGACAGCTGACGTCAACAAGGTAGGTTGAGCTCTGTGATTATAGGTTATATTTTGGTATTTTTCGTTATTTATGGTTTTTGATTTTTTGAGTTTTTTGTTTGGGGATTTATGTTTGTGGTAGGTTGTTTTAGTTTTTAATTTAATACTAGAATTTAGAATTTTTTAGTTTGTTAGTTTAGAATAATTTTTTTTGCAATTTTGAACTTGGCCTAGCGTTGCTGGTGGCTTGTTTATACAGCTGTAAATTTGTTTGTTTACATCAGCTTATTTACATTTTTGCATAGAAAATTTTACTGTTGTTATCATGGCTGGTCCAGGTGTTCTGGGAATATGGCGGGGAATAAGTAGATTCGGCGTCAGCAGAAGACACAATCCGATAGTCTCAACCAGTGGAAACGGCTTTCTGTCTCTCTCGTCTGAATCCGAAGGCAGTGTGAGTGAACGGCGACATTACTTGACAACTTCGGGAAAGCGACGCGACTGCGTGGCTCCCTGCCTACTGGTAAAGAAATGAAAAAATCTAAGGCTGGTAGTTGGAGTGATCTTTATTTTTCAGGTGATCCCTTTGACTCGGAAGGGTGTGAATCCTTCATGGACGTCTCTCGCATTGAGGAGGGTATACCAGAAGGGTAAATTGGAGCTGTAAGACCAGCAGGAACGCTTTCGTCATGGAAGAGATGCTTTCAACATAACCTGATGCTTCTCTTGCGTGACGTTAGAGTTGAGCACTTTGGATAAGCAACACACAACTTTTTCTTTTTTTCTTGTGCTCTTACAGACTGGACAGAAGTGTTCGTACGCTGAAATTATTTGAGGATGTTTTGGACACGGTACTTTGGGAATAACACGCGGGATTTTCTACCTGGCTGACGACTGAGAAGGCTACTCAAATGTACCATATAATTTGCGATGTGGCGTCACAGACCTCGGAGAGCGTCTTGTGGTCTGGACACTTGATGAACCTTGCCGGGCGGTTGACAGTGAAGTGGCGGACGCGGATATTGAGCGGCTGGTCTTGAAAGGCTGGCCGGAAGGCCTTTTTCCAATCCTCTACATTAGTACAGGACATCACTGATTTGGCAGAGTGATTGGGGTCCACGTGGATTTTTGATGTGGGTGCTGGTGTTGATCACTCGCGACATGTGCCGATTTATCGCAAAGCCCCGTGGATCCGGGACTTGGCTTGCGCGGGAAGGCTGAAGACGGCACTGGCTGTGCGTTCTTCTGCCTGTGATTTATCTGGGAAAGACAGCGGCGGTACAATTGATCGTGGTCAGACGGATTACACTATAGTGATTGATACGGCGGTTGGTGACCGTGGAGTTGCTTCGGTCTTATGCAGATCAGTTCGACGTGTGTTGCAGGAGGTACGAGATCAACCGATCTGTTTTTCTGGATTTTCGGGACGAGCCGGTCAGATCTTACGGCGCTCTATAGAATACGTGTCCAGGCGGATGGAGACTAAGCACTTTGTTCATCTCTTCAGTTTGACATCAGCGCAGCCATCTAAAGGTAAGAAAATACCGCCGGTCCACCGACTACCACGGTTGTAGTTAAGGCAAAGGGGAAGAATTATGCGGACTTACTCCGTTCCGTAAAAGATACGGTGCCGCAGAGGAGACAGGAGTTCTATCCGCAAGGCGGGGTCAGGGAGAAGACTTGCATCTCCGGGAGGGTGCTGACAGGGGTGTTGCAGAGCAACTCAGCAGAGACATTGTGAAGAAGGTCGAGGGCACTACTGCGGCATTAACTGGGAAGAGTGGCAGGAAGATTCATGTTGTCGTCAAGGACTTGTAAGTACGTCTAAGTCCAACGGGGAATGAGTTTATGAAGGCTTGGCAGGCAAGGAAGACCGGGTCCCGACTGGCTGGGCAGGGCCTTGTGCCCTTCCGAGGCAGTTTGAGTCGATGGCACCACTTGAAGCTGAGCTTATGCTTAGTCGCGAAACCAGCTCCAAGGGGCGGGGGAAAAATCATAGGTTAATAATTATTAATAAATCAATATATTTAAATAAATTAAAAATTAAAAAAAAGGGAGATGAAGTAGATTCGAATCGATGTGCCTTCCCACAAGATTTCATTGGCTAATTTTATTTGGCTATAACCAATGAAAATAAGTACTACTTATGATATATCGTTGAAAAGCTCTCAATGAGGGCTTTTACTGCAGCTAAGAAACAGTCCAAAATCCAAATGTGTTGGGATTTTTTGGATACTTTTGGAACAGACTATTGAAATTAAAAGGGGAGGTGCATAACTAGATGTTACAACAGTCCTAAATCCAAAATTTCAACATTCTACGGGTAACCATTTTTGAATTATGCGAGATACATACATACATACGTACAGACGTCACACCGAAACTGGTCAAAATGGAAATTTCTCGTTGAAATCTGAAAATCTAAATTTCTCGCGTACATAACACTTCCTTTATTTCGTACAAGTAAGAAAAAATTAAGAGTTTAAGAGTTAAAGGCCAAAAAACAGAATATTACATTTTTTTGATGTGTGGAATAATTTTTTTTTTTTTTAATTTTAATAATATTCATTTATAGGTTAAGCTTAACAATTTCCTTAAGAATTTTTTTCTAAATTTAACAATCCCTCCAATCAAGGCTAAAAGAAAAACGTAAAAATTCTCACAAAACATTTCTGTTTAAAATTCAGAGTTTATAATTTGGAAAATTGTAGACTTTTTTGATAGATCTGATGTATAAAATACAAGGGGGGAGGAAAATACAGTCTGGTTCCATATTGCACAGCAATCTCTCGGGAAATGATCCTATTTCCAAAAATAAGAAAAATGTTCACATAATCATAAGTCAGAAAACAGCTCGTTAGAGAGTTCGGCTCGCGAAACATTTAGCCCTGCTTTCTGCTCTCTATGTGAAATTTTACTAAAATTCTTGGGATTCAAATCAAGGGTTCCTGATCTTCCATATGGATTTTGATTTAAGAAATTGATTAAAGTGGTCGCAGACTTCTATCTAACTTAGATTTTAAGAAAACCGGAGTAAAACACGAAAACTTTTGGTCGGAATAACATTTTTAGCTTTGAAATAAAATAATTTTGTTACTTTATCAATAAGCATTTAAAAATTTCTAGTTTACTTTGTAGAGAATTTTATTCTGAGAAAATTAATGTATTCACGATTGAAGAACACAAATTTTAGAAGTTCAACTTTAATTAGAAACAAAGCATAACTAAATCGGAAAAGCGATACAATCTTCAATAGAACAATTTTCATCAATATTAAGTTATTTCAGCCGAGCTGAAATAATTTAATATTATTCAATGTTATTCAATTGAAATAAAAATTATTCAGAGTTCAGCTCTGCTAATACTATGTCTCAATTCTTCTACTGTGCCAATACTAGCGGAACAGACCAACCACTTCATACAATCCCAAAGGAAAACGTCCGCTGGCGTGTGATTGGAAGATCTAGGTAGCTATATTTTACTGGTCCGTTTCGACCAATCCATTGCTTACTAAACAAATTAAAATGACTCATAATGACAGTAGTGCGCCAACATTGAAAAACACATCTGCACTTTATCTGCAAGTAGAATATCTTCCAAGAGTTCAATCAGATTTATTTGAAAAAAATGCAAGTATCACTCTCCACTGAGCCTTGGCGGTAAGAAGAAAGGATCTATGAGATTATCACCGAAAAATCTACACCACACATTAAACGAAAAAGTGCGATGGAAATGACTTATAGCGGTCTCATGGGGATAAGCCCATCGGCTGGTCTAGTGGTTAACTATCGCCGCAAATTAGCTGATTTCGAAGTCGAGAGTTCTAAGTTCAAATCCTAGTAAATGCAGTTACTTTTATACAGATCTGAATACTAGATCGTGTTCTTTGGTGGTTGGGTTTCAATTAACCACATATCTCAGGAATGGTCGAACTGAGATTGTACAAGAGAAAACTTCATTTTCATTCAAACATATCATCCTCATTCATCCTCTGAAGTAATACCTTACGTTGGTTCCGGTGGTTAAACAGAAAAAACGTCTCATGGGGATTTTCTTCTACCCAAGAATGTTTCGACCATTTAGAATGCCGTTTCATGTAAAACAGGATTAATCAGTAATTAGAATATTACTTAGGAAATCACGATAATGTTCACATTTTCTAATTAACCATCAACAGAACTTCATCCGTTTATTAAAATCAGATGGTAATAACTCTTGTACACATATTGTATGAAATGGATATAACTGTTGCTCCGTAACGTTAGCCACAACGAACATGATAGCGTTGTGACAATAGAAGGTCGTCCCACCTCAGATGTTCTCAGAAGGTTGTCCCACCTCAAGCACCGGAAGGGTGAGAGATAATTGTACTGCATTCAATAATGCTTCTTCAGCATTGACATTTTTCACAAAATGTTCACGACCAGCATCGAATCAATGTGGTTTACGCATACCAGTTTCTCCTACTCGCCTCTCCAAAGCCACCAATGTGATCCGGTTCTCTTCGATCTTGATAATTTTCCCGTTACTCGCGCACAGCAGCCAATCAATTTTTATTTTTTATTTTAACATAAATTAACATGTCCGTCAGCTCTCCAAATGAAAAAAAATTGTGGTATCACCCAATGTGAATGACTGATCGAACAATAACAGCGCAAATACCGCTTAAATTAATATTAAAATGCTACACATTAAATTTAATTGCTGATCAACTGTTACCGCCAACCTATGAAAAAATAAAAATTCTGGATATGTTTTAAAAGGTATCTTTCAAATTTATTTTTTATTTTTATCTTTAGCAGTTATATGTAATTAGCTGGCGGGAGAGATGCCAGCTTAGCAATACACAATGTAGGTAAAAAATATTACAAAGTTTTTCAGAGTTGCCTCTGAAGAAACTTAAATTGTTTTTTCGCAATATCTTCTCACCCCTGAACGAATTTTGAAAAAAAAAAGATTAAATCCTCATGTATAGAAATATTTGAACCAAATTTCAAGAAATCAGTTCGGTAAATCCTGAGATATAAGAACAAAAGGACTGGGATAGATGGGTGTGATTACAGATGACGAGGTCCTATGTACGCTGTTTACGCAGACAATCAAGTAGTTTTTGTAGGTGACCGTTACAATTTAGATTTTATGATTCAGACATCGACACAGGCATAAAAGCATGGTGTACTGAAGAAGTCGGGATGATTTGGATGTAGATGAGCAACCTGTGAGACGCTGAAATACTTTTATTTATTTGAGAATGATAATCAAGAAGTAAGGTTGTCGTAATGGCTTCTTATGAAGTAGTGATGGCAGTCCTCATGAGGTCGCAGTTAGAACCCAGAAAGCAAGATGAGAGATAAGCAAGTTGAATTCACTTTGATCAACCTCCATTCAAAAGAAACAAAAAGAAAATTTTATTCAGTTATTGACGATAGCATTTCGTTATACAAAATTCGGGAACTTACTAAGAAGAAAAGACTGGGGACGGTTCAAATGAATTTTGCACGACGAAACTGTGATATTTTTGAGAATTAGGTAAACAGAATGGAAATATCTGAGTAAATGGAGTGGTGGTCTGTCTCGGTTTGCATCATAGACTAGAGTGTGGGATCGAAAGCCAACAGGCCGATTACATGAGGTTGACCAGGAATGAACTAATCAGAGACTCCAGGCGCTGCAAGTCACGAGAAAGGTGTCAAAATTTAATACGGTTCGTGATCGGGACTCTTGGGGACGAGGATGACTGGCAGAAACAATGTAAACGACTTTCATTAGGTAATTTATGAAAAAGGGGTAAACATGAGGTATTAAAAGACTCAAAAAGATCTTAAGATTTTTTTTAACAATGTTATTAATGAAATAAAATTGTACAGGTACACAGGCATAGAATTTGGAATAGAATAAAAATAACCCTCGATTTTTGTTTAGCTTTACTTTGAACAATGTTATAAAGATTCAAACTAATCCGCAAAGATAAAAACACGACTATAGTATATAGAAAACTTCAGTATATAGTTGTTTCATATTTATATTACGTTAATCTTGTTTATGTTTATTTTATATCTATATGTTTACTGGGTAATTTTAGTTATATATTTTACTTACGAATATTAAATTATATTTACTGAGTGTTTATCAATATTTATTGAAAATTTTTTAATATTGTTTTAAATTTTAAAATATTTTTTTAATTTGATCATACATTGTACAACTTCTTTTAGATATGGATTTTATTCAATTTAAATATGATAATAAATTTAATCAACTTTTATTTTATTTATTTTGAGGTGATCGGGGCAAAAAAAATTGTCATAGAAATGTTTTACTCTAATCGATACATAATACATTATATAGATCACGTCGAAAGGGGTACACATGCAACTACGTTTTAAACGTTTGCTTTGATAGATGGTGGGAAACTACTCGTAAAATTTATTTAAAATTCGGCAAGAACGAATTCAACCACAAGAGAATTCGCACAGATTATTGAAAACTAGGAATGTATATGCAAAAGGTGTACGCATCACGGAGTAAAAGGCAAGGTCGTACATCTAAGGGAAAAAATTGGTTATTTTCTATGGGATACCTAAGATCCGCTTATTAGCCACATATTTAAAAATCCCAGGTACCACATAGAGATATTCTAGATATACTGCAAAAAACCTAAACTTGCAAAACGCATTTCGACCGTTTTTGTTATATATTTCAAATCAATCCCACTTATTCATCAAATTTTCATCCGCATATTCATCTAAATATTTTTTTGTTAAACAAAGTATATTTTAAATGTGAGATAATTACAGTTAATTAACATTAATATATTTCACATTACATGACATTAACATTCCATGGACATTAACATTTCCATTACATTAATGGAATTGAATGAAACAATTCAAAAGGTATTATTATCAGTCCGAATAGACGGATAACAGCGTGATTAGAATATAGTCTTCTTTTTCTTTATTCCCAACCTTCGAATAAAGAATTATTAAAAATCATAAGGGGCCACCATGTTTTAATTTCTACCTCATAACAATGAAACTTATCTTCAGTATTTGCTGAAGGATTGTGTTTATAATTAACTAGCCGGCCCGTCTAGCTTGAACCTGGACCCTCGGGGCTCAGGTCATCCCAGGCGAATCCCGGAACCAACTCAGGGGCTCCTCAGGACCTCCGGGGGCTACCCCATGGTTGTAGAGCTCGCTTCGCTCGCCATTCTGAATTTGCCCTGGAAACCCAGAGATTGGTTCGGTCGCCATTGCCATCTACCCAGGCAATGGGAGGGCTCGACCCCCTGGACCCCCGCACGTTTTTCTCATGGTTGTGAGAATACAGATAAATAATAATTATAGTATTCAGGCATCACAAAAACCTGAAAAAGAAACTAATTTAAAAAAGATATTATAATAATAACTACGGTAACTAGGAATACACACCTTTGACGACGAAAAATTCATAACTTATTTCTTTGACATGGTGGCAGAAATGCATTAATGAAGTAAAAGTTTTTTCTTTAATGAATACCTTCAATTCACATATCTTAATTTACATCTTCACCCTCCTTGGGGGGCAAAAAATAATGAATATTTTTAATACCTTAACCTTCAAGGTTTAAAGCCTCGGTCGATGGCTTAAAACCTTCCCTGGGATAGGAGGAATGTATCCTGCAAATTTGAAAGTAATAGTCGGTTGGTTCTCGTGTGATGCGATAAGTAAACAGACAAATTTGTGTGTGTATATAAATATATATATTATTTCTGAAAAACCGTAATCTGTTAGATCGAGAGTGCACCCGATGCATCCAAAAGTTAGTCTTCAACCTACTAACAAATACCCCGTTTGAATTTTGAAAATCGGACGATTGTTTACAGAGATATTATTAGAGCACGTCATAGCACCTCCCAAAACAGCGCCCCAGGGGCACCCTGTTCGTTACCAGATGATGATTGGTCTAGCCTCACACGCAGTTCCCACGGAAGACCCATTACTGTTAAACAGAAATTTGTTTAATTTTTTTTAATATTTTTTTATTTAACGTAAATTTAATTCTATTATTTTTGTAATATTATTCATTCCATGACTCGAATCATTCAGTTCAAACCCAGCTCACACAGTGATGGAGACTCACGGTTCACAGTCCATTAATTCAATTCATTAAGTTTGTGCTTCAACCGACACATCTGGAGATTTATATATATATATATTTGTACAGCTTATGATACTCCCGGTAACGTAAGATATACAAATATATTATTTTTTCGAGATGAAATATATCTAAAAACCTTCTAGTTATTCCACGAAACAAGGGTAAAAATTTGGTTGCGATTGATCGAGTAGTTGTTTATTCCCAACAAACAAAAACCCTCTTCTCTTTTTATAATAGTATAGATTTGATATATTATTTCGTATATAAAATTAGTAAAACACTCGACTTATTATACATCTACTGCATAGTTATTAATAATTTACAAATAACCGATAATTGACGATTAACGTTAAATAAGGATTACCTACGGTTACGATTTGTATGACTGAAGTTTGAAATTCACGATTACTTACGGAACCCTAAAACTGAAAAATCAGACCGTAAAATAAACAGTGGACACGAAAAAATATTAAAAATCTATTTCAAAATCCATACATAAAGAATGTTATAACATTTGTGTACCTGTGCGTAACATCTGCCTTTTTTAAAATTGTTAATTAAAAAAATACATAACACAATTACAGTAACCCGAAATTACAACTACGTCAAATTATTAAAAAAAAAAAAAAGAACGGACAGGCACGTGAATAAAGGAAATCGAGTTATTAAAAAAATAATAAATCAGTCAATTCATTAAGAACAGAAAAAAAAAGTTATTTAAGTATTGAACATTTTAACATTGAACATTAACTACATTCAACATTCACACAACAGTAAGACCAGCAAAATTGTACGCACGCATGCCTGCACGCGAAATATAAGATTACATAGTTGCCAAAACTAAGCGAGATTACACTCTTTCACAAAATCATAAGCAACTCCGTAACAAGTGAAAGGCTAACTAATTGCATTAGCCGGTAATGCCGCAAAATAACGTACTCTTGAATAACTGCAATATCCATTAAAAAACAATAATTAGCAACAATTTCGGCAATATAGAACATAATAACGTACATTTATTTAGGCTTCAAACAATTTTATTCGCAAATAAAAACACACTAAAAAACAAACCATATAATCCATTTTTTGCACATTAATAACACGGATATAAATTCTAAGGTAAGATCTTATGACTTAATTCTAGCAAAAGTACCGCAGTTTTGATTACATATTAACTTATATTCGAAATAAAAGACCGACAATCCAAATTGGAGTTGAAAAGATGAAATTTCTTGAGTATGAAAATTTCCAAGCCTGATCGGAATTCGAACACGGTTTTAAAAGCTGTATTTTGGTACTTTACATAGTTTACAAATAGTTTAACTTTACAAGTTTACAAATGCTTAACGCAAATTTTAATAACCTACCAATAATCCAAAACAAAAGAAAAAATGAATGTAAACAAGGTCAGTCAAACGGTCACAATCGCTTAGCTTTATCCCAACTATTGACTATAATAGTAGCGTCAATTTTAACCTCGAAAACATTTACTATAGCAAATAAATTATTGAAATGGGTTCGGAAAAATATGTAGAATAAAACTGCGCCCTAGAGGGCGTGAGCATTAATCGCATGTAAAACTAAAAAGCAGCAATAGATAGCCGAGGAAAGTTTGCAAATAAAACTTTCTTTATTTTGCAAATAAACCCCCTAATTATAGATAAATAAAACATTTTTAAAGGTACGGATTTCAAAGGCCTAAGACTATAAATTGGTCAAATTTTCTAAGTATTTTTAATTTCTGACTGCCCGTTAATCCAGATTTACTGAGAAATTTTGCAGGTTGCTGATAAAACGCCTAAACAATAAACAGATTATAAAAAATGAAAAAGTCAATACAGTATTCTGTTCTTGAGAGCTTGCTCATTCCTTAAAGGAAATCTCTTACGTTATCTAATTGTTTATTTATCAACATTTGAAAATTCCATTTTTTACTGTTTCGGTACCTTGGCTAACGCTCAAAAACGGTCATTATTAATTCTGCTTTTTCAAATATAAAAAAAATTTAATTGTTAATTGTAAGGTAAAATATGTACTAAGGCAGAGTTAGTTTATAAAAAGCTTCAATTTTTCAATGAATTTTATTAAGTAAATGTTAGTATACTTTATAAAACACATACAACTGACGCTATAAACAAATTGTTATGCAACTTCGTAGATTTATGTAAAAATAGAGATTAATAAAGGGATTTATGCATTGATAGTTCATTTATCAATATTTAATCTTACATTTGAATTAGTTTGCCAAATTTTGCAAATTTGTTGTATGAGAAAAAAAAGTTTTTGAAAAATATCTAGTTTTTCGTCAACATTTTATTTATATCTTATGAAAAAATAAATACCACAGGTAAAAAACTAAGACAAGTTTGTTTCTACGAGCAAAATTAAGAAATTATCGATAAAATATTAATTTATCCATTTAGTCTTACTACTTACGAGAAGATACAAAGTTACAAGCTACTCTAATATAGCGCGATTTTGGTGCTTATTGTAAAATTCGTTAGCGCCCTTGGTTTTTTGCTCGCAGAAATACGTACCCGGGAGGTTTTTTATACAAAGTTTCCTCGGCTACCTACTGAGGCTTGTTTTTTACATGCGATTAAAAATAAAGCCAGTACTGGCGAAAACTAAAAATCTTTCTTTAATTTGTTAATACACAAATAGTTATTCAATCTTGTCCGCTAGGGTACCATTTCTATTCTACATACTTTTCCGAACCCATTCAATTAATTTATTTGCTATTAAATTTTTTCGAGGTTAACGCCTTTATGAGTCTCTATTGACTCAGCTACAAGTATTTCAAACAAATTTGTATCTATTGAAACAAAATGCTTCTGATACTATCCTACACGTTCAGATAAAAAAATTTCTTCACCGTTACTGAGAGAGCTATATCCTTAACGATCTGCGTATAGTTAATTTAAATAATAATAAAAAAACCCACTGAAAAAAATTATTCTTCCCAAATGTATAGGTAATAATTACTTCCATAATTCTGTTATTGAAATGTAAATATAAAAACATAAACAATAATATTTTTGGGGATGATATAAATCCTTCGTCTTTTATTCGTAAGATTACAAATTCAGTAAAATTTAGAGATTGCATTTATTCTAAGCTGCAAATTTTCGCTTCGAATTTCCTCAATAGATCAGTGTCACGGAAAAAATCAGACAATAAAAAACCCACCAAACCTCTCTTGCCCTAACCTTAGAAAAATCTGGAAAAGATTGGGGCAAAAATAAATCATTAAAAATATAAATCGGCAGCTAAACTATAATTTTGTTTGAACTATTAAAAAAGTACACCAAGTATGACCTTAAAGATAGAAAACCAGCCACGTGCGTTTTACCTACATGCTAAACAACCCTTTCTGCAAATAATAACATGGCAAATGATAACATTGCAATCTGCAAATAATCTGGTCTAATTTTTTTTTAAATATATTTTTTATATAACAACCATCTTTATTTAAGTTTCCTTTATTTTTTTCTAGAAAAAATGCCCACGTAACATATGCATATATATGGAAATAGCGTGTATAAATTTATTCCATTAACCTCTACTGCAGTCAAGCTTAATTTTTAATGTATTAACTCATTTATAAATGAATAAAATTTTATTAATAGATATTACGGAAATAATACACCGTACTTTTATTTAGTTTTATTTTTTTATAAACCAAAACTGACAGAAAAAAACGCAATAATACTGATAAAAAACTGCGCAGTTTTTTTTCAAACTACGTCTAAACAATATTACACGTATTTTACCAAAGTCAAATTTCACTTTGTTCACATACGATCTGATTTGATTTCTTTTATTTATACAACCGTAAAATGTATAAGAGGAATTTATACGACCGTAAATTTATACAATTTAGGTTCAATTCATTAAAAATGTACAGGTCAAATTTAAAAAAAAAAAGTTGACAATGAACACAATTATTGGATATCAAACGGTTGAAAATTATCAACGTACTTCAACAATTATAATCAGCACTGAGAAATGGAACTAATTATCACAGTATTACACATACTACAAAAAAAAAGATTACCACGTAAAGCTTTTGTCCTTTTTTAAGAAAAAAGAAAGGATAAGAAACTTTGCACGTATGGAGGAGAAAAGTTAGCTGGTTAACCAACTAGTTCAGGATTAAACAAAACGTACTTAGGAATGGGCTGCTGAAGCATTTCTACCCACACTAAATAATGCTGGCTAGAGATATTTATGCGGTCATGTATAGGTCATCTTAAATTATACGTAAAAAACAATTGGAAAATAAGTCAAGGTTATAATTCCCAGAGACGTGACGTCAGTGTTACAACCACTTGATACATGCGTAAACTGGTTGTTTAAAATCACGTACTTATGTACAAACTGAAGGCGGAAAATCGCATTAAGAATTCCTTCGAGTAAACTTAAGAAATCATAATGTCCTTTAATTTAGGAATATATTGCGAAAGCGTAGAGTGAAGTTCCGGAAAACTTCTATTTAAAAAAAAATCTACATTCATGCAATTTTTAAATCTTTACTTTTTTGTGTTCCGTTTTTTTTTCAATAGACGTGTAATTTGTATGATGAAAATGTGTGGTAAAGAAAAGAGGAAATGTGTGTGTGTCTGTTCGGTCTCAATTCATCAAAAACTTATCTAATTAAGTATCTATTGGCAACTACTTTTTTTTTACATCTTACGTATAATATTATTAAATTATGTTGAACTGGATGATATTGAAATTAAATAATTAACGGCTTGAAAATACTGTAATAACAGTAACCTGAGAAACAATGCTAGAAATACAGACCATCTTTTAGAAAAGAGTAATACAGACGCTTCTTGTAAGTGTAGAATACAATAAACGCTTTGTACTCGTTTACACAACAGATCGTGTAGCAGTCTGGGTGACTACTAATTTTTCAGACGGTCGAGAATCCAACAGGCGGTTTAATGAAATTCTTCTTTGCATGGAAATCCTTTTTCCACGCAATCGTTCATCATGTATGGATTTAAAAGAAAAATCAATAAAAAAAATTATACGGTTGTCATACTGAAACAACCATAAAAACAACAAAACTTTGTACGTATTGATACATAGAAACAACAGAATTCTATTTAAAATTATTTAAACAAAAGATAAAATTCAGAAATAATTTTAATATACTCTCTTAATTAAAGTAAAGAACGTTGAAATTACTCAACGTTAAAAACGGGCTACTTCTTACACATAATTTTACAAAACGTATATAAAATTTTTACAAATTTCGACATATCTTCGGCGTTTGACATCCTCCAGACCCCAAAACCACCTTTTGAGCTGACGGTGGTTTTAGGATCTGGGGGATGTGAAACGCGAAGATATATCGTAATTTTCCAGAAGTTGAATCATGGCGCACCCATTGTAATAGGTAACTTTCTTATGAAATCTACCTAAAAGAACGAGCTTCAATATGGTACAAAACTTCTTTTTTTTTAGCAAAAAATGAGTTCGTATTCTTTTTGTTTTTCGACACGCTTTTTCTTTCATGATGCGTAGTTTAACTTTTTTATTCTATAGGAGCCTGAATCATACAGTATAACTACGATACAATTGTACAAACATAGTAACTACGAGTAGGTAGTTGACAAACTACGGCAATAATAATATTAATAATAATACTGACCCACTCAATAAAGAATACAACTAAACTGATATAAATCAGGTTTACAAATAAAGCGTGCGGGTCAACGACCTTGACCACTTGCCGCAGAAAAATAAAACAACCGACAACAGGCGAACGCAACGTAATGCGTAATTATTATATACTACTATTCCTAGCAGTTCCACAATTCTTACACGGTTACTGTCAGCATTATAACAGACTTTAATGACTCTAGTCCTAAAAAATCGAAATTAATTTTTTTTACGAAACTTTTAGTAAAGTTTATCTGTTTATTTTTTTATAAAGCACCGGAAAATGATCGATCATTCTTAATTTTATAAGCTAATTCGGTTGAAAAAATAAAAATTAAACAACGGAGATCTTTTTAACATTAAAAGATTTTTTATTACTTCACAAAAGAATTTTCTTCTCAAAAAGTACAGTTCGACTATTCAGCATAAAAAAGAAAAAATATATTACAAACAAGCACGCAACAAACACAATAATTAACATCCTAACGTAATTATTAGCTATTTATGCTTTCTATATGAAAAAGAAAATGTTTAAATCATAGCTATAATGAAATATAAACATAACTGATCAACAAACCATGATATCTAAAAGCAGTAACCATGATAGCAGTATTAATTAAGCAGGCCTTCGGCTTACAAAACAGGAATACACAAACCTCGCAAAATAATACACCTAAGAGACTTTGCATATGTATATTGTTTATCAAAATTACCTTTCTTTTCAACGTACCAGTAATTCTCGTAAAGTTAAATCTGTACTAAGGCAACAACACTGTAAAATAAATTTGCCCTACTTTTTTTTTATATGAAACTGAAAAACATGGGAGCTACTTTCAAAAACAAATTTTAAATAACATTTTGGCTCATCAGAATTAAACGCAGATTTGGATTACAAATGCATTTCTTAAGGTCATTTTTAAGAACGTTAATCGCTTCTTTAATGGAATGAAGCCGATAGAAGACGTTAAGATTTTCGCTAATCGGCAAAAAAGAAATCGTTTGGCAGAACAATTCTACAAAAGCTTCTTTCAAACATCACGCAAGCATTCAGGGATTTCTCACAACACAGAACCGTAAAGATGGTTAAACTAAATAAAGTCCACAAGCGGGTTAAATCAGGGTATTCTTACAATCGAGTACAAAGTAGATGGATAACAGAATTAATTTATAATGTAATAACAGGTTTGCATTTTGACGTCTAACGATAAATTTTCAATAGAATTTTGTTAATTATAAAATAATTATTTATTATTTTATAATTTTGTTAATTATAAAATAATTATTTATTATTTTATAATTTTGTTAATTATAAAATAATTATTTATTATTTTACAGTTTTTTTTTTCTGGTCTAATTCTACTGGAAACAACACTAATTTCTGAATATGTTCCATAAAATAATCAACCCTTTGTTGGGAGGTGTTTAAAATCACTGGTCCGCCCCAAGCAACAAATTTCCTTAGCATTTTGAAATTTAAAATAATTATTTCATCTTTTTTCGTGAGAACAATAACGGTTGAGAACGGTCTTAGCAATGTAATTCAAGTAATTGAAATTTTTTCAGGCAAAAAGACCAAGAAAAAATGATGAAAGTTGTTACGGAAATATGAAAAGTTTAGTAAAACCTGAACTGTAACAAATTTATAAGAGCTTAGTCGCGAATCGATGAATAGAATTTAAATGTACTTTTAACTGAAGTAATTTTTCATGAAAATTCATTAAGCCGACCGAAAAACTTTTTAAAAGTACGTTATAGAGAAGTACGGGTCTTTTAATTAGAAATAACTTACAACTGTTATTAGTTCATTCCGTTATTCTATTTAGTAGACGTAAAAAAAGAAGATTTTACTACGTAAAACACAAACGTATTAATTTTATTTGCGTTTAAATATTTAGGTCGCACCCCACGTTTTCGCAAACTCAACGCCAAATACATACACGTCAGCAACAACGTATTTGCGGTCATAAAGTTGGTGACCTCAGTTGAACGGTTAAGATTTTTCTCGTACCAAAAAAAATCTTAAAAATCATTATTACTGTCTTTTATAAGTTCATATAGTTACGTAAGTTCACATATTACGTACGACAATAGCGTATTACGTTACGTATTATAGTAACGAGAAAAGTAAAAATAAAATGGAAATACGTAACGAGTATAATTTTAAACCAGAAATAGGTCAACAACCTTTTTATTATACACGTAAACCTAAGTACTAAGATTAGTCTTTTCGATATACATACATGTGCTTATATCAATTTATATTCGACAATTTTTAACAGATAAAAGGGTTAACATAAAGTTGGGAAAGAACACATTAAGGTTTTTAACTTTTTGTTATTCATTAAATCTTCATGCGATATGATCTACCTTGACCTAAATTTATTTATTTTATTGACAAAGACTTTTGTAATACGAAAATTAATACAAGAAAAATCAGAACTATTTGACACCAATGAAGTTAGTTAGGTTCAAGCGATGGCAACTAGCTAATAATTACTAATTTTATTGATAATTCAGTATAATAGGTTTCAAACTTTCTACCTACACAAACTACATGATTTCTAAGACCTATCATCTTAACTGCAGACTGAAATCTAACGACTAATTAATGAAATATAACTGAAATCACATTTCCACATATTCGGACCACAAAAGCGTACGATTTTATATATAAATATTTTTTATACTCTTTGCCGCAAGTATAATCGGTTATGTTTGCGGCCACACATGTTTGCGGTTGTTTTTATCTAAAAGAAGATAAGTGGTATTTTATTTTAATGATTTATCTTCTTTTTTTACACGACTGCCCAAAAAGGAGTAATATTTTTAGGGTGTATGCACGTATGTATGTTTGTTCCACTGTAGCAGCTAAACGGCCGAACCGACTTAGTTATATGACCCCGCGTTGGAATACTTCCGTTACGGGGAGTGTCATACGCTGTATAAATATGTATATTTAATTGTAACTACAAAGCCAAAAAAAAAAATTATATGTACGATTCTAAAAGGATAATCGATAGTATTTTCAGTATCGATTTATTTATATTGAAAATAGTTGTTTTAAAATTTGCTACGATATTGAATGAATGAATTACGGTAGTAAAATTTATTTTATAATTATTATTATTACCGTTATTTATAGTTTATAAACATTTGGGAAAATCTTGATTTTTTGACGAGCAGTATGTTCGACCATGAAAAGCACGTGTTATTTCTTCTTGCTCTTGATTAGTTGGTTGGTTCTTACCTACTGTTTATAAACATTTAAGAAAATAAAATACGACTTATTTACGTTGTCAATATACGTAAACACAAGTGCACAATAACAAAAATACATAATATTATAAGGGTGGATTCTAGAAATCGTTATTATAGTATATATATATATATATATATATATATATGTGTGTATGTGTGTGTGTGTGTACAGAGCATCCCCATCGCGACTTCGCCCGCGAAATAAGGTTACTTGCGTTTCCCTTCGCGATCAATCTTTTTTTTATTTTATGTTTATTAGTCAAGTAACCGGAAGTAGATGCAGCCAGTCGCGTTGCACGTTCAGTTAACAGTGACATTGACTGTGTTGATTGAGCTGCCCGTCGCACCGCTTAAAAAATCAAAATTAAAAAATGGTTTTTAGATACTTAGCTGAAGAATATTTGCAATCCCAAATCTAGAGTATATCTTGTTTACTATAGTCGGATATGGGGCAAATTTACAATCTTCGTTGAACATGTTTTTACCTTTCTTCACCCCTTTCAAGGTCAAATTTCGAAAAATCTATAAATTAATTTTAGATATTCACATGAAGATTGCACACACCAAAAATCAATCTGATATCTTCATTTGTTACAGAATAGTTGGGTTTCAAAAAAAAATTCAAAAACCCTTTTTAATTCGGTATTTCAAAAAATCTAGAAATCTGATTTCAGATATTCGCATAAGGATTAAACTCCAAAATTCAAAATATCTTCATTTGTTACCTAGAAATTCAAAAAATAGTAAATTTCATTGTCATTCCATTTTAACCCTTTAAACTCTGAATTTCAAAAAATTCTTTGTTAGTGTGCATTTACACCGTAACAAAAACAGTTTTCATCAATTTATCTTCAGTAGTTTTTACTGAGGGTTGATTACGAATCGCTCACGACATGTTGTTTTACACAAAATACGAGTACGTAATAGACAAACCGCTTTTGCAGATAAATAAATGCGTAAAAGACGTAAACTGTAAATAAAAGTCAAATAAACACTGCAAAAAAAACAATCACAATTAACCGTTAACAAGAATTACTCAAAACAAATGTAAATTTACATCATAAGATAGTTAACAGAGCTGATGATGACCTTTGAATGAACGACACTGTTACATAAATAGATAAAATAATCGAAGAATATGCGAAAATTCACACTAACTACTACATTATTTATAGTTAACGAAGCACAACTGAACATAGATTAATGTTAATTTTTTTTTTTAAATAAGAAATTAAATTAATATTAAAACTACGCAATACAATTTTTAATAAAAATGCATCGTTTCAAACAGAATTACGAGTAAAAAAATAATCTTAAACCCTAAGCTATTCCCCTCCCCAAAAAAAGAAGCAAATAAATACTTGTTTCAAGGCGAATATATTTTCTATCTATAAAATAACATCTGTAATCTCTTCTGCTTCAATATATTTTTACAATACACTTTAAACTCGTTTAACGAGACAAGAATTATCTCGCTTGCAATAAAGGTGGAAAACAAAAGCTACTTTTGCTCTTCTTCAATCAAAAATATTGCACCTGTAACTCCACTGAAAGAGAAACTAGATAATTCAAAAAATCTTCACGAAGAACAATTTCTACGTAAACTAAAATTCTCACTCCTATCGACCTTCTATAATTCGTGCTACTTCTTTCTCCCGTTGTTACTTTCGTTTAAATTTTCGAAGAGTTCCCCTTTAAAATTTAAAAAGAAATAACCTGAACATTTTCAATTAACAATAGTTAATATTCATAGAAATTAATTACAGTAAACGGTGAATGAAAAACTGCTCTCTGAAAATTAGACAGTCGGGTGGTGAATACATTTTTTAATTGCCACGTGCTGCAAAAAACCTAATTTTTAGCTGTTTCATGTTTAAAACGGCCTTTAAACGTGTAAAGAGTTTTAATAGTAATGCACGATATCGTCAGTATAATGACGTAGTTACGAAAACGTTAAGTGAGGGACATATTACCACAGTTAAACATAATACAACATAACTGTCTGCAAGGGATCGCGTAATTGATTTGTTTATATTTCCGTTAAAATTTAGAGAACACTATATTAACGTATTGCTGCAATTAGGGTTTTAATTTAAAATATTTTTAATAGACCTTACTTCGCGGCAATACTTTTTGTTTCGTTATAAGCTTCAATACAGTTTTAATATTAAGATTTGTACATAACGCACAATAATTATAAAACAGAATTAAAACTTAAATCACCGAGACACCAAAGAAAGATCAAAGTAATAGCCGGCTATATTTAATTGAGGGGAAATTTTGCTTGGAAACGATTAATTGTAAGAATGAAGATAACTATTAGTTTTATGCGCCAAACGCATAAGAGCGGAAGGGTCAGTGATAGAAGTAATATAATTTTCTACACGGGGGTGAATTTTTCTCTTTTCGAAAATTGAAATACAATTATAAACACTTAAGCATCGAAAAGTACTACTTTTGCAGACTTTCTAGAGCAACTACTTAGGTGTTTTTTTAATCATTGTCAACTGGAATGTGAATCTTAACACGGTTTTCAAATCTACATTTCACTCATCAGGAAAAGTAACATGGATGCACAAAGTTTCATCGACTCGTGAACAGTATCTATCGATAAAGCCTAACGCCAGTTTATATCGCTTTAAAATAAATCTGCGAATTAAAGCTTAATTTTTGTAAAACAACCAGATCTGTAAAAGTGAAAACAATCTTCGGACTGATGACCTATTAATATATCAATGCGTTCATTGCCAATAGTCTACAAATAAATTAGCAAATACGATGTAAGCCTAAGCTTCTTGCACTGTAAAAAAAATTTGGAAGAAATATTTGTGTGTATTCGACATGCGCATTTGAACGTATTCACTCATTAGGTAAAAACTACAGGGATAATGTTTGAACTTATGTTGTGAGATGAAATTATTTTACACACGATCTCGACTCATTTCTTTCTGCTTTCTAATCACACGTCTACTCCAATCCGGTTTATCAAAATGACTTACTCTTCTTATCGAACGGTCAAATTATTGAATTCATATGGCTGAAGTCGATTTTCTTTTAATAATATCATTTGACCCTCCATGAAAAAGCTAATGAATTTCTATATTCTCTTTTATTTTGATCGGTGTAACAGTTGCCGTTGTATCTCCCTTCAGATTTTCTTCTCAAGTACCGACAGCTTTCCCACATTTTCTAATTAAACGTTATGCTATGCTCCGATCCATTACGTACGATCTAATTACAATTTTAAGAAATCTTGGGTATTTTAGTTTTTAGCAAATTGTTGAATGGACACGAATTCTGACTGACGACACTAATCTGACTGAATCCAGTTTAGAGTTATACCTTCCATGTTATTTTTACCATTAATTATATATACTCTCTCTACATCGGTATGCCCTGATTTTTTAACAAGTCAGCGCATCTTCAGTAAATTTCATCGTATTATTAAAAATATATATATTCTTTAGCAAACATACCTTTGGGGGAGCTGTTTCTTCAAAACCTATTTCCTTAGATTTTTCTATCTCGGTTATACTGATTATTCCAATCAAAGTCACTGAATTTAATAAAAAAATTAACGGAAATTCATATTTTAAAATTACTTACCTGTATTAGTATAAAAAGAAAACATACGTTATTAAGAGCCACGTCTTTAAATCAATCACGGTTTTGCCTACCTATTCATCAAATTATGATATTACAATTATAAATACATTATCAGTTAAGTTCACGAAAAAAATCGGTTACATAAATAACGTATACAAGAAACCACACTTTTTCGTAGTTTAAGGTAAGAATTAAAACGAGTTATATTTGATCTACGTTTGTATAGTTCAGAAAATATTTCACGTAAAGAATAAAATCAGATAACATTAATATGAGAGTTTTTTTTATTAAGTTTGGAAAAAAATTCTTATCCTAAGTTGACGACATAAGTCTATTATTATTTTATTATTATCGACTCGATAAATTATAACACAACAGAAACACACAGTCGACAATGCTGAACTGATAATGACACACTTTTGAAATGAAAAAAAAAGAAAAGAAAAGAAAATAACTCTAAATAGCTCAGTTTTAAATCAATACATTCACTTATTATGTGCACTAAGACAATTGTTTAAGAAACTATAATACTAAACAGAAAAAACCGTCCTATTCACATATCAGACGGCAGTTTTACATTCTTTAAAGCCCACAGCAATTTCAAGTAATAATACCCTATTAATAATATAAAATACACAGTTGAGTTACAGAGAACAATAACCGTTCACAGCAACCCTCAAACTCTGAAAGCGATAAAGATAAAAACCCCTAAGTAGAATTTAACGGGCCAAAAGTCTTTCGGATTAAAGAAGTCGGTGCAACCAACACTAAACACATCCACTAAAAATAACAACTGAATAAATATAAATAAAATCAACACTCGCGAATCACACCTTCCTCATTTCTAGAAATTTTTGACATTTTAGAAATAATAATAATAGCATTAAATATCGGGGA
Source organism: Lycorma delicatula (assembly GCF_047948215.1). Lineage (NCBI taxonomy): Eukaryota > Metazoa > Arthropoda > Insecta > Hemiptera > Fulgoridae > Lycorma > Lycorma delicatula. Next base: position 73,928,072 of record NC_134457.1, on the reverse strand, counting down.
TATAGAGCAAATACAAGTGCAACATCGAAGTGGTTTGATGCTGCCTTCTTCACGAGCCGAAATAATTAAAATAATTTCGCGTATCAGCATGTGAAGCCTAAATCTTACACGGGACACCATCACTCTATTCACCAAAGAAACTGATCGTTATATAATGAACACAATTTCTATCGAAACAGATCTCTAGTATCGACTAGTATCAGATCTCTAGTAACAGACTAGTATCGCTTGCACTTTGCTTGTTACACGGGTCACAGCCAAAAAACTACGATTAAATCAATATACTTACGTACTTCTTTTTGTAGGAAACAATAGGTTATATGAACGATCCTACTGTCTCTAATATGATGTCCTCTCAACAGAGAAAACATCCTTCCTATGGTTTCTTTAACCTTTGGGGACACCTAATCCAAAATTTCATATCTTTACTCGTCCAGTAATTTTCTATCACGACCTCATAACGCTTCTTCTTGATCGCATCTAATATTTCTTAATACTCGAATATTAAAAGCCCCTTAGCCTGTCCTATTTCGTCCCTTCCCGAAAATCGAAAGTTTCAACTACGGAAAACTGATATTCAATGCAAGTAAATTTTACTCCAATTAATTAAGAACGGTTCCATTTGTTCTTTTAAGATAAAAGATGTATAATTGCCGTAAGAGGAAGGAAACCACTCACCGAACGTGGAACGTAATAAACCGATGCTTGTTAAATGCTTTTTAAAATAACATAGGAAATTAGATAAGGGAAAAACAATGGAAATAATAAGTACGTCAAATTATATTCGGTTATCAAGTAATTAGCGGCAATTAAAAGCAACAGATTCCAACAGCGATATTTTAGTCGTTAAAGGCAATTAGTAATTTTTTCTCATCTCCTCATGACGTATTAACATAGGGAAATATGTGTAAGTAAAGTCCAACAACGTAGCGGTTGGACAATTAAATGCACGCTCTAAGCGTCTCAAACCAGGTTTGAATTTTTTCAGTCACCGAACAGTAAGAAGAAACCCCCAAATAGGAACGAAAATGCTCCCGTCAAACAACATAAATGGACACAATTCGAAACATCTTCACATCCTTAGTGAAAATCCAGCGATGGAGAGATTTAAACGCAAATGAATCACAAAATCCGAAGAAGTACCTCGAGGTCTTTCCAGGCAAAATTCCTTGCTATAGATTAATCAGAAAGCGAACACCGCATTATCGATCGATGATTTTTCAATTGACAGATTCAAATAAATTCCGTATTAAATTACTTTCCTCCAAATAGATACCCTTCTAAAGAACGACGCTACAACAGTTTAAGATTACTCACTGAGAAAGGAAAAGTAATTCGATTTTTCAAATTATTTGTTTTAATACCGCAACTTTTTTTTGTTTTAAAACTTTCATAAAGCTAGGATTTATAATTTAAAAGTTTTATTAATAACTGTCCCACCGATTACACTACAAAAGGGAACAAAGGAATAGACACGCACAGCATCCACGCAGGACGCGTGGATTCCTGATTTCCTTAATTTAACGGTTTTTTATATAATTTTTTTATCAGAATATTTTATGGAGAAGTTCACGTACATTATACTAAAAATATTTTATCGTAATTCTTTTTTTCTAATTTCTTTGCGAGATAAAAAAGGCAAATCGCAATAAAATTTTACAAATTACTTTTATAATATGACTGAAAAAGACATTAGCCTACATAACTTAAGACTGTTTACGTAAAATTGATAACAAGTTTATATAACAAAATAACATAAACTTAAAAAATATAAATAATAAAACCTACTAAAATATGCACACTATAAACGAAAAAAAATATCGCTGTTATAATTATTCATTCAATAACCATTTTTAGAAGTAAAAGGTAAATTAAAAAACTTCAACTTAATTATCCCATCTTTTTTACAGATCTTCAAAAGATGAAATTTTAAAAATATGGACAATATTAATTTTTGTGCATTTTATAAGCCGCTTTATTTTTGAAAAAAATATTTTAACAATAATAAACAAATAAATTCAAGTGTTTGTGGCCGTGTGGGTGTGTATGTACATCACACGCACGCACATTTAGCTGATAAGTTAACAAAAACAATATCAACCTAGGACCAAACTGTAACATTTTATTTCGATTTGTCCGATTATCTCGCAAATAAATTATTAAAAAAAACATTGCGGTGAAATATTTTGTCTCCAAAATATATATATATATATATATATATATTGACGAGGATATTTTTTTCAAGGTCCGATCGGTCACGAAATTAAAACCACTGTGAAAATAAAAAATTTTTTATTTGTAACAAGTACTTACATAGTTACGCTATTTCTCTACATAGTCGCCACTCCGATTTAGACATTTGTCGTAGCGTGGTACCAACTTTCCAATACCCTCGTCATAGAACGGAGTCGCCTGTGTTTTCAGACATGCTTCTACGCTGGTCTGTGCCAAAACGTTGTCCTCCTAGCCAGCGTTTCATGTGAGCAGAGGTGAAAATCGGATGGAGCTAAGTCCGGACTGTATGGTGGGTGATTAAACACTTCCCAACGAAAACGCTGCAGGAGCTTCTTTGTTACAGCTGCAGTGTGCGGCCGAGCATTGTCATGGAGAAAGACAATGCCCGATGACAACATTCCTCTCCGCTTATTCTGAATTTCCCTTCGTGGACGTTGAAGAGTCACGCAGTATGAGGCTGCAATGATGGTCGTGCCACGTTCCATGAACTCCATTCCGGTCCCAGAACACAGTAGCCATACACTTTCTGTTGGAGAAAATTCGCTTGAACTTCTTTGGTTTACTGGGAGAATGACAATGCATCCACTGTTTGGATTATTCTTTTGTTTCTTCAGTTTCGAAATGAACTCATGTCTCGTCCCCTGTGACAATTTTGTTCAAAAAATCTCCTTCATTGTGGTAACGCTGGAGAAACGTTAGAAAGGCGTCCATTCTCATTGTTTTGTGATGGTCGGACAGCATCTTGGGTACCCATCTCGCACACAGTTAGCAGTACTGAAGTCTCTCACTCACAATGGTGTAGAGAGCTGGCCTTGAAATATCAGGAAACGAATCACTCAGTACAGAAATTGTGAACCGACGATTTTCTCGAATTGCCTCATACACTCGCTCAACGAGATCATCGGTTGACACTTACTTCCTTCCCTGACCGGCTGCATCATGAACATGTGTACGTCCTGCTTTAAAGTTCCTGCGCCATTGTCGCACTTTGCTGTCACTCATTGAAGTTTCACGGTACACATTACTTATTCGTCGATGAATTTCAGCCGCATTACACCCCTCAGCCTGAAGAAATCGAATTACCGCACGCACTTCACACTTGGCGGGAGATGCTATTGTTATAGACATGTTTACGTGCTAGCTGCGTGTTCAGAACTAAACCAAGTGACGCGGCGTGATTGAAGGTAATACCAAAGACGCTGCGCAACACATATGCACAAAGGTTCATTCGATTTTTGAGCGGGTTTTTATTTCGCGACCGATCGCACCTAGAAACAAATAACCCTCGTGTATATATATATATATATATATATATATATATATATATATATATATATAATTATTTTTTGCTTAATTTATGAATAGTATATTATTATTATGATTACTGAAATTGTTAATAAAATTATTAATCATACTCTGAATAATTTACATTTGATTAAAATATTTCATTTGATGGGATTCTTTACTGTCATACAAATATATATTGTAGCAGACACGGCAGTAAAAAAGACACCCGTATGAGGAAAAAATAATTCAACTGACAAGTCGAGAAACTTGCGTCTTGAATAAAATAACAGAAAAAAGACACATTAACAAAAAACATAAAGAAAATACTACCGTGCGTGACTTCTGTAGAATGTGGGAAATTTTCATAACATTTTCATAAAAATAAATTGTTTAGTTTCACGAGAAAATTCTTTGAAACTCACAATAACTCCAGGTTTAATACTCCATATTACTGCGCTTTAACAATCCTATACTAAATTTTACACAAAAAAAGAAAAATATCTTGTAGTACACATAGACAATATAATTTTTGTTTTAAAACCAGCTTCCGGTAACAAGCGTTATCTGTAACAAACTTATTACTTGAAAACGTTTCTTTAAAAAAAAATTATCAAAATCGAACCATTGGTCGTGGGTAAGGCTTAAAAACAAAGAAAATAATATAATACGTATCGAATTGAGACCAACACATTTTTTAAGTGTGTTAAAAATGTGTGTTGTTTAACGAAATTACTCCGCACAATATATGTAAATAAACCGGACAGATCACTTTTAGGTATAGGTTTAATACCTTAAACCTTGAAATAAACATTCAAAAATTAAAAACGTAATTAATATTAAAAATAATATTATTTATAATTCATGCTCTCCACCGATTAGGGGAGGGCATTATTATTAACGATTACCTGATAGTACTTTTACCCGGATTTAAATGCACATTTGATCTTTATAGTATAGGTGTACGGAAACGACAATCTTAACTTTTGTCACAAATAGTCGGTCTAACCAACTTTTGCGCTGTAATAAATTGGGCACGTAATCCCGTAATGAAACGGTAAAATACTGAGAAAAGAAAAATGTATTAATTATTATTTACTGAAAATACTTAATTTTAAGTTTAATTATATCCCCGAAAAAGAAGTATGCATTTTAAAATATTTTAATAAAGTTAAAAATAAATAATTTTAGCACTAACAAAAAGAATATTTTGTTAACTAAATGAACAAGACTAATAATTTAATGTTAATTCTTTCCCTATCTACGAGTATCTCGTCTACAGTTAGTACATTCTTTCCGGAAGTGGTTTGAAACGTTTAAAGTATTTTTAGCACGCAATTTTTTTTTTACAATTCAACTCTACGAACCGATAACAGATCTGGCAAGAGAATTCTGACTGAGTAAATAAATACGTACTTTTGACTAGTGCTAATAACTTAGTTTAGCTCTAACATAATATATATATTAGCTCTATAATCTATATATATATATATAGATTTTATCACTGCTTATCACATCAAATAATTGTTTTTTATCAGTATAATTGATCTAAATATTATTTTGGATGCTTTTAACCCTTTTAAAACATTATATTACAATCGCTGAGTGCTGGAAAAAATAATAAACAAAATTATAATTATGTCGCAATAGGTAATTTATACACCGTAGTAACGCAAGTGCGTTCCATCAGAGCTCTTTTTCTTTTTTTAATATCTTATACTGAATATGTTTCAATATAATAATTTAGAATAAATGGTAATTTTACAACAGCACCTGTACGAAACAAAAGAAATCCGACCTAAATATATTATAATTTCCTTCACATATAAAATAACATCATCTGCCAAAAAAAAAAATTAACAAGAAAACTATCAGATTAATGAAAATTAAACCTCAAAACAATTTTTATGATACAAAATTTTAGTTAAAAAATATAATAAATCTATTTATCGAGGGCCATAACAATAACGAATATAGGTGCGACATGCTAAAGCAGTAAGTACTCCCTACCAAGCATACTGAGGAAAACGAGAATGAAAATTTTTCTTGTTGCCTTCTTCACTGGTCAAATATTACTGTCAGACATGACCACGTCAAACCCTTAATGAAATGTAGACCTAAATGAGTCTTAAATGAGCTTTTTAGAATCGATAAACTACGCTCACTTATTTCCAAAGACGCTACAGAACTAAAAAAGCTGACTTTGCTACAGAACTAAAAATGCTAACAACACAGTTGTAGAACTTTTTCGTCACGCGGCTTTTTCCTGATGCACGGCTTACACACGCAACTTAATTTAAAATATTTATAATTTTATTTAAATACAATATTTTTTGTTTATTTAATTCAGTAATTACAACCTAAGCGCGCGCGCATACTGTATTTCATTCGCACGGGTGTGGCACCACTAGGCCACTTAAAACAGATTTTTACACTTCAATTATTTAATTCTACCGCTAACCTGTGACGTCACAACATAGCAGACACTTACAGCAGTAGTCCGGCCGCTAAGTGGGATGTGTAAGAGGAGGTGACCGGGTTAAGATCCCACTTTGATGGGGAACAAATTTGTAGATCCAACAAGATGCTAAGAGAAAAAACTGCAACGAAAAAGACCCACTGTACTATCTTCTACAACGTTTCAAAATTATTACTATTTTTTGGAGTGAGGGTGCCAATTGGCAAAAACATTTTTACACAAAATATGTTTTTTTTACAATTGTTCACAAAAATATTTTTAAAAAAATTCAACGAAAATCATCCCCTGTACTGTCTTCCAAAACGCTTCAAAATTAAAACCATTTTTTGGGGTGGGGGTGAAATTTAGCAAAAAGTTTTTTTTTTTTACAATAATTGTTTAATAATATTCACAAAATTATCAAAAAATAAATATATATAAAACCTTAATTATGCAAAATCTGGAGATGATTTCGTTTTTCCCTCTGTATCCACAACAGATTGTATTACTGCTAATCGGTGCGATGCAAACAGTTAAAGTACAGCGATGGCGCAAATACAGCTGAAATTCGAAAAAATATTCCGAGTGGTATTGAGAAGTTTGAAAGTGACTGTAAAGTGTAAACGACAATAGATAGGAATATGGAACTGAACCACCCACACGCCAAAGCACTGCTCGCTTGCGCGATAAGCTTGAAAGGGAAGTAACAGCGCGATGGATATGCATACGGGAAGATCAGGCCAGCCTCGCACAGCCACACGTTAATTTTACCATCCATTAGGGCTTTGTTTGTAAAATTTCTTATTCAACAAGATGGCACCCAGCCGCACTTTCATTCATTCATATGTACGCGCCTACCTGGATAACACAGTACGGGGCGACGTTGGTTAGGAAAAGAAGACGCGATTGAGCATCCCCCCCCCCTTAGTTTACCTGGTTTAAACCCTAGATTTTTACTTGTGGAAAACCATCAAGGAGATAGTGCACAGTAAAAAGCAACGGTCTCTAGTGGAACTACGCCATGGAACTGAAATGACTTGTGAAGCAATCCCTGCGGCTACTCTGGAAGGTGTCATCAGGAATGTACAGTACCATGCTCAAAAGTGTTCGAGGTAGCACGAAGAAACCGTGTCTGTATTGTAACTTTTCCCTTTTATCGTTGTAATGCTCACAATAATATCGCAGCTACTCTATTTTAAAGTAATCTACATTTTTTCCCGGTATAGTAAAAAAAAAAAAAAACCCCCAATTGAAGATAATGAACAAAGGTATAAAATGTCACCATCTATAGATTTATTAACCGAGATAAGCAATTTATTAGGATATATATCACAAAAAAAGACAAGCAGTCAAGACTAGCTTTTAATATAACAATCACGCAATAGCAAAAAATACTTGAAAAACTAGCTAATAAATCCAAGGACTAGCTTTTTGCTTCTTCTACCAATGACTTTCCTAGAGAGGATTAAAAAGAAGACCGTGGATATCACCATTTTTTTAAAAATCTTTTCGTGGTGTATCTGGGATATCATACAATACAGTTACTACATAAAGACTGTAGACAGCTCCTCCTCTCCTCATTAGAGAGAAAATACTTGGTAAGTATCTTTGTATTATAAGAAATAATCGAAGCCGAAATCTGAAGTGCCCTAAAATAAAACGAAAAAGCAGAGAAACTTTGTCATTCAGAGAATAAGGTATACTACCTTACCTAGACCTACAATAGCGAATAAATTAAAACGAACAAAAGGAATTTTTGTTCTGTTGTAGTAAAGTTTTGTTCTGTTGTAGTAAATTTTCGTTCTGTGGCAGACTGCTTGCTGTTTAGTGTTTCAGGTTATGTTTTTAGTTCATATACTAACAGAATTGGTAATTTTTGTAATTTTATAATTCATTGTCAATTATTTTTTGTGTGTTTCTGTTATTCTTCAAAAATTGTTGCTCTGTCCTAACATACACAAATGACTCAAAGACAGATTGCCAGTGAGTGTAGTGTGGAGTTAGGTACTGTAAATGAAATTGTGAAAAGGTTTAGGGAAACATTTCTCTAAAGAGAAAAGCAAAATGTGGACGGAAATAGAAAACCGCGCCTACACAGGATCGATTACTAATAAGAACAAGCAAAATTAATCCACGATTGTCAGCTGTTCACCTTAATAGGGACATGAGAGCCAGTGGCACTAATGTTTCTGATATCAGTGGAAAGGATTTCTCGGAAACTTAAAAAAGAAGCAGTTACTGACAAAGGTTATGAAGACAAAAAGATTTCAATGGGCAAAGGAATATAAAAAATGAACTACTGAGATGTGGAAAAAAGCTATTTTTTCAGATTAGACTCATTTCTTTATCCAAGGGGAGAGAGTAACCTACATTATTAAGAACGTAAGAAGACTACTCTACACCAGCACACCTGCAACAAGCTCCCAAACTTCCAGCCAAAAAGATGTTTTGGGGATATTTGACACATGAAGGGCCAAGAGCATTTATGCCTGTGGATGGGATGATGAAATCGGATCGATACATTAACATATGCAAAGAATAATTGTCCCACTTATGCAGAACCCAGAACTTATTTTCCAACAGGACCTTGCACCATGTTGTAGATCAAAGAAAGCAAAAGAATTCTTCAAAAAGCGAAATATTTGAGTGTTCTCATGGCCAGGGAACTCCACCGACCTGAATCCCATTGAAAATTTATGGGCCACATCAAAAAGAAGACTTGGGAAAATGAATTGTAGCACTAAAACTGACCTCAGTTCAGTGATACAGGTTTGTTTTTAGATATGAAGAAATCAAAAATCATTGTTCTACATTAGTGGAATCAATGCCAAAGAGGATTACTGAAATAATCAAAAACAAAGGATACAAACTATTAAGTTGAGTAAGTTTCATTAAACTTTTTCTTTTAAAAATAAAATTTTCTGTTAAAAATACTGTTCGGATAATTTGTTTGCCACTGTACTCTTATCAAAAGCGGTCTATCTCCCAGAGTCGATTGTCCCCTTTTATTTTCCTTTCTTTTACCTCAACTTTTATTCCTTCCTTCAGACAAAAGCCACATAGATTTGTGACAGCTGCTGCTGCTGCTCTGATACCCAACTATGTGATTATACTGATACTTTCTAGTGACAGCCAATTCCTTATAAAAAGTTAACCTCTTTTAATTCTCTAAGATACTGTCAGAGTACTCTGTTCCCTATCCACGAAGAGGGTGCAAAAACAAAGGCAAACTAACAGGTGAAGTATCTAATGAGTAAAGTAGTCCACATTGATAAAATATATAGATTGATGACAATACATTGGTTGAACTTATTTCATTGTTACAACGTTTGTAGTGTGTTTCCTGAAAATATTATCCTTGGAGCAAATAAGGATATTTTAAACACGGTTTAAGAAAAAGACTAACTTCCAGATAATACAGAGCAGTTCTACATTCACACATCAAGAAATTAATAAATAGCATTTAATAAGAACTGGAGCAAGATCTTACAAAGGAAATGAAACATGCCAGACAGGCCTCTTAATTAAATAAGAAAAGTTCTGTAGCTTTTCACCTATCCCCTAAGTAAGCACTGCATGAGTTAGTAGAAAGAAGATGATTCTAATCAAGATTTTATTCAAAAGCTCTTTTTTTTGTTATCTTTCTCAGTTGTAAATATGCAACAAATAGATTTAAATTATACAAGATAAAAACTTAAAATTGGTGTGCATTTCAGTTATTTTTTATTTTTATTTCATAATAACCAATTTAACAAAAAGATAATAAAACCAAGCCAACCAAAATTATGATTCCAAACAATGGAAACCTAAAATGATTTAATCTTTATTTTCTCCCAAAACATAACAATAATAAACTAAGTAAATGGTTTTTTTACAAGAAACTTAAAACATATTATTGAAGTAACCAAAACACTGCCTTCACACTTAATTTCAAAACTCTTAACAACTGTTCTGGCCAATTTATTTTGCTCAAGACAAAAGCAACACGGAAACAAAGGTATCTGACCGATTATTTCAGTAATAGAATAAAAAAAATGTTATTCAATCAAAAAGAAGATAAATTTTATTAATTTAATTCTACCTTCTTTTATTCTAAATAATAAAATGAACATCAATTTCATGCAACTCATCAGCAAAAATGCTGATATAATGCAATGTATTATATTACAAATAATAAAAATATGAAAACTAAACAACACTATCCATCACAATTATTTCATAAAAACAATTTGTTTTGTGTGCAACAAAAACCTAATGAAATGTTTATAACAACAATGAAATAGACAAAAATAAGATTATTTTATCACTAATTAATTTTATTAGTACAGATAAAGTTGTTTGTACAATTAATTAATAGAAATGCGTTAATGATTATGATATTATGTTAGACATCTACCATAACAAGTCCAATCTAATGTTCATTACACTTATAATTAAGACAACACCAATTAAGTCATTTTGTACTCTGCTAACTCCTGCATTTTAAATACAGAATATCAGACAACAGTGTCATTCCTATAGCAAGTTAATTACCATAAGGAGGTAATTCTTACTAATTGTAGATAAGTTCCACAAATTGCAGAGTAGGTATTAAATATGAATTTGTTTGAATCATAAATATACTTTTTTTATTACAATAAAATAACAAAAAAACTTTAAAATAACCACCGACATGAATAGGAGACCTGTATCAAGATAACTGTAAAATAATGCAAAAAGTAAAAACACAATTGTCTACAACAACTGTGTTGTACATATTATTATTCACAAAATTGTCTACAACAGATATTTTCTGGCAATAGTACAGCACTCTTCCTGTCCAAATGCATAAGTGAAATAAAAAAACATAAATTACTAAGAAAAATATAATCAATAGATTAGCCAAACGTAAAAAAATCCAACCTATCAATCACACACTTGTTAACAAGGCTATATTGTTAACAAAGTTCTTCTACAGTAATGCTATGTATTTAACCTGGCAGAGATTGTTGTCTGCAACTGATTCCCAGCCATCTTTTTTTTTTCTTTTTTCTTTTGTTTAACCTCCGAGTCCACAGTTAAGCATTACTTCAGAGGATGAGATGAATGATTTGTAGCGTGTGTGAAAAATGCCATGCCTGACAGGGATTCGAACCCGGGACCTCTGGGTGAAAGACCGAGATGCTACCACTCGCGCCACAGAGGCCGGCAAGATTCCCAGCCATCTGAAAATGCTTTATACCACGTAGAAACTTGGGCTAGTGATAGAGCATCATTTCCATACACCCTTTTCAATTTTGAAAAAGTTTCAGTGGCATTTTCTCCAAGTTTAACACAAAACTTGATATCACAATGTTGCTCATAAGTAGTATAACTAATATTTGTAATGCACAACAAAAACTCATTTCACAAAAAGTTTTTTTACACCTCATGTGGCAAAAAAAAATAAAAATATTAATATTTAATATAAATCAGCTGTTCATATAACCATATGTTTTTACTAATAACATTACAGTGTTGACATTTTGGCTGCCAAAAAAACTAGTCCCATTACAGATCTTGTGTGTGTATGTATATATATATATATATATATATATATATAAGATAGATAAATAGATAATGAAAGTATAATACATAAACTTGTGATAATATACACAAATAATTTTAGTTAAATGGCATTTGTTCAAAGAACAGAAACAAAAGGCGAAAACAAAATTACAAGTTTTAGACAATAAAACTCTCATATGTAAAAAAAAAAAAAAAAAAAAAAAAAAAAAAAAAAAACAAGGCTTAAAAAGGTATCCTTATTAGTTTCTAATAAGGATTTTCCCTACTAAAATTTGTTAGAATTATGGTAAATTATATATAAAAGGATCCTGTATTATCAATAACTTTATTAAGTTGGATAAAATCTAATGAACACAGTTTTATTTCTGTTATATTTTTCTAATGATCAATGTCAGTATAGAAGCCGCTTCAAAATTTATCTAAAAACTTTTTTTCAGTATACAGGAAATTTTTGGGTGACACTGAATCACAGATTTTAACATTAATAATGTTAAGCTAATATTGTAGCTTTTAACATTACTAATGTTAAAAGTTACTATATTAATAATTACACATTTAATTATTAAATAGTTTCATAATTTTGGTTAAAATGGAATGGAAAATGTGTTATGAAAGAAGGAAGAATTCCCATTTAAACAGATAGGGGGATTTACAGGCTTGCAAGAGAAAAATAGTTGCTTTATAATGGTCCATGACAAAACCGCAATAAAGGTGCTGTGTTCTACAGTTTTGTAAAAGTAAATATAATTTCCTAAGAAACAGTCAAATATTCCCACCACTATTAATAAAAAATCTTCCTTCACACTCCTTTTCCATCCTGTTAACTGAAATTATGAAATCACATATGTATTGAAATAGTGAAGTAAAAACACATTTTTAATCATTTTTCTTCTAAACACCTTACATCAAAATGAAAAAAGTGGTGTTATAATCATATAAATGATACGTTTAAACAACAAATACACTAACATATTTAATCATGCAAATTATCAATACATTTTCAAAAAAAGGTTCAATGAAGGTTCTATCAAATTTGGCTGAGGAACAAAACCAACCAGTACTATTTAGTAAAACCTTCAAAATATTTAAAAAAAAATAATGACAGTGTGAGACCACACTGAAACAATTTTCCTATCAGTTTAATTTAAGATATCACAATGGTATTGTGTTAGCACATGAAATTAACACATGGTGTAGTGTTTTGAGTTATCAGATTTGACTCTAAAAAAGAAACCTTCAGGTTCAGGCTCCATTGTTTCTATACCAGAAAATATTGAGATTGTTTGGACTGCTGCCTTAAGGACAAACCCAATTTCCATCTGAATGGATTAAAAATAAACAAAATTTTCATAATTGGACTCTGCTATTCCAGGATTCATTCCACAGCAACAAGATTACAAACTGCGGTGTGCTGTGTCATAATGTGACATAATAATAGATTCATATTTATATGAGAATGGTCAAACGGCTACTATCACTTGGTTCCAAAAAGTTGCTATGCTTGGAATGGCTGTTGCAAAAAACATTAGACACACTTTCACAAATGACTAAAATCGCCTGACTTCAACAAAAAACTCAATATACAGCATGAATATCGATGTGACAGCTGTTTGCAATTTGACAATAGTTTAATTTCAAGAAACTGTACACTTCATGGTCTCCCAAACACCTCCGATCTGTCAATGAAATTTCTTTAATGTATCACTATGAAAGCAAGGTGTATTGCAGTCAATCTGTTTCAATGAAATAACTGAGAGCTATGATCTGTAAAGAAAATCACTAAAATTCCTCTTGAAATGTAACATCAAATCAGGCAAATGTTGCTAAGAAATTGCAGAAATGTCTGCCAAGAGGAGTTTATATGGAAGACATAATTTTCAAGATATTTTAGGGTATATTTGGATTAAACGGTGTATTCTATGATTATTACATTTCATTAATAAATTTATCAATTTGTTTTTAAAAATATTTATACTTCAAAATTTCCTGCTATCCCGAGACACCTGTATTTATATACACAAAATCTGTAACTTCTATTAAATTGAATAACTTATTTTTAGATAAATCACCCATCATTATTGGAAAAATTTCCTAGTATGTTATTACCTAAAGCAACGTAACTATTTTATGTTGCTTAATTAAAATGCAGTATTTTTTATATCAGAGAGAACACCTAATTTTTCATTCAAATAGAGTTCTATTTTATACAATAACAGCCCTGTAAGTTCACATGAAATTGCCTCTAAATGGACAATCAGCAATACAGTTTTCTAGGAACATATAATATCAATGAAAAATAGAATCAAAATTATTCATTCCTTTTAATTCACTATCAGAATCAAATTTTTATATTTTAAAACGACTTATTTTATTAGTTTTTATGTCACTTACTAAGTCCTTTCAAAAAAAATAAAATTCAGGCAAAGAAAACTTGCAGTCTTTCAAAACCCTTATAATTAATTAATTCACAGGCCAAAACTTTGTATTTCCCTTAAGCTGGTGCTGGTGATATCAAAGTTAAGGATAGTTAAGCTATAATAAATAATTCATAGAACAAAAACAGTAGCAATTACATTTACAAACTGCAAACTCATACTACAAACAGATTCATAGTTACTGTAATCACATACTCTACAAACCTACCCAGTACAAAATCTTGAAAATACAAAGCCACAGTAATGATTTATAACAGCTTCCAAATTATAATAATATTATACTTTTGCTCTGAAAATGCTAATTCTTTTGTTTATTCAGACCAAAAACCATTTTTACAGAAAATGATATCAATGAGTAAACTTTGTTTAACACAGAAAATATACAAAAACTAAGAATTAACAAGAACATTTGTTGTTTACTAGTCTGAAGACAGAAAAATTATTTAAATAAATTAAAACAAATACCGCAGTACCAAATATAATATGAAATCTAATTATCAATGATAATGAACAGTTATTCAAAAAATTATCAAGAAAGAAATAATAAATGGGGGTTCAAAAAACAAGAACTAAGATTTCTGCAAAGATCAAAATGAAGCAATTAAGTTCTTTTAGTGCAAGATGTAATTGATGAAATAAAAACAAAACTCAAACAATTCAAAGCAAAGAAAACTTCAGTGAAAGTGTTACAAATTAATTAGTACAAGGCATATTTTTTAAAAATAAATTATAAACTAAACCAACAGAATAATTGAAAACAAACAATGATTATTTTAATGAGAATGGAATTATAATAAAAAAAAATTGTATATTTACTTTTATTACTGCACTACATTCCATAGCATACATCTTTCTTTAAAAGAGTATTAGATATCACCATAAGAGATTAATATTTAGTCCATAATTGTTCCCTATCTTAGATTAATCTCATATTTATAAAATTTTAGTCATGTGATTTCTTTAGTTAAACAAGGTATGATTGGAAAGTTTTAGACTGGGCTTGTAATTTCAAAATGGCAGTACTTACAGGCTACTGTGATGGATCTCCTTCAAAAAAGTATCCTTCTGACTGAGCACAGCAACTCCCAATGATTTTCCACTTTTAGAAGCTTACCTGGAATTTTTTTTTTCTTAAGGGTGTTAAGATCCTCTCTGTATTTGCTTGGTTGTCTTATTTGGGTCAAACTGGTTCCCTTTTAACGAACATGTCAATTTAGGAAACATGTAGAAGTAGGCAAGGTTAAATCAGGGGAATACAATGGGGGGGAGGTTGAAGACAAGAATTTGAAATTCTGTGCTTTCTTCTGCAATCGAGAATGCACAATGAGCAGATATGTTGTCTGGGTGGACAACCCAATTCTTGTCTCAGCAGAGTTCAGCCCTTATCTTCTGAACATTTACAAGAAAACACTGAAGGAAACGTTTATAACATTTCTGGTTGAGTGACTGCCCCATAGAGGCAAATTTGTGATGCACAATAGCTGCAGAACTGAAAATAACCACCCACACATTTCTTCATATTCGACCAACTTTATTACACTTTTCTCAGATATACTGAAAGGACCCTTCCACTGCAATGATTGTGTCTTTGTTTCTGAGTCATACTCATAAACTCGTATCATCACCTGTAATTACCCTATTTAACTCATAAAATGGGTCAGTTTCGGCCCGATTAATCAGTTCTTGGGACCCTTCAAATAGGTTTTATTTCTGCTGGTCTGACATCAATTTCAGAATGAATTTCGACTCATGTTCAAATCTTAACAGTGGCAGCACCTGTCTTAAAATTTTCCAATCCCACCTTGTATAGCATACATAAATTTCAGAATAAAAAATGCATTCATCAGACAAGCTCATTCTCTTGAGAAAAACATTTATCTTATCTAGCATTTTCATTTATATGATCAGAATTAATTCAAATTTTTAGCAACATTTTGTACAGAAAACGCTAATTTAGTTGTTCAAAAAGTTTAGAATTTTTTAAACCAGCATAATCGTCTATACTAGCATTTCATTTTTTGTTTAAATATTCCAGACAAGTATAATTATATTCTTTTGTAAATCAGGAATTTATAACATCAAACATACAAATATGATAAGAATAAATGAATCAAAATTTAAAAATCTTAAAACGCTCAATTTTAACAAAATTTTTATCCTGTGGTTTCACACTATCTGCACTCTTTGGAAAAAAATACATCAACTTTAAAAAACTCACAGATCAAAATTAATAATAATCAATCCATTTTTTAAATTACATCTTTTGAAATGAACGTGAAATTCAAAACTATTAACTTACTAACAACGAAATTAATTTTGCATAAAAATTGAGTGTTTTTCAACTGTATGGAATGCAACAATTATTTTTTTTAAATTTATCAGCCAATTTTTTTAAAAATTTCATAAAATAATAATGTAACTTCAAGCTACATATCGATTACAATAATCCCATGCTAGGCAACGATGACATTATATATCATCATTGATCATATAATTCTCCATCTAACTTAGTATAAATACCTGAATGTTCCAATTTCATAACCAGTCATTGTTTCATTTTAATCTGTCTGTATCCCAAAGCAACTTTGAGATTCTCTTTGTCTATGCTATTTTGTGAGCAAAAGACTTCCATTTTAAGCCACCCAGAACTCACCTATTTATTTTCTACCCTATACATCTGTAAAATGACAAACTACATGCAGCTGTCCACCCAGAAGTCAAGTTACATGCAAATAAAAAATATCGTTTATTTAAAAGTGATTATACAATATTTTTAATAAAAAATACTCCAATGGCATCATCAACATTACTACAATAGCACAGAAAAAACTGCTGAAAAGTAAAAATAAAAAAAATATGAAGCTAGAATTAAGTACCTCCTTTTTTTAGTTTAATTTGTTAAAAATAACATATTTTTCATTCTCTAACATTCTTGAGTTGTATTAATAAAATCAAATCAACTGAAGGAGCTCATCATTCATAATTTTTATTTTCATACGGTAAAACCCATTAGAAGAAAACCAATCTTTTGCTTTTGCAAATCCCATTGAAGCTCTTTCAAGCAACGATCAAGAGCAACAAGTGTAGTAGAATCTGTATACATTTTTTTTTTCTGGGCGCATAGCAGTGTTGTTATCAGTGCCTAGATAAAATATTATTATAGGAAACAGTAAACCTTAACACCAAACTTAAAAATTAATAACAGCCACATAAAATAACAAAATCAACAATTAAAACATGCAATATTATAACAAAAAATATTCCTCATACAGTTTACCATAAATATAAAAGTGTCTATGCTTAAGGTGAAATAAAACCACAATATTAAACAACAAAATTACTTAATGGCATAAATATACAGAATACATTAAAGTAATAATCAAATATCAAAATATAGATGCATGTGCTTAAGAAATAGAAAGACATTTGATATCATCGGATTGATTTCTAAAATATTTCAGATGTTAGCCCCTAATTTAAATTTCAGACACAATCCACAAGAATGTGGTATACCATTAGTTGGCAGTCGCAGCAAATACAAGATACTTTAGTCTATGAGATACCTGTGAACCTAGTGGTACACTAGGTTCACTAGATTCACCGTTTGCGAATGGGGTACCCATTCAGCAAATAACAGTTTGGGTACCCAAACGGCAAATAACAGAGGATGGAAGGTTTTTTATTTAGCTAAAAACCTTACTGTTTTCATATAGAGAAGCTTTTTGACATACTTTCCTCTCTTTATTTTATTCTAACAACTGAAGAACGTGATTTTAAGTAGTTGTTTTTTTAACTGACTTTTTATTTACATTTAAATTTCACTTTTCATCAATATATAGATTCTGATAATTCCTTTTTTCATATTCTAGATATTTTTTAAGAAAAAATTAAATTTACTACAGAGACAATCAAAATATTTTACATTTATTTTATAATCATAATTGCTTAGCACTGAATTGTTGTAGCAAAATAATATGTAGTGTAATAGTATTCGAAACATGTTAACATTAAATTTAAGAAACTTTTTGGGGCATCTTAAGTAAAATTAGGTTAATTAAAAAAAAAATGAAATAAACTCCAAACAAATAATTGCTTTTACAATTCTTTAAATTTTAACTTTTTGAAATCTATGTTAACTTAAAATATCTTAAAATTAATTATGTATGGACTTAAAAAAAAATTTCAAGTTTGTATTATTTTTTTAAAAAAAAAGTGAATTTTTGTTGACAAAATTTGTTTTAGGAATACTTTTTTTTGGATTAATAGTAATAAAAAATAATTTGTCTTTCTCCTATTTTATTTATTTTGCAATAATTTAGGTAAATTTACATTAAAAGCATTCTAAATTAAATAACAAATTCACAAATTCTTTCTTCAAAAATATCATTCATTAATTTTCAGACTAACAGTATCTTGTTTATCCAGAAGATTCGAATCTTGGTCATAATTATAATTTTGTATGATATATAAAATTTCATATTCTAATATACAAGCTTTAAACTAGTAGTGAATTAAAAAGAGAAGAAAGTAGTAAGTTTATCAGGCAAAAATAAAATGATTGTATAACAAAAAAATTAAACTTAAACTTAAAACTTGTTTCAACAACTTTTTAAAAATAGACAATAATGGACACCAATTGCTTGGTACCTATTGCTTCCATTTTATAGGTTGGGAACAATATAAAGTTTGTATGGAGAAATAAGTCAGATTTAAAGTATTCATAAATAAGATTTGTCAGGAGTTAAAAAACTGTTCTCTTGATACAGTGATTTATAATTTTAGTAAAAACAGGAAAATTTAGGCTGGAAAAATTTGTAACATCCTGTCACACTTCATTTTTTTCACAAATATAAAACGTAATCCTTATGTATACATTTCATTTATTTTAATGAAATAATTAATATAATGACAAGAAAAATGGAACAAAAATGTTTAAAAAAAATATTAACATACAAATTACAATAATCAAAATAAAGTTAAAAGAATATTAAAAAAAGAGCACTACTTGATGTACAAATATAAATTTTTTGGCATGAAAAGAACTAAAAGAAATACATAAAATACAAAACAGAAGTAAAATCATCTACAAAAAATAAGAACTACATGAATTGAAGTGAGAAAAAAATTCTATAAACTAAGAACTTATAAATGAACAAAGAAAGAAAACTGGTATGAAGGGAAATAAAATACAATACAAATTAATAGTGAATTAAGGAACAATAAAATAATCAACACATATGAATAATAATATAACTACCCCCCCCCCCACGTGAAAACAGGAAATGAGTTTAAAATATCCCATAAAATATGTTTTTTTTTAAAGTAATTATAATGCAATTTCAAAAATGTCTCAACAAACAAAACCTTTCTTTTATAATCACTGGAATATTAAAGATAACATTTTGCTATTTCTATTGACATTCTAATGTAGAAAACTGGACTTCACATAAGACTCCCTACAGAAGCATAACAATATACACAATTTGCTTAAGTTAGAACAAACATTTACACATTTAGTAAAACAAAATTTTCAAAGCTTGGATAAGAAAGAGATACACTAAGAAAGGAACTATATTTTATTTTTCTTAGGTAAACTGAATATGATGTAATTGGTCAGTACAGAATTTAAGTACCTCATCACTAAAACTACAATAACAAACATTATTGTTTCAAACCAATTTTCTTGAATTATACAGATATGTGTTAAAAGAAAATTACGTATTAAATTATCAAATAAATAAAATTATTAGCAATATTCAAAAAAATTATTCCAGGTAAAAGTAAATAAAATATGTAACTTAAACTCTCAAAAAAGATTATATGCATTATAAAATAACAGCAATGTATTGACAGTCAAAGTATAAAGGACAGCTCCGGTTAGTTTTTCAAAGCTGTTGAAAGTACAATAATGCATTTCACAGATTTAAAAATAACTAGGTTATCAAAGAAAATTGTTTATTTTTCATTTTGTTGGGAAAGGTAAATGTTTATAATAACACAAATTTCAGAATGTTATAACCACCAAAAGTAAGTTAAGAATATAATTCCTGGGGAAATAAAAACGATAGAAGATTTTTTTTTTTAACTCTTGATTTGTTACAAAGTTACTGCTGAAGAAAGCTAGTTCTACGTTATTAAAATGAATATAATAATCAAGCAACTACATTTTTTCAAATTTGCTATTTTCATATGCTTGTTTGTATAAATGATACTTTCAAACCATGAAGAAGTTTTTAGTAAATCAAACAAAAGGCAAACTTATCACAAAAATTATAATCAGGGGGTCAAAAAATTCTCCCTCAAAGTACAGTTAAGTCAGGAATAGACCTGCGCTGTCTGGAGAATAGTGATCAGCTGATTCTTTGTTTGAAATCTGTAATAGAGAACAGAATAATAAAATACGCAGTAACTTAAGTTTTTTTAAAATAACATATGCATTATTTCCTACCCCAAATTAGACGTACTGGATCGAAACACGTACTGTCACCCGTATGATCTACTTAAAAATAAGAAAATTATGATAATTACCAAAACAGTAGACTCACCTTTATAGTGAACTCTTAAATTACTTTGGGATAGTCCAATGTAGTTATATTTATCCTTTGGGCTCCAAGATCTTGGTAAAGGTGTTTCTTCCTCGTTCACCATAGGATAAAGCGTTTTCAAACGATCGTATGCCCCATTTTGCGATCCTGAAATATCAATCACACTCCGTCCATTACTGTTGGCGGCCATTTCTATTCTCTTACGTCCCGGATGTAAAACGTCACTTATATAGTTCATGTAAAAGTTTCCAGATAGCAGTTCATTAGGAGATGCCCTCAAGTTGTTGCTATGGAAACAGGTGATGCTTCAGTGATACCAAACGTAAAATCATAATATGTAAATCTAAGTTATTACGAAAGAATATTAGTGAAAAACGTAATAAAAATTCTACAGTATAATAAATTAATTTTTAAACCAATTTGTTTTGTTCAGTAAAGCACCAATTGAAAACGCTCTTCAAGAATGTTTTTCTTTTTATTAACTTACTGGCTAACTAAAACTGCGCTATACATATGAGAGGCAAAGAAATTGATTTTATTCGTAGATAGAATATCTTTTATTTTCATAGACATTAGAGTTTATAACCATCGTAATACGCACACCCACACATATATATGCATAAAATAGAATACAGAATGGCTTGTAAAAACATTTAACATGTATTTAATTACACACCAAAACAAACAATAATTACAATTAATTTAAATAAAATATAACATTCTGTATGCCTTTTTAAAATGAATATTTAAAAAATTACACTACATAAAAGCGGTTACATATTATAAAAATGTTTACTGTGTTCTTAAACAATTTAATTACTATTACATGCAGTTTATTGTTAGTTGTCATATAATGAACACTTGTTTAATTTTTAGAATGTTTACATTTACCTATTGCATGGTTTATCCTATTTGTAAAATGATTATCCTATTTGTAAAGTTCATTATTTATTCTTTAAAGATTAATACTTTTTTCACACAAAAGAACTTGTATATACATAGAGGGAAGTGTCACAGATTTTATTGCAGTATATACAGAGACCTACAATGAGCTCTCTGAGGTTTGCTCCAGGTCAAACTGACAGCTTTTCTATATAAAAATGTTACATAAACTACATTACGATCTCAGCCAAGAAGCTGAAAATAAACTAACGTAGAGTATCTACCACATATCTAATAATTTATTGAATTATCTACATAGGCAATATTATATTGTGTAAATCATCAAAAATTGCTCTACCCATATTAATATTCTTTTATGATATGAAATACAAAAAATTTCATTTTACAACACATGACCTTGTTCCTCACTTTTCTTGCTTATCTAATTTTTAACTTCTTTTTTTGTTTATTGAACACCATGAATCACTTTGAAATAAACATTAAATGATTTACAATCCAAATTCTGGGACTTTTTCTTCATGATGTCTTAATGGCATCTTTCTCAGTAAAATTAGTAATAGTGCTATTCTCAATGGCTTTTAAGACTATTAATGGCACTAAAGAAAGTGAAATCTATATGAAGAAGCTTCCAAATGGTCCTCTGAAATAAAAAGTTCTATGTTCTGAAAGTGAATGGTGCAAATTTTTAATTTATTTCATATTCTGATTCATTTTTCAGTCAGTCATTTTTTAACTATTTTAAATTTATTCTTAATTTTTAATAAAAAAAGTTGAGCCAGATTTAAACTTAATGGGCTATTTTACATTTGCTAAACAGGTTTTTTAAAATTACCTTATCTCAAAAGGTACATGTGTGTATGTTGGTGCACACACACACACACACACATATGCACACGCGCACACGCGCACATGCATGTGATATAAATTGGACAGAGGAAAAGATTATACTTTACCCAAAAATCAAAACTACAGTTAGGGAGAAATGAAGAAACTTGTTAATAAACATAACTGTTAAAGTAACAGAGAAAAACAGTAGTAATAAAAAATATTCAATAATACACCTAGCAGTAGTAATGGGTTAGTCAACCTTTACTTGATTTAGAATTATGTTCATTAATTTTACCTTTTTGTCTATAAATAAATTTAACCCTTTGCACTTGGACGAACAGCAGGACTGGCCATTCCACACTCCAGTTCGCTCTTTCATACAACCACATTGAACGTATGCACAGCTCGGATGGCCAGCCTGGCTGGCAACTTACGTTTCTGTGCCAGCTTAGCTGCCATGACAATAACTGTGCCGTTCAAGAGTTCAAGCGTTGGCTGATACGATTCAGCACAGTTCAGAAAAAATTAAAATTACTAAAATGAAATAAAGAAGATCATTACTTTTGGTCAGTCCTGCTGGCCATCTGAGTGTTTGAATGATTTCAACATGGCCAATACTGCTGGCCATCTGAGCTGAAAGACTCCTACTCACGCAAATAATTCCGAGTTGATGGAAAAATGACGATGGCCAGTACTACTGGCCACCCGACTCCAGAAGACATTTCATAAAAATTGCACCCAAGTGCAAAGGGTGTGATTCTTTTTCTTAAATAACCAAATTTTTAATGTATTTAAAATACTTACACAGTGAAGTAAATACACCATAAAACACAAATGTAAGACTTTATTTTTTTAAAAGACACTAAAATTAATTTGTATTGGATATTATTACATACTTGAAATTACATATTTATACTTACAAATATATTTATTCCTATTTCAAATACACTTTATTCTCCATACGTCTGCTGCAAATGAATCCTCTTTTCCTGTGAATCATTTTTCATTTTTTTTGGTCAAGAAATTAAACACAAATCATTTACTATTATTATCAGTAAACTCCTGTTATAAATAATTTTTCTTTTTTCATCTACTCAGTTAATTCGGTTAAGGAAGGGGTCACCAGTAAATTAAAAAATAACATTGTATGAGTTGGAGCGTGGAATGTTAGAAGTTTAAAAAACTTAGAGAATTTAAAGAGGGAAATGGATAGATTAAATGTAGACGTAGTAGGAATTAGTGAGATTTGGTGGGAAGAGATAAACAACTTTTGGTGAGGTGATTTCGGAATAATTAACTCGGCTTCAAATAAAGGGCAGGCAGGAGTAGGTTTCATAATGAACAAGAAGATAGGAAAAAAATAGAGTATTTCAAAATGCATAGCAATAGAATCATTGTAATGAAGATAAAATCAAAACCTAAGCCGACAACAATTGTTAACATCTATATGCCGACAAGTGCCCATGATGATGAGGTAGAGTTTGTATACGAAGAAATTGACGAAGCAATTAAACATATAAAAGGGGATGAAAATTTAATAATAGTTGGAAATTGGAATGCAAGTATTGGAAAAGCGAGGAAGGAAATATTGTGGGTGAATATGGGCTGGGCAAAAGGAATGAAAGAGGGGACCGACTTTGAGGACTGCAAAGAGTTTTGCATGAGTTATAATTTAGTAATTGCCAAAACCCAGTATAAAATCATAATAGAAGAATATACACATAGAAAACGCTACATGATACTGCAAGGTATCAGATAGATTATATCATGGTTATGCAAAGATTTAGAAATCAACTCGTCAACTGCAAAGCTTACCCTGGAGCAGACATTAATAGTGACCATAACTTAGTGATAATGAAATGCAGATGGGGTTTAAAAACCTGAAGAAAAGGTGTGAGATGAATCAGTGGAATTTAGAGAAGCTTGAGGAAGAGGGGGTAAAGAAGATATTTGAGGAGGACACTGCAAGAGGTCTGAGTAAAAAGGATAAGGCAGAAAATGTAAAAGAAGAATGGGAGAATGTTAAAAAGGATTCTTAAATCAACAAAAGCGATTTTAGGTGGAAAAAAGAGATGGTAGAAAACCTTGGATATCAGAGGATATATTCCAGCTGATGGATGAACATAGAAAATATAAGAATGCTAGTGATGAAGAAAGTAAAAGGAACTATCAATAATTAAGAAATACTATAAACAGGAAGTGCAAACTAGCAACAGAAGAATGGATTAAAGAAAACTGTTCAGAAGTGGAAACAGAAATGATCATTGGTAAAATAGACGAAGCATACAGTAAAGTTAGGGAAA
The DNA here is from genome assembly GCF_047948215.1 of Lycorma delicatula. NCBI lineage: Eukaryota > Metazoa > Arthropoda > Insecta > Hemiptera > Fulgoridae > Lycorma > Lycorma delicatula. Next base: position 73,903,534 of record NC_134457.1, on the reverse strand, counting down.
ATTTTTTGGTACATAAATTAAAATCTAATGTGTGTTAAACAAAGATGGTACACCGATTTATAATAAGAAAGGAAAGGTCGAAAGGTGGGTAGAATGTATTGAAGAATTATATGGAGGAAATGAATTAGAAAATGGTGTTATAGAGGAAGAAGAGGAAGTCGAAGAGGATGAAAGAGGAGAAACAATACTGAGATCTGAATTTAGGAGAGCATTAAAACGTTTGAATGGCAGAAAGGCTCCTGGAATAGCGGCAGAATACCTGCAGAATTACTGTGCAGTAGAGGTGAGGAAGTGATAGATAGGTTATACAAACTGGCGTGTAATATTTACAAAAAAGGGGAAGTTCCCCAGACTTCAAAAAAAGTGTTATAGTTATGATACCAAAGAAAGCAGGAGCAGATAAATGTGAAGAATACAGAACAAGCTTAATTAGTTATGCATAAAAAATCTTAACTAGAATTCTGTACAGAATAATTGAGAGGAGAAAGATGGAGAGGAGAGAAAAATTGGAAGACGTGTTAGGAGAAGACCAGTTTCAGGAAAAGTATATGGACAAGGGAAGCAATTTTATTGCTCAGATTAATAGTAGAAGTAAGATTAAAGAAAAACAAACCAACATACGTGGCATTTATAGACCTAGAAAAGGCATTGGAATAAAAATGTTCGACTGGAATAAAAATGTTCAGCATTTCAAAAAAATTAGGGTTCAAGTTCGGAGATAGAAGAACAATTGCCAACAATTACAGGAACCAAACAGCAACAGTAATAATTGAAGACCATAAGAAAGAAGATGTAATAAAAAAGGGAGTCTGACAAGGATGTTCCCTATCCCTGTTACTTTTTAATCATTATATAAGAACTAGCAGTTAATGAAATTAAATAACAATTTTGATCTGGAGTAACAGTACAAGGTATAAAGATAAAGATGCTATGACTTGATGATGTAGTAACTCTAGCTGAGAGTAAGAAAGATTTAGAAGAAACAATGAACAGCATGGATGAAGTCCTATGCAAGAGCTACCGCATGAAAATAAACAAGAACAAAACAAATGTAATGACATGTAGTAGAAGTAATGTAGATGGACCACTGAATATAAAAATAGGAAGAGAAAAGATTATGGAGGTAGAAGAATTTTGTTATTTGGGAAGTAGGATTACTAAAGATGGACGAAGTAGTAGGGATATAAAATGCCGAATAGCACAGGCAAAATGAGCTTTGAGTCAGAAATATAATTTGTCTACATCAAAAATTAATTTAAATATCAGGAAAACATTTCTTAAAGTACGTGTATATGGAAGTGAAACTTGGATTATAAGAATACCTGAGAAGAAGAGATTAGAAGTTTTTGAAATTGATGCTATAGCAGAATGTTAAAAATCAGATGGATGTATAAAGTGACAAATGAAGAGGTGTTGCGGCAAATTGATGAAGAAGCATTTAGAAAAAATACAGTTAAAAGAAGTGACAGACTTCTATGTCACATATTAAGGTATCCTTTTATAGTTACTTTGATATTGGAGGAGCAGTAGAAGGGATAAATTGTGCAGTCAGGCAACGTTTTGAAGATGTAAAAAAATTTTTACGGATGTAGTACGTAGGAGTATACCAAAATGAAACGACTGGCATTAGATAGAGAATCTTGGAGAGCTGCATCAAACCAGTCAAATGACTAAAAACAAAAAAAAAAAGTATAATCTAACCAAACTTAACCTACGCTCGCTAACCTAGACTAATTAACAGTATTATTCTGAGTATTTAAATAATAAATTCAGTAATTATAGCAATTATTTATTATTTAAATAATCAAAATATTGCTGTTAATTGGTCGAGGATAGTGAGCTTAGGTTAAGTTTGGTAAGTTTATAATTATAAGCAATAGTGCTTATATTTCTAATACCTAAAATATGGAGAATGTTTCAACTGCTCGGTATAAAACAGCATGTTTGTATGTCATCGGGCTATTTCTCCAACCTGATTACTAATATTAATATTTCCTGCTATTTTGAGTTATTTCCATGTAAAAATTTACAAACGTTTTAGGAGGGAGAAACGAAAAAGTACCTGTATTCTAGTTAATCTATTTCATACGTAGACTAATAATATTTAACCTGGTTTAATTTGCTTATTTGTTTAGTTTTGTAAGGGGTTCGTAATTACTTAAAAAAGGCGCAGTAACTACGGGACAACTTCTACCGCGAAAGCATATAAGCTGAATATTAGCTCCGAAAAGATGTCTACATTAACTATTATAGGATGTTATACATTAGCTATTATAAAGAAAATTAGTCAGCGTTAATTTAACTTTTTAAAAAACGGTAGAGGATGTGTACGATAAAAAGCGCAAAATAATTGTAGTTGATGATAACCATCTGACGTGTAATAAAAAAAAATAATAATATGACACTTTATAGTCTGCTATAAATACATGATTTGATAGAAATATTTTTTTTGCATTTTTAAACCGACGTGTAGTTTGCGCAATTAAATTCTGTTTTATTTTTTATTACCTTATTTTTAGATCTAGCATGCTACGATACTAATTTTGCAAGGAAATAATTACTAAGGAAAGAATATGTTGTAGTGTAGCAAGCAGTCAAATGACGGATGAAAAAAAAAACATTAATTTCAGAAGACGCATGGAAAATTTAATATGAGTGATTTTATTAAATCGTTTACGTAAAAAGCCTTATAATTTCGTTATTCTTAAATCCGTTATATCAGGATTTGATTAATTAAATTCATCACTATTAAAGGGAAGTATTCTTGGGGGGTTTGATTGGTGAACCTGTTTCGTAACCAGTATATGTGATGTGTTTTCTTAGTTTCGTATTTGTGCAAGATTAAGAATTTGTGGTATTATGCGTTTTCTTCGGTTTAGTAAATATTTTTGATATGGCATATCAAGCACCAAATGCACGTGGTGAGTCTAAGCATAATGAATGAGTCTCTAAGTATAATGAACGTTGAAGTTAGGGTTATAACTGAATGTGTAATTATGTAGTCTTAGTTAATGCCTGGTGGACATTAACAAGGTAATGTTTCGAAACTTAACTTAATTTAGAGATTGGTTTATTTCTATCAGGAGGATTCAGTTTGACAAGAATATTACTGTACATGTTGCCAATTCGAAAACATTTACAAGTTGTATGTAAACACTAGTTAGTTGAAATTTTTGGCGTTTTAGTTGTTTGCAACGTTCTTTGACCCAATATTTGTAGCTTGCTTGTGTATCCTCAACTTAGTGTAGTATCATAGATTTGAAATATGACATTAATTTTTCCTTTCTGGAAAATGTAAGACCTTTTGGGTATTGTTCCAGATTTTAAGTTAGTAAATCTGACTGAATATAAAACTATTATAAGTTCTACATAGTTAATGCTGAACAAAATTATGCTCAATAAAAGGTCAGAGCACTATGTGCAAATTGCATTACTACAATTTAATTTTTTTATATCTGGATCGTGTTTGTTCATATAGGCCATACAAACAACTGCAGAATCAATCTTACATTTTCTCATAACAACAGAGGACACATTCATAATTGTTTATTGCAAAATAAAAGATTTTCTCAGGACATAAATCCCACAAAGATGCTTTAAAACTAAGACATTTATAAATGTATCAAACTTAACAAAAGTAAGAGATTCCAAAGCACTATAAATTTGATCCATTAATAACAGCATTGTAGCATATGTGTGCATTATAATTAATTTGACGTGTTGAAATATTTCCTGAACATCAAATTAATTGCACACTAGTAGTAGAAGAAATGTATTTATACCAGGGCATTAAGTTTGAGCTAAATGTGTGTGTGAAAAAGAATAAAGTATCAGAGAAGGGGAGGGACGTTCAGGTTCTAGATATACATATTAATTATAGGGAACTAATGTTTCTTTCTGTGTGGAAATTATGTGACGCTAGATAAAATTATTGTAATTGCTATGATATGTGGAGTAGAAAGAGATTGAACATGTACATGCAATATCTCCTACGTGTAATACAGATCATCATAGATAATAAGATATATTATGATGTAATATAACATAGTTCTTAAGGATGTAATGCTGCCAATTCTAACATGTACTGGAAGCACAATTTCATGACACTTCATTCACTAAATGAAAAATGTGTAATGTTTCTCATGTTTCCAATGTAACAGGGTAATGTAAATGATTAGCTAATTGAGATCAGTTCAGATTTGGAGTAAGTAATCTTGAAAACAATGAATAAATTGAACAACTAACAAAGATATAAACAGTCAGGTAGGTCACAATGAAAAACTTTCTCTTTCTCAAACTGTTCATTGTAAAGAAAATATAAAATGAAATTATTATGTATTGAATGGTAAAAACAATAAAATGAGACAAGACATCTTGAAACTAGTTATTGTGGTAAGTGTGTAATTTAGAAGTTGTAAATGGGTTTAGAAATTTGTAGTAACTAAAACTAAAAACTCCAAAATAAATAATTTTATAAATACAGATTTTTTCTATTCCTATGTGTAGATTTATTTGTTCAATTTTGGAACAATAACCTATGGTCCAATCAGATGAGGATGACATGTAGTGTTGTACAAAGGCTGAACAGATGTCTGGTTAATTGAACCCTAACCATCAAAGTACACTGGTATCCAAATCTGTATAAAGTACCAGGATTTGACTTTGAAAATCAGCTGTTGAAAAATTGATTTGTGAAGTCAGTTACAACTAAACCGAACCAGTGGGTCGGTAAATAAATTAAGTGTGATTTCTTTAAAAATAAAAATCTTATTTCAATTAGAGTTAACAGTGTTTTAAAATTACGTATATGATTTTTTCTTAGATAAGACTTTCTACCATTATCAGTTCCTCCAATTTATCTTATCTCATCCCAAACTTAGAAATTGTCAAGTTTCTTCTTCATTGATAAAGTTTTTTATAGTTATATACTGTACTTTATATAGTTGTAAAGTATAGTTTTCTATAAGCTATATTAAATATAGGGCAATTCTAAATGATGAACTCAATTTAGTAATTATATTTCCTGAACTATACATTGTATCTGACTGATACAGTAGTAGTTAGCAGTTAGTAGTAGATATATAGTAGTTGAGAGAGTAGGTGCAAAAGTTTGAAACTTTGCTAAAGTGCATATAGTTGCATAGATGACTGCTAGAGTGGTTATGTTGCATAATATGTCAGTTGTCAACAGTGCAACACAAGTTTTTCTGTATTCTTGAGTATGGCAAATCTCAGTCGGCAACTGCAGTGCAATGGTGCAGTTCGTCTCCCTATTTAACAGTGACTCTCTCAACAAGGAAGAGCATATGTCATTTGTGATTGTGTTTGGCAGAGGAGAACGTAAGATGAATTGAAAAAGTTTTGTTTGAAGTCCAAGTCAACCATAGAGTGAACAGAGAACTTGGAATACCTCAACTAGCTGTTTGGCATGCTTTGAGTAGTTTATTTTTCAAGCCTACAACTTTTACAGGCTCTTCACGGAAGTGACAAATCAAAGCCTGTTGAATTTTGTGATCAAATGCTGGAAAACATGAAGGATGATACTTTTCTTCTGTTGTTTAATTTTTTTGGGATGAGGGGACATCTATCTCCGTGGAAAAGTGAATAAACACAATGCTCGCATCTGGGGTCAACAAAATCCCAATGATACACTGCAATATGAAAAAGACTCCCCCCAAGATTACACTGTTTTGTGCCCTATTGCTAACAAAGATTTATGGACTATTATTTTTTGTGGAACACACAGTTACAAATTACATATCAGAACATGCTGGAAAACTGGCTTTTCCCTCGACTAAATGAAGATTCACAAGACTTCATTTTTCAACAGAACAGAGCTTTGCTCTATTGACACTTAGATGTTCGACGCTATCTGAATTAATCTCTACCCCCAACGATGTGTAGGACTCACAAAGAATGAAGTCCTGGTCTCAAAGATCACTTTTCTTGTGGGGGTTTGTGAAAGATGCAGTTTACATATGACCTCTATCTACAAATCTGCCTGACCTGTGGAACTGCATCACAGATGCAGTGCACTCATTAACAAGATATGCTTACTTGCGTGTAGGATGAGTTCAGCTACAACTGAGATATGTATCGTGGAGCTGGAGGGGGCCACATTGAACATATATGAATTGTATCTGTAAACTTTATTGTGATTATTATCAGTTTTAATTTACTTCAAATTTGTCATTAGTTTTTAATTTGGAATATAGAGTTATGAAATTGAGTCTATCATTTTGAATTACCTTGTAGTTTTTATTGGTATATCTGTTTTAATGGTTCTGATGTTATTACATACTATTGCAATACTGTTTTAAACAGTTGGGCATAAATTTGCTTGCGACTTGTAAATGTTTATTCATTAAACTGTGTGGTTTTCAGAACCGTGTTTATTATTACTAAATTTATTTTCAGAAATTGCCAATAGGAAGATATTAGAGGATTTGCAATTAAAAAAGCAATTGCTTTTAAAACAAGGAGTGGTTCCAAATCTTAGTTCTACACCGATAACTCCAACCCTTCAAGTAGGAACACCAACTAATATTGTAAGTTTCATATTTTCATAACTATTAGTTTCTGTGTCCAGAGGACATTAGATTGTATTTTTTCTGATTATATAGATTTAAGTATCAAGAATCTAATAAATGGAGTTGGAGTTTAATAGTTGATGTTTAAATAAATTATACTTTTTTCAATTGGTGTTCTGTAATTACTGTGTCATTCATAAGTTTTTTTTTGGTGAAATATCAGTATTTCAGGATCAGTTGTTATTTAGGTTAAAAGGATACAAATATGGGTTATATTTAATTATTATGTGTGATATGGTATTTCAGTAAACTCTTGCGGATAACATTCAGTATAATTGTGAGAAGTTTTGAAACTTTACACAAAATATCTTTCTGTAAAAGATCAAGTGTAAACTGAAAAATTATCAAGACAATTCAAAAAATTGTCTCAAAAAAATAACTTTAGAAAAGTCAATCACAATTTTTAGTCATTTTTTTGTAGGCTTCAAAATGATTTAATTATTATTAAGTACTTAAGTGAAGTACTTTTTTCCAAGTAAATATTGTATCAAAGTTGAATTAATCAGCGACTTAAATTCAAACTAGACTCTGTTAACCAAAACATAAAAGTAATGATATGTGATTTTCTTTGAAATATTAGTCAATTGCCTGGTTTGATTGTATTCTTCATTGAAATATGTGGCAATGAAATGAGAGCTTATAAGTAGGTTTGTGTGTTCAACCGGTATTTGAGAGTTACTCATTACAGTACACAGTTTGTATTAAAATGTTTAATAACTAGTATCATATATTAAAATGGATTTGTCAGTATGTTGAACCATGTATTAGCATTGTTAACTGCCCTATAGCAGGTTTTCTTCTACTTCCAGCCTAATTTCTAACATCAGTATTCAATTATAGATGCAATGTCTGTAAAACTAATGTGCGAGAACTATTATAAGGAAATTGGACTCAAAAAAACAATAGAGAAGTGATCATTAGATTGTAGAGAGATTTTGGAAAGTTGGATTAGACATTTCCCTGTAGAGTACATGAAAGAAATAGATGAGTCTTTCATTATAGTAGGACTAAACTTAAATGGTTTATTAAACTGATCATTATTAGATGAAAACAAATATTTGCCCATAATGCTGCTATTAGATTGCCACATATTCTGATATAAGTTTTTATATATAGTTTCTTTTCATGAGTCTATATGGTAGTCAATTTTTCACTGGAGAAATTGGTTTTTATTATACAGTAAATACTTATTATAGTGACCTCCAAAGAAGCAATGAATTTAAGTGATTATAACCAATAGTCACAATAACAGCTGTTTAGGTAGCTTAGTGGTACTACTTTAATGTGCCATCTACATGGGTATTGTAATACAGTAATAATAATAATTATTGAAAATAATAATTTATTTCTGCAAAAATATTATAAAAAAAAAACGACACAATAATAAATACAAATACGGTAGAGAAAAAAATTGTAAAAATTACTTTTTCTGCAAAAATTCTGTTATTTTGCTTTGTTTAACATTTTGTATTGTAATACAGTTTTTGAAGGTTCTTTTCTAAATCAACAAAACACTCTTTATTTTTCATTGGAAACTTCTGCAAAACTAAGAAACCACAAACGGTTTTCATTGCTGCTAAAACTTCTGGAAGATTGGGCAAGTTGATGTCTTCATTGTTGCCGCTATTGTTACCTTTGTTGTCACTACTTACATCCCTGTCTGTTTCTGCTAGTACTGAAGCCACTACATCATCTGTTACACAGTTTCATGCATTTCTAAATCTTTGCCAACCTCTTGTCTTCAAACAATGCATTTGACAACGATTGGTTGCAGAGTTATTGCCCCATTCTGCTAAAGATTCTTCATCACATGCAATGTCTCTAACTCCAGCCTGTAGTCAGAATAGTTATTTATGCTTCCTTTCTCTGATCTAAATCCCGAATCATTTGCAAAATTAGGTGTTTTTTGTGGTAGACTTTGATGTAAGGGCTGTAAGACCACTGTTGTTTTTTGTAAGAACAGTAACATTACACACAAATTTTTGACATGTGGATGAGCCAGTCACTTGTCAATGAACAGCAGTATTTTGTCATTTTCAATTTTTAATTCACATTTCCATTTTTGTAACCGAGACGTAAAGTATCATTTGTTACCCAAGCTTTCTTGTTACTTTCGTACATAACAGGAAGCGATTTCAAACTTTTAAAACATTAGGGTTTAGCACCTCTCTTTACAACCAGAAGTTTTTTTTGTCAGTTCCAGTCATATGTGTAGCAGTTAGTACTGTTAATGTTTCTTTTGATAATTTTTAACCCCAACACATTTTGCCATTAAACTGAAGTGTTCTTTCTGGTGTTAGTTTAAAAAAAAATCAGCATTACAAATTTCTTCTGTCAAATAGCCTTCTTTTAATTTTGGCCAAATGGTTTCTAGCCATTTTTCTGACACATTGGTCAGAGCTGCTGCGGCCTGTTACTGATGAATCACTTCTGTTCATCATTATAAATGATAAAGTGTTGCATTACAGTAGGAAAAATAACTCGCAATAACCGATATGCCATTATAAATGATGCGTATACTGTATTTATGGATTAGCAGCATACCAAACTAACCAAGAGACACGTTTTTGGTTACTATATTTGATATGTCATTATATCTAATGTCGCTATAAATGATACTGTACTATGTTACTGACGAGTCACTTCCACCCGTCATTATAAGATAAGAAAAACAAGAACTATATACATATGCAGGTAAAAAGGAAAAGGTGACTCATTTTAACTGTCAAAATATTTCTGTAGCTACAATGTAGATTACTATGTTACTGATGAGTCACATCTGTCCATCATTATAAGCGATAAAATGTTGTATTGCAGTAGAAAAAGTAAGTCATAATAACTGATATGTCGCTACAACCGATGTAATTATAAACAATATACAACAATAAACAATGTACATACTATATTTATATATTAACAGCATATCAAACCAACCAAGAGACAAGTTTTTGGTCACTGCATTCGATGTCACTCACTATAAAACAGTATTGTTTATTTATTTTGTTACTAGTACAATTTTTTACTGAGAATTTCTTAGTATTAATAATAAATTCTCATATATATATATATATATATAAGCATGCATGCATATATATATATATATATATATATATATATATGCATGCATGCTTTATATAGGCGAGATATATGCTTTTTATAGTCATTTAAATATATTTAGATTTTGCATCTTGTTATCAATATTAATTTTTAAATATATCAGCATGATATTTAGTTAAAATTAGCTTAATAATACCTACAACTATTAAAAATAAATTTTATTGCATAATTTTTTTTCGCATTTAATATTAAATTTAGCAATATTTTATTTTTGCATCAATTTTTCTTCTGGTTTTAGAATGTATGCATATTTTTTTTTTTTTTAAATTACACAAGTTCTGAGGAGTGCATTAATCACAAACGGCAAGGAATGACTATTCCCTTTTAATCAGTAACAGTAATAATGAATATTATTTCCAATTCAGATAATTTGTTACTGTTGGTTACCTTCTTATATATTCTGGTACAGTATAAATAATAGTTTGATTTTGGGTGATATATTTATACTAATTTTTTTTTTGTTATAGCCAGCTAATGTTGCTCCAGATGTTCATGTAATGTCTTCTACCCAACGTGCTGCTTTAATTCATGCTCATACACAATCATTTGGATTTTTTGTGCCTCAAGATTCCTCATTTGGAAATTCAATTTTGCCAGTTCTTCCTCGTTTTGAAAACAAAATGTGAATAAATAATTTATACATATTTTTGCAACAATTTTGAGAATGGCTTGTATGAAACTAAAAATTCTTGAGCAGAATCTTCAACAAGTTGAAGCATTTGAGAATCCTAAAGTTGAATTAGAACAATATACTACACCTCCTCATATTGCAGCATGTATGCTTCACACAATACAATCAACATTTGGTGATATTGAAGATAAGATTGTAGCTGATCTCGGATGTGGTTGCGGTGTATTAAGCATTGGTGTTTCTTTATTGGGGGCAAACTTTTGTGTTGGTTTTGATATTGATGATAGTGCATTAAATATATTTCAAGAAAACTTAAGTGAACATGAAATTGATAATTGTGATACAGTTATGTGTGATGTTACAAAAGATGTAACTAATAAGTGGGATAAATTTTTTGATACGATAGTTATGAATCCACCATTTGGTACTAGAAATAAAGGTGTAGATATGGAATTTGTTGAAGCAGGTTTAAGAATTGCGTCTGGAGCTGTTTATTCCCTTCATAAAACATCTACAAGAAAATATGTTTTAAATATGGCTAAAAAATGGGGTGTAAATGCCAAAGTTATTGCCGAGTTAAGGTATAATTTACCAGCCACTTATAAGTTTCATAATAAAAACTCTGTTGATATACAAGTAGATGTGGTTAGATTTTATCATAATTGAATTATCCTTTTACAATCAACTTTTGTAAATATTAAAGTGATTTTAAATTATTTATTAGCAGCTAAGTTTTTTAATAAAAAATTGTTACACAGATTAATAATAAATGAACATTTACATTATTCTACCTTTGATTAATGATTTTATTCTACCATTAAACGTATGTTTAATCAAAGAATTTAACAATAAGATGTCAGACTAGTATGATTGAATTTATATCAAATTGCCAAATAAACTTTTGAAATCCAAGTTTTGAATGATTAACCATTAATTAATAATGAAATAAAAAAATTAACTGAAAATTAATTTATTTAAAAAGAAACAGCTACAAACTCCATATCAAGTTAGTAGGTGATTGAGTACAAAACTCTTGTTGTGAAGCATAAAAAACAGTTTTAAAGCCAGTGCAAAATCTAAACTTAATCATAATTTGCTGATATTAGACTATATAATTTTATTCACAGAAAATATTTTATCACACACACTTATTTAAAAATTAATAGATTTAAAACACTAAAATAATAATAGCTACATATAAGATCCTCATGTATAATAATTTACTATTGCTGATATAAGTTCCATTGCAAGCAGTGTTCAAAGAGGACTTTTTTGTACATTCTCCACTCACAAAGTTATACATACAGAAAAAATTATGATTTTCGTAAAAATGATTTGTTTATTTAAAATGTATAGTTTGATTACTTTTTTTAGTGATGTTTTTCATTCTGAAGCATTTAAACCTCCCTGTACCTACTATGTGATGTCAAGTTGTGACAGCTCTGTAGTTTTTTATGCCATGCTGAAGTGGTATCTTGTTTTTTAGAGCAGTTTAACTTGTGACAAAATAACAATGTACATGATAAATAAATTTTGTTTACAGAACAGCTGATTGGGAGTGTTGAAAATCTGTACTAAAAAGTGTTTTAATTGAACACGGATAATTAATCTTTAATGATTATTAATTATGGCTTCAAAATACTATCCTTGCTTTAAAACTTGTGTTTTTTGATATGAAATCCACTAATTTGATGTCTTGCTGTAGCTGCAATCAAGAGTTTTAAAAACTATGATTAAAGAGTGTTATATGATCAGTATTGTAAATCTGTTCAGACTTTAAAGTGGTTTTTTGCATTGCTTAAAAATTAATGTTTAAAATAAAAACATTCACAGTAAAATAACTAGAAATAAATTAAAGAGTTAAAAATCACCTACTTATTATAGTACAGATTATGGATGCAGACAAATTGCCATTCAGTCGAACCCCCACATTAAGTATAAAGGCTATGTAATCAGCCGAGTGAGAGTTCATAAGTACCTAGGTATCTTGTTTGATGCGAAGTTGCTGTTTAGCAACCACATTAGGCAAGTAGCAGCAGATGTTTTAGTGATGCATAAACTTAGGAGGTTTGCTCGATAGGACTATGGGTTGTCTGGCCGTCAAATGTATATGGTATACCGAGGTGTCTTTGAAAGCATGATCTCTTATGCAGGCCTGTTTAGGTGCACAGGCTGGATATCAATAGAGCACTTCTTCAAAATTTAAGGAGCAGTTCAGAGCCTTAATTGTATGCACTGGTGTTTTTAAAACAACCTCCTATGAGGCTACCACTGTATTGGGAAAGGCTCTCCCAATCGATTTAGTGGTAAAAGTTTGGACAGCCATAAGGAGATTGTGAAAAGGCTGTTAGGCTGACGAATTTGGGATGCAGTTTCAGGCCAGGCCAGTACCGGAACGAAATGGTGATCACAATGCACCGGATCTAAATTTTGTTTAGTTGCCCATCTCCCGCCTGCAGAAGAGACTACAGAGCCTCGCAATGGAAGCATGGCAGCTAGAATAGGACACCAAGACTAAGGGAAGATCCCTGTACAAGTTTATATGTGATCTGGGGGGATGGTATGCCTCAAGTTCGTTTTTAAGGGCAACTGGTGCCCAGGTGTTCACCAACCATGTTAATTTGAATAAATATCTGTTTCGGTTCTGCCTGGCAGCTGAGCTGTGCGTCTGTGGGGAGGTCTAGTAAAATGTATACCTTTTGTTTGACTGCCCTGCTCTTCGGGGGGGGGGGGGGGGCAGAGATCAGGCCACCCTGGAACTTAGAGGTCAAGAGGAAAATTGGCCACTCACAAAAAGGCAAATCAATATGGTGAAACACATTGTTGGACCTAGGAGTTCCTTGATGGTTCTTTTGTTCAACCGACATCAGTAGTTTACTTGAGAGAAAGACTGCACTGCTGTGGGAAGCTAACCTAGAGATGTTTGGCTGACCACCAGCTAATTAAGACTCCAAGCGCTTTAATATGGTGAACAGGACTTGCTGATATTCAGCAACCTAGGCGTGGCAGCGAATTGCTGTCTAGACGATACAAATGTCAATTTATATATCTTTAGTAATTATGGGGTGCGCCTACCCATTTTAGGAAGATAAATGACAAGTGAGCAGTTAGGACACGTAAGCCACTGGTGTATGGCACCATGCTTAGGCTGCTCATGCTGTTAAGTAAGCTCTGGGAGCTATTTCGGACACTGGTCGCCACACTATTTTGAGACTCAGTAGTCGTTTGTGGCACAGACATTTGGTCTTATGCTTTAGGGCGACTGAATGGGATGGTGGTGGGAGAAATGCCAAGCAAACCAATAGTACAAGTTAATTTTGTGCTGCTTTAAATTATAAATCTTACTTTTTTTGCATCCCATGCTAACTTGATGCTGGCTGGACTCAAGAAGTACTTAATTAATGGCTATTATTTAGTAGCTAAAACTTGGAATTTTCATCTACTAGTTTAATATATATTATAAATGGGAGGATGACAGACAACTTTTGTGAAAGACAAAGTTAAATTTTTATAAAAAAAAGACGTGTCAGAGGCACAGCACCCTTATGTGTATTACATAAGGGTGTAGTTCCTATTCATAGATCAAATGTATAGAACTAATGACTCATTATCATCCAGCCAGCCTTGGGTAAGGTTTTTGAGTCCCTTGTGCTAGATTATATTGGTTTCCATTGTGGTAGTGCCATGAAACAAGAACAGCGTGGTTTCATTGGTGTAGATCCATCATTACTAACCTTGTTCTTTATGAACACTATATTCATTCCTCTTTCAGAGAAGGTAAGCAGATTGATAGTGTTTACATTGACTTCTCTAAGACATTTGACACAGTCAGCCATGCACATCTTGCTAAGTTAAAGGCTTATGGCACTTTAGACAGTTTTCTTCTGTGGTTTCATTCCTATCTTGTTAACTGAACTCTCATTGTTAAATTTCTTGGTGCTTTTTAAGTATTTTTGTTGCAACATCCGGTCTTCCTCAAGGCATGGGACCTTTCTTATTTACCATCTTTGAATGATATTGTGAACTACGTTAATGTTGAGTGCCTGTTGTTTGCTGACGACATCAAGATTACATTTCTGTTTTCTCTGTTGGTGATTGCCATTCGCTCTAGCACTGTTTTACTAAAGTTGATGATTGGTTTGCACTGAATTGTACGAGGGTTCTATTTAACTACACACTTGATGGATCTACACTAAGACGAGAATCATCCATCCATGACTTGGGATTACTCTTTTGCAGAATCTTAACCCTGTAGATCACATTGATGATATTACTAGCAAGGCTGCTTGAGCTCTGGTCTTCTTATCAGAACGTTCAAAATGGGTCTGAGTGGAGGCTATAAGGATTTTTTATACTGCTCTTGTCAGATCAGTTCTGGAGTTTGGGAGTGCTTGGTCACCTCAACATGGACACATCCGGCGTCTCCAGAGGATACAGGATAAACTTTTACGTGTTGTTGAAGTCAGGGTTGACTTCGATTACCAGTCCGTGCCACTCAATGCCATGGAGGAGGTCTTGGGGTTGGAACCATTGCTTAGAAGACAAACATGATGTTATATTTCTCCACAAAGTTCTTGTCTGCAAAGTGGACTGTCCTGAACTGCTTAAGCCACTTGATTTCAGAATTCCAACCCATACTCAGCCGTGTTATGTGTTGTACCAGTTAATGAGCTTCATAGTACTATTACCCACGACTTCACAAGCTTGAAAACTTGGTTTCTCCGCTCCATGACTTCTATGATAGTGGTCTACCACCTAAAAAAATATTTAATTCCTTGTAATGTGTTATTGTGTCCTGTTCTCTTTGTGGATTTATTTTTTTCTGATTTATTGACTGTATCTCATCCTTGTTTTGTTGTGCACTTGCTTTTCCTATTACTATCATTGTTGCATTGTATCTTTTATGAATTGGCATATGCTGTTGATAAATATATATAGATATAAATACAGTCTTTATTTAATGTGTTGCTGCATTAACAATTTAAATTTAGGCTTTGTAGGTTAAAAACCTGTTTTGAATTGTGGCACATTTAAACATTTTTTTGTTTGATAAGCTTCTAAATACTTTTTAATAAAGAGCTTAGCAAACTGCACTGTAGCAAAAGAATGTAATTATTTAATTAACTTACTGTATTTTTCATTAATTCCAGTAAGTGCTTCTGCAGATATTTGTTGCTCCTTCAAACAGATGTTTATAAAATAATATATTTCTTTTACTTCATTAACTGAGATATAGTAAACATACATTTTTGTAGTTTTTAGTATTTAAAATTATTTTTTATAAAACTGTTTTGAAGAAGCAGTTATCACTGCAAAGTACAGAGTTTATGAAAAGAAACAATAAATAAAAACAATTAATTTTAACGATAAATTTGTTTTGCTTATCTATTATGTTGCAGCAGTTATATTTGTTATACAGTCCTAAATATTTTGTTTAAGTTCATCAAGTGTATGTGGGTTGTTTGAGTACAAATTATCTTTCAAAAAGCCCCACAAATAAAAATTGGGAGGACTCAGGTCCAGTGAATGAGGAGGCCATAGACCATGAGAAATTATCTGGTCATTGAAGAAATTGCATACTACTGTTCGCCGTGTGTGTTGTTGCTCCGTCTTGTTGTAGCCAGCAATCATGTTCATCACAATGTAGCAAAGCTATAAACTGCATCATTATTTCTTGATACCGTTCAGCTGTGATGGTCTCTGAAAAAAGGATAGGCCCAACACAATTCCCAGATGAGATACACCACACCACAGTTTTTTGTGAATGTAATGGCGGTTCATGGAACACATGTGGGTTTTCTGAAGACCATATTCTGTCATTTTGACTGTTAACATATCTGCTAAGATGAAACCAAGCTTCATCGCTGAAAAAAACCTTGTCTAGAACAGATATGTCATTTCAAATGAAATTTCTAAACCACCGACAATACTGCATTAGTTTCTTCTTAACTTACATTAATCCAGTACGGATGTAATTTTAGAAATTTAGTAGCCTTATGAACACTTCTATAAGGTACCCCAACCTGTTAGAAAATGAAGTGTTTTATTTATTGTCTGCAGACTGTCGTCAGTTAAAACATTTAGATGGTTGGTATGCTTATGGTCATGCACACTACCTGTATCCCAAAAACGATTAAATAAACGACATATAATGGATTTGTTTGGCACATTAGCATTTGAAAAAGCATTTAAAAAATCTTTTGATACTTTGTGTATGATTTCAATTAGGAGTAACTTACAACAATAAAAACGCATTGTTCTTGTGTAACAGACATTGCTGCTCGGACTAAACAAACCGCGTGGTGCAGTTAGCCCATTTTTTCCCGTAGGTGTGATCTAGCAGTGCATCTACACAATATTCTGTCACACAAAAAATTACCCTAATTAAAATAACTTTTACAAATTGAACTGTCATTCCTACAAAATTTGGGTTACATGACTTTACAATCACTGTATAAAACCACATAAGAACCTTTAATAAATATGTATACTTTACCAATGCCTGTAATTAAAATAATTACAATGAAACAGTTATATATGTGATGCAGCAGTACAATGTGTGAGGTTATATATATTTTTTAAATTATGACATTAATTAGTAAATTGTTTACAAATACAAATATTTATGAAAAAGTTGTAAAAAACAGTTTAAACAACTAAACTAAGTTCAACACCAGGAGTTATATTGTAAAAGAGTTCTTATAAATAAAATTATGGAATTTTCTATTTTTTTATGGAATTTTTCTATCTATAAAATTTTCTTGAAAGCTGTACCTGTTTTTAGGTAGATTAAGAATGTCCTTGGAGTAAGAAGGTTCTTGGTACTCAATATAAAGCAGAAGCTGTCTGCTCCTCTAGTAGTCTACTTATGGCAAAGTAATATACTCATACAGTAACTTTTAAATGGATTTCAACACTGTATTTCTGTTTTGCTTATGGTGAATAGTTATAAACACATTATGAGTCCCTAACCATTACTTATAAACGCAGCAAACAATGTAAAAACAGTTAAAACTAAATTAAGTGTCATACAGAACTATACATGTTATTAACATTATATTTATACATTGAATATACATATATATATATATATATATATATATATATATATATATATATATATATATATATATATATAATTATATTAGTTGCAACGGGGACTTTGTTTTCTAAAGAAAAACTTTAATTTAATGTCTTAAGTATTTGCCTTATCTCAGCCCTAATGTCTAAGCCTTAATTTTTAATGTAAGTACTTTCATGGGATTTTGTATCCTCAGTTATGATGGAAATAATTCTGTTATTGCATAATTAAAATTTTAAAATAAATATACTAAAATAATGTAAACTGCATATTAATTTATATGAGTGCAGATAGTTATCTGTTGCAGTTTTTATAAGACTGTCTCCCTCAAACCCTGTCTGATGGTCAAAACGGATATTTCTTTTGAAATCTGAAAACCAAAATTTTTCATGATCACAATACTTACTTTACTTTGTACAAGGAAGTAAAAAACAAAAATAGTAATAATAAAATAAACAAAAGATCCTTTTAAAACTAGATTTCTTGAACATTAAAGAAATTACAAAAATAATAAATTAGGTTTATCTTATTTGACAGACTGTATAACAAACAATATACATTCTATTTCTGATATTAACACAAATTTAGGTGAAATTTATTAAGGTAACATAAAATTAGAAAAATATTGGATATATAAATACAAACAAAATTTCAATTTGATAAACCATCAGGTATTGTTTGAGGGAGACAGTCTTATACAAAACTGCAGCAGATAGCAGCACTTGAAATTAATATGCAATTTCCATTTGGTATTTATTTTTACATTTTTATTATGCAATAATGGAATTATTTGACCTGAAGGATGTGGGATTCCACGAAAGTACTTTCATGAAAAGTTAAGGTAGATATGTCTTAATCTCAATATTTGGTACTAGGTGGTTTATTTTAATAGAATTTAAATATATATAAGTGTGTGTTTGTTTTAAATTTATGTATTGTATACAGTATTTATAGTTTTCAAGCACTTATATATTAATTGAAACCTCATTCACATGAACTATCCTGCTTCATGGACAATCACTTTTTGTTCCTTGCTCATTATATTTTGGTACATATGAATTATTAGTAATTGAAACATGAATGCAAAGTATTTCAAACATTCAATGTGCAACAAATAAAAATAAAAATTCAGAAAAACTAACAGATTTAATGAAGTTAAAAACGAGTAAATTTTAGCCACATCATCACCTAAAATACAATCAAATCTTAGTTTAAATCAATGATACAGGATAATGTATGTAATTGTGGAGATTGTGCATCTAGTATTAGGACTCCTAGTATGAACACGTGACACTGTATCAGTATTAGGTCCCTATTTACCAATATTTCTAAATGACAGTAAATAATGTGGAGAAAAAATGGATAAATTATAAGATGTGAAAACTGTATGCAAAATTTAGTATTTCATACTACAATAAATACAAGATATTAATCATTTTATCAAAATTGTACATACAATTTTTTAAATTTTGCAGAATATTTATAAAATTACTAGTTTTTGGTAGTAATAAGACTACTCTTTAGCTAGTTAAACTAATATGGTAGAACATGCATTAACTTTATTAAAAATCCAAACACAGAAACAAGTTTATAATATTGTTATAATTAAATGATATTTAAGCCTAAAAGTCAATACAGGTTTCAAATTATATATTAACTGAAACCTATATGTACATACAGTGGATTAACTTATTTCATCCAGTTTAGTCAAAGTAATGTTGAACCCACAATGAACAGAATAACATTGAAATATAAAATATGATGGACTTCTGGAAAATGTCAGTTGGATGGTGCTCCAGGTGATCCTACAACATCAATTATTTCAGATCCAGAGCTTTTCTGCTTAGACAGATCTGATTCTGAGCTACTTTCTCCAAATAAAGAGTGCGGTATAGTAAGTGTCTGAAATAAAAAAAAAAATTTAACTATCTAATTACAATCCATCCCCACAGATTTCTGATTCTTATTGCTATAAGTAAATTTAAACAAAGTATGTAATGCTAGAGAGATGTACAAAGATTAAAACAAAGGTGGGTGGATGTTTAATCCTTTGATAGCATCCACTATCAAATATGTCATTATATCTGTAGCCTGGAGGTAAAGGACACCATTTACATTTTTGTCAAAAATGGGTTTATAAGTGAATCACAAAATTTTTTGCACTTTTTCCTATGGTATACATAACTATCTGCAGTTGTGAATAATAAAAGAGATATCTACTTTTAAAATGACTTCAAGTACAAATTTTATTGTGATAAACAACACCAAGTACAGATATTGTATACCTCTTAGACAATTTTGTAGCTTGGAGGTAAAGGATACCATCTACATTTTAACAATTTTACAGTAGAGCAGTTTGAAATTTTGAAATTCGCTTTTTTAATTTCCTTTGCTCATAATCATCCTTCCATTATAACCTGTCTACTAAAATATTTTATTAAGAAATTAAGCCTCTGTATGTGCGAAATTAAGTGTTACCAAAAAATTACTGAATTACAATGGAATGAAATTTTTAAGACTTGCTAAGATTCAAGAAAAAGGGTTACAATTTAAAAACACAATTCATTGCGTCCTGCATTGTCATAAGAGCAAAGGAAAAATGTAGAGGTATGGAAGGTACAAAACCAAAAAAAAATTTTTTCATTATAAACATAAATTATGTAAAAATAAGGGTACATAATGTGATGTTTTTCAACGCACTAGCTATATCTAATTTCTTTTTCCTGTTTAGCCTATGGGAATTACCATTCAGGTATTACTTAAGAGGATGAATGATGATATGTATGAGTGTAGTCTTGTACAGTCACAGTTTGACCATTCTTGAGATGTGTAGTTAATTGAAACCTAACCACCAAAGGACACTGGTATCCATGATCTAGTGTTCAAATCTGTATAAAAGTAACTGTACTAACACTAGCTATATCTAATGCAGTTGTAGTTAACACAATAAAAAAAGACAAGAACCTGAAGGATTACAGAAAGAGGCAAAAGAGGACGGCATACACCTGTTACAAAAACACCTGAAGAATAATTAAAAATATTGTTCAACACATAAATGTTATCCCAAAATATGTTAGCTACTATTCATGCTTGAAAATTAAGTAACAGTTTTTAAGTCCCGATTTAAATCTAGAGAAATTGTAATCATTGTATCAAAAATTCTGTGCTGAAAGTAAATTAGGTAAAAGAAACTGACTTTATATAGATATATTCAACAAAAAATTCAATTTGTCATTTAAGCAGCAAAAACAGATACCTGTGATTCACATATAGTAAAAATTAAAGGATAAATTAACTTCAGATGGTAAAAAATCTCTTCAATGTAATTATGAATTGTACCTTAAGTAATCATAGAAATGGTATGAACAAACAAGTAATGATACTAAAGATGCAAAGAATATCCAAACAGTGAAAGTGTTGACAGCTGATTTACAAAAATATTTACCAACACCAAACTGTTAACAAACACTGAAATTTTCTACTGCAGGAAGTTGTAGATGTTTAATTTCAAAATTTATGATTCCAATGATCGACTTCATTCTGTATAATGTGGGATGAAACTAAGGCAGGATGTGGTAGGAATGAAATAGCTTCTTGCATTCTAAAATGGACTGAATAAAATATTCCCAATTCAGAAATTGAAGAAATAGTATTAGGGTCAGACAATTGCTATGCCAGAATAAAAATTTGGCTATTGTTATGTGATTTTTTCTACATTTTACACCGATATCCATAAAGTGTATCAGTCATAAATTCTTGTTAAAAGGCCATATGCAAATGGAAGCGGACAATGTCCATGGACTGATAGAACAAAACAAGAAGAAAATAATGAATTTATTACAGACATTGACACCTCGGGATTGGCAGCAGCTGGTTTGCTATTGTTCAATAAAGTATATTTGCAATGTGGAATTACATGATTGCAAGGATTTTAAATCACTGTATGGTAAGACATCTGCATTTATTTTCAAGAAAGTTTTTAATAAAGCGGCCAATGCTCCTGTCACAATTTGTTCACATTAAAGTTCAGCAAGAAACTATTGGTGAACTATTTTATAAATATGAAACTGATGTTGATAAAGAATTTCTTTCAGTTAATTTATGAAGAAATTTGAGAAAGAATGACGTCAAGTTTCCAGATGTACTTGATGTCATTAGAGTTGATCCAAAACTGATATCACTATTAAAATACAAACACCTGTTAACTCTACTTAAGTATTTATCATCAGAGTGTCATCTGTTTTATTGAAACATGTAAACTACAGCGAAGTAAATAATTTCTCTGTAGAAGAAAGTGGTGAAGACTAGAGAAAATAATTATTTTTAATCAAAGATTTAGTTCAGATTAATTTTATTAATAAATTATATTTTAATATGTTCTAGATTTTCTACTATTTAATCACTTTTTATTAATAATTTTGAATTTTTTATTGTACAGCAGATAAATTAGTAGTGAAGAAATGATTGATTATATTTTTTTAGTTCTTTGTACATTTTTTTTTGAGAGTTCATAACAATAATATGTTGTATTACACTTTATTGCATGAACAAAATAATTTTATAATAATTAGTCTTTTTATTACTTTTTTTCTTTTCATTGTAACAGTGTTACAATATTATACAATCAATGTTATTGCACAATTTATTTGTCTCTTGGATGAAACAATCAGGAGGTTGTGTTGCACTAATATTATCTTTTATGAATGGTATTTTTTAATAAAATATTTTTTTTTGCAAAATAAAATGTAATTTTCTTCAGACTTACTGCTTTTATTTCACAAATGACTGGTCATTTGTGAAAGTAACCATCACAAAAATGGAGATGGTGTCCTTTACCTCCAGGCTACAGATATGTACTCGCACTTTGTATGCTAATTACAGTATCAGATACAGGTGTGATATAAAAATCTGATGGTGTTTGAACAGAAACAGCAGTTTAATTTTACTAAACACATTTTTAAATTTATTTTTCTGATACAATATGTATATGTAATTTCTGAATTACACATAAGATATGAAAAAAACTTTAAATTAAAAAAATTACATCATTCAAATGCCATTCATTTTTCACTAGGCATTCTAGCCTTTCACTGAAGCTCACAAAAACTCTTTCCAATGACACTTGCATGATGGCAATGATTTCCTGGTTTACAACCTCCCTAAGTATCCAAATTACAGAGTTTATTCACTCTGGAGAGTAAGGGTTAAGAAATTCCCACAGAAAAAAATTACATATACTAAAGTCCACAGGTTAAGCTGGCCAAGCAATGTCACCATGGTGAGAGATTAAACTCTGGGAAATTTCTTTTCAAATAACCCATTGTAATAGAAGCTATGTGGGCAGTTACCCCACTTACTATTACCAGACTTGATTGTAAGAAATGTATCTACTTTGCTACTTTGAAGATCAGACAACAGGAAATTTTGAAGCATGGTGAGGTAAGGGGGATGACTAGTTTCTATTGCTTGCTTAATGTGGTTGATTTTTCTATTGTCCTGGTTGACCTTGGTTTTCCAATTGGCTTACATTTTAAGCTGAATCTGTAGCTAAGTTCTGTACTCATAACAAGCTGGTGTTATGGGATGTAACAAGACCTCTTAAATCTATAGTGAAGGAGAGACTAGTGCTGACAGTAAAGCAAACTTATAATTTTTGATAAGTGATTATGACAACATGCAATTCTCACTTGACCACATTTCCATCACTACTAAAATAATGCTTGTGGGCAGTCGGCCCACTTCTTTACCCTTCCATTCATTAATTTCACTGTCAGCTGAGTGCTAATGAAAACCATCAAATTTTTATGCTGCAACCTGTTCAAAATACAGATAATCAAAATAAATTGGGACTTACTAATTTTCAATCAGAACATCAGATTTATATTGAGTTTAGATTTAAACTTTCATCTGTTCAAAAGGTGGACAAAGGAATGAAAACAAATGAGTTTGACTGATCAAGCAGTTATTTTTAATAAATAATTTTCAGCAAAATGTGATAAAAAATGTTAATTTTTGAAAAAAATTCTTAAAAAACAGTACTCTGGGCTAAAGATAATCCTCACCTTTTATAAGAACAGTGAAAAAGTAACACAGGTGTGAAATGCTATAAAAAAGGATTGTAGGGACATAGTTTTTTTAAAATAACAATGGCTGTAAGGTTACTGTAACTTCGAAATGATTCAGTGACATGATTTGGACATATCACAATGATGAACTGAACAGTTAAGCAGGTGATGAATAACACCATATGAGTTTGGCAGAACAAAGGTGTAGTGTGAGAATATCAATTACTGCCAATGATCTTTTAGGAAATTGCTCATTGTCTCAAAATGGTGAAACAATTTACCCTGGAAGATAACCAAATCTTTTGAAATGTGATTTTCTTTTTTATAGGAATAAAAAAAAAATGTTTTCTCATTATCCTCATAGCATTAACATATTGAAAGCTAGGATTTGTTAAAAGACAAGTGATCTCTAACGCGACATCAATTCTAATGAGATATAGAAGAGAATTACGTACAGCAATTCATATTCATAAATGATAAAATGCACGCACTCATTAATGGCCACTATCTAGATGACTTTTATGCTTAATGAATGGCATAGTAATAATGTTTCAATAGCTATTTATAGTTAAAGAAAAGTTTAATTATATATTTATTAAATCACCATTATATAAATAAATCCTTTATTATAATCAATTATAAACTAAAACATTAGCTAATAAAATCTAATTTATAAAAAATATAACAAAAAAACTGTTTTTCACCTTTCCTGGATTGAAAGCTTCATACTGATGCCGTAAAGTCTGTAGATCAAATTCATAATTTGATAGAGCCATTTTAAGTTCATATAAAAGCACCATATCACTTCGTAATTCATTAAAATGCAAACAAATATCTTCAGTTGGCATTGGGTTCAATTCTAAATTAGAAAAAAATCAAAAGATTTAATGACTAATTAATTAATTTTTTTGTAATTTAATTATTTAGATAAAAAGACGGCAACTGCTATTTCATATTCCACACCTAAGATCTGTAATAAAAATACTTCTATTCAAAAATAAAATAGGAAGATAATATTTTAAGTTATTATTTTATATCTATTTTAGTTTATGGAATAGTTTATCAATAATTTTTTTACAAAAAAAAACTAATTTACTTTAAATATATATGAAATAAAAATAAATTAATCATTGTAGGAAATCATGTTAGCTTCGCTTTTGTCTATGATTGATAATAACGATATTAATTTATAAATAACATTTTTTGCAAGAATAAATCATACCAAATATTTATATAAAACAATTTTAATAATTTCAAAATGTATTCAATTGTTTGAAGTTAGAGCCGCTGTACTCACACAGCACCAGCTAATGTAACTTGTTATTTTTTCTATTATTATTTTTACTTCCTTCTATGAAGTAAAGAAAGTATTATGATCGTGAAAAATTTTGGTTTTCAGATTACAATGGAAATATCCATTTTGACTGGTTTCAGCATGATGTCTGTAAACATGTATATATCTTGCATAACTCAAAAATGATTAGCTGTAGGATGTTGAAATTTTGGATTTAGGACTGTTGTCACATCTAGTTGTGCACCTCCCCCTTTTGATTGCAATTGACTGAACCAAAAGTGTCCAAAAAAGCCCAAAATCACACAAAATTTGAATTTTGGACTAACTGTAGTAAGCCCTCATTGAGAGTTTTTCAATGATATAAGTGGTACTTATTTTCATTGGTTCGGACTTATAGCCAAAGAAAATTTTAATTAATGAAATATTTGGATCATACAAGGGGAAGGCACATTGGTTCGAATCAGATTTCATCTCCTTTTTTTTTAACCTTTTTTTTAATTTAAATATATTGACTTATTAATAATTATTAAACTCTGATTGTAAAAAAAGAATTATGATAAATAATAATAATTTCAATAAATAAAAAAATCAGAAGTTAATGAAATAAAATTTTCATATGGTGTTCCATCAGTTTTTTTAATTAGATTACAAATATTATTACACATATGTATTATGTGGTCAAAAAGGTTGTTGAATTTGAATTTTGTCTATTCATTAAGAATACTGATGAGCTCTTTTTATTGTATGTATAGAACATCAAAGTTATCATTGTTGGTTGATGTGCGATTTGTGTGTCAAGACTGTTGAGAATATTGACTCTATGTCGCAATGGAGGACTTCTAAAATGTTCCTGTATCTTTGTCTGGAACTGCATCCTTCGTTACTAATGAACACTGCACTCAGTGCATAATGAAAAAGTTAATTATAAAAAAACAGAAAAAAATGCTGAAGAACTCATTCAAAAAATAAAAACAAAAAACTATGTGAGCATCTTGATTCTTAAACAATAATTGCTAAAATCAGAATTGGAAAATTGATAAAATGATAATTATAATAATGTTAATTAATTCGTTTTTGGTTTTGCTCTTTACAATGTTATTAATTAAGAACTTCTATTTAATGTTACTTATGTTTTATAAAATTATTAAATAAATATAAAGAAATATTTAAAAAAATAAAAGATACAAACCAATATTTAGCTCTTGGAGGCTCTGTTCAATGTTTTTAATTTTTTTCAGTCCAACACTGGATGGTAATTTCATTCGCTGTGATCTCACTGTAACTCCACTACTCTTTAAGTCAGGGAATTTAATACCAGCAAGTTCTAAGGCCTGAAAAAAAAAATCATAAAAGAAACAATAATTTCATTAGGAAGCAAAAGTAGACTAATGCCAGTAGTAGATTAATGCTAGTTGTGACTTTTATGTAAAGGATCTTTTTAATTATGGAAAAATGTATACTGAAGTAATATAGGGAACCCCACAGCTGAAGCAATCATTTAAAAAGAGGCTTTATATGTGACTTGTAAATTGATAAGAAAACTATATGAAGATGAACAAAGTTGATATATTAAACCGTCAACCTGCAATGTTTTGGGAACAATGTAGTCTGTATATAATGATACTTTCTCATGAAAAAACCAGCATTTCATAAAGTTAATGCTTACTAATCATTCCATATACTTAATTATTCTTCTTGCCAGGTTTTTCTTTTAGTTCTGTTTAATTTTCTGATTAATAATGCTTGAAAAGAAAAGTGATGGTTATTTTATTGTATAACGTTTTTGGAAGTCTCCAGATATCTAGTTTAGCTTTCTTGACTTACAGTCTCAAGGCAACTGCGCCCATTGTCCATTTCATTAGTGTACTTGTAGCTTGTTACACCCATGGATCTCTAGAACAGGATATGTTGTTAATTAGAATCTAACAATAGAATGGTGATTAGGTACAGAATTAAGGAGTAGGTAGTGTTAAAATATAACTGGTTTGACCAGGCCTCAAACTATCAACTTCCCATATAGGAAGGCAAGTACTTAACCATGAAACACTTGTTGTGAGATATATACAGATTTCAAATTCCATTTATAAGCAAATCATACACAACAGATTTTTAGATTATAGTCACACACCATTAACCATGGTAGAAAAGAATTGCAGTTGTTTTAGCTGCTTCATACGTGAAATAACAAAACATAATTTCCATCTTAAGAAGTGAATTAGTTCAGAATGTTGTTGCTGCTATGAAGGAAGAGAAAGCAAACACAGAAAAAATTAAACAAATCTTGGGAGTAAGTCTTTATTTAACATCATTTCTATTGTAACAGTACAGATTTAATACTATTTTAAGAAAATTATAACTACAAGAAGAATTACAACCACAATTGTGTGTAGAGCTGGTAATGAGATGGTGGAACTATAATGGTGTATTTGGTCATTATAACCCTGACAATATGACATGGGTTATGTAATTTAAAATTTACCATCTTTATATGAGAACTATAACAACTGTCATGGTGAAAAGAAGGACTGCATAAGAAAGATCCTATGGTGCATTTTGTAGGGAAAAAAAGAAAAAACTATACAAAATATTTGTAATATTTCTGGTAAGAAGTTGCTTATATGTTATGATTATTATCCATTGCCTTATTTGTATTTTATGCCCAAGTTGTGGTTGCATCACTGCTTCAGTATTTTTGTTTATAACGTTTTGGTGAGCAACACACTATGAAACTGCAAGAAATTTTCTTTCTTTTTCTGTTTAGCCTTTGGAACCACCGTATGGTATTACTTCAGAGGATGATATGTATGAATGTAAATGAAGTGTCTTTACAGTCTCAGGTTGACCATTCCTGAGATGTGTGGTTAATTGAAACTCAACCACCAAAGAACACCGGTAACCAAGATCTTATATTCAAATCCATATAAAATTGCCTTTACTAGGATTTGAACCTTAGAACTCTTGACTTTTAAATCACATGATTTGCAGTGATGAGTTCACTAGTAAACCAACTCGATGGTGTTAAAATTAAAATAGGCAAATGAAATATAACTTCTCTAACTGAAAATCAAAATAAAAAGATTGATAATTAAATAAAATGAATAGCAACCATAAAAAAATTATTTCAAACCAGCAAAGTGAGCTGGAAGTTCTTAAAAAGAAATATAATATTAACTGTTTTTAGATTAGAGGAATTAAAGGATTAAAACTCTGATGGATATGTAATAAGGGATTTATGTGTCAATGTACTGGGTTGAAGATATTAAAGATAATGACAAATTTAACTCACAGCTTGGAAAGGAATACTGTGAAAACCTAACAGTTAACAGTATTATAAACCATCAACTATAATCTGAACCTAGAATCTTCCAGATGAAGGTAAAGATGGTATGACTCGTATCACAAATTCATTATTTATAACTTTTATTTTTAAAAATATCTTTTCCTTTATTATGAATCTGTTTGTAGCCTATAGTTGATTATTTCTAAATAATTTTTTCTTTATTTTTACAAATTATCAAGTTAATAGTGAGTGTCTATTCTGTAGATTTCTCTTCCTAATAACAAAAATATATACGCATAAATCATACTTCCACAGTTTGACAAAATCAATTTTAATGTTAATCATCCTGTAATTTAATTGTTTATACAAACACCCAAAACAAAATGAAAATTTTTCCTGACTCGGTTGCAATTACTTTTAATTATTAACATTAAATTATATATTTCTTTATCAATTGTACAGTATAATTTAATATATTCACAAATTTTATCTTCTTTATTAAAACCAAATAAAGAACATTTTAAACTGGATCACTCTGTTATCAGAACAGTAATATAATCTCAACCATGTTTATTCTAGTCTCTAGTTGAGATTCAACTCACTTAGTTCAGTTGAGTTTGAGATTAATGTGGGTTGTTAAGGAAATGAATCTAGTTCTGTTGAAACTGACTGATAATAAGCAGGACTTCATGTTCTATAGATTAAAGATTTAGATTAATAGAAAAAAAGAAGAAAAAATAGAATATGTTAATGAAATTTACTATTATGTAAAAACTTACATTAGTATCAATACGAGGTCTTGTTTGATGCTGTAACTTCTTTTTTGGGAATTTCTTTTCCTGTTTTCTATTATCACCTTGATTATCAGCTGCTGTTATTAATTTTTGAAGGTCTTGAGTTTTCTTATCTCTCTCTTTCTTCCTGGCTTCTATTTTTCTTAATTCATTTAAGAGATTTTGTTCTTCTTCCACCTAAAATGAAATTAAAAATAAAATATATTTAATGTACCTTGTAATCATCAAATAATATATATATTATTTTACTGAAATTAATCTTTTTATGATTCATATTAATTCCTCTGTACTGTTAAATTGTATCTAAATTTTATTAATAAACCACCTAGTACACAACACTACTTAAGACATATCTTACCTTAATTTTTCATGAACATACTTTTGCAGGATTCTGCATCCTCAGTCGTGATTGAAATAATTCCATTATCGTACAATAAACATTTTAAAATAAAAATAATGGAGATTGCATATTAATTTATATGAGTGCTGTTATCTGTTGCTGTTTTTATAAGATCATCTCCCTCAAACACTCTTTGATGGTTTATCAAATTGAAATTTTTAAATTGATTTTTTATCAAATTTAATTTTATGTCATCTTTAAATTTCTAATATTTATAAATTTGCGTTAATATCAGAAATAAAATGTTTATTGTTAATATGGTCTACCATAATAGATAAACTCCATTTATCATTTTTGTAATTTCTATAATATTCAAGAAGGATCTATTTGTTTTTCCTATATAAATACCATCACAATTATTACATTTAATTTTATAAATTCCTCACAGATAGTTTATTTTATTATTATTATTATTGTTTTTTTTTTTTATCTTCTATTATGTGGTTATTAGGTTTTATGCTAGTTTAAATACTTTTTCATTGTAATATAATGTGTGTGAGTGTGGCATGGGGACAAAGAAAAGATTTACCAAATTGTATAGGAGGTTGTTAAGAGTGGAAGGAGTAGATAAATTTTATATTTACCTAACTACAAATAAAGAGAAAATATGTACAAAATTTCACAATTTTCTAATGGCAGATTAATTATAAATATGTTTAAGCAAAAAATCACTGGTATTTAAAAATAAAAATCAAATTTTATGTAAAATTTTAGATATAGAATATTGTTTTCCAATTTTAAGATTTTCTATGACAATTTAAAAAGTAAAATACATAATTAAAATCGGTAATAGAGACCAGATTTTGCTACGGTCCATGAAGTTTTTTCTCACATAAAGAGTGGATAGATAAATAATTTTATCTGATTTCATCTTCTATAAGAGATTTGAAGTTTTTCAACAAACAATTAAATAAACTAAATACCTCTTACAGTAACTTGACACTAAGATAAATTTAAGTAGTACAACTATAAAAATAAAATTATGGAAATAATTGATATAAAACTTCATCCAATTAAGTTTTACAACTGATTTGATTTTTTCAAAATTATTTACATAATTCTGGTTACAGTAGTTTTTTAGAATATTTTTTACAGAAAATATTGCTCATGAAATCATTAATAAAAGCAGTTGTTTTATAAACAGAAATAGAAGATTTCTGATAATTATAACCTGCTCCTGTGTCCTTTCATAAAGGCGTCGAAGCTGTTCCTTTCTTCTTCTTTCATGATCTGCATCAAAGACAAATACTTTTGTATCAGGACTAGATCCAGCACCAGCCCTCACCTATAAAAAAATATGAAATTTACAATCATGACAAAGTAATTTAAAAATACTGTGGGTACTTGTACATGACCTTTTAAGTTACACAGATGGCTGTGTTCATAGAACATGAATACTACACGTGGAAGATTCAAATTTAAAACCAAATGTAAACTGAGTGAACTAAAAACAAATCATATTCGCATTAAGTAAATTATTAAACTAATAGTAAAAGAAAAATGAGATACATTCTTGTTTTCAAATAACATTAACGTTTATACCTATGTCAGCTTAATGATGATGAATTGTTTGCATGAATACAACCCAATGGTTATCAAGAGTTATTTTAAAATAATTGATACCTTTTTATATTGATATAAAATGGATAAGCAAAAAAAGAACATAATATTATAAATTTAACTCTAATATTATAAAAAACATATATTTAAATTATAATAATTATTTTATTCCAAATAATAATAAGTATCTGTATTTTTTAATACAGGATAGTAGGAATAAGATAATTTATTAGGTAATAACAATTTTAATAACTTTGATATGTTTAATAACAACAGTTCATTAATGCTAAAGTGACTACTCAAAATATGCTATATTTTGGGTATCCTATAAGTGTTTTCTTTATATTTATCAGTTAATATATTATTTTTATATTTAAACAGTGTACACTTGTTAATATACATATTAATAAATAAAGCTCCGATAATTTAAATTCTAAATGACATGATCACATTGCACACTGTAAAGCACAGAATAGGAATGACATAATCAAACTGACAATCACACAAAAATCAGTCCAGACTGGGTCACAGGAAGTATACAAGAATATTATTTCCTTAATTCTTTATTATGTACCATGACTCAAGATTATCCAGACACTTTTATGACATGAAATTCAGTCTCATCATTTATTAAAACTGTATTACAATTTTTATACAAGTATTTATAAAACTGCCCTCTATCTAATATATGACAGATTAGTATATTTGCCAATAATATTAATTAATATAATAATGGTTAACTAAATTTAGTTGCTGCAATGACTCTTGAAGTTTTGACTATGATGGCTAGTGCAGTGCTTGTTATCCAAACTAAAAACATTCTGTTTAGTTTTCACATGCACAAGCAAATTGCTATCTTGTAAATACAACTTATTTTTTTATGTTATTGAATGGTATTATGAATTAATTTAAATATTTTCTAATTTTGCTGTTTATACTTTATAAATGATTAAGTATTTTGCCACAAAAAGAAATGCTACGGTATATTTTCAAATGTTATAAAAATGTAGATCTATTCGCAACAAGTATTATAATTATATCAGCAGACAAATGTAAAATGATAGATTGACTAACATTACAATTATCTGGCCTATATAAACAAAGTTTATAATCTATCATAAAATTATTTATTTTAGTGTAAAAATTTATTTTATTTATTGTAAAAATAAATATGGAAAGCCAAGTATTATAACTCAGGAAATGAGTTACCTTTTTTTAGAATCATATATGTGTATATATATTGTATTTTTATAATCAAAAACAATATGGTTATATGCTTATATGGTATATTTATATAACATTACATATAATTACACATAATTTTTTTTTAAAATTAAAATTAAAAGATTAAAATTACAATCATATATACAAAAAGATATGGAGTCAATTAAATAAAATAACTACACATATATAAAATATGTCATAATTAAAAAAATTTCAATTAAAATGAAATATAAAAATAAAATAAATAGAAAATTTATACTATGTAACCTGGCCAGCCAGTGTTACATTACTGAGTGGATTTAAATTAAATTATTTATATACATTATGATTATATCTATTTTCATCTAAAAATGTGCTGCCATCTTTTGCTGCTTTTGTAAGAGTGTCATTTTCATATTCTGTCTGAAACTTGATCAAAATGGAAATTCTTTTGTATTTATATAAATAAAATCTCTCCAAAATGTCCAAACTTTTACCCTTATTATTTTAATTAAATTTCTTGATTTCCACTATTTCCAAATTTGCCTGAATATCAGATACGGTATGCTTATTATTAATAAGGTGGTCAGCAACATTAGAAATACCCAACTTACTATTTTTATAATTTCTAATGTGTTTCAATCTAGTTTTAAAAGACGTATTTTAGTTTTACCTATATATACATATGATCATAATTATTACACTTTATTTTATAAATTCTGCATGGATTATTGATTCTGCAAATCAATGTTATTGTTATATTTTAAATATTTTATTAAATGATTGTTTGTCTTGTATGGCGGTTTAAATTTACTTTTATCATACATATTGGTTATATTTTCAACATTATCAGTGTATAAATATTTTTAATATATGTCATCAATTTTCTGTGTATGATTTATAGGCTTAAGAGTTGTAGCATTATTAATTTTTGAATTCTGTTTTTTGTATATATTATCAATTAAAGAAACGTTATAACCATTATGTTTAACAATTCGTTTTATAATATCTATTTCATTGTTTAATTTACATTTACTTTATTACATTGTGTGTAATTAATTGCTCTATTAACCGTGTGTGTATTTTTACTAATTTTGTGTGATCACAGATGTTTTGAATTTCTATGTATTGTTGTTTTATTGGTTGTGGGTTTCCTATATACTGACATTATAATTTGATTATTTTTGTTAATTTTGATACTAATATCTGAAAAATTTATTTTTCTATTTATGTCAATTTCAAAAGTAAAATTCAAACTATTATAATAAGAATTAATTCTATTCAAAATTATTAAATGTTCATTGTGTATAATGGGATTATAAACTACAAAACGTCAACATACCTAATCCATAATAGGATATCATGTATATGAATAATGCCATAAATAATTTTATCTTCAAAATCTTGTAAATAAATCTCGGACATGATAGCTGTAAATTGAAAACCCATTAGTAAAGTATTTTCCTGAATATAATGTTTATCATTAAATTTAAAGTAATTTTGTTGGCAAATATTTCTAATAATATTAATAATATTATTATTATATTATATTATTCCATTACTAACTATCATGTTCAATATTTATATTATTTATAATATTTACAAAATAACAATAACACTGACTTATATATAATTCATGCTGAATTTATAAAATAAAATGTAATGATTGTGACCATATATTTATATATAGGTAAAACTAATAAGTCTTTTAAAACTAGATTTTTAGAACACATTAGAAATTATAAAAATGGTAAATTGGGTATATCTAATGTTGATGACCACCTTATTAATAACAAACATACAGTATTTGATATTTGGACAAATTTGGAAGTAGTGGAAATCAAGAAATTTAATTTAAACAATAATAGTAAATGTTTGGACATTTTGGAGAGATATATAAACAACACAAAAAAATTTCCAGTTTGATTAACTTTCAGACAGATATGCACTCTTATAAAAGCAACAACAGATGGCAGCACGTTTTTAGATAAAAATAGATATAACCATAATGTATATAAATAATTTAATTCAAATTTACTCAGATTTTTATTTATTTTATTTTTAAATTAAAAATTTTTTAATAATGATGACATATTTAATAAATATAGTTACTTAATAAATGTAGTTAATTTTAATTAAAAAAAAAAAAAAAATTATGTTTGATATGTAATTTTATATAAATACATCTTATAAACAACTGATCCCGGGAGACTGCTATTGAAAAAAAAAAAAAAAAATATATATATATATATATTTTTTTTGTCTTGTCATTTGACTGGTTTACTGCAGCTCTCCAAGACTCCCTATCTAGTGTTAGTCGTTTCATTTCAATATACCCCCTACATCCTATATCCCTAAGAATTTGTTTTACATATTCCAAACGCTGCCTGCCTGCACAATTTTTTCCTCTACCTGTCCCTTCAACTTTAAAGCGACTTCCAGGATGCCTTAATATGTGGCCTAAAAGTTAGTCTCTTCTTTTAACTATATTTTTCCAAATGCTTCTTAAATTGCCACAACACCTCTTCATTTGTCACTTTATCAACCCATCCGATTCTTAACATTCTCCTGTAGCACTACATTTCAAAAGCTTTTAATCTGTCCTTCTCAGGTACTCCGATTGTCCAAGTTTCACTTGCCTGTGCTATTCGGCATTTTATGTAGCTCCTGCTTCATCCATCTTTAGTAATTCTACTTCCCACAGAAGTAGAAGAAGAACAAAATTCTTCTACCTCCATAATCTTATGTCTTCCTATTTTTACATTCAGTGGTCCATCTTCATATTTCTACTACATTTCATTACTTTCGTTTTGTTCTTGTTTCTTCTAAATCTTTTTTACTTTCAGCTAGAATTACTATATCATCAGCAAACTGTAGCATCTTTATCTTTTCAACTTGTACTGCTAAAAAACGAAAGAATTTTCTAAGGTATAAGGATCAGAGCATTGTCATCAGGAGAATCTAAATATTTTTGCATTGGAGTTCAGATTTTTGTGTAAATATTAAAAATATGCTAGCAGAAAAGACGTAAATAAATGATAGATTTCACATATATTATACATACATCTAAATATGCTAATAAATACCTTAGTTAAAGTTCCGCAAACTCCATAATACCTCTCTTTTAAATCTTCAACAGACCGTTCAGGATATTTGGCTACTTCCCAACGATCTTTAATTATAGAAAACCGAAGATCAAACCGACGACATAAATCAAACAAATGATCGGTTTCAGCTCTAGTCCACCATTCTGAATGAAGATGCTGTGTGTATTCAGAATCAGTATAATTTGGAACAGGAACTTGCTGAAAGTTTAAAATAAACTGAATACATAAAAGTAGAAAAATGTTAAACATAATTTTTAAACAGAACTCATAAAAGTTCTCTCATCTTTTTCCGAAATCAGTGGTATTTTATAACAATTAAAGAATGACTGGAGGTACCATCAAGCGATGAACATTCTAAAAAAATAAATAACTTACCTAAATGCTTAATCAATAGCCTTCATGTTTAACATATTTTCAATAACTACCTGGTATGTGTAGTTTACCTATTTACTTTTTAATTAAAAGTTATTGAACAGTTTATTTTTCAAATTTTACTTTTGTTAAATAAGTAAAACGTCAGGTATATTAAAAACCTTAAGCCCCCCCCCACACACACTTCACCTATAAATCAACTTGTCCTACTGATTAATTGATTCATCAATGTCCTGTAAAAACTACAGCAGATAAATTGATGAAAATTTGTAAACATGTTCTTATGGTGTAAGTGCACACTATGAAAGGATTTTTTAAATTCTAAATGTAAAGGGTTAAAGTAGAGTAGCAATAAAATTTACTATTTTTTTTAATTTCTTGGTAACAAATGAGGATATCAACTTGATTTATTGTGTGTGCAATCTTCACATGTATATCTAAAAACTAATTTCTTTTTTTGAAATTCTGGGTTTAAAGGGTTAAAATGGATTTAAAATTTTGTTTAAACCTGGCTATTTTATAGAATTTCTTGGTAACAAAAGAAGATATCAACTTAACTTTTTGTTGCCTAATTTTCATATAAATATCTAAAAACCAGTTTCTAAATTTTTCAAAATCTGACTTTGAAGGGGTGAAGAAAGGTAAAATAAATTTGAATGACTGTAAATTTTCCTCATTTCTGACTATACTAAATGATATATTTATTAGATTAGGGCTTGCAAATCCTCTTCAGATAAATATCTAAAATTCATTTTCAGGCTTCTTTTAATTTCAATTTTTTTAAACAGTGCGATGGCTCAACAAACACAGCCCAGTTACTGTATGTGGGATGTGGCTAGCTCCATCTGCCTCAAGTTATTAGACTAAAAAACATAAAATAAAAGTAATTTAAAAAAAGTGAGAAATAATGTATGGTCACCTCCTAGTGATGTTTAATGGGTAATGTTAAGAACCAGGCAAAATACAGTTTTACCTGTATGAAGTACAGGTAACCAGTTATTACTAATATTTTTAAGATGGAGGCCGATTGTTTTGAAACCCAAATTCTCAGATCACTCAAAGGCCTATACTGACTAAAATGTTCTGAAGAAATTACAATACAGTGATAATTTTTATAAATTGAACAGCCTTTCATTTTTATTTATTATTAATCTCACAAGCATGAGTCCAGATGGAAAGGGTGAATGAAGTGACCCATGACTGTTATGGGAAACGCAAGTAACCATACAGCGCAGGCGAAGCTGCGACACGTTTGCTAGTATATATATATATATATATATATAAATGTCTTGAGTGATTCATAATCAATGCCCAGCAATAACTACTAAAGATAAATTAATGAAAATTTATACACACATTCTTCTTATGGTATAAGTAAACACCAAGAAGTTAAACACAAAGTTTAAAGGGTTAAAATGAAGTAACAATGAAATTTACTATTTTTTTTTTTTTTTAATTTCTGTGTTAAAAATCATGCTATTCTCTTGTGCATATCTAAAAACAATTTCTAAAGGTTCAAAATTCCATGTTTAAAGGGTTAAAAACAGATTTTTGAATTTTTTTGAAACCTGGCTATTTTTTTAATTTCTTGGTAACAAGTAATGATATCAATTTGACTTTTGGTGTATGTAATCTTCATGTGAACATCTAAAAACTAATTATTAGAAATTTCAAAATTTTGTCTTGAAAGGGGTGATGAAAGGCAAAAAAATTTCCCCATTTCCGACTATGCTAAATGAGACATTCAGTAGATTTGGGCTTGCAAGCAAATAGTCTTCAGATAAATATCTAAAAAAAGCCATTTCCAGTTTTTTGAATTTTGATTTTTTCAGGGGTATGATTGTATACAGTATGGCGGCTCAACCAACACCGCCAATGTTAGCATATGTACAACATGACTGGCTAGACCAGATAGGAGAGTTTTTAAAAAACTTGGTTTCTATTCAATTTTCCTGAATATGATTAAGCAAAGATTTGCCTCATTTTATTTTCATTCAATACAAGGTGTGGCTATTAAATAATGAGACTAATGCTGTAAAGTATTTTTTTTTAAATTTATACATATTTAGCTATTATTCCCTTCAATATGCACCTCCTCCTCTATCCCTACAATGCTCCATATGAATTTTCCATTGTTCAAAACAGTGCTGGAAGTCTTCTTGTGTGAGCTCTTTCATGAAATGTGCTGCTTTTTCTTTCACAGCTTCAATGGTCTAAAATCTTGTTCCTTTTAATGCAGATTTGACCTTTGGGAACAGATAAAAGTCACATGGTGCCAGGTCAGGCAAATAAGGTGGATGGACTAACACTGGGATGTTATACTTGGCTAGAAACATTTGACAGACAATGCAGTGTGACATATTGTCCTGATGAAGAACCCATGATTTGTTCTTCTGCAATTCGAGTCATTTTTTTTCTTATTTTTTCACAGAGTTGAGCAAAGACTTCAAGGTAGTAATATTGATTAATAGTTTGACCTTCAGGAACCCAGTGAAGGTACACAATCCCATTAATAATAATAAAAAAAAAAAAAACAATTATCATCACTCTGAATTTTTTTTGCTCATTCAAGCTTTTTTAGCTCTTGGTGAAGTTGGGTCCTTCCAATGCATGGACTGATGCATAGTTTCTGGATCATAAGTGAAAAATCAAGATTCATCACAAGTTATCACTCTTTCATAAAAAGACATTCAAAGTGTCAGAAGTAACATTTTCACAAGCTTCTTTTTGTTCGATTGTGAAAATTTTAAACACCATTTTTGCATGTTAAAATTGTTATGTAAAATTTGCCTTACACATACTTTGTCAATTCCTACAGTTTCAGCAATCATATCAGTCATATGAATAGTTAACCGACGATCAGATTGAATCAGATTACCAATTTTTTCAATATTTTTATCTGTTTTTGATGTGGAAGGACGACCCAGGCGAACATTATCTTCAATGTCTTCTTGGCTATCTTGGAAATGTTTAAACCACTCAAAAACCTGCGCATGTGATAAACATTCATTGCCATATACTTTTTTTAATAAAAAATAAGTTTCAGTAGTGATTTTCCCAAGTCTCATATGAAATTTCACGACAATTCTTTGCTCTAATAAAACACTTATCAATTTTTTGGCAAAACAAAAAAACAGATGTTATCCAAATGAAGGCCACGGCCAGATAATATGTCTACAGAAACTGTTGTGGCAACAATCAAAAGAGAAGGCTTCATGCCTTCTCTTTTGATTGTTTGTACAAATTTGGTGCATGCACAGTTCTTCTGTAGCAGCATTAATCTCGTTATTTAATAGCCACACCTCATACAACAAAACTCTGTGAACAAATGTTTGTTTAAAACAGGCTACAAAATATATATTAAAAAAATAAAAACAGATTAATAATTTTATGAATTAGTATTTAATGTGACACAGACCAAAAAATATCGCAATTTAACAAAGAATTGAAACATATTCTTTTTTACTTTACTTTTTATGTGATTTTATTTTAAGACAATTTTATTTTTGTGAAAATGAGTTTAATTTATTTTTAGTTTTTTAATTTTTTTTTAAATATGGGTAGGTCTACAAAAACATTTAAAGAAGAGAAAAAAACATAAACGATGTGGGAAAATTTATAAGAAATGCTGAAAGAAAAACTGTATCTTGAAAAAAATAAGAAAGGGAGTGAAAAGATAAAAAGAAATTACTGAGCAGAGTTTTCACTGCCTCACTTTAATATTCAAGAAATACCAGGTACATCTATAAAATAAAATCTATGTTGATTCTTCATGGAATCATAGCTGCTGAAGAGAAAACGCCTGACAAAAGAAATAACCATTTGGAAACTATATA
The DNA here is from genome assembly GCF_047948215.1 of Lycorma delicatula. Classification (NCBI taxonomy): domain Eukaryota; kingdom Metazoa; phylum Arthropoda; class Insecta; order Hemiptera; family Fulgoridae; genus Lycorma; species Lycorma delicatula. The sequence continues at coordinate 73,864,204 of NC_134457.1, read as the reverse complement.
TTAAGTCTCATAACTAAAAATACTAAGTTGATAACTTTAAAACTTGATGTATTTATTAAGTGCCTTGTATGACACACGACAAACTTTTAATCTTAAAATTTTAAAGATATATAAAATATATGTTTTATTTCAATAACTTTTCTTACTTATCTGGTAAAAACTTACAATGAAATCATCAAAAATACTTTTCCACTAAATAAAAGAAGAATCAAAATTAATAAATTCAGTAAAAAGTAAGGCTTGTATATACATTAAAAAAAAGGCTTATGTAATTTTTTTTGGAGAAGATAAACTTCAATAAATGGGCGTGTTGTTTGAATTTAACTCTCATTTGCAATAATTAATAAAGATTAACAAAGATTGTAATAACTGATTGCACCTAATACTACTTTTTTCTTTAATAATTTAAAAATTTTGAAACACTTTCAAAACTGAGCTGGTTTAAAATTATTAAAAAAAGGCATACTACTTAAATAAATGTGTATGTATAACTTGGCAAGTCAATTATTCGTTTGAATCAGGAAGCACAGCTAGAATGTTGGACATTCACACAAATGCATCGATTAAATATTGAAAGTTAGTTCTTTGACCTGAATATATTCACAACATGAGGTTCAAAACTACTGAATATTTAATTCAAAAAGTTTTTTTGCTAAAATTAATGACAAGACTGTCTGTTCAAAGCCATAAACAAATTACGACAGGCAAATTGACAAATTATTGCCATCAAAGAGCAAAGCCATATTCAAGAATAAAATGCATTTCAAGACATTGTTTCTAGGAAAAGTGAGAAGTTGTTTCTTCAACCAAGGAGAATTTCTTTGAGCAAGCGACCAAGAAGAAAGAAACACACTCTTCAAATTTGGCAAAAACTGTTCCACACTAGTACAGTCATCTCATTGAAAGGATGTAGATGATACCAGACAAACAAAATTTCACTGTTGATCATAGGGTCAGACTGTATGAAGAACACCATTACTTTCAGAAAAAACAACTCTGATTACTGGGTCTTGTATATCAGGCATTTTATGTGCACTTCAGCTATAATAAAAATTGGGGTAGATAAACTACAGCGATAAATTAATTGACTTCTTTTTGATTTAAATACATACTGTACACAGGAATAATTAAAAAAAAATGAACTGTAATATCAAGAAAGACATTATGAACAGTAAATAAGTATGAGGGAAATTGTAGTTATATGGAAATGAATGAGCACAACTTACCATATATCTTGCTGGCCAGGAAGGGCAAGAAGCAAATAAATAAATGTGCACTGCCAAAAAGAAACTTTCATGAACTTTCTGCAAGGTATTTCTCAAGACCAGATCTACAACTTAAAATATAGTATAAAGCATAGTGTTCAACTTGACTTTATATTCAACTTATGTTGCATTCCTTTCTTCAGGACAGTGGTATTTTATGATTCAAGTGAGGATTTTCAGTACTATAAGTCCAAATTTTTTGGCTGTTTACATAGATCTAAAAACAGAGCAAAGTTTTCCTGATAAAATTAACAATTCAGAAATATGTACTTTAATGCATAAAGTAATAGAATCCATGGGTATCTGCTAAATGCTTCACTATGTTGGGGACGATAACAAACAGTTTAAATTTTAGTATTTGAGTAGAATAATGAATGGTAAATGTTAGAATTTTATACTATTCAGAGTACAAGTGTCTTTTAGGAACTGCTTGGGTACTCGCAGACAAAAGATATAATATATTATGACAATATATTATATTATCACAGGACATAAATGCATCAAAGATAAAAACATATCAACTTTTTAATCCCATTACGTGTAGAAACTGATCATGATATTTTGGTTGCCTAGACAAATCTACTGTGTTGGCACAGTGGCCCTGATATGGAAATTTCAAATCTAACAACAATTAGGGGTATTATTATATAATCATATTTTATGGAATGCTAATCAATGGATTGTATTTTATGTAATACAATGTATTTTAACATCACAAGATAAAAAAAAAGGATAAAATGTTAGGTAATAGTATTATTACCTTATTAAATTTGGCAAAAGGATATTCTTTTCCTTCATCAGCTACTCTACGCCAATGATGAAAGACAGCTCCATCACTTCTAGCTGGATTTGTAAATGGCATCCATTTCCACGGCCTTACTTTTCTCATTCCAAGTTTTGCTTTTAGTTGTTTATAACCCTGAGCTGAAAGCATGTTAATATGTTTACTAAAGGTCAATACTAACTGTAATAATATAAACAGAAACAGCTAATACTGATTAATTCTAATAATATTCAACTGCAGCATTTCATCTGTATAAATAATTTATGTTTACAACAGAAAGAAGAAAAGCAGAAAGGTAAAAGACAAACTGAACCGACTAAGAAATATCTCTAACATTAAAACAAATGTTAAAACTTAAAATTATTGGTCATTAATAATGCAAAAAAAGAAAAACAACACATATTTAATCCAGTAGTATATAAAATAATGTAAGACTGAAAAGAATAAAACTAATGAAAGAAATAGCAACTTAATAAGAAACTTATTTATTAGTAAATTGGAATTAAATCTGAATTTATAAACCTAAATTTATAAAGAAGATTAGAAAACCAAAAACAGATGCAATCAATGAGATCATGTATGATCTGAAAGAAAATGAAGACAAATAAAGAGAGACAAAGATAGACAAAAAACAGAGTAGAATGGTTGTAATTTATATAACATTTGTACATATGTAAATAATATAATATAGTCATACAACTATTGAAATTCTAGTAAAAAGAGGAAAAATTTTCTTCTTGATGGGTTTAAATTTTCTCCTTGATGGATACCCAATTAAGTTTGAAACTTAATTCAAAGGGTAACTTCAATGGTATTTCCAATGTGGTAAATATGCTGCCATATACAAACATTAAAACCCAATATGAAGAAAAGTTTAAAAAAAAAGCAGTTAAAGATGTACATTCATCTCATCCTCTGCAAAATAAATTGCTTGAATGCGGACCAGGAGGTAAAAAAAAAGGTTAAAGATGTACAGGCAGCACAACCAATCTTGATGGTTGATGCCATGGTAATGATAGCCGCAATTTGAATCATTCTATTATCTTTTTAGCATAACTTCTGCTTCATCACCTAATAGCTAATAGGCCTTCATAAGATGTATTATGGTCTTAGTACTGGATTGCAGAACACAATTTTTTGAAATTTCGATTACCTCAATGTATAGCTAATATTTTGAAAATTATTACATTTTTAAATTTAATTTGATTTAATAAATTATGTCAAATTTAGTTGGAAACAATTACAGCTATTGTTTCTTATCTGATTATAAGAAAAGTGACTTATTTCCTTAGTTATAATATCTGGTTTGTCTGTGTTTATTTTTACAATAAATAAAATCACATTAGATTATAAACCATGTTTATACATGTCAGACAATTATAATGTTAGTTAATTTATCATTTAGTGTTTGTCTGCTGATGTAATTATAATACTTGTATAGAATAGGCCTATGTTTTTATAACAATTAAAAATATACGGTAACATGTTTTTTTTTTGTGGCAAAATACTTAATCATTTATAAAGTGTTATAAACAGCAGAATTTGAAAATATTTAAAAATAATCCATAATAACATCCAGTAACATAAAATAATAAGTTGTATTTACAAGAAAGCAATTTGCTTTTGCACAAGAAAAAATATGGATTGTTTTCAGTTTGGATAACAAGCAACATCTAGTCGCCGTAGTCCATGCTTCAAGCTTCATTATGATAACTATATAAATTCTCTAGAACACCCAAAAATTATTAAGCATTTGTTAAACGTATCAATTTTCTTTTCTTTTCTTTTTTTAAATTGTGACAGATTTTACATCAGATTTAGATGTTATATATATTAAACTTGATGGTATTTACCTGTATCTGTTTGGAACAATGGAGGTGCATCTTTACTGTCAGTATACAGTAGGGCATATACTTCTCTATGCATTCCTTCAGGGCGTTTTGATACTTTTGGTGTTGTTTGAAATAATTTTTTCTTTTGTTTTTCAGGATTGGTACCTAATATTGTCTCTTTTGTTACCTCAGGAGTTGGAGTTTGCTCCAGATCAAGAATATCTCTTACATCAGCTGTCATTGTAATTTAACTGAAAAAAGTACAATACATTTATATATTATTTTATTTCTAAAACTACAATAACTACATCAGATATCATAAAAAAAAAGAACTGACCTAACATGAGATTCAAGTCATACCAGAAATTGACATAAGAATTCTCCAGATAAATGTCAAGCTTACTAAGGAAAATGAAGATTGCAATTTCCTGCAGCCTGCTTCACTGAGCTATAAATATAGCTGCATATCTACATGCCAAGGACAGCAAAATGCAGATGTTCAGCTCTTTAAGTAAAACATACCTTCAGTTTGTTTATCATATAGGCAGACGATACAACAAACACTATTCAACAGAAAGAAACACTGACTGAAGTTTTTTATATGCTAGGTGCTCACAGCAACACAGCCATAAAATCAGTATACCCTTTCTATTGACAAACAATCAATTACATAGAATGCTTTTACTCCATATCAAAATTACACTATAAGAGTAAAAATACTGGGTGTCTGAAAAAGAACTGGTGATTCAAGAATGAATATAGATTTTATTTTGCAGTAATCAGTAGTGTTTTATGTATAATTTTAAAGCAAAAACAACATTTTAGTTTCACAATATTTAGTATATGATAATTACCCACCTTATAGTGGCCAAAAAAGGTTTAAAAAATTTTTTTCTTGAGTAACAGACTATTTTCTAACTTGTCAACAGGTGAAAACAACCATTTTCATCACTTTTTTCATGAGCTATAGCATCCTTATTTTACATTGTACTGAAGATCAAAAAGGGCTTTCTGCTACAAGTAAGTTTGGAACTTCATCTTAGTGTATTTAAAATTCATTTTGTATACATAGCCAAATGTTTACTGAAGTTAACGTTTACCAAATTATTGTTTTTTAAAATTTTGGGCCCAAAATAAATAATGAAGGGCTTAGAGTAACAGGCCTGTTAACTCTTTTAACTCTTAAGTAGTAATAGTACTTTTAAAAAAAAATTGGATTGTTACCAAGTGTCCTTCTTTAAAAAAAAAATGGCCACCAAATTGTAAGATTTTGAAAATGTCTCATTTTTGGGGCCCAAAAACCACATGTGGGACAGGTGGCAAAAATCTGAAATGTTTACAGCAGAAAGTACTTTTTATTTACTTTAAAACCATTTATTTTGTTACTCAAAGGGGTTGACAAGTAATGAAGCCAACAAAACCACTAAAAACACTGTTCCTTCTAACCATAAACAATGTATCCAAAAATTTTTTTCAGATTATAAAAATTACAAGGAAACTCATTAGAACGAATAAATTGAACATTAATAAATAGACAATTACAAAATGATAAATAATAATTACAAAATGATAAACAATTCAAATACATTAACAAGTTGTTAAATTCACTTTTACTAATTTTACTCCTGCTAAAGCAAGTTATGAATAAATCTTGCACTTTTTGATAACAAACTTAACTTAGTGCTCCTGCCATTTTTTTATTGAGTAGAACTGGTAAGTCCTCATTCATCTTTGGTGTAATGTTGTCTTCCAATAGTTGATAGAAAAAGCTCTGAAGGCGTGAGAATCTTTAAAATATTTTCCAGTTGAACCCATATCTGATTATCCCTCAATGATTTCTTGAATAAAGTAACAGGACCCAGCAGATGGAAAAAGTGTATCGATATTCCTCTTCATTTTCATGTATTTTGACTTCGTCTAACCACCACTTGCCATCGTATATGCAGCAGACAAAAGTTTTATATTTTGGCTTTGAACCTATAAAGCAATCAGAAACACTAATGTTCTTGTGTACAATTCTAATGTAACTGTTTCTGATTCAGAGGTCGCCTGGACTTTCAGAATACATTTCTGACTTTTGAAACATTACTGTGAAAGGTTCTTGTTTTTGGGACTGTTGTCTTCCCTGTATCAGAAAAGAAATATATTAAGAGAAGTCTTCCATTACAATACATTCATCCTCCCAAGTTTTCCTTTTTAATATGGAAAAAATTAGCTTGTTTCTTTGCAACAAAATGATGCCTTTTTAGTTTATTTAAATTTTCAGTAAGTTTATCTAAGTACTCTTGAAATGGAAAAATTTCAGTAGTTAGTTTACAATGGTCAACAGAAATCCATTGTTTGAAGATAATTTCAGAATCAAGATCATCCCAGCTCTTTTGCAGTAATCTGAGAACTTAATTAGTGCCTGGACATTTTTCACACTGTGACAGTATGCAGGTTTCATTTTCAATAACACATATCATGATGAAAGGAGAATTTTATAATCAAATTTCATTTTTAGAGCAGATAACATGAGTTTTACATTTTAGTGGGTGACACACACACACAAACAGAGTGAGTACCTGATCCACCAGCCAAAACACAAAATTTAGATCTTAAATCAGCAAATTTTGAAAATCCAATTTTTAAATTATGTCTTTTTATGAAGGTTGTGTACAATTCTTTTAAGTTACATAAGATGAGCCTTTTTACATATTAATTTTCTTCCCGTCAGCTTGTCTGAAAGACACAATCCTTCTTGCCTGACATCATTCAACTGTGCACATCATTCTGGTAAAGATCTTTTAATAACACATTTAATACCATTTTCATCAATTATGTGGCTGGGTTTCTTTTTGGTGATTTGTGGCAAAATTGCACTTGTTTTAACCAGCTGTTTGGATTGACAGGCTAAATACAGACTAACACTAAACTTATTTTCAATTTTTTGAATGCTCCAGCTGCTTGGTAATAAACTTAAAATATTAATTTTTTCCTGGGTTGATGTACCTGTTTTCATTTTATCGTTTATTTTAATGATTAATTCTTTATATTCCTTACCTAAATCAGCATATCCTTGTGGTACTAAACTGGTTCCTTTGGAGAAACATTTAAATCAAAGGAATCGTTTAATTTACTGGTAACTGACACGGCTATTTTTGTAACTTTAGTTTTTAAAATTGGTTCCTTTGCGCTGCACAATAATTTTTGAACCTTGGGGAAATGTCAACTGCTAAACAAGCTTTATTTACTGATTCAACTATAACACACTGGTTCAGTGTCTGTATCATCTTGTGGTTTTGTATTTTGTTTAAGAATTTTGTACACTATGCTCTGCCTGGAATTAGTTTTAAATTTGGATTGCTTATTGAAAGTGTCAAAGATATTTCTCAAAGAGATTTCTTAACTGGTTTAGTGTGACAGGTAAATGGGTCAGAGAAACTTTTTCCATTAATATGAAAATATTTATCTAAATATTCGATTTTATGAAAAGTACAGATACTTTTTGTTTCAGTACATCTCTTCTTAAAGACAATGTTATTTGCTGTACAGTAAACTCTAGAATATCGTGCAATACTGAAGATCTATTGTAAGTCAATTTGTGACATACTGTTTCAGGGTGAATGCCAATTGAATACTCCATAATAAGTTTTTATAAAATGCAATGGTTCTTACAATAACAATACAGTTATTATAAATCATAAAACTATTAATTGCACCTCACTTTGTCTTATCCCAGTTTCTCTACAGCTAAAATAAAAATTTCTCTAATTAATAACATTAAAAATAAAAGATATTGCATAAAAGAGAAGTTCACTGCTAATAAAATTACTTTATAAACTAGTGCACATAACATAACCACAGTAATAAAACTAGGAATAATACAACATATCACAATGAAATAAAAACAGTAATACAGCCTTCTACAATGTTTACATTCAGAATTACACAAACATTCATGTCCATGCATGTCAATTTACTTTTGTATTTAAACATGAGTTTGTGAGTACGAGTCAGACTTCAAGCAACAAACTATCTAGAATATAAGCTCTCTCATTATAGACATATCAAAATATTTTGTATAGTAGGCTTACATTATTATCTGAAAAAATACATGCTGTGAATTTTTTGGATACATTCTTCAGGGTTAGAAGGAATGGTGATTTTAGTGGTTTTGATGGCTTCATTATTTGTCAAACCCTTTGAGTAACAAAATAAATTTCATATGGTTTTAAAGTACATAAAAAGTACTTTTGCTATAAAAACTTCAGATTTTTTCCACCTGTCTCACATGTGATTTTTGGGTCCCAAAATTGAGATATTTTCAAAATATTACAATTTGGCAGCCATTTTTTTTTAACAAGGACACTCAGTAACAGTTCAATTTTTTTTTATAAGTAATACTAGTACCTAAGAGTGTAAAGGTAAAAAAACAGACCTGTGAACCAAAGCCCTTCATTATTTACTTTGGACCCAAACTTTGTAAAAACAACAATTTGTAAATGTAACTTCAGTAAACATTACAAGATTTGGTTATGTAACAAAATGAATTCTGAGTACAATAAGATGAAGTCCATCTTTACTCTTTTCCAAAAAGCCCTTTTTGATCTCTGTAAGATGTAAATAAGAATATTACAGCTCGTGGAAAAAGTGATGAAAATGGCTGTTTTTACCTGTTGGCAAGTTAAAAATAGTTATTACCCAAGAAATTTTTTTTTTTTTAAATATAAAAAATGTTTTTTGGCCACTGCAAGGTGGGTATCTTATACCAAATATCATCAAAATCAAAAATGGTGATGCAATAAGATGTTTGAAAATTTATGAATTAAAATGGAATATCCCAATACACAAATTTTAAAAAATGCATTTTTTTGCAACTCTTTATGTTTAAATCAAAACATATTGAAATAAGTAATGCTATATTCTAAGTTAAATAAATATTTAACAGATACATTTTACTGAGGGCATATGCATGCTTTATATTTAATTATGATGTTCTACTGATAAAGATTCACTCAACTGCTAAGTACTCAGCTGTGTTCTTATACCATTTGCAACTGTAATAATAATAATAATAGCAGGCAGAATTCTGAGAATGTGACCGAAGCAATAACATTATATTTGATTGAAATGAACTGAATAATTTACACTATTTTACTCAATTAAAATTTGATTTTCATTAAAAATTTTAACCTTGATGAATTAAGAAATAATACTAACAAAAAAAAATAGAATATGCATGCTTCAAAATGCAAAAACTACAGTATTTGTAATGATATATATAAAAAATGATGATGTTAATGAAATGGCCATGAATATTTATAGAACATCAGAATTAATTACAGACACGATTGATACTAACTCTGTAAAAAATGTCTATCTCACATAATAAATTTAATATCGAAAACAGATGAATGCATCTACTGTTACATCTTTAAATGAAGTACAGTAACATAAAAAATAAGGCAAAAATGTACTGCAACATATGATAACAGAAAACAGTTATCTTAAATAATTGAATAAGCAAAAAATATTGCTGCTTTAGAGACAATGAGAAAGAAAGTTCAGAAATTAACATAAACACCATCAGAAATTTAAGTATTGAATAATAAAATGAAAAATTAAGTCTATCAATTCTAGTATAATTATAATCATACCATTTAAACAAGATAATTTACAAACATTTTAAAAAGAAAAATATTGCTTATTACCGATAATCATGGCAGAGAAGAAAATTTGTAACCAAACTTTATCGCTAATCTTGAGTTTGAAATCTAACATGGGTCTGACATTTTTTCAATCTAGCCCTTCATTCATTTCATCTCTCTTTAAAATACATGTATATATATATATATATATATATATATATATATATATATGTATGACTGATGTGTAACAAAATAAATAGTATTAGTATTTATGAATAATGCAATAATTTACTGTCAACAGCCAATTCTATCACAAGAGAGAAAATTTAAAAAAATAAATATAAAAAAGTGGCCACCAGAACCCTTTTTTATTAATATAAACTTGACAATGCAGAGATAAGATTCATATATCAAAGACTTTACTTACAATCTCAAGGAAATATACAATTGCTACACAAATGTTTCCTTCAATGGCGAGTAATAATAAATTAAAAAAATAAATAAAAAAAATTAAAAAGAAATTGTAAACTACCTTTATAATTCTTTTTATCAAACAGAAAACATTTTTATAGACTAAAAAATGTAATTAATAATTGAGTAATTTTGATTATTTTGTTTTGAGTAATGTTGATTAATGTAAGTATGTCTCACAAATTTAGTATCAGACTTTCCTTTATTGATAATAAATATAAATGACTAGAAGATCAGTCTGCCATTAGATTTAGTACAATATACAGGTGATTCAATTTCTGCCATTATTGGTAAAAATATAGAATTGTTAAAATTGATTTACTTTATACAGTGCATAATTTTGATCTTAAAATTAGTTTAATCATCAACAATAGATGTCACTGACAGCTATTAAGACACAAGTAAACAGTATTGGAAATACATCACATATTAAATAATATAAACTATTAGAATTTCTTGAGGAAAATCTGAATTGGAAAGAAAGTTAACTGATATATTTTTGAACTTCATTATTTTCTGTTTTATTTTATTATTTTGTTTCAGTTTATAAATTAAGAAATCACTTGTATAAGCAGAATTTCTGTTCTTATATGTATCAGTGTTAGGAGAAGACCAATTTGGTTTCAGGAAAAGTGTAGGGACACGGGAAGCAATTTTAGGGCTCAGATTAATAGTAGAAGGAAGATTAAAGAAAATAACCAACATACTTGGCATTTATAGACTTAGAAAAGACATTCGATAAAGTAGACTGGAATAAAATATGCAGCATTCTAAAAAAATTAGGGTTCAAATACACAGATAGAAGAATGATTGCTAACATTTACAGAAACCAAACAACAGTAATAATTGAAGAACATAAGAAAGAAGCTGTAACAAGAAAGGGAGTCCCACAAGGATGTTTCCTGTCCCCGTTACTTTTTAATCTTTACATAGAAATAGCAGTCAATGATGTTAAAGAACAATTTAGATCTGGAGTAACAGTACAAGGTGAAAAGATAAAGATGCTATGATTTGCTGATGATATAGTAATTCTAGCTTAGAGTAAAAAAGATTTAGAAGGAACAATGAATGGCATGGATGAAATCCTACGCAACTACCACAGGAAAATAAACAAGAACAAAACAAAAGTAATGAAATGTAGTAGAAATATGAAGATGGACCACTGGATGTAAAAATAGGAAGACATAAGATTATGGAGGTAGAAGAATTTTGTTATTTGGGAAGTAGAATTACTAAAGATGAATGAAGCAAAGAGCGATATAAAATGCCGAATAGCACAGGTGAAACGAGCCTTCAGTCAGAAATATAATCTTTTTACATCAAAAATTAATTTAAACGTCAGGAAATTATTTTTTAAAGTATATATTTGGAGAGTAGCTTTATATGTAAGTGAAACTTGGACGATCGGAATACCTGAGAAGAAAAGGTTAGAAGCTTTTGAAATGTGGTGATGCAGGAGAATGTTAAAAATCAGATGGGTGGATAAAGTGAGAAATGAAGAGGTGTTGCGGCAAATCGATGAAGAAAGAAGCATTTGGAAAAATGTAGTTTAAAGACTTATATGCCAACATATTAAGACATCTTGGAATAGTTGCTTTAATATTGGAGGGGCAGGTAGAAGGAAAAAATTGTACATGTAGGCAATGTTTGGAATATGTAAAAAAATTGTTAGAAATGTACTAGATAGGGAATCTTGAAGAGCTGCATCAAACCAGTCAAATGACTGAAGACAAAAAAAAAATATGTATCATGGCAAGTAGAATTACTATTATTATCAATATTTACACTGTTTGAAGAATCTAGTATTTAGTTAAACTCATCCCCTGAATCAAAGAACCTACTAAAAATTAAACCAGATATAGTAACATCATTCACAGCCAATGGTACACAAGAGGATGATGTAGATTTTACATAAACATCATTAACATTATCCATCCATGAAAATATCTTTACAGTTTTATTAGATTATATATTTCACAATAAGTTACACATATTAACCAATCTGAGCCACATTCAAACTACCAATCTTTGGATTAGAAAACCAGTTCTCTAATAATGAGCCATTCGAAACTTTAAATATTTAGTAAACATATCTCCAAGGTAGCTTAGATTTTTGGCGATAAAATATTTACTAATTCAGAAAATTACAGAATAAAATGTGATAAGAAAAATACACATTTTAAAATTAATAAAGTAGACTAAAAAATGCTCAAAGAATTAGAAAATAATTCTTAAAATTCTAACTTAAAAATCTGCGTCGAATTAAGGATTAGAAAGTTGCTGATGTAGTGTATTTTTTTTAGTCATTTTTATTACATTTTAAATAAGATATGTAAAGACCTATAAAAACAATACTACTCACATGAAAAAAACTGTTGCAAGAAATGGAAAAGATGAAAACCTGCATTTTGATAAAAATAAATAAGAAATACAAATGAATGAATAAACAGATTACTAGTGTGTGAGGTAACTTTTCATACAAAATATTTTGAATATCAGATAACATTACATGATAAAGATCCAAAATAAACCAATGATATTGGCAAAAAAAGTCTTTAAATTGTAGGATATATGAACATTTAGAATTTATAATTTAAGATATACAGACTAAATATACAGACAACTAGGAGCCTGTCTTTTTTTAAAGTTGGTTAAAAATATAAACAATTATAAAAATGGGCACTCATTATCAATGTTGATGAAATATGCTTCCACCAGATTCTCTTTGGTGAACTTACTTAAGTAACCTCCATTGGTTACTAATGACAGCAGTACTAAACAACAGGACATTAAGAAACCATTTACTATATAAAGTTTTCCCACTATGGCAGGAGGAGAACACAGTGGGCAAAAAGACAATTTTTGATCAAACATCTACAAATATCATAGGGGCAAATTCTAGTTTTTATTTTGCAAATAAATTTGAACTGAAAATAATTAATGAATGCTGCAATTAAAAAAATATACATGTGGATCAGTATTTAAAATTAAAATGAATCAATTCTTTACAAAAAAAATAATTATAATAAATAATACCATAGGTTATAAATTTGAATTATGAATATAGTTTGAATACTTGTTACATACACTGAATTATCATGAACATGGAATATTATATGTATATGTAGTTCACTAAGTATGCTTATGCTGTCTATTTGAAAAAAATTCATAATTTGTGAATTTTTCATACATTCCCTTTTCTCTTTATGTTATATAAAATAAACTTTCTGTAAGGAAAACGTAATGAAGGAATGATGGATAATTTTCTATCACTTAGAAATAAGTGAATGTTTTCATTCATTGTAGTAAAAAACAAAATCATTACTATTATTCAGAAAAAGATTGAATTCAATACAAGAAGGATTAATTTTATAAATTTTTCCTATCAATGAGAAATCAAATATACATTTACAGCTTTTTTTGTACTCCATTTTTAACTATTAACTTGCAATAAATATTAGATAAATGCTGTGTTAAGCAAATATAAATACATTACTTAGCCATACAATATAAAAAAAAATTGTGTTGTATATACAGTAGTTGACAACTAATACTATGCAAAAATATGAATACATTAACATATAAGTAACCAAAATGCAGGGGAAGAGAAGAAAAAACAATATTTTATTTGCCTATTAACTTTTTAAAATGGGCCAATAAGCAGGAATTGGTACAAAAATGTAATACAGAAAAATTATGAAAAATGAATGAAATCTCCACTGATTTCAAACCTTCCCCAATGATCAGTTCTGGTAATAGAAGATTCTTTGTACCACAATAAAAAAAAGAATCAGACTCTTAATTTAAACATAAGACTGGAAAAATGAATGGGTAGATGAAAGAGTCTGTACTCTGTATGTACATTCAACTCAAAAGTTTTTAAGACATAAAAATGTTTATAAGTTTACCTGTGTAAACTCAAACTATGCTTGTAGTTATCCCATAATTGGGATATAGCATTTTGAAAAAAAAATTGTAATTACTCATTTCTGTATATGGATATAAAAATCTATAAACATCTTAAAATTAGATAACATCTTTCACTATTGAGGAGTAGAATGTTGATTGTACTACGAGAACATACATAAGTGAGCACATAAGTGATCATGTGGCACTGTATGATTCCTAAGACTAAATCTAGATTTAGGCTTTTTGTGTACCATTTTGGGTTTTAAGCTGTAAAAAATACATCTCTAAGATTACGTGCTAACTACAATTTTTTAATACAGCTCGTTTACAGTTAAGTTCTCCTTATAGGTGGCTCATTTAATCTATAATTTTTGTCATTTTTTATGCGGTACAAAATGTGATTGTTTTAATTTCTAAAAGAAAGTATGGTAATGTCTACACGTATAATTTTTAATTAATGTTTTTGGTGAAGATCACAAAACAGATCATCAATGGCTTAGTTTAGAATTAAAAGAAAATTAGCTACATCATTCATTTTTAATACGGTCCTTTCTTTCATCTCACTAATTCATTATTCAATAATTCTAAATCCAAAACTACTTGGTTTTTAGCAAGCATAAATTACTGGGACTCTTTGTATTTAGCAACAATTTTTTGAATTTTATGTAATTAAGTTAATCTTTTAATGAACGACCAAAAATTTTAGGTACATATATTTTTAATACTAGACTCATGCAAAACTTCTAAACTTTTAGTAATCCACGAGTGCATTCTTTAGTTCATAAAACTGCTACTGCTTTTAAAATTAAGGATTTATTCCAGTATCGTCTCACTTTATCCTTTATAAAGTACAACTTAACACTGAACCCTCCAAAATAACGACGGCTACATGACTATGGTGATGTTAAGGTTAGGTAAACAATTTTAATTGAAGGGGTAATAATATAAAGATACAAAATAAAATTGAAGCTCAAAACTTACTTTAATAATTACGACTACTTATTAAAGAACGACACAAACTGTTTTTAATACAAATAATAAACGCTACTAACACAAGATTGTCATATTTTTCTAGTTCACAATTTCATAATTATAGAACAAGGCTTAAATTATTGTAATGTGTCTCACATGCACTCGTTTCTATAAATTAAACAAATCACTAACATAGAAAACAAACAAAAAACAATATAACTAACTTTTGTAATCAACTAACATAACCTAACACTTGTTTACTACAAAATTATTGAACGTCATACAGCTTATTTAATTCAAAATAGCATATTCGCGGTACTAGTAAAGTACTGTTTACTTGTCCAGAACTTTTTATTCTGTTAGAAGATATTTATTGAATAATAGAGCTCTGATGTAATAAACAGTGATATTTATTTTATAAAATAAAACACGCAATTAACGCTAGAAAAAAAATGTTTGATGATATAAAATAACATTTTGTACAGAAATTAGTATTTATCTATAACTATTTCCATTTATTTAATTTTCATTATCATTAGGCAAATATATTTTTTATTTTTTTATTTGTAGAACTAGTTTTTACGAAAAACTGCTGTTCTCATTCTAAGATGTTTTTTAGTTTGGTAGAATGCTGGATCATATGATTGCAGGAAGCATCTTATCTGACAAGGTAGTTTCCGAATCAAATGTGAAAATGGCGACAATGGAAGGATCCCTGAGTAAGTGGACGAATGTAATGAAAGGATGGCAGTATCGTTGGTTCGTGTTGGATGACAATGCCGGATTGCTGTCTTATTACACTGTAATTATATTTACATTCATTAATTAAAATTTTTTTAGTTGTTTGTTGTTTACTTAAAATGTTTACGTAATTGGGGTGAGAACCGATTTTGACAGTAGTAGTAGTATGTATATATATATATATATATATATATATATGAATCTTTACAGTTTAGCAGTGTATGACATAATAGTTTTATTAGTACTTGCTTTGTTTTTTTATGGCCTGAATGTATTTAATCATAATTCAGCGTCGTATTTAACTTCATAAAAACGTAATATGAACTTTAGTGTTAACCTTTTAAATCAGAACCAGGTGGGATATGAATTAAACCATCTTCAAATTTCATTTTTAGAGTATGATTTATTCCAATTTTAATACAAACTATCATTGTTTATTGTTATCCTTGCTACAGTGGATCTTTTTTTATGTGTTTTAAAGTTTTTACAAAAATCGAAAACAATAAAAATCAATAGTAAAATTTGAAATCGCTTGTTTTTTTATTTTTTGTTGTTTTCATCTATAAGTGCTATTTTCGTAGGAAATTAAATTACAGATTAATATTTTTTAATGCTTTAAAAACTATAATTGAGGGAACTGTCTCAACCATTTATATTAATTAGGTTTGTGATTAGTTTTATTGACATGATCATTTGAATTTTTTGACCAATCTTAAAAAATCCTTACTTTAATTTTAGGTAGAGATTTTTGATTATTAGATTAGTATTACCAAACTGAAAAAATAATTATGCAAGTTTCTTATAATACTTGTAAATGGGGAAAACCTTTTTTTAGATAAGTTTAATTGTGCTTTACATTTCAAATCATAGGAATTCAATATTGTGTCAAATGAAAGTTTGTGTAAATTGTTTGTTTTCAAGTAGGAAAATTATCAAAATGGTATCTGTAAAATTAATTTTCTGGAGCAGTTTGGTCATGAAAAAATATATTTAAAAATATGCCATTCAGTTGTATGGGGAAGTTGGTAATGTAAATGAAATTATAGCTTTTGTTAGAGAAGTAATGGTGGAAGTTTGAGATGATGATGGCTTAGGTTGTTGCATTTCAGCATTATAATTTAAGACGTATTTGACAATATTGCCCAATTAAAGTTATTCTATAATCTACTGTTTTATTTTGTCATTTGCAAAATTTGCTCAGAATGCAGAATTTGTTAATTCTAAAAAGGGTTTTATTTGATTTTACATTGTTTTGATTTAACAGATTTTTGTTTAATGATTTATGTTTGAAGTTGAGTTCCTTTTTTTAAAAGTAATTAATTTCAACATTATTTTATAAGATGAGGAAACTCACGAAAAGGTGGTATTTCTAAGTCATCTGTGAAATTAAAATCTCTATTTTGAAGTAAAATTTCACCCACCTCAAAAATTCTGTTGTTAAACTGTGTTGGCAAATTCATGTCTTATCCACAACCAAATTTTGTGAGCCGTATATATGTGTGTGTGTGTGTGTGTATATCTATCTATATATATATATATATATATATATATATATATATATAGAGAGAGAGAGAGGAGATGTTTTCTGTATGTGTTATTTTTTACTAAAAACATGTATAATTTTTATTAACATCATAAATTATTTAATCCTATAAAATGATATCCACTTATAAAACCAGGCAATAAAATCTTTCTTTCTTTTTCCTGTTTAGCCTCCGGTAACTACCGTTTAGATAATACTTCAGAGGATGATATGAATGAGTGTGAATGTAGTCTTGTACACTCTCAGTTCGACCATACCTGAGATGTGTGGTTAATTGAAACCCAACCACCAAAGAACACTGGTATCCACGATCTAGTATTCAAGTCCGTGTAAAAAAAATAGCTGGCTTTACTAGGACTTGAACGCTGGAACTCTCGACTTCCAAATCAGCTGATTTGGGAAGACGCGTTCACCACTAGACCAACCCGGTGGGTTAGGCAATAAAATCTGTTTTTGTGTAACCTTACACTATTATGTTGTGTTCACTGAAATGTTTTTGAGTGTGTGAGAAAGGGCTTTATGTGTCCATTGTTGTTTTGAATGAATCACCGACCCATTTAAATGATATTTTTACTAATTTATTTGAAATAAAAGTTAAAAGAGCTTTTTTTTTTACAGAAAAAGTAATAAAAAAACCCAGAATTTTCTGCATTTCTATTTGGTGTGTAGAAATAAATTTTATTAACGCTTTCTACATTATTGTTTTTTTTTTTTTCATATTTTATTCATTCAGTATATTTATATGTTAATTTACTATAATTTCATTTAGAACACAGATTTCAACAGTTTATGTTTTATTAAATTTTTGATTGATTGTGTATTCTGTGATGATGTTTTAATCAAGGTTTTACCATAGTTTTTCTTGATCTATCCAGACATATGCTGGGCACTTTAATTTTTTCATTTGTGGAGTAGCATACCTTTCCATTCCTGATACTATGTAATTTAACTACTGTGCACGGATCAAATTAAAATGTCTGTTTAATAAGCAACCTATGTTTGTAATTAATCTTTCTCTTATTTAAAATCTTTCTAATCTAATCTAATCTTTCTCTTATTTAAAATCTTTCTAATCTAATCTAATCTTTCTCTTATTTGAAAGGTAATTTACTAATTTATAATTAGGAGATTTACCCCACAGTACTGAAATAAAGTCCATTTATATAATGATTATTCACCTTGTGTGTTAGAATTGAATGTATTTATTATTTATGCTGTTTTTTAATAATTATTCAACAGTGCATATGTCTTAAATATAATGTTTTCAATAATTGCGTTTAATTTTATAAATAAATTTATAAAATCATTTGACAATCATTATGTATGCTTTTATATGAATTTTTTAGAAAGAGTGATGAAACATGTTTATAATTATTCCTGGTTGTGAGGTATAAGCAACTGAAATTGGAAAAACAAAAAAATTAAATAAAGGAAAATTCACTGCAGTCATTTTTTAAATTTTGTTTCACTATTGCATTCAATAACATATTTGTAACATTTAAAGCAGTTAAAACAATTCAAATATTAAAACCATTAATTTTATTTTTATAACTTGGCCAAAGAGAACACAGTTACAGATACTAGGCAACATCATTCATCGTTATACAAAGTATGACAATAAAGTTTAAATGTGGTAAAAATAATTTATTGAAAAAGTAATATAATTATATGTAGCATCCTTCATAGTACTCTTCCTGAGTTGTAATGCACTTCTGCATTTGCCTTTTCCAGCACTTACCAGCATTTGTGGAATTGTTCCTCACTTACCCCTCACAGCACCTCTGATGTTGACTTAAATGACCTCCAGATTCTGAAAATGGGGTGCCCATTTTATTTGGAAATGAAGAGAAAATCACAGGGGGCCAAATCTGATGAGTAGGGTGGGGGGGGTGTGTTTCAAGAATTGTGTAGTCATTTTGGCTAAAAACTGCTTGACAATGGTGGCTGTGTAAGGGGTATAATATGGTGAATTAGTCATTACTAGTTGTGCCACAAATTGGGTCTCTTTTTGTGAACATTTTCATGCAGACGTTTCATTAATTCCAGGTGATAAGCAGGATTAACTGTCTGACAGTGGGAACCCATTCTTGGGGCACAATTCCACGAGTCAAAAAGACCAGCATTGCCTTGACTTGATTTTGACATGCTGGCTTTTTTTGTCAAGCTCATTTGGTTTTTACATCCATGCTCTGCTTCTTTGTGTCAGGATCGTACTCGTAAATTCAAGTTTTGTCTTTCATAATCATGTTTTGAAAGATGTCTATAGTTTCTAATCAATCTTAACAAACACACAAACAATTTTTCTTTTGTTTACTTGACAAGTTTTTTGGAACAATCCTCACACAATGCTTTGACATCCCCAACTTGTGTATGATGATGAGGGGCATGGTCCTTGATTGATTACTGTGACATCAGTGATATCTCTGACATTAAGGCGGCGGTTTTAGATTATGGCTTGTTCAGTTTTCTGCACATAAATATCATTTTGAACAGTAAAGGGGGCACCCCGAACATTCATCATCCTCTGTTGAGGTTCTTCCCTCCCTGAACCTCGCCATCCACTTGAAGAACAAACTTCTTTTCACAAGATGGTTTCTGTTAATAGGTTCATCATTCCAACAATTTCCGAGGTTGTTTTCCCTGCTTTCAGAGAAATTTCATCACAACTCGCTGCTCTTCAAAATCACAAATGATTTCCATCATCACAATAGCAAAATACATATGTATTGAAATAGAACTACACTTAACACGACGTCGAAAGAACTGAAAATAGTTGCATGATTGAATAAAATGTTAACAATCACTGTGATACTGCTGCCAACCCCTGTGTTGCCATTGTGCTCACAGTAAAATGTGAACTTTATAAACTGTCATATCTGATAAAATTAAATGACATAACCTGTGTAGATCAGCTGAATTTGAAGTTGAACAAGGAAACAATTTTAAGATTCATTACATTTTTTTATCTGTATAGTATGTAGAGAAAATAGATTTTGAAAGGTCACCTGTTTACCATAGATGATAAGAGTGTTCTCTCTCTGTTGCTTGGCAGTACACGAATTTCAAGTGATATCTGTCCTTTAGAACATCATATTGGTTTGTAAATGAATAGCTTTTTTAATTATATATCACTGGTAATGGTTTTGTGAAGATTATGTTTCAGTATTCCCAAAAGAAATAATCCGGTGGAGATAGATCTATGATGTGGGTGGCCATTCTACTGCTCCTCAAAGACCTATCTACCTGAAAATGTTTTGAGTAAAGGTTTTTTGTACCAATAGAGTATAGCAAGAAGCTGGCACTCCATCTTGCTGAAATCATAAGTTTTTAAATTGTTGTCAACATTTTTGTGTGTGACTTGTAGAACCTATTGACTAACAAGTTTTAATGCCCAGTGATTGTAAAATCACTGTTTAAAGTAAAGGCTGTACAATATAATCAGTGATTCCTGCTTAAACATTTAGATTTTGAGGGTACTGCAAATGATCCTTTATAATCTACCAGAGATTTTTATCTTACTAGTTGACAGTTGTATTTATAAATTTGACCATTTAATAAAAAAGCAGCTTTTTCCAAAAAGTGATTGAAGAAAACAAATTTGGGTCTGTTAACATTTTTTCATAACTGCCAGTATTTTGGTAATCAATATCATTCACTGAAAATTCTTGTAAAAGTTGCTCTTAAAAAGAATGTAATGTATTATTTTTAAAAACTGTGAATTGAAAAACTATTATTGACATATTCAAGGATAATTTACTGAATTAAATGGAGGGGGGTCTTGTACATGTTTCTGCCATAAATTTAGGGGTAACAATTTCAATTCAACAAATTTTCAAAAATGTTGATTTTGATGATATTTGTTATTAAACTACCCACCTTATAGGGGCCAAAAAATATTTTTTTATAATTTTTTCCCTTGTGATAGAATTGGCTGTTCACAGTAAATTATTGCATTATTCATAAATACTAATAGTATTTATTTTGTAACACATCAGTCATCCCACATACATGTATTTTAAAGAGAGATGAAATGAATGAAGGGCTAGATTAAAAAAATGTCAGACCCATGTTAGATTTCAAACTCAAGATTAGCGATAAAGTTTGGTTAAAAAGTTTGTTCTCTGCCATGATTACCGGTAATAAGCAATATTTTTCTTTTTAAAATGTTTGTAAAATTATCTTGTTTAAATGGTATGATTATTCTATACTAGAATTGATAAACTTAATTTTTCATTTTATTATTCAGTACTTAAATTTCTGATGGGGTTTTTGCTCATTTCTGAACTTACTTTCTTATTGTCTCTAAAGCAGCAATATTTTTTGCTTATTCAATTATTTAAGATAATTGTTTTCTGTTATCATATGTTGCAATTCATCATACTCTTCATTTATTAATGATGTTTTGCAATACATTTTTTCTTATTTTTATGTTACTGTACTTCATTTAAAGATGTAACAGTAGATGCATTCATCTATCTTCGCTATTAAATTTATTATGTGAGATAGATTTTTTTTACAGAGTTAATATCAGTCGTGTCTGTAATTAATTCTGATGTTCTATAAATATTCATGACCATTTCATTAACGTCATCATTTTTTATATATCATTACAAATACTGTAGTTTTTGCATTTTGAAGCAGGCATATTCTAGGTTTTTTTTTGTTAGTATTACTTCTTAATTCATCAAGGTTAAAATTTTTAATGAAAATCAAATTTTAAATGAGTAAAATAGTATAAATTATTCAGTTCATTTCAATAAAATATAATGTTATTGCTTCGGTCACATTCTCAGAATTCTGCTTGTTATTATTATTGTTATTATTACAGTTGTAAATGGTATAAGAACACAGCTGAGTACTTAGCAGTTGAGTGAATCTTTATCAGTAGAACATCATAATTAAATATAAAGCATGCATATGCCCTCAGTAAAATGTATCTGTTAAATATTTATTTAACTTAGAATATAGCATTACTTATTTCAATATGTTTTGTATTAAACATAAACAGTTGCGAAAAAATGCAGTTTTTTATATTTGTGTATTGGGATATTCCATTTTAATTCAATAAATTTTCAAAAATCTTATTGCATCACCATTTTTAATTTTAATGATATTTGGTGTAAGATATAACTAACCCACCTTGTAGTGGCCAAAAAACATTTTTTTATATTTAAAAAAAAACATTTCTTGAGTAATAACTATTTTTAACTTGCCAACAGATAAAAACAGCCATTTTCATCACTTTTTCCACGAGCTGTAATATTCTTATTTTACATCATACAGAGATCAAAAAGGGCTTTTTGGAAAGAGTAATGATGGAACTTCATCTTATTGTACTCAAAATTCATTTTGTTACATAACCAAATCTTGTAATGTTTAGTGAATTTACATTTACAAATTGTTGTTTTTACAAAGTTTGGGTCCAAAGTAAATAATGAAGGGCTTTGGTTCACAGGTCTGTTTTTTTACCTTTAAACTCTTAGGTACTAGTAATACTTATAAAAAAAAATTGAACTGTTACTGAGTGTCCTTGTTAAAAAAAATGGCTGCCAAATCGTAATATTTTGAAAATATCTCAATTTTGGGACCCAAAAACCACATGTGAGACAGGTGGAAAAAATCTGAAATTTTTACACAAACGTATTTTTTATGTACTTCAAAACGATATGAAATTTATTTTGTTACTCGAAGGGTTTGACAAGTAATGAAGTCATCAAAATCACTAAAAACACCATTCCTTTTAACCCTGACGAATGTATCCAAAAAATTCACAGCATGTATTTTTTCAGATAATAATGTAAGCCTACTATACAAAATATTTTGATATATATAATGAGTGAGCTCTTATTCTAGATAATTTATAGTTCATTCTAATGAGTTTAGTTAAGTACTACTAGTACCTAAGAGTTAAAAGAGTTAACCGGCCTGTTACTCTGAGCCCTTCATTATTTATTTTGGGCCCAAAATTTAAAAAAATAACAATTTGTAAATGTAACTTAAGAAAATATAACAATATTTGGTTATGTAAAAATTGAATTTTAAGTACACTATGATGAAGTTCCACATTTACTCTTTGCAAGAATCCGTTTTTGACCCTCTGTGCAATGTAAAATAAGAATGTTACTGCTCATTGAAAAAGTAGCAAAAATGGCTGTTTTTACCTGTTTTTTTAAATTATAAAAAAAATAATTTTTGGCCACAAAAAGGTGATTATTTATAATATACCAAGTATCATCAAAATCAAAAATAGTGAAGCACTGATCATTTGTTGAATGAAAATGGAATACACCTCTAATGATTTTTTTCTAATTGTTGACATGCTAGATTTTTGTCTTGTGAATGAATATGATTAGTTACACTACTAATTATAATTTATTAGTTTCATGTCATGCTTATGGCTACATTACAGTTAAATAAGTTAAGTGTAAAATAAAGAAAAATTAACACTTGTGAAAAGTATTATCTACATTAATTTTTAACAGCTGATTTACTATTTAGATTTTTCAAGTAAATATTCTTGATTTAAACTATATGCTATTTAATTTTGTCATGATGTTTGAAAATGTCTGTAGTTATCTACACTGTTGCTAAGTTATTGAGTGGCATGTGAAAAAGAATTAATAAATTTAATTATTTTGTGACAGTAACCAACCTTATTAACTGTAGTGTGAAGATGAAACTGTGAAAAGAAATCCTACACTATATTTTCTCAGTTTAATTTATTTCTTGCACAGTTTTGAATTATTTGTAGCTGATACCTCAAAAGAACAGAAGTAATAGATGTGTTTCATCATGATTTTTCTCATCATTTTATACAAAAATCATGCATCACATGATCATCAAGTTAAATTTAACAAGGTGGCCCAAATTTTCTGTAAAATAGTTTTTTATGTTCATACTTATGTGTATCCGTTTTTATTATCTAGTCACATCAATTTTGTGATATAAAGCAATTTCATTTTCTAACACCTGCATTCATGAAGCCAATTTATTCATAGAGTGCCAATTGTACTCTTCAAATTTTTCTGTTTGTGTGCACTATTTGATGCATTGTGTGTGTATGTGCATGCACTCTCTCACACACCACACATACACATGTGTGCGCGCTTGAATAATGTTAAAGAAACTTGGGTGATTTTTTTTTTATTGTTGTGAATACTGGTGTCACATGAATTTGTTTTACTGTATGAATTTTTCTAGATTGTATGGTTTATGTTGTCTGTACAAAACAGTTTTGTAAACATCATCTATTTACATTTAGTTTTTGTCAGAAAAATCATTTTATATTACACTGAAAAATAAATCGTTATGTATTTAAATAATTTTCATTTGTTATTAATTCTGGTACCTAAATTAACATTATTTAACAATTAATAGTGTTCTAAATTAAGTACTTAAGCAAATAAATACATTAAAAATCATCCACTGTGTTTATCTAAAATGGAAGTCAGTTTTAATCTATTTGTTCATCAAGTGGTCTTCAAGTTTAGTTAGAATTGTGTCATTCCTTACTGTTTCTGAATAGGTTTTATACCTCTATTTCAACAACCTCTTCAATTTATATTTTTGTATTATTGTTTACGTGTTTACTGTATTTATATAAAATTATAATGTGCTTTATGATTATTTTAAATAAATGTTATCATAATTTTTAATATATAACTAGGAAAAGATTGGGCTTTTGAAAGAACAAAAACTATGACTTGTGTATAATAAATGGAATGATATTATTATTTTACAAGTAATAGAAGTGAACTTTTTGTAAAATATGTCATTATGTATCATAGTTTAGATAATTATTGATACACATCAAAGAAAAAAGGAGTTCAGTAACAGGACTACTAGTTTGATTAATTATATATTTGAGTACAGCTAATGTAATTAAGGATTAATTGTATAGAAATGAAAGGAGTATAATAATTGGTGCTAAGGACTTTCAACTATAAGTTATGTGCAACAAAATCAAAAATGAGCATTTAAAAGTAAGGATCCTGAGTGATCAAAGATTATTTTAGATAATGAAGTTCTTGAACAGGTGAGATGTTGTAAGTACCTTGGTTGCAGTACTTCATACAATTTAAATGAAGACAATAAAATAAAACTGCACAGCTTCAAAGAAGTGTGTGGTACTATTAGGTAGAATTTAAGCAACAAATCCAGAGTTAACAGCCAGATAGAACTTTATTAGATGATAGCTGTTCTAGTAGTCTTATTTGGCTGTAAGAAATGGGTTTTAAGATCTAAAGATTTGAGTTATTTGCAGGCAGCAATCTTTCTTATGAAGTGAAGTGTTAAGTGTATAATGTACTGAGAGAGTTAAAAATGAATTAGTTTGATGGGAATTGAACATAATTTCTATTCACAACAAAATTGCCATATGTAGAGAGAATTGAGTGATCTGAGAAGAATGTCTGAGGAGAAGATACCTTAGAACATCCTATTGTTATCAGTGGAAAGAAGATAAATAGGTCATCAGAGGAAACACTGGCAGGATGGAGCAGGTTTGTGACTAAAGCCAGAAAGGAAATGGTTATGATTAAAAGGATTTATCATTTGAACTTTTAATATCACATTTAATATCTCAACAATATATTATTTATACAAAATGTTTAACTAATAATGTTAAGTAGGTTATTTATAGTAAGCAGTATTGAGCTGTTTTAAATATCATTGTCTGTAGTCTATTATTTAAATTATATTTTCTTTTTGTATAAGCTGATGTAGAAATTTTTGAAAAGTATTAACATTATCACCAAATTTGGTAAAAAGAGCAGACCGATCCATTTTGATACTTTACATGTTGGAGAAAACCCTTGTAGTGTATGAATGAACACTACCATGATTTGTGTCTGCAACAAAATTATAATTTTAATTAGTTAAATTAGATTCTAATTTCAAAGTTTATTACATTGTTATACAGGTGATTTTTTTGTCCCGTTACCCAATTGTTAATGTCTGGTAATTTTTTTCTAAGAAAGGGAAATTTTGTTTTGTGACACGAAGTTGGTAGCGCTACTCAACCGGTATAGATACGGCAGTGTGAGTTGATTCTCCTTGAGCTGTGTAAACGTTTGTGCCGTTTCCGGTCGTGTTACGAACAGAATTTCTTTTACCATAGAACAATGAGTTTTCATTCTTGAACAATATTTTCCTACGAAATAGTATGCGAGTGTAAAAGAATCATTTCAAATTAAATTTATTGGTGTTCTTCCGCCAGAAAAAATGTCAATTTCTAGGCTATCAAACCGATTTCAAGAGACAGGTAGTGTAGTGTTTGCGACAGAAAACGTAGTGGTCGACCAACTCGCTTGACAGGTGATGTTTTATAGAATGTGAAAACAAGATTGCACAATTCTCCATGGAAAAGGTTACGAAAACTTCCTACGCAAGTTGGATTGTCATATTTGAGTGTTCAGAAAGCTGCTAAAAAATTGAAATTGTATCTGTGTCGCATATGATTAGTCCAAGAGCTTCAGCCTCCAGATTTAAACAAGCGATTGCAATATTGCCGTTGGTTAGGTCTCTCGTAAATGATAACGGAATCAAATTTCTAAACACAGTGTTCTTTAGTGATGAAGCTTGGATCCATCTCAATGGTTATGTGAACAGTCAAAACTGTCGAATTTGGGCGGTTGAAAATCCTAACGCTTTATAAGACAAATCTTTGCATCCTGAAAAAATTGGTGTGTGGTGTGATATCTCATCATCGTATAGTCGGACCCATATTCTTCGAACACAGTAAATGGTGAACTATACAGGAATATTGTACACCAATTTGTGTCCCTCCTGGAACCTCAAGAACGGTATTGCTGGTTTCAGCACGACAGCGCTACATGCCACACGCCTCGAGAAACCATGGATTTTCTGCAAGAGTTCTTTGATGATCGAATAATAAGCAAGGGCCTCCAAGGTCCCCAGACTTCACATCTCCTGACTACTTTTTGTGAGGCTATATTAAGTCCGAGGTGAATATAATGTTAATCATTTTTAATTGTTAATGAAATAAATCTTTTTAAAATAATCAAGTGACCAGTTTTGAACCACTATGACTTGACACTCTGTAATGTCATGTCATGAATAACCTCGCTATAAACATAGCGAGGGTTCTTAACCTTACCTATAATCTACATATAATCTTTTTTTTAAATTAATGTTAATTTCCGATTACTACTTTATTGTTTTTCCATTCCAGACTTACCATAGTATTATTCTATTCTGTCCTTGGCTTTTGTATGAACTTTCAGTTGATTTATTAGTTTATATAATTCCTGATTTGAACATTTGTTTCTTCAGCCATCTTTGTACTCGAGTAAAATATAGACTTCTCACCATTTATAGATTTCCTTTGCCATTTTTCCTTTCAGTGTTTCTTCTTACTTCTTATATGTGTGTGATGTTTCCTATTTCTGATGCATACAGAAATTTTAGGGAAGTAATTGTTGTTTTCAGTCATTTTATTTTTCTGTGTTGTTACTAATTCTCTTTGGAATGATTCTAATAGTATTCAGTGTATATCAAATTATTACATTGTAATTCTTGTAATACCGTATTTAATGAGAATGCTTCATTAGTGATTGTAAATTAGTATCAAGAGAAAACATGCTAGAGAACAGGAGACTCTTTTAACTGTAATTTGTAAGGGAAATTTTTTTTAATAATGAAATGTCTTATTTATTTTTTTGCCAAAACCAAAATTACCTGAACTAAAACATTCATTGTGGTTTAGTCATGGCTTATAATATTTTCACTGTATCCGTGATGAGTAGCATTTTATTACATTAGTTCTTGTCTTTTTTTTTTATAGTTTGAATATTTTATGAATAGTATTTATTAGTATTTGAGTTACTCAATTTTTTCTGATGAAGTTAGTTTTATGATCTATTTTTGCTGTTTGTAATGGCAGCCTGCTATTTACTATTTTTTGTGTCGTGTTGTTAGCAATAAAAATTAAATTATTGAAGTTTAATTTATTCTTTTATGATAAAATTCTGTAAAAAATGTATTAGGGATGCCATTTTTTAAAATTCTGCCTTTTCATCGTAAAATTTGAAAAATTATATAAGATATGAAAGGATGAAAGGAGAAGTTCAATTTCCATTTAATTTCACATTGCAAAAATATATTTATATGAATGTTAGTTGATAATAATATTAAATGTTAAGTTTTATTACCTTGTACGTCTTATGTTACATGTGTCTGAGCTGACCAACAGTATAAACTTGGAATCCATTACTTAGAACCATGATATTAGTCATCATTTAGGTTAAAACTAAAAGAAATTTTATAAATTAAAATAATATTAGAGAGTGGAACTAGCCAATCAGGTTATTAGCAAATTTTGCACCCACACACTTATAAAACTCTCAAGGAAGTGTAAACACATATTTATATATATATATATATATATATGTTTATACATCTTATTTGCTATTTTTGTAACTGATGAATTAATTCTATACAGAAAATTACAAAGAAGCTTGTAAGTAGGAATATGAAGATTGCGATTTATAGTTTATGAAAAATGCCATGTTCGACCGGGATTTGAACCTGGGATCTCTAGATGAAAGGTCAAGATGCTATCACTCCATCATGGAGATCGGCATTTATTTATTTTATAATCCCAGTCAGGCTTGGCATTATTTGCTTTCTACAAGAGTCATTTCTCATCTATCATAAAAAAAGAAGTACACTTGGGCAATCAGCTTGTTAAGACAAAAAATATGTGTATATAATTTTTTTTTTAATTATAAAAATTTGGGTTTGTTGAATTATCTACTTAAGATAAATCAACTTCTGTATGAAGACATCCTTAATACAATTTAAGCAAAGTATTTGTTATCTTTAAAGTGCATAAGTTGTTTTGCCTAACGTACCTAAGTATTTATTAAGATCTTACTCAGTAAGCTAATCTAGAGTCTTATTCAGTAAATTTTGTAACAAAAGATTACTTTTAACATATTTACTTAGCAGTAGTTACAAATCAGAACGTTACTAATTATTTTATTCAGCTAATGATAAATTGTTAAGTAGAACTATGGAAGCATAGCTATCCAACATGGCTATCCATTAAATGTAAAATTAAAATGAAATTGCTTTTAAATTTTATTGTTATAAAAATTATAATTTAATCCTGGATAAAAGATATACATTACACAAACAATTTGAAATAAAACATACTGTTTACTTTTAATGATATTTGTCATCTTAACTTTATGTATATATAATAAAAATTAAATTACTGTTTGAAGAAATAAATTTTCTCATGATTGGTTGTTTTATATTGGACTTATATATTTATTAATCAAATTATGCATTGAATTTATAAATAAAGGTAGTTCTAGTAATATCTTATTTATATAAAAAATGTTTACATTTATTTATTTATTTATATAGATGTAAATATTTACTTTCATAAGTTTTTCATTTACAAAGTTCTTTTAAAAATAGAATGAACAAATGCAGAACAAAGCTGTGTGTGCATGCGCGTGTGTGGGTTCTTTTAACTGATGAAAAATTCTTTTTGAATAAATGTGTGTAGTTTTAAATGGATGTTTTTCTAAACCATTTATCTGTTGATTTTTTAAATTGTTGACTTTTTCCTTTTACTTTTTAATGCTTTTTTATTAATAACAATTTTTAAATTAACACAGACTCTTGATTGATAATTAATTGCACTCTTTACTACTATAATACGAATAATAATAATTATTTAATTAATTAAATATTAATGTTAATGTAATGGTAGTATCATCTAGAAACAAAATAATGAAGAAAAATTGCACTCAATGGGAAAAATGTACTTATTATTAGTTAAAGAAGTTGGTAAATTGCCCATGCATCCCTTAGATTTGTATACGTTGAATGTTCGAGGGTTGTCTGAAAATGAAGATGGCAGTACTCTTCAACAAAAGTTAGGGAATGTATTTGTGCATGCGTTGAAAGGTTCTTGCTAAAATTTCAGCCATTTTGGATGCTCAGTTGTTTGATAATTGTTTGAGTAATTGTGTGAGTGTTTTTGTGGAAATGGAAAAAATTTAATATAGTGCCGTGATAACTACTTGCATCTGAAAGGCAATACGCCTATGCAAATGAAAACTGAGTTGGACACTGTTTACAGGGACTCTGAGCCATCATTTGCCACCGTGAAAAGATGGGCAGTTGAATTTAAACTTGATAATACCAGCTTGGTTGATGATGAGAATTCGGGTTGGCAAACAACTGCAACCACTATCTATATCATTGAAAAAGTCCACCAAATGGTACTGGACAACCAACGAATTAAGGGTAGAGAGATAGCAGAGGTTATGGCATATCTAAAGAACGTGTGCCATATATTAACTGAAGAATTATTAACTGTTAAATTATTAACTGATATGCGTTAGCTATCTGCGTGTTGGGTGCCAAGTTTGCACACTTGGACAAAAACACTTTTGAATGAACATTTCCAAGGCCCTGCTGGAGCTGTTTAAGCAAAACGAGTCAGATGTTTTGTGTCGATTCATAACTAGTTGAAACATGGATCCACCACTACACTCCTGAGACGAAACAACAGTCAAAACAGCGGACTGCAAAGGGTGAATCTGCTCCGAAAAAGTGAAGATTGTTCCATTGGCCGGGAAGGTAATGGTTTCTGTTTTTTGAGATAGTAACAGAATTTTGTTTATCGATTATCTTCAAAAAGGTAAAACAATAACACTACAGTATTACGCATCAATTCTTGACAAGCTGAAGGCAGAAATTGTAAAAAATACCACATTTGAAGAAGAAGAAGAAATTGCTTTTTCATCAGGACAATGCGCCTGCTCACACTTCAACAGTTGTCATGACTAGAATTCACGAATTGCACTTTGAATTGGTTGACCAGTCATTGTGTTCAACAGATCTGGCCCCAAGCGACTTTTTCTTGTTTCCTAACTGTAAAGTTTTGCTTGGAGGAAAGAGATTTTCATTGGACGAGGAGGTTATCGCACACATAAACACCTATTTTGCGAAGAAAGGCGCCGCTACTATTTGGAAGGATTAAAGAACTTAGAGCATCGCTGGAAAAAGTTTATCGACTTGAAAGGAGACTTTGTTGAAAAATAAAACTATATTTGACAGAAAAAATACATCTTTCTATGTTAGGCTCAAATCTTTTCAGACAACCCTCATACTATTCTAAATAATGTGATTGATTTAAAGAAATTATTCTTTTATACATTTCCTGTAATATATGTTATGAAATGGTGTCAGTACTATGCATTTAGATAGATGCTTTGAAAAAATATTACAAAACTACTAACATAAACCATACATAGATTATTCTGATACAAGTCATTAAATCAAATATTTTGTTTTGTGCAAATGGAATAATTAATCAACTATTTGTTAATGCTTTAATAAATCAAGTTTTATTTAAACTGTTGTTCTGCTGTGTGTATGGTGCATTATTTCACATCAAAAGGACCTTTGTTGCTTTATCACTGTCTTTTCCAATTCTGTAGATCATGTATATAAATCATGTATCTAGGTTCTCTTATCAGGTCATATAGTATTATGATTATTGCATAATCATATCACTTATGTTGAATGCAATCATTACACTTTCTCATACCAAAGCTGATGCATGGCAGTGTCAGTTGATATTTTTACAGCTTATATTTTGCTACAGATACAGATCTTGCTCATATTAGCACTCCCAGATATTGGTAAGAATCTAGCATGCTCTCCTGAGGACTAATGAATTCCTGTCCCATAATAGATTTTTGTTAAGGGTGGATATTTGGTATCCACCCTTTTGGGAACACACTTACCATTGTGCAGTCATTCAGATTAGTCAGTATCATGCTAAGCCGAACTACTCTGTGAAAAGCACCCAAATTTTAGGAATTTGGCCAGGCCTAGGCCAACTGCTTTGAGGTATAGGCCGTGATTGTAGAGTTTGGGTAGAGACCTTGTCTGCAAAGTCCAGTTAAAACAGAAGGCAACACACAGCTTACTCTGGCTTTGAAAGAGCAACATTCCTACCTAACTCTTAATGAGAGCACCATACCCCACATTTCCAGATCTCTTTTTTTAACAGTTTATCTAGTTTAATTAGTTATTCTAATTTTGCAGTATATTAAAATCATGCCACTGTGTTATATATATTTCTATAGAATACAAATAAAGTATATAAAGAATAAACAGGATAATATTCTTGGTATTTGGGTTATGAGAACTTTGCAGTAAGCGAAAGGCCAAAAATTGGCCTCCTAGGCCAAAAATTGGTTATTTAAACGTTTTTATTCATACTTAGGTCCAAAAACATTCAATCGCTTACCTAGAGAATTTAAATTCATAGAAGACTAAAAGGTTTTCACTATTAATTTATGATTGGTTGTTGTCAATTGAAGATATAGAGAGTTTTTTAAATTAATTAGCCTGTGATTCTGGGTAGAATCGGTAAAAAAAAATCATATTTTTATTATCATTACTTTTCTTTCAATTTTATCTAGGATTAATCTCATTTTCAATATTAACACTGTTTTCTTATATTAATTGCGTTTGTGGTTAGAGTTTTTTAATCTGTGTGTATGTATAATCTTTTCACTAGTTTCAAATTTTAGTATTGCAAGTCTTTGTATCATGTATTTAATTTTGTAATCCACTTAGGAAGCCACACTTTTCATTTTTCAGTAAAATATTTTACTCATTGAAATATAATGGATGGTGACTTCCGATAAATGTTTTACTATAGGGGGTACCTAGTTCCACAAGATTATATAATAAATGTTTACTTTTAATTATTTTATTTCTATTTTGTATTATTTGGTTATATGTCTATTAAGCTTATGTTTTAAGAATTTATAACAGTAATAATTTTATTTTTTCTTGCAACTGTTTTTATTTTGTGGAATAAAGGTTATTATTATTATTATTATTTTTATTATAATACTTTGAATTATTATTTTTTTTGTCTAAAAGAGACATTTTGAATAATACATTAATTATACAGTATTGTGTCAATAAAACCAAAATTCATTAGTTTCACTAGACTAGTATTTTTATAATATTGTAACTTATTAAGATTAAGATATATTTTTAATGATATAAACATGTTATGCGTATTTCTAGTCATCAATCTGGTCAGTTTTACAGACTATTCTACTGCAGTATTATGTGGAAATACAGAGCAAAAGAAATTGAAGTCCAAGCAGATACTGTCCATTGTTTATTTATTACAAATTGTATTTTATTGAACGGTAAAGATTAATTCAGTTTAAAAGGTTTTGTGTTGTGGTTTTTCAGTTTTTTGTTCTGTTTTACTCACTTCATTGTATTGCTTTCATATGTTAAATACTGTTTAAATCAAATGAGTTTCATCTCATTTAATCTCATCTCATTTGTGAGTTTTGTCAAATGTGGATAAGTTTTTCAGAAGTGATGT
Organism: Lycorma delicatula; assembly: GCF_047948215.1. Taxonomy (NCBI): domain Eukaryota; kingdom Metazoa; phylum Arthropoda; class Insecta; order Hemiptera; family Fulgoridae; genus Lycorma; species Lycorma delicatula. Next base: position 73,830,649 of record NC_134457.1, on the reverse strand, counting down.
ACAGCAGCAGATTTTCTTTGAATATTAGACATCCAGTTACTATGTTGTCATTATGTGGGTGCTGAATGAATAGAAAAAAAATTACTGTAAAATGTTTTTGTTTATTTTTTCTGTTTACAATATGTTACATAAATTTAAGTTGAAAATGCATTAACATGATAAAAATGTTTAATCATTACCTATTAAATATATTTTACTTATGTTTCATTCGTGTAGCGGTGAATTTTATTTGTGTTTTTTGTATGACCTGTTGTAAAAATTGTAGAAAAGACTGAGTACTATGACAACGTTCGGTAAAAAAATTACTATAATTCCTTTTGGTAGAGGACACTTTGGTGACATTGCTTGTAGTAAATGTATGACAACAACAAACATTTGTATCTGTAACATAGCAAATTAAGGTTTTTACTTAAAAATTGTTATTTAATATTTGTGAAAGCATGATATATTTTTTTATTTCGCTCACCTGATCGTCTAACTAGGGGGCTCAGTCCTTGTTGAGAGCTTTTCAACGATGTATCATAAGTGGTACTTATTTTCATTGGTTCCAGAGTTATAGCCAAGTAAAATTTTAATTAATGAAATATTTGAATCATACAAGGGGAAAGCACATCTGTTCGAATCAGACTTCATACACTTATATTTTTTTTAAACTTTTTTCTTTTAATTTAAATATAATGATTTATTAATAATTATTAACCTTTAGTTGTAAAAAAAAAATTAACAATAAATAATAGTTCAATAATAACAAAAAAATTTGAAAAAAGTCAGAAGTTATTAGTGAAATAAAATGTTATGTACTTTTCAGTTTAATTCAAAAATTTTTACAATCGGAGGGTAATAATTATTATCAATATAAGTTAAAATATATGAATATGAAGTTTGATATGAACCAATGTGTGCATGATTACGGATGCGACACGTTCTCACTTAAACCATATATCTATTTGAGCGACTTGAAAATAAATTAATATATAAACTAATATAAAATTCTGATATGGACATCACAAAAAATGTGATGCAATACCACATTGCGGTGGACACCACGTCCACCGCAATGCAATTGGTAACTGTCCATTTTATGAAAGAATTAGAGGATTATATCTCGCTCTCAAATGAAATAAGTTGTGAAATAAGTAATGAAGTGCAGCAAAAATTGTATATATGTAATTTAATAGGGATGTAAGGAAGTCATTTGGTGTCCACATCAGATTTTTATACTGATAAACACTACATTTTGAAGTTTTTTTTACTTCAAAATTGTGTTAGGATAGAACACAATAATGGACTACTTATTAATCTTGTATCCAGAGAACAGAGATATTATTATTGTATGGGAACCTAATTTAGTGATAAATAGGGTTAATTATATACTACATACATTGATTTTTAATAATAACCATATCATTAAGAAACACAGTAATGTAAGTTAGATTGTAATGATGAAATTCTTAGAGTTGATTCTAGAGATAGAAGAATTATTAGAAACATCATTAGAAGATTATACAAACAAGAAACATAAGTTTGAAAAGATAAATAGAAGAAAAAGAGATACTGCAATTAAGAAGACAATAATATGAGGCTTTAAATTATTGCCACTGTTATTAAATATACACATAGAACAGGCAATAAAGAATGAGAGTTTAAATTGGGATTAGAGACACTTAGGTTTCTCTGATGAAAAAAGAAATGTATTATAAGATGAAATAAAAATTGCAAAAGCTTGTTGGAAAGTTTAGATGATACATTAAAAAATATATTTTAAACAAAAATCAATAAAATATTGATAGAAGTCATAGTATGCTTCAAGTTTCCTGAAAATATTATTAAAATGGATAATAATATCCTAAAGTACACACCAAATGTTAAATATGTGAGAAGTATATTCACAGAAATTGGGTTAAAAAAATTTGTTCAAAGAATGAGAGAAGCCAAAGACATGTTTACAGATAAGAAACTGTTCTTTAAAAATAAAATAATTATTGAAATTTATAATAAGTTGTATTCAGAGTATTACTCTTTATGGTTCAGAGGTGAAGATTCTGAAAAACTGAGGGCAAAATCATAATCACTTTTGAAATGTGAAAGAAGATTGTTGAATGAATAGGGTAAGAAATAGGCACATTTTGAAAGGCAGATGAGGAGATATCACAGTAAATGTTTTATAAAAAAATTTGTCACTGATGGCTGAGATATATTATTAGGTATGCTTTTGTTGTAAATTATTAAAAGAGCAATATATAAATTTGAAGTGTCCTGTTTCTATAAGGTGATTTTACAAAGGTTAATTCTATTCATTTATTGCATGGATGTGTTCTTTGTATCTGCAGTTGGATGTGCATCTGTTTTGCCTTTTAAATGATATTTGTAATGTTTGGTTGTTTAATATTTTTGTTCATCATATTCTCTGCTTTTCTGTGTCAGGGTTTTAGCAGTTTAATTTTTATGAAATTTTAGCCATCTTGTCATGTATATTCAAGAATGGTTAAAACATAATAAAATTTCTATTATTTTGCTGAAAATGCACCATAAGTATAAACATTCTAGATCTCTAACATGTGTCATGGCACATATCTGTCAATCACATACGTAGTTGTAAACATATAAATTTACATGTATACACATTCATTCACTGTGCCCACAAATTTTCTTTCATTTGATTAGTTTTATTCAATCGAAATTAATATTTCACAGTTTGCTATTAGCCTCTTGTTTTCTTGTGTAAAAAAATTGATAAATGTAAGTAATTTCATAATAATTATGATCGAATAGTGTATTACATTACTATTTCCTAATACTCAAAAATATTATTGCAACTCTTTTTAACTTCATTTGTAGATTAATGGTTTATCAAATCTTTTTCAGTCTTAAGATTTTGTAAAATTAGTTACCGTCACCTAGATTATTGCTGACTTACATGGCAGAGCTATAGGTTCCCTACCAGTTATCCAGAAGCCTTTGTAAAGGTTAGGCTTGGCATTTTTACATCTGCAAATATTTTCAGTTTCATAACTCTCCACGTAAGGCTTCTAAGCATCCTGTGATGCTTAAAATATTCTTTTTAAAAATTAAAATATTTTTTAATTTTTTTTTTGTCTTCAGTCATTTGACTGGTTTGATGCAGCTCTCCAAGATTCCCTATCTAGTGCCAGTCGTTTCATTTCAGTATACCCTCTAGATCCTACATCCCTAACAATTTGTTTTACATATTCCAAATGTGGCCTGCCTACACAATTTTTCCCTTCTACCTGTCCTTCCAATATTAAAGCGACTATTCCAGGATGCCTTAGTATGTGGCCTATAAGTCTGTCTCTTCTTTTAACTATATTTTTCCAAATGCTTCTTTCTTCATCTATTTGCCGCAATACCTCTTCATTTGTCACTTTATCCACCCATCTGATTTTTAACATTCTCCTATAGCACCACATTTCAAAAGCTTCTAATCTTTTCTTCTCAGATACTCTGATTGTTCAAGTTTCACTTCCATATAAAGCGACACTCCAAACATACACTTTCAAAAATCTTTTCCTGACATTTAAATTAATTTTTGATGTAAACAAATTATATTTCTTTCTGAAGGCTCGTTTAGCTTGTGCTATTCAGAATTTTATATCGCTCATGCTTCGTCCATCTTTAGTAATTCTACCTCCCAAATAACAAAATTCTTCTACCTCCATAATCTTTTCTCCTCCTATTTTCACATTCAGTGGTCCATCTTTGTTAGTTCTACTACATTTTTTTTACGTTTGTTTTGTTCTTGTTTATTTTCATGCGATAGTTCTTGCGTAGGACTTCATCTATGCCGTTCATTGTTTCTTCTAAATCCTTTTTACTCTCGGCTAGAATTACTGTATCATTAGCATTTTTTAATTATAGTTTTAAAATATTTTACTTGTATGTTATTAAAGGAATGTTTCTTTATTTCTGCCTATTACTTTGAATTATGCTTATTACATTTATTATGTCTGCTTACTTTGAATTGACCTTCTGCATTGATATGGCTATCTCATTATTTCTGTCATACTTAAATTGCTCCCTGGAAGTCCATCCTCCCTGACCTCAGCAAACACCAGCTGCAACTCAGTTTGATTCTCTTCAACAGTTTGAATTGCTTTTTCTCCTTACTTTTGATCTTGTTTTCAACATCAGAAAATAATCACAAGAGATTAAATCTGATGGTCAAGCTGGATACAGGATGAATATGGATGTTTACATAACTGAACATTTAGCAGACTAACGCAGAAACATCTGAAGCAGTGTCCTTAAGATACTAGTTTTAATTATCGGTAATATTTTACAGTGGTGGTCTTTGATTGTACCTCTTGTATTGAAGTTGTTAAAGTAGAGTTAATAAATGTGTGTTCTATAGTAAGAAATTGAAATTGCAAGTATGCGATTCTGAATGTGTATAGTACGAGGTCTGTTCAAAACGTCCTGAAACGTTTTTAAACTTTTCAGACATACCTGTGACAAGTGAACTTAGCAGATCACCCTTAGTGAGGTGTAGCCATTCCTAGAAACCTAGAAATAGATCTGACAGGTCTAAGAGATGGTGGATAGGTCCACAAGTGAATTTTTTTAGTACCTTCAACTGTGCATATTATTGCCTTTTCAGAAAAGATTTCAGTCTAGGAAACAAGGTCAATTGGAGCCAGGTCAAATGAGAGGCTGGCTAAAAAGCACACTTGTCCTAGTTTTGGTCAAAAGATTGTAAAACAAGAGTGATATATGAGACAAACTTTGTAGTTGGTTTTTTTTTATGAAGTGATGATTAGTATACATGACACAAGTTTGTGGATATGAATGTTGTTAAATGAAGTTAAAGAGCCACCTGAATGTGGATTATCATTGTTGACTGATGAGCATCCTTAAATTGATTACATTTTTCATCATACACTTGTTTATTCATTTCACGATCTTCCAAATGTTTTCCAAGTCGTAAGAAAAAAAATTTAATGCTTAGTCATTCCTAGTATTTTATATCTTCCATTGATGTTTGATTCTCACTGATATCTCCTATCTCAATTATAAAAAACGCACCATAAATGTCCATGAATAAACAACTAAAGCTGTTGGGATAAGCACACAAGCGTGATGCAACTGGCAATTTATTTGTCATGAAGGATGCTGCAGAGAAACATCAGTTATTGGAAAATGCTACAAGTTCATGTTGACATGTTATTTAAAAAGTTTGAAACTTCTTATGTAGACCTTGCATGCTTAATCCACCGGGCTGGTCTAGTGGTGAACACGTCATCCCAAATCAGCTGATTTGGAAGTTGCGAGTACCAGCGTTCAAGTCCTAGTAAAGTCCTAGTTATTTTTACTCTGATTTGAATACTAGATCGTGGATACTGGTTTTCTTTGGTGGTTGGGTTTCAATTAACCACACATCTCAGGAATGGTCGAACTGAGACTGTACAAGACTACAACTTCATTTTCACTCATACATATGATTCTCATTCATCCTCTGAAGTATTATCTGAACGGTAGTTACTGGAGGGTAAAACAGGAAAAAGAAGAAGACCTTGCATGTTTAAATTTTACTGTAAACTAATTGAACATTAATTACTATGGAAAATTTAAATAAATTTGATTGCATCTAGCAGTAATGTGAGTTGATTTACCATTTGTGCTGCTGTAAGGTATTTCTTCCATTTTGATAAAAATCTTTGTAAGTTTTCATCGGCAAGTGCTGCTAGAAGGTAGTACATGTACATAATGATATGTATAAATGTATTTAGCATGACACAAAATGAGCTCATTCCACCTGTAAACATAAAAATTTATGTATTTATAAATACACATGCGCGCACGTGCGTGAAGGTGTCCCATGAAGAAATTTTAAGGACACGTTCTTCTGATGAAAATAATGAAAAAATTTCTATAAACATAGATCTGGAAACGTTTTGTTTTCGAGTTACAGTTAGCGAAAGATTTCTCCCAGATTTCAGCTTTTCTAATAAAAAGAACCCCTACTGTAATTTTTGAGATCCAAATTAAGGAGTAAAGATGGAGGTTTTTTTTTATGTAATTTGAGCTGGGAAATAGGATAAAACAGGTCTCAGAACTGTAACACCAGTTATTTTAAGATATCTGATGTAAAATACAAAATTCGGTGTTGAAAAATAAGTTTTTTTAGATTTGTAGTGAAGTAGTTTTGTTAAATGTCTAATAAATGTGGACCATTTAGAAATAAAACTTGTAGAGAATTTAATTCTGAGAAAATTAATGTAAATACAGCCAATAAAAATTAAATTTTTAAAAAGCAAACTTTTAAAAATTGATTTTTTATTGAAGCAAAACAGATAGAAAATTGTATTATTCTTTCTGTACCTAATTAACATCCTTTTTAATATAGCAAAACAAAAAAATAAAACGATAAATGGTAACAGAATAACAACCCTCAGTTACAGTAATTGTTCGAAATTCCCTCCTTCACAATGTACCCAGCAATCTGTCTGATGTAAAATATTTCTGGTGGCTTTCCGTATCATCTCAGGATTATTTCGTATAAATTTAATAGCATTTCGTATTTTAATGAGAACTTTTTTTTATTACTAACTTTTTGTTGGTATTTTATTGTTTTCATTTGGCTCCAAATGAAGTAATTAGTGGCGTTTAGTAAGGTGATCATGGTGGCCAATTGATTGGTTCACCATGTCCAATCCAGTTAAAGAAAAATGTGGCGTTGCTCCATCATGCTGGAAAATCATTTGCCATCTAGTATGTAAATGTACATTCTCCAAAAGAGCCAGAAAACTATTTTTCAAGAAATTAATGTATGCATCTCCTGTAAGGTTTTCATTGAAAACAAATGGTCCCAAAATTGTCATAATGCCACACCAAACATTAATGTGAAATCTATGTTGGAAACTAATTTCCACAGTACCATGTGGATTGTCGTCGCTCCATAATTAACTATTTTGAGAATTGAAGACTCCGTTTCTCATAAAAGTATCTTCATGAGTAAATAAAATTGAATTTACTTTATTAGCGTTATATAGAAGCCAGTGACAGACGTTTAACCACTGGGGGTAATCTGTTGGCTGCAAATTTTGAACCTTTCTTCCTCTAGGATGTGCCACATTTTGTTTTTTGAGAACCATGAAACATGAAATTCACCTTTTACTAGCGTATTAAACCTTTTACTAGCATATTTGACATTCAACAGAAAAGGACTCTTTCGTTTATAAATGCTGATAAACGAAGAAAATGTTTTGTATTTGGAATCCCCTTATCAGGAAATCTCTCATGATGTTCGCGTCAAGCAGCTTCAGAATTTCTGTTACAAAATCCATAAACAAAACTTATATCTGCATATTCCTTGTAAGAAAATTGAAATGCCATTTTTACACTACGACAAGATAACTTGTTTTCTATACAATAATTTATGACAATATATTCAGACGAAGTGCACAATTCTCATTGTTGGCCAGCTGTTAATATGCAATAATTAGAAAAAAAAAATTTTCAAGTAACATACATTTCAATTTAGTGTTTTATGTAATTATTTCGTTTCACCTGTGTAAATTATTGAATATACGCGGCTAAAATATTATTTTATAAATTTTGTATTACTTTTAAAATTATTTTCAGTAATTTGCATTTTTATTTTTTAAGTAATGTTTATTTGGTACAGAAAGAATAATGTGATTTTCTATCTATTTTTCATCTGTTTTGCTTCGATAAAAAGTCAATTTTTAAAAATTTACCTTTTAAAAATTTACTTTTTGTTGGCTGTATTTAGATTAATTTTCTCAGAATTAAATTCTCTACAAGTTTTTATACTAAATCTTCGGCATTTATTAGTAATTTGACAAATCTATTGCACTACAAACCTAAAAGAACTTGTTTTTTGACACCAAATTTTGTGTTTTACATGGAATATGTTAAAAACTATTGGAGTTATACAGTTCTGGGATCTGTTTTATCCTGCTTCCCAGCCCAAATTACATAAGAAACTACCAGCTTTACTTCTTAATTTGGTTCTCAAAAATTTTAGCAGGGCTGTGTTTTATTAGAAGAGCTGAAATCTGGGTGAAATTTTCCACTATCCGTAACTCGAAAACAAAGCGTTTCCAGACATTTATAATGAACATTATAATGTATTTATAATGAACATTTTTCATTGTTTTACTTGTAGAACATGTCCAGAAAGTTTTTCTGTTCCTCCATGAGAAGGGATGTGTTTCTCTGTTCCTTCAAGTGTTTTGAGATGTATTAGCCGAACTTCAGGAACTGATTCAGGACACCAAAATGAGCAAAAATGTTCATATTGACGTAATTCCTATTTTTCTTTGTTTTCCTTCTGGATGCCACTTTGTGATTTTCAACAAAAAAATTATTTCTCAGGAACAGGTTAATCTACTTTAATTAAATTTGGCAAATATAATACTAGCGCCTTGTTCTACAAAATAAAAATTTTGAAAATATCACCTTCAAAAATTTCAAAATGGCAGCTTTTAATTTTTTAATCTTCAATATCTGTGATTATTTGTTTGATAAAATTTTTACCTTAAAAATTTATTAAGGATTTTATTTTTTAAGTATGACACCTCATTTGTAAAAATTTGTTGACAAACAATCGAGTTATTGCAGACAATTAACTGGGCATTATGCTTGCACACCATAATGCAAGCTGATAATTTTTTGCCTGTTTTTATTTCCTCCACTAAGTGTAATAAAAATTATTAATAATAAATAATAATAATAGTAAATTAATAAAAAATATTACCTTGCATTACAGTGTTCAAGCATATGAGATGCTGCAAAAGTTGACTATTGGTATTAATTTTGTTTTTTTTTTGTTTTTCTGTTACTTTGTTTTGGTTGTTAAGTTGTTAGTTGTTGACACACACATGCGTCACGCACATGTGTCACAGTTGTCACACATGCACACACACACACACACACACACACACACACATATATATATATATATATATATATATGGACAAACTTTCATACAGATGTTATGAATGAAGAAGACATGATTGATTCATGATAAATAAAATGATAGTTTTAAACTATATTAGAACAAATACATCAGAACTTTGCTCTGAAGCGAAACTGACTGTTTGATATTGAAGCAAGCATGCTAATCACTACACCAACTGACCTACCAAACACCACCTAGACCTACCATAACAGTTTTATTTTAATTTACCATAAAGTATTTTGAAAATGAATGATATTTATAAATCTTTATGTTTAGTTGAAATTAAGTTTTTATGTCATAATAAAACTTTAATTATGTCTGTTTTAATAAGCCAAATATAGTTGAAATAAATGAATTTGTAGAACTTGAAAAAAAAAATCAGTCTAACTTTTTTAATCAATTTTTTGTGAATTATTTAAACCAAACAGTGTATGAACACTTATTTAATTATTAAATAGATTTGTTAATTGTTATGAAGTAGATTGACAGAAATTGATATGTTCATATCTTTAATTAGCATTAGTATAACTGTTGCTTACCTCCAATGTATTTTGCTCCTATCCAAGCAAATCCAAGTGTTGAAACATGATGATATACATGCAAGAATGACACTTGATTTTGTTTTTTTCTTAGCACAAAGAATACCTGAAAATATTAATTACTATATTTACTGATTTATTTACTATTTCTATTATGGTGAACTCCATATAGATGTGAAACAGTGAAATCAGTATGAAAAAAGTAGAAAGTCACTTAGAATTTTCTCAAAAATCACATTCCCATTATAAAAGAAGAAAATTTACATTTAGAAAGAATTAAAGAAAAAATGGGGTTTATCTCTACTACTCTTCAGCTTTTGTGTAGAAAAAGAAATAGAAACAGTTGATGGAAAATTTTCAGAGCAGAATAATAACCTCAGAAGATAAATCAAAATATCAAGATAATATTTCACTTTTAGTGAATGTAGGAATGAGTTCAAAGAAATGCTGAATGAGATTATTGACTCTTACCTAGGAGGTAAATTCAATTTGAAGATACATAAGAACCATATAAAGTATGATGAATGAAATTTAAGAAAAAAGATTTTAATACTAGAAATTAAAGTACGTGTGTAACTTAAATAGAAAAAAAAAAACCATTGATAATGTGCATAGAAGATACCAAAATGTACTGACAAGGAGAACCTTAGTATAAAGAGAGGAATTTGCTTTTCAGAAACCTTTAGTTGAAATCAGAATTATTTTAGCACCAACAGAGCCACAGGGCATATATTATTTTATTAAGGATGTAAGAAACTTCTAACGTAAACATTTCAACCTTCAAATTATTTCATCGTGTGAAACATTTTTGAAATTACAAATTCTCAAAATTTGTTATTGTGTTTTTCAATGGATCCTGTATTGGAAAGCCAGAAAGATCTAGAATATTGGCTTTTATAGAATAGTTTTAATAAAAATTTTTAATGTTTGAATGAAAAAGCTTTAATTGAAGAGAGATGTTTATGATAGATTCTTTTGAAAAAGAATTGCTGTTAGTTATTGACCTTATCTGTAGGGTATGTAGAGTTTGTTACTTTGATACTGATGTGTAGAAGATAAATTTTGTACTGAGGAATAGAATTATCAGAGCAGTTTTTGGAATAGAATAGAAGCTGATAATTTATGGATGTAAGATGTAGTAAATATTCTGAGGTTAGTTGAGAATAGAAAAGTACATTAAAGTGGTAAAATGGACTAGTATTTTAATAAATAGTGAACTTTATGAACTTAAAATTATAGTATTGTCTACCATTGCTTATAATAATGCCTTTTCAATATAATAAACTAAAACTTCTTTACCATTAATTTTCTGACCCAAGAAGTGGTTTTATAATAGGATTTTAGGCTTTTTAATATAACCCACCACGTTGGTCTAGTGGTGAACGCGTCTTCCCAAATCAACTGATTTGGAAGCCGAGAGTTTCAGCGTTCAAGTCCTAGTAAAGCCAGTTATTTTTACACGGATTTGAATAATAGATCGTGGATACCGGTGGTTGGGTTTCAATTAACCACACATCTCAGGAATGGTTGAACTGAGAATGTACAAGACTACGCTTCATTTACACTCATTACATATCATCCTCATTCATCCTCTGAAGAATTATCTAAACGGTAGTTACCGGAGGCTAAACAGGAAAAAGAAAGGCTTTTTAATATGGTTTTATACTTATTTTTATAATGAGGTTGGATTCTTTTTTTTGTTAATTTATATTTCACCAAATTGTTTCATAACTATCTAAACTGGCCTCCATGGTGCGGGTAGTAGCGTTCAGCCTTGCATCCAGAGGTCCCAGGTTCGAATCCCAGTTATGCATGGCATTTTCACATGCTACTCTTGTCATTCATCTCATTCTCTGTAGCAATACCTAACAGTGGTCCCACAGGTTAAAAAAAAAGAATGGTTTCATAAAATTTAATTAAAAGCATTTAATTTTAAAGCTGTGCGCTTTACGTGAAAAATAATTTGTAATAATTACTAAGTAAAAAAATCACTTACTGTATAAAAAACTATTAAAAATGTAAAAAACTAGATGCATATTGATAAAAATAAAAGAAGAATCTTGAGGTATGGTGACAATGAGATTATTATTGAGCATGAGCTAAATTTTTCTCCTGAACATGTATTATTTATTTTTTTTATATTTTCGTTTGCTTTTTGTTGAATTTTTATTTGATAATACAATGAATATCAAATTGGTATCAGGGTCTACATATCATTATAGATACAATTTTTACAGTAAGACAATATTTTTATTATACTTTAATAGTCAAATACAAAGCAATGGTGATGACGAGCAGATAAAAAAATATTTTCAAATTGCCTTGATCATGTAATATTTGGTTTTAAAAATGTTCTACTTAAATTATGTGGAAGAAACTAACCACAGGAATTTCCTCTCTTGCCCCCCCCCCCAAAAAAAAAAAACAAACTATTTGTTGAATTATGAATAAGGCTTGATACTCAATGGGTAAAAAGATCAATTTGAAAATTTTTTTTGTTGTAAGTCTATAAGTATGCAGTTGTTATTTTTAGTAAATAATTTTACTAATTATTTTGCTCATTAATTATTACAACTATTTGCACTGAACTTTCAGTTATGTAAAGGACATTGATTTTATATAAAGCAATTATGTTATTAGTAAAAGATTAACTTGATGTTTTAAAGATTGTTTTTACAAAGGGGAACAGTTTTAAAGAATGTATTAAACTTTGTTTTGGACTGTTGCTTTTTTCACTCCTATGTAGTTATCTTTCATTATTGTTTACTTTTATAATATTTTTCAGATTATAAAATGTTTCTTAAATTCAGTTAAATATAGAAGAGTGGTTGAAATTTTAATGCACAGTCTCCCATAATTTACAAATGAAAAAAGGTAGACAAATGAAACAAATAAAATTACCTTTTATTTTCTTTAAAAATGTATATTTATTTCTCCATATAGACACCATTTATGGCTAAAATTTCTTTCAATGATGAATCACTTTTCTTATTTCATCAATGAAGAATGCTAGTGATCTTTTCTTGATCCACTACCTTACTGTGTCCTTCAGTTCATTATCCAGGGTGAAATTAATACCCGTTATATTCGTCTTTAATTGGGAAAAGAAGTGAAAATCAGAAGTTGAGTTTGGGGGATGTGGAATGTGGAATAAGGTTCATAATAACTTCACAAGAGGGGGTTGCACCTGATGTTTGTGGTTAAGCATTATCGTGTTGGAGAATAATTGACTCGGTGGGTTATTGAACCCACAAATGTCTTCTGAAGTGTTTTAATGTCTGTGTGTATTGCATATGATGTGATACAATGATCATTTTGAATCTAGTCATCACCTCCTTTTGGTGCTTCTCATCAGTCACAGAAACTGGTCGACCGATGCGAGGTTTATTCTTAATATTCTCTTTACCAGCTTGTAATGCAGAACATTTTATTACCCACCTATTCACTGTATTTCAGTAGTTTCATCACTATAAAAGGTTTTTTAGACTAGGTGATGATGAATATCACTAGTGTTCACTTTACCGCTGTTAAAAATAAATCACTGTATATTGTTTCAGAGGCTTTGACATAGCTGTTGTACTTGACTCCATAACAATGACGACTGATGTGAAATGAGAGGGTGACGGTCAATGAGTTTTGGGATGTTAGTAGTAGTAGTAGTAGGGAAATGAAACTACAAGATACCATCACTTGTTATTTAGTGTGACATTTTGCTTTCCCATACGTTCCTGCATGTTTTACATTTCAGCTGCCCCTTGTATTTTATTTTTTACTTTTTAACACTGTGCGTGATAAAACATAATTAATTATTTTTTCTGTAATATTAAGTCAAATTGATCCTGTTATATACTTACTGTTTCTATTAGTTCCAATATTTTTAGTAACAAATACCACCAGAATGATTCCACTAGCTGAAACAAAATGAGTATAAAATTATTTTCTGTAGAACTATGTCTACATTAATATATTGATTATAAAAATTTATTCTAATTGGAAATGAATCTCTATTGTAGGAATAACAGTACAGATTTTTTCAGAACATTGTTAGTTTCTTCTGAACTTTCTTCTAAAATTAATGAGTTAACTTTAATGACACCTAAAAGATGGTTTTGTTTAAGCCAGAATTAAACACATCCTCCTGTAAATATTTCAGTACATCTGATACTTAATTTTCTTATTTCTAAAAGCAGTATTATTTCAGGAATCTTGAATTAGATGATCTAAATGCTAAGAATAATGTATTTTGAATTGTAAGGGGCGAAAGCCAAAGAAAATGGAAAATTTTGCTTTCCCTCCCAGTCACATATCTTGCAATCCTGACGGTTATCTTATAAATACTACCTGTTCATTGGAAGTATTGCTTTATTGTTAGCTGTTTGTGGTTATGTAAGTTAACTTAAAATGAGTGTTCCTTTGTCCAATTGCACCAAAGAAAAAATGCAAGCAGTGAAATATTATCTTTATTCAAAAGGGTTGAAACAGCAGAGATTATTCCTAGAATGCAGCAGCAATGCAGAGAGAGAGAGAGAGAGAGAGGGAGAGAGAGGTATGAATGGAAATGAGGTGTATGAATGGATTGATCACTTTAAAAAAGGTACAGTTGCACCAGACTGAAAACCTTCTTCCTGGAAATAATTCAAAAATTTGTTAAAAGATGGACTAAATGCATTGCATATAAATAGTTGGGAATTATTGTTTATTATATAATTTCATTTATTTCTATTTTTACCCTTGTATGTTGGGAGATTCTGTATAGTTACCAGGTAATAAATAGAGTCCTCTTATGTCCGTAGGCAGATTCCTACTAAAACACAAAGAAAACAAAACTCATATAATGCAATTGGGAAGGGAAGAACCGGTAATAAAGGAAAATGTAGATAATAAGAAATGAGTGATTTACATATAAAAATCATAAATGAAACAAACAGCATGTAGAATTGCTTAAAGTCCTTTCTAGGTAATGAACATCTAACCTGCTTATAATGTGCTCAGAAAAATGGAATTTGTTTTCCCTGCAAGTAGCACATAATCAGTCATTTCATTGTCCAACTTTTATATATATATATATATATATATATATATATATATATATATATATATATATTTGCTTCAAGTAGTTGCTTTTGCCACGGATATTAGAATGCCTCCAGAGAATTGGCTTAGGCTTCTTTAATGATAATATTGTAATATATGTAGATATTTAACTTAAAAATAATTCCAGCTCGGCTGGGTTTTTTCCAGTTTTGATAGTTATGAATTTGCCTTGATGGAATTATTTTTGACTATATTCTGACCAATCTGTTATCATCAGCCTGCTTTGTTATTTGAATATCTTTTCTATTAGACGATATTTAATAGAATAGTAACTACAAAGTAATTTCTTATAATATTAATCTCTTGTTTGATGAAAATATGTGCAAGTTTAAAATACATTTTTAGATGATAATTGAAAAGTTTCTGTCACTTGATTATATTATTTATTATCATACTGTTGAATGTTACTTACACTAACTGCATTTGGCTCATCAGAGTAGTCCACTGGTTCACAACCTAATGATAGTGTTGTTGACCAGCCTGATGTGTATATCTGAAATATAAGATTTTTAATCATAAATTTATAGCGAGTAAAGGGTGTAGTAAGTGAATTACAGAATCAAATCAAATACGGTCTGATTTTTATGTGTTGTTGATACTAGCAGTTTGGTTTCTTTACTAGTCTGCTAATTTAATAAAAGTTATATTTAAATATAATTTAATTATTATAATAAAAATGATGTTTTATCTTTGATTGATACTTACCAAAATGTTTTCAAAAATAACACTGTTAACAGTGTAGAGTTAAGTTCTATTAATAATTATTATTATTGTTTTTTTTTTAACTGAATTTTTACGGGCATCGACTGCTAAGGTCATTAGCCCTCGTCACATTCTTTAAAAGAAATTATTATCTCCATCAGGATCGTCATATGTAAGGTTGTAAAGGGCCCTTACATTTTATTTAAAAACACAAACTTCAGAATAAACATTAAAACATGAAAGACAAGGACAATCACAAACACTTACGGGGTGTAAAGGGCCCCAATATTAAAATTTGAGATAGGTTCTCAAAAGACCATGAAATTAAAATTAAACTTATCAATACCATATCTTTCTTTCTTTCTTCTACGAAGTCTCATTTATAGTTTGTTTAAGCACCCTCGGGGCGACCAGGACCGCCGTTGAGCAGTATATCAGTCGTGCCAGGGTGCCGTGGCAGTTGAATCCTTCTTATATCAGGCCATAGGCATGCACGGCGTACACTCATAGCCTCGCGCCCTCAATCCACCCTTGAGGGTCCCCCATGCCATCATCGGACACACCCCGACTCACTGCTCTTGAATGCAGGTGAGCCAAAATGGCCTAGGCAAGAGGGCTACCTCCCGTCACTATAAGTGCCACGCTTATATGTATATATAAAACTACCGCTTAGAGTATCTTTTACCACAGCTTTAAACTTCCATTTTATAGACTTTTAAGAAGTCCACTGGCGTGTAAAAATGCAACTATATTTTCTTCATTTCCATTATCCAGATCAGCATTAATATTATTTGTAAGACGGAACCTCTTTCTGAGGTCCTCATATATGGTACACTCTTCTATTAGATGCTTGATTGTCAGTGTTTTATTACAAACACCGCACATTGGTCTCACTTCGCCGGTTAACATATATAAATTTGTTAATCGCGTGTGACCGATTATAAGTCTGTTCACGGCGAGTCAACTTAAAGTCGCTTTTCCATTTATAAGGAGAAGTTTTAACCGAGTTTAATTTTGTATTTAAACTCCTCCATTCAGCGTTCCACTTGTTTTTTACTATGTTTGTTAGACGGTTTTTAACATCTGCCACTCTTACAGGAAATGTATCCAAATCATCGCAGACTGTTGCCTTTCTGGCAGCTTCGTCTGCGATTTCATTACCTGTAACACCAGCATGCCCTGGAGTCCATACAAATACGCATCGCTGTCCTCGTTGTTTTAGTACGTATAAAATGGACAGGATGTTTGCAATTAGGACATCCTTAATGTTCTTGTTCCGAATTGCGACGAGTGCACTTAATGAATCGGAACATATTAGCACTCTCTCTTCGCAATAGTGTTCAGTGTAGCGAAGAGCTTGCTGAATTGCAGTGAGTTCTGCCGTGTAGACACTGGCCACATCTGGCAGTCTCCAAAAGTGGGCTTCTTCATTTACATATATCGAGCATCCAACACCATGTTCGGTTTTAGAACCGTCAGTATAAATTCTAATATGTTCTTCGTAACTACTGACGATTGCTAAAAATTCCTGCTGGATGATCACTGCTGGTTTCTTTTTTATTTCTCCTTGAGAGAGATCCAAACTTGTATTTACCGCTAGCAAGAGCCATGGGGGTATTTCTCTAGTAGAAATTGCTAGTGTCTCTGGTATAGCAATTTCATATTTTCTTCTTAATTCGTGGTACCTAATTCTGGTTGGTCTGGAATAGGTAGCACGATGTTCATATACTGCAGCCATAGGATGATTCGTAAACAATTTATTATTTATATGAGCAGGGAATACATTTGCTGCATATCTTAACAAAAGGATCTCTCTTCTATAATGTAGTGGCATTATTCCGGCTTCAGACATCAGACTAGCCGCCGGACTTGTGCGGAAAGCGCCTGTTGCATATCTTATTCCGCTATTATGAACTACGTCTAACTTTCTTAAGTGCGACTTTCTAGCGGATGAATATACGATACATCCGTAGTATAGTTTAGATTGAACCAATGCTTTATACAATCTCAATAATGTCTCGTTGTCTGAGCCCCAATTTAAATTCGATAAACATTTTATAATGTTTAGGGCTCTTTTGCATCTATCACTCAAGTCCTGTATATGTAATCCCCATGTAAGGGATTTATCCAATACTAGTCCTAAATATCTTACGCTATTTTTATATCGTATTGGATTATCGTCAATTGTCAACGCAGGACTTTGATGAGGAATTCTCTTCTTACAAAAGTGTACACAGCACGTTTTCTCTGGTGAGAATTGGAATCCGTTATTCCTTGCAACTTCATTTAGAGCATTGATCGCTCGTTGCAATTTGTACCTCACCATAGCAGTCTTGTTGCTGGCATACACAATTGCCAGATCATCAACATAGACGCTTTTGCTGATTTCTACTGGAATGGCTAGTATCAATTTATTAATGGCAATGGTAAACAAGGTACCGCTCAACGGCGAACCGTGCGGTATGCCATTTTCCAAGATTCTTTCACATGAATATTCATTGTTGACGCGTACTCTGAAGGTACGGTCATTCATGTAGTTGCTGAGCAGTATAGGCAGATTGCCACGAAAGCCCCATTCATGTATCTGGAGCATTATACCATGACGCCAGGTCATATCGAAAGCCTTCTGAAGATCAAAGAAGACTCCGACACAATGTTTCCTTTTAATAAAGCTGTTATATATAATGTCCTCTAAGCTGATCATTTGATCAGTGGTAGAATGGTATTGCCGGAAACCTGCTTGATACGGTGATATCAGGTTTTCTTTTTCCAAAACCCAGACGAGTCGATTATTAATAATTTTTTCCAGTATTCTTCCCATAGCACACGTCAAAGAAATAGGACGATAGCTATTGGGGTCTGTTAAATTTTTATTTTTCTTTGGTACTGGAACAACATGAGCTTTTTTCCACTGCTGCGGGTACGTTCCATCCCGCCATATTTTATTATAAAGTTCTAATAATCTGCGTTTGGCAGTGGTATTCAGCTGCCTGATCATATTATAATGGATTTCATCCGGACCAGCAGCTGTGTTACCTGCTTTTTCCAACGCTTTCGCGAATTCTTCCATTTTAAATGGTACATTATATGAGTAATTATACTCAGTTCTAAAATTTAGTAGACCTTCGAGTTCTTCTTTTTTAGTTCGAAAACCTTCCTCGTAGTTGGCCGTTCTGCTGGCCTTTTCGAAGTGATTGGATAACAGCTCTGCAATTTCATATGGAGTGTCTTTTATTTCATCTTCATCTTGAAGGCTAGTTATGGGAGCAAAATCATTACGCCCACAAATCGCCTTCACTTTCATCCAAACATCTGATGCAGTAGTAGTTTTGTCGATGGATGACACGTATTGCTGCCAGGATCGTTTTTTCGAGTCTATCATAAGACGTTTTGCATACGCCCTGTATTTCTTAAAGGCAACAAGATTTTCTATGCTAGGACGCTTCTTAAAGGCGTTATACGCCCTTTTCTTTCTTTTTATAGCTTCACTTATTTCATCGTTCCACCATGGAACGGGTTTTTTCGTAAGTTTCCCAGATGTTTTGGGAATATATCTCGATGCCGATTCAATTATTGCATTTGTTATGGCGTCGACATCGTCTCCGATAACTCCAGTTGTTTCCGGGAGTATCGTTCTAGCTGTGAAGCTCGTCCAGAGTCTGCCTTTTCAAATAACCATCTTTTAGGGATGGGATATATTGTTCTTGTAACATCAGTTACAATTTGCACCGGGAAATGATCGCTTTCCATGCAGATCGTCTATGAGATGGAAGCTGTACCTCGGTGCTATCGATCCGCTTATAAGTGCAAGATCTATACAGGACGTCGATCCATCTCTGGCATTGAAAAAGGTTTCTGATCCATCGTTTAAAATAATAAGTTCTGAATTCATCAGGAACCCTTCCAGTTTTCTTCCACGGGGATCTACTCGATCTGATCCCCAAAGAGAATTATGAGCATTAAAGTCACCCACCAGTAAAACAGGTGGGGGAAGCTCGGAAATTAGTCTTGCTATGTCATCCTTATTCCAATCGAAATACGGCAAGTATATGCTGCAGACAGTGACCTGGAGCGGACGCTTCATTCTAACGGCGACCGCTTGTAGGTTTGTGTTTAGAACAACCGCTTCGGTGGTAGCTCTAGTCGATGTTAATTTAGCTACTCCACCTCTAACTCTTACATTTGGCGGTTGATCTCGCCGAAATATATCGAATCCTTTTAATTTAAAATTTTCATTTCGGAGGGAATGCGTTTCTTGCAGACATATACAAATCGGGTCTACGTCATGTACCAAGCGTTGGAGCTCATGGATGTTTGAAAAACATCCATTGATGTTCCATTGTACTATCGACTCGCTAATTTTTAATTAAATTATGTCCTAGGTTTTCCTTTCGGCCATCCTTTTTTTCTTTTCTTCTCCATATTGCGAACGGCATCATGTTCGCGGAGAACGTCGTCGCCGGTGTAGCTTCCGGTCTCCGAATCGGAGACCACCGAAGCCGCCGACGTCGACGGGCATGGATCAGCGCCGGTTTCTGGCGCCGATTGAGAGGCGGCAACCTGGCCGCTCCCTAACACGGGGGGCGCACCGGTCACCGCCTGTGGGAGGGACGACACTCCCCCCCCCCCCCGTGTGATTTTTTGTGGCCTCTGAGGCTTAGAGGCCACTTCAGTTGCAGGAGGCTTGGGAGCCTCCATAACGGTCTCTGTAGGTATTATCGTTTTCTTGTCATCAAGAATCTCACTAAGACGGACTTGGCATTCTGCTTTGGCGTCCGTTTTCTTCAGAGCGAGAGCAGCTATCGCTGTTTTATCTTCGGGAGGAGGCTGTACTAATATCTTTGGCTTTATTGGATCTTTAATATTGAAAGATTTCATTTTATTGTCAATAATTCCTTCAATCATTTTAGCCAAGTTCGGAGCAAGTTTACTGATGAGCTGACTTTCATCTACAGCAATTGGAGCAGGAGCAGAAACAGTAGCCGCAGCTTGAGCATAAGATGTTGTTGCTCTGGGTTTGCGGGCGTTAACAATTTTTTTGGCTTCGATGTAGCTGACTTTCTGCAGAGTTTTAATTTCCTGCACAGCTACTTCTTCTTTGTAGACAGGACAATTCCTAGATCTACATGAATGCTGTCCCTTGCAATTGATGCATGTAGGGGGCTCTTTACACGGCTCTCCCTCATGCACCTCTTCGCCGCACACGCATATTTGCGTTCTCTCACATTTGATGGCGGTGTGGCCAAAACGTTGGCACTTGAAGCATCGCATTGGTTGCGGGATAAATGCCCGCACATCCAATCGATGTATCCCCGCTCTAATCTTCTCCTGCAAGGTAGGCCGGTTAAATGTGAGAACATGAGAGGCTGAAGGTAGGACCTCGCCATTCCTCCTCATGTTCAATCGGCGACACTCTATGACTCCCTGCGTTGACAACTCCTCAACATAATAATTATTATGTCTGGTTATTATAATTATTATGCTGGTTAAGATCATCACTCATTCTTAAACCTGGTTTAAAAAAAAATTAATTTTATGTCTTATATGTATATATTACTATTTATATCAGCAGTACTCAAATGTATTTTTTTCATATCACTCGTGTGAATTACAGATCATAGCATACTACTTACTGAACTATTATATGTACTATGTTATTAGGATACCAATAAGAGTTTTATCTCATCGTGGTGAAGCAATAAAAAATTACAATATTTTTTGAAAGTATTGAAGGTAATGTAATCATATTGATGAACATTTTTTACAAAAAAATTATTTACCTTACAAAGAAATGTTACATTGTACATTTACTTACATTACTGATTACAATATTCTTGAAGACTAAAAATTCAGTGAGAAGGATGGTGTTGAATGCTTGAAAGAAGTTAAGAGATATCTAGTTTAGTTGAACTTAAGTAAGTTTTTGAATCTGGTTTGAATGAAGGTTCAGCTTATTATGAAATCTATTTTTTACTGGCAGTGCAGTAGAAAATCCAGTTTCACAAAAATACATGGTAGAAAATGGAATTAAAAATAACTATATTTTTCTGGACAGTGATGGATATTAATTTTTAAGCTTTATGTAAAATTTGCATAACATATGGGTTTAGCAAATTTCATTTTCAAACCTCCATTGCAAAATAACTCTACTAAAGATTCTGTTTCATTCTTAGTTTGGGTTCCAGGAATGAAATCCAGTATGAAAGGGTTTGGTATTCCTAGGCATTCAGAACAGTCATCTTTAAAATTAGAATTTCTTTCAAAAGTTACAGTGGGCATTAGGCAATAGTGTTTTGTATTATTAATGAGATTATCTTCCATTTCAATTTTGTGTACTGTCGCAAAATATTCCAAATTTGACTGCAGGTTTTCATTCGAAACACTATTATTCAACATTTGATATTCTTTGATAAATGCCTTTATTTTGTCAGCTACTGAAAATCAGTTTGTTGTTTTAAGTCATTGAGGTCATTGAAAATATTTGAAAAGTCGACTAGTGTTATGATCCATAGCTTGTCTGTCAATCGATCATTCAGTTCAAAATCGGTGTTCATTAGGAACACTTGCACTTCTAATTGTAGTACAAGTAACCTGCTTAGCATTTTTTTTTTTTTAGAAAGCTATCTATCTCACCCCAGTGTGTAGTAGTAACTGAATGTGGTCACTGCCCATTTCAGAACACAGTTTCAAAAATAAATGAGATTTAAAATTTTAAGAGTAAATTAAATTGACGACCTTAACAGTCTCTTGGAGAATATTTTTAAATTGTTCATGCATCCATTTTACTGCTAAAGCTTCTCTGTGTATGCCACAATAAATGAGGGTACAATCTTCTGTAATCAATTTTACTTTGGTGGAAACAGCTCTATATTTTCCTGTCAGCTTGAGCACCATCAGAGCAGAAGCCAGTGGACTGCTTCCAATCCAGTCCATCTTCTGCAAAGAAGTCTTTTGATTATTTACAAAGCTTTTTGTTTATTTAATCAGTGGTAATTCATGTTAATAACTCATCACAAAATAAATAATCTTCTTTAATTGTACTATCAACCACAAGTTGAGCATGGTTTCTTGCATCCGTGCTCTCATTGAGTTGTGCTGAAAAGAAATCTCTATTTTCGACTTGAGATATTAAGTTCTCTTAACACACATTTTCAATTCTGCAGTGCACAGATTCACCCGACATACAAGTCTTATATCTATTTCAGCTGGTAACAACAACTCTTCACTGATTATTTGAACTTTTTCAGACTTTACTATTTTATGTTTTTAGCTTTGCTATTACTCTTAGCTGGCCTCAGTGGCACAAGTAGCAGTGTCTCGGCCTTTCATCCAGAGATCCTAGGTTCGAATTCCAGTCAGACATTTTCACACAAAAATTGTCATTTCTTCTCATCCTCTGAAGTAATACTTAACGGTGGTCCCAAAGACTAAAAAGATTTCTGAACTGCTTTTTTAGTACTACCTGTAAAAGATGACATAATTTTCTTTGTGCATTTTATTTCTTACAATTTTTGAATAAAATGATCCTTAGGTTTGTTTTCTAACGTTAAATGTTTAGTACGTAGGTGCTGTTTCAATATTGAGGGTTTCATGCTTTGGTTTGGAAGAATTTAAAAGCAGATTACATATTGAGATTGTGGCTCATTGTTTACTTCCATGAGAGTAAATTTAATATTACTGTACTAAGGTCAGTTTGAGAATTGCTGATTATGATATTAATTTATGTTGCTAACAGTGTAAAGTAATTTTCCAATGTAAATAAAATGTTATTAATAATAATAAACTATGTGGATCCAATGTTCATAAACACTAAACTCTACTGTTTATAGTAAAAGATGCACACAAATCTCCAACAGACTTTAATTTTTTCATATACTGCAAAAATTTCCGTACTAAATTCCCATTTACAAGCTTGCAACTGATCTGGTGAATTGCTCATTAGATAAAATAAAAAAATGTCTATTTGCATTTTTATACCAATAATCATTTGAAACTAAACTGCTGGGCTGTAAATTATTCTTTTCGCTGGGCTTTTGTTAAAATTTCAGCATGGTTTTAGGCATTGATATATGCAGACAACTTCATTATGGGTGAACAGTAAAGTTTAAAAAGAGTGTTTTTTGTGAAGTAGTGTGTTCTGAATACCTGATTAAATCATGTTTTGAGAGATCTATATAGTTCCCATGAGTGAATTTAGTAAAGAATTTCATTTTTCTATTTTCTATTTAAAAATAAGGAACTATTCTTGACATTAATTTATGTCTGTAAATAATTCCTAATATATGTTTTCTTTTCATATTATTTTTAAATTTCATGCAAAATTTGATTTTTATGTCATTGGCTTTGTTTATTCCAGTTTGTTCTGCTATATCAATTTATGTCTGTTTTACTGTTTGTATAGAATTAAAACCTTTTTGGTTTATCATGTTTTTGGGAATTCTAAGGCTTTAAATTGGTTGTGACTAATTGACAGATGTTATGTTAGAATCGATTTGTTGACAATTTCAAAGGATTTATGGTGGGTTTTACACTGATATTGAATACAGTGGTAGGGTGACTAGCATTTCTTCATCCTATTTTATTTTTTCAGATAGTTAGATATTTTTTGGGGGATAGGGTATAATCTGTGTTATATCTGCATCCACAGTATATTGAGCCATGTTATAGCCGGGCTGTATTGCATTACTATTTCTTGAGTTGAAATCAAAACTATGATAAACAGTAAACATTTTACTGTTTACGTGTACTTATCAATAGGCGGCTCTTCTTGTTTTTTGATGAAAAGTACATTTTTAGTTTGTCTTTATTCAGAGTGAACTTAAAAGATTTTGGGGAAGTATAAAAACAGTTTATAGCAAATAGAATTTGAAAACATTTTGTACAAAAATGTTAGGTTTTCTTTCTGACTATTAAGTATGTTCCGAGTGACAATTATTAGTACAGGTTCTGTATAGCTTTCAGTAATTTTTACTAGTAGGAACTTTTAATTAATTAAAAAACAATAAACCTGTTATAGAATATTATTTTTGTAAGTTGAATGTTATCTTAGGTATAGTATAAATAAATAAATAAATAAATTTATTTACACAACTTATTTACAATGATTTTGGAATTTTTATTATTTTTATGTGTTTGAAGTTTAATTGATTCAATGAAGTGTAAAGCCATGTAAACATTTTTTGTTTGTTCTTCTCATTCATTTATAACATATTTGTACCAGCTAAATAAGAATTGTAACTATTGAGGTGTACAGCTATAGTTATGTCTATGTTGTAAATTTCTCATAAAAATTTCCCAGATTATTTGATATTTCTAGTGCACTGTATAGTATAAATTACTAATAATTCTGCTTAAACTTACTTTATAAAATAATACTGTGTTGGCCACTACTTGAAAGGTATTATATATAATAATCGTATTTTTGAGTTTGAATGGTTTTCTTTTTTCCATTAAATTAGGTCCTAATGATGTCACAAAATAGGTATATAAAGCTGTCATAATTAAAATTAGTCCTGGATCTGACATAAATGCCCAGTCTTTTACTCTTGGATCTGAAAAAAGGTTAAAATTGATAACTAATAAGTTTAGTACATCAGTAATTTTATTTTAATTTTAATCACATTTTGTTAACTAATTAAAATGCCATAAAACTAATTGCAGTCATTTCATTAAAACTACAGCAGCTGCAGGTTGCACATCATGCTAGGAACACTTGAGAAAGTGAAGCGGTGCTTTACCATTCTTTGTTTACTCCTGTCATTGTCAATTGTTAAAAAAATTTTTCTAACCAAAAAAAAAAAATAAAAATATGATTGCTTAAATGAAAATTTTCTTTCTGGTCATTTTTTTGAAATTTTTACATCGATCAAAAAGATGGGAGATTATTTTTAATATGATCTCACCTTTTCCTCACAAATGTTTTGAGGACATTGTTAAAAAAAATAATAAAGAGAAGTTGAGTACATCATTATGCTGAAAGAAAAAATGGGCCTATTGGAAGATCTGTAATGGTAAAAAGAGAAGGTAGATAAATATCTTAGCTCTTTACTGCTAAATATGTTCGCATGGAAATATAAAGCAGTGTTCACCCAAAGTGAACAATTGTTCACTTATAAGCAGTGTTCACCCAAAGATCAGAGAACTAGTGAATGTCATTATTTTCAGAGAAAGCAATCTAGTTTGCTCACAGAAACTTTGCTCTTCATATGCTCAAAAATTTTCATAGCCTTTGGGAGGCTGTAACAGATAGTGTAAAGCAAGAAGTTGTTTTACCTTTTACTAACATGAAGCAGTTCCTTGTAGTTAATAGGGAAATAAGTAGCCTATTAAATATGGTGTGTGCTTATATATTTTATTTATTTAATTTTAAATATCTGATTTTGTTTTTTGAAAAAGTTTTATTTCAGTTAAAATGTAACTCTGAGGAAAACTAATTTGTTTTAAATCTAAAGTTGGAAACAAAATTGTATGTGCACAGATTGACGGTTTTGCCAAAATGTTTGAAATCATTTTAATGCTTAAAAGTACTTAAATCTCCTAAGAAACTAACACTGTAAATTTCACAGTTATACTCTGCTTACTTACAGTGAAAAATTATGTGTTGCTGTTCATGTCCAGTAATTTATCGTGAACACTATAGCAATAACAAAACATAGAAGTTTGTGAGAAAGGAGTGTTGCATTTCTTAAAGTTACATTATTAAAAAAAAGTTATACATACGCCTATATAAATGTTATTAATGTGTTGGTTTTTACTTACAAGACTAATCCTGTAAACTACTCTGATTTCTCTTAGATTATCCTTATTCCCTGAGACAGTAGCTTATGAGGTAGCTGCTTTTTTGGCTCTCTTAGTGGTATGGCAGCTGTGTCTGTGAACTTGTTCAGAAATTTGTGTTCTATCTTAGAATTATCTAAAAAGTCAGAAGACAGGTTGAATTGCCTATGGGATAAAGCTGGACCGACTTTTATGCAGTTTCGTCTGCACTTTCAGTAGGAAGTCTGTACTAACCTCCATATATTTACTACAACAAACGTTCTCGCTTACCCGTTTTATATACCATATTACAGTGATTTCCTTCTACAGTTTATAACAGCTGCACATTCCTCTTATTATATGACGTCTGTAAATAAAGTAATGAGACTAGTTTTTTTGACAGCCAAAGTAACAGTACTATAAAGTTAATAGTAAACTTATGGTTATTTGAACAGCTGATTTATATTAGGTATTAATATTTTTAGTCTATTGTTACCACATGAGATGTAAACGAACTTTTCGTGAAACAAGTTTTTGTTTTGTGTTACAAAAATGAGTGATACTAATTATGAGCAATGTTCTGCAATCAAGTTTTATGTTAAACTTGGTGAGAATGCTATTGAAACTCTCTCATAATTGAAAAGGGCTTCTAGAGATGATGTTCTGTCACGAGCCCAAATTTTTAGATGGTTTAAAGCATTTTCAGATGGCCAACAATCGGTTGCAGACATTCCATGCTCTGGAAGATCGTTAACATCAAAAAGTGACAAAAATGTTGAGGGAATCAGACTTGATACAGTACGACTGGCGATTAACTGTCAGAATAATTGAATTTGAACCATACGACAGTCCATCAAATTTTTACAAATGAATAGACGTGAAAAACGTTTGTGCAAAATTGGTCCCAAAAAACCTCACTGATGAACAGAAAAATAACAGGGTGGAAGTGTGCCGCAATCTTCTAGGGTGAATTGAAACTGATCCTGATTTTCTAAAAAATGTTATTACTGGTGATGGATCTTGGATACTGGAGTACAACCCAGAAATGAAACGCCAGAGCAAGGAGTGGCACACTTTAAACTCACCACGTCCTAAAAAAGCAAAAATGAGTAGATCAAAAATCAAAACAGTTCTAATTTGTTTCTTCAATAATATTGACATTCTCTATAAGGACTTTTTGCATACAGGACAGACTAGATCAATATGTTTACTGAGAAATTCTTGAAAGACTGTGAAAAAGAGTTGCCCACATGAGACCAGCCATCAAAGACAATTTGGTTGTTGCATCATGACAATGCACCTTGTCACACTGCACTCTCAATTAATGAGTTTTTGGCGAAGAAAAACATTCCTTAATTCCTCAACCACCTTATTCACCTGACTTGATTCCCTGCGACTTTTTCCTGTTCCCGACTTTAAAAAAACACCTAAGGACACCATTTTGGAACAGTAGAAAAACATTAAAAAAATGTAACCGACTATCAGAAGGATATTCCTGATTCTGAGTTCCAATACTGCTATGAAGAGTGGGAAAACCGTTTGAAGTATTGTGTAAGTTCCCAAGGGAACTATTTTGAAGGTTATAGTCCATGTATAGGTTTTTAAATAAAACGTTTTTCTCAACCAGTCTCATTACTTTATTTACAGACTTTGTACAGTTGTATCTGGTTGTCTTAATATATGGCCCATTAAAGTTGTTAGTTTCTTCACAAGATTATGCCACAAATTTCTCATTATCCATTTCATATTGCAATATTTTCATCTTGAAATTATCGAGCCGACTAAACTTCTTATAATACGAGTAAAATTTAATCAGATTGCAATTACTTCATGCTGTTTCTTCTAAACTCACAACTCTGTTTTAGTCATGAAACATTTTCTTATTAATTTCATTATAATGCTTAAAAATAAATATTCTGCAAAATATTGTATTTGGAATTCTATTCATCTTTTTTTTATTATTTTGAAGTCCTGTTACTTTTTTTTGAAATTAGAAATCAGTTTTTTTCTGAAAGTAACATATATATATATACATAGAGGCCTGCACTGAAAAATTATGGTTACCTGTTTTAATTGTAGTGGATAATAGATACTCTTTCTATTTCTTGTTGCTTTAAGAATATTTTTTAATTTTATTTGATGTCTTCATGCAGATACACTTAAGCTTCACCCTGTGGATAAATCTAATTTTGAAACTGCATCACACAACTAACTTGAATATTAGAAAATTTTACTTGTTGTAAACATTATTTGTTGTAAAATTCAATATTTTTAACAAATCAGCAGAATTTAAATTATGGATTTCTGATTCTGATTTTAAAACTGGTTACAAATTTATTATGTTATTTATCCATCATCCTTATTATAATATGAAATTGACAAGCAGAAATTCAAAATAATTTTTATTTATTAATTTTTTTAGGAGAATGGATTCCTACACTTTTTATTTAATATAAGTGTATTTCTTTCTTAATATTAATTTCTTGTAGGTTAACTTACCGGCCAGATCATTGAAAATTATATTGTAACTTGATGATAATCTTTCGGTAACTTGTGCCATTTTAAATTGATTGTTTGAAGTAAGTGCTTAACCTGAAATAACAAAAAAAATTAATTACATTAATTTTAAAATTAATTAAATTTTTTTTACATGCAACCACTGTCATATTGAGTAAATTTGAAGTTTTTCTTCTTAATTTTGAGGTGGAAATCTTTTTTATCCCTACTTAGCACCAGTGAAATCTACCTCTGCCTTGTGGTGTGCTGAAAGGGATTTATTCTTTCAGAAGTGTGATCAATAAAGATTCACTTAGGAATGTGAGAACCTTATTGTCAAGAAACAAATCGAGAAAGTAATAACAAAATTAGCTTTGATGAAAAATTTAACAATTTTCTTAATGAATTTCTTTCTATTTTGCCCGTTAGTAAAAAAGAAACAGTTTATTCATAAAAATAAAAATCCATGGATTACTAAAGGAGTTGTAAAATCTAGCTCTATGCTAAGATATCTCTGTGAAATGTCTAAATATAATTTGTCTGATCCAGAATTATTTAAAAAATTACAAACTAATTTACGCTAAGTTATTCTTACTGCTAAAAAATAATATTATGGTAATAAACCATATCTAATTTAACAATAAATCTAATTCAATGTGGGACAGTTATCAAAAGTGAAAGAAAGTTTTTCAGAAATCCACTGTTCTTTCTGGTTATCGTTCTTTACTGCTTCACTATATACTGCAATACATTTTGTCCAATGTATGTTATATTTTTTAGTTCATAACAACCTAAAAAAAAAAAAAAAACATTTTCCTGTTACTGATTTGCAAAATAACATATTTTCTTTTTATTGGTCCCTTCCTATCCCATTCATACCTCACAAAACATAAAAACTAAAAAAATGTTTGCCACATTTGTTGATTCGTCAAATTGACACTAAAAAATTCATTTGAACTCAATTACTGAATTATCTGATCACGAATATCGGCAGTCATGTCTTCAATTTGTGTTAATAATGGGTTGTTAGAAACTGGAATTTTTTTCTACTCTTGTTTCTTCAATGCTATTAAAACCATGACCATATGAATTGCAGCAGGCAATATGAGGTTTTCTGCGATTAGGATATCTTTGCTACTGTTAATGCTATGAGATAAGGTGCTTCAAGTGTACTTTTATCAGTATGATTTGATTTGCAATAGAATCTTGTTGATCTCTCAAATTATGTAATTTTTATTTGAAAAAGTCCAATTGTGTTTGCTTTTATGATGGTTTAATTTTGATGGCTTCATGCTTTCATCAGAGAGGACTTGAAAGCAAACATTGCACTGTGACTTTCCATCTAATAGGTAAAACCATAATTTAAATAACTTATCATTGTATAATGTTGTCTTTTTACCAATCAATTCATGGAATGTAGATGGCTCACTTTCACAGATTTTTTTTGTTTTGCATAAGAATCTAATTGAAAAAAAAACACAGTTACACCTTTTCACTGCATATTACGCACGCTTTACATTTGAAATTAAACTGATATTCTGCAATCAATTCTGATATTCTGCCCTTTTTTACACTGCTGAGATCACAACATGTACAAACATGATGCTCTCACAGCAAATATTATACAAGGAAACAAAATTACAAGGAGCATGTTTACATCAAATTGGAATCTGTAAATTTCTCATATTTATACGCTTCATGCATGTTCATACCCGTTGCTATCAGTGTGCAGCTAAATAGTTTTATGTGAGTTGCGATTGGGGGTGGGGGTGGGGGTGTGAAATATTTATTATATATTTTTTTACTTTTTGGTGGGTTGGTGAGCTAAAAAGGTGAATCACTGTTCTAAAGTATTTGAAAAGATTATGAAAAATCAACTTTTAACCTTTCTTTAAAAGTATACTGTATTAACAAACCTTTAGTGCCGTGGTTTTAGAAAAAAATTGCCTACTTAGCTGTTTCCCAGTTTTTAAAAAAATATTAAATTCTGTAGTTAATAAAAAGATTTCATTTTTAATATTACAATTTTTTAAAATATTTTTAATATTACAATTTTTAAAAATATTTTTAATATTAAAGCAATCAATTTAGTTACATATTTTTTAGTGATAAAAAATCCTAGTAGCTACAGTAGGAGGACCTATTCATAGTTTATAGCGCATATTTCACTAACCATAAGGAAGTAGTAAAACTTTCACTTCTTGATAAGAATACACATGTAAAATTTAGGTCCTCAGTTCAAGATTTAGAACATAAGGTGCCACAAGGAAGTGTTCTCGGTCTCTCTTGCCTTTTTATTGTTTATTAATGGCACCTCAAAATATTGACTATTCATAGTAACCCTTTTTACAGATTTCACAACTGTGTCTATATCTGAAGAAAACTATGTACAGCAAATTGAAAATTGTGTGATAGCAGCTCAAAAAATTATTCTCTGGATAGATTTTAACCATCTAACTTTTATTATGGATAAAACCTTTGAATTGTATTACTCAGGTAGTTGTAACATTGCTGATTGCGTGGATAGAATTCCTATTATTGATATTATTGATTGCCTCCTCTATGAATCATGAGACCTTGCCGTTGGTGAGGGGGCTTGAGTGCTCAGGGATACAGAGTAGCTGGACCGAAGGTGCAACCATATCGGAGAGTCTGTTGAGAGCCAGACTAAGGAATGATTCCTGAAAGAGGGCAGCAGCTCTTTCAGTAGTTGTTAGGGGCGTGAGTCACAATGACTTAAACGGCCGTATCAACATCACTCAGTCCTCTGAGTACTGCGCAGCTGAAAGCAATGGAAAACTACAGCTGCTTTTTTCCAAGAAAATGTAGCTCTCTGCATTTTCACATAGCAATAATGGAGGCGCCTTCCTTGGTAAAATATTCCGGAGGTAAAATAGTCCCCCGTTCGGATCTCCGGGTGGGGACTACTAAGGAAGGGGTCACCAGAAAATTAAAAAATAACATTCTACGAGTCGGAGCGTGGAATGTTAGAAGCTTAAAAAAGGTTGGTAGGCTAGAAAATTTAAAAAAGGAAATGGATAGGGTGAATGTGGATATAGTAGGAATTAGTGAGGTTCGGTGGGAAGAGGAAGGCGACTTTTGGTCAGGTGATTTTAGAGTAATTAACTCAGCGTCAAATAATGGGCAGGCAGGAGTAGGTTTCGTGATGAACAAGAAGATAGGGAGGAGAGTGGAGTATTTCAAAACGCATAGCGATAGAATCATTGTAATAAGGATAAAATCAAAACCTAAACCGACAACGATTGTTAACGTTTATATGCCTACAAGCGCCCATGATGATGATGAGGTAGGGTGTGTATACGAAGAGATTGATGAAGCAATTAAACACGTAAAAGGAGATGAAAATTTAATAATAGTTGGAGATTGGAATGCAAGCATTGGAAAAGGCAAGGAAGGAAATATAGTGGGTGAATACGGGCTGGGCAAAAGGAATGAAAGAGGGGACCGACTTATAGAGTTTTGCACGAAGTATAATTTAGTAATTGCCAACACCCAATTTAAAAATCATAATAGAAGGATATACACTTGGAAAAAGCCAGGCGATACTGCAAGGTATCAGATAGATTATATCATGGTTAAGCAAAGATTTAGAAATCAACTCGTTGACTGCAAAACTTACCCTGGAGCAGACATTGATAGCGACCATAATTTGGTGATAATGAAATGTAGATTGGGGTTTAAAAACCTGAAGAAAAGTTGTCAGATGAATCGGTGGAATTTAGAGAAGCTTGAGGAAGAGGAGGTAAAGAAGATTTTTGAGGAGGACATCGCAAGAGGTCTGAGTAAAAGGATGAAATGGGAGAAACAATACTGAGATCTGAATTTAAGAGAGCATTAAAAGATTTAAATGGCAGAAAGGCTCCTGGAATAGACGGAATACCTGTAGAATTACTGCGCAGTGCAGGTGAGGAAGCGATTGATAGATTATACAAACTGGTGTGTAATATTTATGAAAAAGGGGAATTTCCGTCAGACTTCAAAAAAAAGTGTTATAGTTATGATACCAAAGAAAGCAGGGGCAGATAAATGTGAAGAATATAGAACAATTAGTTTAACTAGTCATGCATCAAAAATCTTAACTAGAATTTTATACAGAAGAATTGAGAGGAGAGTGGAAGAAGTGTTAGGAGAAGACCAATTTGATTTCAGGAAAAGTATAGGGACAAGGGAAGCAATTTTAGGCCTCAGATTAATAGTAGAAGGAAGGTTAAAGAAAAACAAACCAACATACTTGGCGTTTATAGACCTAGAAAAGGCTTTCGATAACGTAGATTGGAATAAAATGTTCAGCATTTTAAAAAAATTAGGATTCAAATACAGAGATAGAAGAACAATTGCTAACATGTACAGGAACCAAACAGCAACAATAACAATTGAAGAACATAAGAAAGAAGCCCTAATAAGAAAGGGAGTCCGACAAGGATGTTCCCTATCTCCGTTACTTTTTAATCTTTACATGGAACTAGCAGTTAATGATGTTAAAGAACAATTTAGATTTGGAGTAACAGTACAAGGTGAAAAGATAAAGATGCTACGATTTGCTGATGATATAGTAATTCTAGCCGAGTAAAAAGGATTTAGAAGAAACAATGAACGACATAGATGAAGTCCTACGCAAGAACTATCGCATGAAAATAAACAAGAACAAAACAAAAGTAATGAAATGTAGTAGAAATAACAAAGACGGACCACTGAATGTGAAAATAGGAGGAGAAAAGATTATGGAGGTAGAAGAATTTTGTTATTTGGGAAGTAAAATTACTAAAGATGGACGAAGCAGGAGCGATATAAAATGCCGAATAGCACAAGCTAAACGAGCCTTCAGTAAGAAATATAATTTGTTTACATCAAAAATTAATTTAAATATCAGGAAAAGATTTTTGAAAGTGTATGTTTGGAGTGTCGCTTTATATGGAAGTGAAACTTGGACAATCGGAGTATCTGAGAAGAAAAGATTAGAAGCTTTTGAAATGTGGTGCTACAGGAGAATGTTAAAAATCAGATGGGTGGATAAAGTGACAAATGAAGAGGTATTGCGGCAAATAGATGAAGAAAGAAGTATTTGGAAAAATATAGTTAAAAGAAGAGACAGACTTATAGGCCACATACTAAGGCATCCTGGAATAGTCGCTTTAATATTGGAAGGACAGGTAGAAGGGAAAAATTGTGTAGGCAGGCCACGTTTGGAGTATGTAAAACAAATTGTTGGGGATGTAGGATGTAGAGGGTATACTGTAATGAAACGACTAGCACTAGATAGGGAATCTTGGAGAGCTGCATCAAACCAGTCAAATGACTGAAGACAAAAAAAAAAAAAAAAAATTATTGATAATGATAGTATTTCTGGTGCCCACAAAGAGAAATTTCTGGGTATTTTATTAGATGACAGTTTCTCATGGGATGATCAAATTGATTTTGTTTGTAACAGAATCAAGCTGTACTGTTTTGCTCTAAAGTGCCTTAATAAAATGGGCTAAGCAGTCATCATTATTAAATGTTTATTATGCCTACATAATCTCTTTTAATATCATCTCTTGTAAAATCAGAATGAGTTTTTAAGATTCAAAAATGGGCTTTCAGATCTTTACCTAATAAATCCATAAGTATGAATTGTGTAGACCTACATTTGGAAAATTAATATATTTTATTTATATTTATGAATGTACAGTCTTTTCCAAGCATAATGGTCTCTTAATCCAAAAATAACAATATCCACATTTACCAAACAACGAAACTGTTTTCTTTTAACTCGCACAGTACTTTGGCTTATGAAAAAATGCCTTTTATGCTTCTTTTCCTATTTTTAATAAATTACTGGACAATTTGAAAAATCTTCCCACCAAGCTATTTAAAAATTCAATTAAAAGTTTTTCTTTTACGGAAACAATAATACTCTGTTGATGAATTTTAAGTAATACTAATTAAAAAAAAGAAGAAAAATTATCTGCATCCCATTCAGTGTTTACATAAATATGTGCTGAAAATAATTTTCAATAGTGATTCCTGAATTGTGAATTATTTTGGTGTAATTTTTTTATATTTAAGACATTTATTTACATTAACTGTGTTTAAATTTTCATGTGTTTGTATTTAAGTATTAATTAGGGACTTTAAACACATCTATTTTTAATTTTATAATATGCTTTTATTTATGTAATTTATATGATGTGATATATTTTTATGTTCTGATCAGAATAAAGGTTATAAAAAACATAAATAAATAGCCATGGAATAAATCATTTTATATGTACCTAGGATACACTATTGTTGCACAAATTTGAACAGAATGCAAAGACTTCATTCAAACTACACATACTTTAATAAACTCATTTCTTTTTGGTTCCTAAGAACCTAAGATTTACTCCTGTGGAAACCAAAAAATGTTTTCGTTTACATTTTATGTGTATTTATACTTGGGAGTCTTTTCAAAATAAAATATTATTTCAAGTGCTTATTTCATAATATTTTTATTCATTCCTGTGTCTGGTGGTATTTCATTTTGTAGCAAGACCAGGAGGTTTTAGTGAAATTAAAGCCTTTTGTATATAAAG
Organism: Lycorma delicatula; assembly: GCF_047948215.1. NCBI lineage: Eukaryota > Metazoa > Arthropoda > Insecta > Hemiptera > Fulgoridae > Lycorma > Lycorma delicatula. The sequence continues at coordinate 73,795,550 of NC_134457.1, read as the reverse complement.
CCTTTTTTCTTTAGTTATTAGTTTTAAGGTCATTGAATGCTATTTTTTTTTTGTCAAGTAGTTAAGTAGGATAATTATGTAAATTTAATTGTGTATATTCTTCATTGATTAAATCATTTTCCTGTAAAATTTAATTTAATTTTGTAGAGTTGTTATTATGAATAAAACAGATGAACTGAAATAATGGTATCTGTTTTCCTTAGGACTTTTCATTAGTAAATATCTTTATAGCATGTTCAATATTTTTACTTCACGTTATGCTGCATTTAATTTGTTATTATTACGAGAGCAAATTTGTTCTTACAATAACAATCTCTTGTTAGCGATAGAGTATGAGGGTGAATCAAATATAAATGGTAATTTTTTAAAAAAATAAATTTATTGATTAATATACACAATTCATACCTTCATCATTTCTCTATATAGTCTCCTGCACAATCTACACACTTTTGCCAATGATTTGGAAGCTTGACTATTCCTTGTTCATAAAAAGTTTTAGGACGAGTTGTCGACCAGTTGTGCATGTGCTCCTCGATGTCTTCATTGTTTTCAAATCGTTCCCCTCCAAGCGATTCTTTCAGAGCACAAACAAAAAATACTCATAGGGGACAAATTAGGACTATGGGGGGGGGTTTCCAGTACATTTTTTCCAATTTATCTCTTTTGTCAAAATCACTGTATGCGGCCTAGCGTAGTCATGGAGAAGGATGACATCTCTGTTGGGCATACCCTCATCTTTTGTTTTGGTAGGTGGCTTTTGTTGACTGTAGTAGCTGGCAAAAAGCCGCATTCACCGTTAATTGATTGTGGAGAAAATCAATTAGTAAAATTTTCCTTGAATCAATAAAAAGTTTTGCACGAACTTTTTCGGCTGATAGATGTGTTTTCTCCTTCACTGGGCAGCCCTCATCCTTCCTTCACCACTCCTTACTTGCCATTTTTGACTAGAGTGTAATGATGGAACCATGTCATCATATGTGATGATGCCCCACAAAAGATTGTCGTCTCCTTCTTGCCGAAATTGATTCAGAAGTTTCTCACAGATCCCCAATTTCACCTGTTTTTGATTTTCAGTCAACAGTCAACAACCTCAGAACCCATTGAGAATTAATTTTTTTAAAGTCAAGATAATCAGTGATAAAGGGTTGAGCACTCCCGTAGCTGATACCCACTTCTGACAAGATTTCTTCAACAGTGACCCAACAATCATCTTCGACAAGCTTGAGTGGCACAGATGTTGTCAGCTGTGAGATGTTGATCATGACTTTTGTTTTCTACACTTTTTTGGCAATCATTAAATTGTCTAGCCTATGTATACACTCGGTTCTGGGAGAGTGTAGTGTCCCCAAACTGTATATTTAAACAAGTTAAAATTTCCGCGGGTTTAACACCTTCATTTGTTAAAAAATTATGATTATGCATTATGTAACAGAAGGCAGAACCTCTTGCTTGCTCACTCATGGTTGTACTAACAGAAGAGAGTGGAGGAGCTAACCAAGTTGGTTCCTCCTCTAACGTACCAAAAATTAACCCACTCCCTCTTGGAATCCATCCAGCTCGGAACTGCTTGCTTCATAGAATAGCAAAATTACTGTTTAAATTTGATTCACCCTCGTAAATTTGTATTTAACCTCGCACATTACAACAGATGCTACCATCTTGTAGTTTTATTCCTCTCCTGCTTCCATTCCAAAACTCATTGACTCTTGCCTCTCATTTTCTATCAGTCACCATTGTCTTGGAATTGAGTATGACTGCTATGTCAACGTATTTAAAACACCATTTAGTGATACATTTTTTATTGCAGATAATGTGAACGCTGGTGACATTCATTGTCGTCTAAAAGCTGTTTATGATGATGAAACTGTTAACAAAGTACATAGTAGATATATTTCCTGCATCAGAAACTGGTAAAGCAAATAATGTGGATGAACTTTCAATGGTAAATCAGTTTCTGTGGCTGATGAAACGTACCAAAAGGAGGTGGATGAATTGATTCAAATGACCATCGCATCACACAACAACATATTGCCACCCAGATATTTATATTGAAAGAAAGAGTATTAGACAATGTTGCCCAACTGGGTTATCGTAAAATCTGTTCACAGAGGATGCCCATGCAGACTTTGTGACAAACAACATAAAAATTGATGCAAATAGCTTCTGAAATCTAATCATGACAAGGGAGATTGTTTCTTTTTCAATATTATGAAAGGAGCCAAAAATTATACACATAATTATGACCCAGAAGTAAAATGGCAGAGCATGGAAAACCAATGCTGATTTACAACAATCAAAAAATTCAAAACAACCCTTGGCAAAAAAATTCTCATGTCAGTCCTGGTATTCATATACATGTGATGACTACTTTGGAAACTCCATCGACTGTAAATTCTGTGAGATACATTAATACACCATATGAGATGTGTGTGTCATGTTCAACAGTTGCACAGAGCTGATAAGTCTGCAACACAATAATGTTTGTCCATATAAATCGCATACAACTGCTGAGGCTCTTGTGAAGTTGAAATCTGAAACTGTTCCACACTCATCTTCTTATTTTACTTTAGAGTTAGCTGTGATTTTTACTTCTTTCCACGACTGAAAAGGGATATTCACTTCACCACTAATGATTCATTATAGCATTTTTTTTATGCTTGTTGTTTTTCCTTTAACAGACTAATAAAAGAGAAGGTTCTCAATTCAATCTGAATACTTGTTCATTCTTCACCAGATGAATATATCTTGACCATTCTTTTTTATTTTGTTGAGGGTTTCCTTTGGTATTCCTTTTGTAGTTGATTTCCATGTAATTTATGAAAGATTTTTTTAAACAAAAAATAAATTGTCCAGATAGTTGATTGAATATAATTGAGATTTTTTTCTGCCATTGTTGTGTAGTGTTGATTTGTTATTGTGTATTGATATTTAATCTGATGTCACTCAAATAATTCAAGTATTACCATAAAAAATTTTAAGAAAATTAATTAGTTAACTTAAGGTAAAAACACTACATATTTTTTTTGATTAGTCATTTTATAAGTTTATTTTATTTTAGATTTTTGTTTTATTGGCTGATTTTTTTCTATAGAAAATTGGGTTCCATGTAACTGTTATATGACAGTTTTCACATTTTGATTAATTGTGTTGCAAAGTTTCAAACTAGTTCACAGAATTATCAGTGTTTTGTGTGATTATATGGTTTAAATAGGCAATTATTTAAAATTTGTCAGAATGGTTTTTTGTGAATGTGTTTTTTAACAGTATTGAAATTCAGTTTCTCTTCAGATAGACGATAAATAAAATCTAGTTGGTTATTTGCCAAAAATTAAAAGAAATCTAAATTCATTGTGTTTATGCTAATGATTATATGTAAGGAGTTGATTATGATTATATGTAAAAAAGTATCAAAGTTTTTTCATTTGAGATTTTTTTTAGTTTCACGTTTATTTTTCGTCTGTTTTTTCTTTTGTTGCTGTGAGATTAAGAAGTAAATTTCAATTTGCAGTTCTAATTTGCTGGATCTGTAGGAGCTTTTATGTGGCGGAAACTAATTTTAATTTAGTTTATTTTTGTTCTCATAAATGTTTTCTATTTATAAATACTGTTGCATAAAATTGTTAAGGAAGAAGGTGATCTTCCTTAAATGATGTAGGATATTTATAAAAGATTAGATTTTAATTAAACAGGTTTTTTGAAAATAATTTAAACATTAGGATTAGTTTTTAAGACATTTTGTTGAAGATAAAGTATACTTCTTTGCTTAGTATTTTAGTTCTGATGAAATATTCACTATCTGTGGTTACCGTTAATTTATCTTAAGATTTACAAGTAAGAATTATTATTAACATAGTAAATAAGTGGTAATTTATGTTATGATCATTTACTCTAAATAAATATGCCACAGCTGTGTTGATTTCATTTTTTTTGAGCCATTTTTTTCAACAAATTAAGTTTTTTTTAACTTCTTAATTAAAACATGCCACTCTTTTTAAATATTTTCTTATAAAGATTTTTATTAAAAAACCAAGTTGGTTTTATCAACTTGGACTCTATGACCATCGGTTTAGGTCATTTAACCTTGAATTTTACAGAGCTTTTCAAAAGAAAAGTTGAATGATTTTTTGGATTGGTGATTATATTTTTCTGTTTAGAATGAAAAACAGTGTAATATAAAATAATTTTGTGTTGCTGTACTTATTTGTAATTTATTATAATCTTAATTATTTGATTTGCTTGTTTCAAGTATACTTTAATCTGGGTATGAAATTTAATTTAAGTTGAATTTTATTTTGTCCTGTGTTTTTAAATTTTAATAAAAGATAATAGGGAGAAGTTGAATGAAACGTGGCAGCAACTTGTTTATAAAGTAAGTGGATTCAGACCTTTCTTAATAATTTTGAAGTAATTAAGTTTTTCTCAAATTTAATTATACTAGTATTTTATTCAGAAGATAAGTGCTGCATGTACTGTGGGCTCCAACTAGAGAATGCTTATAATCTGAATAGCAGTGAAACAGCACTGCTTGGATTGTGCTCTATGTATAAGTGTTTCTCATTATATACAGTTCAGCTTCGGATGTGGTGGGGAATTATGCAGTTTCAGGCTGCCAACTAGCCTGCATTTATTGTAGATCCAATTGGTCACATGGAATATTACGTAATTTTCTTCGTGAAGTGTTCATTTAATTTGAGACAATCTTTTTTTATAGCTATACTTTATTGTCAGATTACATTATGTTTGTAATTCATTTTATGTACTTTTAAAGTTATTCTGCAAATAAAAGTACTGCAGTTTGTTTTCTAAGTGTACTTCAATGTTGTCAAAAAATATGAATTCAAGCAGTTATATAACTATTTCTGATTTAAACCTGTCCTAGTTATTAACTAATGTCTTAAAAAAATTAATCCAATATTTTAAGACAAACATTATAATAAATAAACAGTTAATATTACTTACATAAATTATGTGTATGTGAAAAATTGTTGCTCACATTTATATTTTTACTTTCTTGTATGAAGTAAAGGAATTATTGTGATTGCAAAAAAAATTTGGTTTTCAGATTTCAACAGAAATATCCATTTTTACCATCCCTCAATCCATTTTGACTAGTTTCGGCGTGACATCTGTACGCACATACATATGTCGCATAACTTAAAAATGATTAGCTGTAGGATGTTGAAATTTTGGATTTAGGACTGTTATATCAACAAAAAAACATTTGGATTTTGGACTTTTTCTTAACTGCAGTAATAAGCTCTTGATATATCATAAGTAGTATCTATTTTCATTTTAGCTAAATGAAATTTTAATTAATGAAATATTTTGATCTTAGAAGGGATAGGCACATCGGTTCAAATCATACTTCATCTTCTCTTTATTTTAACTTAAATATATTTAATTTAAATATATTGATTTATTAATATTAATTATTAACCTCTGATTTTAAAAAGGTTTTACGGTAAATAATAAATTCAATAATAACAATAAAAAATAAAAAGTATATGAAAAAACATCAGAAGTTATTAATGAAATAAAATTTTATGCACTTTTCATTTAAAAAAAATGTGTATGTAATTTAATAGGGGTACAAGGAAGTCATGTGGGGCCCACATCAGATTTTTTTCCCATTGCACTGCAGATTACTAAAATTTTACATTGAAAAAACTTTACAGCTGAGGTTTGTTTGTCATTTTTGAGTGAAATTTATGAGCTGCTATTGTTAGAGTGACAGTAATATTCAGTGTGATAACCTCCCATTTTTACCTTTTTTTGGATCGTGCAACTTTATTTGCCGGATGTAAAATGTGGCTTAAGAATTATAATTCATCTACAGTGTAAAATTGCTATTTTGTTACTTATGCTGTGAGTAGTTTGCCATAGATTATAAAAACAGTGTAGTAAATAGGGGGGGGGGGGTTCTACTGATTTCATACATGTCTACATCTTGATGGCTTTGTACAGTCTGGATCATTACATGTTAACTTTTAACAGAAACTGACTCGGAGTTGATTTTGATAGAAATTTTTAATCAAGAAATTATAATAATTTTTATCTGAAAAATTAAGATTCTTACCCTTAATTTGTATAGATTTCATCCAGAAGTATAGTGAATGTTTTTTGTTCAGTGTCAGCTTTTACATTAATTTAGATGTACTGGATTTTTTCAGTAATTTTGTTAGAATGCTACCTACCAATATTTAAAAAAAATAAAACTCTTTTAGTGTCTTGAATTATTCCCATCATTTGGTTAGAACTTGAAAAAATACTCAGAAATTTTAATTAATATCATTTAAATATATTTGCACTTTTTAATTTTAGTATAATTTATTTTAAAGGAATTTCTTAAATACAGAGTATCATTTTAATGTAATATTCTGTTCTGGATCATCTTAAATTTTGGCACTCTTTATTTCCTTGTTTTGTGAAGCAAAGTGTTTGGATCTAAATGAAAATGTTGGTCAAATATGAAACATTTGGCGACTTTAATGATCAGAATAAAGATGAAGGCATTTTTAAGGGAAAAGCAGGAATTTTTTATAAGTTAATCTGTTTAAAACTAATGCTCAGGTTGGTAAATGAAAAAAAATTTCAAAATGTTTTTTAAAAGAAAAATTTATAGTTTTTATTTGTGTAAATGTGATGGAATGGGAAAAAAACGTTTTCAGTTATTGGGAGGAGTTAAAATCGTAATTATTAAAAAAAAAACTGTGAAAATGTAGAGGCAGAAGTGCTGAAAAAGACACTGAACTAGAAGTTTATGGTTAGATAATTTGTCCCACATCAAAGTGGAACTGTACATTGAAAATACTTAACACTATGAATGTTAATTTCATTGAAGAATTAAACCAATGTTTTCATAAAAAAAAAAACATGTGTCATTGTTCTAGAATTTGTAAAACCCTTCACATCCAAATTATTATGTTGCCGTTATGTTATATTAAAAATTACTATTCTATTAAAAAGCCCAACAAAATACTAGTTATTGTTATTATAACACTATGCTCTAACTAATGGAAGAATGCACTTGGGTTTGAACTTCCATAATTTTGTACCCATAATGTTTAAGAAGATGGCGGTAATATACACTGAATTAAAGACTGTATTTTATTTTTAAGAGCTTTATTTTTATTTTTAAAGGCTGTTATTTTGTTAAGAATTCATTTAAACAGCAAGGAATTTATCACTTACATTTATAGAGAATGGAGGAAAATTCTGTTATGTTTTAGGATTTCTATAAATGCAATTTTTGAGCATGATAACTATCACAAAACAAGTCTAAAATTCTTATATTAAAGTAAGGATTGTTATCTACAGTCTTCTAATCAAATTTCAGGCATAAGTGATTATTTATGATGGTGAATCTTTTAAAATAAAATTATATTCTTCATCTCTGGTTCTATTTAATAATTTTTTAAAAGTAAACAATTTTTATAGGAGAAATTGAAAAATTTCACCATTTATAATTTTAAATGACTTTTTAAAAGAAAGAAAAGTGAAAATGGATTTGTTTTAATATCTTGTCAGTGGGGCTCACTTTGTTGTATTACATGTCCTTGTGCATAAAGTAGTCAGTCAGTTTCTGCAGTATAAAAGTATTAGGAAGTATTTTGGTATTTTTCCCTTTAGCTATTCTGATTTTATTCCATTATTGCATAAAATAATTTTATCTCCTTTGCAAGATTATTTTATTTCCAGTTACAAGATTTTATTTAAAAGCTTTCCATAGGTAATTTCTTCAATCAGCAACTGTTGTGGTTGATATTTAATTCACCAAAGACCTCAGTCATCATATTGTAGCTCCATGTATTAATAAATAGTAACATTTTATCAAGGCTTAGTTTAGAGCCCTGCAACGGTGTATCGAGCCACATTTCTATAGACTTTGCTCTACTTTCTCTTGCATTGCGACCATTCTTGGTTATTCAAAATATCTAATGCCATATCATGCTCCTAATTACACAGTTTATGTTCTGGTAAAATACAAAAATGTTGAAACAAATGAATACAATTCATTTTTATATCTTGATAAAACAAACAATGCACACACTTGCAGGAAGATCCACAATGATACCAAACTTTATTTACTACAATGGTGATAATAATGGTACAACACTGTTCGAATATCTGTGAGGTACTGATGTAATTCTGTGAATAAATACCAAACAATCCATATGTCACTATCTGCAAGATGATCATATAATCTGACAAGTATGAACGTGCTTTCTAAAGTCTAACGTAATTATCATAATCATTGTACCGACCTCTTGGTGGGGACTATCTTAAACTTACAAGCATATACAAACAGACAAGAATGAACATGGATTTGAGTTATAAGTACTTGTATTACTTGTTAATAGAATCTGTTATGCATGCATAAATAAATGTAATATAAATCATGAGGTAATGACATTTAACAGGTGGGGAGGATGACCCTAACACTGATATGAAAAAAGTCTTCATGAAGTATACTTTGTCATAATATATTTGTTGCGATAACAGTTTTTTATTTAATAATTTTTTATTGAATAACAGAGTCAGGGAGATAAAAGAATAAATCTACCTAATCCATGCATTTTTATGTATGTAATCGACCCAATATGTAATACAGTTAAAAAGTAAGCTAAGCCTTCTTTTGATATTCGTTTTGATTAAATGATGAGAGGAGGGAAGATTCTTTTTTAGTAATTCAGCATCACTATGATGTTGCATTTATTATTATATAGGTGCTTGGGTCTACATAACAGAAATCCTCATCAGATAGTTCTTTTTGAATATAATAGCTGTTAATGTTGTGCTAGTCACTAATTTCAGTTTAAAAAAAAATGTAATAAAAATATGAAAACCATAGTCATTCCATTATTAAAAGAAGTGAATAGTTTTTATTTTTTACTTACCTTAAATTAAGTTTTTATAAATAACTGCTAAAATTAAATGATTTTAAATAATACAATTAGTTGTTTCACATGCTCAAAATCAAATGATTTTTTTTCCTTATGATTGACTTTAATATTAATAATATTCGTATTATTAGTATTGTATGCATAAATAAAGTACATAATTGCACTACTTCATTTACAAACAATGAACTTCAATGTTTAACCTTTTGCTTCTATGAATATTCAATGACTTAGATTTTTTGAGTTACATTCTGTCTGAATAAATAAATAAGTAAATAATATACTCGTGCTGGCCTCCATGGCGCCAGTGGTAGCATCTCGGCCTTTCATCCGGAGATTTTGGGTTCGAATCCTGGTCAGGCATGGTATTTTCACACATGCTAGAAATCATTCATCTCATCCTCTGAATCAATACCTGACGGTGGACTCGGAGGTTAAAAAAAAAAATGTTTATATTTATTATGTATTATATATTTGTAATATATATATATATATATATATATATATATTACAAGATATATATATCTTTTTTTAAATGAAGGGTGGCACATAAGAATAAATGTTTTTTTAATTGTTCAAAGTAAAACCACAGTTTCAGATTGCTTGACTATAAGGATATCATTTTTCCCCATGTATGCTATTTATTATAATTGTAGATAGGTCAGAAGTGTATGGTCGGTTGTGAAGTGAAGCTACACAATGAGATTCTCATTGCTACTTTCACCTTCAATGTTATGATCAGGTCATGTTATAAAGATGTGGGTTGAAAATTTTGAAGTTTCGGATACAGTATTCAGTTTTTAAGTTAGGAATATCTGGGCCTAATAAAAAATATCCAAATACCAGAATTTGTTGAAACAGTCAGCGCTTCATTCCTGCAGAGTCCTTAGCTTTCTAAATGGTAGCAAAGTGTGTCATTAACCATTTCTCTTTTCATTAATAAACTGAACAATTATAAAGTAAGTGACATCACGCGGTTCAACAGACAACTATAGCTGACTGTATAAGATTTTTTTTTTGGGAGACTGCATTGTATCTCACAAAAGTTATATGATTTACCCTATGAGATCACATATAATTGTAGTATGCAACTATTATTTTGGATGTTTTTAAAAAGTTGGATATTTTTTAAACGTTTTTAAAAGTGTTCCCACATTGCCTTCATATTAATGAAATGAAGGCTTGGATTCGTTATGGATTGAGGTGATGTCCAATGAAATTTGTAGTGATCTAAAGTGAATTTGCATTCATCAATGTAAGAATGCTTTATGAGAGGTCGCCATCTAAAGAGCTTTATTTCAAAGAAATAACTTTTGTGTAAAATACATAATGAATGAATGAAGTTTGTTTTTTCTATAGACATGTTAATAAAAAAATAAGTTTAAATTTTCTTTTTTTTCCATTTCTTTCATCTCTGTTTAACTTTTACTTTGATAGAATTCCTATGTAGTTTTATATATATATTAATTAGGATTTTTATGGTAGTAATAGAATTTAAAAAAAAGCATTTTTTTCATAGGCAGTTTTTGTGAGTTTTAGAATTATTTGTATTGAGTAAAGATACGGTAATTCTGTCATATACCAGCGTGTTTCATTTGATTAAGTGGTATTTATTACCATTTTGTTGTTTGATGGTTCTAATTTCAAGATGTGTAGTTATCAGGAGAGAAACAGTTTTCAAATGTTATCGCTGGTTTAAAAAGTAATACACACCCCTAAGAGTTTGTATAGTTTTTTAACTTTTTACTAAATGTTTTCTCTCTAAGGTTATATTATGTAATGGGTTTCTAACAATTATTGCTGAATAGATGGTCAATTTTAAAATTTTTTAAATGATTTTTTTAATTCTTTACTATTTCAACTAATTTTGTGATTGACATTCTTTATTTTTTTCTTTAGTTAAAAAAATAATGTTGAAAGTGAAAAAAAAAGTAACTATCTTTCTATGAAGAGTTCATCTTAATTAACCTCTTTGCAAACACCAGAAAAAGTTATTAATATTATTAGAACATTCTTTGATATTTGCTTCTGTAAATAAAATAAGTTTTTTCTCTTCCGTTTTTAAAACTTTTCTATTTTTAGTTTTTTTTTTGTTTGATGAATTCACCACAGAAGCTTTGAAGCTTGTATGTGGAAATATTGAAATGGAATTTTTCAGTAATGCCATGCCATGCCTGATCAGGATTCAAACTAATCAGGTACTAGCTGAATTAATAATAATTATAAAAATATTAGTATCAACTTAAATCTGTTAAATTAAACATTTAATGTATGAATCTTTTAATTGACAATGTTAGTGGGAAAGGGTTCTGTAAAAATGAAGATATTGTAAAATATTGGAAAAAATCAGCCAAATAAACATTTGTGTTGCAAAGTTGCTTAATTGATATAATCTTGGTTACAGGTGTGATTCAAGAACTCCACAAATAAAAAAATGATTAAAACTGCTTTATTATCCTCAAGCTTTTTAGTAGTATATTAATTTAATATAACTTAAATATGTGAATTTAAAAAGAAAATCCACCCATAATCAGGTATCCACAACATCTTATCTCTTACCCTGTTACCTTCTTACCTAGTATGAGGATTTCTATACTTGAAAATTTGTAATGTTATAACATGATCATTATATTATTAATAAGACAGAACACTGTAACTTTATGTATTAGAAGAAGAAGTTCTAATTATCCTAAGAATATAAACTTAAATTAAACATTTTTTAGTCTAAACAGTATGAAATGAATGAATTTTTATCAATATATGAATTTTTTTAGTAATTACCTCCTTTTTTTCCCCCGGCTGCTAATTTGCATCAATGTAATTAAATATTTGTCAACCATTAAAAATCACCAAATATATAAATGTATATTTGTGGTGGCTAATGCTACCACAGTTGCTTGTTTAATGATTGTTAAAGTACTGATTATTGTTAGAAACTTTAGGATATTAATTATTCTGTTTTTTTTTAGGGTTAAAAAGTGACTAGAATTGTCTTCCATGTATTAGAATTAGAATTACAAATGTAATATCTTAGACATACAGTTTTTTTTTTATGTTGCAATTGTTATCATTTTATTGTATTGTCATTTTTATTATATATATATATGCTTCTTAATATTTTTTGTTATAGTTTGTAAATCCAGTTAAATTCACAAATTTATAAAAAAAAATTATATTGATTAGTTTTTTATGTTAATGATTTTTGGGTATTAAATTGATATGTAATAATTATTATATAGTATTTATTTGGATTTTAATTCTTTATTATCTATAGTGAAATTAGATTAAGGTGGATATTTATTTTCAATTTGAGGAAATTTATTTCCTCAAAATTAAAAATTAATTAATTTCCTGTGTCAGAGGATATTTAAAAATCCAGTTGATCTTGATAATTTAAAAGTTAATTTATTTTATAAATTTTAGTTTGTTTCTTATTTTTCCTTTTTGTGAAAGACAAGATAGAACTAATAAATGAAATGAACTAATTTAGTTTTGACTGATTTTGACAAATAGAATTTTTTTACAATTAGAAATAATTGCCTTGCTTATGAATATTGTAATGTTTATAGAAAGACTTTTTTTTAGTGTCCACGAAGTTTGTTTTATTAAGTCATGAATCCCAAAAAAGATGTGAAACAATCATTTTATGTTTTTTGATTGATCTTATTATCTTGAAATTATTTTTTCATTGTTCTTTTTCTTAACATTTTTTTAAAAATGTAAATTTTTATTGAAGAATAATAATTGTAAATTTTCATTGCAGAATATTCTAGTAATTGAAACGAGCAAGTAAAAGAAAGAAAATTTCTGAAATTTGAATAGAATTGGAGATTAAAATTATGGATGAATGTATAAAAGTTGTTTTAACAATTAAATTTCATAAAAATAATTTTTACATATGGTAGGAGAGTGTTATAAAAAAATATAAATTTGTAGAGTGAATCTTTTTTCTTTTAATACTGAAGCCCGTTTTCTACTGTTTGGCTCTCAAATATCTTGCTTTTATTTTCTATTATAGAAGCAAAAGCATTGTTAAATACATAAAATAGATTTTAACTTATTGTATTAATATTATTATTGTATTAACTTATTACTTTCTTATTTATTATTAAAACATAGCTTTTTTATTTGTTGTAGTCAAGAGAAAAGATGATGCGAGGTGTACGGAGAGGATGTGTAAGATTGAAAGGGGCTGTAATCGGTATTGATGATGAAGATGATAGCACGTTCACAATTACTGTCGATTCAAAGACGTTCCACTTCCAAGCGAGAGACGGTGAGGAGCGTGAAAAATGGATTCGGTGTTTAGAGGATACAATTCTGAGACATGCAAATGGATTTAAAAGCAGTAGCACTGTAAGTTTCATATGATATTGAGCAATTTATTTTCACAGATTAACATTAGCTTTAAGAAATATTATTTCTTATGTTCTAGTTTGAATTTATTTTTTTCTATGTTGTGTATTTTTATTACTATATGTTCTCTATTTACAGAAAACTTTCAATTCTATTTTGTTATCGGACTCGTCATAATTTAAGATATCTTGTTGCATTAGTAAGATGATATTTTATTATGTATTTAATCTATGAGAAAAGCATCTGCATTTATGTATTACATTATTTATTTGTGGTTAATGATTTCATTCATTCGATGATCTGTTTTGTTTCTATCAAATAATTAAAACCTCTTTTTAACTAATTATTTTACATCTTAATAGTTAATATATTCTTAAAGAAACTACAGTGTTACAAAGAAATAGTTGCTTTCAACTTTTCTTTAGTGATAATGATCTTTTTATTTTGCCCAGTCATTGCGGTGACTTACAGCATTTTTATGAGTGCTATGAGTGCTTTTGTTTTTCAATAAAAGTGTGGCAGATTCACTTTCTTTATACTATGTCATGCAAGTTGGAAAATAAAACTAATGTTTATACATTGAAACATTGTCTTAATGTATGTACAATTTATGTCAATTTGTGTAATTTTAATAAATTATATTATCATTGTCATCATGCCTGTGATTAAGGGACAATAAATAGAAATTATAAAGTAATAAATAGTAGAAAATTAGGAAAGTGTATCATGCCATATTATTAGGTGTATTTTCAGCATATTATTTTATATAAGATTAAATGTGTGTTTTCATATTTTACACATTTTTGATTTTATATGTAGCTACTCATCTAGTATATATATTTGTTTTATATATGTATATACTAGCATCTCCATTGCGGCTTCACCCATACTAAATGGTTACTTTCATTTCCTATTGTGGTCATGGCTGTCCCTCTGTGGATCCCCTTGTGTTCACTAAACTTATGTATGATTGTAAGGAAACTTATGCTTGATTGTAAGCAATTATAATAATAATTGTGTGAGAATAATATAGGGGAAATGTATCTCATTTAGTATAGGAGTAATAAGGGAAAATTTGTAATCATTGTTCAACATTTATTTTATCTTTCTTCACCACCCTCTTCAAGGTCGAATTATAAAAAATCTAGAGATTAGTTTTTAAATATTCACGTGAAGATTACACCTACCAAGAATCAAGTCGATATATTCATTTGTTTCTGAGAAATTCAGAAAATAGTAAATTTCATTATTACTCCATTTTAATCCTTTAAATTTTCATCTCAAAAAAATCTTTTCTTAGTGTCCACCTGCACCATAAGAAGGAAGAGCATGTATACAAATTTTCATAAATTTATTTTCAGTAGTTTTTACTGGGCATTTATTATGAGTCACTCAGGGACATGTCTTTAATAAGAATGAATTATTTAATAAGAAAGAACTGTTTAAATAATTAAAAAATAATGTACGTATATATTAAGCTTCTGCTATGTTCATAGGTGATGCAACAACACATTAGACTAACATGTTTAACAACACAAAAAAAAAACTACTGTTACAGCCACAATTAATCTGAACGATCATTAGTCCTGTCCAGTGTTTATTGTCTTTCTTCCATGCAATTGCCAGTTCTTTCCTCTCTTCCACTTTCTTTAGTCTTGTAAATCCCCTTTCATTTCGTCATTGTTTATCCCCTTTCTTCTCATTGAACCAATGATTCATTGTATCTCATTGTTCTTTATATTTATCTGCCCATTCTCTTAATATACTCATTGAAGTAGTTCTCAGATATCCTGAGCATCAGATCTTCTCTTTTTATTGGTGTTTCTTGTTTTAAAAAAGGAGACACTTCATTTCTTTCTCATATTTTAGCTCCTTTTCTTTTGTAATCTACTTTTCCATTCCTCAAATAAAAAGCATACCAAGAAGAAGTAAATCCTACAAACTTAAAAGGAGCATAGAGAAAGCAAAACCCATATTACTACTACCCACTTTACCAGTAATGCATTAATAAAAAAATTAAATATACTAATTCGTTTTATAGATATACAGGTCCAGTTTTTAGAGGTCATTTCATTAATCTCTTCAAAAGTTGCCATATTATGTGGCTTGTCAGTCCCTGCATCTTATTTGAGTGACTTTACATATAAAAAAGTAATTTTCTGTGTATTATCTTTGAAAGACATTTTAAAAGATAACTTTAAGAGGATCTTAACTCCTAAAAGTTATTTGTTTATTAAAGTCCCTAAAAGTTTGGAAAGTACACTTTATGTTTTATGCATGTAAGTTGTGAGTGAACAGTATGTTCACTCGCAATTGAAAGTTTAATAAAACATTAAAAAAATGAACATTATAAAACTTCACTAAATTTAACCTTTCCCTTTTTCTATTTTCCCCTTTTTCTTTATTTTCCTTTTTCTATTTTTCCCTTTTCCCTATTTCCCTTTTCTGACTTTTCCTTTCTCCCTTTTTCCCCCATGTATAAATCGGTTTAGTAGTTTTTTAGTCTAGTGAAACACATAGGAACATTACCTTTTATATATATATATATAGAAGAAGAAATTCTGTTTGTATATTTGTTTGTTTGCTTCATAAATATCTCAACACCATCACCACCTAGCGGGTATAGTTTTTGCAAAACATTTTCTTTTCACATAACTAATGTATATAAAGAATATGAGGCAGATCAGTCCATAAATACAATTTCTCTAATTATCTCAACCCCAGCACCACCTAGCGGTTCCATTTTATACAAAAATATTTATTTTTATATAACTAACATATATTCCAAATTAGCCAAGTCGGACCATAAATGCAATTTTTTTCAAATATCAACTGTCTAGCGGGTCCATTTTTTGTGCAGGTAGTTCTTTCTATGTAAGTAACACATATTCTGAATATGAGCCAAATCGGTTCATAAATACAACTTTTCAAAATATCTCGACCCCAATGTCACCTAGTGGGTCCATTTTTTGCAAAAAGTATTTCTTTTCATGTAAAATATATATTCTGATTATGAGTTAAATCAAACCATAAATACAATTTTTTGAAATATCTCAACCCCAACGCCACCTGGCAGGTCCAAACTAATTCAGAAACCTTTGTGGCCGTGCACACAAAAACTCACCAAAGTTTCATCACAATCGGAAGTATGGTGTATAGATGTATATGGGACAGACAAACATCAATTCATATATATATATATATAATATATATATATCTAATATATATATATATATATATATTATATAATATATATATATATTGATCCTTAATATTTTCTTTTTGTGTTTTTATTATTTATTAATTCTTCTGTAGTTACTGATGATAATTTGTAACAGTTATGGTTTAACAATATGCACAGATTTTTACTTTCTTTTAATGGTTCTTAAGGAATTTTATTTTTTCTTTGGGATCATAGAAATACGTAATATGAGAAGTACTAAAAAAAAGGTTTATTACTACTTGATAGATTTTGTTTTTTACATTTCCATATTTAACTGTTCAAGGTAGGATTTAGTCAAAATCCACTCATTACAATTAGAACTTTTAAACTGATTTATTTATTTAGTACACATGTGTAAATGGATTGTGAAAAAAATTTTTTTTCTTATCGAGCCTATTCTTTCATTATTCATGATTATACTTGTTTATTATTTTATAAAGATTGAAATAGATTATAAATTAATGAATAGAAAAATATCTTATGATATTTAATTCTGTAAACATGAAGTTATGTAATTCACAACTGCATCTTGTAAAAAGATTTTTTTCAAGAATTATATACAATTATAAGAATTATTTTTTTTATTTATAAAAGTACTCAGCCTTTTTATTGATAAGATAATACATTACAAAAAACATATAATAAATCAACTA
Organism: Lycorma delicatula; assembly: GCF_047948215.1. Classification (NCBI taxonomy): domain Eukaryota; kingdom Metazoa; phylum Arthropoda; class Insecta; order Hemiptera; family Fulgoridae; genus Lycorma; species Lycorma delicatula. The sequence continues at coordinate 73,778,418 of NC_134457.1, read as the reverse complement.
AGATGATGAAATGAAAAAGCACGCTTGATTTTCCTATTTACATGATGAATTGCAATTCATCATTCAAAAATAAACTTTGACTTGTGGGACACATAGTTATTTCCTGATAGGTATGTTTGTACTTGCTGACAGATTCAAGTTTATCTGTTTGGAAATTAGATTATTTTATTAGTAGAATATTACCCTTTTATAAACATCTGGTGGTTAAAATTTTATCAGTATTGTAATTAAGCTGTCAATTGTCAATTGTCCAAAAAGTGAAGAACATTTGTGGATAGCACTTTGCTGGTCATCTCTCATTTGCATAGTCACTTTACACATAGTCAACTAATCCAAGCTAAATTACCTCAATGCAGGCTAAGTTTCATGATTGTAAATATGTTGATTGATTGCAATGTGAAAAAAATTCTATAAAATCTGGAATTTTAAATGCGATACAGTTTTTAAAATCCAGTACTGCAAGAAGAGTTTGCTCAAGAGAAATTTATAGCTTAGTAAGAGCAATGTTTGGTATGAGTCGTGAATGAATCAAGTGTGAGAAAGTTGTGGCATTATGTTTAATGAAGGAAAATAAGATATTTATGAGAGATTTTTCTGGATGATTCCTCCTTATGATTAAAAAAAAAAACTAAAGTAAAATGAACAAAGTAATTTGCAAGGATGAATGATTATCGATGGATTATATAACTCATTAAATCAGGTTGTACTATTTTGTTTACAAAACTGTTTGTGAATATCATTAATATAACGAACTCATATGCTTTCTCCACTATTGTCTGAAGAAGTTAATTGAAAGTTAATGGGAGTTGCTTTTAAATCTGATTGATATAAATGAGAGTGATGAAGTTCTTAATTATACAGTTATTGGTAATGAAGTTTGGATCATCATAAAACTGCATGAAGTATAACTCCAACTAATGAAGTGGAATCATCCGAGAACTTCTTCAAAACTGAAGAAATTTAAGGATAGTGGTGGAGAATGGTTTTTTAAGCCTCTTACTTGAGGACTGTTACTCATTAATTTCAATCTAAATGGAATAACAATAAATGTACTGGCTTACTGTTATACATTTAATGACTTTGTAATGAAGAGCAAAATAAATGGCACAGCATAAAGTCAAGAGTCTTTACTTTATAATAACACTTGCCTCCATTCCACTCAGCTGCAAGAACTCAAGCATTTTGAGTTTGAAATGTTTGAAAAATTTAACTGAGAAGTATATTTAAGTACTCACTGATGCAGCCCTAATCTTGTCTACAGTGATTTCCATTTTGTTCATTAAATAGAAGCATTATAGGTAGCAATCATTTTGGAAGTGATGAGGTCTAAATAATTGTTACTATACTGTACTGGACTTACTATAGTAATGTTTATATCTAAAGTGTGACAGTAGGAAAATAATTTTGTTATAAGTACCAGATAAATGTTTTAAAGTTATTTCTTGTTTTAAATATATCACTGATGATTGTTCTTCTCTGCTGGGTTACATAATTTTGGTGATTGCAATTTTACACTATAAATGTAATGCCTTCTAACAGAAAGAGAAAACATTTAGAGAAAAGAGAAAACTGATATGCTATTGTGCTGCAGGATTTGTAACTTTACTTTATTTACATGTAGGTATTATGATTCAAGTATGTTCTTTTCCGTTAAATTTATCCTATAAAAGTATAGAATTTTATTAAAAATCTAAAATTACTAATTCATTATATATAATGGTTACTATGTATAAAAATTGAATTTATACGTAATAGTTTAAAAACAAATTAGAATTATCTGGAAGTTATACTGTGTCTTAAGAGTCCTGATCTGGTCTGATTTTCATTTGTTTTAAAAACCAAAAGCTTAAAATTTCAGTTAGTTTTAACTTAAACATTTTTGGTTGAATATTACAAGAACAGGAACACTAATATTTTACATATAGGTAAAATATAAATATAATTGAATATTACAAAAGCAGTGTCTTATACTGTAAATAATAATTTTAACATTTTTTGTTAAATTTTTCAAATTGTAGAAAACCACTATAATCTTTTTAAACTACGATTAAATACCTCTTTCTAATAAAAATAAATTTTAGTAAATATGATTGCATATTAACTGTTGTTGAGTTAAACTAAGCTATAAACTAATTTTTAGTTGAAGAAAATATCTATTTAATTTTGACTGAAAAAGAATTCAACTATTTAGTATATAGTTTGATTTTTTTTTTTTTTTAAAACTTTCTTGTTTTAGGTTTACATACTTCATGCTAGGTGTTAAATTGAAGTTTGAGTTATTTTTACTTTCCTGGAATCATTGCTCTAAACTATGTTGCAAGAAGGAAAGTATGGTAATCAATCAAAAAGTGGGGTTTGGGTTTATACATTTCTCGATGTTTCATGACCCAGGAACCCCAAAAAAAGAAAAAAAAGTGGGAGATAATGTTCGTATGTATGTAAATGTATGAACATATGTTGGCGTGTTTGAAAGCTTAATAATTTTGACTAAACAGCTTTTGATGAAATTTTGTACAGACTCATGTATATTGGACAATTGATGGTAACATTTTGGGGGCCAGTATCTCCAGAAGGTAGGATAGATAGTTTTTTGGGATCAATTTTCTAAAAATTTTGCAATTTAACCTTGCTTTATAGTAAGCTTTGTACACTGCATATATGGTTATTGTACCATTTTTAAAAAAGTTTTACCCCAAAATTCCTTCCTCCAAAAATAAAAAAAACATCTTTTTATTTATTGTATATTTTTTAACCAAATTTTTGTTATTCTTCCTAGGCATTGTAATAGTGCAAGTCAAAAAAAAAAAAAACACTTTTAAGGACAATGTTGGTTGGTTGGGGGAGCCAATCAAAGTTTAAAAAATATGAATTTTTGAACTTATTAAACTCTTTTGTTTTGGTTTCATGTATCATTATTTTTCCACTATATAAGAATAAATAAGCAGTGCCAGGAAAGTATAAACTTTGTTGTCAGGTTTTTTTACTAGCAAGCTTATCAGCTTGCTAGTAAAAAAAGCTTAATGTATTTAGGCATCTTTTGTTTGTGGTTGATTTCTATTCATGCATTGTGCTTGTGTAATGATAATCCAAAAAAATTACAATGAAATTCTAAACCATATGGTAAGAGTCTTGCAGATATTTCTTCTGCTCAAAAAAAAAAAAAAAAAAAAATTTCTCTAATATAAATAAATCGGTTTTTAACAAAATGATACTGATATCAAAAAAGGGTAAGACACTACATTTTTATTATCAAAATCTGTTATTAACTTAGAATTAAAAAATGTTTAAAAAATAACACATGTTAAATAAAACTCTTACCAACCCAATTTAATTTATATTTAATAGATATCATATTTACAGAAATAACACAACTCTTATGATTATTCGTTGTTTAATAAATGAAATCAGGCCTGTAAGAGTTTTATTTACCATGTATTTTTTTTTTAAAGAAAATTTAAATTAATAACAAATTTTTATAACAGAAATGTAGTGTCTTACCTTTTTTGATATCAGTATCATTTTGTTAAAAACAGTATTATTTATACTAAAGAAATTTTTGTTTTTGTTTTTTGAGCAGAAGAAATATCTGCAAGACTTACCATATTGTTTACAATTTCATTGTATTTTTTTTATATCACTGTGTTTTGTTAGATTATTCTTTTTTTTCTTTTTAAAGAATTACTGATTGTTATCTTATGAATTTATTATTAAAATTTATTGCCTTTCTAGAACAAACAATATATTTTTATACATTTTTTGAATTTCTTGGTCAATTTTTTTTTGTTGATAGTCATATTATTCACTTCATATCATATTTTTCCTTTTTTAATAAAATTAGTGTAATGACCTTCACTAATCGAAGATCCATGATGTAATATTGCACTTATTACTTTGTAAGTGTAACCCTAGATTTTTATTGTATCTGTGGATACATTTTTTATATTATTATTAAATTAACTTTTTTTTATTACTCCATCAGTTAGTTCAAATAGTTCAAATTATAGAATAAAAATTTTACCAATCAAATTTATCTCTGTTTTATGTGACAAATCTTTGTTGCCACATTTGCAACACTTTCCTACTGTTCATATTATTTGTGTTTTATTAGCAGCTATAATCTCTTGTAAACTAATACTTTTTATTTTTTAATGAAGGGATGGGAATTAAAAAATTTGTTTCATCTTTAGTACTTTCATTTATATAAGAGCATTTACTATTACAGCAAGCTTTAGTATATTTTCTTTCAAATTTTATTATTTCAAGTACATTATCAAGTACTGCTACCTAGCAGTGCGATTTGTAAACCTACCTTTTTGAGGAAAAAGAAACATAATCGAATCCCACGGTTCATCAAATGGAAGAAAAGACGTCTAACAAAATTTGAGGTATTTTTTGAAATTATTCTTTATTACAAATCTAATTGAACTGAAATATAATGTTTTCATGTGTGTTTTTGAATGGTTTTTCCCATTTTCATTTATCTTTTAGATTAGGTCATGTTTAGAACTGTAAACATAGTATGTTGATTTTGCCATGCTGTCCAGTTCTGCGGACTCTTACCGGCAAAGTTTGAATGAACTGCTTGATGTTTTTTCATTCTTTTAGTGCTGAGATTCAATTTATACACGAGTAGAAAACTTCCAGTTTTATATTTCATTTAACATTTGCAATTTATTTAATCCTTTTTTTTATTTAGAATAATTCATGAAGACTGTAACAAACTTTTCAGGATACCTTCTACTGATGAAAATAAAGAAGAAAGTTCATATAAACATAGGTTCAGAAATGCTTAGTTTCTTAATTAAATTAATTTTAGTTAGTTTCTTAATTTCACGCATTAGTGAGTGTCGGCTGGCAAAAGATTTTATCCTATTTCTGTGCCTTTGGTTAAATTAAGCCAGACTGTAATTCTTGGGACCGAAATTAAGAGGTAAATTTAGTGGTTTTATATAAAATCTGACCTAAAAAATAGTTCCCAGAACTGCATTTTTTAGTAGTTTACAGAAATCTGGGGTAAAAGACAATTTTTTGCCTTTTACTTATTAACTATTTTACCTTTTAACAATTTAAATTTTTTTCTGGGAATTCTGTTCTAAAAAAGTTCTGGCACCAATTTTTTTTCAATTTTTTAACTCAGATGTTATATAAAGCCCCTAAATTTAATTATTCATTTGGGTCCCAAGAATTACAGTCTGAATTAATTTTACCAAAAGCACAGAAACAGGGCAAAATTTTTTGCCAGTCAACACTCTATGAAGCATTTCTAAACTTATTCTTATATGAACTTTTTTCTTTTTTTTTACCAGTAGAACAGGCCATAACAATTTGTTCATGAATCAATTTATTTTATAAATAAAATGTGGGATTAATTTTATTTTTTTTTTTTTTAGCAAAGTGTTTGTTTTATAAAAATTTGTTTTATTTTAAGAGATGAGTTAAAACTATTTTTTTTTTATATTGCTGATATGTGTAAAAATAGCTTGAAGGAGACTTTCCAAACAATAGGTAATATGTACACATTGATCAGGTACAGTCATTTAAAACTATGAGAGTCTTTTACTACCATTGTTAAACTGAATCCTTAAGTATAAAAAATAACTGTTTTGTGAGGAAAGGAATTCATCACTGGAATAGAAGGTATTATCGATTAAAATGTTATTTAACAATCTGTTGAATGATTTGTTTACCATATCTAGATGTATCTTTTTTTTAAGTTGCTCCCACTCATGGTGGTTTTTAAAAAAATATTTTTAAATCATGTTATTTGGTGTGAATGCCACTCCTTAATCCTGATTTTATAATTATGAATATTTTCATTATTTTTAAGATTAAAAATTTTATATATTAATGGTTCCAATTTTAAATATACAAACATTGAACTATCAATAAACCATGTAAGTATATAGAAAAACCTCCGTACGTTTGTTTCTTATTTAATTGAAACTTAATGGCACTTTCTTAAATTAAATTTTTTTTTTGTAAATTAGGTCATGATGAGGCACTCGTTGAGCAATTCCATATGTATTACCTGACACATGGTACAATATAGTGGGTTCAAATATGTGTACTATTATTATATTGGAATACATACATTTTAGTAGTATAGAACCAATCAGCTATCAGAAAAGTGAGAATACTTTCTTGCTGAGGAGCGATTTCTCTTTCTTTTTGTTGCTTCACTAAAGGAATGAATTCTTAACAATACAGATCATTAACAGATGTATGATTTTTCAAGAATCATGTTATCAGTTTAAAATAATGATGAACTTAAAGAAATGTGTCTCGTACTTGTAAACTGTGTATATGCAAAGGTAATCCAGTTTTATGAATTGAATAACAACTCAAAAACAGTTAGAGATAACAATCTGAAATTTTATAAGTGATAAGATAAGAGAATGAGCTAGCTTATGTAAAAAGCTGAACACACTTTAACAAATGTTTTTTTTAGCAACAAATTATCAAAATAAATGTGTGCAACAGAAAGCCAAAAAACAATACTTTTTTATTCTCATTGTTAAAACATATCCTAAAAAGTTAGTAAAAAAATAAAATTTTAATATAATCAAATACAGACTAAAAGATAATGCAGTTTGTTTTGCAATTGATGTACAGTTTTATTTATAAAACTTCTAATCTTTCTATTCTTAGATATATTTTGTATGGGATTCAAACATTATTATTTAATTTTTTGTGGGAAATTGGATTCTCATGAGTTTTGTGATGTTTATATTTTTATTATGCAGATAACTAATCAACAGATTTTAGAATTGGTATTCTAAAAAGGAGGATAAATGTGTTAAAGCCAGAAGTAAAAATTTTGTTTTCTAATAATGAGGTTACTTTTTTTCTATATGATATTAAATTTTTATGTAATATGTGTATATATAAATATTATATTTATATCATCTGAGATGAGTTACTTTTCATATTACTGGAATTATAATTCTTAGAAAATACTACCGTAACTGGTATTAGGAGTCCTGGTTTTTTCCCGTTTGGGATGTCAGGCATTAGGCTTGTTATGCAGTCGCCAGACAGGAAGTAGAGTACTTGGATCCCAACAGATTACATAACAAATTTATCAACTCTGCAGCCTTAGATGGATCTGAGCTACACCCGCTGAACCCAAAATGGCAAAGAAAATACAAATAATAAGAGAAACAAGGAGAGTGACAAGAAAGAATGATCTACCATGGAAGAACAATAGCGAGGGATAAACTATCTTACCGAGCAATTATTTCAAAGTCTCCTCCAGGCGATGAGAAAAATTTCTGCCCACAGTTCTTCAGAAGAGTACTTTTTATCCAGGGTGGAAACATTAATAATTTTGGGTTGATGTGGCTAATATTTGATGTAAAATAAACTACTTTTCTCAAGAGATTTAAGATCCACTTGAGAACAGATAAAGACTTGCTGATGGAAGTATCTCGGTTTACCTAGGAAATATTCAACCAGATCCTTTGAAAGGGTCACTTAATAACTGGATTAATTTATAATCAGATATGACAGTTTTTTTATTTATACATGTTAATTGACATTGTAGCTTTACAAGTTATCTTATTAACAACTGCTGATAGAATCAGCTTGACTGCTGGTGCTAGTTAATCTCATTCATTAATTTTCTTTTTTACCATGCCAGCCACCTGGTAATCAATAAAGTAATAATATAAATTTAATATTTCAGTTAAATCTCTTGCATCACTGAAAACTATTGCTTTTGCTTTTGCTTCAGAAAATCTTGTTTTTGCTTAGTTTTAAGAAGTGTTGTCATTACTTGTATTGTTTATTTTACAAAATAAACTTATTGTTAATGTTTATTTTATTTTATTTTTGATACTGAATAAAATATAAATTGGTAGAACCAGATTTGTTAATCAGAGTAGGTGTATTTTGTTAATGTCATTTTTTAAATAATTTTCAAAGCTTTGCTAAGTTTATGCTCTCATTACGTATAAGGTTATTTGTCTTTTCACATTGGAATTGTAATCGATTGTTTAAAATAAATTTTGAAACAGCAACTGAGTGTCTTATGCTAGACTAAAAATGACTAAGAGAGCTAAAATTGGTGAGCTACAAAATATTTCATTTACAAAACACCATTTTTGGTTTTCTTGCAACTACTAAAATTAAACTGAAAAAATTTAAGTAAGTGTGGGAGTGTTATCATTGCCATGCATGTATACTGTAAGGGAATATATTCATTTTTTGGGTTACTGAATGAACTCAGGATTATTCAGGTACTGTGCTCAATACCAAAAATAGTGATTGAAATTCTTTCTTTAAATTCGTACATATGAACTGCTCATATCATTGGCTAGTTCTAGATTCTGTTTATCTTCCTGATACTATATTATTATAAATAGTAAATTGTTTGCAGCGCTGAAGCTGTTTACATGTATTTGTTAATATTTCAATTTTATATTTATAGAAAATAAAAAAAAGGTTTAATAATTATAAAATAGTAACAGTGTCTTGGAATTGTTCAGTTCATTGTTTATTATATTTTCATATCTAAATGGTGTCCAGCACATAACACATTATGTGGGTGAAACTAGAATTTGAATGTGTTTTTATCTTAATATTTTAGACAGGAATAGTCTTGAGTGATCCTGAGATAATGTAGGTAACTTACCTGTCAAATATATGAGTAATGTATATGAGTGGAAAACATTTAACTTAAGTTACATGAAATATTATATGAAATATGATATGTTACATGAAGTATTCTGCAATATTTCATCTTAGCAGATATTTTACATCTGCTAAGATGAAATATTGCGCCTGATCAATGCTGGTAATCTAAACTTAAAAATTTAATTAAATTTTTAAAGTAAAAATAAAAAATTAAATTTTTTAGGTAAACTTAAGGTTTACCTGAAAAATATTTGTTAATATGTGAAATGTACTTTTGAATATTTACTTTTTTGACTTTTACATAACTTCAAAAATGTGTACAATCTACAAGCATTTTTTATATGAGGAGTCCATTTTTTTTCTGAGAGAAAAAGAGGGTAGAGTATAGTATTATACCTTGTTACTGCCCATTCTATCTAGAAAGCATTATTTATCAAAAAAATTGCCGTTCCTTAATTACGTCATTTGTAGTTTATTCACCCTTCAAAGCAGTACATACTGAAGTAGTCATTTACTTATTATTTATTACAGTGGGCCTCTTAGAAGCGTTTACTTTATGTAAATTAATTTTTTTTGCTTGTAATTTGTTATGAACAGTGTGGAACCTCCTAATATTTATAATTTGTAATTTTTCACTCGTGTCAGATTCTCTTTGAATTTAGAAGCTAAACTGCCAGTTTCAAATAAAACTATAGGTAAACTATGTTTGCCGGCCTCCGTGGCGCGAGTGGTAGCGTCTCGGCCTTTCACCCGGAGGTCCCGGGTTCGAATCCCGGTCAGGCATGGCATTTTTCACACACGCTACAAATCATTCATCTCTCATCCTCTGTACAGTAATGCTTAACTGCGGCCCCGGAGGTTAAAAAGAAAAAAAAAGAAAAAAGGTAAACTACATTTAATAACAATTAGACTGAATTTAAATTCTGTTAAGTTATCACCTGCCACGTTTCTACTTCTCAAAATGAGTACATAACTGTTGATAAAAGCATAATTGTAGTTCCAATAAATTGGTAGTAGATCGTGGAAATACCTAATATTAACTGTAAAGGTGTTAAGGATAACATGACTGGATAACATGACTACTGAAAAATTAAGTGATTAAAATGAAAATGAAATTTAACCAGTTTTGCTGATGCTTATGTTATTATATTTGCTGTGTGTGTTCATAGACATTTAGATGGTAACTTAAATGTGAAAAAAAATTGATTACGTTGGTAAATTATAACCTTTCTTCTTCTTTTAAATCAACAAAATCTAATCAGAATACATAATAAATAAGTATTTTATAATAAGTATGTACTTATTATAAAACACTCACTTTTTAAAATAATTTCTTACATTGTCAAGTATATTTGTTTCACTCATTCCTCTCTCTTTCTCTCTCATTTATTTCATCCACTCTTACCTCCACTATCATTGTTTTTGTTTAACATGAAATGAAGTCGCACAAAAATAACTTGTCCCAGTTATTTTATGTTAAATGTTTTCCATTATTTAATATATATTCTATTGAAAGAAAACTCCCCTTGTATAAAAAAAAGTTGTAAGTACCGGTAAATTATATATTATTAAATGTACATTTACATTGTTTTTTTAAACTACATAAGTTGTTGACATTACATTGGCATTGTATTTGTTTCATAGGTACATTAAGTGCGGTTTATTAGTGGTAAAATTATGTTTAATCATGTTTTTAGGAAAATTATTTTTCTAAATGATGTCATTCTTACATTGTCTTTTGTTTTTGTTTTTTCTTATATAAACTGTAGATTTCTACCATGAGGAATTTCTGTGGACTTTGGGTGGGTTATGTGTACTATTTCTGTTCATTATAAAGAAATATGTTTTGCTTTCTGAGCATGCTAATGGCTGTGGTATGTTGATAATCACATTTTTATTCAGGTGTTCGTTTTTTTCTTTTTCCTTTTTTAAATGGGTTAGTTCTAATATTTAATACTAAATGCATTACTTTATCAGTGTTAATTGTTTTTAATAGTTAGTGTGCATGAGTTTTCTTATTGTGCAGTAATTTTTGTTTTTGATATTGGGAATCCTTAATTTAGTACAGTACAATGCTTATGTAATCATATGGTTTTATGTAAATGTACAGCGAGTTTGTTAGAAAAAACAATTTTAAATATAAATTAGCGAATCTGGAGTTAAATAGTGTAATTTCAAATTAAAAAACTACTTCAGATATAATTTTATAAATTTTAGTATAAACTAGAATTTATTGTTTTGTAAATTAAAAACTTAGAAAATAACAGAAAATATAGTTAGGGAATGAACTATAATACGATTATTTGTGTGTTCTTTGTGATTGTTATTGTTGTAAATGTAAGTTATTTGTAATTGCTGTATGTATTAATTTAAAGGTGAAATGTTTTTTAAAATTAATGTAATATTAATGTCAAATGAAATTCATTTCACGTGTAGCTTTTCCCAGAAATAGATTTTGATTATAACCATACAGTTAATCTTTGTAAAATAATTAGTGCTACAATTCACCATTACACTTTCATTTGCACGTTTGTGTGGTGCATGCTGTACACATACAAACACTACTAGTATGTGATTCAGTAGTAAAAAATAAAATTTACATTCTTAAGATAGAGATTGTTTTATTACTTTTAATTTCTTATATTTACTCTATGAAAGTAAAACCAAATTTTAAGAGTAAGTGTCATTATATACGTTTATATTTATGTGATAATAATATGTGCTTGTGTGTAAATTTGTGGTTCATTACTTCTGAGAAGTTATACTTCTTCAGTTCTGTCAAAACTGATCTTATGTGTGTTGAAAAAGCTATCTATTCTGTCTATTAGTGTGATGTTCACATCTTAAGATTGTAGCTTTTTTGAATCCCAAACAATAGCTATGTAACAGACATTTTATCATTAGAATTAGAAGCAAACATCTCATTATTTTTTTAATTAGTAGTTGATCACAATGATCTTTTATCATTGTGTTCAAATTATGTAGTTTTTCATAGTATTTTAGTGCAAGTACAAATGTATCTAATAAGAATGATAAATTTATAAAAACATCATTGGTGTTGTATTGTTTTAAATAAAAGGTACTTGTATGTTAATGGATTGTCTATTATGTGTATGTTTTTTTTTAACTGAAGTTAAGTGAATAAAAAAAAAATGTATGCTTGATTTGTATATCACATCTAAATAATAGCGTAGAATTTAATGATTTCTTCAAAAAATTATACTTTACACAGGTCCATGTTTCTGATATATTTATATGGTAAATGAACTCCATGAAATAGTTTTTTGCTAGATGAGTGTTTTAATCTTTCAGATATTCTGTGTTAATCAATTATCTTGATAAATAAAGCTGAATAATTTATCTCTTGGTATCCAAGAAAGCATATTCTATGAATTTATATTCTTTGTTTGTTACGGACTTGTGAGCATCCTTGTATTGTAAGACATTTTGAATTGGATACCAGGTGAAGAATTCATTAAATTTATTTTCTGTAGCAAGGAAAGCAAGTGTCAGCCTACTTAGAATGTCTGAAATATTTCAGATTACCCTCTATTATTGTTTTAATATGCTGTTTTAACAGCTGTAACTGTAACAGTTGTAGTTGAGTTACAGTCATAGAAACAGAGTCACAGGTCAGTTGAAAAATTATATAACCGTCCTCAAGAATAACAAGAAATCCATGCTTGTCTTACAAGGGATAATGAGGAGGAGTAGAGTGGTTTCTTGATATGCACGTGATATTCAGCCCCACAAATAAGGTTTTCATTCTGTTCATCACAGGGATTAGTTGTTTAGTGAACACATTATTCCAAGAGAAAGTATCTGTGACTTAGTGCCTGACATACCGAAGTGCTTTATACGAATCATATTTATAAGAAATACTGGTACAGGTAGTGTAAAACGATATGTATCCCCCTCTTTTATGAAATGATGCATTATATACACTGATTCAATTCAACAGGGGAATGATAAATTATATAAGGATGAATTTTATTTAGCTTATGTTCATGGTAAATCCTAACTTTAAGTGAATATCATTTACATATTATTATTACTCTTAGATATACGTAGTAAAACATTTTTAATTAGCTTACCTGACCTGAGGCTTAAAAAACAAGTACACCTCATACAGTAAATAATTATTTGAAATAAAAAATAAAATGATAGAAAATAAATATAGAATTTACTTTTCTTAAATTGTGCTATTTACAAAATTATGTAACTGGTAACAAACTAAAATTATGGCTAATATAATTGTTAGTAATTCAGGTTTTCATCATTAGAATAAGATCTTAAAATAGTAATAATAGAATAATAAACACAGTTTTTAATATCCAATTATTATGAATTTAACTCATTTTTAACAGGAGTCCTTGCCAAAATCATTATTGCTTGGAAAACATCTAAAACATTCTCTATCTATATTCTGATGCAATTAATCATATCAGTTATTACAACTGCTACAGCAGCAATGATCCCCCTCTCCCTCACTCACTTTTCTCTCTCCCTCCCAAGTGCTAGGAGATGTAGACAATGATTTTGATAAAGCAACATAAAAAAAATCTGTAGGAGTCAGATTCAGGCTTCTTATTCGACCAGGAAACAGTCAGCTCATCATGCAATGATCAGCAAACCTATATTTAAAACCACTTTAAACATTATAATTATAGTGGTTTATTGCAATATTTTGTGAAAGGTGTACTTCATCTATATCCATTTAACTGTAGATTATTTCACACAATTTTTTTTTATCTTGGGAGAGTAATAAATATATTCACCAATTTCATTTGGTTGTTGAGAAAAAATTCTAAACCTGTGAAATCTAAACTTTAAAGCTGTGATGGTTGACACATACTTTTGTATGAAAAGTTGCCTCATCAATTAACATAATGCTTTTAAGAAATTTTCATCATTGTTAACTTTATTAGTAGGATGAGAGATGGTGTCATTGATAGCTTATTTAAAATCACTGCAATGAGTAAAATAAAAACTAAATATTTGTTCAGTACAATAATCAGATAAGTTGAAAATTATCACAAGTATTTATAATGAAATCATGGATAGCTTTTTTTGATAACCCAGTATTTTATACGTAAAATTTTATATTTTATTGAAAAAGGTGATATGTTTTTTAAGATATCATGTGGATTCAAATGGACCTTTTTATTGTTATTTTTTCATTAATTAGGTTGCATAAAACAGAATTTTAGTCAGTATAGAGTGTTATTATGAAAGAATGATAGGTATAGGACATTATTTATTTTCACATTCCATTTGTTATATTCTAACCAGTATATAAAATGCATTATGTTGCTGCCAATTTAACACCTTTTTTAATAATCCTTGTTTTTATTAAGTAATGTACTTTTATTTGTTTTAAATACTGTTCAGTCACAAATACTTGATGTATCGTATTTAAATATTTATTTGAAAATAATTGATCAATCACCACCTTTCAGCAACTTTGTATATTAAAAAAAAAGAAAAAAGTAATTATACTTTCTTTGTTTATATAATTCTTTTATGTTAAAATAAATAAATGGAAATTGTATGTTTAACATAATTTTTCTATATTTATTCATTGCTTTTATTTTCATACCGGAACAAAATGATGTATCTTATATTCTAAAAAAAAGTATAGAAATGAAAATATTATGAATTAAGAGTTAAAAATAATTTTGAAACTTTAAAAAAAATATTTAGATTCAAAATTCTCATATTTAATCACTAATATCTTTAATCAAATGATAACAAATTTCTGTTATTTTAAGGATTATTGGTTATTACTGAAATATTATTCGTCGTAAAATTTTGACTTTTTTTGTATATAGGTAAATGTTTCTTCTGCATTAGAAATTACTGGTCATTTTTCATTGCAATAATTACAAATGGCTTTTGTTGAATTGTGATGCTAAGTTTTAATTTGCATGTTAAATTTACCTCACCAATAATGTTAATTGCTTTGCCACTCTCTGTTGATGCTTATTAAAATATAATATTGCAAATATTTTCTGTGGTTTAATATTCTTTGGGATGCTATCTATCTTTGAAAAAAAATTATTGTCCAGTTGTTTTGTAAGGTTTCTTTGAAGAATTGCAATACAGATTTTATGTCTACCTGTATGAAAGATATTTCAATTCAAACACTTAAAACTATAAACAGTTCAACTATAAATTTTAAATTAGACATTAAAGAATATTTATTTGGCTTTTTTTGTATGAAAGGTACTGGTTTTTCAAAAACTATTGACTGAAAAAAGTATTGTAACAAGACCAGTATAGTGGACCTGAGTAATGAATTCCTACCAATTAAGAAGAAAGTAGAAAATATAATAATGGGAGGAATCCAGAAAGGGGCTGAAAGGAATCCTTTTAGTAAAGGTAACAGGTTCATTTAACAATCGTCTTGTAATACTGCCCACTGACACACATAAACAAAGGTTAGGAATGCATGGGAATGAAAGGGCTCGGTTGATCATTCTCACACTCAACTAGGGTCTGGTCTGGCAGGTAAAGAAGGTAGGAGTATAAATATTCCAGGGAAGACCAGTTGAAATTAGTTTTGAAAATTAGTGAGATGTTACATTAGTCAGCGAGAGTATTCTGCGAGGATATCAGTGAAGAAGAGAATTTCTAGTGAACTAAGTTTAGCGCGATTATGGTAACATTACAAGTAATTACAATACATGAAAACAAGAAATGGTTCGGTGAGTTATTGTTAGACTATAAGTGAAAGAGATAATGTACTAAATTTCATTCATAAACCATTAGGGTGGTTTAATTTGTGAACAGCAAAGGTATTTGCAGTAAAAGAACTTTATACTTAGTCTTATCTATTGTACTATTGTTGTTAATACAAGACTATTGTGGTTAAAAGTGTTAAGACTAGTGGTCATGCTAATGTCTTTTGTCAATGGGACTGAATTCTAGTTTTCATTATTTATCTACTTGTGAATAAATTCTGACGATTACTTTAAATTTTGTTTTGTATGTAATCACTGTTTATTATTATTGTTATTACTATTATTATTGGTTGTTGTGGTTGATTACTACGATCATTATTTGTTTATTTATTACTGTCATTATTCTAATTAGTGTTTTGAGTTTATTATTGTTGCTTATTATTATTATTACTATTTTCATTATTATTGATTTGTCTTGTTTTATTTATGTTCTTTACCTAATAAATTGCAATTATATAAACATTTTCAATTGTCAGTCTCTCGATATCCTGATCGCGCTGTTAACATGCGACAGCATGTTATGTAATTTTGGAAAATAGATTATTTTAAAATTGTGGAAAGTGTAATTTTAAAATTATAATTAATTAGTTTAATAATTAGAAATAATTAAGCTTGATTAGATTTATTGACATTCTTCAATGTCAACTATGTGAAACCTGATTTACACTAACATTGTGAAATGGAATTTTTGTGTAATTTAAGGAGTTACTTCATTTCTCTGAATAATTTTCTATTAATGAAATTCTTTTTATGTTAATCAGTAAAATTTTTCAATGATACTAATTTGATTTATTGACCTTTGCGTTTATATAGAAATTCTTATATTGTTCTCAGGTAGCTAAAATATAGTATTTCAGAAGGCCCAATAATATGTAATGATGTACCAAAATTGCTTTTATAAAATATGAGAATTAATTAATATGAAGATTGTATGGAAAGTAACTTACATTAATTTTTAATAATAAAAGAAAAACACAATGCAACATTTTTATTACATACGAATTCTACCTGTATATAACCAACCTCCCTTCCTTGAAGGATCATAAAATTCACCTGTGATTTGAACTAACCTTCCACATTGTTTTGTAACTTTCATCATCTAAATACTGGGATACAAACCATTTCTTCCATGGTTATAAAGTGATTATAATTGTCAGGCATCAAATCTGGCGATGAGGAGTTGATAATACACTTCCCACTTTAGTTTTAGCCAAGTTTGAGTAGTTTATGTAGGCATTGTTATGGAACAAAATTTAATGTGCCAAAAGATTGTTTTCAAAGACCCGTAACTTTTTATGAGTATTTTTAAATACTTAGTCATTATTAAATACTAGTCAACCAACAAGACTCTTCTTTTGTTCCATAAGACAGGTGTGGAATTGTTCTTCGCAGAAAAAGTTTGCCAGCACTTTTTAGTGTATGGTGAGCAAGTTTGGCCACAATTGATTGATTGATTTTTTTTTATTTCTTATTTCTGTGTTTAAATAAAACCCAAGTATCATATAAACTATATAACAATTTTAAAAATGCTTCACTTTTAAACTTTGTAACATTCAAGAAAGGTTAGTGCCGACCTGTCGATTGTTTCTTGTTTTACTTTGAAGAAAATTTGAATTCTCTGGTAGTTTAGTGTTACTTTGTTATTTCACAAAGAATTGAGTAAGAGATCTGAGAAAGTAAATTGGAAAGGTTCTAAAATGATTTATCTCAAACAGTATTGTCATTCTTCTAACCAGTTAATCATTCATAACTGTCAGTCAGCTACTTCTCATTCATCATGGACATTGGTTACCCACTTCAAAAATGTACCTTACCATTGCATCCCTCATCAGCTTTACTTGTGTTAAAGAGAACATAACCTCTGAAGACATGTTTGATGAAATGGATGATGGATTTCATAATTTCAAACTCTTTTATAATATCTGACAGTGCAGAGTAATTACTGCATGTACTTTATTGCTGATTGATTTGTCAAATGCAGTATACATTTCAAGCAGTTGTTGTATAAGCAACAGCAGTACAGATCTTCTACCACTGCTAAATGTGTAGTTAGTCCCATTACATTGCTGCGCTAAGAGGTGTCATTACCTCAAACCTTGCATACTATATATAAAATATAAATTTTGGGTACCCCTTATAAAAGAAAATATTAAATTTTACAGACCTACTATTGTCCAGTATGATTTTAGACCTACTATAATTTTTATTAAAATTCAATATTGAAGTGAGTTTTATGGCTGAAATAACATATTAGGAGCTTAAATTTTATCTCAAACTACTTTGAAATTCAAAATTAAATTGTTTGTACTGAAGCCAATGAGCACACTTCTTATACTGGTGCTTTATTTTAACACCAGTGAAAGAATGTATAGTAATAAAAGAATGGAGGACAAAATTATGGACATTTAAATTTAATATAAGAAATACTATGAATAGTATGTTTAATTTATTGACTTTTTGTTAATTTTTTTTCTTTTAGGTTGTAAGTTTTTTCTAGAGATTCACTAGCTATTCTTTAACAGCAAAAACGATTTTATTGGCTTTTAATAAAAGTGTTATTCATGTTTTATGAAATTACTTCATTAAGGGAATTGAGTTGTATATACAGATTTCTATACATGTGTAGGAGAAATTAAGTGGAAAAAGATGCGATCGTACTGCAAGTTAATTTTGTTGGAAAGTAGGTGGTAATAGTGTTGTGTCAAGAAGCCACACCCTTGTCAGTTTAATCTGGCATTAGTTGTGACAGCCCTTGAGAATAGTGATTGTTGTTACTGCTGGCACCTTTACATCATACCACCGCTTCATTCACTACTCACCACCTTACCTTCCTATTTCAATCATTGAACCCATTCTCATTTCCCCCTCTACCTCTCATTGAATAATATTACTTACCTATTATATTATAATCAGTTGACCTTTTCACAGTATTTTGATGACTACTATTCATTAGATTTCTTTTATTCTAACTGTGAAATTTATTAATTTAGAAATGAAGAACTTTAATTAATACTCTCCTTAATGAATGGGAATATGTATGGAAAAGGTAGATGTAGATTCGGTGAGTGATTTATAATGAAGCATTTTTTTATATACGCACATCTAAAAATTTGTGTACTTTTTTCTTACAACTAAGATTTATTGTTGATGCTCATTGTAATGTTTATATATTATATATATTTTTTTATTTTAATTTTACTGTTTAAAAATCATCTTATGTAATAATAATCTTATTTTAATTTTATTATAAATCCATTTATATCTTTCAAAATTAAATATTTTGTAAGTGTGGGTGAAGACAATTTTATTAAATAATAAATTCAAAATGTAAACATGCTAGAAGAATGTTACAAAAATGTGATTAAATTTGTTTCTATTTGATTAAAAGAAAAAAAAAATTGATAAGAGTTTGATAATAATGTTTGCATAAAATCAGAATGAATGATTTTTCTCTTAAAAAGAGAAGGAATGTGCTTTTCATCAGAAATTTCATAGAAAAAACATAAAACAGCAATTTGTTTAATAAATATACTTGTAAAAGATCGTTAAAAAGTTCTAAAACTAAGAAAAATCATTATCATCAAACCACTGCTAAATTTGTAGAATCAGTAATATCATTGATATAAAAAAAATAATTGATCAGGTGAATTGGGTACATTTAAATTGTTTACTAACACAGTTTATGTAACTGAATAACTATCTGAACTAACTGTGTTGTATTGCTCTTTAAAAAAATTAAGGAGTTATTGTTAAACAGTGTGGTTCAGTTTATTTTAAATGACATTTAGATTGTTTAAACATGTTACCTATTTTCTCTTGACTTAATTTACAACAATTTTCTCAGAATAAAACTAAAAATGCAGTACCTTATTTATTTGCTGGTATTTAACATTTATAATCTAAAACATCTGTTTTGTAAGATTTTTTTATTATTACTAATGATAACACTACTGGGACCCATTAAA
The DNA here is from genome assembly GCF_047948215.1 of Lycorma delicatula. Classification (NCBI taxonomy): domain Eukaryota; kingdom Metazoa; phylum Arthropoda; class Insecta; order Hemiptera; family Fulgoridae; genus Lycorma; species Lycorma delicatula. The sequence goes on along the minus strand of NC_134457.1, from coordinate 73,759,076 downwards.
TAATCTTGCAAGTGAAATATTTTATAAAACCACTAATTTTGCACCATAATTTATGTTGTGTGCATTTTAATATAGCACATTGTTTTACTTGGAAAGCTGAAATCTAGGTAAATGATTTTTTGCTGACTCTTACTCGAAAACAGTGTTCCAAGACATACAATAAATTTAATTAACTATACTAAAATTTATTTTCCAACTCTTTATGAAGGTTCTGTTTACACTGCTCAGTGTATCTTAAAAACAAAATGTTTTATTCTGTTTGTAATTTGTTTTTTGTGTCTGGTTGCCGATAGGTCTGAATTTAGTTGATTGTTGTTGGTATAATGGTATTATATGTTATTGATTTTCTACATTTCTGTTAATAGTAAATAGAAGATTGAATTCAATTTTTAATGAATCTACGAGAAGTTTCATATCTACTGTAAAAGAGGTCATGTGTGTTTATTTGGTAGTGACATTATTACTAAATAATTTATTCTTTAAATTTATTTTACTTACAATTTTCAAAAATTAAATCAATTACAATTTTTAATATCATTATTATGCTCTTAGTTAAGAAATTCCAGTTATTTCTAGAAGGAAATCATGACAAAATGCATTTATATTATTTACTTTTAACAAAGTTAATTAATTAGTTTTAAAGTAATAATTTGGTTGAAGTATTATGTGGTTGACAAATGGTATATAGTACTGAAAAAATATGTTTTTATGTTTATATAAACTTAAGCATAATTTTATTAATATTGTACTTTTGAGTTTTTTTTTTAAGAATTATGTTTTTGTATTACTGGGGAAGTTAAAAGCTTTAATTAAATAATGTTAATATGCATGAAATAAGTGGATGAGTGAGATCAAAATGTAGATTTTTGCTATATTTTTTATTGTTAGTCTGCATGGTTGTTTAAAAGTTCATCTACTTTTTAAATGGAGTGTAGTTGCCGTACAGTTCGGTTTCTCATTTAAAAAATTGACACTTGAATTACTTTGTGATATAATTGTGGTAACTTTCACTACATTTCATTATAAATGTAAAAAGTAAAATAAAATAATTATCTAAAGTATATAAGGAGTTCCCATAAATTATATTGTAATGTATTAAAAAATTTGGAATTGCAAGTAGAATTTAATTATTATATGATTACAAAAAACTGTCTGGCTGAGAAAAGTATTTTCAAATAAAATCCATTGCTTTAGTGTGATTCTCAATGTAATGGTAAAAAATTTTCAGTTTTTTAAATCCTTCTACTCTTATTTCATACTGCATTTCAGAGATGAAGAAATGAAACTTTTTTTTTTGTAGTGACTAGAAACGAAAATATTTAGGCTTGTTTTGCTTTAAAAATCCATTTCTTTATTAGGGATTGAATCCAAGAGGTCTTGTTTAACTGTTTGAGTTCAAAATACGCTAGAAACCAAAATATTTAGGCTTGCTTTGCTTTAAAAATACATTCCTTTGATAGGGATTGAATCCAAGTGATCTTGTTTAACTGTTTGAGTAGACTAATTGCTTTCCCAAAGGTATCATTAAAAATAGTTATAATGATTTTCAGATCAGTTCAGTTATATGTAGTTAATCTAGAAAGTGTGCACTTGAGAAGAACTCGAACAGATGCATCCTGGAAGGGGTCCAAAGGAGAATAGCCCTCAGGATCGTGTCTGCCTACTCTTCAGTCTCAACAGAGGGTGTCCTAGTTATTACTGGAGTTCCCTCCTCCCTGCTAGTTGGTAGTGATGCGGTGTGACATCATTAGGGGAGGAAACAAAGTAACTGGTGGGCGGGCATGATACGACAGTGGCAAAGGAGGTGGGATCAATCATCAACGGAGCGTTGGACCCACCGCTTAATCAAACAGGTTGCACCATGGATTGACCGCAAATTTGGTCAACTCAATTTCTGGCTAACCCAGTTCTTAATGGGGGCACAGGGTCTTTAGATCATATCTTTTTGGGAGGGGGAGGGCTATCGCTTCTGAGTGCTTATATTGTGGAGACTATGATTTCCCTGAACATGTTGCGTTCAGGTGTCGACAGTGGATGATCAAAAGAGGCATCTGTGAACAACTGACTGGACCCCTTGATGTAGACACAATTGTACCAAACATGCTATCTGGAGTCGACAAATTCAGGACTGTGTCAGGATATACAACAACGATACTACACCACAAAGGCAAGGATGGCAAGGTAGCATGGGGGTGATGAACAACCTGCTATGGAGTCATCGTTTGTCTGGGTTTGCCGGGATGGCAAGACCAGTTTTAAAAGCTGGCTTTTAAAGTCTTGATTTTTATTTAAGGTACATATTACATTATATAAGTTTGAATTTTTTATAAAGTTTTAAAAAATTGTCAAGCAATGCATATCTATGCGTGAAGACATATTTTTTTCTGATAAAACTTATGTGAATATTATTATTTTTAAAAACTATTATCAAAAAATAATATTGGTTTTTCTGCTTGATGAATTAATTTACCACAGAAGCTTTGAAGCTTGTACATGGGAATGTGGAAATTAAATTTTGTAGGGCATGAAAAAACCCATACCTTACTAGGATTCAAACCTGGAACCCCCAGATGAAAGGCTAAGATACTACCATTCCGCCGTGGAGATCAGCATTGATATTTATCTTTTCACATTACAAGAATGTTAAAAATCAGATGGGTGGTTGAAGTAACAATTGAAGAGTTGTTGCGGCAAATTGATGAAGAAAGAAGCATTTGGAAAAATATAGCTAAAAGAAGAGATTGACTTATAGGGCACATTTTAAGTCTGGAATAGTTACTTTGATATTGGAGGAACAGGTAGATGGGAAAAATTGTGCAGGCAGGCAATGTAGCAGTACATTGTGGCTACACGAGGACTCCATTGCCCTCGAGCTGTTAAGACACAGCTGGGGCTCCCTTCGGAGACCTGATTCGAGGCAGGCAGCTGTTAAAAGACAGACCCGGTGTGGGCCCCCTTTGTGGGATACTCACATTGGAGGCATTGGTGTCAAGACCAAGTCCAGGCTCCTAGGGTGAGGTTTAGAAACAACATAGCTGGACCTAGATACCTTGCCCTATGAATTAGAGGCAGGCACTGAAGTGATCCATTAGAGTGGACAATCCCCTGGGCTGTGCTATGATGCTTCATGGTGAATAAAAAAAAGTGTTTTTATTGATCTTTTAAGTATAGTACAATTGGTGAGACAACTGATTTGATGCTAAAAATAGAATTAAATTTTAGAAGAATATGACTTCTAGAGTTGAAGATAGTAAATTCCAATTAACCATGATAATAAATGGAACAGAAACCACAGAAAGTGTGAAAGTATTATTAATCTAATCTATGTGTCATTATAGTATTATAGTATTCCTGTTAGTGTGGTAAATAATGAATAATGAAAACAATACTTTTGCAAGTTACAAAATTGTATTGTGTAAAATAATAAAATTTTGTTATTTTTGTATTTGTAAACATCTCACCTATGTTTACACCAATTTATTACAGTGTTCTTATGTTTGTTTTCCTCCATCAATGTACTGTGCTGCTCAGATTAATTGAAACACAATGAAAAACAACAAAGTCCTCTTAATACAGAATCTTTTTTTTCATCTGTCATTGGCTGAAAACAGTTTTTGTGAGATTGGAACCACACTTCTACGGAGTAAAGATATTTATTTATCGGAATTCAGTATCTTTCTACTGTAACCAATGATCCTGGTCTATGAAGGGTCATGCAATCCAAAACATTTTCTTTAGAAGATGTTTTGGTGTTTGCAGGATATGAGAAGGTTATGTAACTTCATATGAATTTGTGTAAACTTTCTTTTATATCCTTGGGCTTCAGAATGTTCAGTGAACATTTTTCCATCGTTTACTGCATACCCATTATAGGTTTTAGTTCAATGTAGATGTTTCTTGTTGCACATTATTACAGGAAGTAGTTGCTTTTTATTGGTTAGTGTGCTCCAACCAAGTTTCCTAAGCCTGCATTTACTTGCATGGATATCACAACCATTTTTTCTCATTTCTCCATTTAAATATGCAGCAGATAACCTAGGATTTATTTTATTTTTTATAACCAATAGTCGTCTGAGAAGTGGATGTTCTCACATTTTCCTTCTCTTTTGGGAGAAAAAGAAATAATATTTTTAAACTACTTAAAACTTTTTTACCTTATCTACCCTGATCCACCTTATATTCTTCAGCAATCATTCTCTCTGACATGTTTGTTTGCTGAGTTAATACTAGGGTGGCCGGGCAAAAAAAAATTAAAGAATGACTAGGTCTGCTGGACCCAAGAAAAAAACACAGTTTATTAATATTAAATATTTTTAATTACGAAAAATCATTAATATCTAGTGAGAAATAAGGTTTATATGATAATATTTCGTTTTGAAAATGTTTTAACTATTTCTAAGGAATTAAAAAAAAACCTTTGAAAAATGAAACTCCTATTTTAATTTATTTTAAGTGCATATACAAAGGTAACAATGTAAGGTTTAATTTGACATAGATTAGAAGAGAAATGCATTATAAATAAACAAGATACTTAGTAAATTCTTTACTTTTCAAAGTAGTCTTCGCACACCATTTCTGTGAGCATCAGACACAATCACACCTTGCACTTTTACAGAAATACTTTTTTTGTCTTTACATTTGTAACATCTCTCTCTCTCTTTTCCCTTTTTGCGGATTAGCTCTTCTTTCTTCTTCACCAGAAAGGCTTGAAGCAAGACACTGAATTTCACATGTGAGATTTATTTTGTGTTGTGCAGTGTCATGCAGGGCTTTATAAGAGACTTTCCCAAGGTTTTGAGCACATAACCATTAAGTGCTTTTTGTCTTTTTTTTTGCATTTTTGCAAAAAAAAGGGGCATAAATATCATCATTTCATTCCCCATGCCTATATAATCACCACATATACAATCAACAATGTCAACGCCACCTTTAGTTTTGTTATAGTACATTATTATGTGTGGCTTTTTCATATCTCTACTTTCAGGATAAATTTCATTATCATGCATTGAAGAGAAAAGTAACACACATATGTTTAGATACATATGAAACTAATGTGACGGCTTCTTCAAAAGCAGTCATGCTAGAATATTGTTCTTTTGTGTTTTTTTGCAAAACATTCTGGCAGAGTTTGTGGTTTATTATTTTTTTTAACGTCCCCACAATGAAGATATTGTTGTCATTTTTCAACATCTTAGTAACATTGTAGGAGTTAAACCAGCTATCAATTTTTAGATTTCATCTGGAGCCTTTTATAGGTTTTAAAAACAACATAATTGGTTTTATTACAAACTTTGAAGGACCCATGTGGCTGAATACCTCATAGGCTTCCAAATGCTTTACATAATAGATCTTTGAACAAATTAAACGTGAACCTATAACCAATATTTCGCAGGCTTATTTGGGATGTACATCCTAAATCTGCATTGTCCTCTGTAAGGGACCAGCATTTCATTTAAAGTTTCATTATCTGAAGCGAAATATATATTACAACTTGAGATAATGATATCAAGAAGGTGCCTTAAAGCAGCAACATTTTCTGCAGCTTTTCTTTTCTCTTTGGCATTTATGTTGTCAAATCTGACACAATAGGTCAAAAATCAAATCTCTTCAGAGAAGTAGTAGTTGGTCAAAACATTTCTACCCCGGTCCCAACAGTATTCCAAAACTCTTCAATATTCATTTTACTTTTATGCAGAACTCCAGTTTTGTAAAATGGCCAAATTAATTAAATTTGCATACAAAAGGCCTTTATTTTGATCATGTTTGTTGGTGTAGCCATATTTGGATCACTGGTAATTTTGTTTTATGGAGTCAATAAAAATATTCATTGATTCAACTACTAAATCAATCAAGAGTTCATTGAAAAACAATTCCCACTATTCTAGTGGTGTGTGTACATTAATTGCATATCTTATACTTCCAGGTAAGTGTGTGGAGACTATGTTGTGCTGCCTAAATCAGACATTTTTCAGGAATACTTCTTTCCTCCGTTTAGTTTTTTACCTCTACCCAAATAGAATCGTGATTGGATTGTATCTAAATCTGCATCAGCAGCATTGGCCGTATGTGTGGGAACACTAGAAATGGAAGGCATTTCCGGTTCTACAGGTTTTGTCTCCATCACTAAGTTCATACTCACTATTGCTATCGTGGTTACTAAATAGTTTGAAGTCTAGATCGACATCAGAATCATCATCTTCACTTGAATCGTCATATAAAATTCTGTCAATTTCACTATTAGAAACTCATTTACCTGCCATTTTATTTTCAAAGTTTATCAAAACATCAATAGATTTTATACTAATCACAGTACGTTACACAACTGGTTAAAATTACACATACAACACTAAAACACTATATTTGACACAGACTAAAATTACTGACAAGAACAATTGGAGTGGGTCTGTCCGGCCCACGTGTCATTTACTGAGTTGTTATTCACAGACTTGATGCGATAAGTTGCTAGATTGCAACATTAGCGTCCTCTTGGAAGTGTTTTCAGGAGGTACATGAGTGCTCAATTCAAAACAATAATTATTAATAGAAAAATACTTCAAAATGAAAGTTTCTGGGTCTCAGAGACCCAGCCTATGGCAGCTCTTGACCCAACTCTTGTTCTAGGATTAAAGTAATAATTTTGGTATGTTTTCGAGATATGGTAAGTTTATGTGCTGTAGTCCATCTTGTTTGGTAAATGAATAACAGTGCTTAAAAACTATTACAGTGTGATACAGTATGTTTGACAAAACACAGCAAACAATATATGAAGCACTAAACTCACATGTGCACTAACTGTTGGAGAAGTTAAGTGTAACAAAAACTTCTGGTAAGAACAGTTGCAGTATTTCCAACTTTCTATTACAAAAATATAGCAAAATTCTCATAGTGTTCCAATTAATTTAATCAGTATTGTACATACATTAAAAACTCAAATACTTAAATTTGAGTTTTAAATGTGTTTAAAAAAGAAACACATTTTTGAATGTTTCAGAACTTTAGTTATGTATAAATTTCTGGTGCATCTTCATTCACTCAAAGGGTAGTGCTGTTGTGTTGTGAACCATATTACTCGCCTGCAGCAGAATTTCCATACAGCTGATTTTTTTATATGTTTCTCTTAGATTAAAAAATTGTAAACATTTATGTGCAAGTATTAGATTTGGAATTTATTTGGGAAAATATACATGAATGTATGTAAATATCACAGTGATGTACCATCTTTAAAAAACATTTTAGCACAGATGCTTTGTGCTATTTGATGTTTTTCCTATTTTTTTCCATTTTCAACATGTTGAAATTCCTGTCCTATAATCAACTGGAATCTGAAAAAATCTCAAAATTGTTTTCCCTTAACAGAATATTTGTTCATCAGTTATCACCATTTATGTTGCGAACAAAGTAAGCTGTTGCTTACATTTCAATAGTCTTAGTATTATGATTTATTATAATGTTTGCTTCACTGTGAAGAATGCAGTGCAAAGTCACATTTTACTCTTGACCTTTCTTAGTAAGCGTGGTATAGGATGCTTGTTATATTGAGAATGGCTATTTCATTTCAGAAATAACTTTTACCTCACATCATTCATCTACTTCCTTTTTTGTTATGGCATCTTAGCACAATGTAATGCTGAAGTTTCTCAATCATTTAACAGACATAATTATTTACAAACATTGTACAATGCAATTAACAGCTCAATGAAAAAGAAAAAGTAGTTGAATAGTACTAGTGGCAGATTAATACTAAGAGAATGAATAAACAAAATTGGAATATTCTTAAAATGTTAAAAATCACAGAATATGTAAGATTATAATAATTATTACAAAAATAAAATTATACCAGTTTTAGCAGAGTACCATTTTCAAAAACTAACACTGAAAGCTTTACAATCTGCAGTATTCAAATGAAAAATGACAATAACTAATGTGTACTACTTATTACTTAAACTGGTGATTTTGATTTTGTGGTAGTTGTAACCTAGAGTTAAGCTAGTAGTTGACCTTTATGGCTGCATGCACATATTTCTATTAATTGATCTGACTGTTAAATCAGTACAAAATACACTCTCGTAATGCTTTAAAAGTGTACTAAAATGTACATCAAGTGGCTGATGTACATCTGGTTAAATGAAAGTTTACATAATATTGTGTGTCAGGGTGGTACAAAGGATCAGTGCCTGCTTTCTTGAACAAAATACTGATAATTTGAAGCTGGATGAATTGTATTTTAACATATTGGATCTTCTTAATTAACTCCTGTCCTGGTGATGCAGAGATGTGTTACAGCAACAGAAACAAGGTACGCGACTACCTACAGCTATGAATCAACAAAGCTCCACAAAATATCCTGGCATTTTTGAAATGCCATATGAATCAGTCAGGCAGTCCTATATTATGATTAATATATTATTCTTAGGGAAAAAATATGTACATGATGATAAAAAGAAGTTCTCATCTGTGGCATTATATTGTCTAACCCCCCTCCATTCCTTCTGTCATTAGGCTAGAATTTTCCCTACTACCTAGCATAAAATTTGCATATAACATGACTTATGAAAAGATTCTACTGCTTTAATTTGAATTATAGCTTTTATGTTTATTTTACTGCTATTATTCAGTTACATGCCTTGTATTTTTATTGATAAAAATTGAGCACAATCAATTATTATTTATTATTGTTGAATTTCATATGGAAATTTGTTTACTGAATTACAAAAAAGGTAATGCTTATTCAAATAAATTTGAAAATACAAACCACTCAAAAACCATTCAAAAAAAATAAATTTATCATCAGTAGATTCCTATTAATTAGTATTAAAGAAACCAAATACTTGACATAAATAAAAGAGTAGCAATATAAACTATTAATATAACCAAACGGATAATAATTAACAAAACTTTACAAAAATCTATTTTCTGACAGTAAAGTAAAAATGATCTCTTATAAAAAACCATCTAGTGTCATTTTAAATAATTCTAGTCAAAAACAAACAGTTAACTTAAAAAACGTTTATTTGCATTACAGTTTGAATGGTTTAGACTAACTAAATCTTATGTAGTATTGTTTTAGTCAACCCTGGTCAAAAGTACAATGTTCACTTAAAATGTTCTAAACCGTTCAAACTCCTAACTCAGATTGCTCTTTTTTAAGCTAACTGTCTGCTTTTTTCTGTAAATTTCTAAAATGATGTGGTTGTTTTTAATCAGCGGTTTTTTTTAAATTTAAATAGAAATACAGTTTTGTAGTGTTGTTATTCTTTTATAATTGTAATTTTTTTTACTTTTATAGTGTTTTGTTTTTTACAGTAATAACTAGTATATACTGATTATTTAAGAAAATGATCAAGTCTAGACTTAAGTTTATTTTTTTTCTGTTAAATCAATATTTATCAGCTAATAATTATGTAGTAAGAAACATTAACAAAGTAACTCAGTGTCAAAATTAAAGTCTGTATTGTTTTATTTTAAAAAGAGATTTTAATCCTAAAGTCTGTTTTTTATCTTATGCTGATTTCATAAAGTTATGTGTTTCTATAAAATGAAAAGTTATATTATTGAACTATACGGAGAATAGAAAAATTAATTTACCGTTTTTTGATACTACTATTGATGAATTTTTATTTAGGGATTCCATCGCTTTTCACCATTCCGATCTTCCTCTAGAATGAGCCGTGATGGTTCATTCGTGAAGAAAAAACCCAAATCAGATAAGAGATTGGTGAGATCAATATTCATGTTCTAATGAAGTATATTTGCAAAGCAGAGTAACTTTTCATTTTAATAAATATTACTACATTTTTTGAGAATATTTTTGCTACGTTTTGTTATATGTATGAAATTTTGTTTTCTAATTGCTGAATAAGAAAAAAACTTAAAGCAGTTTGTGTTTATCTTGAGCTTAGCAGAAGTGTTGAATATAGGTTTGCAGTACAGTAGTTATGTAGTAATAATATATATGGAAGACTCAGATTTAGGCAGTTTTTGTAAAGAGTATTTTTGCTTTGCGTTTTTATTAAAAAGGTTCTCTGTTTTTAATTAATCTAAATTTCTTTCTTTTGATGCTGTTGAAAATATTGAATTTTTATCCTGACCTAGTTCTACTTGATTTGTTTATTTTTACTGGGCATATCCAAAGTGGTTGACATTTTTCTTTTGTTTTAAATTTCAGTCAATTCCCAATTATCTGTAGTAATAGGGTAGTTCATATTTTTTTCTTTAAAAAAAAATCATCCATTATTTTTTAACTATTACTTGTAAAAGCAATATAAGTTTAAATTCCAAAATAAATTTTCTTTACTAGCATCGATTGCTATGATTATTAGACATAACTAATAGCATGAACAGCACCCGGTCTTATTTAATTTTATGATTTATGGAGAGCAGTTTAATTATTATGGTTTAGGCCATTGTTATTTTGTCTTTGCTTCGCACCCTTCAATTTCTAGGATATTATTCATTGAGATTAACACTTTAACAGAAGTGAAGTAAAAAAAATTAACAAATTTTTACTTCTTATTTTCTGTTGAGTTGACATTCTTTTTAGTTTGATGAACTATGCTCAGATAATTTGGAGTTGACTATGTGAAGTGTTAAGAAGTTTCATATCGTAGTGTAAAGTTACTTTTTTCTGGATATTTTACTGTAGTTATTTTCTAAGATATACAGTTGCTTAGTTGTGCCAGTTCAGTATTTGATCTGTAGTTTGTGTTTTTGTACTATATTGGTTATTTTAATTTTAGCTTTTGTAGTTAGATAATAAGTCCACAAATTCTTATGTGGATACCTGTATTATTAAGTTTCTGATACTTCTAAATGATAATATGCTCACTAGCATGAACTGTCAACTTAGTGGCAGGGTGGTAGCATTTCTGCCTTTTATTCTGCCTTTTTGGAGGTTCCAGGTTCGAGTCCTGGTCAGGTATGACATTTTTCACATACAACAAATTTCAGAATCATCTATCATAGTAACCTATCATAATAGTTTGTATCAAGCTGTAACTGTTTAAATTAATAAATAAGTTGTAATCTTCATGAAAATTACAGTCATGAAGATTCAGACAATATTATCTGAAAGGTAAGTAGTGTTTATTTTTGGTAGTCATGTCATATTATATGTTAAGAATCAGTAAATCCTTTTTCAGAAAATTATGATGAAAGGTGCCTCTATTGAAAATTGTTTAAAACATATTAAAAATTAAATCATTACCAACACTATTGTTCACTTTTTTGGTGCAGAAGAATATAGCATCTTGAGAATTGAGTTTTATTATGTAACAGAACAAATATACACCCAGATTTCTTTTTATGTGATATTTATAATCCATATGATGAATAAAGATATGCTTATAATCCATATAACTCTTATAAACAAAGAGTTGATCTAAACCAGCGTTTCTCAACTTGGGGTCGTGACTTGTACAGTGATTGTGGTGAAATGAAAGGGGGTAGCAAAATTAGCCTATTAATTTACATGTAATCAATAATGAGATCATTTTATGAGATAAAAAGATTATTATTATCCTTTTACTTATTAAGTACACATTATGATTTATAAGTACACATGTAAGTAAAATAGATTAATGAGATAGTTGGGTTTGTTTTTCATTAAAAATTTTCTCCATATGTTGATATATGTTTGAAACGTACAAAAGCAAGTTGTTTTCAAGTGACAAAAGATGATTCCTATATTTAGTTTTTAGGACATTCATAGATGAAACCCTTTTCATAGAGGTAAGATGTGGTGAAAGGGATTAGTTTTTTCAATGCTTCTATTGCTAAATTTCTATATTCATCTCGATGAGCAAGCCAAAACATATTTAAATCTTCAGATGTAAATTGTAGTTGTAATGTTTTGTTGGGAGACATTTTGATGAGCTAGTCGTGAATCTTAACTGGTAACTTAGCAGCTACAGCAATGCTTTCATTAAATGGATCAGTACCAATCTCTTTGAGAAATAATTTTTATCTTCTGTAAATACTTTGTCCACTGAATTTGTAGCTCATGCAAATGCATCTTCATGCTATCCAAACTGCGGTGAATAGTAGTGTCTCTTCATTCAAATTTTTCTCTGTATAATCAGAAGTGAGTGAAAACATATCCCAATCTTTGCTTTGAAGGTGAGTAATCCAGATATCGCAGTTCTTATTGAAAACATGAACTTTATCATTAAAGTGTTTTTATTATGTCCTTGTAAATTCACATTCAAGTCATTTAAATACGAAAATACATTGTTAGCTGAGTAAGCCAGCAGTAACGTATACTCATTATGTAAAAACATTGAGAATGGTGTTTTTTATCTTGAAAAAATATTATTAGTTCATCTTGCAATTCCAGTAACCAGGTTAACAATTTCCCCTTCAATAACTGATAACCATCTGACTTCTACATAGAAAAGAAGAAATTTTTTTCTTTTCATTCATTTCATTGCATAGTTTATAAAACAGTCTATTCTTTAATGGTTGACTTTATAAAATCAACCATTTTTACAGCTTTACAAAGAATTTATTTGAGATTTTTTTGCAAATTTCTTGTGGCTAGAGCATTTCCGTGTCCATTCCACCCTTGACATAAGACGATCTTTTAATTTTTTTAGAAATCCACTGTTCTTTCTTGTTATTACCTTTGCTTTATCACTACATACTGCAGCAATACATTTTGTCAAATGTATGTTATAATTTTTAGTAGCTTCATAAAAAACCATCAAAAATACATTGTCATATTGTATGCCCAGGTATTGATTTGCAAAACAACATATTTTCTTTGATTGGTCTGTCCCTATTGCATTCATATCTCACAAAACATAAGAACTGAGAAATGTTTGCCACACTTATTGATTCATCAAATTTAGTACTAAAAAATTCATTTGAAGTCACTTGCTGAATTATTTGATTGCAAACATCAGCAGCCATATCATCTATTTGCCATGATACTGCATCATTTGAAAGCGAAATCTTTTTGTTCTTCCACGCCTATTAAAACACTGACCTTAATAATTGCCACAGGCAATAGTTTACTTTTATGATCCAGATGTTTAGTTTCCAAATGTTAAATTAGTTTTTATGGCTTCATGCTTTCATTGGAAAGGACTCTGTAGAAAACAACACACTTTGGCTTTCTATCCAATGAGGTGAAACCATAACTTAAATAACTGTCATTGTAAAATATCTTGTCTTTTTACTAATCAATTCACTGAATGTAGATGGCTCACTTCATGTTTTAACAAATTTATCCATTTTGCATAAGATCTAATTGAAAAAAAAACAGCTGTTACACTTTTTAACTGCACACTAAAAAACTGAAACCTCACTTATTATTATTTTCAATCAAACTATGCTTTTAAAAACTTAAATAAATGCACCAGAAGCATGCTTCACATTCGAAACTAAACTGATGTTTTGCAATCCTATTTGCTTCTTATACTGCTGAGAGCACGACATGTTCAGTTGTATCATATGCATGTTTGAACATTATGCTCTCACAGTGAATATTATGCAAACAGACCAAATTACAAAGAGGATGTACCCATCAAGTTGGAAAATGTAAATTGCTCATGTTTGTTTATTTTATACAAGCATGCTCATACCCATCGCTATCAATGTAGCTAAATAGTTTTCAACTAGGTTTCATTGGGTTGAGGTTGTGGGTCACGAAATATTCATTATGTATTTTTTTACTTTTCGGGGGTTGTGGACCTAAAAAGGTTGAGAATCGCTAATTTAAACTGCCATTTTTTTAGGAAATATTTTGTTTAAGGATCAGAAAAAATGGATTGATTTATTTTTATATACAACTTACTGAAAGTATTGTTTATAGTACTTTTTTAAAGAGAAGAACGGATGACATTTCAGTAAAACCAGCAACTGAGGAACAACCCACCGGATTGGTCTAGTGGTGAACTTCTCATTGCAAATCAGCTGATTTTGAAGTGAAGAGTTTTAAAGTTCAAATCCTAGTAAAGGCAGTTACTTTTATAAGGATTTGAATACTAGATTGTTGATACTGGTGTTCTTTGGTGGTTGGTTTCAATTAACCACACGTCTCAGGAATGGTCAACCTGAGACTACACTTCATTTACATTCATATGTATCATTTCATTCATCCTCTGAAGTAATACCTTATGGTGGTATGGTTCTGGAAGATAAACAGAATAAAAGAGAAAAAAGCAACTAAAAAATAAATACATTCACTAGAGAATCAGCTAAATGATAATAAATCTGTATATTATAAAGTTTATTTGTTTCTGTGAATATCAGCTAGTTACTTGTATACTCCAACAAAGAAGTTTTATATTACAAATTATTGTCTATTTATTTACTGCTTAGATTTATACAGTGAATACATGTATAAGGTAGGACATATGATCCAACATAGATTTAATTTATTTACAAAGTTGAGAAATTATTTTAAATTTATTATTTTATTGTATAACTGATATTTAAGCAATTAAGGAAAATCATTTTCTAGACAATGTATGGTTTTTTTAAAATTTAAAACTAATTTGATTCTTAAAAAATAATTTAGCATTAAATTGTGATTGGCAATTTTCTGAGTGAGAGGAGAGTGGAACTTTAGGATTGTTTTATTACACCCTACTTTTATTTAAATATTGTAGAATCCCTTTTTAGCAACTTTTTCTTAACTAACCTCTCTCGGAAATGACTTAGTGAATTGTGATTATTTCACTGAATCGACCCTGATAAGTGTAGCGGTTCTTTATATTATATCATGACTTGGCTCGCAACACAATCTTCAGCAAATTATAGTGATAATTCTTCATAATTTTATTGTATTATTAATATGTATACTCATATATATATATATATATATATATATATATATATATATATATATATGCTTTATTTTCTTTCATTTTGATTTATATTATCCTTAAGTGGAATTGTTGTTTGTTGTCTGTTTAATGTGTTACATTCCTTTTAATGTCTGTTTTATTGTTGTGTATGTGTTGATGTTCTTTGATATGAATAAATTGTGTACTGTAATTATGGAGGAAGAATCATTGATGATGTGATTTCATAAGATAAGATATTGAAGGCATTAGAATGTGTACTAGCTTATGTAGCATCCTCTTATTGTTCTTCGTGAAATATTTTTAAGTTTTTTTGAAATATAGTATGTAGGTTTTTGATATTTATACACGGTAGTATCTTTTATTTAATATTAAATAAAGAATTAAAATACTAACTAAAGGTATATCAGTTTCATTTTTTGCTTAACAGACACTTGTTGATCCCAATTGTCTTCTAATTAAGAGTTTACTGTATTATCATTGTGTTCTGAAAAGTACAGCCTCATAATTTACAACCACATTGCTGGTTAGTATTATGGCTCGGATCGGTCCATATAATAAAAACCTAAAACCCTTTATTTATTAATGTCATTCATTATGTTACATAAAAAAAACGATTTCATTAATTATACAATAATTATTTTTGTAATCAAAATCACATTTTGTTTAACACAAAATAATAAAAATTATTGTACCTATCTCAACTTTAGTTTTTCTTTTCTACAAACCAGTGTATGTAAAATTTCTTTTGATATTCCCAGTTTTACTGTAGATTTTCTGATGTTAATAGATTATTCCATTTGCAGTACTGTAAATGTGGTGTTACATTTTTTTGGAGGATATTTAAGTTATTTATGTTCTAGGAATTTTTAGATTTAAGAACCATATGAATTATTATCCTTACAGAATTTCTTCTGTTTAATTAATAATGTTTTGTAAATGTCAATTTTACTGTTATTCCATTTTGTCAATTTTCACATAGTAGTTGTCTAGTATTTTGTACTTTTTACATTTTTATTTGTTATTATTTATTTAGTTTTTGTTATTTGTTTTATTGTAATGTTTTATTGTATTTTAAGTAATAATCTCTGTTAGTTTTAGTAAGTACATATTCTATTTAATACCTTTATTGACTAATATGTCCTTGTCATCAGAGTTACTTATATAAAGATTTTTTATCAATAATGTTTGTATGTACTGAAAAAAAATTTATGTTATACAAAAAAATTCAGTTTTTTTTGTTAATTGTAAATATAGTTTTCTTCTATGAAAAGAAAGAAAAAACTTAAAAGGTTCTTTATTATTTTTTAGATTTTTGTTTGTTTGATAACTTCTGTTTAAAATTTCTGTCTATTTATTATGTTCTATATCAAATATGTGTCTCCTGCATCTTGTGGGTGACCATGCTGATTCAAAACTAGAATTTTCTGCTCAGTTTTTTCTAAATGATCATTTATTTAACTTCTGATTTTTTATTTTTTTTTTACCTAATTTGAAAAATTTATAATTAAGGAAATTTATTTATTTTTAGTTATTTAGATTATGTTTTATTTCTAATAATACTGTAGTTACTAGAGCTATTACTATGATATTCAAATTTAAAATTTTTATTTATTCTTCATTCTGTACCAAGCAACGTTTTGATAACAAGACTGTTGCCTAATTGTGTCATTGTAGAAATGTTCCTTTTAGCCTCTCGACTTTCCCTAGTAATAAACATTTATTTCCCATTTACTTTCAAGACTATTCTTATTTATCACCTATACCAGGGTTGCCCAGAAAGTTTTTGGCCCGATACAAAAATGGCTCAAGTTTGACCAAATGACTGTAATATTTGTCAAGTATGGTCCTTTAGATGGTGTGTTTTAGTGATGGTGTGTTTTAGATGCACATGTTTAGTTGCTTGTTTAAGGCAATCAAGTAAATCAAACAAGTTTTGACATTTTTTGAAAAGTGATAAAATTGAAGTTTGAGCTATTATATCATGCTTTATTTTAAAATGCATAACCATCCTGATGGACACACAGCAAAAGTTAGATTTGAATATAAAGATTCATTTTATAAAATATAAAGATCCCTTCATTTTCGATGGTAAAAAAGTGGTCTGCAGAATTTTAATTGGTCGTGCATCTATTGATTTTGGTTGTACATCCATTTTGGGACATCGAAAAACCACTATGACCAACAAAATTTCACAATAATCCACAATGCAGTATTAAATGATTGCTGACAGAAGGTATGTGAGCTTGCTGACAGTGCAAACCTCTTGTTAGATTGTGTCCAGTATATTTTATATGATGTTTTGGATATGAAGAAGCTTTCTGGTCGAGCGATGCCAAGTTTGTTAGCAGATTGTTAGACTTATTTAAATGTGATTCCTCTGAGCTCTTTCAATGTTTTGTAATAGTAGATGAAACTTAGATTCATCATTACATTCCAGAAACCAAACGGTAGATGGGAGCAATTAAAAGAGCGTCAAAGAAAATGAAACTATACTATCTGCAGGAAAAGTTATGGCTATAGTTTTTTTGGGATTCTCTTGATATGGTGCTCAGACTACATGGAAAAAGGCAGAACCATTACGTGGGAGTATTACTCCCACGTACATATCTGGCCAAAAAAAAAGTTCTCTTTCACCACAATAATGCACCTGCACACACGTCTCAGATTGTTGTTGTTAAACTTCACACCTATGTTTCAAAATGCTATATTCGCTGGATTTGGCTCTCAGCAATTACTTCCTCTTCTCAGACTTGAAGAAAGCTTGCTGGATGCAGATTCACTTGAAATGATATGGTTAAAGCTGAGGTAACCACTTATTTTGTAGTTTGACAAATCACATTACACAGAGAATATTCAAAAGTTGCAGATTGATACATTTAAATGTATCAGATTGCAAGGCAAATATGATGAAAAATAACAAAAAAATTTCTGAAAACTCTTCTGTTTCTTTATCAGGCTGAGAACTTTCAGAGTGACCCTTATCAATCTAAGTAGGGACAATTCAGGGTGCAGTCATCTAATAACCGGTCATCTCTAACCAGTTAACCAGTCTAATAACCAGTTCTTATGAGTCTTTCTTCTCTTTATATATTAGTGTGATGTTTTTACATAAAACTTTGATGACCTGGGTTTGGAGCTTTGTTTTACATCAGCTGTTAATTTTTATGTATAATTTACATAAATTTTGTGTGTGGTTACATAACAAATAATCTTCATTTTTGTTGTAAATATGTTAGTTTAATTTTTTTCATTTCTTTCTGAAACTATCCATATTAATGTGCTAATTTATTTAAAATAAGTAAATTTAAAGAAAAGGAGTCTTAACTTCTCCCACTGTTGACCTTGCTTATGGATTTTTGTTTAAAATTTAGTATTCAAAACCTAACATATTTCTTTATTTATTTAAAAAAATTTTATTTCATTACTTTTTTCATGTGATATTATTATTAATAAATGATTTTATTTATGTTCTAAAATTATTGATATTCTGTTATGCAGTTAGTATATTTATACTCATTGATATGTGTTGTTTTTTCATTAGATTTTTTTTTTTCAGTTGAGATTAGATACTGTGAAACCTGCTCCAACGATACAAGATTTTGATAAAAAATTAGCTGAAGCAGATGCATATCTGCAAATTCTTATTGATCATACCAAGGTATTTGATTTTATTTACTTACAATATTTTTTTGTGAATGAATTAATTATATTAATGGATGTGTGTGTCACATACAAATAAATAGTTTCATAATAATTTCATTATGCAATATAATTAAAATGGCAAGTAAACTAAGCAAAAGATTGACTATCAATTTACTTCCAACAATGGTCATGATTGAATGAATTAGGCATTCTGGTGTTTTCTTCATCTTTTTTTTACTCTAATATTATTTCTTGTTTTCATGTTTTAAAGCATTTGATTAAGATATTTCATACTCTTCAGCATGCTATGTTGTTAACGTTACTTTTTATCTTACATTTTGAATAAAAATTTAGCGTAGGCCTAATTAAAAAATTCTGTAGATTTCTTTATATGATGTTTGTAATAAAATAAAATTTATGAAGGATATAAAAAGGTTTAATTTTTAATATTTTAGACTGTTTTTTTTTTAAATTAAAATTTTATAATGAAAGAAATTAATAATATGTCTCTTTAAAGGTAGCCTTTAATATGTACCTTTAAAGTTTGTGCATTATCTTTACTTTCAGTGTAAGGTTGATAAAAAGTGAGATCTTCAAAGTCATGTAACTAATTAAATGATTTCATTTAATTAAATGAAATTAATTAATTAAAAATCATTTAATTAAAAAAAATAAAATTAAAATTTAATTAAAAATAATTTAATTAAATGATTTCATCTTTCACTTTTTCAGAAAATCTTTACACGAATGTGTTCTACATATGTTGATGAAGACAAATTTATTTTCATTATTATTTATTATTTGTAGTTATATATTTTGTATTATTTCTTTTATTAGTTGAATTTTAATTTAAGAGCCAGTTAAAAATTATTACAGGATGAAGAAAAATCTATTTAATTTTGTAAGATATACTTCAAAATAAATTTTTTAAATTCCAGGCAGATTTTAATTCAGATTTAATATTATTAGCATTGGACATTAGACACTATGTATATTTAATATTTAACAGTATTAAATTCTTTGTTAGAAGAATTTAATTTTAGTATTAATTTGTTTTTATGCTTCATTTAAATTATATGTAGTTCTATATAATTCTAAACCTAGATTGATAAGCTTTGTATGTGTATGTGTGCACAGTGGAATATATTTGTTGGAATCTGAGGTTAGAATGTTATGAAATACTAAAATGAACTCCCATGGTCAAATCGTATGTTTTTTTTTGCTTCATATTTGACATGAAAGCATAGTATGATAGAAACCTATGTTTTTATAATTAATATATGACAGGTTTTTTTTAAATTTCAAACCTGTTGATTTATTTTACATAAAACTGCTACATTTTTACTATTTTTTTTCCTCTTTAGTATGTTATTAATAAATATTGTTTAATTAGGCATTGGAGCAAAGAATGGAACCAATGGAAGAAGAGGATAGAACAAGATGTGAAGCAATATTGAATCATGCCAATGTAAGAGGGTTTTTTAAATTAAATTCATGTTACTATATTTGCATGATTGTTTTTTTGTTGTTTCTGTGTTAAGTGGCTGTTAGTGAATAAGCAAATAATTTGTCTTTATTTATTATTTGAGCTAATAAAAATATGTTCTGTCTTATCGATGGAGATTTAATGTTAAAAGAATAATATGTCTCTTTAAAGGTAGCCTTTAATATGTACCTTTAAAGATATTGCACTATTTTTACTTCTAGCGTAAGGTTGATAAAAAGTGAGATCTTCAAAAACATGTAACTTAACTGCTACTTTTTTAAACTGAAAACATTTAATTAAATGATTTCATCTTTCACTTTCTTCAGAAAATCTTTACACGAAGTAGTCTACCTGGGTCTTCCTTCTTCAGAGATATGCTTCATAATTTTTCAGTGTATGGAACTGACCCTGGATCTTTAGAGATTTCACCCAAAACTGGATCTAATATGTTTTTAAGAAAAAGAGGATTTTCCAATATATATCACTACATAACCAAATTTATTAACCTGGTGAGAATTGAGTGACGATTCAAAACTTGGATCTTCCTAAAACCAAAGAACGGTTACTTGATCTGTGAAATTTGAGGATATCATTATATAGGAAGAGACAGTTTGATGTTACTAAGTACGTCCATACACTGTTAGGAAAAATTCAGATTGACTATCCTCCTAATGATTGGAGCTATTGATCAATCTAAAGTTAATCTAATGAGATTAACAAAACATAATGACACAAACATTTTTCAGTGCCAGTTGTTTTTGTAGTTTAGATGAAAAACAAATAAAAACATTAGCAATTGCTGAAAATATGATCCCCAATGGAACTTTTTTGCTGACCAGATAGTAATGGCATTAGGTACTGAGTAAGGAGATCACACAGATCATTTCTCAGTGAACAGTATGAATATGCTAGGAATAAAAACTGACATCTGTAGGAATGATTGTTCTACAGATAAACAATTTCAGGAAAGAAGAATGCCTTACTTAAAAATTTCAGTAAGAAGAATGTGGCTTAACCACCATTAATCAACCGCATAAAAGTCTTCTGGTTGCCATTGAGTACAGAATTAATATTAATTAGGATCTGTGAAAACACGAAAGAAGAAAGCAAAGAATGTGTCTTTTCAGAAATTCCCATGCGCTAGTGAGATCAAGTTAAAGAAATTGATTTTTGTTGGTCCTGATATAAATCAGCTTTTTTTAAACTTGAGTTCAGGTTTAAACTAACTTAAACAAAAGAAAAAGCATTTAATATTTCTAAAAATCATTTGCAACAACTTCCTTGGAAATATAAAATTATGTGTGTAACCTGAAGGAGAGGACTTCAGAGAGATGAGAAGAATGCCCAACCAAAAGAAGCAATACAGAATGTCTTGAAGATATTCTGCTTAGAAATTTCACAAACCATGTGTAAAATATTTCAGAATCAATATAGCCCTTTGGGAGATGTAGCAAAAATGGTATCTGCTGGAGCTTCTAGCATGAGATCTTCATTCAGTCTAACTCCCTTGAATATAACCAGTGGGGGAAGGATTACAGAAGCAGTCGCATTTTAACATACAAGTGTTATATTTTCATTTCTCTTGACACTTGTCCTTGACTCTTATTATTTCACTTGACTTGACTCTTGTCACAGTTTTGCTTCTTATTGGGACAATTATTTTCCCATCTTTATTTACCATAGTCAGCACTGACTCAGCTGTGTTGTACAAGTCTGCACCACTAATACTAAGCTCCATCATCAAATTATGAATTTCTCAAAAAATTCCTCTTTTAAAATTGAAGTGCCCATGAAGACATACTTGCATGGGCACTGGACAAATTTTCAGGCTGGCAGAGGTTAATTTGGCAACATAAAACTTTTGTACAATTGTTTAGATAGCATTGCACTTTAAAAAAATTTGCTTAATTTTTGGACTCTACATCCCCAGCAATTTATTTTTTACATTCTGTCCCAAGAAATGGTTTTAGGCTAGGTTTCTTACAATATATGTCTACTTCACCAATAACTCATCATCAAATTGTATTAAAAGGAACTTCATAAGTTTTCTTTGCCTCTCTGGTGGCCAATGAAAGGTGGCCTCATTATTTCCATTTTCACTGCCCTTATGGCTCTCTTAAGATCTTCCATATATTTCTCGGCTCTAGACATCCATAAAAATAAGGAAAAGAGTACTGTTTAGTTTTATACCAGGTTATAGTTTATTAGACTTAATAGCTTGTAGTATGCTGTAATAAAAATATATATTAATTACAAAGCATGGGCAATTTTAACACTCCTCAAACTATATACCAAATTAATAAACATGATAAAATTGACACTCATAAACACTTAAATCAAAAGTGAAATTCAGAGGTGACCTCTCAAAACCATTTAAGATCAAAACAGGATTGTGCCAAGGGTTCTTTATCACTACTATTCAACTGCACTCTGGAAATGGTAATGAGGGAATGACTCAAAAAAATGCCCCCAAAAATAAAAATAGGCCAAAAAATCAAAGCAAACTGCCTTGGTTACTCCAACGACTTGGCACTGCTAGCAAACGATATCAACAAAACTAAAACACAAACTTCAAAACATTGCCAATAAAATTGGCCTCAAAATATCATTCAAAAATACAGAAATTATGCCCCAAAAACCAAAACAAAAGAAATAAGCCTAAATGGTAATTTAAGTCAAAATAGTAACCCATTTTAAATATCTCAGAGAAATAATAACAAATAACCTAAACGAAAAAACCTCAAACCAATAAGAACAAACAAATTAGCTAAAAACAAAAATTAACCTGGTACACCTTCAGTAAAAAAGTCTTCCATAAACACAAAAATAAGACACTACAACACAGCTATAAAACTGAAAAGCATGTTCACAGCAGAAACACTCTTCCACCTGAATGAATACTCAAGATCGACAGACTCCAGAAAATTGAAAGATGAATTGGAAGAATCTGCTTCAACAAAAAGTACCAGAAAGATGGGCAGTGGATCTTGCCCAACAAAGTCATATACAATGAGTTAGAACCTATTACTGATACCATGCATAAGAGGAAACTAGGATTCTTTGGACACTTCATGAGGTTGCAAGATTCAAGACTTCTGAAACAGTTGATACAATACAATCTCGACTCAAAAAACACTGAGACAGGATACAAATGGATCAGAGAAATAAGGAGGATCTGAAGAAAATTGGCCCTACACCAGAAGATACCACAGATAAGATAAAATTAAACAAAAAAATAAAGGACAAAACACTTGCTTCACACTCATAAGAAAGAAACTTGTGAGTTTCTTTCTTGATGTTCACAACATGAACATTTTCAACACCAGAAAGGGCACGGAGATTGGAACGTATGAAAAAGTACTGGGAAGACTGCAAGGCCTGAATAGTCCGTTCAAAGAGAATTGGACAATGGACTGACTAAAGTTATCCTATGTGGTCGTAAAAGATGAAGAAAAAAAAGCATGGATATGGTGTAGGACAAAATTTTTATTTCAACAATTATTTATACTGTTATTTGTATAAACAAAAATTTAAAACTAAACCCATTTAAAAAAAATTATCTGTTTATCATTAAGATATGAAAAAAAAAAATGTTTTCAAAAGAAAGGCATGGTGTGACATATTGGCACCTGAAAAGAAAGTCAAGCAACAGACCCGCACAGATGACAGAACTGCTTAACAATTGTATTACTAAATGAAAGTGCAAGGTTTGAGCTTTACTCTGTTTAAAAATTATTACTATCAAATACTTATTTAATTAGATAGTTTTAATTTATGCACCTTAATTTTCCTTAGGAAATTAGCAATGATGATTACATGTATAACTTTGTTAAACCACACTTGAATTCTGCCAACTGGTGATTGTTACAGATCAAAGCACAATACCTCAACAAAAGAGACTAGCTGTGTGATCTAATGTTGAGTAAAATTAGTAACAGCATTAGAACGGGTGATCTGTTATTAGGGCTTGATCCACAATTAGTTTCCTTACTGTTATATTTTGCAGTTACCAAGTTTTTTTATCAAATTAATCAGATCATTTCATGTTTTATTAATCAATAATTTTGAAAACACAATTTGTCTTTTTAAGGAAGAAAACACCAATTACTTTCTATCCCAAACTGGTCAGTGTCGTAAGAATCTATTATCCAATTTTGCTAACTCTTCTGATCTTCCATGGAGGATGCTAGAAGTTTATACTTGCTCTTTCACTACTTCATGTTATCTGGTGAAGGTACCTGTGGAATGACTCTTTTCTGTTGGCCATAATTTAACCTAAGCATAATGGCTATCAAGTAAAGCCAGGCCTGCTTAAATAGAATTAATAAACATACTGATTCATTGTGTTCAGTAGCATTACAACCCACTGGGTTGGTCTAGTGGTGAACTTGTCATTGCAAATTAGTTGATTTCAAAGTCAAAAATTCTAAGGTTCTAATCCTAGTAAAGGCAGTTACTTTTATATGGATTTGAATACCAGATCATGGATACCAGTGTTTTTTGGTGGTTGGGTTTCAATTAACCACTCATCTCAGGAATGGTTGACCTGAGACTGTGAAAGATTACATTTCATTTACATTCATACATATCATCCTCATTCATCCTTGAAAGTAATATCTTAACGGTGGTTCCAGAGGCTAAACAGAAAAAAAAGTAGCATTACTATCCACTTACTAAGGTTGAACAAAATAAGTACATTTAATGGCCATCCTGATGTGATGTAAATAAAATAATGTTTTCTGCTATTTACAAGTCATCAGTTATGATTTATTTGTTATTATTCTCTAACATTTGAATTATTTGCTGATTTTCTTCATACTCTAAATATTTAGTCTGCATATTAGTTAATTAGGTTTTTCTCTGTGTTGTTTAAATAGATGATTATCTCATCTTTACTCTGTTTCCTGTTTTGACTGTTTTCAAATTTTCATCACCATTGTTTGGTTTTAATTTTTATGTGTATTCAGTTATTGATTGTTTCTCTGTCTGTTATCTAGTTTTAATTTAATTGAAAGAAAATTTCAGTTGTAGTTTTTAATTTTAACTAACACCATCAAATGATGTTTATAATTTTAGATAAAATAAGTTTTAAAAATTAAATAAATAAAAAGATTTGATTGCCCACCCTTCTCTTTTACAACTCTTCGTTAAATTAGAAATCTCTTAATTTGTTGTTACTAATAACAACTAACTAATGCTTAATTTTGCCAATTTAAGAACAAAATTTAAAGAAAATGTAAAACAGTATTATTTTTATTTAAAATATGGAAAAGCATTGAAAAATTTTGCCTGCTTCACTTATAGGGACTAGTATAACCTGCATTCAATGGGTTTGACATTCTGATATGCAATTATGGTTGGCTCAGTGAAAAGGCCGTGGAAGACTATTTCATTCCTCACTTTCCCCAGTAAGCCTGGCATGGGACGTGTTACTCTTAAGGATGTTAAGGTGTTACTCTTATAAATTTATTACATAGTTTAAGCTGGAGCTTAAGCACTTTATACCTTGATTTTTTTTTATTATTTTAAATAATCTACTTAAAATTATTATATAGCCTATTTAAAGTATTAGCGAGATTAAATGCCTTTGTTTATATGTGGCTTACAGATGATTAATAATCATTTTTGTAATTATGTTATGTAACATAATTTTTACAGTCTTTTTACACTCAAACGTACTCTTATTATATGTTAATGAAGGATTATTATTATTATTGCTCTTTACCTCCATTCTATTATATTAAGAAAAAATTAAATTAATTTTATAATATTTTTATGAATAATATTTTATTGTTAATTTTTTTTATTACAGGTAATGTTGGACCAAGTAAAACATACAATTGTTCTTCTTCAAATTGCAAAGGTTTGTAAAATTTTATTTTATTTTTAAGCCTTTATTAATATTTTTGAATTGGTGATTGGATGTTAATGCATATATGGTACATTTATGTAGATAATTTGAACCGTTAATCCATTCCATTCATTATATTAGTATCCTGTTGTTTTAGTTATGAGCATCATAAGAAAATGAAAGCAGGCCAATATATTTGTTATTTTTTAGTATACATTAATTTTCTACTTTGTAAATAATATTGCTGAAGTGTGTCATTAGAAAAATTAATAAACATTCATTCAAAGAACTTTAGTATGTAATTTATTCCACACTTGAGTTGATTTACTTTTTAATGACAAAATTAAAGTAATAAATAAAAGAATAAATAAAAATATTAATATAAATACCCTCCTAATATTAAAAAAAAGAATAAACTGAAAAAAGAACAAAAACACTTTGTAAAGAAAAATATTATACAGGATTTTGTACCAGAATTTATATTATGAAATATGGCTGTCTTAAAAGCAAACATTTGGAAATATTATTCAGGCAAAATATTCCTTATCTTATTCTTTATACAGCTTTAAAAACTATTTATAAAATGCCTTCTAAAGTTATTGGTGGACTAATGCCGTGTCAAAAGATTTCCATTTCTGTACACACAAGTTTGCAGAAATGCACTGAAGGGTTAAAAACAGAATGTGAATATAATAGTATGTATACCATTCTACAAGATAATTTTGTCTATGTACTTGGGGGGGCTATTTGTAAAAAGTAACTTTGGTCCTCAGTATTGCACAAAGGAGTGGGGGTAGCAATTCTATCTTCGCACAGTTGAATAACCTGGTTCAGTGTTTTTCTATTTGTGGTATTAAAAATATCACTCATGTGTGTGTTTCTGTAAAACTCTCACACAAAATGGCTGCTGTTATAGAAAATCCCGCCAACTGTGAAGTACGTGCTGTCATCTGTTTCCTTCATGAAAAAACTTGTCAACTGCTTAAATTCATTTTGAACTTTGTGCAGTATATAGAGGAAATATCATGAGTGACAGTGTGGTAAGACAGTGGTGCTGATTGTCACTCAAGACAGTTTTGGGAAGGTCAAACAAACATTCCTGACAATGAAAGAAGTGGTCGACCCTCAATTATCGCAGGTGAACTTATTGCAAGCGTCAGTGTGAAAATTCAAGAAAATCGTTGATTCATGATAACAGAATTATCCAGATCTTTTCCTCACTTAATTGCAAGGCATTGAAGAGATTGAGAAGTGCCATACAAAAAAACAATTGGTGTGCTAAGTTTGGCCATCGTTTTTGACATGAAACGTCTTTAAAATCACACTGAAACATACGAGTACCAGAACAGAGATTTGTAGTGTAATGAAAAGGTTAATAACTCTCTAACTATTAGTCTCAGAGATGTAAATGTGGTGTTATTTTATAACATACATGGTCAGCTCACTGATACGACTTTGAGTTTGCGTCACTGGCGAGTGGGTTTGCGGGGAAGAGACACAGCACAGGTCTACCAAAACTAGTGTTCTTGCTTATTTCCATTTAGTGTAGCTCACAACTTAGACGTGATAGCGAGGTGATTCGTGTGTTTGTGTTTGGAGTTTGTCGTGATAGATTAATTTAAGTATTAATAAGTGTATTTTGGACAATATTAATATAAATTACACATATTGTTGGGAAGGGGAGGTTCTGGGCTATGCACAGGTACTCCAATGATCAGTGCCTAGTGAGCTAGATTGTTTCAGGAGTGTCGCAAAGCTGGCACGATGTGCTCAGTGAATGATGCCGACGGTGTGAGCACCTCTACCGCTGCTTGATATGCCTTATTTCTCGTACTTCTCATATCACAGACCAATGTTGGACAAAATTGTTGACTATTAGCCAAAATAAAATTCATGTATTTAGTGTCAGTTTTATGTTAAAATTAAATTTAGTATGCAGTCAGTGTCTCATTTTTATTTCAATCCAGTACACTAAAAGTGACTTGCTGACACACAGACACCCAATTTATTTGTAGAGTTGGTCAAATGAAGGAACTAAAATTTTCTGTTGGAAAGTTTCAGTTTTGTTAAAACAAAATAAAACAGTGGTGGCCCTCCCATTTCACTCTACAGATAAGTTGGTTGATCTGTAGCTCAGAGGAACTTTATCCAAGGTCTGTAGAGTTTCATGTTAAATCAACAGCCATGCACGCTTGTTCGCCAAACTGATAGTTTCAAATGGGAATTGTTTAACCATCTTTCTTACAGCTTTGATTTGGCTCCCATTGATTATTACATTTTACTGAAAATGAAGAAATGGTTA
Organism: Lycorma delicatula; assembly: GCF_047948215.1. Taxonomy (NCBI): domain Eukaryota; kingdom Metazoa; phylum Arthropoda; class Insecta; order Hemiptera; family Fulgoridae; genus Lycorma; species Lycorma delicatula. The sequence continues at coordinate 73,730,988 of NC_134457.1, read as the reverse complement.
GCGACGCAGTGTTTTGAAAATGACGAGGAGTTGAAAAATATTACTGTCTGGCTTAATTCACAGCCAGCAGAGATTTTGGAGAGGTACTTAAAAATTTATTTACAGATATGTCAAGTGCCTTAATTTGGACACCAATTATGTAGAAAAGTAGCTAAATGATACAGCTATAAGATGTATGTAATAATTTTTTTTTTATTAATTGCTGTTTTTTAATAATGAATTGGAAGTTACTTTCTGAATAGCTGTCATATATGCTTGCATTTAGATGGGAAATGCAATTCCCTCTCATAGATTATATCATAGGTACAAGGTTGGAACATGGCACAAGGCAGAACGATTGTTGAAGATGAAAGTGGCAGTGGATGACCATCAATCTCCCTGAGAGATCAACACAGCCAGGGTGTGTGAAATTGTACAATTCACTTGAAGATTGACATTGAAAATGATTGGGGAAAACTTAATTACTTATTTGGAAACTGTTGGGCTAATAATAACTGAAGTTCTGGGAATAGGAGAAATTTGTGTGCCAAAATGGTACTTAAAAATTTCACAGAGCAACAGCAAGACTCACAAAAAATGTGTCACTTGATATTTTGAAGAAACTATTACCTGGGAATTATTGAATCATTTTATGACTGGTGATGAGAGTTGATTCCTCCAATGTGATCCAGAGACAAAACATCAAAGTTTTTATTGGTGTTCATAGGGATCACAAAGACCAAAAAAGTTCACATGACAAAGTCAAAAGTGAAATGCATGCTTGTGAGCTTTTTTTAATTTGAAGGTCATTGCTGAAAAAGTTGGTGCTTCATGGGAAAACAATAAATCCAGTATTTCTACAAAGATATTTTATATCTTTTTGCAATAACTAATTTACTGTATCAATTTTCACTGTGTGTTTGGTTGGAATTTTTCAGCTAAAACTGAATGATAAAATAGAGTTTTTATCTGTAACAATTATAGTTGATTGGAAGATTTGGTGTTAATTTCTTGTTTAACTATTTTTTGAATTATGCTGGTTTATCTACCCATGGTAATATGCAGTAGATGTTTCTGATTCATGCAATAGCAATGCATTCATTAGGGAATTATATATTTCTAACATGTATCAATTAATTAATTCATAGCATTCCATTCTTGTGGAATTTCAAGCATATCATCTAACTGCCAACATTTGTTTAATGTTAAGTTACTATCCATGGAAAATAAAAGTATTTTTTACAACCGTCAATTTTGGTTATAGATGGACAGTTTTCTTATCAAAGTGAAATTCTTGAATCATATATTAATGTGGTCTTGACAATGTGTCCACAGATATTGCATTTCTATCATGTTTTGTTTTTAATCCTTTTTCCAGAAGTAGACGATTTTCCATACAAATTCATTTTTTTAAATTTCTTTTATCTCTGAATTTTAACAATAAATCTTTCTGATTTGCTGGAATAATAAACAGTTTGCTTAGTTTCACAGGAAATAGTAACACATTGGAATTTGTCTCATTATAATTTTTAGTTAAATTTCTCATTCTCTTCACTGTGAACTACGCAGTTTTTCATACAGTTGTTCTCTCTAGTTTGAGCCATTTTCTATTGGAACCTGCATAAAGCAGATTTATTTAAAATAAAAGTGAAAGCAATGAAATTAAATTTATAAAAAGACCTTGCAAAAAAAAAGAATACACACTGGAAATAATATCAGTTAAATTAAAATTAGATAAAAAATGATTGTCTCGTACAGTAAAAACTAGAATAGTGTATATTAAACTACATTTAAAACTGAAGATTTATTTATGTGATAGTTGTATACACTTTACCCTGTACTATCACTAGTAATTTGAGGGTTATTTTTTAAGTAAGATCCGAGTGGCTGTAGCATTGTAAATTTTGGGGTGGCTGTTGAAACATGCATGCGCCCCGCTCTAAGCATGCCTTGCACAAATGAAGATGCCATTTGTAGTTGTAGAATCACTATGTATGGCTTATATTGTGAAGTTGAAATGTTTCAAATTGATTGGCCCACCGAATGTGAAATACGGTCTGTGATTCAATTTTTGGACCACAAGGAATGTGTCAGCAGCATACATTCATCGCCAGATGTGTGAGGTTTATAATCCTAATTCAGTAAGTGACAGCAAAGTGCATAAATGTTAAGACCATTCAAGGATGGGCAGGACAGTGTACATGATGAACCATGATCAGGGCGACCTTCTGCATTTACAGATGATTTGGTGCACAAAGGTGGTGAAAAAATTCATGAAGACTGATGATACATGATTTTCACTTTGTCACTAATATTCCCATTATTTTCAAGGTCAGTGCTATACAAAATCGTTACTGAAATCCTGCAGTTAAAAAAACTGTGTTCAAGATGGGTTTCCAGGCTGCTTTCTGAACACAAAAAACGGAGAATGGCTAGTGCTTTAATATTTTTGACTTGATACACTAAGGAAGGAGATGAACTTTTGGATTACATTGTCATTGACATGAGTTTTCTTACATCACTCCCAACATCAAAGCAGCAGTCATACAAAACTTAAAATTTTGAAATTATATCTTGATAATTTATTTATTTAGTCTGTTTTCAACAATTTTTATTACTTATTGCATTAATTACATTTTTTTCCATTTGACTGGTTTGATGCAACTCTCCAAGATTCCCTATCTAGTGCTAGTCGTTTCATTTCGGTGTACTTCCTACATTCTACATCCCTAACAATTTGTTTTACATATTCCAAATGTTGCCTGCCTGCACAATTTTTTCCTTCTACCTGACCCTCTAATATTAAAGCGACTATTCTAGGATGCCTTATTATGTGGCTTATAAGTCAGTCTATTCTTTTAATTATATTTTTCCAAATGCTTCTTTCTTCATCGATTTGCCGCAACACCTCTTCATTTGGCACTTTATCCACCCACCTGATTTTTAACATTCTCCTACGATAGCACCATATTTCAAAAGCTTCTAATCTTTTCTTCTCAGGAACTCCAATCGTCCAAGTTTCACTTCCATATAAAGCAACGCTCCAAACATAATCTTTCAAAAATCTTTTCCTGACATTTAAATTAATTTTTGATGTAAAGAAATTATATTTCTACTGAAAGCTCATTTTGCCTGTGCTATTTGGCATTTTATATCACTCCTGCTTCATCCATCTTTAGTAATTCTACTTCCCAAATAACAAAATTTTTCTACCTCCATAATATTTTCTCTTCCTATTTTTACATTCAATAGTCCATCTTCATTATTTCTACTACATTTACCATTACTTTCGTTTTGTTCTTGTTTATTTTCATGTGGTAGTTCTTGCATAGGACTTCATCCATGCCGTTCATTGTTTCTTCTAAATCCTTTTTACTCTCAGCTAGAATTACTATATCATCAGGAAATTGTAGCATCTTTATCTTTTCACCTTGTATTATTACTCTGGATCTAATTTGTTCTTTAAGATCATTAACTGCTAGTTCTATGTAAAGATTAAAAAGTAACGGGGATAGGGAACATCCTTGTCAGACTCCCTTTCTTATTACGGTTTCTTTCTTATGTTCTTCAATTATTAATGTTGCTGTTTGCTTCCTGTAAATGTTAGCAATTGTTCTTCTATCTCTGTATTTGAACCCTAATTTTTTTAAAATGCTGAACATTTTATTCCAGTCTACATTATCGAATGCCTTTTCTAGGTCTATAAATGCCAAGTATGTTGGCTTGTTTTTCTTTAATCTTCCTTCTACTATTATTCTGAGGTCTAAAATTGTTTCCCTTGTCCCTATATTTTTTCTGAAACCAAATTGGTCTTCTCCTAACACTTCTTTCACTCCTCTCAATTCTTCTGTACAGAATTCTAGATAAGATTTTTGATGCATGGCTAGTTAAACTAATTGTTCTGTATTCTTCACATTTATCTGCTCCTGCTTTCTTTGGTATCATGACTATAACACTCTTTTTGAAGTTTGACAGAATTTCCCCTTTTTCATAAATATTACACACCAGTTTTTATAATCTATCAATCGCTTCCTCACCTGCACTGTGCAATAATTCTACAGGTATTCCGTCTATTCCAGGAGCCTTCCTGCCATTCAAATCTTTTAATGCTCTCTTAAATTCAGATCTCAGTATTGTTTCTCCGCTTTCATCCTCTTCGACTTCTTCTTCTTCCTCTATAACACCATTTTCTAATTAATTTCCTCCGTATAACTCTTCAATATATTCCACTCGCCTATCAACTTTGCCTTTTGTATTGTAAATCTGTGAACCATCTTTGTTTAACACAATATTAGATTTTAATTTATATACCTCAAAATTTTCCTTAACTTTCTTGTACGCTCTGTCTATTTTACCAATGTTATTTTCCACTTCTGAACACTTTTTTTTAATCCACTCTTCTTTCGCTAGTGTGCACTTCCTGTTTGTAGTATTTCTTAATTGTGTGTAGTTCCTTTTACTTTCTTCATCACTAGCATTCTTATATTTTCTACGTTCATCCATCAGCTGCAATATATTGTCTGAAATCCAAGGTTTTCTATCAGTTCTGTTTGTTCCGCTTAAGTTTGCTTCTGCTGATTTAAGAATTTCATTTTTAACATTCTCCCATTCTTCTTCTACATTTTCTACTTTATCTTTTTTACACAGACCTCTTGCGATGTCTCCTCAAAAATCTTCTTTACCTCCTCTTCATCAAGCTTCTCTAAATTCCACCAATTTATCTGATACCTTTTCTTCAGGTTTTTAAACCCCAATCTACATTTCATTATCACTCAATTATGGTCGCTATCAATATCTGCTCCGGGGTAAGTTTTGCAGTGGACGAGTTGATTTCTAAATCTTTGCTTAACCATGGTATAATCTATCTGATACCTTGCAGTATCGCCTGACTTTATCCATGTATATGTTCTTCTATTATGATTCTTAAACTTAGATTTGGCAATTACTAAATTATACTTCATGCAAAACTCTATAAGTTGGTCCCCTCTTTCATTCCTTTTGTCCAGCCCGTATTCACCCACTATATTTACTTTTTTGCCTTTTCCAATGCTTGCATTCCAATCTCCAAGTATTATTAAACTTTCATCCCCATTTATGTGTTTAATTGCTTTGTCAATCTCTTCGTATACACACTACCTCATCATCATCATGGATGCTTGTAGACATATAGACGTTAACAATTGTTGTCGGTTTAGGTTTCGATTTTATCCTTATTACAATGATTCTATCGCTATGCATTTTGAAATACTCTACTGTCTTCCCTATCTTCTTGTTCATAACGAATCCTACTCCTGCCTGCCCAATATTTGAAGCTGAGTTAATTATTCTAAAATTACCTGTTCAAAAGTCATTTTCCTCTTCCCACCAAACCTTGCTAATTCCTACTATATCTACATTTATCCTATCCATTTCCTAGTTTAAATTTTCTAACCTATCAACCTTCTTTAGACTTCTAACATCCCAAGCTCCGACTCGTAAAATGTTATTTTTTAATTTTCTGGTGACCCCTTCCTTAGTAGTCACCACCCGGAGATCTGAACGGGGGACTAGTTTACCTGCAGAATATTTTACCAAGGAAGGCACCTCCATCATTGCTATATGAAAATGCAGAGACATTTTCATGGAAGAAAAGCAGCTGTAGTTTTCCATTGTTTTCAGCTGCGCAGTACTCAGAGGACTGAGTGATGTTGACATGGCCGTTTAAGTCGTTCTGACCTACGCTCTTAACAACTACTGAAAGAGTTGCTGCCCTCTTTCAGAAATCATTCCTTAGTCTAGCTCTCAACAGATACCTCTCCGATATGGTTGCACTTTCGGTCCAGCTACTCTGTATCACTGAGCACTCAAGCTCCCTCACCAACGCCAAGGTCTCATGATTCATAGAGGGAGATTAAAATTGCATAATAATGTATAAACAAACCTATGTATAAAATGTTAATACTTAAAATACCCACTTACCAACAATTCAGCAGTTCAATTCAACAAAAAGAATTGCTAGTACGTGGGTTTTTTAATTAATGATACCAATGGGCCATGTTTGATAAAATTACTATAAAAAGCTATTCAATGATTGATAATATTGAAAATTGTTTACAAATTACACAATAATGAATCATATTTATTTCTACTTGTACAATTATTTTAACATTTGGAATAATGCTACTCTAAAATATTTAAACAATAAATATTTTTTATTATGCACGAATAGAGTTAACATAATTTTTTCTTTATAAACAACTGGCATACTTGTGTACAGTTATTAATACAAAAACCATTTATGAAACCTTTTATAAAATATAAAAAAAAATTCAGTTTCTATTTAAATGTGGTGTTCTAGTCTTTTCACCAGAAAGCTATCTGTTAGATTTCTCTAGTAGATCAAATTCTCTGTTTGGTAACAGAAATGTAGACAACTGCACTTTTATTAGGCTTTACTTTTTGGAAGTTGATTTCAATAAATCATTTTATAATCTTAGGGTTCTGTTATGAGATAACAGAAGAGAAGTATTGTATATTTTGTCCAGTAATCAAAAATCTACTGAAACTGATAAAGATACCTATATATTAGATATGATCATTAAACTAGGCAAACGTTAAATATTACCAAATGTATTAACTTTTATTTATTCTACATACAATAGGACTCAGATTAATAGTAGAAGGAAGATTAAAGAAAAACAAACCAACATACTTGGCGTTTATAGACCTAGAAAAGGCATTCGATAACGTAGACTGGAATAAAATGTTCAGCATTTTAAGAAAATTAGGGTTCAAATACAGAGATAGAAAAACAATTGCTAACATGTACAGCAACAGTAACAATTGAAGAACATAAGAAAGGGAGTTTGACAAGGATGTTCCCTATCTCCGTTACTTTTTTATCTTTACGTGCAACTAGCAGTTAATGATGTTAAAGAACAATTTAGATTCGGAGTAACAGTACAAGGTGAAAAGATAAAGATGCTACGATTTGCTGATGATATAGTAATTCTAGCCGAGAGTAAAAAGGATTTAGAAGAAACAATGAACGGCATAGATGAAGCCCTACGCAAGAACTATCGCATGAAAATAAACAAGAACAAAACAAAAGTAATGACATGTAGTAGAAATAACAAAAATGGACCACTGAATGTGAAAATAGGAGGAGAAAAGATTATGGAGGTAAAAGAATTTTGTTATTTGGGAGGTAGAATTACTAAAGATGGATGAAGCAGGAGCGATATAAAATGCCGAATAGCACAAGCTAAACGAGCCTTCAGTAAGAAATATAATTTGTTTACATCAAAAATTAAATTAAATGTCAGGAAAAGATTTTTGAAAGTGTATGTTTGGAGTGTCGCTTTATATTGAAGTGAAACTTGGACAAACAGAGTATCTGAGAAGAAAAGATTAGAAGCTTTTGAAATGTGGTGCTATAGGAGAATGTTAAAAATCAGATGGGTGGATAAAGTGACAAATGAAGAGGTATTGCGGCAAATAGATGAAGAAAGAAGCATTTGGAAAAATATAGTTAAAAGAAGACAGACTTATAGACCACATGCTAAGGCATCCTGGAATAGTCGCTTTAATATTGGAAGGACAGGTAGAACGGAAAAATTGTGTAGGCAGGCCACGTTTGGAATATGTAAAACAAATTGTTAGGGATGTAGGATGTAGAGGATATACTGAAATGAAACGACTAGCACTAGATAGGGAATTTTGGAGAGCTGCATTAAACCAGTCAAATGACTGAAGACAAAAAAAAACTTACAATTTAACAAATTTGTTTTTACAAGTGTTTTTATTTGAATTTTACAAACTATATAATTAAGTATGCGTGTAGAAAAACTCAAATGAAGCAATTAGCATAATCTGAACTGAGTAGAGGAACATCCACAATCATTTTTTATTAATTTATGTTAAATTATTGATTTCCTATGTTTTAAATTTTTCCTTAAAACTTATTAGTTCTTACTAAAAGAAAGTTTCTTATTATTTACACTACACCACTATGCCTTGTTTATTTATATCAATCAAAGTGTAATATATATTTATACTTTCTGTAAAATAATCTTTTGCATTCATCACTTCTTTTAACATATTATTTGCCAATTTACAGAGCTAGTTTGGATTAAGCTAAAAATTTCATTCAAACTTCTCTATAAATTCCATTATGTAATTTTTAAAAAAATATACTCAGAAAATTTGAACATTAAAAAGAAATTTGTGAGTATTAGAAAATGTAACGTAGGTAATTCTAAATCCAGAATAAGTTGACTAACTCATCAGAGCAGGTAACAGTATCAGCATGGTACTGTTTGATAACAAACAACCAAGAGGAATGACTTAGTGTTTCAATTTTCTTTACTTTTCTCTTTAGTGCAGTTTTGATTTCTGGATAAACTATAGACTTCAGTAGATTTTTATTAATGTATGTATTGGTACATGCATTTGTAATAAATTACAAATAGTGTTTTGTTGGTCATCTTAGGAAAATTTTGCTGTTTGGATGTTAAGCACAAGGATGCTTAGAATACTCAGGATTTTTACAAATTAGTTCTGAGTAATAATTTATTATTATTTTGTCACAGATTCTAGTATCTGATTATCTACAATACAGTTCTTAAAGTTATTAATAATTATACATTAAAAGTCAGCCTTCCTTGTAGTAAATTAGAAGGCCTCTGATTTAATTCCCATCAAGGGTTTTGCAGTTTTTCAGTTGTCATTCATTTGTTCACTTTTATTTACCTTTTAGAAATAGAGAGTATGAGTACACTGTTTATTTGTGTTTTGTAGAAAGAAGCCAGCCAGGCGTTTTACAAAGTGATATTTTGAAATAGTGGTTGCAAAAGGAGACATTAAAAAATTGGCTATCGTCACTGAATTTCTTCTTAATTTTTACCCATAAGTAAATGAGGTGTCAAGAAATAAATTTTATCCTTTATTATGATTTTATGTTAAATATAAAACATTAATATTTCAACCTCAGAATATTTAGTAATTTCTGGACTTCAGTTTTATAGAACAAAATATTTCATTTTTGTTGAAAGATAAATTCTTTTTGTTGAAAATGTTTTGATTTTGTAATTGAACTTCTCTGCTAAATTATGATATTATAATAATTATTTTTTACAGAACACTGCATATCCTGTAAATGGCACGTATCAGCCAAATTCAGTACCAGATTCGAATAAGGAATCACCTTCAGGTTCGTTGTTCATTTACCCTATCATTAATTCTCATTTCAGTTCTGTGTTAATGTATATATATTATTCTTTCAGTGACCTATTATATTGTTGTGCATGTATTGATTAGCTGTGCATGCTTCTATGGGCAATACAACATTGTAAGTGTTGTTGTTTTTGTATTACACTAATACTGATAAAAATATTTGTTTTCTTACATAAACTCTATATTAATGTTTATGTAGTTTCTATAGATGTTTGTGATTTATTATGGATCCCATTGTTTTCATTAAATATGTAGGTTTATGCTATTCAGTTTTATCAAAATTCTTATGAAAAAAAAATTGTAGGTAAAGTGTGTGTGTGTGTGTGTGTGTGTGTGTGTGTGTATGTGCACACACACATGCACACTCATACACACATGCATCCAGGAGTGTATTTATTAATTGATTGTTGTATTTATAGTTAGGTAAGTTTTACTTATACCAGTATGTACTGTTTTATTACATATTATGAAAAATTAATACAGTGTTTCTCAACCTGGGGATCGTGATGGTGATGAAAGGTGGGTTGTGAAATTAGCCCACAACTTTATGTGTGAATAATAATATAATTTTATGAGAAAAAAGTCATTTATTATAAACATTTTATTTACATTTATAAGTAAATATTTAAAAAAAAATTAATTAATGAGGTTGTATTTCTTTTTCATCAAAAGTGATGACAATGTTGAGCGAATCAGAGGCTTGATATGGTACGACTGGCGATTAACTGTCAGAATGACTGCAGAACAAATGAATTTGAGCCATACCGCACTCTATCAAATGTTGACAAATGAATTGGACATGAAAAAAGTTTATACTAAATTGTCCCCAAAAAACCTCACTGTTGAACAGAAAAACACAGGGTGTTAGTATACTGCTATTTTCTAGGGCGAATTAAAACTGATCCTGATTTTCTAAAAAATATTACTGTTGATGAATCTTTGATATTTGAGTACAACTGGGAAAAAAAACGCCAGAGCAAGGAGTGGCACACTTCAAACAAACCATGTCCCAAAAAAGCAAAAATGAGCAAATCAAAACAATGCTAATTTGTTTCTTCAATAGTAATGGCATTCTCCATAAGGAGTTTTTGCTTACAGGAGACTGTAAATCAATATGTTCCAAGAAATTCTTGAAAGACTGTGAAAAAGAGTTGCCCACATGAGACCAGCCATCCAAGACAACTGGATGCTGCATCGTGAAATTCACCTTGTCACACTGCACTTTCAATTAATGAATTTTTAGCAAAGAAAAATATTCCTCTAGTTCCTGAACCACCTTATTCAACTGGCTTGAGTCCCTGCGACTTTTTCCTGTTTGTGACTTTAAAAAAAAACACCTCAAAGGACACCATTTTGGAACTGTTGAAAACATAAAAAAAATATAACCGACCACCTGAAGGATATTCTGGTTTCTGAGTTCCATCACTGCTATGAAGAGTGGGAAAACCGCTTGAAGCGTTGCTTGGCTTAAAGGGAGCTATTTCGAAGGTGTAGAGTCCATATATAATCATTGGATTGTAAATAAAAATGTTTTTCTCAACCAATCTCATTACTTTATTTACAGACTTCATTTGCTAGAAATATACAAAAGCAAGTCATTTTAAAGTGATAATAGACAATTCCTATATTTAGTTTTTAGTGCAACCATATGCGAAAAACCCTTTTCACAGAGGTAAAAGGGATTAATATTTTCAAGACTTCTGTGACTAAATTTTCATATTCAGTTCGATAAGGTAGTCAGAACACATCTTAGATGTGATTTGTAGTTGTAATGTTTTTATCAGTAGACATTTCGATGAGCTAGTTGTGAATCTGAACTTGTAACTTAGCAGCTGCAACAACGTTTTCAGTAAGTGGATTGAATACCCAGCTTTTTGAGAAATCATTCTTATCTTCCAGGAAATACGCCGCCAACTGAATTTTTAACTCGCGCAAATTCATCTTCATCCAAATTTCTCTCGGTATAATCCGAAGTGAATGAAACCTTATCAAAATCTTTGCTTTAAAGACAAATAATCCAGATATCAACTTCTAAATGAAAACATGATCTTTGTCATTAATAAAATTTTTTTATATGTCCTTGTAATTTCATATTGTTGTTTAAATGCAAAAATACATCAGCTAATTAAGCTAATAACAACATATACTCATTATTCTGTAAAAACCATTGAGAATAGCATTTGTTTATCCTGGAAAAAATATTATTAATTATCTTGTAATTAATAGTAACCAGGTTAACTCTTTCCCCTGCGATAACAACCTCATTTCTCTATGGAAAAGAAGGGATTTTTTCTTTTCACCCATTTCATCCCATAGTTTAGCATACAGCCTATCCTGTAATGGTCAACTTTCAATAAAATTAACCATTTTTACAGCTTTACAAAGAATCTTTTTAAGATTTTCCAGTATATTTTTTATGGCAAGAGCATGTTTGTGAAGGAAGCAATACGTCCATTTTGTCCTTGGTATAAGATGATCTTTTAATTCTTTCAGAAATCCACCATCTTTTTCTGTTATTACCTTTTTTCCATCACTACATACTGCAATACATATTGTCCTCTATGTTATAATTATTAGTAGCTTCATAAAACACATTAAAAAAAAACATTCTCTTGTTGCATGACCAGGTATTGATTTGCAAAACAACATATTTTTTTAAATTGATACGTCCTTTGTCGCATTCACATTTCACAAAACTTAAGAACTGAGAAATGTTTGCCACATCTGTTGATTCACATCACTTGAACTCACTCGCTAAATTATGCAGTTACAAACATTGGCAACTATGTCATCAATTCACCTTGATAATGTGTCATTAGAAAGCGTAATTTTTCTGCTTCTTCCATATCTGACCATATCAATTGCAGCAGGCAATATGTTGTTTTCAGCTTGATTTACAAATAGAAGCTTGTTGATCTCTCAAAGTATGCAATTTTATTTCGAAAAATTCCAACAGGCTGCTTTGTAATATGTAAAAGAGAATATGTATATAATATAATTTTTCTGTTAGTCTGCTGATAAGGAATAGTTGATTCAGGTCTTCTCTTTTCCCATTTAAATTCTTTTATAAAATATTCTACATTTAATGAGCTTTACTTAATTTTTTTATTTATCAGTGGTTGCTTTGTTATATTTTTCCATTGCTTTCTCTTATTAACTGATATTTTAATCTTATCATATTTTTCATATTAGTTTTTCATCTTCTCTTGCTGTTTTCTATACTTATATTTTAAATTTAAAAAAAATTATGTTATGAATTATTGCTTAATACAAATATGTTCAGACTCGTTATTTATTAATTATGTTAAGTGATAATATTCACTGTTAATTTGGAAAATTCTGTGTTTGAATCCCAGTTAGGCTTTGTACTTTTTTCGTATGCCTCAAAATCTTTAATTATCTTAAACATAAAAAAAAAAACAAGCAACTATAATTAAGCAATTATTATAGTAAAGGTAGTTGGATGGGTTGTGATAGTGTTGTATTACTGTTAGATAATCTAAAAATTCAGTTTATGATTTGTAATGTTGTAATGATTACAAAATTAAGTATTTCCTTTATTTTTGAAGTTAAAATGTCATTATTGATGGCAAAATATTCTTCTGTAGAAAAAAATTGAAAAATTTGTGATATTTATGGGACATATTTTTTGAGTAGCAGTAAAATTTGAAAGTTTGTTTTCCTTATTTTTTGCATAATGAGAACCAAATATTCATGAATATTCAGTTCCAATAATGAAAGTAAATGAAAGAATTCTTGAAAACTGTTGCTTTACAGTTAATTAGATTCTCTATTTAAACAATTTTTTCTTACTAATTTATGATACTTTGACCAAAAGAATTAGATCACAGAAAATTTTAACTGGTGGCTGGTTGGATGCAAAAAAAATGTTAATTAATGGCCTCAAACAGATCCTCTGTCTATCTTTAGCTATAATTCAGAAGTTTTAATACCAATTTGATGAAATTGTTTACAAGATTGTTACTGGTGATAAATGTGGCTATTATATTCAAATGATGAGACAAATCTGCAATCAATGCCGTTGAACGAGATTCAACTTCCTTGAACCCAATTGAGCAGAAAGTTATGTCGTATCAGAAATGTTTTGTCTACATTTTCTACAAATCAAAAAGAGTCTTACTGTGAAGTATTCTTGATTGTTGAGAGTAGATAAACCCTTAATACAGATGTATTTTGAAAAAGAATCAAATTAATCAAAATATGGAGTGTTGATCAGGAGGATTATGTTTTTCATGATAATACCTAACCTGTTACATTGATTTAACAGTGCAACAGCCACATTGATTGGTTTGCTTTGTGTTGTTCTGATGTTAGAGATTACCACCTTTCTTTCAGTTTTTATTAAAAAATGGTTGACAATGCAGAGGTTTGAAAATCATAATTAAAAAAGTGTTAATGAATTCACAAATATGGGAATTTTTTTAAAGATTGGTAATCAATTTCATCGATCAACACACAGAAGTGAAGATCAATCATAACAGTTGGTTTAAAAAAAGGGTGGTGTATCACCGCTACTGACAAGAAAAAAATCATTCTTGATGGTGTCTTTAAAATCAGATTCATCTGGCTTTCAGCACCAGTTATCATTAGATTTGAACTTAGTGCATTGCTGAATTCCCTATAATAAAAATAATTAAAAGAAAGGTGTCACAATGATTGAACAGGCTTGAACAAATAATATCTTAGATAACTAGATAGATACAGATCATTCCACTTAATCAACTGATCTAAGTACTTTGATTTTATATTGCATTGTTACTTTTTACAGTCAACCATTTTATTGATTGTAATATGCTACATTATATAAGTCTGTTATGATTACACTTTTTTCTTGTTGTAACTTTTTTTCATAGTAACTTAGGTTGTATAGGAAAGAAATATGAAACTGAATAGTTGACAACAGGGTTTTTATAGTTGATTGACAAGTATTCATTTAGTGATTTTGAAGGGTTTAACAATATCAAAATGCTATAATTCTGTTAAGTGATATTAATTGATGAGCTATTGGTATTATGTTATGAAAACCCAAATTTTTTTTGTTAAAAAGTCATTTTCTTTATTTATTAGTGATAGTTAATAATGTTAAAAATATGTGTATCTATTTATTTTTGGTTTTTGCATGCAAATTGTCATAGAAAACATTTTTAGTTTTAGAACCTTTAGGAATTGGTTTTACTTCAAATTTTTTTACTAAATGTCATTTTAATTTTTGTGTGTGTAATAAAGCCCATGAAATATTAAATTCGTAGTTATAAATGTTCTTATTGGTAATAAAATATTTATTATGAATCTTAAAAACTAGATATTTATTAACATTAGGAATAATACAATTAATGAAACCCAAAAGTATATGTGGGCTGTCAAAAAAAAGAAAATATTATTGAAAACTGAAATATTTAACAAACTTTTTCTTAAGAGTGGATGCAGAAGGATACCTTCTGTATCTTCCACTGATCATTAACCATTAGGAACTTACTTTTTCATGTTGAATATTGGAGTTTGTTTTCCATCTTCGTTATTGTTAACATTTTCTTTTTTATCAGTTACTTCCAACTGTTCTATGCACTGTATCTCACAAACAGTGACTTATACCTACTCTCATAAGGAATAATAATTATGCCATTGTTCTTAGTAACAAATTAAATCGTGTAAATACTGATTTAAAACAGCTTTTGTATCTCATTTGCAGCTTTCACATTTCCTTCAAATATCTAAATATCTTTATGGATTTTTTGAGGCTGGTAATTTTATTTTTAGCTTTCTTCTGTGTGTTTAAAATTATAGTGTTGGATAACACATAACATACACATCTAATAAAAATTTGATCTTATATCAGTTCTTCTGCACATATTTCTCATTTACTGCATTTTGAAATCTATTTATGTTGTATTTGAATTAAAATACAAATATGAGTGGAAATTTTAGTGTTTATTCCTGCATAAATCTTAATAAAGATATATATGATGTATTAAGACAATATTTATTATTAGCAAATTGTGTAAAAGTATTATACTTGAAAGAAAAACTTAAAACCTTCAAGGATTTAAATTTAAATAATTAAAAACCAATTAATTAATTTACGGAAATGGTAAATAAAAAAATTTATGTACATAGAAATTTCATGGCTAATTTTTTTTTTATAGATTTCAATAAAAGGACAAAGTTTTCAATTAATCAGCAATACTTAGGTATACATTTTGGCCAGTGAATACTTTTAACAAAATAGAAGTTAAAAGTAATACGCAATTGTGAATTCTAGAAATAGCTTGTTGTACCAGTACCCCTGGTTCTTCATGTCATTTCTCTGCATTTATTTTCATATGTTTATCATATTGTAAGTTTTTTGTTTGTGCAATACTTGTCACTGGCTTTTTTGTTTGCTTATTCAGATTTAAAATAAGGATGTATAATAAAATGAAATATGAAAAAAAGTAGTAAAACCAGTTTAAAAAAAAATGTTCACTAAAAACTAATTCTTTGTTCAAATCTTTCTGAAATTTTTAAATCTGCACCAAATTAAGGGTCAGTACTTTGTTAATTATTTTTAATTTGGTACTAAAAAAGATAAAATTAAAACAAAAATTTAAGTAATATTTTTTTAATCTTTAATGCACATTTTTTTTAAAGTTGGTATATATTTTTTATTTTCTTTATGATTGAATATTATTCTTTTATATTTTATTTATGACTGTGATGATAAAAAAAAAAAAATAAATAAATACATTTTAATAGATAAACACTGCAACATATACTTGCCAATCTCTGTAGCAAAGTGGTAGCATCTTTGTCTCCTCTGGAATGATCTTGATTCAAATCTTGGTCAAGGTTGGCATTTTTTTCATTCACTATGAAATCCATTTCTCATCTTTCATAAAATTGAAGAGTTGTAATTGGATATTAGATTGTAGTTTGTTAAGATTATGTATTACAGTGGACATAATTGTGATATCGATTGCTTTGTTGCAGAAATAATTTATTAGTTACAGAAATGAAATAGAATTAGTTTAACAGGAAAAAATTTACAAATAAATTTAAAGAATTTTACATTATAATTCACTTAGTTAAAACATAAAATTTTTATTGGTTCTCAATTAAGATGGTAAAAGTGCCTCGTGCCTCCTTCAATGTGATGGTTTTGCAACGTTTGAAATATCTCAAGGAGTGGTTACATTCTAGAAATTGAGTTCATTAAACTCATGCAATTTTAAATGTATTTTCACTTTACACTGTTTATTAAAGAGCTTATATCCATAATAATTAATCTCTTAAAATTAAAAAAGGGAAAAAGCTATTTTGTTTTATGTTAACTTGGAATAAATGATCTGAAATTAATTAAAAAAAAGAAAGAAAGAAAAACAAGCTTTATTGTAAGTATTTTATAAGAACCCTGTTCATCTATTAGTAATATACAGTTCTACAAGTGGCATAGTCACTGTTCACTACTAAGACAGTGTAGTAAACGCCATTGTTCTCAGAGTGCAGTCCTCATTGGTTCTTCAGTGGCTTTTACATACTTAGCAGCCAATAAAAAACTGAAGCATTAATTATTAATTTACAGTATATGAATTGTATATATGATTCTGTACAATTGATGTTAATCTCATCAGCTGTTGTTACATATATTTTAATGTTTCTTGGGCTTTAGTATATGCTATTATTTTTTTGTTGAAATATTTTTTATAAACGTAACGTTCAGTATTTAAATTATTAATTAATGGGTCTGTATTTTATTATCTTAATATTCTGGTTAGTGTAAATACAGTAATGTACAGTTATTTTGTTTTTTAGATATATAGTTTCTCTTTATTATGTTTTAATTACTTGTAAATAGTTTCATTTAATACTTAGAAAATTTATTTTAATCTAAGGTGATAAACACTCTTATCTTAATGTAAGGCAATGAACAAATGTTATGTTGAAGTTTTGAATGAACTCTCCTTTCTTATTTTACTAGAATTACTAGAATACTTTCTTATTTAATAGAATTTATTATAATTTTTTAATAATATTTGTTACAAATTTGAAAGAACAAATTGTAAATTCTTTATATGGGTAAAGTAGAGTATTTAATTATGAATATTTTTTTTTACATCAGCCAATTTCCTTGTTTGCTTAATACTTTTCTGACTTATTTACTATTTTCATTAAACATTTTCATTGTAAAATTATGTTTTTTAATGTTTTGAAACATTAGATGAACTTGAAGTGTATATAGTTACAACACTGGTGTTCTTTTTCTTTTAATGTTTTTTTGTTGTTATTATGTTCCCTTAAGGTTAAAGGTTAATTAGTGAGATGTTGCTAAAATAAGTTATAATTTAACGTGATGAGTTGCAAGTAATTTGAACTCAATCACATATAGATGACTCACCCTTGTCACCAAATAACAAAGATGAGATCAGCTGTTGTCAACTGCAAGCTGCAATATATCTAAAACATATCTTGAAAATTGTCAGTTTAAAAATGTCATTAAGAATTAATACTTAATTTTTGTATGAGAAAAAATATTAAACACAATACCTTAATCATAAAACATAATCATAAGATAGTGAATAATTAACTGACTGGTTAACTGCTGTTTAGTTATTTATACTATTAAATAGTATAGACATGTGTCCCTTGGTATTATTTCTTTTAAAAATTTGAAAAAGTTAGTTGCATTTTGAAGATTTTATTATAATATAACAAAAAAATGTGAAAGTTCTATTTAAGCTTGAAACCAGATGAATTTTCAGTAGAACATTTTTTTTGAACACAAAATTGATTGCTTCAAAAATGGTGTTTACTTCATAATTCTGTAAAAACCTTTTAATCTTTGCTTTAAAATGTGTTTAAATGACTTTAAAAAGAGAGATTGCACAGAATAAATTGATGTTTTTTCATTTTCAAAAAATTGAAAATAAAAACAATCAAAATAAACCTTTTTGTCTTAACAGTACTTAAAAACAAGCATGATATGGTTCCAGTTTTTGTTCACTTATGTGAACAAAAACGTGATGAGATTTTAAAAAAAAATTACAGTATCCCCTTTTAAACATATACATAATATGAAAACTTTTGTAATTATCTTTACTAAAACATTTGTCTAGAAAAGAATATGATACAGTTAATAATGATGATTATTAAGAAAGTTTTTGCAAGCAATGCAAAAAACTAATTAATAAATTTTACAGTTACATACATAACTGGTTTATGTAGATGTTCAATCAGAGATGAGCAGTTTATATTGGTATATATTGGTAAATATATTTATAAGATTATATCATTATGTGGTGTTTTTGCATTAGTAAACATTTTGTTAGGAGAGTTCAGTATAACAAACAGAAAGATAGAGAATACTATTTTTAATGGTAAGTAATGTGTATTTTAAGTGAATTATGATACTGTTGACTGGATCAATAATATTCATTTGTTTTTCTTGTTTAGAAAATTATACATTCCACTGAAAACATTGAGTGCTAAAAATAACTTTTAAGGAATGTTTGTAACTTTATTTAAATAACTGTCAATAAGTTGATGCCAACCGGTGAAGTGCATTGTTATAGATCCAATTATAATAAGCTTTTAAGCTTGCGACTTTCAAACCCAAAAAATGAAGATTTTTCTGATTATAAACAGAATATGGTTGATGTAAATTAAAGTTAGATGGTTGCTAATTGTATGAGTTAAAATAATTTTATTTTCATCACTAAATATTCTTTTGTAACAAACTGAAATGTGATAATATTGTGAAATTGCAGTTTTTGAGTTAATCAACTGCTCTATAAGAATATCTCATTCTTTTTTTTTGTTCAGTATTGTGGCACAATTTTTAAAATAATTTAAAGAATCAATTTTTTTTTAGATTTTGTGGCTAAAGTAGATAAATTTTCTAAATTTATTTAAAGTTGGACTATCTTCTAATTAAAAAAAAATTATTTTTTATTTCTGCATTTTTATTTATCTTTACAGTATTAAATTTTATCCTGAGGCTTGATTGTAGGATTTTTTACAAGTGAATATTTTTTATGGATGATGTGGCCCCAGTGAATCAATCCAGTATTGCTTAGTTGAGTACCAAATAATCACATTAGAAAAGATGTGATTCTTCAACAGCAGCAGATTCTATGAAAATGAAAAAACTTTCTTGGTATGGGCATCTTCAAAGTGTGGATGTATACAGCCAATTCTCTATTGTCTCAGTACATTAAACTTTTCAACTGTTGAATTAGTAGAAAACCCTTTGTACCCATGTGCTGAGAATTTATATAAAAATACTTTTAAATATTTCTGCTTATAACTAAAAAAAAGAAGAAAAGATATTAGATATCTAAGTAAGATATTTTTTTTTATAATTAGTTGGAACAAGTATACAATTGAGCACTGAAAAGCACTTTTAATTATCAGTACCTAACCTACTTTGTTTAGGGTGAAAGAAACATTTCATATCTTGATCATGAATATTTTCGTAAGTGTTAAAACTAGGTCATCATCTACATCTCAATTTTCAAAAGGTTAATCAGTCAAATCAATCTCTTCAAACACAGATCATTGTGTAAGAACTTACTACTAACTGATATTAGACATTTCATGAATTAGCAGCTATTAAGTTAACTGTAGTTTCATAAACATAGAAATGTGTTTTGTCACTGAATAATGAAGTTCAGATTATGGTCAGTAGATATCATATGCGTCTTGTTAAAAGTATGAAAGTATATACAACTACATTCATTTATAGCAGTGAGTGGAGCAGCTATATTTATGAAACCCACCAGGTTGGTCTAGTGGTGAATACACCTTCCCAAATCAGCTGATTTGGAAGTCGAGAGTTCCAGCATTCAAGCCCTAGTAAAGACAGTTAGTTTTATACAGATTTGATTACTAGATCGTAGATACCGGTGTTCTTTGGTAGTTGGGTTTCAATTAACCACACATCTCGGGAATGGTTGACCTGAGACTGTAAAAGACTGCACTTCACTTACACTCATACATATCAGACTCATTCATCCTCTGAAGTAATACCTGATGGTGATTCCTGGAGGCTAAACAGGAAAAAAAGCTATACTTATGAGCAGTAGTAAGCGGTGCCTATCAGCAAATGACGCTTGTTTACAACTGGTAAAGAACTTATTGTTGAAGTTGACACTTTAGTGTAGGTATAATTAATAATCTAGAAGCAAATCATAATGAAAAAGAAATTAATTTACTCAAAAAATTCTCCTAAACTTCATAAATAAAAGTGAACTGATTAATTAGCATAGACATTTGTAATAAATTGTAATTGATGTTTCTTAAAGGATGCAATTCTTACAATGCAGTTGTTTATCTTACATGTATGTAAATTTTATATTTATTTGATGATGGATTGGTAGACATTACTCAAGATTAGCAGCACAATAAATGAAGTAGTTTTGTCATAACACTTCTATCATTATAGTATCTATCTGTTTTGTCTTAAATGTCAACTACATAGTTTTCCAAGGAGCTTGTGTTTATTGTAGAGATTCTATTTCATGTACACTTTTAAAATGTGAAAGAGGAATTTCCGTTGAAATATCATCAGGCCAACTATCACTGTTTACTAAGTAAGTTGTTTAGGAGGATATGAGAGTGTTCAGCTCGTTCATCCAGAATGTTTTTTAGAAAGTTTTACTCAGCAATTAAACAAACAAGCTATTGCTTTCAGGGCTACCAAAAAGTTAAACTTGCCTGCTTACTGGTTTGATTTTCTTCATGAGTTGTATTATTGACATTCATCTTTTGTTGATGTGAAGATTGGATTGTGCTGATTTTACTGACAAGGCTTAGTTTTTCCTGTTAGGATACTATGAATAATCAAAATAGCCAACTATGGAACATTGAAAATCCTCACATTTTTAATAAATACTTGTTATACATAAAAAACTGGTGTTTTAAGCACAGTCTCTTGCCATTGTACTATAGGTTCAGGAGATTTTAATACTATTTTGATTTGTAAAGATGATTGGAAATTGGCCATCTTGAATACTAATTTAAAACCATTTGATCCATCCATATAAATACCATTGCATGCTCCTCATTTCATTACTTATAGACTCTGTGGTATTGTTTTATTAATGGGCATAAAAGTTCACTTTTTAAAATTCAGTTATAAGTAACTGTAATTTTCTAACAAATATTTTAATATTTGAATTTGTAGGTTGCAGTTGTGGAATTTTGTGAAATATTCCGTATTTACTTATTATAAATAAGGGTGCTCTGTATATTTTACATTTTGTGATTCGTATCCTTTCAGCTTTGGGTGTAGTGAAATGTATTTATTTCTATTCGTATATTAGAATTTTTGTTATGTTAAAAACTGTATTCATCCAACAAAATAATGGTACATATACCACCATCCATTTTCCTCAAAATCAGTTCTAAGCATACGTTACAAAACAAGTTTTAATTTTGAATAATAGATAACAAATGTAAAAAAATATAACATAAATTTACACATAAAAAATAAGTATTTTGCAATAAATGTTAAACATGTTCAAGGTAGTAAAATTAAAAATTCAACTAAAAAGCATCAATGTAAAATTTCACTATATATATATATATATATGTATATTTTACCCCAGGCTCTCAGTTTTTGAAAGTCTAAGGTGTAGCAACCTTCAGAGTCCATGGTTGTTGTACTCTTTCCTCCTACTACCAAATGCTAGATACAGTTAGATCTGCACTAAACATTTTCTACAAACGTAACATTATGTACTACATACCCTAAACACACACACATTACATCCTAGTACACAACCCTTCTTTTATTCCACTAATCAACTGTATTTGCGTGTCTCTATAACCTAAACAAATCTGGGTCATCTCAGGAAATAGTAGTCTGTGACAGAAAGTAAGATAAATAATCAAGATAGTGTTTTGCAAGTGGTATTGTGATTTAAGAACAATTGGTTGCTATATAGATAATTTTTTTAAATATATTGGAATTGTTACATAGTTATAATTGCAAAAAGTTATAAGTGATAGAATTTTTGTGCTGCAATTCAGAGAAAGTTATTTAATCTCAGTAGTGGATATGTATATTTTTACCTATAGAAGATACTCAATAAAGAATTTTATGAGACATTGGAAAGAGTTTATAATTGTTCCAACATGATGTTAAAATGCAAATTTTCTACAATTTTCTATTGTAGCTTTCACACTGAGAATAATAGTTGGAATGGAATATGGGGTAATTAATTTTGTAACCTCTAGTATTACGATGATAGGTAGCACTATTTTCAGTTTAACAAAAACTATTTATTAATTCATAGTTACATTTGACCATGTATAATATAAATACTAATTACACCAACAGAATAAAATAACTATTTTCATGCATACTAGAAAATTAAATCTTATACTGGTAACCTCCAAGAATAAGGCAAGCTCTGTGACTAGCAAGATATAATGGTGACGATTACCTAATAACATACATCCTTTTTCTAATTAAACAAAAGAATAAAGACAATGAACACATATTTTTCCTACAATAAACCCATTATTGAAACATTAAACATATTAAGTCTCAGATAATGGAAATTGAGTAATTGAACCAAACTAACTTGACAAGAGCTGCTTCAATCTAGATTTAAATATGCCTAGTTTAACTCAAAATTAAATAGTGATTATCCAATGCAATGGTGTAATATCTTGAAAAATTTAGGGACATAAAATAAAAATATTTCTGTCCACAATATGTTCCTTTTAATTTTGTTTTTAATCATGCTTCTGGTTTCTTTATGTAATAACCATGACCTGGAAGGACAATCTTGTTTTCTTTGTTCATGTGTTTGAAAGTGTGGAGGAGGAGAGTTTTCTTATAAGTGCTATTAATATCATGAGTTGTTGAATTAAAGTGCAACTTTCATTACAAGCACGTCACCTTTATTACTCTCTCTACCAGAAGGTAAAGATAAAGAGGATGAGTTGCCATGTCTCCAAATTTCATGATTACAAACATTTTCAAGAAAGAAAAACAAACTACTTTTTTGTTGATATAAGTAGGAAAGCACTCTTACAAATAGGAAAGTAACATATAAATTTGAAAGTAGTGATTTCTTTATCATTAATTGTTGCCCCACTTAATGTGTAACTAGAAAACTGAATTTTACCAAAGTTATTCTTAAGAAGATCGTGTAGAGAAATAAATAAAAATTATTTTAATAGACATTCTCTTTAGAAGTTAAATCTAAAACAAACTGAATAGGAAAAGTAAGGAAATATTATTTGATTGGCAATCTCTGTTCTATTTCATTATCTGTGAATACCTTCTGAACCTAATGATATGGAAACAGAAAGTCAACACACATTATAACATTAACATGTTACAGCTGATAATTGCAACATTCTTTGTAAATATATCAGTAATAGGATGAAATTCATTATGAGTGGATTTATAATTTTCTTTCCTATTTCTCAAACAGCTAGAAAGGTGAAATTTAGCATAGTAAAAGAAAGCAAAAACTTTTTTCAATTTGATTAAAAAGAGGATTCTTTAGGTGAGAAATTTACTAATTGCTCATACAAATATTAGGGTGCTTCAACTAAAAGAGTATTTTATACACATCCATATTGTTAATTGCTTCTTTAAGTTTATCTTTTTTTTGTAGTTACTACACAATTTTGCAAATTTTTTTTTCTTACATCCATTTTCAAAAGTAAGTTCAGATCTGTCAATTTATTTTTGTTAATATTAAAATGTATAATCTGCTTGCAAATATATGTATGTATTTTTTTTTTTTTGCTTTTCCTTTGTTTGGTGTTTCTAACTTAATTAAATATACTTTTCTAATTAATCCTTTAATGTGGTATTGTGCTTGTATTTTATACTGGCAGTACCCATTTTTGGTTCTACTAACATTAAAAAAAGCCTATAACCTTAAAATTAAAACATTAGGTTTTTTTATGTCTTATATAATTGCCATGTTGAATATTTGTATTGATAAAAACTTTTCTGAGTAAGAGAAGAGTAAAACGACATTAAGGTTGGTTCTATAATTTGATATTACTCATATTGGAATCTTGGGGCAGTAGACCCAATTAAAATTTTTTTAAGAGGATCCAAATCAAAACATTCAACCTTGAAGTAAATGCCTGCCCACAAATTCTGCTTGTGGTTTCAGTTTTTACATTTACTTTCTAATCATTTTTATAGATTAAATTTTGTTTTTTCATCTGATATTTAGGAATTTTTCTATTTTACTGTTTTTTTATATATGACCCACTTGAAATTATTAAAAATAGCGACATTTCTAATGAAATTGTTGTTAAGACAACAGTTGACTATTATCTTTTCTGATAAGATCACTATAGTTTTTATGTTTAATACTGCGTACCTTTCTTAGCTTCATTCTTTTGTCTCTTGTTGACATGTTTCAGAACTACTCCAATGTCAAAACTTATTTTGACATTGGAGTGGTTCAACAAGAGAGAGTGCGTCAACAAGAGATGAAAGATTGAAGCTAAGAAAGGTAAGCAGTACTAAACATAGAAACTGTTTCTAATGAACCTACCAAAATAGATTTATCATTCAACTACAGAAAGATTGTTCTTTAGTTAATCTTTTTAGGTACACAATATATACCTATTTTGCTCATATATGTGTAGTTTATAGATAATTTTTGAAGAGGGTTATATGAATATGTATTACGTTATTAAAGGTTAGGCTATAATATAATCACTTGTAAATTTGTGTAAACAGATCAATAAGAAATTATTTATTTATAGTGTTCATTTTGTAAAATTTATTTTAAAAATATATTCACTATAATAATATTTTTATAAATTCTTTATTGTTTTATGTATACTTTTGCATTGCCAAAAATACAATAATAAACAGTTTTACTGTAAAATTTATTGTATTTAAGATAAGACGTTACAATTATATCAGTTTTAATTTGCATTGACTAACCAAATATACATTAGATGCAGCAGGATCTAGGATAAAATAGCGAAGTGTATTGTTACAGTTCACTATTAAGAAGCTGATGACACACCTGGAAAATTCTAAGTACTGTTATTTAGGAAATTGAAGTGTAGAAAGATAAAATATCATTGGCTAAAGGCACATTTAATAAACCAGTTCCTATAGATCATCAAAGTTAAATAGTGTTGAGTACAGTTTCACAGCATGTGTTGGCATTTATTAATGACCGTAATAATTGATGCCCCCTTAAAGTTTAATACGTAAAAAAATTAAGTGTTCAAATCTCAAACATTTGATCCAGTATATTCCATATGAGTGGGCTGAAAAGTTTTGCATCCATTACTAATTGTTCTGTGAACAGTAGTATTCCTGTAAATTTGTAGTAAAATTAATAAATTGATCTTTACACAGAATGGAATTAATAAACTAAAGATTGATATAGATTACAAAACAGATTTGTCAATCATAATTGATCATGGAACATTCTTTCAGTGAACAAACAGTATCATAAGTGCTCTTTCTTGAAACGTTGGACATCACTGACCATTGACTGATGAAAGATACTTGGTCTGCCTCTAATTTAAAAAAAATAATTTTTATTTTCATAATGTGATCATATTTAGTAAATACATAACTAATTTAATATTTACAAAGTGTTATAGACAAACAGCACCTGCCAGGTTCTTACTCAGTGAATGATGATTAACATTTATTGCCCTTCCCAACAGCTGTATTGACCACAATTTTGCAACAGGAAATTTTTATCAAAAATTGTTTTTCATAAACCATTTTGCCTAATATCATGGAACCTTTTTGCAAAACTACATAAAATTTAGAAAATGCATTGCAGATGAAATTCTAAAAGTTCAAGTTGGAATGATACTTTACTTAGTTAAATATTTGTAATTTTTTGCCTTCAGTGTAATTTGATCTGAATGAAACCAATTCTCTGTAGTCGTAGAGTATCTCTTCCTTCCATTCTATTTTACTGTCAACATACAACTGCTTATAGTTCCTTCTTTCTGCTCACTGAATTAGAAAAATGTTCTGGTGCACTCTTTAAACACTATTTATAATTCAGTTCTTAATCTCTGAAAAGGTTCCTCCTATTAAAATTTATACAGACAGATACAGCTATTAATAGTGATCAGAATGTTATGAGACTTCAAAAAAATGTTGGGTAAGTAGTTCATAGATGAAAAAATGGGCCAACCAGATTTTGTAACAAAATGAAAGACCTGTTTCAGGTACCACTTTCATCAAGATTGCATTGACAATGATTCATGAAAAGTGCTTGTCTTTGCTGGGAAACTCATGACTGAATTTTGTAGATATCATATTCTGCCAGATTGTCTTGCAAACACTTATAAAAGAACCAAACAGATTTGAATAAAAAAGGGAAAACTTCTTCAGTATGACAAAGGCAGGCCTTACACAAGTGGAGCATCAAGACAAATCCAGTGTCGTCAGGGTTTTGTTATCTGTTTCCGTTAATTTTTTATACAAGTTGAGGCAAAACTTTTCAACCCTCTGTTATTTAAGCTACTTAGTTAATAACATTACGCTTTGTCTAACTATAAATACATTATTAAAAATGTAAAATATAAAGATATTATAAAATGGATTTTTTTATATACTGCTTTATAGTATACTACTCAATCACGTTCTCATTAAAAAAACTTAATATTTGTTTATATAGTACCCATAAGTATTACACACACAATTAAAAAATTTTCTCTATTTTGCCATTTTTACAAACTGCTACATTTCGCTACTTTCAAATTTCTAATAATAAAAGCATTTAACTCTATGCAACACTAACATGAAATTGTCATATGTATATTGAAACATTTTCTGTTGGAGAAATTTATTATTATATCTATTACAGGTGAATACATATGTAATTTAAATATCTATTTATTTAGTAATTGTTGTTAATTATAATAAAATACTTTAAGTTTTTCATAATGAATATTCAAGTAACTAAAATTTTGTTTATTTTCAATAATAAAATTAAAATTTTGTCAAAACTCATTATTAGCTAAAATTAAAATGCCTATTGATTTTTTCTTTTTCTTTTAAATAATTTTGTTATTGATTTTGTTGTACAAGTAAATAATATGCATGCAACAGAGCTGCATGTGTATTATTGTTTGAAACTATGTTTGTTCAATGCAGGTAAAAACATTGTATCACATACCACATTAGGTGTGACAGGGGACGTACAGACTGGTATAGAAGTGGGTGCAGAATGCACAGAATCCCAGATGCATGAGGTGATGCCGGTATACAATACCGGTGAGTGCTTTTTAATTGTACATTGCTTGCTACTTATTTGTTTCTTTTAATTGTAATTTTTGCTTCTTTATCTGTTTGCATTTACTATATTTATATTATATTCTTTATTAACTAATTTTTAAGTATATATTCATTTTTTTTTTCAAAGTTTATACTGTGACTTTTTCTTATTGTTCTTTCCATAGTTACTAACTTTTGCTATCCCTCTAAGCTTTTGAATTTTAATATTTAACTACTTATTATTACTAAAAAAAAAAAAAAAACCAAATGGACTGTATTATGTATTTGTTCTTGGTTTATGGTAGATTAAAAATGTGAAGTAAACCTTCCTGAAATTAAATAAGTAGCCTGAATTATTTCTAAAGATTGTATCATATAGTCACCTGAAGTGCATCTATTTTTATTACATATTGTTTTTACAAAAGAATTATAAATATCTTGAAAATGGCAATTGTGTATTGATAAGTGGTAGTTATATTTTTGAAAATGAATTGTAGAAGCAGAATTATTAATTATTGATTTTACTTATTTTATAAAAATGTTATTTGCATTAAAATTTCATGAAATAATTATTAATTACATTTTTTAAATTGTTTAAAAGTATTTTATAAAGATTGTACAGTTAAAAAACCAAATGTCTTAAAAAATCAGGCAAGCAGAGTTACCCATGCACCTCTGGGGTTCCTAACTCTTTTGGTTATTATCAGAAGGGTAAAAATCCAGTAATGAAATTGTTTCAAATTTGATTTAATTACCTAAAAGACTATTTAAAATGGGAAAATGAACCCTCATCTGAAGTTCTCCTCCCTTAAAAAAAAGGTTTGTAATGACAGTAGAAAACATTTTGTTTCTGTAATTTTCAGCTTGAAATTTGTCATTTATGAAAACAAAACAAATTGGAATCCCTGTTCCTCGCTCCAAATGCAAAAGTAATCTTCCAAAAAAAGTTGTTTAAAATAAAATAAAAAACTTTTTTACATTAAAATTTTGTTAAGAACCTTTTTAAGAACATTGTGATGGAGTAAATGCCAAAAATCTATTTTTCATCAGAAATGGGCTCACTGGTAAAAATATTTGAAGAAAAAACACATAAATGTTATGGTTTAATTGAGTTACTTGCCCTGTCTTAAATTGAGCTCATTCTTCATGTTTTATTACATTAATTTTTCTCTTGCTTGCCTAATCCACTCAACAGAAAAATAGACATAAATCAACACAACAGTCAGTCAGTTTGATTATTATGTAGTTAAATGATAACAAATCGAAAGGGGCTTTTCTTCAGTTTTATATGAATGACAAAGATAAAATTAATTTTAGCAATTCATTGACATAACTTTAATTATATATATTTTATATGGATATGTAGCAGTCGCTATGAAAATTGTGAAAAAGTAATATTTTCTATTTATTTCTGTTATTGATAAAGTTAGAAAGACAAGAGTGGTTGAAAAGTGTGTTAGAGTTGAAAATACTCACATTTTCATAAAACATTATGGACATATTCAACTATCAAGAAAGATATATGCTCAAATTACTTTTCTAATAATGTAGAAAGATGATGTGACCATCTAAAATATTACAAATTTCTGATAAATAGATCAATTTACCCATTAGGCCCAGTGTTTGAATCACACTTCATTTTGAATGGGTTTTTGGAGGAGTATACCCATTTCGTATATAATTTTGTATATATAAAATGAGAAATCCACTGTATGAGTTAAATTTAAATTATTGTGACAATTATATTAATAAATATTAATAAGTTACTACTATGTTATTAAACTTAAGAATAAATACTAAAATTATATAACAGTTGAACTTGTCCATAATCTTTTATATAAAAAGAAGTTTATGTTATGGTGTGGATTTGTCATTGAACTGTTGGAATACTTGTTTGCAACTTTTTAATGGTTGGCTTATAGGTAACACCAGAGCTTGTTAAGGTAAGTGTCTTGCCTCTCCTTTACTAGGGTCTCCTCTGCACCAGATCAATGTGTTTAAAACAAATCCAGTCTCTTAATACCATATATTTCAATCTTGGTTGAAAAATTATATTAATCACCAAATCTCAAAGATTGTAATGAGTCTTTAGTAAATGCTCATATAGAATTACTGTTAATTTTAATGTTAACTCTGCTATATGGACACCACCAACCTTACTACTGGAAATAACAACCCCCTGGATGCATGTGCTCATGCAATTTCTAAGGTGTTTGGGAGGAATCTCAATGTTGTTGGCAGCTGTACTAAAATAAAAAAAAAATGATTTCTGGACAATACAACATTTTGTCAAATTTAAGAGATTAATATCTCATATATCTCACTTAGATTTTAATATAATCTATCAAATTATCAGGTTTAATGAAATTATTACAAGCAGATTTATTTATATTAAATTTTATTATTACTTAGTTGATGTGGCAAAAAAGGTGGTTCATCTTATTCTTTCAGGCATTCAACTTCTATACCTGAGAGGAGTGCATTCACTTTTATATCTAAAAGAAATTTGGTAAAATTTACTCTCCTTCAGTATACCCATCTTGTAGTAATTAATATAAAAAATTGTGTTAAAATTTTCTCATTATAACTTAATTTAATATTTAATTTCTGACATTGAATTTATAATGAAACCTATACAGTGTTTCCCACAAGTTGCGGTTGTGAAGGTATGTCTTCATAAAACACTTAAAATTATGAGATCAGAATTTTAAAAGTCTGGTTATGGATTTTGAATAGTTACATAATCTATCAAAAGATCTTCTGAATCATATCTGAAAATGCCTTTTTTTCAGATTGTCTAAAACATCTCAAGCAAATTATCTACAAAGTCTTTAAAGTAGTCAACAAAATAAAACTGAGCAGGTTAAATTTGTATTTGTATTACATGAAAATTTGAAAGCCTGTTTCCAAAATATTGATCGTTAAACAACCTCAGAAAATATTTAATCAGATTATTGGTATAGGAGTATGTTTTAGAAGTTCAGTTCCTTTTCCTCCTTGAAACAATGTTTTTCTGTGAATAATAGCAGTATGCATATAATAGATGAGTACTACAGTAGTAGCATATTTGAACTAAGTATTGTCGATTGTTGAATAATACCAGTTAGATATAAAATAATAGATAAGGTAAACATATTTAAGTGTCAGGTGTGTTTATAAATCTGAATAAAACATAAATCACTGTGGTAATAGTTGTAGTTTTTGGAAACCTTTCTTGTAATTGTTCATAACTTTCTTTCTTTATGAATATCTCTAATTAACCATGTTCTCTTTTGTTTAAAGCTTGAATTGTAAACAGTTAATTGACTAAAACAGTAGCATAGTCCAGGAGTAAAATAGTGAAGTATTAAAACAGTTCATCTACATTAGACTTCTTTAGATAATAAATCCAAGAGATAAGTTTTAATAATGGTTTATTAGATTACATTAAAGAAATATATATTAAAATAAACTTTCGTTCTTATTTCTTAAAGGTAGATTATGTTAAGTTAGTTTAACCTGTTAACTATTTTTTTACAACACATGATTTTTGTAGGTCATTCTTTTCAGTTGATGTATTGAAATTTGTGCTAGAATTAAATGCATTTTTTGATAATGGTTATATTGTGGTAGCCTTTGTAACTAACCTTTGTATGTATAAGAATTCGATCCAAATGAATTCCTTTGCCAATGAATTTAAGCACTTCACTTTGTATCAATTGTTGTTATGTAAAGTTTGTTAAACTTAATTGCTAGCACTTCCAGTCCATTGCTAGTTATATTTTACTAGATCTTGCGTTGTTAACATCTTATGAATTAATTATATGGTGAATGTGTGATGATTGGTGGAACAGATGATTAGTGCTGGCCTTCCCACATGGGAAGTTGATAATTTCAGGATTTGCAGAACTAGTTATATTTTAATGTTGATATTATATGAATCAATCGATGTGTGTTTTGACTACCAATCACCGAGAACACTAAACTTGTACTATTAGTTGAACATATTGCAGGTACTATTTTTAAACCTCATACTTTAATAAATTGAATAAGCTTTATTTTACATTTCTAATATCCCAATATTGATTTTTGTTTTTCCTTTCTACAGGAATATGCATTCACACACTAGATAACAAAAAAATCATTAAATTAATTTATTAACGTAATCCCTTGATATTCAAGGGGAAAGATTTTTTTCTGCTGTTGTAGAAATGGTTGTTGAAATTATGGCTAATAACTTGCATTATCCAGAACTATATAAAATGACTATTTTAAAATGAGGTATTATGAATGGAAGCCAAATGTTATTTTCTGACTGGATGAATGTTTGTGAGTAAAAAGTTGAAGGAAAACGTTAGAGTATTAGTAAGACTTTAGTACGCATTTGTGAAAAAGAAGTTTTGTACTTATTGATGCAGTTGTTTCATTTAGTTTCTAAATTAGAACATGATTTAGTATTAATAACTGAATAGGCCCTTTTAGATTATTTAAGTTCATGGGGAACTTTTTAAATTCCATCCCTTAGAATAGGAATCTGGAATTTAAAAAGTAATGAACAATGCTGATCCCTTATATGGAGATGAAAAAACTAAGAAACAAAAATTACAAATCCTTTTGACTGTTTGACAGAAGATAAACTATCAATCTGTTGGTTCTGTTTAGTTACATTCATTTGCAAAATTTTAATAAGTATTGTAAAAAAATAAGAAAATGAGAGTATGTTTCATGACTATCGAATTTTCCATTTTGTAACTACATTAGGAAATGATTTTTAAGTTTAAGTAAAAATAAAACTAATTAAATACATTTACGTTAATTTACTTTGCACCTAAGAAATTTTATGTTATTATATTGCTTAGAAATGCAACTTCTTTTGTCCTTAATATTGAGGTTGTGCTTTTATGGTTTTAATATTTGTGATAAAATGTTGGACTTATCCCCTGGAAATGTCAAGAGATTACTGAATAACTTAATGTTTGATTTTGAGAATACCAAAACAGAGTTAATGTTGTTATAATTATAATACTATTTCATTGTTCATACTAATTACTTTATTATAATATATTTTCACGAATCTATTTGTGTTTGATACGTTTCAAAATACATCTTGAACAGAAAAAGATGTTTTCATTTTTTCTACCAGATCATTTCAGATCTTCGTAGTGTGGTACAAATTGCTTAGTTAAATGTAAAACTGTTATGTCATTCCTTGTCTTTCTAAAACTGTTAAAAGTAGTTTTTTAATAAAATTGTCTCAAGATGATAATGGCCATTTGAATGTTGATTTGTTAGTGAAGTAGCCTGTTAAATCTGTTCTGATAAATTTTTGCTGATTTGTTATATATACTATTCAAGAGCAGTTCAATTGCCATTGTACAGTATATAAATAGAATTTAATTTTTTAATAAAAAGAGATAATTTTATTTTTTCAATATGCAATTTCAAAACTTTCCATCTGGGTATCATGAATCCCCAGGTAGATATAAAATTTTCATTAAAATTTGAATATATTACTATAGAAAAATACTATTTTATTTGATTAATTATTAATTCTTTAATATTAAATAGAAATATATTGACTGGTTTCATATATATATTTTAATTTATTTATTTATATTTTATCATTATTTTAAATTATTTAAAAATGTTTGTATCATAGAAATTTATTTTAATATTCTTTACAATTAATTATAACCTATTATAATGTTCATTTAAATAAAGATGTTAAAATTTGTTTTTTCTTATCACCTGTTTTTCTAACCGTAAAATTTTATATTGTAATGATAATAAAAATATTTTTATTTTTGTGTTTTTAAAGTTTGAAAAGAAAATTTTGTTTTGGTGAACTTTTAATTTTATTTTATCTATAAGAATGGTTAAAAAACTTTTAGAAAAGGGTAAAAGCAAGTGCATTGTGTAGTTTAAACTGTAAAGTTTCTTCAGATTAATACTTGTGTTATTCATTTTATAAAATGTCACTAACTAAAATTAAAGATTTTTGTTTAAACATATTAAAGAGTTCTGGTAAGTAAATGTGATAAATGAAATAATTCAGTTTTTCTATTCAACCTAATGTAAAACTGTAATGTATAATCCAGCTTTACAGTAATTTTCGAAACTGACTGGTAAAGTCAGCCACTGATAGGTAACATCATTTAGTTAGTTAATCCCAATGTTGTTTAGCCTTGATGATGTATGGAAACCAATCTGTTAAATACAGTTTAGTCTGTTGACATTTTATCCTACTCTACACCCTTCAGATTCCCAGATTCCAGGATGCTACCTCCTAAGACATTCCAAATTTTTCAGAAAAACTGTTTACGAAGAGTACAGTCTTACCAAGGATCATTTTTTGTATGATACAGTGATATTATTTTTATCTTAATAAGATTGTCTCTGGGAAATCCACATTTCCATAATTTTCAACCAATAACTTTGTACTTTTTTTACAAGGTTACTATTTGTTTGTTTACTTATATTTATGTGTACATTAGATTAAATTATTTGTATATGTGTTGTTTTCTCTTCTTCCAATATTCTTTCATTCTTTCTGAGATGGCTTCCCTCCTTTTTACCAACATCTTGAATCCCCCTTTGGCTGAGACTTTTTCTTGAATTGCTTGGTCTACGTTTTTCAATGTTTTTATTTTTTGTCTTGGTGATGTTTTCATTTATCTTTAGTTGTTTACTATATATTGTTTATTTATTTATTTATTTATTTTTTTTTAATAAAGTTATCATACCTGATAACTTTAAAAGAGGTTCCATGAAAAAAACATAAAAGTCCTTGTTTTAAACTTATTTTACAAAAACAGTGTTCATTTAATGTTTTATTATAATTTGTCATTGCCCACAAAGTATTTGGAATCTTGGATTCCATTCTTAGAAACTTCTTTAAGTGGCAATTCTGTGATTAGTGCAGAATGGTCCCTTCTGACTGAATCCTGCAGATTATAATGGATATCTATGCATTTTCTTTTTATTGTTTGGCCTTTCAAAATAAATTTCTACCGGTATTACAATCAAATCAAGAAAACCCTTCCAATATATATTTTCCTTTATTCAAATATCATTATTAACAATATCAAGACTTATGGAAATGTTTTGCCATAACTTATAGTTATGGCAACTGAGTTTTTTCTCAATCTGGTTTTTCAGGCAGCAGCAGTCTCTGCTAGTGATTATTTTTAAATGAGTAGTTTATAATGTTTAAGCTATTTGATGATGGATATTTTGAAATAGCTATTATGTACATGTTATACAAACTTACAAATGTTGCTATTGCTGGATGGGGAAAAAAATGATGCTGGTTATAACATTATGAAAGTACCAACTAATGAAATTTTCCTTTCGTGATTTAATTTTTCAAACAAAACATCCTGATGTAGAAATTTTTTCAGGCTTTTGTATTTTACAGAACATATTTGAGGAAGAACAAAAAACCTTTTTTGTTGGGTTTAGATTTCTTGTTACGAGTATACTGTTTTATTGATTTGAGAAAATAAAAATGAGCTAGGCATTATAAACATACAACCTACTGTGCATAAAGAAAATGTTTTTGCATTAAAATACAAAAATACTTGTACACAAAAATGTAATGTTTTAGCTGCTTTCAAACATGTGATTCCTGCACTTTTTTAAAATCTGTTTTCTGTTGGTTTTGTCTCTGTATTGTACTTTTTCCTTAACATCCATTTTACCTAGGTTTTTTGGGCTTATCTGGGATACTTTTTTTCAGTTGAATATACTTTCTGATGCTAACTAAACTATAACTTCAGTAACTCTTGGTGTGAATGAATCGTTAATAGGAGAGATGGTTCAAAAGTAAGGGCTGATTTTAGGGGCTGAAATAAGGGGCTGAAATAAGGGCAAAAATGAGAACAGTTGAAAAAATGAAAAATTTATTAATGGTTTCAAATAAAATACTTAACTTATTGCTTTATTTTCTACATAGTCACCATTTTGTTTAAAACACTTGATATCTTGAAACAAGCATCTTCAAAACCACTGCATAAACTTCCACTGCCTGGTATTGTAGCAAGTTTTGCATCAAAATTTTCAACTCTTTATTTTCCTTGAACCATTGAGACACAGGCCAGGTTTTGAGGTATAGGAACAAATGGTAGTCACTGCGTGCGAGGTCATACTTTAAGGGATGATAAAAAATCTCCCATCTGAATTTTTGAATTGTTTCTTTTGTGCATGCAGCCACGTATGGAGATGTATTATTGTGAAGAAGAATAATTCCTGATTTTTACTTTTGTTAATGTTGGTTTTGAATGGCACGACGCAGTACAGAAATTGCTTCACAGTAGACTTGTGATGAGATGGATGTCCCAGTTTCCATGAAATCAATCAAAGGGCACACCCTTTTGGTCCCAGAATACATTTGCTGTGATTTTCCTTCCAGATTGAACTTATTTTAATGTTTTCGGTTAGGTGATCTAGAACGATGCCATTCCATGGATTGTAGTTTTGTCTCAGCATTCATATATGAAATCCACATTTTGTCACCACTGATGATATGTGAAAAAATTTGTCTCCCTTATGGTTAAAGTGGTCAAGAAAAGCATGTGTAGATGTCATTCTGTGATTGTTGTTAGTATGTGTTAACATTTTTGTCACCTGTTTTGCACACCGTTTGTTACTGTGGTGTCAGACATGATTCCAGCAATGTTGGCATTGAAACTTATGAAATTGTAGAGAAAGTTTACTAATTGTAAAGCAACAATTTTCTCTTACTATTGAATTTACATGTTTACAATGAGATTGTCAGTTTAGACATTAGGTCTGCCACTTTTCTATTTGTCATGAACATTTGAACGTCTTCCTTAAATTCTCAACATTATTGATTCACTTTTCTTCCTTTATTCATTACTGTAGGCCCATATGTTTCACACAATTGACGGTGAATTTCAGCAGAATTATGCCCTGTTTCATTTAGAAATCTAATTACTGATCAAATTTCACAACTAGTGAGATTTGTTATTACTGCACTTATCTTAAAATACAGTTTCAAAAGGCAAAACAACAATGGGCTGACAG
This sequence comes from Lycorma delicatula, assembly GCF_047948215.1. Classification (NCBI taxonomy): domain Eukaryota; kingdom Metazoa; phylum Arthropoda; class Insecta; order Hemiptera; family Fulgoridae; genus Lycorma; species Lycorma delicatula. The sequence continues at coordinate 73,694,528 of NC_134457.1, read as the reverse complement.
TTAATGCCCAACAAACCACTTAAAGATACTGCAAATGCATGAACCAGTCAGTGTTGCTATTTATAACTCATTAGTCCTTACTTTTGAACTGTGCCTCATATTTATTAAACTAATCATATCTGATGTGTTTTAAATTACGTTAATGTTAATATATGAGGGACATTCAATAATTAAAGAGAAAAATTGATGTAGAAATGTGACCGTTTGTAGGAGGAGTTTTGTACTATCGTGACTTTAGGGTGGCATCACTGGGATGAGCTGAGAACAGTTGATGAATAAAAATTGTTTTGTTTATAACTTCAATATTGCATTTAACAATGGTGTGTCCGCTTGAAGTTTCCACATTAGTTGAACAGCATTCAATGATCAGTTTTTTGCTTTCTGAAGGTGAAAAACTGGCTAAAATCTTTTCCTCTATGATTTTACAGTATGGTGAAAGTTGTATGAACCGTGGAAATTTTTATAATTGGGTAGAATAGTTAAAAAATGGTTGAACCTCAGTAATTGACGAGCAGTGTCCTGGCCGGCCAGTTGAAGTGTCAACTCCTTTGCTTGAAATCTGCTTTGACGACATTATTCGTGAAGACCAATGTATTCAGTTGAACATATAGCAAAAACAGTTGCAGTAAGTGTTGGCACAATTCATAACGCTATCAGCAACAATTATAGCAAAACAAGTGCAAGGTGAGTCCTGAAAGAATTAATGCAATACAAGGAAACAAGACTCAAAGTGTGTACTGATTTGAAAGAATGGTAAAAAAGGGAAGCTGACCCTTTTCTAAACAAGATTTTAACGTGTGATGAAACTTGGGTTCACAGTTTTTAACTAGAGTCCAAAAGACAAAGCATGGAATAGAAGCACACCAGCTCACCTGTCCGAAAGAAATTCAGAACACAAGTATCAGCAGGAAAAGTCATGTTGACTTTCTTTTGGGATGCCCAAAGTGTTGTCTTCTGTGATTATTTGGAAAATTGCATTATGTTGAAAAGTAGTAAAAGTTTCATTTTGTAAAAATACACAGTTTTTTCTACATAAATTTATTTCTTTAATTGTTGAATGTCCCTTGTACTTGGGTAACTGAATGTTAATACAATTAAGCTGTATTAATAAACATGTAAAAATGAGTTGTATAATGAATGAATGTGTTGTATGATTATGAATTAAAATTTATTAACATGATGAAATGGAATACCATTTGAAAATATTTAAAAAATAAAAAGTTGAGTTTTGAATGATGTAAATAAGTGCTTTCCTTTTGTGGTTTAATGTCAATACCTATTCGTCACTACCTATATTTAACATTAGTTGGATTAAATACTACTAGTCAGATTTTAATGCTGTCAGCCACTTATTTCTGTCTCTAGCTGCAATATATATGTTGTTGGTTTCTGATAACAATATACCCTATTTTTAGTAAATCTAAGATGTGATGCAATTTTATATAATTTTATTAACAAAGAGTATAGTGTACCAGATATCACATGATATTTGTGTTCTCATTCTCATATGATATGACACACATAAGAGTATAAACAAATATTTTCTGGGAGTTGTGTAAACATGTAAATTTTATGAGATTTATAATTACATAGTAGCTTGAATAATTCATTGTTTTCATAATTACCTTTTGGAATACTTGATGGACTCTTCATGTTATTCAAAGTTTTAACTCTCCATAAGATTTTTTTTAATGTTAAAAATTTCTTAAAAATTTTTATCCATTACAGTTTTTTTAAATATAGCTTACTTAACATTATGTTAAATAAAATTTAATATTCTGATGTAAAATTATAATTGGATAACATTTTTTTTTCTTTTCTTTTTAAACAAATAAATAATGAATACAATTCCACTAACTTCTATAATGCACTGGTAACACTTTGGCCTTTCATTTGAAGATTGTTGGTTAAAATTTTAGTCAGGCTTGGTATTTTTTACGTGCTAAAAATTCCATCTATTATTATAGATAAAGTAATTTGAGTCTAGTACCTTGAATTATTTGAGAGGTTGAATAAATAATTTTTATTTAAACAGGTTTTTCATTTATTTTCATTATTCATGAACTGTAGTTTTATTTGTTGCGTGCTGAGTTTTCTTTGCTGTTGGTAGTTTATTAAATTTTTAGACATTTAACAGAAGTTTTTTATTGCAGGGTAGGTTTTCTTGAGAACAAAATTGCTTTTTTTTAAATGTCTAAAAGAAAATTTTATAAATTTAAAGTTAGTGATTGCCAAAATTGCCCCTTTCTTTTGTAATATATTAATTAAAACCCATCTACATTTTACACATTGAAGAAAATCATCTATTGATTTATAGAAAATTGTCAGTGTTAGTAATTTACAAATAATTGATGCTGTACATTTTTCAAGTATCAGTATGAAGCTATAAAAAAAATTAAAATATCACTTGAATGATTATCTTATTATCTAATATGATTAAGTTAATAATATTAATATGATCAGTTATTAAATAACTGAAATAGTAGCTAAAATCAGAAAATTGACCATGAGTGTGCTGTAACAACACCTGTTCCTGAGTATTCAGATTTCAGTTAAAGAAAAGTGAAAATTTAGTTGGCCATGTTAATGAAAAAAATTTGGTGATGTAAGATAAGAAGTTTTAAAAAGGTGTTAGTATTGTACTGTGTTTTTTACACTTAAAAAAAATTTCCGGTTGTGATATTGAAGGTAAAACAGTTTTTAATTTTATTTGTATTAATTCCTTAGATTTTTGTTAATTTATTTTATATTTTTTATTATTTTTTCTATTTATGAGTATGGATTTCACTTTTGAGAATTTATTTTTTATTGTTCAAAATATACATTGGTATTCATATATACAGTTAAACCTTGACAATTTGAAACTCTATTAAAAAAAATACTTATTCAACATTTATTTCCCTTTCCTTTCATAAAGTATAATCGCTTCAAATAAAAAAAATAAATAGCAACTCAAACTTTTTAAAGCCATAACATAATATCCAATTTGATTTAAATATAAATAGAATAAGCAAATTATTAATAAACTACCAGAATAATGCCTTATAATTTACAAAATAATTAATTTACTCTGATTTGTGCATGGGGGACTGCTTTTTTGAAGAAAACTGTGGAGAATAAAATTCTTGTGTTGGGCTTGATTCATTACCAACTCCCCAAAGGTTTATTAATAAATGTTCCTTATTATCTCTGCTTTTGTTTTTAACATGTGATATGCATCTCTGATTCATTTTGATTTTTAGTACATATGTATAGTGTATTAAAAAGTACTGTACACAGTATCTGTTCAGTTAAATTTATTAATCTTTTTTGGTTTATTTAATTTATTTTGTTTCATTGTCTTATATATTTATTGTAGAATAATATACAGCATTTATTGTATTTTAGTGCATGATTATTGAAATTTGTCGATTTGAATACACACGTGACTAAATCATAGAAATTAGGAGTAGAAGAATAGAATCTTCCCAAGGAGTAAAATTAAAATCTGAAATTAGAAATTTGTCTCTACATTCTATATTATACTGTTCGATTTTGTCTATTCCAAATATTACAAAGTTGGAAAAAAATTATTTCCTCAAAAATATGCCTGTTGAAGCATCACTACTGAAACAGGTGATCTGTTTTATATTAAACACAAAAATATATATTAATTTTGCCCTTTCCTGATTTAACTTAGCTTTGTAACATAAAAAAATATCAGGGGATACCATCAGAAATCTTGATTTATTGTCGTTTCAGAGTTCAATATATATATATATATATATATATATCTTTTTATTATATATGTATACATTATGTATATATATGTATATGTACAGCGTATATAGTTTGGACTTCCTTAATAACCTTTCTTGGATTTATTGTATTTTATTTTTTTATGTTTGCAGTTATAGATCCTCTTCCTCATCATAGCAATTTAATGCCAAATCTAACAGTACCAGATACATCATACTCAAGCTCTGAAGAGGAGGACTTTTATGATTGTAATGATAACAGTGAATTAAATACACCGACTGCAGCATCTCCTCCTGCTAGAAGGTAGGATAACTTTTTTATTTTTATTTTTAAGGATTTTTTTTCTTTGCTGGTGTAAAAAAAAAAAAAAAATAGTAATATTTTCTTTTAATGTTTGTGCAAAAATGTGAATAATTTGTTTTATTTATACTGCTTGTGAATGTAATTTATTATTTTTTTCACTACTCATATGTATTTTTTTTTCTTTTAAATATGTTTCTGTTTATTGTTGAAAATATAAAGTGAATGTTTTTCCACGGTAAACCATATTGATTACTCAACCTTACTGCCAAGAAGGACTACTATTATCTGTTTTATGTACAGTTCCCATAGCATTATATCTTCTTACACGTCTCTGTCTCTCTATTAGAAATATCTCTGTTAGAATTAATATTATTTATGACAAATATTAGGAGAGGAAAACATTTTTTTTTTAAGTGAACATCATGATGGTACTGAGACTAAATATCTGAATTTCCATTTGTAATTTCTGCCTACCTGTATGTTTAGCATCAATTACACTGCCTCTGTTTCTATGGGATTCAACTTATTGCAGAATTGATTTTCGAGAAGCACACCCACCAAACGTAGTGCGAAACCTTCTTTGAGCAGTGATAACTGAATAATTGCTAGCAAAATAAAATTCCACAATTGCTGCTCGCTGTGGTGTATTCCACCTTTCCATGTTACACCACTAAATTATGCAAATGTTGGTTTTTATCTTCACCTAAAAAGAAACAGAAAAAAACAAATTAGTACCACAAAACATTCAATGTAAATGTGATTATTAATTAATTGTCACCCGGTATATCATCTTTAATGGCATTGTTTTTTTTTGTTTTAAATTCTTTTGGTTATAACTAAATGAAATCTTCAGAAGTATTAAAAACACTATATTTTATATGTGGGTGTTGAAGTAGTGTTATACAACTTTGATCAGCAGCCGAGCTAATTTGTCCAGCTCAAGAATAATTCCAAGTAATTATTTTTAGAAAAACATGAACAAAATGTTAATTTTCTGTTTCTCAAAAATTGGAGTTAGTTGAAATAATTGATGCCAAATCACCTTATAACTGTTCCATTTATAGTATGGTTAACATTAAACTCAAATATAATTTTAAAAAGGTAGACAAATTAAAAAAAAACATATTTTTCAATAAAAATATTGTATAAAACCAAATGAGAAACAAGTATCTAAACATTATGTTCAGAGTATATATAACCGCTAACTGTGTTTTTATCAAACAATCGGTTTTTAAACGCTCAGTAAAATTGAAAATAGAAACAGAAAATTATTCAATATTGTATTACAATTTTTCATTTTAGTTTATATAAGTTACAGTGGTTAGTGGCATGTGATTGATGGAAAATTATAAAACCTATACATTAAAAAGAAACAGTGAGGTAAACTGGGATTTATGTAGTATGTTGCTACATATCTAAGGATTAACAGGAAGGGGTTCATTAATTTTTTGATTGACACTATCTGGCCTTGCCTTTCACCATGTCAAGAGCTGTTTTCTTTGGAAGTAATTATATCTAATATATGTGTATATATATATTCAATACCTGTGATGAATGATGTGTATATATATATTCAATACCTGTGATGAATGCAGTGAAGATATCAGTATGTTGAGCCATATTTCAGGGCACTTGGCTTGCTGGTATGCTTCAGAAAATTCTGGTCAGTGAAAAAGGCAGCAGGAAACCGCTTCCCACTCATTTTCTCAGAATGAGATATTCTTTACTATTTTTTGGAGTGACTCATTTTGCTGAGAACTGCTTAGTTTTGACACCTAACAGACATTTTGTAAACAATGTATTTGATGGGTGGGACTTTTATTTTGATTTTATGATTAGGTTCAATCTTGCAATAAAATGATTTAGATGCAGTCAATTATTTACCATAAATGTGGTAGGCAATTTAGTTTTATAGAACTCCATGTTGTTAATTTTGATATAAACTGTGACACTTTTATTAAATTGGTTCCTCTTCTGCTTATTAGCATCAAGGTTATAAGAAATTTCAAAGCAATTCTTATGTTAAATCTTTGTCTCCAGCATCTTAATCTTAATTTAATTTCTGCTTTCTTCCTCTTACTGCATTTTATTTCATAGGCGTGTCTTGCACGTAAGATGTTGAAGTTGACTAAGAGTATTCTTTTTATATGAATACCTATATTGTTGTGTCATTTATTTTTTTTAGTAATACTTATATTTGACATTGATGCACCACTCTTCCAAATGCCAGAGCTGAAGCTTCCCCCAGGTAAGCTCTGTGAGAGTCCTTTAAAACTTAAAAATGTTAAATACTTGCTTGATTAATAAATAAAAGGTGGTATGCAGTTTTTGAAATTCTGATTAACTACAGGTTCACTTACCAGGATTCTAGGAACTAAGACTCTAATGAGTTTAAATAAAGAGAGATAGTTTGTGGAGAGATTTTTTTGCATACATAAGTCAAAGAATTACTTATTGTACAAAAAACTTGTGCACATTGAGTATGTTCATTTTCAGTGTTGTTAGTGTTATTATGTATTCTGATCTATGTTGCATATCCTTGAATAAAGATTAAAAAATCAATTTCAGTAGTAATTAAAGAACATTTATTTTGGTGGAATTATTTTTTTTTGTGATTCTAGTTAGGTATGAGATGCCCGATTGATTTTTTTTATTAAATCTTGGCAAAGGCGAATGAAATGTATGTCAATCGTTGTAGGTGCATTGCTGGTGGGGTTAGATGAAATGTCAGGAAGTTTTTTATTACGTGTATTAAGCTTAAATATCAAGTGCAAAATAGGAGACTGGCCAAGTTAGCTACCTTTGCATCGTGCATATTGAAATTTGTTTTTCAATATACTTTTTGACCGATGTGCTTGAAGTTTAATTCAGTTAAAATTGAACATCATATTTGAACAACATATTTTATGGTTTTGCCTTTTTGCAGTTAATAAATTTTTTGTAACCTATTTCATTTATTAATGTTAAAGCTTTTTTATTTAATTTTTTTTCATTTCATTTATCTGTTGTACTTTTTGGATAAAAAAAGGAACCGCCTAAGTGTTATCCTGCATGGAACAATTATTTTAAGCCTATTGTAATAATTTGAAGTATAAATACATTATAATAATATAATATAATTTACATTAATAATAAATTAAACATGAATTTATAATGTCAAATATGAAGACTAATAAATCAAATTACTATGAAATAAATAATTCAGAGAGGGTTAATGAAAATGGTTTAAGTACACAATTACAGATACCTTAAATGAAGTTGCTGTAAATTCAGGGTTTTTTAAGTCGCTGACATATTGTTTCTGTAAAAGAAAATGTTTTAATCTTATTTTAAATAAATTGATGGGATGATCCTTTAGATGGCTTAATAATTTATTGAAAATAAAAACTGAAGCATAATAAAGTCATAAGCTGAATTATTGTTTAAATTGTATGAAAACATTTTTTTTTGAATTTTGATAAGTAATAGTATTTACCATAATTGAAAAAAACTTGTATTAGGAGAGTTACACCTTCTGAACTATTTTTAAGAAAAAGTGAGTTTTTTACCTTATTAACTGACCTGGCAATGCTTCACTATTGCTGGATTTGAGTATATATACAGATTAAATGAACACAATTGAAAGTTTGATAAAACATTAAAAAACTGAATATTACAGAACTTCACAAAATTTAATCTTTTACTTTTTTAAAAGTCAGAATGTAAATAAATCCAGTTGTCAAAACAACAGCATTACATATTGAATATAATTCAAACTACTCTCTAAACACAGTAGTTGGTTCAAAATACCCCTAACTGTTTTTCTACTGGTGAAATCAAGGATTTCAATAGCTTTAAAGGTAGCTACAAAAAAAAAAGGTTTTTGAATGGTCAAAAAACCTTCTCTGGACATTTTTGACCATTTTGCAAAAAAACCTGCATAAATCGATCCAGTAGTTTTCTAGTTTATAGAAGACACATACAAACATTGCCTTTCATATATATATATATATATATATATATATGTGGGTAAAAGCTTGTTTTTTATCGTTTTCTGTATTTTTGTGTTGGAGTTATTTGAAGGAAAGTGATAGGAATTGCAGAAAATTTGGGTAACTGCTGCTCATTTTTCTGCGGTGATTTAGACTGAATTTGCTGTTTGATATGCTGTCGTGGCATACATATTGCATTGTACTTACTGGTACTTATAGTTTAGGCTTATTAGTGGTGACAGGCGCAGGATCTTCTATCATCTGTGTGCAGGCTTGTAGCTTAGTTCCTGAGGGCTACGTGGTAGTATTAGGTGTCTAATGTCTTCTTTGAAGGCAAAATTTTACTGGGGCGGACTGAGCACTGTGGAATGTGATCAGTTTGAGGGCAAGAAGAAGACCTCCGATTAAGCCACACTTGGCTAGGAACAGAGGGGTTGGTGTAGCAACCAGCCACGCTACGAGGTGGGATCTTCACCCCTCGGGGAGAAATCGAGATGCACATTTTTCTGTTTCATTGGTGGTGCAATTCTAATGTTCTATAACTTTCTTATGTAATAGTTAGTATTTGATATTGCTATTAACAAATGTATTTGATATCTTAAAAAAGGGTATATGTGCACACATGCTGAAAGTAAAAAAATAAAATAAAATATGTTTTGGTTAACTATAAAGAAAAATACACTAATCATAATTTCTGTGAAGACTTTTTCCGTTGTAGATTTCTATGGCAGGGTAGTAGCATCAGCCTTTTATCCAGAAGATCTAATTTTCAAGTCCTAGTCAAGTTTGAAATTTTATGAATCACTTTATGTTTAATTAAAAGAAGTACGTTGATTTTACTTAGTTTTTTAAATATATAAAATTCCTTTTATAAAAAATTAATAGAAATTGTCCATATTGTATTATGTAACCTTTTTGTTTAAGTAGTTAAAGCTAAGATCTTCTCTTCTTATATTTGGAGTTGGGGATGAGACTTATATGATGACAAAGTTAATTAGTTTGAAATTACTACTATACACTCAAGAAAATTTCAAGCTTTGTTTTAATATTTACTAATAGCCAATTGCCTCTTGATAGTGAGTGATAGGTGATTGTATAGTTGCATTTAGAACCAGGAGTCACATTCCACACATGTTGTAATATATATATATATATATATATATATATATGCAAAACATATTGCAACATTAAGTTGTATTATAATAATTTATTAAACTGATTTCTAAGATGTAAGTTGTATTTGTTTTATTTTAATATTCTGCTGAAGAAAGTATTTAAACTGCATGTGGTGTGAAGTGAGGTATTACCTGTAGGTATTTCCTGTATGAGGTATAAAGTGGTTAAATTGATAAAATAATTTTAATTGCTAGTAGTTATGAAACTACATTATTACACTACATTGCATGTAGTGTCAGAAAGGTACTCTTTAACATGTTTTTTGTGGAGTGGAATAGTTGATGGTGACAAAACTAGGATAATAGGAAAAGAAAAAATTTATAACAAAATGTTGTAAATAGATGAAATAGATCGGTAGGATTAAGTAAATAAAGCTGGTTAAGATATCCTTATGTAGTTAATTTGATCATGTGTATAAGATAAAAACTGTGGAGTAAGACATAGATTTAAATTTATAAACCACATAATTGAGAGTGAAGGGTGTACCGGTTATGTTATGCTTTATACTATTATGTATCACACATATGTCCAAGTTTAAATACTCCCTTCAGCAGAATATTAAAAAAAACAAAACAAATACAACTTGTGTTATAATATTTTGTTGCACGTATCTGCATTGCATTGTGTCTGGAATGGGACTCCTGGTTCTAAATGCAACTTTAAAGGTTACAGAATAGAAAAAGAATGAGAACAGTAATGACTGAAGAAGAAAACTTCTACTTAAAAATAAGTTTTGCTTTTTATGTATTTTTAATTGTTTATACAAAAATTCCTTAACATTTTTATTTATGTACAAAGTGAAGTAAATTTCATATACTTTTGAAGTAAAATTTATATATTTAAGAGATTCTTGTTAATTCTTTAAAAAAAGATTACATAAGCACTGTGAAAAGAATACAACATCTTTTTTGGAATTCAGTTTAAAGAAAAAAATAATGTTTATTATCAACTAATCAGATCCAGTTTGTCAGTACAGTATACTGGAGCAGTATGATTAATTAGACTTTTGATTGAAAGGTTCTGAGTCAGAACTGTGAACTGGTCTATAGTATTCTTAGTGTTCTCTTTAAATGTAATTTTTATTTTGTTGCTCATGACTTCTCATACATATTTTATTAGTCAATGTTCATCTTGTAGGAAAAAGTTAAAGGTACCCTAATTTGTATAAATAATGGATGAGCTTTAATGTATTGTAGATTGCACGAGCTTAGTTAAGGAAAAAAGAACCTTAATTAACTTGTATGTTAGTTGGATGCTGTAACCTAATAATTTTAGGCACTTGACATAGGATACAAGTTTGTAAAAAGGGTGCTCGTTTCAAAGAATAAATAAATTATATTTTATTAACTGAACTTTGTTAAGATAATACACTTTCTTTAACGTACTTAAAAAATACTTTGTTAAGGATAATAAATTAGGCCTTTATGTAGTTCCTAGAACTCGTTATTTTGACCATTTGGCTATCTGTACTTCTGGTGCAGAAGTGATTGAACCTTCACAAGAATTGACCCTTTAAAGGTTTTGAAAAGTTTTCTTAAGATCTAAGCCGATTGCAAGCAAAGAACAATTATCTTATTCTAGGAGTAATAGATACCATGAGTCATACAGGGGACATTTCTTATTTATATATTTACAAATATATGTTTTTACCTCATTTTAAGCAATTACTGTTATTCAAAGTTAAACCTTTCTAGAAATACAGTAAAAAGATTTTTGCTTTCGAATTAGAAATTATACTTTTGTTAAGGGTATATGAATTGCAAGGTGGTCAGGTTTCAATTTTTTTTTTACACTTTCAGTTTTCTACCTTAATTATGAAGCCAATTTAGAAAAAAATTTTAAGTAATTTGTGTATTAAAAAAAAAAAAAAAATTAGCTTCTATCCATTCAAGAAGAATATTTCAATTGTATATGATAATTTAATATTTTATCTTAACAGTTTAATAATAAACAAACATTTTTCTAAAAATAAATTTAAAAAATTATATTTATTGAAAAAATTAGTTACTAAAATTTTAAAGAGTTTGCTCAGTTTAATTAATTTATACCTATTTTCTATTCTCATACTCTTCTCTTTTACTCCTGTTGGGGGGTTGAATGATTTAGGGCTCTAAATTAATTGCAAACTCTGTTTTCTGCTGTTTTGTTAAAACTGATTTCCAAATGTCAGTATGGATTATTTGGACATCCAGATTAACGGTGTGTATTTGACTATTTCAGAATTAATAATTTATTATTAATAAATGCACCAATAACTAAATTACATAACTGAAATAATTGGTAACTGCAAAGGGATTGGTTTTGTCATTCTATTTATACATATTTATTTCTCGATGAACATGCATGTTTTATATGATATGTAAGTATTATATAGTTTTTTTTTGATAATTCATTTATATCCAAAACAGTTGGACACAGAGTTTATTAAATCAATAGTTAGTCGTTTTTCAATGCTTTATATTTAATTCTTGAATGGATCTATTCCACTTATATAACTTTGTTATATCTATATTTTTCAAAAAGAACCAGAAATCTTTTTGTGTTAAATAACAATTTTTAATTATTTGTTTTACCTGTTAATTTTTAATGGACATAAAAAAAGTGGGAATGATCTCATTTTTATGTTTTTTAATTATTTAAATTAAATTTTAGAAATTTCCTGTGATAGTTATTGGTAAATGTTTTGCTAACTTTTAATTAAAAGATTTTTAAATAAAAGAAATGATATCCTTTTCTATGCAGATGATTAGAAGATATTTTGCATTTATTTGCAGTCATCATTTCTTAGTATTGGTGGATTGTATTATTATTATTACGTTTGCAGCCTGATGTCATTCTGGTATTCGACATATTTTTGTGTAAAAATTCTAAACAACTTTTTTTGAAAAGATGAAAAGAAAAATATATTACACATTCATAAAAAATCAATAAACCTTAGTGCAGCCATATCATTCTCTTTTTTTGTTACTTTTTTACGTTATTTTTAACATAAAAAAGTTCTTCATAAGATGAAGATTTCTCACCTTTGCATTTCTTGTGATGGGCTTTTTTTTCGCAAAGGATTTTTTATTAGCATATCTATATCTTAAGATAAAACTAAAAAGTAGAAATATCAACAAAAAAACTGCTTTAAAAATTTTGAAAGTGCTGCTTTTTCAATTTTTCAAGATTTTACTTAATGAAGTTGGCATAAAATGAATTTATTTAGTAATCTGTTGGTGGTACTCTCTTAATTGTTTATAATTTGGTGAAAACTTCTAAAACAATTTTTTTTTTTAGTGCAGTCCTTTATGTAATTGTTAAAATTTTTTTTTAAAATTAAAACCTAGAATTCTTTTCATATTTGTATAGATCTGTGACTAACATGAACTTGACTGGCTATAACATCATCGTGTGTCTGGTTCAAGAGCTAGTGACGTTTTTGTTGGATTGTCAGGCTATTTTCTTCCCCAGAAATATAAACATATTACATTATTAAACACCATATGGTTTAGTTAATGTCACAATATTCATTTAATTGGTTCTATTTCTTTAATATGATTAAAGATGATTTGTAAAACATTATTCAAGTATTATTAATATAGGATTAATACAGGCTTCATACCTTGTTTATTAACCGATATTGAGCGATTAAATCATCACTTAGATGCAAGTTTTTGTTATCGATTAGATTTAAACTAAATTTTGCTAAGAAGACATTCTGTACCTTCAAATATACTTTTAGTGTTTTTTTGTGTCGTGTCAATTAAAATGTATACATGGTCGGTTATAAGTTCGTTATAATGATATCAACTACAGTTCTACTACTAGTACTACTTTCTACAGTTTCTACTACTACTAATTTCTACTACTAGCTACTTTCTAGTAACTACAGTTTTTGTTGTGAAATAATAATTAATTAGAACCAAGCAGTTTTTCATGATAAATCAGATTATATTCTTTAGCAATAAAAATAAAAAGAATATAAAATGTTTTAGAGTTAAAGAAATTCAGTTAAAAATAACAAATGGGTTGCTAATTTATCAAAGTAAAAAATTTATAATAGAAAAAATTACTTGTTAAATTGTAATTTTTTCTATATACGTTTTATTATTTACGTATTTTTAAGTTTAATTTATTTTGCATTTTTTAAGTTTTATTTAAAATATGGATCAGGTCATAAAAAGTTCATGAAAAAAAGCCATCTGGAAGAAGCTTTTACACAAAGTTTTTGAAAAAGTAAAAAAAGAAACATAGAGAAATGATCGAAAGAGATTCTACTGAATGAGCTAATGCTTTCTGAAAAGCAGGGTCATATTATTTTTTTACCTTAAGCTTTATTTATTTTTTTTTTATATTTTCATGTGAAAAACTTTAAATATCAAAATTGGTAACGGATGATATATATGATGTAAATTAAAAAAAAGAAGAAAAATGTTAATCAAATTGTCTGCGTAGTTAATATAATTTTCTTTTATAAAATAAATAAGGCTTCTTACATAACAGACTTATTTTCCTCACCTTCTTCAAATTTCTTTGCCGGTCATTTTTTGCCAGCCCTCCTTCTTTCTCCCCAAGGCTTTTTGATAACTTCCTTCAACAGTTGGCTGACATATTTATTGTTTGTTCATGCCTTGTTTACCGAAGCATTTCTTCTTTGATGATGTTGATATTTTAGGGCTCTCGATACAATTCCTTAGGTACATTTTGTTCCTATTCTTTTTACTTTCCCTCTGTATGATTGCCAGGCTCTCAGATTGCGTTTCCACATCAAATTTTACTTTCTTGCCCTCCTTATATATATTTTATATTTCCCAAGTGAATGGGGACATAATGCTACCTTATACGCAGTGGAGACGCATCACAGGCATATGTATTCTTCCTACTGTAAGAGACAATTCGTTGCTTCTTACAAGAAAGGAGTACATTAATTTGCTGCCTTAAGTCATCTGTACCGGGGAGATAGCAGCGATCTGACCCGCTCTTCCTTTTAGCTGTAACGTGTTAAGGTAGAAGTAGCACTAACCAAGCGTTACTTTCTCTAAAGTAAATGGTTTTCGATTTACCCCAGTCCCTAGGGCCAACAGAGTGAAGAATTTTATCCGTTTTTTTTAATGACCGTATGCTGATAAGCAATAGCGTATTTATTTGAGTGATAAGCAGGCATGAAATACTTGTTATCTTTAGGAATTTGTATGCCATTTTCGTGAGGGTGTATGTCTAGTTTCAGATCACTTCCCATCAGGGCCGGCCCTAGCGTTTTTGACGTTGTAGGCAAACTCAAAAAATGCCGTAGGCAAACGGCAAAAATGCCGTTTTTGAATGCCGTCAAGCTTCAAAAAAACTTCAAAAATTAAAAAAAAAAGAAAAAGCAATTAGCTAATGACAACGAACTTGTAAAACTAGTACCTACTATTTTCATAGGTAATTTAAATATACTTTTAAAACAATAAACAAAACTAGTACAGTAATAATATTATTGTACTAATAAATAGTAAATAATATTATTTTCTGGATTCAAGTAATCGAAATATATCTTTGTGGTCGTGTTTATTTTTTTGCGCTCTAGTTCAGTAGGTTTTGCCGCGCCTAAATTTTGCCGCCGTAGTCTGTCGCCTACCGCCTAGGGTCGGGCCTTCTCAGATTGATCTTAGGGTTGTAGCATGCACAACATGCCAAAAAGTTTTCTAATGCTTTACGAATTCATCCCTTATCTGCTGAGTTATTTTTATTTGTATCCTGTCCTATTACGTGAATTTTTTTACACTTCCACTTTTGTTAGTCGCCAAGAAATTGTATTTTTCTAGCATTCTTCGATCTACCACTAGGGAAAGCAACTGATTTATACAAACCTTAAAAAGCCGTATTACGTAAACATTTCAATCTGTATACTATCGTAATTTTCAAGTTTTCCGGTACACATTGTATGCCATTATAGGATTATTTGAATGACGCTTTTAGAATAATCTTGTCAATTTCATTTAATAAATCTGTTTTCATCTTTTAAATAAAAACTTTTAATTTAACATTAAATAATTATTTAATAGCAGTGGAGCTACAAATCGTAAACATTCTGTTTGAGATTCTACTTTACGTAAAATCAACGTTATTAGTGATTGATTTTTGATGTGTAAATTGTTGTATATCCATGTTCTTATATTTTTAGTTCACTATTTTTTTTTCGTATCTGCGATTTGTTTTCGATATCACATTATGGCGGGGTTGTAATACTTTCCAGTTTTGTTAATTGTATTCAGTTTTAAAAGAATTTATTATTTTTTATAACGTGTTATCTTTCGACGTTCATTAATCATAAATTTTATCCTACATTTATCAAAAATACAACTAGTTTACTTTTGTTGACCTTGCTTATAAAATCAGCTGACAAGATTTATTTCATGAAACGTGTGGTATGCCGTAATGACCGTATGATTACGTTGACGTTTATTTATATTGGTCGAGCATTGTTTTTTAGTGCAGCTTATAGTATAATTTGTCTGATAATTTTTCTTCGATAATATATGGCATTTTATAACCTGTCAGGCATGTTACGTGTTTGTTTACTTTTACGCTTCATATTTTGTAACCTCAATCTGTTTACGCGTAAATTGTGTTCAGAATAATCCTTTAAATTTATTATTTTAAATTTTAAAAAAATGTGATTCTCGTGATAACGTTAATGAAAAAGTTTTTTTAAGTGAATTTTACGAAATATGCTCGCGGTCTATCGGTATATAGCTGTTACCGGATGATTTTGACGTGAAAATGTTTGTTTCTTTTTAACGTGATAGAAAGCAATTGTTACTTAAACAATGGATATTTTTAAATTAAAAACGTAAGTAAAATTATATCACTGTCCGCTTATTTCAATTTTATACATTGTCTCTTAAACTGTAATTAATACTGAAGATCGTGATATTACTTCAAAAGTAACATAACAAGGTCTGTAAACAAATAGGCTATATTTATTTATCCCGTTTGTCAACGAGTAAATGTATTTATCGTACTGTTATTTTTAACGGATTTCAACGAAACTTGAAGATTTTTTTTTAGGAGGGAAGTTCATTGTAAAGTAAAATTTTAGTGCTAGCGGGAAGTAATTTAAAATTGGTTTGTTTTTAAATTCACGGTAAAAAAAGTTGAAAAATGAAATTAACGTATAAATTACCCTGATAACTTAATAAATAGTTTAAAAACCGACATTAAGAAATCTACGCAAAAAAATCAACTTGTTAACCCTTTCGTTTGGCGCCCCAAAGTCTAAATTTAAAGAATATTTGAGTTTTAAATTTTAGTTTTTATGCGGTTTATAAGTTTTTATTTTTTAAAGTTTTTTCCTTTTTTTAGTTTGATTTTCATTTAAAATTTAGACAGGTTTACAATAAGCTCCGCTTATGAAAAAAACCGCTCATAAGAAACTTAAAGATAAGGGACCTCTTCATAAAAATAATAAAAATGAATCTAAATAAAGATGTAACACTGCTACCCAGCATGAAGTAAGGAATGAATCTGGAATTCAAGAACTTTTTTTAATGTAAAGAATTTTTTCTTTCAAAGAGTTAATAGATAAACGAGACCGTGAAAAGAAAATTGCACCGCAAAATAAAATAGTCAATGAACAGAACCCTGGTTTCTCGTGAGGCAACAAGTAGAGTAGCGACAGTGATATGCGTAAACATTTGTCTTTCGACCGAGACGAAGCCATGTGTCTTTTAGCGTGTGACATATTGCCACTTACCGAACAAAACGCATCCATTTAAGAATTTGTTTCCTCCGAGAATGGAGACGATTTTAGGAAAAGCCGCGCTTTTCCAATCGGACAGGTGTCGTTTGTTTAGGAAATCGTTTGAGTCCAATTGTATATACTTAGATTAGTACCAAATATAGAAGTTAATAAAAATCCTTAGCCACTACACCGTGTACCTGTAGGTAATATTTCTAACGCACTTATCAGAGCTTCACAAACTCGTGCGATTGTACGTGAAATTTAGTGCAGCGTTTCGAAATACTTATGCTATTAAAGAGCCATAATTATCACAAAAACCACACGAATTTGAGGGTTAACTGACTTACGTTCGGTGTTGCTTCGCTACAGTTGGTTATTTTTGCAATTATTGCGCTCGATTTATTGGTTCAAAATCTTGCTGACTTGTACGAGTAAAATGTTTGAAATATGCGGTGATTTCATCAGCTGCAATTTCATGAAAAATCATTATTGAGATTTAAAGATCTAATCTCCACGAGGCGAAATCTACGTAATTTTGATTTCTGTAGTAAATATCAGTTATGGAGCTTCTTTGATAACTGCATTCATTTAAAGAATATTTACTCGCATTCACAACATTTTATAAATACTGCCTATACTTCATTACAGTCGTACTACGTCTTTTTTTTTTTAACAAATTGTTTTAGAAAACAAGTTTCCATCATCAGGTGTAATTATATTAATACATTACTTTTGATTGTAGTATTGACGATATTACACTAAAAATACCAAGCTCTTCAACAACGTATTAATACAACTGATAATAGGAATTTGTTCCCGAAATATATATTATTCACACAAAAATGAAGTTATAAAATAGATATAAATTAAGTTATTTTTAGAATTTTTTGAATCTATTTAAGTTACTTTTGGAAATCGTTTAAAATTAATTTATCCTCATTGGCGCTTTCAATTTTCCTGCGTCGATGGCAGTTTAAACCAAAATTAATCGTTGCAGACATTACTCATCTTCAATACACCGGTTATACTGGCGAGTGTATTTGTTGTTATTGCCTATCCGAATCTTCAAATTTTTGTTTGTCTATATTTGCTAATAATGTGGAAAAAGAATTTCGGCGGATGATTGGTGTTTTATCCACATTCTTTGTAGTCGCTTGCGTAGCTGTGCTTGTATTGAGAGATACTTGAGATACCTGAGATACTTGCGATACCTGAGATACTTGCTTGTATTGAGAGATAAGAAATGGAATCCATTGCTATATCGTACAGAATCCTTTTTGCAAAAGGAAGAAAGTGCCCGAATAAAAAAAAAAAGTAGTAAAGGTATTTCTTTCTACCTTCCTTTTTCTCACCGAAAAACAACTTTTATTATTCATGAAACTGTCTGCCTCTTTGAATGGCGGAGAGGTCGCCTTTTACGCTTTTTTCTTTAATAATGTCTCGGTTTTTTTTTAAAAAGGTAATACGGTGAAAAAAATGCGTGAACATAATTCAAAGAAATTATTACCTTATCACATTTCAACTAAAGTTGACGGTTGATGTACCTGGCTTACGTTATAAAACGTAAGACTAATAATAACAAATTAGTCTTTAATCTAAACATGTTTTAATAGTTCGTTTCTTGGATTATAGAACTGTTCATTGAACCAATAAAATATTTTATGCAGAGTTTGTGTGTGTACCCGTACACACACTTTTTTTAAAATTCCTTTAAGGAAAAAATTTAACTAAAAATAAAATATAATTTATGGACGGTACTTCTATAGATATGATTTTAAAAAAAATCTGTTTTTAAAAATATTATCTTAATTATCGTTCATTGTTTTTATTGCCTTATGCTTATGACGACAGATTTTTATTTTGCTTTAACGTTCGGACTTGCTGCAGCCAGTCTCATTCAGTCAAGTCGGTTGGTTGTACGGCATTATTAGGGAAGTGGGGGATAATCGACGCGAGCGCCGAGCGTCTCCTAGTTGTAGAAGGGGTTTTTAGTCTTTCGTCGACGCAGTTGTGTTGTGACGTTTAGTGCGCGCGCGTGCACCTGCGTCTTTGTTCGGTATCCGTATTCTGTAGGTAACTGTAACTGTGCTAATAAGTGAGAGTTAAAATATTTAAAACACGAATGATTAGATATCAGTTTTTAATTTACTTCGTTTAATGTTTATTATTCGGCAATTTTTTTTTCGTGTGTTTTGTTTTTTTATTTGTTTATGCCAATAATTTCAATATATATATATATATATATACTACGTAATAACTAAATATTATTTTTTAATGAAGTTTTTATTTCCGTTTACGTAAGTTGTTTATTTTTTATTTTGGTTTATTTTTATGGACATTTCAATTTATTCTTGACCTATTTATACCTTTTTTTTTTTTTTTTTACCAAATTCTGTATTTATTTTTTTTTATGTAGATTTGGAGGGTACGTTATTCTTACGTAGATGAGACTACAATATTTTAATATTGACTTTTTTATTTAAAAAAAAAAAAAAAATTCAATTTATTTTTCGATTTAATTTTTCAATTAAAATTGATAAAATGTTATTTTTTATTATTTATTGTTCTACTTACCGCTGTAAATATTATTTTATTTGTGGAAGGAACTGCCCATTTCTTAATCCTATAGAAATTTTGCGTTGGCTTTATATAATGGATAATAATAGCATCGGTGGTAATGCTCAAATTGCAATTATCACAACTGCGACTTGAAATTGTTTTAATGAAAGAAATGCCGTTATAAATTCATAAGGTTTAATTTTGATAAGTGTGCGTGCATATGCTAACTTAATGGTAGCAATGTGAAGTAATACGTTAATTAGTCACCGGTTAAGTATTTCAGGAACTCTTAAGGTTTGACGAACTGTATTTACATTCTTTTGTTAACAATAAAATATTTATCTGTACTGCTCGTATAGGTTTTTTATTATGTATAAATTCCAAGAATTATATACGTTCGTGGCTGATTTTTAGTTCTAAGCCATTCTATTGCTTAATTTACGTTTTTATCGATTTAAAATTCAGTAACATAAATCCTCTATTATTATAAATTTTGTTTTGAGTGAAGGAGAAATTTGAATTGTGTTAATTAATATTAATTGTCATTAGGTAGTCGTGCAGTGATTAATTTAAATAACATTTTTTTCTTTTATTAGAAATATTTATTATAATAAAATCTTTTTATATTATTTAAAGCCGACGCATATTTTGCCTAGATGATTTTATTTTCCAGAAACATTTTTATTCATTAAATTTATCCGACATTTGAAACATTTCTGCATAAATTTCATTTAAAAATAAATTCTAGTAATTTAATTTGTGATGCATTTACTTTTGTATTGTTTTACTATTTTGTCTTAAATTGTAAATTCAAATTTTACTCTAGGTAGTAATTTTCGCTTGCTTTAAATTAATTGCATATTTTATTGTGAAGTTATAAAATTACTTTTTACATTATTTCTTGTTTCTTCATAGTTAGTTTTAAAAGAAAAGTTCATTTTTCACTTCATCGTACTAATCGTAATTGCCGATGAATATCAATTACTCGATTTAAAGGAACTGTAAAAATTCGAAGACTGCTTCAGCTCAATTACAATTCCCTTTCAGTTTATGTAATCTCATTTCTTTATTGAAATTTTTCTTAGTATAAGTATACGTATTAACCTGACTTGTTTTTCGCCTGTAAAAACGTTTTCCCTGTAAAATACCTGAAACCCATGATTTTTTTTTCACAATGTTCCCTGTATATATGAGTTTCTCGTAAAACAGTTCTCCTTATCGGACAGTTTTTTCAAGTAATCATTTTCATTAGGAGAAAATGTAGAGTATTATAATTAACTAAGAAGTGGATTGAAGTTGTATTTAAAAAAAGAAAGAATATTGGTAAAAGTATGTTATAATGTAAATAAATAATATTATAAACTCGTAATAATGCGCCACCTAATTTGTTTCTAGCAGATTTATTGTACATTTCTCGAATTGCCAATACATTTTTGTTAACAAATCATACATCCATGACGTAATTATGATTATTTTATAGTATTACACGTTTTTTAATATTTTCCTTATTAGCGGAAACATATAGGTCTTTTAATAACAAAGAAACAAAACAAAAAACAGCCGTTCCTAGCTGAAAGAGAAAACGGTAGTTTATAAAAAAAAATAATTAGTCAAAAAACCGAATTAAAATAGATTTTTCTTTACGAAGAATTTTCTTTTCTTTGGTTTTTCCTCAATTTTTTTAAGAAAAATTTCAGTAATGAAATGAAATGAAATAGCACATGGCAAAAATCAACCAAATAAATAACATCTTTCCATCGGGAAAGATGTTAAACGACTGTTTACGGTTGGGAATTATAATAAGTACTGTTTTATATTAAAGGCGAAAATTTATTTGATGGTATTTTTTTTTTTTGTAATGTCCTGTAGATTTAAACATTCTAAAAATGTTTTTAAAAATTGTGCGATTTAACAATAGTAAGTTCATAAATTTGTTTGTTTTAATGCAAGGTTTTTTGTGGAGTACATGAAAATTTATTTGGATGTACTTCAAGTATATTAAATATCCGATTATTCGTATTCGTTGCTCAAAAAAGTACATGTAATGCCAATTTTAATGTACGTATTGAAACTGAGACTTTTTATATGTGCATTCTTAAATACACATCAGATAAATATTTTTTAAAAAAGTAATGGTGTTTTGTGTAAATATTATTAAACGTTTAAAATAATATATAAATAAACAGTTAAAATTACGTTTTTGATATTGATGTTTTAAAAGTAATGTTTTCAGTTGTTTCATTACGTAATGGTGCATTAATTAGTGTTCAATGGAAGAAATGATATGTTCTTTCAATGATGGAGAGAGATCAAGCTGTATTGTTTGACATAATGCCAGGAAAAACTTGCCCCATCTAAGATTCTATTTCTGAACGCATCTTGTTCTACAGCCTGATAAAATATTATGGTGCGCACACGTAAAAACGCGCGCGCACGCAAACACATTCTCACAAAAGCATGTGCGAAAGTGTATTTCAAAATTTAAATTTGATTTTTACATTTTAAAGGAACGTACTCTCTTGTTTTGATTTTCCCCAAAACAAACGTAGGTTGTGCGCGACTGGTGATGTTAAATTGCACTTACAAGCCGCGTGTTTCCCCCTCCCATTCACGGAACTATATACATTTGTACCTAGCGATATGGAATGAATAAATTCCACCATATAATGCTGTGCGAGTGAGCCACTTGAGAATGGGCATTTATTTTACTTTGCTTTGAATAAGTAACATAAAAGCAGGACGTTTTCATCGATTTTAAATTTAGTAGTATAAGCAATGCTGTTTTGAAAACTTCGTTTTCAATTTTTTATAACTGCTGTATATTTATCTTCAAATATCTACCTAAAAATGCGATTTCTTTTATTGTTAATTTTTTATTAACTAAAAAAAAAAAAGGTATACATGAAGAGAGAATTTTTTTCGAAAACAAAATTAAGTGAACTTTAAAGGAGACATTCAGAACTGTTAAAATCTCATATTTAATAATTACCGTTATTAAGTCGTTTAGTTGTGTTAAGGTACGCAATTAAGTGAAAATATATTTAAAAACAAATCATAAACATGAAAACTGATAAATAAAGTAAAAATATAAATAAATAAATCCAAATGAAATAGAATTTATCTGCGTTAGGAATTTCAATTCCTTGTGTGCGACTGAAAAGTTTTTTAACGTTTGTAATTTTTTTAAATATACTTTTATACGTACATATATATATATACACAGTATATACCCAATTTTTGGGTATCTGCTTATGCTAATACCCTTCCAGCTATACATTTTTATTTCTTATAAATCTTCCTTCAGCGTTATTTTTGCTATCTATCAACCCAAGACGCTCACCGTAAGGGACAGATACAGCCGTATCCTACACAACCGTACCGTATGTAGTTGACTGGCTATAAATTTAGTTATCTCTATGTCTTGAACATCTTTTAAAGACTATAAAAATACGTAAATTATAATTCCGCTTACCAACCAATGTAATTAATTATTATGTTCTAGCGCTTTCGGAAGTTACTTTTCCATCTTAAGGAACCCATGAAAACTTGTATATAAATATTCACTTCACATATTAATTTGATGTAAATTAAAATTAAAATAAAATAAAATTTCCTTAAATATAACAATCGATCGTCAAGTTATAAAATAAGTCTTACATTTGTTACGTCTATTTGATAAAAGCGTCTCAATTGTTATCTGTGTATGAGCTGATTATAGACGGACCTCTCGCTCCCTAACGAAATTTACATCTGATATTCGTCGGCAGGAAAAGATACAGTAAGGCTGTCGGATTTCCGATATCTGCAGCGATAGAAAAAACATCGAATCGATTTTCCGATTAATATTTTACGTCCGGTGATAGTTTCTAATTAAATAATGTCGCTTTAACCGAAGAATTCTGCCAACTGTATATACCGGCATGTATTGCCTGCCGCTTTAAAATGTGATCTATGAATTTTGTTTATCTATTTTATTTAGATAAACTGACAAAAAAATTCAAACACCCCTATTATATAATTTTTCTGGAGAGTTTAAAAGAAAGTGCTAAAATTATGCACGGAAGGAACGTGTCACTTATTACTTCAACGAGCGATAGAAAATTGCGTTGGATAATGGTAAATTTTTTTTAAAAAGATAAAAGGGATAGATAATTTCTCTTATTAAAATCGCTGAAGTAAATATCCACGGGTTGAATTGTCACTTTAATCGCGACTAAATTATACTATTTTTAAACTGTAGCAAGTGTTCTTCTTATACGTTAAACGTCAGTTGATATTTATTTTTTCCCTCTATTTGTCATCTTTCCTTTCTTTCATAATTTTTTATAAGCGACTTGAAATCGCGTCGAGATATTCATTAAGAGTAACGGATAATTTTTTCCACAAAATTTTTATAGATTTTATTTTGTTAGAATTAAATAATTACTATCGACAAAATTATGAAGCAGTTATTCTAAAACTGAACGTTACAGTGTAAAGTCAAACGTGCGTTTGGTTTTACACTTTTTAAGGTCGTTTTCATGCTTGAAAATTAAACCACAAAGTCACTGTTGTTTATTGCCGTATATACTGGCGTTTTATTTTCGATCTATACACTTTCCCTTACTTCGTAATGCTTATAGAACCTAAAGCCATTATTAATTATAGGATCTCAAATAAATATATGTTAATAAAAGTAAGCAATCATTGTATAGTTTAAAAAAATATATATATTATTGTATTATTTCAAAGTGCAGTTTACATCGTTTACTCTTTATAAAGATAAAATAATATTACACGGATTGCTTTTCATGAAGTTGATGATGAATATAAACGAATTATGTCTTTAAAAAAAGGTAACAGTATGTTAAATGATATGCTTGGAATAGGCCCATCAATAACATAATTATCGCTTGTTATTTACCGTACGAATATAATTTGGAAGAATTAAATGTTTTACGTAACAGTTGTTTAGAATATTTTATTTTGATTCCTATTCTTTATGAAATATTTTGCTAAAATCCGTCTTCCAACATGTAAATTATGAAAAATCCGCAAAAAATAAAATGACTAAAAAAAGAGCAGTACCCTTTGAAATAAATTGTTGTATTTCATTTACTCCGCTATTTCATTTCCCTCCGTTAAGAGGGTATTGCCAGTAAGAGAGTCGCACATCCTGTTAAACATTTTTTATTAAGATTGTTCATATTCTGTCAAAAGGTTTTTGTTCATATTCTGTCAAAAGGTTTACTCAGACTTGTAAATGAAAAAAAAAAATTAATTTTCGCCAAGAACAGCGGGCCTCTGTTGTAAATATTTAAGATAGTAGATTTAAGATGTTGTAAATATTATTATTAAGATATCCCGGGTAATTCGCCCTTCTTGTTTCGTTTGTTTGAACAAACTTGAACGGTATATCGGTACAGTTATTAAATGCAGAAACCGTGTAACGAAAAAGTGTTTGTAAAATTTTAAACAGTTATACTCGTGCATCGTAAATCCCAATTTATTAAATTGTACTTCATTTTGAGGGGGTTTGTGAACTGAATGGTTGAGAGATCTCCATATTAGCGGAGTTAAATTTATTCCGATGATTTTATCGATAGATATAGTTTTCTCCAGAGATGCAATATCAGCAAGCTCGACTCGACTACTACAAGCACGCACGGTAAACAATCCATCATCGTCTATTGTTCATATCGGTTTACTAAATAGATATTTTCAATGCCATATATTTTTTTTTATAGTTTGCGTTTGTAGAAGTTTTAACGATGAATTATCTATGAAATATGATTATTGTGATTAAAATATGTTTATTTTGGAAATAAAAAACTTGTGTTGTTAGCATTATCCTTCTACGGTCGTAGAAACCTTTTTATTGTTAATCTTTTTAAAACGGTAATAGTAATTGCTTATTACTTTTTTGTTTGCTTTTATTTTCTATTTAACGATGTGTAAAGTAACACAAGCCTGACGTTAAAAAATTCGCACCGGTTCAAGGTCGGGGTTTACTAAAATAATCCCGCCGCGGTCAGCAGACACATCTATATTGTCGACTGACGACCTTTGATACTGTCAGACGTCAGCAGGGATAAGAAAAAGATAATTTAAAATTATAAGTAAGCGGTTTAATATTGTTAGTTACGATTTTGTGTAAAGTCGATTTTGCAAGGAAACAACCCCCTCAACATTTTTTATCGGTCGGGTATACAATGATCCATATCAGTTTGATATCTGAAAAATTGCTATATTTTTTCTTAAATCCTCGTTAAAGATGCAATTAGACATAACTGGCATTGATATGAATGAATGAGTAAATAGTACTACCGTAAGGACAACTAAGCGTCAACGTAGACATTTTTCGTTTTTGACATTCGTGTTTATAATTAATTGCATATTGGTACTTAAATGACTTCATTTCTCATAAGTATGGTTAACGATTAAATCAGCTCTAGAACAGTTATTTTTTCAAGATTGAGGGTACCAAAAATTGATTATCCAGATATATTCGATATCCTGATAATCTAAGAATTGGCACAGATATGATCTAAACAATGGTTGCCTAGCTAGCGCGTGGATATACAGTGGAAGACAGTATACATAGGTATAATAAATTTTACGGTGTATGTATATGGTATAAACGCTAGGAAAATTATTGTTTAGTTATAAGTAATAATACAAATTTTATGAAAACATGTACCTAAATTATTCATTATTTCGCTTTTATTTGTTAGAATTTTTATTTTTTTACAAATTCAATATTACTGTATTATACTGATCATAAAAAAAAGTTACACTTTATATAAGTTTTATTTTATTTTCTATTATAATTTTTGCGAGGACCCTGTACACTCCTTCCTTATATATTGCCGATTCATATATTTATGGTATAGTTATTTTTTTTACAACTGTGTACTATGCAGTTTACTTAGCGAGGTAGATTTTCACATAAGTTTACCTTAAAAACACTTTTCTGCTTAGTGAGCCTTCCCTTACACAGCATCTACGTTGTTTATTTTTTATTTAGTCTTACATTACACCGTGCGAAGGTTCTTGAGTTTAACACCATATTGTTTTGTGCATCACATTTTCCTAGTTTGTTTTGTTTTCCGAATTTTTCATCAAAAACTATAATAAAAATTCTCGTAGTTTGGCATTTTATTCCTTGTGTTTCACAGACAATGTCTTTGGTTGTTCGCCTGAAATATTGATAATAATTTAAGCTATGGCCTATAAGCCGACCCCTGTTTTTATGTGCGCCAATTTTGCTTTAGTTTCCAAAAACCTTTTATTTCTGTGTTATTAAAAAGAGATTTCATATTAAATGTTTTTTTGTTACAGTAATTAGCAAATGTTTTAATTTGTAATGAATTAATAGTATAATCCTTAATACGCTTAGTACGTTAACGTTACTATTTCTTACATCCTTTTTTTTAATGTAAACTTTAAATTAACTATGTTGTTTATTCTAACATTTATTACAAATCAGAGATTCTTTTGCAGTGCATTTATTGAAATTTTACTAGGTTTTGAGAATGTTTTTAGGCGTAAGTTTGTCGAGGCAACACCATTATTTAACGGGCAGTTGAGCTTAACCAGAGAACGTTTGTTATTTTATTTATAGTCATTTTCCGTATTGAAGCGTTTTAAGCGATTAACTTACATTCTGTTGAAGATGATTAAATAATTCCTAGAGTAAATTTAGAAAAAAAGATTGAATTTTATCAAAAATTATGTAAACTGTTCTAATTACGTAAACTGTTCTCGAAATATTAGTTGATAGAAATAAATAATAATAAAAAAAAAAATAATAGAAAATTCGTATCAGAATTTTTTAGTTAGATGAATGATGTAATATTTCATGGCGAACGTTGTCTCTTTACTGAATATATATATATTACACAATAAAGAAAGAGTTAAAAAATTAAACCCTTCTTTATCGGTGTGTTTTTCTTAAATGTATGTCTTGTATGCATTTTAATGAAAAAATTTAAGCTATGAAATATATATAAGATAAAAGTACGAATAACATTGACTTCAGATTTTTTTAAAAATTCAAACGGTTGCTCCTTTCCATATTTTGCCGTAAAGTTTCTGTGATGTACGTACAAGAATTTTAATAAGTTTTCAGAAGTGGGGTTAAAAATTAAAGCAAATAAACTTTAATATAATTTTTGTCGAAAATATTTTTGGTCATTTTAATTGAAGGTAGGTTCCCTTCAAGATAATTAGTAAGATGTGATACTCTTAGGAACCCGGGTAGTTCAGCTTGTTTTGTATGTATATAAATCGAGTTGAACTCGCTTAATATTAATTATTTAATTAAAAGAACATTACTTGCGTAACCGTTTGCTCTTTTAGAGTAGTTGACGAGCTAATTAATTGGTTGGTTGTAAAATTTAAAGATGTGAAATTGTATTAATATTTAAAAGCAATTTGTTGTCTATTCATTAATATTTCCTACGTATTCTGGCTTGTTATTTGGGAAACTTTTAGTGAAGAAACAAGGCTGACTGACGTTTGTAATTAGTTAAAGTTATAAAATGATATTACGTTTCAGTTACTGAAATTCATTAATTATTTCGTGCCTTTAAACTTCGTACAGTATTATATAACGTGTCCGTTCTACGTTTTTGTACGATCAGTAAAACCAGGAAATATATGCATTTACATCTTATTAAAGCACGAATAGCAAATTAAAGAAATTGTGTAATTACATTTAAGTCTAAACAGATAACATCGGTTTGTATTTTCCGTAAGAATTTAAATGAAACATTTAAAAACAGAAAAACTGGAAAATAATATAAAAAAAAAATTGGTTGACTTTGAAATTCTGTATTTTGTTATTAGAATTATGTTTTAATTAATTAAATTAATTTATGTAAAAATTAAAGGTCTGAAACTAACTATATATCGCAAACATCATACGTTCTCCAATAGTTTTTCTTTGTTATATTTATCTTTATATTTAAGCTTTCATATTTATATTTATTTAACCTTCAGGTTTATCAGCTGCGTTTAATATTATTTTCATAGACCATGATTCATTTTCGTAAATGTTGTATATGTATTCTATATATTAATATAAATATTTCAAAGCTGAGATTACATGGTGTTTACTCGTGTTCCATAATAATTTTAGTGATTTAAAAAAATTTCTTTAGTGGAAATTTTGGTGGAAATTCCACCAAAATTCATTTTGGTGGAATCAAGTATAGTATTTTTTTAATTTTATTAAATTGTTTTATCAAATTTTAATTCTACGAAGATTTTTTTTCATTTAGGTTTAAATGCTACGTTTCAATCACAAATGTTTAATTTTTGATGTTCGTGATCCATAATATATAAGGAAGTTTATCCCCCGACAATGGCCTGTCTCCGTGACGGAGTGTCTCAGCATTTCATCTGAGTGAGACACTCAGATGAAATGCTGAGTGACCCACGAAAGGAATTCCCGGGTTGGAATTCCTGTCGTGACATAATTTGTGTTAAGAAAAAAATCAAAGAATATTATGAAAATATATGATTCTGTTGACAAAAAATAAAAAAAAGTTTGATTTGGAAAAATAGCGGTCGTGGTCCAGCATTTGTTTTTTAAAATCCGCGACATTAACGTATTTTTAAATATTTGAAAATAAGTAGTTTGTTGGGTTTAAACAAAGCTTTCTTTAAGATTTAGGCGGTATCGATTAGTCACAATTTTTTTGCGTTTTTGTATTCAGTGTCTCTTTCAATTGGAACTAACTCTTGCTTGGACATAAATTTGGAAATCGGTGCATTCGTTTTGGAGTTAAGAGTTGAATTGTGTAAATATTATCCCCGAACATATCATTCTTCTGAAGTAGTTAGTGATATAGCTTGTCCAAACCGAATTGGCACAGATCGATCTGATCTATGCGATGGTTGCCTAGCTAGCGCGGGGCTATAACATACTATTCGTGGAAGACAGTAGTGTACGTAGGTATAACCCACCGGGTTGGTCTAGTGGTGAACGCGTCTTCCCAAATCAGCTGATTTGGAAGTCGAGAGTTCCAGCGTGTTCAAGTCCTAGTAAAGCCAGCTATTTTTACACGGACTTGAATACTAGATCGTGGATACCGGTGTTCTTTAGTGGTTGGGTTTCAATTAACCACACGTCTCAGGAGTGGTCGAACTGAGATTGTACAAGACTGCACTTCATTTACACTCATACATATCATCCTCATTCATCCTCTGAAGTATTATCTAAACGGTAGTTACCGGAGGCTAAACAGGAAAAAGAAAAAGTGTACATAGGTATAATAAATTTTACAGTATACGTACGGTAAAAATCTTTTTTTAATCTTACACTAATTTTTATACAAATTAATAAAATCAATTCATTAACATAAGAATAAAGCCGACAAAAATTTTAGTAATTTAACGCGAATAAATTACTTTTAAAATTTCACTTAAGATTTTAACTACTTTCAAGAATTGAAACTCAAAGGATGCTATAATCGGATGATACCTTATACTCTTTGGATACACGCACTTAATTGGACAAGTTTTAACTGCAAATACAGTATAAATTGGAACGGAAACGTTAACAAAAACAAGTTAGTCTGATTGAATCGGTAACGGTTTGTATAAATAGGGAATTAATGTTTCAATTGAATGTTTAGAATGACAGATCGTTCGGTTATTATTTACACAAATCTGAATAAAGAAATTCTTCTTACGTATGACTTATAGCCTAGGATAGCGTACGGTTGTTCGCCACTCCCAGAACAAAGGGCGAAGAGCGTAGCAGAAACAGTAGACACATCAGTCTTCTGCGTGTTTGGCTGGGATATTTTACAATTATAAAACTATAAATAAATACATTTAGGCCTAAACACCAATCAGTAACAGTCGATTAGTCTTCGTAATATCGCATAACATATCTATTTCAGTATCTAATAATATATAAACTCAGGATTAAATAAGTAACTAATAAATATAAGACGCGAATTTGTTCATCGATTGGAATAAACAATAGTCGTAACGTACACCCGTCTTCAATACCGTATACCCGTAAAAATAGTAGTCTTCAATCTAGTAATATTATAAACCCGTGCTCAATAGGCAGCAAGAACTACAGCTATGCTGTTCATCAGATCTGTGCCAATTCGGCTTGGACAAGATGTACCTCTTCTTTTCCAATTTCTTTCTTTTGAATAATCCGATGCAACAGATGGGAATCTACTCCCATTTCTTATTTTACCTTTGAGGTATTCAGTTTACCTGCATTTTAAATATATATATTACACGCCGTAACGTATAGGTTTCATAAATATTTTGAAAGTCAAACCACGTTTTATAGATTTGTATGACCCATGACCCATGACCCATTTGTGAGTTGCAGTAATTTGACAGGAATTTGCCAATTAGTTGTAATGAAAAAAAAGGAAAAAGGTAACTTAGTTCCGTGATGTAACAGGCTTCAGTGACTTGTGATTATTATTTGTTTCTTCTTTCTTTTTAATATCCTTCACTTTTCCTGTTCTTAATGAAGTCATTCCGGTTATTATTGTTATTATTATTGTTAAATACAAGCTTAAATTTTTAATCGCTTTCTTATCGTGTAATCCATCTTCTGTTTTAAGATTTGATTACGTTTTATATTTATATGATTCAGGTTAGAAGTTTATACTTCTTTTTCTTGAAGTTTGGCAGATACCCCAACCCTTTTCTTTATAGTACATTAACGCTAAGTTTCGATGTAAGAAATTGTTGCCTACATTACATGCGCGATAAATGTATTAGAAACACACACAGAGCGCACAGCATACAAGATCTTAATGAGACATTTGAAATTCTTTATGTTCATGCCTCCAAGTCATTTAAGACGCATATATTCATATCTTTATTTTTATGTAAATAGCTGTTTAAATAACATAACGATCGCGGTGTAGCTTATTTATTATTTCTTATATGTACTTTTATTTTGTAAGTTGTTGTGTTTGGTTTATCAATTTAGTATTATGTTACGTTAAACCTCAGTGTTTTGTCCGTTTAATCGTGCCTTTCTTGACTTGAATGTTTTCCCACGTCCAAAATATACAGGTGTATCACAAAGTTCTCCCAGGACTTTCGTAACATATTCTGCTTGTGAAAATAATGAAAAAAGTACAAATAAACATACATCCTAAAACGCTTCGTTTGCAAGTTATGGCTAGTGAAAGATTTCGCTCGGATATCAGCTACCTGGTGAAATGAGGTCGTATTAAAATTTTTAGGAGGTTAATTTATGGGCAGAATTAGTGATTTCTTATGGATTTGACTTGAAATATCGATTAAATAGGTCCCAGAATCGTATGTACAGTAAGTTTTGAGAAATCTGGGGTGAAAACCAATAAATTGGGGTAAAAAACCTTTTTTTTATGTTTGACGTAGTGACTTTGTTAAATAGGTAATAAACACATAAAACTTAAAAAAAAAACTTATAGAGAAATTAATTCTGAACAAAATGGTGTAAGATAAGTTGAATAAAACAAAGAAAAGTTAGAAAAATTCGAATTTCATTTAGAAACAGTACTTTAGACCAAAGTGCATTTTACGTGTACCAGTTTATAATAAATGTAAGAAATGAGGCCGCTATTTTCAATACATTTCTTGGCACGATTCTTTGGTACTTTTGTTGCTTTTTTTTTAGTTCTTCAGGGCTGTTCTTAAGTTGTTTAGCCGCATCAATAATGCGAACAATTAATTTCTCACGAGAATGTATTTTTGTTTTTTATACAATATTTTCATCCATCTCCAGACGCAAAAATCTAGAGGTGTTAGATCAGGCGATCTGGTGGCCGGGAATGTGGCCCTCCACGATCGATTAATTTTTCTGGAAATGATTGAAGTAAGTAGAAACGGCAAAAGAGAAATGGGAAGGCGCTGTGATGCTAGAAACACTTTGCGTCTCAGCGCTAGAGGAACTTCTTGAAGCAGCTACGGCAATTCTTCTTAAAGAAAGTGCAAGTAGACCTTAATAATTAAGCGGCAGATAATATGAACGATCCAAACAGCTGATTGTAAAGGTCGCATCATACATTGACGCTAAATCGGTGTTGAAAATTGCCTTCAACCGTTTCATTAGGATTAACTTCTGTCCATGTATGCTCATTGCGTAAGTTGTTGACGATATCTCGAGTTTAATTTGCCTCTTCGGGTAACAAATCATACTTGTGAGTTGTCGATTTGTATTCCACCAGCTGGATAACTCCAAGCGAAGAGGACCCGTCTTCTGGTTGTAAATATTGAACTGGCTGTTCATGATACGGATAAAACTTGTTTTGTTTAAGTTTCCTCCAAATCATCTATTGCGAAACTCCGATCCGCTTTAAAAAGACGTTGTTTACTGACGCCTTGACTGTTTGAACGGCATCGATTGTAATTTCATCAATAACAGCGTGTTGGACAGACCTTTCATAGCTAGTACGAATACTAGGTCGTGAACTTGTTTCCCAAAAATTGCGAAAAATCGCGCTGAATTTTTTTGGGATCTGGAATCCTTCGATTCGTAAAACTTATTTCATATTCGACTGCAGCAGCTGTAGTACTAACATTATACACACCCAAAATGAATACCATATCAGTGTATTCGTCTGTTGTAAATAAATACGGCATTATTTTAATGGCAAACCGATCACGTTTAAACTAAAATTCAGAGAAAACTTTAGCCAACGGCACAGTTCACATTACCCGATATACTTAATGTTACCTTACACAGTGTGTATAACTTAATGTTACCTTACACAGTGATATATAACACGTTAGTGATATATACTAACACAATATTTCGCAATGTTTGATCAGCTGTTGTTATTTTATTGCTAACTTTGAATATTAATTTTTCAAATAATTGCATTTCCGTTAAATAAAAAAAAATATTTTCTATGTAATTTTTATTTTAAAATTGTTGATTACGTTTATTAATTGTGTTATTTGAAAATTAAAAACAAAATTAGCATGAAGTTTTGTTTTTACAAATTTTTCACATCACTAAAAAGGAATTTGGTTTTTGTTCACGTTAAATATGCATTTTTCTGGCAAATATAGTAGCGTACTGTTTGTAAATGAAATTCGAATTTTTCTAACCTTTCCTTGTTTTATTCAACTTATTTTACACCATTTTGTGCAGAATTCATTCTCTACAAGTTTTGTTTAAAGGTTTTATGTGTTATTAAACATTTAACAAAGTTATTGTACTTAAAACATAAAAAACAGAGTTTTTTTACCATAATTTATTGATTTTACCACAGATTTCTCTAAAACTACTGAAAATACGGTTGTGGGACCTATTTTATTCGGTTTTTCAAGTAAAAAACCATAAGAAATGACTAGTTTTGTCCCTAAATTAACGTCCTAAAAATTTCAGTACGGGCCCCTTTCACCGGTGTAGCTGAAATCCGAGCGAAATTTTTCACTAACCGTAACTCACAAACGAAATATTACAGGAAATATATTTATATGAACTTTTCCATTATTTTTGCTAATAGAATAGGTTATGAAAATACCGGGAGAACTTACTGATACACCTGTATATGTATTTGTATGTTTTTCGTTACTTTTACCATGAGTTAAAAAAAAAAATCTGTCCTACGTTACAAGGGGTTTAGAATGGCGTATGTAAAATAATAGGAGATTGGTATTTTCATCGTAAAATATTTAACATAGTTCTTGTTATGTAGGTGACATGATAAGAGGAAAAATAAATTTACCCCTGAAAATGAATAGCCATTCTCAAAAATAACAAGCATACCGTGCCAGATCCATTTATGAGTGATCTTACTTTTTGCTGAATTATACTGTTGAAAATCAGCACGTCAAGCTCACTAATAATGCAGGTGATATAATTATTTAGTTTTACAATCCATTGTGACTGTACGAACTAATTTGTACGGTGAACATCATCATTCTGCGGGTACCTCTTCTTATTTGTGTAGTTTATTTGCATTTCGGCAATAAGAAAATCATAGAGGAATAAAGTAACAAATTAATGTAATATTTTTTTTTTTTGTATGACATATCTTTTCTCGTACTATCTGACATTTTTACTAAGGACAGAAGTGATTATGCGCGTATAAATTTATTTATACGCGCATAAATTTGGGGTTTATAGTACATATATTCCCATATTTATAACATGTAACTTACTGAATGATTTATCCTGTTTTTACGTAATTAAAATGTAGTACTTATTTTTAATATAGTAGTAGTTAATTTTTCCTCATCGCCGTGGTATTTTTCGTATCGCACAATTTTCTATAAAAAAGAAACTCGCTTTATTAATTTTGTGTAATTTCAAAATTAAGCGGATGTATTTAAAATTAAAAAAAAGTGAAGGAATAAAATTCTCTTGGTTTTTTTCTCTTTTAAAAATTTACTTTCTTAGAAGAATGACTTCATTTTTTTTATGCATGAACAGTGAGTGGCCTTTTTATATAAAATGGTGAAATAGTATAGTAAAGGGGGAAATAAACCCTTGGGTCATTCTCCTTCAGAAAACTTTCGTTGTATATATATTTATTTTTTTTGCGAGAGGGATTGGGGTGGCAGCTTAACGCGGAAGTAATTAGTGTGCCGAGTTTCATCATTATATACCCTGTTAGAAAGTTGGAGAAATGCTCTGAAAAAACAAAAACAAACTGGGGTACCATTTAGCTTTTATTTGATTTAGATAATTGTATTATATTGATATTGTGGTCAAATCATTACCAACGTTCCGTTTTATTTCTTTGTCAAATATATATATATATATATATGTTTGTTCTATTACGAATATTGTTATAATTTTTTCACTGTGATCTTGCTTGACATTATTTGCCTATTTTATATTATTATTAATCACAGAGAAACAAGAAGGTAGGGCAAAGTAAATTATAAGTTTTCATCATGAAAAAATACATTCACAAGTTATGTCTAGTATCATTTTTATTGTTTTTACGTTTTTTTATACGAACATTCTGTTGGATGACAATAAAAAGATCAATATTTCGTTATCCAGTTTATTTCAACATAGAAAAGTACATTTTTGTAGGTCTGATAACGCTTACTTCTATGTTTTATTTTTATTTCTTTTTAAATAGATTTTGTTCCCCTTAAGAACAGATAACGTTTTTAAATAAACATTTTTATTGTTTATTTAAAACCGAAACTACGTCTGAATTAAGAAAAATAAATATGGAAACTTTATTCCATATTTCAAAATTGCAGTGGTGAGTTTTGAATCGATAATTTGTAAAATATCGTTTCAGTAAAATTATTTGTGTTATTAAATGAAATATTAAGAGATTTATTGCGAACAAAAGAACATCGCATTTGTTCTAATAACCGAGTTACAACGGAAATTATTAGAGCGAATGAACGCTCCGTATTTCAAATCGGAAAAATAATTCAATCTGATAAAATAATTATGTCATATTTCATCTCTTTATTTTTAATGAAGTGGAAAAGAGCTTGAAGTTTTCGTACGCTTTTTTCCCTTTCAAGCCGCCTTACTTTTTAACTCGCTACAGTTTTCTACGATTCTTTTTTTATTTTGTAGAAAAGGCCCTTTTGTAAGGATATTATATTTTATTTACATAATGTATGAAGATTTGTATTACTTGTTTGCCTGTGATCATATGTTAGCCTTACATTGTTTTTATATAAAAAGTATTACGTGAAAATTTCTTTTGAAAAAAATTCCGTTAACAAATTTGTTTGTAAATGTAAAAAATAGGTTTAAAAATGTTGAAAAACACAAATTAATAAATTCATAGGAATAGCGGGCGGCGTGTAGCTGTGCACATTTCGTTCGAGAGCGATAGGACGAGTGGAAAAGTTAGATAGTCATTCCTTTACGAAAATATCTCGTATAGCTCCGAACATTATGTAACTATAATGTTCAGTACATTGTCAAACCCACCGGGTTGGTCTAGTGGTGAGCGCGTCTTCCCAGATCAGCTGATTTGGAAGCCGAGGGTTCCAGCGTTCAAGTCCTAGTAAAGCCAGTTATTTTTCATGGATTTGAATGCTGGATCATGGATGCCGGTGTTCTTTGGTGGTTGGGTTTCAATTAACCACACATCTCAGGATTGGTCGAACTGAGAATGGACAAGATTACACTTCATTTACACTCATACATATCATCCTCATTCATCCTCTGAAGTAGTATCTAAACGGTAGTTAACCGGAGGCTAAACAGGAAAAAGAAAGAAAGTACATTGTCAAGAGTTTTTGAGGATAGTTATAGTGCGGTAAGCCAGCCGTCAACATGTGCTCAGCAATACGCCGTTCGCTATAGAGTATCTTCTTTCTCTTTATGAATGCGCATGTTTCTCTGCGGACGTTTTTTTTTTTTTTTAGTACAGGTATTAGCTTTTATAGGCTTATAAGTGTTTTAGATAAAATTGTTTTTTTTTTCAGTTGTCCTTTAAATTTCAGCATTTTAAGTAGGTGCCGAATTACGAAGGATTAGAGTTAGTTTCTGTAGATGTTTTGTATTTGATACCGATTGTCGAGATTTATGATAAAATTTTGAAAAAGAATTAACTTTTCGGTTCAATTTTTACTTCCTTGTACAAAGTATAAGAAATATTATATTCGCGAAAAATTTCGGTTTTCAGATTTCAACGGAAATTTTGACCATACTTGAATCCATTTTGACTGGTTTCGGCGTGACGTCTGTACTTACGTATATACGTATTTACAGAGCTTTTCAGCGATTAGTCGTAGGATGTTGAAAGTTTGGATTTAGGATTGTTGCAACATCTAGTTGTGCACCTTCCTTTTTGATTGCAATCGACTGAACCAAAAGTGTCCAAAAAGCCCCAAATCAAAAAAGAGATTTGGATTTTGGACCTAACTGCAGTAATAAAGCCCTTATTGAGAGCTTTTCAACGTTGTATCATGTGATACTTATTTTCATTGGTTCCAGAGTTATAATCAAATAAAATTTTAATTGATGAAATATTTGGATTTTTAAGGCACATCGGTTCGAATCAGACTTCACATCATGTTTTATTTTAGATTTTATCTGTAATATTAGTTGTAAGTTTTATTCATCTTTTAGATTAGCTATAATTTCTTTTATTTTTTTATTAAAAAAAAATTCCAGGCGATGATAACGCGCAGGCGTTTTTCGCTCCCCACCCTAAAAAATCCTTTTTTTAACTTTTTTTTTTTTAATTTAAATACATGATTTATAATAATTACTAATCTCTGATTGAAAAAAAAAACTTTTACGATAAATATTAATTCAATAATAACAATAAAAAAAAAAAAAAAATAGAAGTCACTAGTGAAATAAAATTTTATGTACGTATCTTTAAAAAAAAAAAAAATAAGTAATTTAAAGGCGTACAAGTAAGTATTTGTGGTGTCCACATCAGATTTTTTTTGTGAGATGTTAGTGTGTGTATATGTGTATCACAATCAGTAATGTAAGCCAATCCTGTGAATGGCATGGTTATTTCCAATAATTACGAGATTCCGTATTCTGGAAGTGAATGTGAGGAATAAAGTGTTTTTATCCTTTTGTCCTCTTCACAATAATAAAGCATTTATTGATAATAATTCCATTGTATTGAATTGGTTAGATTATTATTGTTTGGAAATATAAAAGTTCCCCTATTTGTTATGTTAAAGTGCATTTTATGTATGTATGGAAGTGAGTAATCACTGCCCAATTTATTAATGGCTTGCGTTCACTGAATATGATTAGCTCTGTACATCTTGGTATTATCCAATTATAAGTGAAGTATTAGTAATTTATTGACGTAACGTGGCAATATTTAAATTGTTTAAAGTATATATATATATGTCTCATTATATTAATTTGTTTAAAAGTTAGTTATCGTTTTTTCTAAGACTGACAACTTGTAGAAAATTTTTTCGATCACTGTTCTTATTAACCTAACTGCATTGGAACGGTTTGGTTTTTTAACATCAGTTCCGGAAATGGATTACGAATACAGTGAAATGAAAAACAAATGGAAATGGATTTACAGTGTATTAGAGGTAGGACATTTTATTGACAAATGAATTTAAAACGCTATTGACTTAATGGACTCTTTCATCGGTCAATTATTATGGACTTAAAATTGTAATTTTATTTTGGTTTGGAATAGATTACCCAATTATTATTAAAATAATGTTCTGTTGTTTATTAACGTTCCATTAAGTGGAATTAAATATGATAAAAAATTTGCCGTACTCTGTTCTCTTTATTCTCTTTTCTCTGTTTTTTCCATCTTATCTTATTTCTTTGCTCTAATATATATATATATATATATATATATGTGTGTATATAATATATATATATATATATATATATATGTGTGTGTGTTTGTTCTCTGAGCTTTTCGTTTTCCCTTTCATTTACCTCTTAACAATAGTTAATGGCATCTTGTTGATCTTTTTTCATCCTGTAACATTTTAACAGCTATATATATATCGTATTTCTCGTTTTTCATTCTTTTATCTTAGTAAAGTAGAGTTTCTTTGATAGAATTGATCTGATGTATTTACTCAAATCTTTTTTCTTTGTTAAATATAACAGCTGCGATTAAGTTATAAGTTTAAGTCAGTGCAATAATATGGCATTACAAAAAAAAAAGAAGCTATCATAAATGCTATCACTTGGATTAAATCGGTGAATAGTTTACTGAGTTATTCATTTAAGAGATGAAAGAGGCTGATCTATGCTCTTTGCGTATTTCTTTTTATTTTTTGGTTTAAGGAAATATGAATTCTTATTTACTTGGCTATATTATTAAGAGATGGAACATCTTATCGGAAAAAAATGATGGTATGACATTTTATTTTTCTTGAGTTAAAGAATATTAAAAATTTGATAATAAAAATCTGTGTATGTGGGCATACACGTAAAAAAAGGCATACATACACGTGTGTGTATGGTTTTTTCTAAGAGTATGCATTTGTATTAGCCCATATTACGGTTTTTTTTTTTTATATTTCACAAAATCTTCAGTGGTATCTTATTTTATATTACAGGGTGGGGGGATAGATTCTTTTAAATTTTGAATAAATCTTGACCAGTAAATGGGGAGTTATAATAGTTATGGGCCTTTATGTCAATGTGTGTTAAATTTATTAACTTTTTTGTAAGCCTAACCAATATATAAAAATACATTTATAAATAATTTATAAAAGTTTTTCTAACTTATGAAATCAACTTTCACTACTGACCCACAGTCAGAAGACAATACATATAATGCATTTTCTCCCCCAGAAAGGGGTATGTTAATTTATGCTTTCCGCTGTGTTTTCTCGTCTTTTCTATGAGTGTGTTGGGCTTAAGCGTCTGATATACAAATTGCATCTGTATCTGTTATATCACTTGACAGTTTTCGCTTTTTTCTATAACACCATTTTAGTGTACTTATTCCACTACATGTTGTGTGCGTACCATCGGTCGAGTGCACGAATGTTCGAATGGTTACCGCGCTTTCAAATATGTAAATAAATGAAAAATTGTGGAAAAACTCTTGTGGTGTATACCGTTAAGTACCCCAGCTGCACTAGTTAGATTTGTTTTCAGTGCTTGGACTTTCATTTTTCATGTTTTTTACGCTCAATATCAAACACACTGTCAATCTCTGAGGTGAACAAGAGTGAAAGTATGAAAAGGATAATTTGTTTCATGTGTTATACACGTAAAACAAGTGGTACTTATGTACAATCTCATTTAGTTAGCCTTGGTATGTTTAGTATGTGATACTGTATTCTGTATTCTGTATTCTGTATTCTGTATACTGTAAGCGTCTGATATACAAATTGCATCTGTATCTGTTATATCACTTGACAGTTTTCGCTTTTTTCTATAACACCATTTTAGTGTACTTATTCCACTACATGTTGTGTGCGTACCATCGGTCGAGTGCACGAATGTTCGAATGGTTACCGCGCTTTCAAATATGTAAATAAATGAAAAATTGTGGAAAAACTCTTGTGGTGTATACCGTTAAGTACCCCAGCTGCACTAGTTAGATTTGTTTTCAGTGCTTGGACTTTCATTTTTCATGTTTTTTACGCTCAATATCAAACACACTGTCAATCTCTGAGGTGAACAAGAGTGAAAGTATGAAAAGGATAATTTGTTTCATGTGTTATACACGTAAAACAAGTGGTACTTATGTACAATCTCATTTAGTTAGCCTTGGTATGTTTAGTATGTGATACTGTATTCAGCTCGGTTATTGAAAAAATGGGAAACCATTTCGCTCCTAGAAAGCTTGATAAGGGATGCTTATTATTCTTGGAAATAGCTAAACTTTTTCGTGAGCGACTCTTGTCTCGTGTTAATTAGCCTAAAACAGTTACTTTGCACCATCACCGTTTCCAGTTATACTTGATGTGTAGAAAGTATTTTTTTAAATTTATATGTGTTTATCACTCGGATAGCGTAATGAGTAAGAAAATTATTTTTTAAGTAACCTAAAATCCTGAAAAATTTCGGATTTCAGCGGAAATATCCTTTAACCGTCCCTGATTCCATTTTGAATAGTTTCGGTGTGATGTCTATTACGTACGTACGTACGTATCTCTCATAACTCAAAAACGATTAGCC
Organism: Lycorma delicatula; assembly: GCF_047948215.1. Lineage (NCBI taxonomy): Eukaryota > Metazoa > Arthropoda > Insecta > Hemiptera > Fulgoridae > Lycorma > Lycorma delicatula. The sequence goes on along the minus strand of NC_134457.1, from coordinate 73,653,529 downwards.
CTTAGAATGTTGAAATTTTGGATTTATGACTATTGCAACATTTAGTTGTGCACCTCCCTTTTTAATTGCTATCGACTGGTCCAAAAGTGTCCAAAAAAGCCCAAAATCCAGAAGATTTGGATTTTTTCTTAACTGCAGTAATAAGCCCTCATTGAGAGCTTTTCAGCGATATAAGTGGTACTTATTTTTGTTGGTTCCAGAGTTATAGCCTAATAAAAGCGAAAAAGATATCAACGAGAATCAGACTTCATTACCTTTTTTTTTTTTTTTAATTTAAGTATATTTATTTTATTAATTATTATTAACCTCTGCATCAAAATAAATATGTAATTCAATAATAACAAAAAATTATGAAAAAATGTAATAAAAAATACATAATTTAATAGGCTTACAAGAAAGTAAGCGTCCACATCAAATTTTTTAATCCCTGGTTTTAACAATAAATGAATAAATAAGGGTAGGTGCTAATTTTTATAACTTTACTAATTTACCTAATATTCTGGGCTTTTTTAAAAAATCTTTTTTTTTAAGTGATTTAAATGAACAGGGGGAAAAGTTAATTCGTTAGTGTAATAACTTAGATCGTATTTATAAAATTCCATTTGCGGAAACTTCGATTAATGAAGTAATTTGGGATTTTCTGTTACTATTATTCTAATCTTCGCCATTTGAAAAAATAATAAGATGCTCTTTTTATCAATGTAATTTTATTATGTAACTTTTGAATGCTGCTATATGTATTGATAATTATATTAATTGAATTAATATAACCCTTGTTTTTTGTAATTTATCGGTTTCGTAAGATGTTAATTAAATGAAATTGAATGTTTCTTTGTTTGATGTAGATAGTAAATATTTTTTAAGCTTACTAATTTTAAACGGATTTCTTACCTCGTCTGTTGTTCATTGGTGTAAACACGATTAAAATAGAACGATCACTTTGTTTGTTTAATTTTATATCTCTGTTAACGGTTTAGCTGAACTGTTGCACACACGTTTGCGGTATTAAATGCACTGATGTTTCTAGTTTAATTTTTAAGTATCGATTGTATATCTTTTATTTTTTGACGTTTTTTTTTAATTTAAATTAATTTATCTTTCATAACAATCATTAAAATTTTAAGTAGTTTTTATCAATTAAATGTTTTTAATGAGACTTCTGTTATTTGAATCTATTGAAGAATAATTTATTTTGAAGTCGAAGAATTTTACTTATTTGTTTTTGGTTTACGTATAATTATGGAAAAATTTAATATAAATAGTAAAATATTGATAATACCAAAACTTATCCGAAACGTATGTACGATCTTAAGTCGTATTTAATCGTAAGATAAAAGATAAGGGTTCCTATTATTTGTCTCCTAAATTGTCAATTTGTAAATTTCAACTAGTTTAATATCCTTTATTTTACTTTTACCTTTGCGATTTTTTTCGTAATAACAAAACAGATAAGAAAATGATAAAAATGAATTTCGTTACACGTAAAAACACAATGGTGGTTCCACTCCTAGATAGAATTAAAACTGGAATATTTTCCTCTAAAGACTAAGATTATGATTTTGTCTTCAACGAAGTGATTCGTCCAAAAAAAAAGTTTGTTTTTTGTGCTATAAAATTGAAATTCATGTTGTTTTTAATTACTTTGTCATTTAAAAAAGTTGAAGGGAAGGTTTCAAGTTCAGTACTTGTTCTCCCCTGAGAATCCTTCTGGATCCGCCATTGTTTATTATGTTGAAATAAGTAGAATTTTTTATATAAACATAACTTTTAGAGAAGTTGTAAAAAATGTCAGGATCAAAATGACTTTTCAACCTGAATATAATTTGCCTTCAGTCAAACACTTAGAGACTAGATTTTACAGATTTAGTTATTTCAGGCTGGTATTGAGGTATGATATTCACGAAAAATTTTTATGGTGGTAATAATTTTAATAAGTATTACTTTATTATTAACTTAATTATTTTGTATTGGTAAGTTTAATTGTATCTATGTATTTATTTGACTTTTCATGTATTTTTCTTCAAATTATTTACACGTACATTTTTTCTTTTTGACGTAATTTTTCCGCATCCTTGAAAGTTCGACTTTTAGAAATTATTTACTACGATTATTCTATTTTCATGAGGGTGGCTGAACGACATTGTTTGTTAAACATTATTTGTAATTTATACCACATTTTCGAATAACTCTTTGTCCGCATTGTGTTACCTTAATTTTTGTAGATCGGCTAAACCAATTTAAATTAATGTTTCACCGAACTAATTCAACATAAATTTTAGAGATTAAAGGCATTCTGAAATAAATTGTCATATTAATTTATAAAAGACTGTTATATAAATTTAATTTATATGACAAATTCTGTATATAATGGAGAATATTCGGGAATTTCGGTTACTTGTTTTAATTTTGTATACCGCTGATAAATTCCATATTTAACCTTTAATTTTCTATGTAGGAATCGTCTCCTACATACTTTTAAGTACGATACAAAATATTTTTTTTTTTATCATAGACCTTTTTTTAATAATTTCTGTCACTAAAATGTAAATTATAGTAAATAATTAATTTGTAGATTACAAGAGTTACGTAATGATGAAAAAATAACAGTTTTTAATTCTTTTTCACCATGTCGGTGAAGTGATAAATTTTAGGATTTAGTTTATATGAAGTTGAATGTCTCTTTTTTTCATTATTGTAACGTTATAACTAAAAGAAGATTATTATAAACTACAATATTTTATTAATTCATTCAAATAAATTTTGATTCTTATTAAATTTCATTAAATCGGAACATTTCATTTTTACTCGCTGAATATTTTATTAAAATAATATAACTGAAATAAGAAGTTGCAAAAGTATAAAAATGAAATATTTGAGTCCCTGTGAGCTAAAATGTAATTTTTCCTCTGACCTAAAAAAATATTTTATCATACCTTTTTTTATTTATAAAACAAGTTTCCTTCATTTTGTACACTGCAGTGGTTAAAATTTATTCGGTCTATCTCTATAGTAATAATAATAATAATAATAATAATAATAATAATAATATGCTTTTTTACTTCTGAATTTTTAATGTGTGGGTGTATATGATTTTATTACTGTTGTATAGATTAACTCAATTTTTGTTTCTTTGCTTAAATGTCAGCTTTTTTCTCTTGTTCATGTACTGAAGGAATAATTTAGGTTGACTTGTGGATGACGTGACACGCAAAAATTCAATTCTGTGCTTTTAGAAGGATTTTTATTTTTGTACAGCAGTTTACATTTCATACTAAAGATACATCGTCCTGAGGATGATACGAAAAATAACAAATGTGATGATGCGGTATTGTGATTTTACTCGGCTTGATGTTTATAGTTTAATGTGATGCAAGAATTGTGATGGGAGTTGATCTGCAATTTACTATTAGGAACCAGTCGATACATTGTCGACTATATTATTCCATAGTAATTGTGAAAGTAGATAACAGATTTCTTAATCATTTTTCCGTATTATATATCTTATATAAGTAGTTTTTAATGATTAAATGTGTATGAAAATGTTTACAATGAGAGGTATTTAGAAAAGTTTTATTGAAAAAAATGATATTTATGTGAAACCGATGTAAAAAAAAAAAGGAATATACTTTGAAGGTTAAATAATTAGTGATTTCGTGCTGTCACCTTATGTACGTTTGGTTTTGTTGACTAGTACATTAGTATAAAGTAAATGCGTTTTCATTGAATAGGTACTCAAATATCTAATATTAGATGACCGATTAATTTTCTTTGATTAAGTTAGTCTGGTAACTCCTGAATACGTTTACTTAAGAATAATATATATTTATGAAAGAATTTATTAATAAAGGACGTTTAAGATTCAAACTTTGCTGTAACCACATACGCATAATAGTTAGTTTCTGGAACCGTAGATTAAATAGTTTCTGATTACAGTTCAGTATTTCCTATTTAGTTGAGGCAGTATTTATTTTAACTGGAGTACACCGGTCTGTCCTGTCTGTCTCGGTCTTTCTTATGACTTTGACTTACGTCAAGAATTAGAGGTGTAAGAGACTTACAAACTATACCTTATATTCCGGTAGGCCTGAAATCCCGATGGTGGGAAAATGTGCTTTCGGCTCTGTGGTTTGATAATGGCTGCGGTAAATCATTTCTTTTCTCGTTCTGCTTAGTAAACCTCGTATGGAATAATTGTTACCTTAAGATTGGCTGTGTCCAATAGAGTGTGATTTGTTTCTCGTGTCAGACGGTTGTATCGCTTAGCTATACTTAAAATGGTATACTGTAAATACGGTAAACTAGTCGAATAAGTAATAAAAAAAAAAAAGAAATGACTTATTCATAATTTTTTTGTTAATGTAAAGGACTTTTATTGCAAAATTGAAAGATGATTTCTAGACGTGTAAGCTTATCGTAACTGTAATTAACATAATTTTAGCTAATATACCACAAGCTTACCTAATGAATTTTTCCCCCAAAATATGTCTTGTTTGTAACTAGAAATATTTAAAAGATGCAGTGGTATAAAACTTAATGGCATGCGTTTAAGTATTTTGATGGCGTAAATCAAAATTCTTCGGTATTTTGTAAGTTTTCTCTTATTAGCATGACTTAATCCGGACGAGTTAATCTTGCTACAGAAAATGTTAACATTCCTCTACTCTCCTCCTTTCCCTTGCACCTTCTGTCACCCCATTATAATTTAATTTTAAAGACTTAATTAAGCCAGGACGTATTTCTTGTCTTAGTTTTGTCACATTGCAGTCCGTTTACGCAACGACTAAGTACGTGTGCATTCTTGATATTTTACTTGAAAATTTTTAACTCGCAAGCCATAATTGTATTTCTTTTCGTTTTAATTTTTAATTCTTTTTCACGTCGATAACCTTTTGAAATGATTTTTTAATTTCTCATATTTAATTAAGTCATCTTATTTAACAAAATTTTTTTAATATCTAGTGACATAATACTTCAAGTAAAACCACGGGTGCACGCATACAACGACTTAAATTGTTTATTTTCTGGTTATTTGAAAAATTGTAATCTTCCTTTGTGTCTGAATATTAACGATTGTGTCACAGAGGACTCTTCGTTTTCTATTTAAAATAATAAAATTATCTGTTTCGTCTCATATTTTTCTATTTATCCCCATATTTTTCTACTTTTCAACTTTCTTCACGTACCTTAGTACTTTCCTGCTTGAGTTTATGCAATTTCAATATTTTAACTGGGGTTTTAACTCTAGCCTGCATTAATAAAAACTAGTTTATCGTAGAAGAAAGCCCACGTTATTTTTTCTGTAAGGTATTTAGAAAAATCAGAGAAATAAAATATTTTATTGTAAAAAGAAATTCTGTATAAAAACTGAAAAGATGTGTGAAGTGTATAACAATAACGTGAATAACGATTTTGTTTATAATTTACAAAATATGTCGTTGTTTTAACGATTAAAATAAATTAATTGAGAAATAAATATTTGGAGTATTTTAAAATTTATAACGAGGGTAATTTGTATTTAATTTTTAGCCGTAGCAGCTTTGAAATTCATTGTTTTGCAAAATATATGTTTCATAATATTCGAACTTCGGCCAGTCGAAATTCGGATTGTCAAAGATGGTTTATAAAATATGCCAAACTAAATTTAAGTGATTTACGAATGTAATCTAGTTACACGATTATAGTTTTGGGCATAACCTTCTTTTTGAGTTACTAATTTCCGTTTGAATTTAAAGTTTATTGGCTTTCGTTTTGAATTTGAGATCCAAACAGCATTCACAATTTCACCAAAGGAACACAATTTTATTCACGGTTTTTTAAGTATAATTTCTTCAGGTTTTAAAATATACTATTTCTTGAAGTTATTTTTTTAGTTCCATTTTGGGTAGTAACAAATCAACGAAGGCTTATCAGTTTGGTTTATCTTGCAGTCCTCAGTTCGTAGACCGTGCACTTATGTAGTACTATCAGTCTCAAGAGTGATGTTAAGGAATACGCAAAGAGATTTCCTAAGAGCGAAACGAACGCGATTCATCTATAGGAATTTATCACCTGGATGAATTGTGTTTTCATCCAGGCATTCATTTCGCCCACAACTTCTCAGGTGATCAGGACATTTTTAGCCAGAATGAAAGCATAATTTTTTATGAATGATTTTGCGTTGAAGTCGATGGAATTAAAATGTGTGATGCTATAAAAACTAAGAGTGTTCTGAAGACAGGGTCGAAATTAAAAATTTACTCATTCGCTTTGGTGACTTATCAATTGAATCGCCTCCTGTGAAAAAATCGGCCTAATAAAGAAAAATAGAGGACCCTGTGGTAGCGCCTAAAAGATATAAAGAAATTAGTCTGAAGAGTATAGAATCTTCCTTTATTTCATACACGAAGGAAGAATTAATGTTTTCGATAAAAATAAGTATTCTATCCTGAAATATTTGGCTTTTCCTGAGTAGTCACGACGTCATCCTTTCTACAATCGGTGTTGTAATTTAGGTATGTTATTAGGTAATATTATTTATTTTCAGTTTTATTTCGTTTAAATTTTCTTCTTTTTTGACATAATTTGTTTTTGACTTGTAGCGTCGGAATATGCAACGAAGTTTTATTCTTTTCTCAATCTAGAGCCAGTCCAAAATTAAATTAAGGTATTTTTAAAAATCCATTTTCGATCTTCATTTTTATTTTTTACCGGCGGTGTAACGTTCAGTATTCGTTTCAGGATCCTCGCCTTATTATTTCTTATCTGAACATAACCATTAAGTGATTTTTTTTTTATCTTGCTTGTCAAGATAAAATTGCTTTAAATGCCTTAAAAATAAAATTGCCTTAATTTAATGCCTTAAATTTCTTATACGTTCTAATCTTGTCTTCAACAATTATCCTAAAACAGTCGAACCCTAGCGGCAGTGATCTTACCGCTTAATTTTCTGTTGAAAGTCCAACTTTGTTTCGTAAGTTAAGGTAGGTACTTAACGCTAACTGAAAATTTCTAGTTAATACCTTTTAGTCAAGAGTATTGTATGTAAACGTATATTGAGTAAGCCTTTTGCAGATTGTACTTGACGCAGCTCTAAGCTTTTAATCGCTACTTTTATACGCAAAAATATTTCATATGAGTTAAGTAGTGAGAAAGATAATATTAACTTATGAGGTATATATATATATATTATATAGAGTTTATCCTTTACTTTTTATTTTCCAAATATATGTATACTTCCCATGTAATTTACAGTTTCATTTAATTTACTAATTTCAGTAACAGATTAGCAGTTAATTTTACATCGAGGTGTAGTGTATTTTAGTTTACATTGAATGTTACAGTTTAGTATAGGCTTATGTTATCTAATAAAAGTATCGCTTTAAACAGTCAAATAAAACACATCATTTTTGCAGTTAAATTGGTTACAGTGGTGGTTTGCAGTATGTTTTTGATACTTGGCCATTTATTTATTTGCACTTTTCTCGTGTATAAAAATAGATTTACTGCTACATCCTGTAGCAAAATTAAATTTAGATGATCCGACTCGTAGTAATGGAATATTCATTAAAAAATATATAGCTGTTGAAATTTATCAATAATTGGTTTTTTTATATGGGTGAAATTACTAGAGCTTCTTGTATTATGATTTATAGATCACAGCTTTTTGTATAATAATTTTATAATAATGAATGTTTGTTATATATATATATATATATATATATATATATATATATATATATATATATATTAGCAGGTACCCGCTGAAAATTTCATAAGCGTTTTTAAAAAAAAACTGATTGCAGATTTTTACAGCGTTTTAAGTTACTAAATATTTTTTCGCTAAAACGAAAACTTTTGGTTTTCAGTAGGAAAATAAAACATTAACTATAGTTTAAACTGTTAGATTAAGGTAATGTATCGTATACTAGTTAAATTGACATCAGATTTAGGAATTATATAGCAACAACACAAAATTACGTAACATTTTTACAATATACATACAAGCGCTAAATGTTTATTACACCAGTATGAATTACAATGTTATAATAAAGAATGTAGCTACAAAAGATACAATTAATGATAAAAATATTTTTTATTATAAACATATAAACAGCTTCCAACAAAAGAAAATTATTATACAAAAAGCTGTGTATATTACACGAAGCTCATCCATATAAAAAACAGTTGTTGATAAATTTGATACATGACAAAATTGATACATGAATGTTTGTTTGTCCCATATGCGTTTCTATACCATTCATCAGATTGCAGTGAAACTTTGGTGAGATGTTTTGCGCACGCCTGCGAAGGTTTCTGAATTAGTTTGGACCCGCTAGGTTGCGCTGGGGGTCCAGATATTTCGAAAAATTGTATATGGTCTGATTTGGCTCATATTCAGAATTAGTTAGTGAAAAGAAGTATTTTTGCAAAAAATGGACCTATTAGGTTGCGCTGGGTAAAGATATATGGGAAATTTCATGTATGGTTCGATTTGGCTCATATTCAGAATATGTATTAGTTACGTGAAAATAAATATTTTTGCGAAGAATGGAAAAAAGAGAAGGGAAAAAGGGAAAGGTTAAATTTTGTGAAGTTCCGTAATATTTATTGTAAGATTTTATCAAACTTTCATTTGTGTTGATTTAATCTATATATATATATATATATATATATATATATTTTCATTCAAATCTTGCAATGGTGTGAAACATTGGCGGGTCAGCTAGTGTGTATACTTAAATATTATATTCCTTTTCTTCTGCTTGGTGACTTGGATGTAGTTTATAGAATAAGGGACTAACCAGAAACATATCTGACAAACAATATATATCCTATATTGTTGGCTGTTAATACATTCATTCGGCAACCGAATTTGCGGAAGTATATACAGACATTCGACGGTCGATATGGCATTTTAATCTCAAAACGTTTTAAATATTTTTATTTTTGCAGAACGGTTCTATTAAATATCGTGTTTTTATTTCAGTCTCGCCTAGATTGTCTATCGGCTGGAATCTACTGTCTTACTGTAAAATAAAAAGGAGACCGATCATTATTCATTATTTCCTACTACTTTTGTTTCTTAACATTTCTAATTTAACGAATAAATGTTTCTTTGGGAAAGGAAGTGTGTACAGATCGACTATGTTGTCCTAGGTCCTCCGTTTACTAATTAAATTTAGATTTGACGGTAAAATTTTACGGTTTATATTTTTTTTTTGTTAGATTTAATTAGTTTTGATATAAAATTTATAAACTTTAACGTATATGATTCAATTGGAATCTAAACGATACGTGAAGATATAAAACAGAACCGTATGTGTATTTTTCTTCGGTTGTTTTATAGCTTTTTATCGCCGTTTAGTGTAAAAAATTCGATGTGGAGATTCGGCAAGGATAAGATACGGAACTGGTTAGTTCCTGCACAAATGACTTTTTCTAATGTCGCTATAAATAATGAGTCGATTCGGTTGCGTCATATTAACGGCATAAAAAAAAAATAAATTCTATACTTTCTCAGTTCTTTTATAAATGTCCACTTAAAGAAGTTTAAAGATTAGAAAAAGTATTATTTAGTTTTTAGTACAGTTTATTATTTGAAGTCTGTTTTATTATTGGGTTTTATACGATGATAATTTGGTTTTCTATCAAGTCTTGACAGTCGCTGAATATTTTATTTTTTTTTGCTTTTAACATGTTCTGTCGTATGACCACGACCTTAATTCGCTCATTGTGGAATACAACTGAAAATTTGTAATGGGTTAAATTAAAAAGTTTATGTATCGATCACCCACCATTTAATCGCTCCCTTGCTCTGGTGACGTTGCTTAAAAATATACGATGTACATGGAGATAACGTTATTAAATCCCTTAGATTCTGTCGGACTATGGAAAGGGAATTTTTTATAGTATTTACTTGTGATTGGTATTTTAATTTATTGTACGGAATTGTTAAATTACATTTTAGAAATTGGTTATTTAATTTATGATTGTATAAGAAGGCCGTTTCTCCATTATATATACTTTTTTTTTTCTTTTTAATTTCTTTGTACAATCGTAGAATGTTGCAATTTGGTTTTTGTAATATCTAATTGTGCACCTCCTCTTTTGATTGCAGTCGACTGAACCAAAATTGTCCAAAAAAGCCCAAAATCCACTTGGACTTTTTCTTAACTGCAGTAATAGGCTCTCATTGAGAGCTTTTCAACGATTTATCATAAGTGGTACTTATTTTCATGCCAGAGTTATAGCAATGATTTGATTATATAGCATGATATAGCGATGATTATAAATAACTTAATATTTGGATCGTAGGGAAGCACATCGGTTCGAATCAGACATCTTCTTTTTTTTTAATTTAAATATATTGATTTATTAATAATTATTAAGTTCTAAAAAAAATAAATAAAGCTAAAATAATTATTAAGCTCTATTAAAAAAATCTGTACGATGAATAATAATTTAATAATAAAAATAAATTTTTAAAAATATCAGAAGTTATTAATGAAATTAAATTTTATGTTCTCTTTTCATTTAAAAAAAGATGTGGATATGTTACTTAATAGGCGTACAAGAAAGTTATGTGGTGTCCATATCAGATTTTTTCATTTCCAGACCTGTAACACTTTGAAGTCATGTAGTTTGGCATTATTTAGGCCTGCGATAAGACAGAAACAGATAAAATAATGCGCATATGTATTTTTATTAGGAATATTATAATTTTGCAAATTATCAGTGTTGACACTTGGCACAATTTATCACAAGGACACTTGGCAGTGTCCTTTTATCAGTGATCTATATCCTCAGTTGATGTTTTCCTCCGAGGCACGTATACTGAAAGTTTCAATTACTTAACGAGATATCAAATGCTTTACTTGACGTCAAACGGAAGAAATAGTCCCGAAGCTATTTTAGTTTCTAAAGGTCATTCAACGTTATTACTTACTTGGATAACATTAATCTTACCTCGGGAATTTTGAAGAATTTTTTCTAGTCTTTACATTTTCGAAGCTTTTCCTTAAGGGGAGTTATTAAATTATCTTGTTAATTGATATACTACAATAAATGTAATGATAATGTCAAGGGTTTTTCGCCTAAAATTAAAAGAAAAAAAGAGGGTGTATATTAATTTTTAGCTTATCTGTCCCGTGTTCCTACAAATAATAGTTATCTATTATCCGGGAAAAAATATTTCGTACAAAATGGTTTTTTTATTTGTTTGAATTTTTGTCACTAAGTTTTTTTTATTAAAATTTATCACAACGTTTAAATAACAAAAAAAAATCATCCCGCAGGACGAGGTAAGGAAAAACTCCCGTTTGAAATTTGTAAAACGTTTGTGTGAAAATTATTTCAAACTCTTATTTTCTCTAATTTTATCGCTGGATATCTTTTACCGAAACATATCCTGATAAAACAAAAGCCGAAAATGTATTAGATAATTGGTTACGCCGGTCAAATTATTATATGCATTTCATTTTTAAAAACATTTTCTGGCTATACGAGAAATTTTTTTAGTTAAAAATACTTATTTCAATTATTAAAATAGTCGATAAAATTGATTTTAAATAATTAAAACAAAATTAGTTAAAAGTTCGATTTTTAAAAAAGATTCTTCATAGCTGTCCCAACAGGAGAGGGTATTAAGTTATTTTAGTGACGTTATTGCTTTTGAGCATTAAAAATTTGGAATTGCGGAAAAAAGGTTTTTCGTTTTGGGGGCAAATAAAGTTGTAGGATGGGGATGAAAACTTATGGCTAATTTTTTTAGGGTTATCAAAATGTTACGATTATTGCATTTTAACTGACTTGAGAGATGGATTTAAATGTAAACTACTTTATTTTTTAATTAAAAAAGTAGTTTTTGTCACCACAGAGACCATTGTAGTGGGATGGGCAAAACATTTTTATAGTGGTTTAAAGGCTTATTAATATAGAAAATATAGATGTAATTTTAAGTTGAACATACATACCTCGGGACATTTTGATTTATGAATAAATTTAAATGTAAAATTATACATTCTTTCTTTAACATTTCTTACAATTTATGATTTCTTTAGAATTAAATTTCTAATTATAATAAAGAAAAACTTTCAGAACATTAATAAAAATTAAAACTGGTATTTTGCTGTTAACAATTTCGGTAACTTTTTTAGTATAATGTTATTTATATTTACTGAATAACTTTTAATAAGGTCACATTTGTTCTTCTGAGGAAGAAATTACGATATTAGCTTTGTCAATTGCATCGTATTTATTTATTTTCAAATCGTATTGATAAGTTTAATAAACTTTTTCATCGGGCCCTAAAACACAGGAAATTAGTATCTGTAATGTGGCGTTACTTTGATTATAGGTAGGGGTTGTATAATGCTAAAGACAAGACATTATTTGAGCTCGGTTGTGTGTGTTTGCTACACTACTGTTTGTGTAATTAGTAGTGCGCCTTATTTTGTAATAGAGTATATCGCTCCTACATTCTTCCAGCATCGTCTAAATAATAAACTTAATAAAACAGCGACCCTTTCAGGATAATGACTAAAAGAAAAGTGCTTTTTTTTAGTTATCTAACTTTGCTGTTTCTTAATTGGCTTATTAAGTTTTTTTTTTTTTTTTAGTAGCAATTTATTTATTTTTTCTATTATTCTTTCCCGTGATAATTTGATATTTTGATTTTTTTTTAATCTTAGTATACATTTTGTATTTCATTATAACTTGATTAATGCTTTTTTTAAATGTTTGAATAATAGTAGTTCGATAGTAAGTAAGATCTTAAGTATTTTACAGCTTCTGCTTAACTTTTCTTATATTTCACAACAATAACCAGTTTAAAGATTCATTTTTAATTGTTTTTAAATTGTTTCTTTAGTTATTTATAAAAAAGTAATAAATACTTTAAATGCCTTTTTTTGCAATTTTTATTATTTAAAAACAAATTGAAAAATGGTTTTTTAATTTTAATTGATTCAGATATTTAAAAAAAAAATATTACGTAACATTCTAAATAAAATACAATTTTTGAATTCCTAAAATGTTAAAAGATGAAATAGAAAAACTGTTTTTAAATACTTAAAAATTTAATGTGTTAATAAAGATATGTTAACTTTACATACACCTGTATTTTGTTGGATGTATTATGTATTTATATTTACTAAGAAACTCTCACACTCACTCACTCACTCACTCACTCACACACTCACTCACTCACTCACTCACTCACACACTCACTCACTCACTCACACACTCACTCACTCACTCACACACTCACTCACTCACTCACACACTCACTCACTCACTCACACACTCACTCACTCACACACTCTCACACACTCACACCACGACATCAAATCATCACTCCAGAACACACACTCCAGTCACAAAAACAAACACCTCACAGGCAATCGAACACTACAGCATACTTACCTCACGGGTCACCATCGGAAGTGGGAGCGTATTGCCCACGGCCTCATCGCACCCAGGCGACCCCCACCACACGTTCGGGGAACCCGTAGGCTCTCAGCCGCGCGCCTGTCCGCCTCCGTACCTTCCGACGACCCCTACTTGGCCTACGATTTACCTCGATAATGCGTAATTTCGTCATTACCACTCTTGCAAATCCGGAAACGGCAGACCAATATTCTTCACCGTACAGCATAATCCCCATTACTTCCTCTGGTTCAAACATTACGTCTCTTCCAATGACAGCAACCATCTCTCCAATCTTTCTTTGTTAAAACGAAGGCAACAAAACAACACATGGAACGCAGACTCCTCTACCTCCCTGTCGGGGCATCCATCCGAGTATTCCAACCCAAAATGGAAAAGATATTCTCTAAATTCCCCATGGCCCGCCAGCAATTGAGTTAAATTAACATCCAGCGAGCCACGGGTTCTTCTGGACCATCTTCAACATCCTTTATTACTCTATACGTCCACCTGCCTTTCTTACATCCGTCCCATCTTTCTTGCCATTCCCTCATCAACTCTTCCGTGATCGCCGAACTTGCCTCTCTTCTCAGTCTGGTTAGAGGTCCAAGTTCTCGTAGCCTTCTCCTGCGTGCGATCGCTAAGTCTACGGGAAGCATCCTCGCCAAGACCTCCGCAGCCTCCAGAGAAACAGTTCTGTAGGCTGTTGCAATCCGGAGGTAGCACCTCCTATGTAAGGCTCAGTCTTCTCCGTGGTGAGGGACTTTCTATACCTCACCACGTCCGCCCAGATTTCTGCACCGTACAGAAGCGTGCTATATGCAACTCCTGTAAGTAACCTCCTCCGCAGTTGTTCCGGACCCCCAGAGGTAGAATTCTTGCTATATCGCGCATGATTCTCTCCGCCTTTTCAACAGCCTCAATGGCGTGCCTTCTAAATCTCAGCCGGTAGTCAATCCATACGTTTAGATATTTTATGAACTCTTTGTCTCTATTCTTCTCCCATCCACCTCGACTAACAAGATACGCTTGGCAGAGGATACAACCACAAACTCGGACAAACACTAGAAGGTGAGACCGTACTAAGTTCTTCATTTTTAAAAAAAAGATTTTTATTAAATATTTTTATCTTTTTCAATCAAGTAACCGGAGGCAGGTGCCAGTTGCATTGTACATCCAGTAACAGTTGCAATGGCTGTGGTGTTGGTTGAGCCGCCGCGCCGTATACCCTCACAACTCTTAAAAAATTGAAATTAAAAAAAAACCGTAAGTGGTTTTGAGATATGGTTTCAAATTTCGAAAAATATAGAAATTCGTTTTTAGATATTCATATGAACCCACCGGGTTGATCTAGTGATTAACGCGTCTTCCCAAATCAGCTGATTTGGAAATCGAGAGTTACAGCCTTCAAGTCCTGGTAAAGCCAGTTATTTTTACATGGATTTGAATACTAGATCGTGGATACCGGTGTTATTTGGTGGTTGGGTTTCAATTAACCACACATCTCAGGAATGGTCGAACTGAGAATGTTACAAGACTGCACTTCATCTACACTCATACATATCATCCTCATTCATCCTCTGAAGAATTATCTAAACGGTAGTTACCGGAGGCTAAACAGGAAAAAGAAAGAAAAGATATTCATATGAATACACATCAAAAATCAAGTTGTGATTTTTTGTGTCAGCTTGATTTTTGGTGTGTGTACACACCACCTGCATTTGTTACTGTGGAATTAAAATAAACAGTAAAATTTTATGTTACCACCGTTTTAACCCTTTAATCTCGGAATTAAAAAAAAAAATGCTTTCATAGTTTGCACTTTCACCATAAGAAGAACGTGTATACAAATTTTCGTAAATTTATTTTCAATAATTTTTGCTGGAATTTTTACGAGTCAGTCGGGACATCTTGTTTTATGGGTGTAGATTAAATTACGAGTAAATTTATTACGCAGTCTTTACAATAAACTGTCATGATATTTATTGCCGCAGAAGATGAATAATAAGTCTTTATACAATTCTCTTATCGGGCGTTATTAAACTATTCTTGGTAGATTCACTGTTCTTGGGTTTCTCATAGCCCTTGTTTAAGTTGTACGTTTCAGAAAAATTGTTTTCAATTTTTTCCAGCTGACTTGGTACAACGTTTTGCATTTCTCTTTTTTTGTGTAAGAAGTTTATACGTTTATGTTAGAAGTAAGAGGCTCGTTTTACTCGGTTAGCTTCTTGTACGACCATCAGAAACAGAGACTATGGACAAATTCATAGGTAGAACTTCACCCACTATACCGCTTTAAATTACCAGTGACGATGTAAATTCACAGATCTCCACATTCTTGTTTATTATACGTCTTATTGCTTAATTCTAAGTTTTTTGACGAAAACTCCCTGAATATTTCAATGGAGAAATCAAATATAAGGGAAAAAGTAAGTACTGTGAAAGGAAACATAAAACGAAGCATCCGAACGAGTTTCAAGGTCTTTCTGCTTAGTCTGTGACTATTCTATCAGAACCGTTTGATCGGGAAAGAGAATGGGCGTCAACACGTTGCTGATAAACGATACCGACTCCAAATGTATGCTGCAACATTACTTTTTCGGTATTAAAGAAAAAATCCCTTCGCCCATCCCCAGAATTATGTGGAGTTAACGGTATTAGACCGAACTACCGTAAAAACCGTTTAGCCAAATTGGAAAGTATTAAAAATAAAATATTTACCTCCCTAATTTGAATATAAAGTGTTTTCTAAGTATATTCTTAAATTATTATTCAATATTCTTATTTTATTACAAAAAATACTTGTATTGGGTTTAACAAAACCTTTTTTTGTTGTCTGTAGAAAGAAACATCTGTGTGAAAATACACATATATATCATTTATAGATTTAAAATGTAATGTTACATTTCATGAGTTTCTTGTAGGGTTTAACCTTTTTTTGTTGTCTGTAGAAAGAAACATTTGTGTGAAAATACACATATATATCATTTATAGATTTAAAATGTAATGTTACATTTCATGAGTTTCTTGTAGGGTTTAACCTTTTTTTGTTGTCTGTAGAAAGAAACATTTGTGTGAAAACACACATATATATCATTTATAGATTTAAAATGTAATGTTACATTCCATGAGTTTCTTGTAGGGTTTAACCTTTTTTTGTTGTCTGTAGAAAGAAACATTTGTGTGAAAACACACATATATATCATTTATAGATTTAAAATGTAATGTTACATTTCATGAGTTTCTTGTAGGGTTTATTTTTGTGTATATAAAGTTATATTTGAATGTAATACTAGACTATTTGAATATTGTATTGAATATGATGAAACGTAAGAGAAAAAATTATTACCAAACATTGCTGGTGTGAGCAGTGGGCGTATTATTAATAGTTTTAATAATAGTTTTCAATTAATTAATGCCTTACAACCATTCAATAGAACTATTTTTCTACGATATTGATGTTTTTGGATCGCTCGTTTTTGTTGTAAAAAATTAACTAGTAATTTTTCATCGTTTGGAATATAATAATTCAGGAATACAAGAATTTGTCATAAAATGGATTGTATTTTATACTATCTTGCGGATGTATCATGTATTATGCTGATTCAGAACCGGCTTGAAACGAATTTTCCAACCGATTTTTAGCATCATAAAATGTTAATAAAATATAATTAAAAAATATAAGTTAAAAAAATCAGTGCTTTGCACTGTATGTTTTTTCTTGTTACATGTTCCCTTTTGATTTTGTGTTAAATCATTCTTTTCAGAAGAGTTCCCATGAAATTCATCGGTGTATTCACTGCTTCTGCTCATTTTCTTTATATTTTTTCTTCGAAATCTTAACGAGTGTAATTAGTTACACAACATAAATAAAACGGGCTCTTTTTTTAAGAAGGAATTCTTATAATGTAGAATTTATTAGTCAATAAAATCTATTTGATTGCGTTAATAAAGTGAATAAAAAGTACTATACTACATTATGATGAAACCTTATGAATAAATTAAAATTAAATACGCATCCTTATTTTTCTTTCTTTCTCTTATAAAAGCGCTCTCTTGTCATAATTTTACTACCAATCGCTTTGATACTCCTACATATTTTCTCGTATCAGACTTAATTTAGATTTTATTTTATTAAATTGTTTCTTTTATCTATCTTCATCTCTTTATTAAATTGGTCTACCTTCATCTCTGTTTTCATTATAATCAAATATCAAAGCTCTTTTATAGAATTTTTAAAGGCTTTTATTAAACTTTATGAGAAAGTTTTCCCTTTATTTTCTTGAGTTATCGTTTCTTTATAACATAAAATAGTTTCTATTATTAAAGAAATTAAATGATTGCTTGTGATTTAATGTTATATAAATTTTTTTATTTGCCGTATATTTTAACAAGTTTGTTTTTGTTAAATATTATAACATTAAGTTTTGTTGTATTAAATATTTTTTTTAATTTAGTCTTTGAATTTTGTTTGATTCTTGTTAATAAAAGAATGTTTATATCTGCTAAATATATATATATATCTGTGGTAGTTGTCGATTAAAATAATGAATCGTTATTGTTATAATGGGGAACATTGTAAGACAAAAGGACGCAGGAACAATTTGTCCTTGTTTTATTGTTAAAACTAATAATGTAATCTTTTTAAATTTAATTCCTGCGGTTGTAATATACATTTAATGTCTTAATTCGAATGTTCTTGAGGATAAAGGAATCTGTGTGTACGAAATAAATTTTCGATCAACTTTCAGTTGAAATATATGAGGAACACCAATAATGTTCAACGTACAATATTGAATGTATTACAAGCGGTGGGGACTTAGGTAACTTTCTCAGTTGGTTCATCGCGGAGCAGAAGTCCTTTCTTTATAAAGATAAATTAGCTACGAGCGCATTCCCCAGTAAAATAAACAGACATTAACCATTCGCTTGGTAGTTCTGCTACAATAAATAAGGTTTTAATGATAGTTACAGTAACATTATTTGCAAAAAAAGAGATGTCTTGTATACTAATGTACAAATACAATATACAAATAACGATGTTTTTTATTTTTATCAAGCAGTCGTTTGCGTATAGATATGAAATATGTAATGCAATTCGGTTAAGTGGAAAGCGGGTAACGACGAACGTAAGATTTAATATAGTCTACGCCAATTCTTTTTTAAGAAATCATCTATTTGCATTCCTAATCCGGTTTTGTGACTACCCCGTATTATATCAATAATACTTTTGTTAGGTAAATAATTTATCAAGTTACATTTGTTTTTGTACAACATTGAATTTTTTCTGTAAGGCCACGTTACATTATCAGGAAGACATTTAACTTGTCATAGCCAGCAAAAATATGTGTGACCTTTATTTATGCTTTTTTTCAGTTTAGTTAAGATGTAATATTGTAATGTTTATGGATGATTCATGTAACAAACAAGTTAATTAAATGTACACACATGCGCGCGCGCGCACTCATAACAACACAAAACAAAAACACATATGATCGTATTATGAAAGAGTTATGCTGAGTCTGTACGTTTGAATGTATATAAAGCCTGTTGAGATTTACGTTTAAAAAGTATTGGATATTCATTCAAAATATTATTAATTGAAATCAATATGCTACTAGGAAGTAAAACAAGTTGATTTAATACATAAATTCTTTCGTTCACATTCATACGTAATTTGTTTGATAATTCCTGTATTTTTATTATTTTCAATTACTAAGGGAAATAAAACGTCTTTCTCTAGTATTTGTGCCGATTGTCGATTTATCATGTACTTTTATTTGGATGGAAGTGCATTTTAAAAAAATCCTTAAAATCTATACCAGGAATATTTTTAAGAGTTCTTTTTATGAAAATTAGATGAATAGATCTACGTCTGAAATATCTTCTTTTTTTCTTATTTCTTAGGATTTCTTCTTATTTCTTATTTCTAAGGATTTGCAAGAGTAGTAAACAAATGAACGATTGAGCCTACTGGATAACGTTATACATATGTCACCGGTCAGTGGAGTACTGACTATTAAAAGAATATCTATCTTCCGGTATATAAACGAAACCTGAATTATGCCTATAAAAACAAAGTTGTGTTGGAAACTGCCATAATCAGTGCTGTTTGTTATCTTGTGCCATTTGTTTCTGTTCCATCAAAAAGTTCCAATGAATTATCTATCTAATACGAGCGTTAAAGAAATTTCCTTAAATTTGTTATTTAACTTCTGTTGTCTAAATTTAATAATTTACAAAAACTATTCTTCAACTATGAATACCTTAAATCCAGGTAGGTACAGATCTATATAACTTAGGTTTTTTAATTTTTTTATATTAAATTTTGATAAATTTGATTTGTAAATTAGGTTGGAATAGTCGGGTTGAAACAGTCGACGAACGGTTCTTTATAAAACACGTGCGTTGGGAATTTTAAAGTATTGTGCTGTATTTTAATAGAAATATACACGCAAAAAGGAATTAATTGCTAGTTTTTACTATGATCGCATTAGTAGTATGAAGTCGGCTAAGTGTAAAATAATGAATACGTAAGAAATAACAAATTTATTTAATTATTAATGCTGCTGTTTTATTAATGAAGAAATAAATATTTTTAAAGTTAGAAAGTTAAACTTTTAATTGTATTTAGGTAAAAGATGATAAAGTTTTTCTTAATTTGTTACAAACTTTGTTGGCATAATATTAATACGACGTTAATATATTTATATTACGTCAGTATTTTTTTTAAATGAAGTTTTCCTTTAGTTTCTAGAAGTTAGCAATTGCTACGGAAAAAAGTTTAACATACAGTTTATTAAAAGTTAAAAGAGTTTTAATGAAAAAAGCAGGCCATGTACTCTTACGGGGGTAAGAATTGTTATGTAAACTAATAGTTAAGTAATAATTAATTCTTGTTTTACATCCTTTCGTGAAATTTTTTAAATTAAAAATAAAATTAAAATACCACAAATATATTTTTTAAGTCGGCGAAAAGTTAATATTTAAAATAACTAATATCTAATGGGCGTACAAGGTCGTGCCGGCCGTCGGAGGTATTTGAACACTGTAAGGATAATCGATTCTGGGTATGAACCTTCATATCAGGTGACTGTCCCGTTTGGGAGACGGGTGGAGGAAATTATAGTTTCGTAAACGAAAAAACACCTGAATTAGGCTGTCATGTAAGTTTTTATAAAAAGCGATTAAAATAAAATCATTTTATTTAGGCTACCGAGCAAATTAAAACCGGTCCGACCTATTACGCGTAATTTTGTTAACAGATATATAACAAAAAAATGGTTTCGTTTATATTTCCATTAAAAATAACCTGCGACATTTTCTGTGTATATCAACAATAAATTTCACAATTTTGAAAAATATACTTCAAAAATAATATGCAGATAACACGGTATATATAATCATAAAATTTCAGATTTTGAAGATTTCAGATTTCGTAGCCGATAATCAAGATTTAAGATTTCGATTTATATAATCTGTTAACCCCAGGTATCTCGTATCATATATAGCACAGTTTTACAAACTTAATTAAAAGATTGGCTTTTTGTAAATTCAGAAAGATTTTATTAATATCATGGTTAATATAATTGAAACTGATTTGTATAGTTTGTGGAAAATAAAAAAGCCCTCAAAAACAGTTTATAAAAAATAATACTTTCATTACTCATCATCAAAGTTATATAATAAGTCTGAATCTGAAAATAATAGATACTTATTTTTTTTTTAATCAATTTTTTTTTAAACATAAACGAAGCTCCATAAATGGGTACTCTTAGACGGTCCAGTGTATTTGTATTTTTACCATTACGAATATGTCGATAGAAATACTGTTTTTTATTTTCCTAAGAATTAATTATCATTTTTTTATTATAATTGTTTTTTTATTTTTTATTTACATATTTAAAACATTTTCTATGTACTAATTTTTAAGAATCTACTGATGATGACTTTAACAATCGACGTATCTGAGTATAGTTAGTTTTAAGAATGAGTAATTCTTTTTGAAAATAATTTTGGACAGTTCTTGCTTTTTAGCTTATTGTAGCAACTGTGGTTGCGACAGCGAATCGAGTGCACGCGTCAATTTTAGTAAATCTACTAAAATCCTCTTGTTGTGCGTAGCAGTGTAGATAGTGGTTGATTTAAAGCAGCATAGCATACAGGTGTTTTAAAATAATGTTACCACCCAATTGGGATGAATATTTATCTGTTTATATATTAAACATGCACCAAACATGTACGATATTGACTAGTGTTTATTATGCCTTGAATGTTTATTAATCGTCAGCTGCGATTGCTTACCTCTTCGACGACCAAAATGTAAACGATGTGTATGTGGAAACTTTCATTTAAATACACACTTCATGACCAGGAACATATCTGCCGTTTGAGTGGTAACATATTTTTGAAACGCACTATATTAACGGATGATGCCTGTACCAAGTATATTTCATTAACGTTATTTCACCTAATTTATTTCAAAGAAGAAAAAATAAGATTACGGTCGTTGAAATAGAAGTGAAATTTGAACGATTAGAAAAAAAAACTATATTTTTTCTTTTTTTTAATAAAATATTTCTGTTGATATAGGATATAATTAACGAAAATCGTCTTTTCTAAGTAATTGAACTTTGAAAAACGGAGTAAAAATAGTATTAAAAAAATATAAACCGTGCATTTTATGTTATTAAAAAAGTGTCTTAATAAAATAACGTAAAAAATAACTGCTTTTTATTTTCTTCGTACGACCTTTCGGTGTCTAGGGATTTTGTGGCACATATATAATTTTGTATGATTAACTTTTTACACACACGCGCGCGCGAATTTTTTAAAAACTTATTTGTGTTTTTTCTTTAAATTTTACATAGAGCTTTTAATGTAATTTTCCATTTAATAGGATAGTTATGAATGTACTTTAGGAATTGCGTATATAAATTTTTCTTTTGTCACCTTATCAAAAATGTCAAGTTCAGGGTTGTGATAATGACTTCATTATTAGATAGATGATTAAGCAAAAAAAAATACTGATTGTCTCGGTGGGGAGGGGGAGAAGAGGATATATATATATATATATATATATATTTACTCAACTAAATTTTAGGGAATAGTGTTCTAAAGAACAAAAAGTTGATTTTTAAATTCTAAAAGACTGTACACGTTTGTTGACAGATTTCAAGGAAAATGATTTTAGATAAAATTTAAGTTGTCTTAATTTGCTTGACATTCGCTTAAAAAAAAGGAAAACAATTTTGACACGTGAAATGCTGAATTATTTTCAAACGTATAATTTTTTTTATAATCTATTCAATTTATTTTTTGTCGTCAGGTCTTTGATTAAATTAATCCGTGTTTTCTCCGTTCCCTTCTTTACAGCGCTGATATTTTAATTTCAGTACATTTTTTCTTACTTCTCTAATTATTTGCTTTGTGCCTGTCAGTTTTGACTCGTACTTTCATCCTATTTAATTTTTATCTCAGAATAGTATAAATTCCCTTCATAAATAGTAACAAAATAATAACTTTCCTTAGAAAATGAAAAGGGCGTGGTGGGCACTCTGTTGGGCGTGTGGTATCAAACTCTAGCCTCTCGCTTTCAACGGGGCGTTACCAGTGAGAGTATATTAAGTGTGCGCAAGGGTGTTTGTACTTTCCATGGACTCTTTTTCTTTCTCTGTTTGTGTATGTATGTGTTTGCGCGCGCACGTAAAAGTACAAAGTAAGATTTTAGTACTGTTTCGTAGTTTTGAGTTTTTTGTTTTACGTAATTTTTTTCTTTATGTTCTTTTTACAAGCTTGAACTTTGCCGCACCGACTGATTTCCATGAATTTTCTATCTTAACTTAAGAGGAGGGTTTTTTTAATAAAAGGCAGAATTTATTACGTGTACGATTTGGAGATCTTGTTGCCGTTTATCTTTGCTTAGTATTGAATTGTTACCGCGTAATGATACATAGTTTGACATTCAAAAAATGTGTCCCGGAAATTCAAGAAAATTAGGGTTAGAGTTAAGTAACTACTGAAAGTGTCTTATTAAATAAATACGTATAAATTTTGATATGATCTAGAGAACCACCTTACCTCACAATCTGCAGCACTTTTCCAAATTTTTTGTCTTCGCGATTTTGGTTAAAAATAATTTTTATCGTACGGGCTTACACTTCTTCGTATGTCTGCTCTTATGTTAAATAAAATTAAAGCTAGAAAATGCAAAATAAGTTAGAAAGAAATCATAAAATTCTAAAAATTAAACAAAAGATTTTCAGTTCTTTAAATCTAGATTTATTGCGGGGTAAGATTAAGAAGTAAGAATTTTTTTTGAATTTGGCGTTGGTTCATTTAATATGAATTATTTATGAGACTGGTATTATTATTCTGTTTTTCCAACTTTACCTTACTTATATGTACCTGTACTAATTCCTTTTTACTGCTAATAATTACGTAAATCGAGAATGTAGTTGTAGATATTTATTTTTTTGGAAAAGGTTTAGCATTTTCTGTACTTATTTTATTTCAATTACAGTTTTTCTTAGTATGTAAATATTATAAGTATCACAGTAATGTATTGAATTAGTTTTTGTTATTCTTTAATAAAAATGATAGTCTGCATTTCGTGGAGTAATTTCGCATAGGTAGATTATGTTGGTTCTATTGAAGTCGCAGATGGCGCCGAGAAACGATTGATCTGTATTTCTATCCTGGAATGAAATACGAACTCTGTAATGACGCACTCTTGTCTGTGCGCGAACAGTATCCCAACATTCACCAATATGTCGCTATCTCTTTCATCCCTTTTTTCCTTAGTATGTACACACTTCCACACGCACGATTCATTTACTCGTTGTTTGCCGTATTGAATCGTTGATTTTTCTCGTATACTTTGTTTTATCTTTTAAGCTGCTTTTTTGAGTAGACTGTCAATAAACCGTGTCGTGATTTTTAGCACGGTTTGTTTACGTCTTTTATATAAAATTATAATTAAGCGATTTACTAACCCATTTTTCGTGTCAGTAAAATGGACTTATAAAAAGTAGGTAATGCAATAAAAAAACTGATAAAAAAGGTGGAATTCAGATCTTTAATATAGACTTTTTAAATATTTTCCGCCAAATTAAAAACATAATTTACAATGCCTACTTAAAAAAGTAGATATAAAGAATTTGCTTATATTGGTATTTAAATTTTTATTACGTTTCTAAAAGTGGTTTTTTTTTTTTTTTAATCATCATGACTAATTTTATTATTAATATATTTATTTAAATTAATTTATTCTTATTATTATTTTATTGGTTTATTTTTTTGAAGTATGGGAAGGCGTTTTCATTGTTGCTTGCATGAAAAAAAATTCAAGACGTCAATAGCCGAGTAATATGTGTTATGATTAAATTAAAAAAATAATGCAATGATGCGGAGTGAAGTAAAGAATATGTATTCTAAAGAAATACGTGTAAGATTATGTATTGTTTTTATCCCCAAGTTTTTAATTTTTTTTTTTTTGTAGTTATGCTTTTATACTAGGAAATTTACAATTTTTTTTCAACTAAGAGCTCAATATTGATTAATTCCTTATAATCAACCTCTTTTTCGTAATCGAAAAAGTTCAAATTCTTTCTTAATGTAGTAATGGAAATGCCTTTGGAAAAAATGATTAAATAAAAAAAAAATATTAGTTCTAAAGATTGATTTTTTTCTAAGATTTTACATTTAGATCATTAATTTATTGCTAGAATTTCTTTGGTTTTTTTTTGTGATAAACCTAAAAAGAAAACTGGGTTTTGTATCACTACATTTAAGTCTGTAAAAAACAAAAATTTATTTAACAGAATCAATGCGTAGAAGTTTTCTTCCATTTTTTGTATATTTTTTAATTTAATATTTTTTAGGAAAAACGCTAATGTTTTGTGTTTCTTTGCATCGATTATATTAGATCTAGATCTTTTGGAGTGTGTGAACATGATGAATACAGTTAAAATAATCGTTTCTATGTAAGTAGTCTACTGCCGGTTTATTTGTTCTTTATAACGAAACGCTTTGCACCGGAGAGCATTGAAATTAATAAGACTGGAAAGCTTATCGTAATTGTGAGGTTAATTTTAACTACAAATAGTTAATCATAAACTCAACTCTGTAGTTTCTAATTCATTTGTTCTTACATTCTGTGAAGAATACTTCGATTAAGTCAGAATAAAATGAATGTCGAGTGAGAGATACGGTTGACTGCCGCTACTACTACAATAGATGAGGCGTAAATGATATCATCAGCTCCTAACTGTTCGTAGCAGAAGTCATTACTATAATGAAATAAATGACTGATAACAAAGTTTCTGTTACTGTTACTCCAATCAAATTAATTTTTTCAAATTTTCTTTATAAATTGTAAAATCATTCATATTACAATATGTTTATGCGATACTTCGAGTTGCTATCCAAAAATTTTCCGAATTAGAGTATAAAAAATAAGTAAATTACCTTTAACGTATTTACTTCCATCCACTTTGAAGTGTTCATTTGCAGGATCCCGGAATCCTACAGTATTTTTTCTGCTATTAGAATTATTTCTGGGAGTTCTCTTCTAAATTTTCTCCTACAGTTCGGCCTGGATTTCTTCAGTGCTCTCGGAACGCGTCACTTAAGCTTTAATTTCATCTTCAAAACTAGGCAAAAATCGCGCAGAACGGGAGGATACGGGTCGATTTTCTTGTTATTAGACTTCAGCTATTTGCGCGCTAATGCCATTTGGGCGAGCGCTTGTCACACTGTGCATCAACCAAGATTTGTTAACACAATTTGCGTCGGATGTTTTCTCTGAGCCTCGCCTCTGCCGGACTGGCAATGTATCTGTCCATAAGGTATCGGAATCGAATTATGGTCAGACTTGGCAAAACGTCGTAACTTTGGTTGGGTTTCAGAAATGTTGTAATTGTAAGAATAAATAATAAATCTTTTCCACGATGAAAGAGGGATTTATTGATCAACAGTTTTGCTTACAACGGTTTAAATATATGCTGCAGCAAATTGCTTTTCCAGTTATTAAAGAACAATCCGAAATTACGCTCAGATTTTCTTGTGAAAAATTATCATATTATTACATCTAAAGAAAATCTTAGAAAAAATCCATCACATCAGAATTTCTTGTGTACTGCATAAGTAGGTGTGCTTTATGAATACTGTTATGCGCGATCCACGCTATAGGGTAAGAATAATTATTTCGATTAATCATTCAATTAAGTTATTCGTGATATTCTGTTATTTAGCTAATATAGTTTTCTTGATCAGGGATCTTCAAACAGCTGTATCGGTTGATAATATAGAGAGTGTAGCTGTAGTAATTTCATTTTTACAATCTGATAAGAATGCCCGTTTCCAGAGACTATTGGCTTCATCAGACAATGTCGTGTTTCTAATTAGGACCTAAGAACAAAATGGCTGAAGGGAAATACTGTCGAGGTCCCGTTACATTTAGCTATATAGTTAGTGTTATATTAGGTTAAGAGTAAAGTGTTAGTTATTGGTGTTAGTGCTACTATAACTCATCGGTCCTGAAATTTTTCTTGAAATTTATTGAAAATTAATTAAATTAATTTGGCAGTTCTCTAAATCATAAATATATTTCATCTAAGAAATTATTTTCTCGTTTTTAAAACCCTAAAATAAGTTATTGTTTGGTGAATTGAGGTTTATATTACGAAAGATTATCTCTAAAGTAAAGACCATCTTTTGTATCCTACACTACTATCTTATACTACTTCTCTATATAATCGCCACATGAATTAAGACATTTATCGTAGCTATACACCAGTTTCAATATATACCCTCTCTAAGTTCGTCACCCGAGAATTACTTACTACTCAGAAATTGTTTAAATTTCCCAAACAAATGGTAATCAGAAGGAACTAAGTCCGGACTACGTGGTGGGTGATCGTAAATTTCCCATCCAAATGTTCTCGGTAAATCAAGTGTCGGACCCGCAACATGCGGACGTGCATTATCATGCAGCAAACGACGCCGTCGGTCAGCCGCCCACGTCACCGACTTTGAATGGCGCGCCGTAACTTAGGTAGAGTTTCGCAGTAGGCTTTTGCATTTATAGTAGTTTCACGTGGCATGAAATCAATCGGCAGTATGCCAAACCGATCCCAAAAGACTGATCATCACTTGCGTCCAAATGTCGGTCTGGTTGGTGATTGAGGATGACGCCATTCATTTGATTGCCGTTTTCTCTCTGGCGTGTAATACGAAATCTATAGCCAGTAAAAATTGAAAAACAGACAACAATGCAGTGTGTTCATTAATAGCGTGCCATGAACGGCACAGTTTCGCCAACCTTAGTGAGAAATTTCCCAGCGGTTTTTACTTTAATCCCTCGTATAATTAAATCATCGCAGGATTTTTTTAAATTTGCAGTTATGCTTGCTTAAGTGTCAAAGTGTCAGTTGCATAGAGTACAGCCTTTGAAAATTAACATAGGAAACCCGTAGGTTTTTTAAATTTATTTATTTTTAATTAAATGCGTTAGGATGTAGGTTATATTTGATGAATACATAACATGTATTGTAAAGAAAAGTGAAATTTTGCAGATATTTTTTATTCTATTTTTATGTAGATATTTGTAAAACGATAATTTTTATTGAGAGAGAGGTACGAGATAATCATAGATTATCTTATCTTGTAGTAAATACAATGCATATACGAGAAAATCATAGATTATCTCGTATATGCATTGTATTTACTGTTAGGTTGGAACTATAATATTTTATATTTGTTGGCTTTTACTACGTTTTATATATATATATATATATATATATATATAAGGGTTTTTAACCTTTATTTTTATGGGCATCTTACCAAATTATTTTGAGATGTTATTTTGGCGTTGTTTTTATCATTAAATCAAAAACAAAAGAATTTTTTGTTGTTGTTTTAATGTATACTTAATTTTATTTATTATTTTTGTAATATTATTTTTAGTAAGTTTTATTATTAATATTATTGTCCATTAATTAATAAATGATTTAAATTTATTTTTGTTTTCTTAATAGAGTGACCTTTTTTAACGAAATGTCTGTATATAAATTTACGTTCAATGCCTGGTAACGTTTTCTTGAATTATTGTTTACATTTACGCCGAATTTTAGCCCATTTGCCTTTTTTTTTTAAATTGAGCTGTGACATTTAAAGTAGCGT
The DNA here is from genome assembly GCF_047948215.1 of Lycorma delicatula. Lineage (NCBI taxonomy): Eukaryota > Metazoa > Arthropoda > Insecta > Hemiptera > Fulgoridae > Lycorma > Lycorma delicatula. The sequence goes on along the minus strand of NC_134457.1, from coordinate 73,624,942 downwards.
ATTTTTTAAATGTAGCTAATCCCATAAATTTTGTTTAATTCCGCCGGTTGAATAATTTATCCGTTTTATGTTAAAACATTTCTTTTTAATGTACAACAAACTTGATTTCCCTCAATATCCTTGACCTGGATTGATTTATTCTGTTCTTTTGCTTTCTAAATAAAAAAAATAAATAAAGAATTGTTGGAAAATAGTTAAATATATTAACCGGTAATAATGAAAGTGCCAGTTTGACTGTTTATTTTACAGTTGTAAGCTAAGAATTTTATTTATTTTTAATAGTTGATGTTAAAACCACAGCTTGCTTGATTTATTTATAATTAATATGAGTGTAATTTATTTGCGGTTATTCTGTTACTAAAATAAAAAAATCTAACAAGACAGTGATATATTAAAAATTAATGAGTTTCCTGTGCAAAATTTATAAATTTTTTCTGTTAAAAGAAATAAACTTTATTAAATAACGCCCGATTAATTTACTTTTTTCTATTAAGATTAAATATTTTGTATAATTAGATTAATTAAAAGTGATTTGATGGATTCAGACGTTTAATATCGTTAGAATTTTTAAACTTATTTCTCTTTCGTCAGATTCGTGTGTAATTAATTTATTATATAGTAGTATAATTTTAAAACTGTTAAGTGGATACAATAATCCGTATTTTAATTACATTTACTGAAGCGTATCCATACGAGCCGTACACTTAATCTTTTTTTTTTTTTTTTTAAAGCTACCTGACTATTAACGAATAATTTAACAGTATTTTTAATATTAAACTACCTTTTCATATTTATATTTATTTTCGGTCTGTTAGATTGAAAAGTGAATATATGATTAATAGCCGGTACTAAAAAGCGATTTTAAATCTATAAAAATATTGAATCGGTGTTTTGCGCTAGTAATTTTGTTTGTTCTTGTATCAGTTCTTTGTGTGAGTTATGTTACTAGTCACCGTCGTTTTTTTCATAATTCCTGAAAGGCTTACCCAACGGTTGTGAATTTTAACGGTGGTTTGCTCAGCATTATTTATTTTGAGATAAGAAGTTCTCTATTTGTCATAAAGCCCACCTATTTAATACGATTTAATTGCAACTGATTAAATCATTTATTAATAACTTAACTGAACTTATCTTTGAGACACTTAATTCATTCAGTTTTGAAACAGTGCCGTTAATTGTTGATCTTAACTCTTTGATTCATAAAATCGTTTATAATTGACGGGCTTTTACTTTGAATTATTTCATATTACGTGTAAGTGTTAATAAGATTGAACGGCTATTTTAATTTTTTTTCCATTATTGTGTATAATTGGCTGTTTTTGATTGTCTCAATTCTTTCTATTCATTGTCAATCTCTTGGACTCTTGCATCCTACTTTTCAGTCTTCAATTATTTACACTTCGTTTTACTAACAAATGCTTTAATTTTTGGTGTTTTAAAGTGTAGAGTTTGTAGTAGTTTTGTCCTTTTCTTACACTTTTAAAAAGTTTGTATTCTTTGTTATTCTCTGTTGCCCAAATTTCTCGTATCCTGATTTTTGTCCATACAGATTTATTTTCCAGATTTCTAAATTTGTATTTGATAGTAGGGTATTTATGTTCTGTAGTAAAGCTATCCTGTCGTAAGAAGGTTTGCTTTTTAGTTTTTTCTTCCATCTTAATTTCATCAAATATCTTTCATCTTAATTTAATTCCTCATTATCGTTAGGCTGTTTAATTTTCTTTGTTTTCCTCTCATTTACTCTTATAATTTTTACCCAAGCGATGAATGCATACTATTCATTACTTTCAAGAGACTCGTTTCCTAATTTTACCGAAAATAACACCATCGTTAGCATATAGCATTTCTTGTATCTTGATTGTCACTGGAATATCAAAATTTTTTATAGTTCTTTTATTACGCTTCAACATAAATATTATTCAATCGAGACAGGTTTCATACTTTTGTCTGGCTTCTTTATGAACTCCAGCTAACCTTTCCCCGTTTTCTATTCTTACAGTATAACTTCCGTTATCGTAAAACTTATGAATAATCTTTTTCCACATGTTCCTTATTTTAATGATTTTATTCCCCTTTTAAATTAACTTTTTTTTTCAATCTTGTCGAATCTCCGAATTCGACTTTTATCTTATCGCGAATCTTATCTTTCCAAGAAATCGGTGGATCTATACGTGTAGGGGAATTATTTAAATAAAACCTTTTAGTCAGTGTTATATTAAAACGATTAAATACTAACGTGATTGGTGTTTTACTTAGTTGTGAACTAACTTTAAAATACTTTTGTTTTTATTGATTTTGTCTGTTTCATTGTACTTGTCGATTGACAACAGAATTTAATTACGGAAAATTTTTTTTTTCTGACAATCGAAATAAGGTTTAATATATATTGGTAGTATTATTTTAACTTTTCAATTATAAGTGTCAGTTTTGGTGACAAATATCGCTGTCATTTCTGTTTGGTTTATCAGTAATTTGTTTACAACTGAGAATCATTTTTTTAAATTGAATAAAACTTTTTGAACACGTGTAATATGTCTTTTCCTAGTTTTAAAAGTTTCCCGCAATTATGTTGAAACCACAGTAAACCGACTGAATTTGTTATTAATATTGCTCTTCATACTATATCCGATTAAAAAGTTTTTAATTTTGTTCGGCTTGTCAAAGTATTACTGCCTTTTGTTTATTATTTTCCCCTTATAGTACTAATTTAATTAAGCTTGTATAAGTAGGTTACAATGATTTACGTAATATTGTTTTTTCAGTTCAATATCTGAAAATGTGTTGTTACTTTTATTTTTTCTTTGCTTTTAACAATAGACTCGTTCCGTTATGAGGGATATCGAATACGTACTGCGTTTACAGTTGAATTGTGTTTAACGTACCGTACCGTACCGTACCGAAAAGTTTCGTGTAGTTTTATTTTACTGGAGGCATTTGAGTATAATTTCTTTGGCTCGTTTGCTGCAGTGAAAATTCTGATAATCATTCCTCAGCTTTATGATTTTGGCGTTCCTTTTTTATGTTATTTTTCTAGCCTTATTGACCACAGTAAAATAAACGGTTGATCGGGTCGGTTAATAATATTTTTACTGAACTATTATTTTGAAGGCCCTGTTTTATATATGGTTATTATACCCTGCATTGTGTTCTTTGTTAATAATAATTTATAAAACCTTATATTCTATTTAATATTTAAAATATTGCGTAGTTTTATTTTGTATGTTTGTGGTTTTGAAATAAAACTCCACGACTTTTATCGAGTGTAAGTTGAATATGCATGGGGCACACCATTTTACATGTTAAACGATTGATTTTTTTTTTAAATTAATAAATAGATTATAATTGTAAAATCAAAGGGAGTGTTTACTGATAATTTAGTTAAAACTGTAACTATATTTTGTATTCCTGGTCGTCTTTGAATTAAAACCCCCGAAAAAACTAAACGCCTACAATCAAACTTATCTTTTTTCTAAAAAAAAAACTTAGACACACTAAATATATGCAATAACGAAACTAATGCTGTAAAATATTCTATTTTAGATTTATACATGTTTAGTTATTTTCCCCTTCAATATATACCCCTCCTCCCGCTTCCAAACGAATTTTCTATTGTTCGAAACAGTGCTGGAATTCTTCTTCTGTGAACTCTTTCATGACGCGTGCCGCTTTTTCTTTCACAGCTTCAACGATCTGAAATCTTGCGTTACTTTATGCTTTTATGATTTGATCTTGAGGGACAGATAAAAGTCACATGGTGCCAAGTCAGGCGAATAAGGCAGATGGTCTAACACTAGAATGTTTATACTTGGCTAGAAACGTCTTGACAGACAATGTAGTGTGAACCGGTGTGTTGTCCTGATGAAGAACCCGTGACTTCTTCTACAGTTCGGGTCGTGTTTGCTTATTTTTTCACGGAGTTGAGGTTGATTAATAATTTGACCTTCAGGACTTCAGGAACCCAGTGAAGGAACACAATTCCATGAATATCGAAAAAACAATCATCGCTTTGAATTTTGATCATCATCTTCAACGTCTTCTCGACCATCTTAGAAACGCTTTAAGAACTCAAAAACCCGCGCAAGTGATATACATTCATTCCCACATACCTTTTTCTTTTAAATAAAAGATACATTTCAGTAGCGGTTTATCCAAGTTTCATATGAAATTTTACGGCAATTCTTTGCTCTAATAAATTATTATTTTTACGGCAAAACAAAAAAAAATAGACATTTTCCAAACGAAGGTTACGGCCAGACTAATGCGTCTACAGAGACTGGAGTGGCAACAATCGAAAGAGAAGGCTTCACGCTACACAGCTGTCGGTCGTACGAATTTGGCCCATGCACAGTTCTTTTGTAACAGCATTAGTCTCGTTTTAATAGCAACACCCTCGGGTGTGTGTGTGTGTGTGAGTGAGTGTGTCTTTACGTACAAGCATGCATACACGCACTAGCTTTGCTACGAATTTTAAATGTACACGGTTAAAATCATAAGTACATTTGAAAAGAGTGTAGTACAAGAACAGTTCATGTGATCTTGAAAGAAGCAGTATCCATTCGTTGAATTGTTTTGTGTTAAAATGTGTTTCAAAACAGTTTAATCTTTTTTACTAAATCGAAAAAAATTAAAATTTTGCGTTCTAATATATTATTAATCCAAAAGTATTTATTTGTCGTGCATACCAGGCGGTATGATGTAAAATTTTGACAGCAAGCCATTTTTATATGATCAGATATAATTAAATTTCATGTCAGTGATCGGTGATGTTCAGGCAGTTTGTAGATCAACCACACATTTAGCTTTTAAGTAATTAATTGTATGCTGGTATGTCTGTATGTGGTGAGAAATAACTGAAAGATTGTTAAATTGATAACCTATTAGTATAAATCCCTTTTTTTACCGCTTTGGGATGATAGCTTAGAATTACTTAGTGGTGAGTATCTCGATCAGACTCTCGGCTGGATTAAACTTATCAGAAAGGTCTACGAATTTTTATTTTTTAATTGTGATATCTTTGTGTAGGATTGCGTAATGCAGTTAAAACATCTCAGTTTTGCCTACGATTTATTTTGTTTTTTTCTTTCTCCAATACTTGTAATAATTTTTAAAAAATTGTTTTGCCGGGGAACGTTGGTTTTATAAAATATATTTGGTTTTGACGTTTGTAATCTGGTTATTTTAAAATTAAAAGGGCCACGGAGGTCGGCGGAGTGATAAATGATATACCTCGTAAATCTCAATTAATTTGATATTTATTGTGACTGGTGGTTACTATCGTCATTACAATAATATAGCGGAAAGAGGGAGAACTATTTTATCGTTAAGTAAATTGAATATAAGCTTCCGTATAATATTGTTAAAGTTCTCAGATAACAGATCAATCGCGTAACAAATTGAAAAGGGATGAAATCTTAAATAGTGGTATGGGGTTTACGGGAACCTTGTACGCTTTTTCAATAGCCCTCCTATTGCTTTTATTTTATCGGAGTTCCCTTTTGTTTTTAACAAAGGCTGACCTTGCGAATTGTTTAATTTAGTGTTAATTCTAATTTTCATTAATTTGTTTATCTAGCTTATCTTAATTTTTTTTATCAAATAGCAATTAAAGTAAATATTTAAAAAAGTTGATAAATAATTACGTACTGAATTTTTATTTTATTTTTCAATGAACATAATTGTGAAATGTTGTTTATTTATTATAATCTATGGATGAAGTAAGCTATTAAGTATAATTTTAAAATGTGGAGGGAAACGATTTCCTCTTATAAGTTACTCATTTTAACAAAATTTGACATAGTTCTTTCTTTTAGGTTTTAGTGTTGATATTTCTGTTTCATATTTGATATTCCGCTGTAGATAGTATTAGTATTTTGTGTCAAAGTAAAATCCTGCATCAAGTTGATGTTTTAACTCCTATTACATGATGTCTACAGTAGAAATAATTTAGATTGGCCGGTATATAACGTAAAACGTGAAAAATAAGCTTTTTATTGTTAATACTAAAAACATCTGCCTATGAATAATCATATAAATTACATCGGTTGAACGAAAGATTGTGAAATATGTCGTTTATCGTTCTGCTTTAAAGTAATATTACCTATGTTTTGGAGGGAGTTTGTTGTAGTTTGTAATGGTTACGACCGGCCATTCTATATAATTTCAGCTATACTTCCAGCCTTAAATTAATTTAAATGTGAATACGACATTCTGTCGTATAAGAATACTCTCTCTCTCTTATTCTATGTTAAATAAAATGAATTGATTGTGCTATGCTCGTTGTTTAATGTTCCTTCTCGAAATTCTTATATTCAGTGAAGTATTTCATGTATCCTCGTTTTTTTTTTTTTATTGTTGACGCTTTAAAAGAGTTAATTGCGAACGGTTCTGTTTAGTCCACTCACGGAGAACAAATTGTTTGGTCCCTTCGTCGTATAACTTTGAATACTCCTATACAAAGTTTAAGTTTTATAATTAGAAAGAATTCGTCATTTGCAACTGTTTTTTATAGTAAATGCGTATTCAGTTCATTCCTATCTTCATCGTTGTTTTTGTACGAGATTTTAAGTTTTTATATTGTACGTAATGAAGTTCATATATTAGTAATTTACATTTTTTCTTATCATAGCGTTAATCAGGAAATGAAGTGTAATCATTATTAATTTAAGTTTCCGTAAAATAGTTAATTTTATTCTTAAAATAAAATAAAATAAAAATTGTATTATCATCATAATTTGCTATAACTGTGAAAATTATGTTTCAGTCAAATGAAACAACCAGAAATGAAACTGTTATTAGAATGTTTTTGTTTTGTTTATAATTATAATTAATAAATTCTCAAACAATCGGGAGTTTGAATCACCATTTTATAAACATGATAACGAGTTTTGAATAATTTGTATAATTCAACACAACAATGAAAATTGGAATTTATTAAAAATCGTATGAATAATTATGAAAATCTCATATTTAAAAATAGTGGTCGTGTCTTAGCATTACTAATCTGTGCATTCAGCTTTTAGGTTTATGTAGAGGCGAGATAATGGAGATGAGATATCGTCACATTCATTAGTCGTTCTTTTAAACGCGTAAGTTAATAACGACATTTTAGGTCCTCTGCGGGTGAGAAATCGAATTACGTGTCTTGATGTAACAGATTATGGTACTTGATAAAACAATTGTAATATCACATATCCTCAATGAACTTTGGTGTTAACAATATTAATTGCCAGACTGTAATTAATTTTATCTTTCCCATCATCCCGGTGGGGTAAACACTTTCCCATTAATATATCGTTAATCCAATACCAGTTGTTGTTAAACTGATGCATTTTTCGTGTTAATTTGGTAATCCAAATTAATGTTGGGTAGTAATTTTTGAAATTATTATTTGTTCCTAATGCTATGAATAAAGTTATAAAGGTAAACTTTTTAAATCTTAAAAAATTCTGTATAATTTTAAAAGTATGAAGTAATTTTTTTTTATTTTAGAATTTTATTCTATTTATGTTAAGTTTTCTTTATGTTCATTTTAGGGTTTGTTTTCCTGATGGTAGGAGGCAATTTTTTTCAAGGTTGTTTTTTCTTCACGTTGTGCTTTTCCATGCTAGATTCATTTAATATTTTCCGTGGCTCAATTTTTTGTTCCTTTAATCCCGTAACGCTTGAACCAATGTACATAAAATATATATCTAATGATCTGTCACAATCATGCGAATGACACGTAATGTAACTAAATGGCAGTTGACGTCATTATTTTTATAATATTTTCTTAATAATATGATTATCATCTTTTACTTAAGAGTAATTGAGGTATGCGCCAGTTTTAAAGTAAAATTTAAGTATTTATTTAAGCGTAGCTTAAATGTTCGAAATGTAAGTTATCCAGAGTGAGCAACATAAAATCGAATCCGTAACGTAACCGCTGCACAATGGGTAGGTTATGTTGGGATGAAATTCTATGAATGATACGGATAAATTAAATAAGAAAAAATAAAACGTAATTTAAATGTTGCATTTATTTACCTTATTGTTATAAAAGATGTTCAAAATGACCACTGTGGGCATCGATGGACTTTTGTGCTCCGCTGATCATATTGAGAATCGTCTGACGCAAAACATTGTTGTCAATTGGGTTAATTTCTCGTTGAATGTTCACCTTCGCCTCATCAATATTCTGGGGATAAGATGCATAGACTCTCTCCTTGAAGTAGCTCCAAAGGAAAAAAATCGCAAATAGACAACTCTGGGGTATGTGGAGGTCGTCGTCCTCTCCTGACAGCTCATTGTCTATCTCCTTCAGTTGTACCGCGGTATGGTTTCAGTCTTAATTAATGACGAATTTTACAAGATTTTTATTTAACACAAGATTGTTGGGATAACTTGCGTAGTGATTTTTTTGAACCGGTATTAATTCTCCTTTCAGTATCGGCAATGGTCTGTAGAGTTCTAACGGAAGGTAGCCTATTTCGTTTTGCATTTGAAACCGAACCTGTTGTACGCCATTTTTTTAGCTAAATCATCTATGCTACTCTTCGCTGGGATACAGGCATTCGAAAATTTTTCTACGAATACTTGACGCGTTTCTTCAAACGATCCAGAACGAATATAGGCCACAACTGTAGCTATCCTCTCCTGGATTGAAGAAGGCATTTTATACAAACACAACTGCACTGCAACAAAACGTATACTGCACTGATACGCAGCCACCTAACAAACGGCAGCAACAATCAGTAGTAACATATACTAGTCGCGCTAGTTGTGCGAGAGTCTTTCATAAATAGTGTCGGGTAGCGGTTTCATTATGGGTTCAGTTTTATGTTTCTCACCTGTATAACATGTAATTCTTAGGATAAAAGTATCTCATGAGAAATTTAAAAATAATTTATTTTTGTTAATTAACAAAAATCGACTGTTATATTTGATACTTTTGGTGGATTTTGGATAATCTATAACATGTTGCTACGTTGAAGATCGGTTATGTATTGTATTTGTCTTTCGTTATTACAATTAACTGCATTTTAACGATTTTTGGTTATTCTTGTTTTTAATGATAATTTATTAAAGTATCGATTAGCAACTACGTTAATTTAATTATTTATGCGTTTTTCTTCCTGAAATTTACACTATGATGAAATGTTAAACGTACGTGTGGGACGTTTATATACGGTTATTCGGGGATAAGCATGCCGTAAGGTTAAAATTTATTACTAGTAGTATAATGTGATAGCATGTTTATTTTCAATTACGTGTAAACACAGTAAGAGTCGTTTTTAATATTGCAGTGTAGGTAGGTGTAAACATCCGACTGTTAACGTTCTGTTTCATATTACTGTAGATAACTGCAGTGTTATAATATATTGTTTCAGCTATTGTTTTTTTCACGACAATGTTTAGCTGTTTTGTACTGTATAGGGTTGGTTGATTCATGAAATTAAAACGTCAGTTGATTAATTTAATTTACGAATTAATTGGTTAACAAAAATAGTTTTTATAGGAATTAATTTATTTTAAGTAACGATTAGTTGTAATCTTCTAGATTATATTAATGCGCTTGCTTGATTTTAATGTAATATTTTATAGGAAATGGACGTAATGTGAAAAATTTGAAATAAGGTTCATAATTAATTCTATATAGTTTGGCTAATTAAAAACCAGCTGATTTTGGCCCTTCTAATTGTATTATAAACCTTTTAAAAAAAATGTGTAGGTATAATTAAGCATGTTCTTATTATCTACATATTTTATTAAGAGGTCGTGTAAACAACAAAAACTAACAGTTTTGATTAATTTTAAAAACAAGTAGAAAATAAATGTAATTGATACTATGTTAATGTAATTTTTTTTATAATCCTCATAAAATTTCACGTTTATAAAGATTCGCTCGACTGTAATTTGAACGATAGGGAGCCTTTTAAAAGAAAAGTGATATCTATATTTTTATTACGGTATCGGAATAATTTTTTCACATTAATAGACGGTGTTTAAAAATTAACAAATGAAAAAAATTATTTTCTGGACATTATATGTATTGAAATTTGTGTTTGTATTGTTTCTAAAAAAATTAGAATTTTTCTAATTTTCCTTTATTTTTTATTCAACTTATCTTACAAATTTTTGTTAACAGTTAAATTCTGTACAATTTTTGTTTAAAAGTTTTACGTGATTATCACCCATTTAACAGAGTTATTGTTTTAAAACGTAAAAAACAGTGTTAACAAACACCAAATTTATTGGTTTTTCACCCCAGATTTCTCAAACCACTGAAAATACGGTTCTGGGACTTATATTATTCGATTTTTCAGGTAAAAACCCATAAGAGATCATTAATTCTACCGCTTAATTAATGTCCTAAAAATGTCAGTACGAACTCATTTCAGTATGAGCGAAATCTTTCACTAGCCGTAACTCGCAAACGTAGCATTTTAGGACATATGTAGATCTGAATTTTTCCGCACTTATACTTATCCATTAACTGTCGTACAGTAAATTTATTTTTTAGTACAATAACTTTTAACTTTTTCGTTTAGTGTGTAAGGCAATGTTTTTACGAGACATTTTGGTGAATTTTAAAACAAAAACAAATCTATAAAATTACGATAAACCGATACGTACATACATGTGCAGTAATAAAATAGACACAGTACATATGAATACAATTCAAAGGAGATTTTTATATTGTACCTGATGAACGAAAATTTAAGAGAAATTTCTCTGATGTTATTCATTAGATGAGCAGAATGTTTTTTGTAGGTCTTCTTCAGAATTTTATCGCACGGTAAGAGCATCGAGCTAAATATATATAAATAATGAACTGTAAATTATCGTATAATAGTAAATGTTTATTGCTAATGACCTTATATACCAGTCGATAAAACTTTGGCGACAGTAATAAAAAATCATTGCTTGTAAAAAACACGTGCCTTGCTTAATAAAAATTCGTTTCTCTTTCTTTTTTTATAACTATTTTTTTCTTTTTAGTCCTTAATGTTAAATGCTTAACTTTCTTGTTAAAATTTTAGAAGAAAAATCGAAGCATAATTGTTTTGTTACACATAATTTTAAAACATTTCAAGAATTCTTCATCGATTTTGTTTTAAAATACCACTTTTATATTTTTTTTTCTTCCAGGTATTATATATAGGGGCTTTATAAATTGATGGGCGTAAAGTTATTTACTTAGAATGCATTTAATTTATATCATAAATGTATAAATTAACACGTAGGTTAGTGGTCATGAATTAATTTTAATTTTTTTTTATTTTGTAAGAACGGGTCGGAAACGTAAATGCAATTTTGTGTAGTAATATTGACTGATTTTTCCCCTTTAATTATTATTTTATGATACTCAGAGTTAACCCTTCTTTTTTTTTGCTTTGTCCCTGTTTGGTTGGTATTTAATTTATTGAATATGTGTCTTAATGAAAATATATATTTATGTGTATAGTTATATGAAATGTTCAGATTTTCTCGTTTTGGGATTTTATATAGTATTCATTCGGTGCCTTAAAATATTGTACTAATTCTGGTTTTATATATTATTGAAGAATTGATTGATTTTATTCAAATTATCTTTTTGTTTTTTTTCTACGATTTGATGTAAGTAGATAAGTAAATTTACATTGTGTGCTGGAATATTATTTTATTAATGTAATTGAGTAAACTACTTTCGCGTCCTTTTTATTGGATAAATAGTAGAGTTAGTTTTGTTTCACGTCGCCGTTACATTTAAACCATCTTTTGTTAAGCTATTAGCTATACTGTTTTAAAAAAATTAATTACTTTTGGATTATATGACTGTATATGACTTAATTTATATGAATAAACCTCGTATAAACTTATATTATTACAGTTAAGAAGTTCTTGAAAGAAAAAGGCCAGGTAAAAGCGGATTCGACGACCGATTTATTAGGACATTGCAAGAGTGTTGGCCGGTTTTATCTTAAACAAATTCGTTTACTATTATTTAGGTTTCGGGTAAGATGATTCGTGGTCTTAAATCCATTTAATTATCCGATAGTTGTCATTAGATAATAGAGCTAACTATATGATACAGAGCTATATAGAGCAATTATATATATTGAGCCTTATACATAAAAATCAAATTTATGTATATAAATATTTATGGGCAAAAAGTAATGCTGAGTCGGCAGATTTTAGCTGTCGTTTACCTGATCGATTCTGTAAATCTTTACTTCGACAGTTTTCAACCGGATATCCTTTATTGTTTTTTATTTCTGATCGCCTTCTTTCAGTACTTGAAAGTCTAAAAATTCCTTGAAAGTTCCTAAAAATCTTTGTTAATTTCTTTAAATCTTCTTCACTTTCTTTTCCGTTTTTTTCTCAAACTTTTTGCTATAGATAATTCTGTTAATTTTACGATCTAATTAAGATTTTTTTCTTTTTTATCAGTTTAGAAAAGAATAGAGCAATGAAACTGACGAACGGAATGAGGAGCTGCGTATTGCATTTTAAAGCTTTTCAGGTACTTTCATTTTTCTTTGTTTTCTGGTATCTGTCACTCTCATATTAGATAAAGCAAATCTATTTGTAGTTCGGAGAGGATTCCTTTCACTTTTTCAAAGATTATTTCTTTCATAGAAATTGGAAGGAAGGTTAACCGATTTAAAAAAAATGAGATTGCACCCAAAACATTAGGATGCAATTATTAGGATCCATGAATTAGTGTGCAATTCATATTATTTTATATAGATATCAATATTATATCTTATATTATATTAAATTATATTATTATATTCTGACGGTTAAAATGTTATTTTAATTAGAAGTTTTCATTAAAATAATTATTTAGAATTGTAGTAATATGTTATAAATCAGGAAAAAGAATAAAAATTGGTATACTATTTAAAATGATCTGCAAAAAATGTGAGATTTTTAAGGTTATTTTCAGATACGCGTCCTATCTTTGGACCGTATTTTTCTACAGTTTCATGGATTTTTCCTATCACGGACCACAGTTTTGTATTTCTGCTGTGTAAGGAAATTTTTCTCGAATAAATACATACAAGCAAAACTGCGGAATCCATTCATGACCAAGTTTAAGATTTCTCATCGTTTATGAAATATTTTGTTTGTAATTCTGTTAATTCTTAGGTTTTAATTTAGTTAAATATAATAAATAGAAAATACTCTTGCGTTCTCTTTTTTTCTCACTTATTTTTCTATCTGCAGCTGTTGCTAGTTATTGTAATATGTGTTGCTGCTATAAAGCAGATGTCTGTTGTGGTATGTAAAGAGTAAAATGTTGGCAAATGAAGTAATAATTGAAATAATACACTATAAATTAAAATAAACAAAGATGTTTGTGTATTTTAGTTCTACAATTCCAGATAGAATAAGTATGCTCAGTAATTATTTATATTACTGTTGTTAATATATCGTCGGAGTTAACCTTGCGCAGTACGCATACAGCAATTATTCAAATCAAACTACTTCTTACATCAGAAAATGTTCTTTATAAATGATTCAGAAATAATTAATAAAGCGTTTGTTTTTGTTTGTTTCTAAAAAAAATGAATTTCATGTGAAAATAAAGTTATTAATGATACTAACTTTACGTTATTGTTTATTAATAGAACGCTGAGAATTTCGGTTTGAAATCAAGATAAAATTGGTCTGGTAAAACTATTGATTTACATTCTCTTATTTCTTGTTAATATTATTATTTCTTCTTATGTAATCAACAACCGTTGATGTTATTTACGTAGTATTGTAAAATATTGAAACTATTATTACAGAAGTAATTTTCAATTGTAAAGTAAAAGTAAGTGAAAACGAATTTCTAGCGCTTTTTCTAACAGATTTTAAATTGTTTTAATTATTTAAATACATAATAGAAAAGATCTGTTTTTTTTGTTTTTGTTTTTTTTTTTTTTAATTATGTGGATTATAAAATGGTAGCAGGCTCAGAAGGTTTAAACTTTTAAAATTTTAAAATCGTTAATTTACAAAAAAACCCTGCGCCTTTCGTAATGCAGTACGTTCGGAAATTTGCTGTGCACTGGAATCATGAAAGTGTAATTACGAAACTTTTTTAATTTATTAATTTGTATTTCTATTTCATTATTTCATAGAAACTGATAATACTACAATAAATGGAATACTTTATAAAAAGCGTTCAGAATGTTTTCCACTATTAATACAACACTGATGGTGCAACATCATCAGGATTCGCACAAATCTTGATATCTACAATAAGAGTCTGACCCAAATGGGGAGCGGCAGAAAGCCCACGATGCGACCGACGTTGAAGTGAAGAATAAACGATCGCCCACCTGGCTCTGGTTTGTTCAAATGCATCTTTTAGAGACTCGCTACAAGGCATCCATGTTCTTACTCCCGAAGCATTGGAATGGCTGACCCACTGTGACCTGTGATTTTGATAAAAAGTATAATAGACGTAATGTTGTTAAATTATTATAAAAATTGCGATGATTTAAGTTCATTCGAATATGTATAATACAACATGCACACGTTTAAACTTGTTTTCAAACATTTTAACCCGCGTATCTCGTACGTATGCAGTTATTTCGATTTTTAGTTCGTCAGTCGTCCGCGGTCCATTTCGATATAGTATTTGTTTCGCTGCCCCTCCGTAGAAAGTAATCTGGGGAAGTCGGATCGTGCAATCGTGCAGACCACAAACCTCTCGAAATAATTCTTAGTTCACCAAAGATATTTCGTAAAAAAGTCATTGACTTGTGTTAGCTGTGTCCGTTGTGGCGCCATCTTTTATAGAACCAACCGTGATTAATTTTCACTTCTGTTAACCGACTAATGAAGTTTATTAAAACAGCACAGTGGTGTGTTCACTATTAACTGTACTTTCATAAAAAGATTAAACCCACCATGTGCGTTCTACTCACGTCGACCCAGATCCAATTTTCGCTTCATTTAAAGATGGTTCGTGTAATTCATAGGGGTTAGTTTTCGACCACAGTAGTGTATTTTGTGAATAATATACTCTTATTATTCATCTTACAGATGAAACCACACTTCATCTGTAGAAAACGTAATGTGGAGGATACCTACGGAGTTTTGGTCGATAAAACGTTTAAACCGTGACATGATCTGTAGGTTTTAGTTCTTGAACACTCCTTATTTTACAGGGGAAAAGTTTCAGTTCTTTTATTACAGTTTTATGTGCGGTAGCAAGTCCGATATCTTGCTGCTGTACTAACTTATGCATTGAATTTGATGGACTTTCGACCATAGCATATGAAGAAGCTTCTGTTCGTTTATCTTGGTGATCATCCGCTTCGATCAGCTTCACTAAGTCAGTATACTTGTCACATACATGAAAGACGTGTTCAACTAGAAAAATGCGTTATTCTATCGAAAGAACAGTTATGTTTCTTGCGACTATTGATTCCGTTAAACGAAACTACACGAAACATGTTCAATCACAACTCAACAACTGACGCCTTGGTTTATTATTCAGCAACGCTCAACAAAACCGCAGGGCAACCAACCTAACGCCGAAACACCGAAAGAACAGAATGCACTACATTATTCTAAAGCATATTGCTCAACGACTTTCCGAACGGCTCTGTATTTTTTTCGTTAGTATGTTTGTTAGTTCCCGTTTGTTGTTTCTAAAGATCTTTAAATGTTTTAAATTTTTCCTTATAAAGTTAAAATTACGAGTATCATTTTGTATCTTCATCTGTTATCGGAAAAATGTGTATTTAGATTAAGTTCTTAATTATTTTATTGTTCCAAATTTAATTTCTTGTAACCTTTTAAGAAATTAAGTCCAAAAGAATTAACTACAATATGTCACGTATGCAAGCAGATGAAAGCTCGCTTAAAGCTTCTATTTTGGAGGGGATTACGAGGCATTAGTTCACTATCATTACTACTTATAATCATTACAGAAAATTATAATCTTTTATTGTAGAAGTTCATTCACTTCAGTGACAGTTTAGTGTCATTTCAATGTCAGTAAAACTAGAGGTATGTTAAGAGATCAGTAAATGGTTCTCCAACACACCAATACAAATGCACATCACTATATCTTTTTGTCTAGATCCCACTTGAGAGTAATATATTTTCAGAAACGTTAATACTTCTACTATATATGTTTATACCGGTAATTACCGGTAACTACTATAAGGGCAAACGCACACTTACGCGGCTGCGGCCAAGGCCAGGAAATAGCTGCCTGCAAGCGGCCAATTTGAACGGAACTTTTATGAATGAACGCGGATGTTGACGGTGCGACTGACAGAGGTTTTCGTTCTGGCCGTCACGACCAGCCGAAATCTTGCAGCCAAAATCTGTATTAATTGTAATGGGACAACGCGCACGCCGGACGGCCAAGTATGCGCTAGACCAATATGTGTTCAGTTTTGGGCAGATGTAGGCGAAATTATATTAATTGTAATTTTAGTGCTTAATTTAGCAAAAAAGTGCAAAGATATATTTTTCAAATTCGTCTTTTTTGGACTCTTTTTTTTTAAATATTGATTTCGATTCAGAAAAATTAATTTCTGCAGTTAAAGGGACATCAAGTTTATGGGATTTCCTATGCGCAGACGCAATGATGTTTTCTGTACCTCTTATGTTGTCTGAAATTTTATTTAATAAATCATCAGAACTCTTGATTGACATTCTAGTGAAATTGAAAACTCTTTTGTATGTGACGCAGATTACAAAAAAATAAAACGTGCCTTTTGAAAAACGACTTCGTAAAATAGGATGTACCCAGTACTTTTTTCTTTGCCGTTTCAAGCGATTATATAAATACATAACTGCAGCTATCTCGGTGACATCTATCTTGTGACTGGACGGCCGAGGCGCGGCCACCACCTTGCTGGCCGCTTGATTCGGCCGTATACAATGTGGCCACGACCGGCCGCAGCCGCATAGTGCATGTTTGCCTTAAGATCGTTCAAAACATAAAATATGTATTAATAATAAACTTAATTTTAACTGATATTACCGAATGCACGTAACAACATTATACATTTCTGCTGGAGGTCTCTAGCAGGATCTCTAATCCTGCTAGAGATCTGTACCGAGGATGCCGGTACTGTTTATGGAGTCGATTAAGCCTTGGTATGACTATAGGGGAGATTATTTATGTACCGACCCGGGGACCCTTTGTTTTTTGGTAGGTAACTGTTCAATTAGGGTAACGGCTAAGTGCCTTTCGGCTAAATTCGTGCCTCCTAATCCCTTTTAAAATGTAAGAATTTTCTTAATAATCTCCTCATGATATTAAAGCTTTTTTCGTCTGCATGTGTTAGTGACATATTGCAGTACATATATATATATATATATATATATATATTTTTTTTTTTGAAACTGAAGTAGACGATGTTTGTCATGTCTGCGTAACTTTTTCTGGCGCCAACAGTATTAATCGTCTTATCTAGGTATTTGAAGAGTAAATCATAGCTAATCCGTTGCTATGACAACGGATATTAGTAACAGTATTTTTATTCCCTTTACAGCTCCAGATTCGCCTCTTGAGCAATTTGCGTTAGTTTTTTTATTGATTACAACATAGCATTTGTTATTTTGTAATCTTTTTTTTACACATATTTGTGGCGTTGCCTATGTTACTTTTGTTGTATAACAAAAGTGGTTATTTTTTTTGTAACTGTTACTAACAGTAGCGGCTTGCTAAAAACTTGTGGGGATGCTGCTCCACAAAACTTTTTTCTGGGCCTTTAAAGGCCAGGTTAAAGTTTTCTGTAAAATAAAAGAACCGAAAATAGAAATGAATCAATGGAATAGCTGGAAGCAGGATAATAATCAAATTCTTCACTTTATCACATTGAAGAATATAGTTCAAGAATACGGTTTTTAAGCACAATGTGCTTAAAACCGTACTCGGTTTAACCGAATAAATAAAATGTCTACATAATATTCTTTAGTATTATTTGATAATTTAATAAAACTCCGCTTAAAAACACTATAGTCCAGTGGTGCTTAATTTAAATCTCTATGAACACAAAAAAAACAAATACATAATTCGTTTTTATTAATTACCTTCTCTTTCGCCCTTCCAGCGTGTTTTTGAACAGATTTGGCAATTCAAAGAACCCTTGCTTCTTGCCGTCTTTTGATTACTACTGAAAAAACAGCTAAACCACTTTCATATTCCTTCCACCGACTAAACGAAAAAAAAGGAACCAACAATGAAGGTTCCCTAGCACGCCACGGTCGGTACTGCGGGTGTGACAGTGGAGCCTCAGGTGCAACTTCCTATATGCGCATGCGCACAACATCCAAACACCACGCCGCTGGAACTGTGAAGCGCACAGTTCCACACAAACATTTTTGTAACTTTCATAAACTGGGGGATGGCTACTGACATTAAGCTTAAGGATTGTATATTGTACAAGTATAAAGAAAGAATTAACGAAAAAAGGACTCGTTATATTAAATGTTACCGATAATATCAAGTGGAATAAGGAGATGCTGCAGTTTCACAGTGCTTATGCGCGAGCCGCTACTGATTAATAACTAGTAATACACTTAATTGTAGGAAATGAAGTGGAGTTGCTAATAAAAAAGATACCGAAATTGTAAAATAAGTGATAAAATACAAATATAAACCGGAAGTCGTACGCATTCCAATTTCCGACTCGGGGTTTGGTTTATGTCAGTCGATCAGTTAACCGATTAAGTTTACGAACTGAGCAAGTTTGACGACGTTATTTAGGTAGATAGCATTTCTGTGTGCGATGTATTTTAATATTGTAATTATACTTAAGCGTAACACATTCTCATTTTAAAATCTATCCGAATCCCGTTAAGACTGATCAAAATTTGTCACAGAATCTTTTAAAATGAATTTCATAAAAATAAATCGTAAAGCTTTGATTAATTAAAAGGTCAGAGTAACTTAAACGGGAAACGTTTGCGAAAATTAATTATCAAATTAAAATTTCTGATCTCCATAGAAGTGGTAGAGTCTGTCTTTCATCCGCAGGTCCTGGGTTCGAATCCCGGTCAGACATGACTTTCCACGTATTTTGATGTTTCTACGT
Organism: Lycorma delicatula; assembly: GCF_047948215.1. Classification (NCBI taxonomy): domain Eukaryota; kingdom Metazoa; phylum Arthropoda; class Insecta; order Hemiptera; family Fulgoridae; genus Lycorma; species Lycorma delicatula. The sequence goes on along the minus strand of NC_134457.1, from coordinate 73,605,923 downwards.
ACATGCTTTTCAAATCTTCTGTTTATCTTAATTGGTTACAGACGTTTGCAAGGTTAACAAGATTACTTTTGGCTGTAAAACTGAATGCGGGATTATCTTAAATATTTTTTAATTAATAGACATGTGCTATTAGTATATCAATTTACGGAATTGAAGCTCATGAAGGATTATATAGAAATCTACCAGAATATAATTTTACTGTACTATATGCTCGGTCGGTGTAGTTTAGTAGCGTATTTTGATAGATTAATTGAATTATTTTCTTGATTATTATCATGCAATTTGTATGCAAATTTAATAGACCATTGCTATAAAAAGTATTACATAAATAATATTACTTGTATTGAATTTGTGTATACAAAACGTTCATTTTATTTATTTTGTCAGAAAATGTCGATTACACTTAATAATTAAATCCAATTAACCTAGTCTTGGTTGAAGTGAACTGTTTTTTTTCTTATCCGGTATATAATTAAAAAAAAACATCTTGTGTAATGAAGAGGTTTTCTAATTGACACAGAAAACTAACTAGTTTAGTAGCTTTTTTCTTTAACGTAGTACTTACCTAATTTTTTGGGTAAATATTTTCTTTATATTATAAAGAAAGCCAGTACTGTATTCGTTACGTAACGAACTTCTTTCTGCAACTTTAATGATTCTTTTTTCTTTCTGTATCTTTGGCACCTAAAATCGATACTAATTTTATATTAATTGACGTAAACAGTTTTTTTCTTGAGTTTGTAATACATAGTATTTCATAAAATATTTAACTCTTTTAACTTTTTTCGCTTTTTCCGATCTCCTTGGCGGAATGGTAGCATCTCGGCCTTTCATCCAGATGTTCTAGGTTTGAATCCTGTTCATGAATGGCATTTTTTCATACGTGCAAAATTTCTTTTAAGTACTTCAGCTATAGTAATATGGTGACACGTTTGGAATAACTATTGTTACTATAATTATCGAATGTTTATATATTTACTTTTTTCATTGCTTTGGAATATTAATTAAATTTTGAGTCACAGGTTTGCCATGATAAGAATTGGTTATTACTTTCTTTACAGTATTATTTTTCTATATTTTATATTTGAATAGATAATTTAATAAAATATAATTTAGTTTATGAAACACTCAGTTATTTAAAAAAATAACTGCTTTAATAAGTTGGCAGTGAATTTGTAAAAAGAATTTTAGATGATTTTTCATATAAATTAATATCCTAGCAGTTTTCCATTGCGATAATGGCATAGCCATCTACAAAAATTTCTAGGCAAACCGAAATTTCTAGTTAATTTTACCTAGGGAAACCGAAGAAAAAAGTAGCCTAAATTACGTATGATTATTTACATTTTTATTCCGTTAACATTACAGATTAATAGTTTAATTATTCGGTCCGGTTTCTCAAGAATTTCAATGAGATTTAATATAATTTTATCGTGTAATTTAAAAAACAAAACTGATTATTGTAATCTTGCTCGGGAAAACAGATAGTGTATGAACGGAGCAAATGAGCTAGTCTATTTTAGTTTTGCATGAAGGATGAAAAATCATGTAAAAATTGTCCGTACAACGTGAAGAAAAAAATCAAATCTTATTTAGGCTATATAAAAATTATAATGTTATAATTTTATAACGTTGAACAGTAAACCTCATACGTTCTGCAGATTTAATAACCACGAAACTATATAATAATATTAAGTTGTAGGTGTTGTGTTGCGGCTTCTCTTGGATGTAAACTTCTAACCTGCAACTTTAATCAACTGGATCCTACCACTTCTCTGTAACTTATAATTATGTACAAAAGAAATGTTTAATTAAGGAATGTTACTGTAAATAGGTTGAAATGTAATTTTTGAAAATTAGTTTTAACTCTTTTCCAGTTTCGTTCAATGAATCGACTAAATTTAAACAGAACGACATCGAGCGGAGCCGTAGGCATATTGATGACTCGTAATGGATAAGAAGCAAGATTTTAAAGTAGTTAATTACGTATTTGTAAATCACACTTGTTCCGGTAAAAATTATTCAAAATACTACATACATATACGAAATTGAAAAATATTTTTTTGTTTTTTTTTTAGTCTTTTGTAATACTTTTAATGTATAAAAAATTAAATTTGTAATTTTTAAAATTTTTGTAATAAATCTATGGAGTTAAAAGTTAAAAATCTGATTTGATGGTTCATGATGCTAATGTTATATATTTTGGTGGCGTTAAGTTAATTTTCTTTGGGTAGCATTACTTTTATATTGATTTCAGCGGAAAAGTATGCTGTACCAAAACAGTGAGATTTGAATTGTTATTAGAGTGATTTGTTTTTCTTTGTTTAGTTTTAATAAGATAATATCTTCCGATTATTGAACTCTGTATTGTTTAAACATTTTTTTATTCGTTTCGAGTAAAATGAAAAACAGAGCTGGTTATGTTGTTGTTGACTTTTCCGGAAATAATTTACTTATAGTTAAAAATTTAATCAAATGAATAAACATGTGTAAATTATTTTCCCCCATACTACCATATTTTACCATTTATTATTTACTTCTTTTGTTATTAAAGGAAAAATCTACATCCATTTTTTTAAAGAAAAAGAAGTCTTTTTATATTCGGACAAATTCAATTTTAAGGCCTTTCGGTCGTAAGTTGTACAATACTTACATTGTAATTTAGGGATTAAAACTATTCCCAATCTGATAACACCTTGAAATAAGTTTTTTAGAGGAAAATAATAAAAATAATCAAACATATCTTACGTGTTTTATTACTCCAGACATACTAAGTTATGTGCTTATTATGTACTATCTGTGCTTATTTTTTAACTCTTTCCTTGGAACACGGTGTCAAAATTTCCAAGTTTCAATCCTACTGTTAACGTTATTCAAGGTTTTTTTTAAATTATTATTTTAATTACAGTTTATAAAACTGGTGATGTTAAATTTAATGATATTTATAAGATATTATTCTGTTCGTGGCACGTCAATATTAAAAGCATTGTACTTATATTTCAAGTGAACGGCCTTGACTTTAGAGTTTCCAGCTACTTGGTTTCTATAATGAGCGCGATTCCACCCACTACGGCTGCTTCAGTTGTGGCTTATTATCTTTCGAGTGGCTCGGCTCCTTGCAGATTCAAGGGACCACCGCGGTCGGTAGAGCAAGTAAGTCGATGAGCCTTGAAGTATCGTTACCACTTTAAAACTGCTTTTTCGGTTCGATACGTCGTTTATACATTGTCCAGCTTCTAAACATTATTATGACGGTGATAATGAACTGTTCCTTTTTTCAGTAGTAGAGATTTTATGAAAATATAATTATTAAGAAAACAGTCTCATGTATATTTGTTTGTTTCCGTAGATTTTGGACTACGAACTGTTTAATTTTATGTTTTAACTAAATTACTATTTTTGTAAAGAACATTCCGGTTAATAATTTTAAACTTGCTTCGGTTTTTGTTAAAAATGGATTCGGCTATCCTGAATGGTCTCCGGAGAACAGGTCTTGACAGAAATTGAGATAATTGAACATTATATTCAATTTTTCATTTGTGTATTCGAATCGGATCGCAAGGAAAAACAAGATTTATCTACATATAAAAAAGAGAAACTGTAAAAATTTTTAATTAATCTTATGACGTACGATTTTCTATAAAAAAAATTATTACTACCTTTATAATTCTCCGAAATTAGATAGCTGTCTCTTATTAAATGATGTAGTCCAGTGGTTCCCGAACTTTTCCGAGTTGCGGCGCCCTTTTTTAATTTTTTTCCATGGCGCCCTATACAAGTATGACTCCCTATATACTACGCCCTATATAAAAATATGACTACTCCTAAGCAAGAGATAAAAATAAATAAAAACTCGTATCTCCATTATTTAACTTTTTTTTTTGTTAACATTATATTAATAATTATAAATGTCTTGGTTCAATGAATTATGATGCCTTTACAATATTTCGCTGCGCTTTTGTGAAGAGGCCTCCTTGGGGCGCCGCGGCGCACAGTTTGGAGCACTGATTTGTAGTCTCTGCCCGGAATAGTAACGCAAAAATCTGATGTAAACACCACATGACGTCCTTGTGAAAGGAAGTCATTAGATTACATACAAAATTTTATTGTGCCACGACTAAATTACGTATTATATTACACATTTAAAAAAAAATTCAAGTACATAAAATTTTATTTTGTTAATAACTTCTGATATTTTTTCATATTTTTTTATTATTGTTATTATTAATATATATCGTAATTTTTTTTTTTACAATCAGAGGTTAATAACTGTTAATAAATCAATATATTTGAATTAAAAAAAAATAATGATAATAAAAGAAGGATTGAACGTATGTAAAACGATGTGCCTTGCCCTTGTAAGATCCAAATATTTAACAAAAATTTTATTTAGCTATATCTCGGAATCAATGAAAATAAGTACCACACTTATGATATATCGTTGAAAAACTCCCAGTGAGGGTTTATTACGGCAAAAAAAGTCCAAAATCCAAAATTTTTTTGATTTTGAGCTTTTTTTTGGACACTTTTTATTCAGTCAATTGCAATCAAAAGGGGAAATGCACAACTAGATGTTACAGCAGTTCTAAATCCAAAATTTCAACATCCTACGGCTAATCGTTTTTGAGTTATGCGAGGTACATACGTAAGTACAGACGTCACGCCGAAACTAGGGATGGTCAAAATGGATGTTTCCGTTGAAACATGACATTTTTCGCTACCACAATACTTCCTTTACTGCATACAAGGAAGTAAATATGTTACTGTAAAATTCGAATCTCTCTGTCTTTCAGTTACTCTGATCACTTAACTATAAAGCTGTTTAATTAAGCTTTAATTGAAGTTCAATAAACAACGCAGTGTTTTTCATCAATTATATCGTTCATGCGCAGTCGCATAAAAATTGAGGTAATGTAATGCTCATTGAAATCAACAAATCCATTGATGCATAGAGTTTTTTATTTCTTTATAATTTTTTTTATGTAACACAAACGTAAAAATGTACGTGAAAATGTAACCCATCTTAGTAGTTATTTACACATGTAACTTTAGTTATCTATATACTGTGTGTGTTTATAGATAAATTTAACAAAATTTTGTCCTCCGTGAAGGAGTCGTGGCCCTATAAAATTCTATACGTAGTAGTCGTTTTATTTTTTAAATTCATTCGCGGAATCCATACAGCGACTAAAAATATTATACTAGAAAAATTACATTTTGAGTAAATTAATACACAAAATCAATTTAAATAATTTTATAAAAACTCAAAATATATACCATACATTCATAATTGACTTAGGGAGTTAGACAAATTTACATTCTTAAAAGAATTATTAATAAAATACTCTAGCTCAGCGGTTCTAAGGTACTTCGCCTAAATAAGCAATACAAAACAATATGCATACGAAATTTGTATTTACGTATTATATATTAGTATGAAGATGTGTAACTGAATATTAATTATTACGAAGTTAGTGCATGGACCTAACCGATAGTTTTAAATCCGATAGTTAAAAATTTTAATTAAAAAAAATTGTATTTTACGGTACTTGCAGTTTTCACTAGAACGCTAAATATATTTTTCCCGTCTAGAATTTTATACCACTCAAAAAGAAAAATGGTTAAGTCTGCGCATATGTGAATAATTTTTTTTGTTGTTTTTTTTTTGTTTATAAGTAAAACAAAAAATGAAAATGTAATCTGGATGAAAGGAATGTAATTGTGTGCTTTTTACTAACAGAGTAAAGAGTGGAGTGGAGGAAACGAAAAGATGTTAAATGATTTTCGTTTCTACAGCTTTTCTCTTATTTAAATAGGGTCACTGTTTTTCATTCGTGTTTTGTTCGCTGTTTTGACCTGAACGTCACATTCTTTTGGGACACCTACAAAACTTTATATTGTCCCTCATCACTATTTTGGTTTATCCTCTCTTACCCTTCCATCATCAGCAATTTACCATTTTTGCTTTTCTATTTAGTTTGCTTTCTCATCTCAACCCATAATTTGTAAAACCTCGGCAAGCCAAACCGTTTGACCCTCGTAAGGTGGTTCTGTAAACTGCTTCTCTGTGTCATCTATTACAAATTTAAGGATATTGTTCGAGATTGTTCCTTGTGTGGTGATACATATCAAGAAACAGCGTAAACCAGTTATGCACTTGAAATCCTAGTAAAGACAGTCATCTTTATACGGATTTGAATACTAGATAGTGATATCGGTGTTCTTTGGTAGTTGGTTTTCAATTAACCACACACTTCAGGAATGTACGACCTGAGACTGAACAAGACTACACTTCATTTACATTCATACATACATATCACCGATTCGAAATAGGTTGACATTTTTCTGCTCTAAGAAAAGTTATGATAACGGAAATTTGATTTTTATTTTGCGATTAAAAAATTGAAGTAATACCTTACCATGAATCAAGTGGCTAGGCGATAGAGTAATCTACTAATTCAGACGGACGTATTTTATTTCTTTCTACCGCTCTCTCTTTCCCTCATTCAGTTCTCTATTTCTTTATCAAATTGCGTGAATCAATAGAACTTCTACAAATATATATGGGCGTGTAATATTTTTATGCGTATTTTCGGCGTTAAATATGCAAATTTTAAACTTCGATCCCTTTTGGAAGGCCCTTCGATGTTTCAATTGAAATTTTCCCCCCTAATCTTTGGTGGAAAACCAGATTCAGGTCTCAAAGGTGAATAGTCTGGATTCATCCCAACTGAATTAGTAAATTACTCGGCATTTACAGTGAAAAAAATAGAAAATATTAAACCTGAATCGCATTGTATAATCCTTAAAACTTGAAAATAATAGCTTGATTTTGCTTTTTGTTGGTCACTTGTTTGAATTCTAATTTATTTTTGGCTACAGAATACTAATTTGTGCCGTTGTTTTACTCCATTTTCCCTTATCTCTGCCCATTTTAATTTTTGTGTTAAATATGTAGCAGCACTTAGGTTTTGCAGAAATATACAAATATTAAAAAAAATAAAATATTTCGGTTCCTGTAATAGGTATTTGCTGTGTAAAACTAAAAACAGAAAAAACTTTGAAAAAATAATTTTTGCCAAAATTAACATGTAGTAGTATTTTGGAAATCGTTGCGGTATACTTCAAGTAGACGTAACATTGCTGATTAATTTTCCGTTGATAATAGTAGGATTTCTGTTGCCCGCAGTGTTAAACATTTGAACGTCTGGATAAATTTTCCTGGAAAGACCCGAATCGGCTTCGTTTGCAAGATTAAATCGTAGTGTTTTGTTTTGAAGCAATCTTAATCGATTGTTGTTCAGTAAATTATTATTTAATGTTTATTTTACATATCCGTATGTACTCCTGTAATAAAATGTAATGAGAACTATCTGAACAACTTTGATGTGTTATTAGAAAGAAAGTAATAATCCTATTAATGAATGGTTGGGCTCTCTTTAACACGTAACTCATAAAATTTCCCTCTGTAAATACTAGGTAACGATGTGATTGCATACATAATCGCAACTTAAAGCCACCCTCTAGAAAAATTATTTGTTAGTGATAAAATAAATTTAAAACTGACTGTTGAACATAAGAAGGGTGCAGGCAGGCGCAGAACATCAAATGAAAAAATATAGATCATTTGTCAGTCTTTTGTTTGCAGCCCTGGGAAGTCAAGTCGGGAGTGCAGCGCGCGAGTTAAATCTGCGATCTATCACAATCCATGATGTTTTGAAAAAAACGATTCAAATTGCGTCCTTATAAAGTTACACCGCAAGATAACATTGTTAGAAAGCAATTTGCCGTGGAAATGATTGAAAGTAATTATTGTTACCTTAAAAAAGTTATGTTCTCAGACGAGACTACATTCGCGTATCTGAAAAAGTCAACACTTATAACGTTCGAATATGTTAATCAGAGAATCCGCATGTTACAGTGACCGTATTAGAGATAGCCCAAAAATTAATTTTTGGTGCGGACTGCTTTACGAAAGTGTGATTGGACCTTTTTTCTTTGCGGAAACGGCAGTTAACGGGAATATCTATTCGGAATTGTTGGAAATGTTCGTTTACAATCAGCTTGAAGTGTTACAACCCGAAATCCAATTCCAACAAGATGAAATGTCGGTACATTAGGGTTTATTTGTGCACATTTGTGGGTTTATTATCGCTGGATTGGATGTGATGAATCGGTCACCTGACCACCTCGATTGTCGGACGGATATAACAACACGTGATTTTTTTTTCCTATGGGGTTTCTTCAAGGATAATGTATACAAAATTCGTGTAGTGAATATTGATCATCTTAACGCATTAAGATTTTTTTGTAGATATGGTACATTGAACGTAGCATGGAATAGATTACCGGTTGGATATTTTGCGAATTACTCGCAATGTCTCGAATTACACATATTAAATGTTTTTGATTACAGATAAAAGCAAAGACTTTTTTTACAAAGAATTGTTCAGATGATTCTCGGGACACTCAGTATTAGGACTTTGGATTACTAATATTCAAAATGAATATTACTAATAAATGAATATAATATCGTGAAAACTCATTTTGAATATTAGTAATCCAGACACAAAAATGCATTGTCAGGCATAATAACCGATACTAATGACCGATAGACGATTCTTTATTATGTAATTAGAAATTCTCATATTTTCATGCGTTTATATTATGAATGTAAGCTATTTATTTCTATAAAAATTGCATTGTTCACTTATATAAAACTAGATAACGCAACTATTTCAATTAATACGGCTTACGAATGACACTGCAACTTCATATACGAGAAAACATCTATCTAATTGCGATTTGTAGGCATATTTGTTTAACTCGAACTAAATTACGTATATGTATGTACCAATTTTTTTTATGTACCAATTTTATTTATCTATCTTTTAATAGTTCCTTCTCTATTAATCCATAAAAATATTATTTTCAAGTAATAATGCTCTGCTCTCTCTGCCCAGTATTTTATCCATGCATTTGCACACCTACCTACGTTCTTGACGTAATCTGAATAATGTGGTGATTTGAATAAAATATATTTATTTACTTACCCCGAGAATAGAACGTAAAATATAATGATAAGCGTGAGAAAAATGTTCGTTATCCGTTATATCTTTTATTTTATGTATAACTTTTATGGAGCCAATCTATTAAGCTATTTATATAGTTATAATTTAGCCCGGGGTGTCTGGCTGGTGAAAGAGCTTTTAATATCAGTGGTTCGAATTCGGTTCAGATCAATCAGTTTGATTAAAACTCTATAGTTCAGTTTATTTTTTGTTTTTGTATTTCAGACAGTCAATAAAATTTCAAGTTATTACTTCCTTGTTCAAAGTAAGGGAACTATTAACGAAAAATTTCGGTTTTTAGATTTCAACGGAAATATCAATTTTGATTAGTTTCGGCGTGACGTCGGTACGTAAGTATGTATATCGCATAGCTCAAAAATGGATTTAGGACATCTAGTTGTGCCACCTCCCTTTCTGATTGCCAGCGACTGAACCAAAAGTGTCCAAAAAAGCCCCCAATAAAAAAAAAATGGGCTTTTTCTTAACTGCAGTAATAATTCCTCACTGCGAACTTTTCAACGATTTTGGTACTTATTTTCATTGGTTTCAGAGTTATAGCCAAATGAAACTTTAATTAATGAAATATTTGGATCTTAGAAGGGGGAAGGCACATCGGTTCCAAATCAGACTTCATGTCATTTTTTTAACTTTATATTTATTTGTTTATTAATAATTATTGACCTTAGATTATTAAAAAAAATACTATAAATAATAAGTTATGAATGAAATAAAATTTTATGTATTCGTACTTTTCATTTTTAAAAAAAATGAAAAGTCATGTGGTCCCAGCACTAGATATTTTCGTAAAGTGTTTTTTTTTGTTTTTATATTTGAAGGAAAAATAATTTGTTCTGCCGATAATTCTGAGTTTGTGTGTAATAATAAATTTAAATTGAATTGATGGTCCAAATGGATTAATAGTTTTTTTGGAAAGGCTTTATCAACTTAAGGTACGCAAGTCTTTTAGAAAGCACTTGATCTATTGAATTAACTAGTCGAGAATTTCATGATTCATTATATTTGAGTCTTTTCTGTTTCTCCCCCACAGTTTTTTTTTTTTTTAAGAGTAAGTGAACTCATTAGGAGATAATAATTGTTATTTTTTAGTAACTTACCTACATATTGACATAAAAATTAGATGTAATAAATTTTTAACAAATCATAGAGTTTATGCAATATGCTGTGGTACTTTATCGGAAACCAACACCCACTTTATTGTTTTTTCTTCTTAATCGGTGGGTATTTGGAGGTTTTTGCAGAAAAATTATAAATATAATATAACCGAAGTTAACCTACGCTCGCTAGTCAGGTTAGCGAGCGTAGGTTAAGTTTGATTAGATTACGTTAATAATTTATATTGGATTATACTGGACATCTCTCAGGTACATTTGGAAGACGTTTGAATAAAATTGACGAGTGGAAATAAAAAAATAGATTAACGAGCGAGCGTAGGCTAAGTTTGGTGAGATTATTTTTATAATTTCTCTGTAAATACCTCCAAATACCCACTGATTTGGGAAGAAAAAAGAAATACGTAAAGTAAAAAAAATTCATTATTACTATGTATGAGTAATTTTGAATTACTAAAAGTAATTCAGTATTTAGACGGTGATAATACTAAACGATATGATTTGATCTTTATGAACTTTCGGTAAAAATTATAAAAACTTCCCTACTCTGTCAACGTATATTCTCGATTATGATGTAATTTAGATCTGATTGAAAAATAATGCTATAAATTTACTATGAAATAAGGGACTTTTACGTCTTTTTTAAAGCTAAATGTTAATAAATTACATCTTAATCAATAAATTAAAAAAAATTTATTATTTAAAAAATCACTGTGTGCGATTTCTAGAACAAAATGCCTTAGCCTATTTTTAAACATGGTAAACAAAAAAGTAGTGTTTAACAAAAAACCCAATTTATTAAGAATCCTGACTAAATAAAGGATTTTGTCTTTGTTTACAATAAATTTATTTCTTTTTTTTCTTTTCGTTCCGACCATCATGGATCACGTTTGCATAGTTTGGATTTATTTTTATTTTTCCAAAAGATTTATGATTTTTTCTCTGTTGTCGCCTTTGTTCCGTCCATCTATTCCATAATAAATCTATTAATAATACATTTGCGCTTTTTTTGAATATATTTTTTATATTTATAAAAAATATCACTCTGATGATCCCCAGTTTACTTGTGACTGATTTGAACTGTATGCTAGCGGATGTTGTTTTTACTAAATATTAAGGCGTACTTGTTATTAAAATAAAAAATTGTGCGTTTAGAATAGCTTCTAATTTCAGTAAGACAGAATCAGTATTTTTATTATTTTTTTATTCGTTCTGAAGCCTCCTCATGGTTGATTAAATCATTATTCGCTGTATCCTGCGTATTAGTTGAACTTAAAGGAGAATTGGGTTATTCATTTATCATTAGGATGTGGTTGCAACATTATCTGTAGAATGTGAGTTTTACTGCACGTAATGACGTCGGGAGGATCAAGGAAATATAGCACTGATATATCTAAATAGTTATATAGCGTTTATAAAACGCAATATTCGTTTCTGGGGACGCTTTACCCTTCCTCCGTATGATTGACGATTTGTGTTATTCTTTTTTTTTTTACACTTATACTCTGTGCAATCTATTTTTCTGAGACGTGGATTTTCGTATCTTCTTTACATACTTCTTTTCATGCGTGCACTACACTGTACTTAAGTACTTGAATCTTCTTACTTTCTTTATTATAGCTTATATTACACTTAAAACCCATGACATTAAACGAAAATGTTAATTTAATTTCTTTGACTAAAAATCATTTTCCCGTTATTAATTTACCTACATGTTAAATTACATTTAAGGGGTCTTAATTGAACAAAAATTGGTTCGGCTTGGCGTCAGCTGTTGGATTTTAAGTGCAATTACTTGGTATAATAAATCATGGAGTTGATCCTTATTCCTAGCTCCACTTTTGTTAGCCGTAACGTAAAATAGTTTTGTATCTATTCTCATCTGTTTAATCAAGTTAAGTGGAAAATCGTTATTAAATATTTCTATATTTTTTGCTATTACTGATAGATAAGATGCTTTATTAGTTAGTATAAAGGAATTCGTTGTAATATTTATCAACATTTTCTTTAATAGCGATAATATAAATTCGTTAAAATACAATGTATACAAGTTTGAGTGTAAAGTAGAGTTGCGTAGTGTTTAGTTATTCATTTATTACTAGCATTTCCCGTTTATACATATGTAACAAAATGTACGTGGCTGTTCATTTTTCGATTTAAGTATCACGTAGAAAAAAAATACTATGCGATAAAATAGCGATTTCCTTCCCTTAGTTTTCCTTTTGTTCGCTATTTTATGGTTTTAAAGAAAAAATATCTCAAGGTCAGAATTGAGGAATCGTGATGTTTTACATACACGTTTACTTCAACTTTAATAAATTTAAAAATTAAAAATTACTTTTTCTAAATAAATAAAAAATAGTGTAAACATTATAATATGCCTCGAAGTGTTTACGTATGAATAAGATAGGTGAAGTTGAAGAGTTAGAGAAGAAAACGAGGAAAACATTAGAGCCTGTTAAAATTGAAGATAATAAGTGGAGGATAAGAAAAATTGAAGAGTTATAAATTTAATGACAGACTTTCAGATGTTATAAAGAAAAAAGCTGACGTTTTTTGGTCATCTTTTCAGAATGGAAGAAAAGGACCCTATTAAGAGAACTTATAATTTTGTCTATAATCAAAAAAACTAAAAACATTAAAGGACATGAGAGAACTAAATGTCACGAAAGGCATAATCCTAAATAGAAATAAATTTAGAAATATTATTTTAGAAAACAAGGAAGGAAAATCGTAAAAGAAATAAGACTACAGATGGAGTGAAAAAGAAACTGAAAGTACGGAGAAAGGATGGAACAATATTGGGCAGAAGGGAGTTAAAAAAAAATTATTAAAATATTTATTGTGGTTCTAGGGTGGCCAATAAAAGAAAAAAGGACGTTTTAATTTTTTTATCTCTTGTTTTATCAAAATAAAATTTTTTAGCTAACGTGTTAAGCCTTTCATCGTACAAAAGATTTTCACCTCATTTTTGAAAATAGATCGACAAGCATCAGAGTTATTGCAGAAAATTTATTATATAATTTTCAGACCGATTCGATTTTTGCACTTTTATAAAAAATTAATAAATTGAAATGATTAAAACAAAAAAATAAATTTAAATAATTACATTAACTCGTTAATTGAGATAATGAAGCTAAAAATGTTTGTCCCATAATTTGTATGAATATCAATTTGAGAAGATATACTTGAGGTTATAGGATACTTCAGGTATAGATTCAGGAGGATAATATAAAATGCTGTAAAAATAATTTTTTAAATTGAAATAATGTAGTTATGGATTTCACGAATTTTAATCGGCCAAAGTCAGGCATCATCGGAAGCAAAAATCTCTAAAAACAGGCTCTTTTTTGGATCTATTTAAATAAATAAAAAAACTTGTTTGTGGAAACATTTCTAAGGCTTCACGTATTACTTTTTAAAAATCGGTTTAGCCGTTTTTATGTAATTGTATTTAAACAGGCTTACAGAAATTAAAATAATCTGGTAATTTACGATTGTATTTGTATTGAAAAGATAAGAAAAAAAAAATATATTATTCAAAAGATAAATTTGAGCAATATACAAACACGACTCATTAATTTAGATTTTAATTTTTTATCATTAGTTAAAAGAAATAAAATTATGGAATTTTTTTATTTTTAATTAAAATAAGAGTTGTACGGATGTATTCTCCTCATTAGAGGAGGAAAAACATCTCTTTTTTTTGTTATTCATTCATTTGCTTGGTCTTGTTTTTTAATACGTAAAAATATTGCAGAAAAAGTGGGTTTATTTAAATATTTCTTTGGTCTTTCTCTTTCTCTCTCGGTGTGTGTGTGTGTGTGTGTGTGTGTGTGTGTGTGTGTGTGTGTGTGTGTGTGTGTGATCATATATATGTTTTCTTCCTTGTAGTAAATATGAGTTGTTCAGTTAAAAGTTTTGTTTCAAAGCATAAGATTCATAAAGAGGTTAGAGAATTTTCTAACCATTATTTTTTTTCTAAAAGGTTAAAGGTTATTGTCAAACTGTATTTTTTTATTTGTTTTTCTTTTTTATAAATTAAAAGTGTGTGGGATTTAAATTTTACATCAAGCAGAGTCTGTTAAAAATCCTTTTATATGTACATTATATATTCCATTTACAGACTATATATTTTATAAATGTGTGGGTTAAATTTCATTATTTAGAATATACATTCGGTAGGTTTTTGTTTTTTAAATAACACTTTTATTTCCTTTTGTATTCCATATTGCAATTATTAGAATGGGGAAAACAAATAATAATTGTTATTGACGTTAACACAATACTTTGTTTCGATTTCATTTTTAGTACTTTAATTTTTTTGTTAATTGTTATATTTTTTTAACTAAATTGGCTGTTCTAACGAAAGTATCTTTATTTTAATTAAATACCTGTTAACAATTTAATTGTTATTTTTATAACAAGTTAAAAAATTAAATTAACAATCTTTTAAGTGTTGAAGACTGTAACATGCATTTTAAAAGGAAAACCAGTATTTTTAATAATACACACCACTCAGTGGGGGAAAAAGTTTAGTTTTCTGTTGTATTAAATTACGTTATTTTCTATACATCACAAATTCTATTTTCGTTTATTTTACCGGTTGTGCGACTTAAAAGTTACTTCACTTTGTTGTAGTATTACTAAATAAAATTCGCGTCAGAACCGACAATCGCCGGTTCTAATGCGAGTAAAAAAAAAACTATATAAGAATATGTATTTATTTATTTTTTTTGTCAGTTCTCTCCTGTGGTGCAATTCTTTATTCAATTATATCTATATCTTTCTTTCATTAATATAAAATCGATCTCTCTTTGCCGTTAGTCACGTGGTAAGTTATATATATGCTTTAAAAAGCCTGGAAAATCCGTCCCGATTTGGTTCGTAAGTTTTTGTAAATTTGGGTAAAAGAAGAAACCCACCGGGTTGGTCTAGTGGTGAACGCGTCTTCCTAAATCAGCTGATTTGGAAGCCGAGAGTTCCAGCGTTCAAGTCCTAGTAAAGCCAGTTATTTTTACACGGATTTGAATACTAGATCGTGGATACCGGTGTTCTTTGGTGGTTGGGTTTCAATTAACCACACATCTCAGGAATGGTCGAACTGAGAATGTACAAGACTACACTTCATTTACACTCATACGTATCATCCTCATTCATCCTCTTAAGTAATACCTGAACGGTAGTTACCGGAGGCTAAACAGGAAAAAGAAAGAAAGTACGTTGTATTTAAAAAAAATAATATTTATGATTTTAATACGGTATAATGAAAAATTCCAGATCTTTGCGGGCAATCGAACCGGAGACATCAGTTAAGTTAGAATCAAACGCTACATTAGATGGCTCCACCAACTAAAAAGAATAGTTTCAGCTGCACTTTAATGATATAACATTAAACGATATTCAAATAAATTTTTACCTTTAGTTGGTTAGTCAACATTTGTGTGGATTTACATCATAAACCACTTACGCATTAAGAAAGGATTTTTTTTTGTAAAAAGAAGAGAAAAAGAGAAAAAATTATGAATGTGTAAATCTCAAAATCGGATTTAGCTTGACCTCACGAATCTTTTTTTATAACACACTTTTCTACTTCGATGTATAAGATAGTAACGAAAATAGGAAAAAAATATAAATTTACAGTATATATTGAGTGTGTAAAAAATAAAAAATATTGTCAGATGTATATTATTTTAATTGATATGAAATACTTTAGGTTTGTATGTCTAGCGTTGTTTGTTAAGTATTAGTGTATTTTGTTGATGTTGCCGCTTTACAATATCAGACAGGCCTTGTTATCAGACTTATTCTGTTGTTTAAATCGGATTGAATGCTGAATTCCGAGAAGGGCTGTTGTTTTCCTTTCTTACGCCTAATTAAAATTTCTTAAGATTCGAAACTGTACTTTAGATGTTTATTTAAATTCAAATAAAATTTCTAATCGAGTGAATGTATTGTATAAATTATCTTCCCCAAACAAATGACTGTTATATTAAATAAACACTGCCTTAATAATTTAATTTATTTTTGTAAATAGTCGTAAATTAACTACGTTGTATACTTTATTTAAATAAATAATCCTGGTGATGATTATAATAAAAAAAGAGAAATTTACTTCTTTGTGCCACTGCTATTTTTGCTTAATTTGTACTTTTTGTTTTATAAGGGATTCAGAAAAATTTTTAATACGTATCGGTTGTGTTATTAGGCACACTTTCAGAAGTCCACAAAAACGTCTAAAGACATATTTTAACGTTTTAATTTGAAGGACTTCAAAAATCCTTTAAGTTCATTTTAAGAAATATATTTTCTAATTTTTGTACATCTGTTGTATATGTTAAATGTTGTGTATGTTAAATGTTCATCATTCTGTTTTCAGAAGAACAGTTTGTGGAAAAGGATTTTTTTTTACGTAGTAGTTTATTATTATCTTTATTTGATTGTGCGCCAGAGTTGTATAAATAAAAGGATTTATTGAATATCATATGTATTTATCCAACTGGATGAAAAAAGGATTTTAATTAACTTTGGTACGTTAAAATGAATTTGTATTAACATATTTGTATTCTGGAAATATTGAAAAGTTTTTTTTAGGAAAAAAGTAGATCAATGAAAATCACAGAAAAGAAATAAAATTGTTCATTCAGGCATTTAAATTAGGGGCTTAACTTTACCTGTTAATAACTTAACACTTTTAAGTGTATTGTATATTTTTTACTGTTGGTATATGTATTACTTGAACGTTTTTGAAATATATATTGAAGAATAAGTGATTTTTTAGTCCTGTTACCCAATTTTAAATGTAATTTAAGAAAGGGAAATTTAGGTGGAATAAAAAATGTATTTGTTACTTATAAAAGAGATTTAATATAATAAAAAGCTATTACTTACATAATTATTAAAGAATATGCTCAAAATGCCCTCCCCTTACGGTTATACACGCAGACTCGTTTCAGAATATTAGCAGAAACCTTTTTAAGAGTTGCATTGGAAATATTCGTAATTAAGTCTGTAATGCTTGGATTTTTTTTGAAGGCCTCGGACTTAATATAGCCCCACAAAAAGTAGTCAGGAGATGTGAGGTCTGGGGACCTTGGAGGCCATAAGCCCTTTCTTATTATTCAATTATCAAAGAACTCTTGTAGAAATCCATGGTTTCTCCAGACGTGTAACATAGCATGTAGCACCGTCTTACTGAAACCAGCAATACCGTTCTTGAGGTTCCAGGAGGGACACAAATTGGCGCACAGTATTCCTGTATACTTCACCATTTACTGTCTGTTCGAATAATATGGGTCCCACTACAATACGATGACGAGATATCGCACACCACACACCAATTTTTTCAGGATGCAAAGATTTGTCTTGTAAAGGGTTAGGATTTTCAACCGCCCAAATTCGACAGTTTTGACTGTTCACATAACCATCGAGATGGATCTAAGCTTCATCACTTAAGAATACTGTGTTTAAAAATTGATTCCATTATCATTTACGAGAGACCTAAACCAACGGCAATATTGCGATAGCTTGTTTAAATCTGGAGGCTGAAGCTCTTGCACTAATCGTACGCGATACGGATACAATTTCAATTTTTTAGCAGCTTTCTGAACACTCGAATCTGACAATCCAACCGTGTTGAATTAAGTAATCTTGTTTTCACATTCTCTAAAACGTCATCTGTCAAGTGAGTTGGTCGACCACTACGTTTTCTGTCGCAAACACTACCTGTCTCTCGAAATCTTTTTGCTAACCTAGAAATTAACATTTTTTCTGGCGGAGGAATGAACACCAACAAATTTAATTTGAAATGATTCTTTTACACTCGCGTACGACTTCGTAGAAAAATATTGTTCAAGAATGAAAACTCGTTGTTCTATGGTAAAAGACATTCTGTTCGTAACACGACCGGAAACGGCACAAAAGATTACACAGCTCAAGGAGAATCAACTCACACTGCCGTGAGTAGCGCTACCAACTTCGTGCCACAAAACAAAATTTCCCTTTCTTAGAAAAAAATTACCAGACATTAACAATTGGGTAACAGGACTAAACATCACCTGTAGAAATATATGTTGAGGAATATAGAAAGGGAAATGGGTAGATAAAGGGGGAAAATGAGAGGAAATAGAGAAGAATAGAAGAGAAGATGTTAAAGAAAGGATTACATCTCGCTATATTATACGTAGTAAAATTGCCTCCTAGGTGGAATCATTGAGGGAATATGAAAGAACGGAGTGGAAGAGGAAAAAGAATCGGATGCTGAGACAGAGGTAAGAAAGGGGAGAACCTCAAGATAAAGAAAAATGGAGGACTTATCTATAGAAAGGCGTCGAAAGATTATTCATCAAAAAAGAAGTGTTAAAGTATAAAATTTATTTCTCATGGTCTGATAATAGAGTATATTTATGTAATAATTATTAAAATATATGTAATTCTTGAATTATTTACAGTTTAAATTTTCAGTTGTAATTTGGCTAATTTGAATTAAATTAATTCAGATTTCTGTTTGTATGTAGACTGAAACCATGATAGCAGGGGTTAAACATGAACACACACACTTTTTTTCCACTGAGCTTGTTATAAGAGAGGTTATCTCTAAAGTAAAGACAATTTCATTGTAAAAAAATGTATTCTGAAAACTTTATATCTTTTACTTTTCTTAAACTACATACATTATACTATATATAATCGACACATGAATTAAGACATTTATCGTAGCGATACACCAGCTTCAATATACTCTCGTCGTATTCTTCTGCCGCCAGTCCATTTAGCGAAATTCTTTCAATTTCCCAAACAAATGGTAATCAGAAGGAACTAAGTTCGCACTATATGGTGGGTGATCGTAAATTTCCCATCCAAATTTTCTCGGTAAATCACGTGTCGGACCCGCAACATGTGGACGTGCATTATCGTGCAGCAGGACGACGCCGTCGGTCAGCCGTCCACGTCACCGATTGTGAATGGCGCGCCGTAACTTTAGTTTCGCAGTAGGCTTCTGCATTTATACTCGTTCCACGTGGTATGAATTCGATCAGCAGTGTGTCAAACCGTTCCCAAAGACTGTGGCCATCAGATTGCGTCCAAATGTCTGTTGCTTGACCTTGTTGATTTGGTTGGTGATAGAGGATGGCGCCATTCATTTGACTACCGTTTTATCTCTGGCGTGGGAAATCCATCATCACCTTTTTCAGTGTTGCGCATCAAAAATTCCAAAGCAGATTCCGTTCGGATTTTTTTGTGACGTTCCGTTAAGACGTGCGGCACCCGACGTGTACAAACCTTTCTGAATTCAAAATGGTCGTGAATGGTACGACCAATAACGGCTCTTGAAATCAAGAAAAAAAGGGCCAGGTCGGAAATCATTGAGCGACGATCTTCGTCCTCGGTGATTATCGAGGGCCTTCCCGAATGTTCTTCAGCATGCACATTCATTCTGTTAAACTTTTCACACCATTTTCGGACGTTTCTTTCATTCATTCATTACATTTTCACCGAACACAGCAACTAACTCCATATGAATTACAGCCGGCTTAACGTTTTGATGGTTTAAAAATCTTGTGACCACGTATTTCACAGTTGGCGGCAACATCGATTTTCCTATTCTTTTTATAACTTAAAATAACTCACATTTAATCAAAGATACTGCAACGCGACAACTTGCAGTGTGTACATTATTAGCGTGGCCATGAACGGCACAGGTTCGCCAACCGTAAGGAGAGAAATTTCCCAGAGGTTTTTACTTTAGAGTAAATATTTTGGTAGTTATCAGATTAATGTAGTTTTAGTAGGTAAATGACTTTCCAATGATGCCTTATAATTCTTTTTTATTTTTTGCATATGTTATGTATATCGTAAAAATAAGATCTGACAAAATGTTCTTGTTTTTTCTTATAAGCGTTTTTTTTTTAAATTACGTTTACAAAGATATGAACATAAAACGTAAAGCAAAATCATTTATTTTTATGGGTAGCGAGAAAGAGAAACGGCAGTACATAATATACTATTGTAAATCGATATTGCGTGACCAAAAATACAATTTATCGCAGTATTTGTATTATTTGATGTGTAATGACGATTAAGATAGTGAAATTGTATGTAAGTAGCAAAACCAACTGTACTTGCTAATAAAAATAGCAAGTGATTCTTCCTCACTTGAATGAGTGGGTAGTTTTGAACGTTATAGAAACTTCTTTATTGCTAATATTGTAATGTTAACAAACCACAATAAATAATTTGTAAATAGTCAATTTTTTTTTGTTGATAGCATGTTTCCTTTTTTAATTTTATAAATATATTCTTAACAAGCAGTTCTATGCGTGTTATTCTCGTGTATCGTTTATAAATAGTTCATAATCATAATCGTGTTTATTTAAACAAAAATACGTAATAATAAATCTCTTACTATAATTGACAGATTCATAATTACTTTTTTTTTTGCTGGTGTATTCTTTGAAAAAAATTCTAGATACCAATTAAAATTATAGATATTAACTGAAATAGAGCAATTTGATTTTATTATTGGTATTTTTGTTTATTTTACTCGCCTAACATAATTCCAGTATTCTCGTATTGTTGGTATAAATAGTTGCGTATAAATTATTCATAGACGGGATGTTATAAAGAAAGTAAAATGAACCACTAATGTTTAAAATGGTATTAATCATTTTCAAAATTGGGAAAACAGTATAGTTAATCTATTTTTGTGTCCTATATGTTTATTTGCGGTATGGAAACTAGCGAGGCCGATACAATTACTAAAGCTCTAGATAAAATTAATAATTAACATGCATTTTGTTCGAATTGTGTCAAGATAACACATATTAATGTTTTTTAACAATCGTCCCAGTTTATATTGAATTTCTAGTAACGTAAGAATCGTAGACAATGAACACAAAACTATAATTCTGCGTCATACATCCTCACTTATTTGTTTCATTTATTCCAGTCTTTGTCTTTCACTACATTTTTTTATAGTAACAACCTAGAGGTGTCCTACCATTCTACTTCGTCTCTACTACAAAGATTTCTTCCTTAAGCTATTCGTCTAAAATTATATTCATTTCATCTTCTCTTAGTGTTCTCTTATAATACTGGTGTTTCATCGGTTGAAAATGGTTTTCGATAATGAACCGCATCGTATTAGATTTGTTTTCATAACGAATACGTTAGTTCAAATTTGTTCTCTTGAAGAAGTTCTTTAACGATTGCTTTCGGAGCATCGGAGATTCTTCATCTTATAATTTTCAAATATTTCTCTTTAATAATAACCGCGTAAAGTTGCGTGATGTTCTTAAAGGTTGGATACGTTAACCAATATTGCATCGGAAATTCGAACTAGCATACCTAATATGAGTTTAGGTTGTATTTTAGGTAAATAATATGCCATATTATTTTAGGTAATAATATGGGGAAAATTAAGAGAAATAATAAATATTTGAAATCTTCGTTTAGTCAGAATTTCTGTGTATTTGCATTGGTGTGGTCTTTTAATTTTACCAATTAGGCCTGTCAATTTTACACTCCTAAATCGGTTACTTGCAACCAACCGGGTTGGTATAGTAGTGAATGCGTCTTTGCAAATCAATTGCTTTCGAAGTCGAGTGTTCCAACGTACAAATCCTAGTAAAGGCAGTACTTTTATACGGATTTGAATACTAGTGCGTGGATACCGATGGTTGGGTTTCAGTTAACCACACATCCTCATTCATCCGCCTAAGGTAATACCTGACGGTGATTCCCGGAGGCTAAACAGGAAAAAAATCGCTTACTTGTAGTTTGTATGCGCGCGGTGCGTGAGTGACAAACACGTTATGTTGATTGTTTATTTTAAATAGTCTATTTTTCTGAAATATGCACGTCTGTACCTGCCTTAGTTTGATTTTTACCTTTTGTGGGCCCATTTACAACCCGTTTGCTAGTTATTTTTATATACGTTGACTGATATTTGCAAATTACCGTGTGTCTATATATATATTTCTCGTTTCGTTTTTTTTGTTTTTTAACTGAAAAAAATGTTTTTGAAAACCTTTCTGCAATTTAATTTTAGAATACTACATACAGTCTTGAGAATTATATTTCTCGTTTGCATATTTTTTTCAATCGCAGTTGAATTTACTTGCAGGTTTCGTACGGAATACGTCAATTCGATTGAGGTACCGAGGTAGTTTTAATATCTGGTACTTAAACAGAGTTAAATCAGAAAATTCGGTCGCTTACATCGTATGAGACAATATTGATCATCTGTCTAAGCGATTCTGGTGCCCGAGTCGTAGTAGTTACTGCTCTGTTCGATCCTGTAACCCTCTGTTAGGGATTACTTAGTTTTTGTTAATTTTCTCGGTTATATTTTATCCATCTATGTTATTATTTTCTAAAAGGGATTTCGTTTCCATTAATATCTCAAACTTTAATACGTACCTTTTATCATCTTATATTAAATCCTACCCATTTCTTTTTTCCAGCAAAGAAAATAATTTAAAGACAAGATAAAATTAATTTTCATTATCTGCTTTTGTAAAAAACGTAGTAGGCTGTTGTAAATATATATATATATATATATATATATATATAAAAAATTGCTATAATTTTTTGAAAGTTATTTTTTGGGCAGGGACAAAAACAATAAAATGTATCCATTATATTTGCAATAAGAGTATATTCAAATATCTTTTATATCAATTAAAATATCTTTATATCAAATAAAATATCTTTATTCAAATATCTTTATATCAATTAAAAAAAATTGATGTATATATTAAGTGTTATAATGGTGTAACGGTTGTGCTTAGTCGACTAAACCAACCATAAATCACTCTTCAAAAATTGTATAATAGCCATATTCAAAAACAAGCACCCCATACTTCAGGCGTAATAAAGTTAAAAATAATGAGTGCAGTGGCTTCCCGTCTCCTTTTTCAGAGAGCCAAATACATTGTTGGATATCGATATGCTAAGCTCATCGAAATATAAGAGATATTCCGCTCTACTTTTGACACTTGTAGTGTGTTTTACCCTTTCTCACCCTGTGTAGGATGGAATTACATAAGGTTAGTCAGTAGTGTGGTAATTTGTAAAAATAGTTTTGTTTTTAAAACGCGTGAAAGATTTTTGTCTTGGGATGTAAAATAACCGCATTAAAAATCAGATATTTTATTTTATTCATCTTTTGGTAAAAAACGCCTTGTTCCGCTCCATTCAGCGCAAGTGGAATGATGATACGGATATCGGGAGCTATTACTGCCGAAACTAAGATGTATAACGTTACAAGATTTTTGTATATCCTGTAGAACTTTCCTTACTTCAACAGAACGATTCTATTTTTTGTGTTAACAAAAATTATTCATTTTATAATATTTATTATTTTTCCGAAAAAATAAAAGTGAATTGGTTTAAGGCGAAAATAATGAATATTTTTTTTAAAGTTGCAGGGAGCGATCGTCTTAAACATTTTATCGTAAAACAATTTTTCGTGTATAATTTTTATTAACCATCTTTTTTTTTATTCCATAAAAGTGAAGTGGAACATAATTATTTACAAAAGTTTTGAAATTATTGTATTTATGTAAAAGATATCTATATAAAAGAATAAATAAATATGCTGACCTACAGTATAAATAATAATTTCTTATTAATTATTTTTAATTAAATTTCAACACATGAAATTTGTCAGCAAACAATTCACCTATTTCTTTATGGGTTCTTCCTTCGTATTATGATGCTTTCGTTATAACGAACTTCGTTACCGATTCTGAAAGGTTAAAAATTCAGTAGCTACAACGGCTCTCGCCAACAGTTATCAACTAAAATGCTGTAAAATTATCTATTTATGTTTGTCGCCGGTTTTCGTCAGGTTGTACGTAGTATGCTGTATAAATATATTTTATAAACACCTTCAGAAGTTCATAACAGTTGTACAAGAAAAATGTAGTCGCTTCGTTTTGTTTTCTCCCTTATACGAGAAATAGATGGAAGAGCCGACTTGAAATCAATAAAAGAGGTAAAAATAAATTCTGTTAGAAATGCGTTTAGTCGTGAATAATATATTTTTACATTCTGCGTATTTAGTCGTCTTCGCCGACTTTATTTTTGTATTTGTTTTGAGTTTTTCGGTTTCAGTTAGGTTTTTTTTTAATTTGCCTTGTTACCGATTAGATTTTACTGTTATCCTGTATTAATATTTGTAGATAATAAACTTGTAATAGATTTTATTTTGAAATAGTAGTTTTGTTTTGAGTGTGAATGTGCTTATTTTCTATAGTTGAACAAAATAATTTTGAATTGCTCGGCGGTAACATTTTAAACTTTATTTTTATATCGATTTAAAAAAGTATTTATCTATAAATGACTATCGATAGTGAGCTAAGCGGTAGTCGATTTTATCATTTTTATTTTAAATTTAATTTTCGGTAGGTTTTCCAGTTCTGGTGTAATTTGTTCACATTTAATCATTATTGTTATATTTCAAGTTTCAGTGTTAAAATAGAAAAGGTTTTTGACGTTAATTTGAATTAAATTAAATTGTCATTCCGTTTAAACTGTTGGTAGTTTAACAATAATAACGTTATTGATGTTGTACAATTTCGAACAGGCGTTTCCCTTGACAACAGTTGCTCGTATTTTCTTTTCTCTCGGTCGTATTGTAAACCTTATCCTCTACTTTTCCCGATTATTAAAATTTAGAAATTAAAGAAACGCTACACGGCTATCGCTTAACACATAAAAGTGATCGCTTTCATTCTCCTAGGAGTATTTTTGACACATGCTAATTTACCTTTGGCCGAATTAGTTTCATTCTAAAACTAATATAAGGGTTAATGCGCTGTCATTTGTATGTTTTCCAAAAGTTATTTTCTCACAAATATAACTAGTATAATTTGTACATCAGACTTCATATTTTTTGGTGTAATAGGTAGATTTTTTGGTAACTTTAGTGTATTTGCATGTAAAATTGAAAATTTAGTTTAGGTAATACGAGTACATGTTTTTCGTGATATCTAGTAGTAATCCCTTACTAAAATGAGAAAAGTTCAAGAATGGCCGATCTTATTTTACGAAACCGTGAAACGGTTGAATTTATATTTCCAGTAAAATAAAACAAATGATTGTAAACTATTTTTTAAAAAAGATAATTGTAACATAATATTTTTTTTCTCTAAAAGGCCCACTGTCATCGATACGACTTTAAATTAGATGAAAGTTAAGGTAAAAGCTAATATTTTAATACCTTAGCTTCATATTTTGGAAACATTTTTTGTTGTACTGTAGATTGGAGAAGACACACACACACACACACACACACACACACACACACACACAGAGAGAGAGAGAGAGAGAGAGAGAGAGAGAGAGAGAGAGAGAGAGAGAGAGAGAGCGAGAGAGATATTTGCTTTATAAATGAATTAATAATAAAATTATGTAAAATCCAGAAATGTTTTTTCAAAATTTGTGATAGCTTAGGTTTAAGTGTTTCTTCGTTAGCTGTATCATCTCAGTTGCCAAACAGCTATAATCTGTTAATAACAAGAAATTAATTTATATATATATATAAACCGGAATTTTTGTATAGAAAATACA
This sequence comes from Lycorma delicatula, assembly GCF_047948215.1. Classification (NCBI taxonomy): domain Eukaryota; kingdom Metazoa; phylum Arthropoda; class Insecta; order Hemiptera; family Fulgoridae; genus Lycorma; species Lycorma delicatula. The sequence continues at coordinate 73,580,146 of NC_134457.1, read as the reverse complement.
CATTTATTGTATGAAAATGATAAAAAATATTTTATTCGAAATATTGTTCATTTTCCCCATCTCTCTGACAATTTATGAATGCCACGCCAAATATTATTACCTTTTTTCCTTTTTAGGCAAACCGGTCATCGAGCCATTTTCGTACATTTTCATAAGAAGTGAAGCCCTGCTCAACAAGTGCGTGTTCCATCGATGCAAATAAATAGTCGTCAGACGGAACCATGTCTGGTGATTAAACCGCATGTGAAATTATTTCCCAACTGAACGGCGGTTTTGCTGTGTGTGATGGTGCATTATCATGAAGCAAAATCACTTCTGTTGCCTTTTTTGATATTCTGGTCGTTTTTCACACAATGCTTGATTCAAATCGATCATTTGTTGTCGGTAGCATTCAGTATTAACGGTTTCGCCAGGTTTTAGCAGCTTATATTAGATCTCATCGCTTCCAGGTTCGCCTGGAATTACACATGATCTTTTACGCTTAGGATTCTCGAAATATATCCACTTTTCATCACCTGACACAATTCGATGGAGAAATGACTTTCTTTTGTACCTGGCGTACTTTCTTTTGTTCCACATGAACTATTCTATTCAGTTCATGTGGAACCATTTTCTGGATCTTTCCCATGGCTTTCAAACGTATGGAGACGGCTTCTCGTGTTACACTTAATTGATCCGCTAGTTGCGTTAGAGCGTCATCCTTATCCAATAATGCTTGCAATTCGCTGTCTTCAACCTTTTTCGGTGATCTTCCACGTTCTTCGTTTCTCACGTCAAAATCGCCATTTTTGAATTTTTTAAACCACTCAAAGCACTTTGATTTACCAAGAGCATGCTCACCTAAGATTCGGCAAGCATTCCATGCGATTCTGCGGCAGTTTTCTTTAAATGGTAACAGAAAATCAGTGCTATCCGCAAATCGTAGTTTGTAGGTACATAACTCGACATGTTCAACGCTAATTAAAACAATGCTGTTGTATGAAACTTGTAACTTGTGAATTGAACATCTTTATTAGCTGTCAAAGAAAGAAAATGGCGTCAATGATGCGGTTGATGGTAACTACATTGACAGCTAGGGCCATCTATGGGAAAATTCCGGTTTAATATTTACACACCTATGTACAATCAAAAACAAATTGAAAAAGTAATTTACACAAATCAACAAAAAAAGATTTTTTGGGTGTCTGGAATCGTACATTGTGATTTTAACTAATTTTGGGGCACTGAATTCAAAACATTTTTTAGATACATACGATTTATTTACCAATAAATGGATAATCATTGTGAAATCAATATTTAAAAAAAAAAAATATTATTTATGTGTATTCATTGAAAATTTGTCTAAATCAACTAAATTTTTATCTATTCAAACACAGATAAATTGAAGTACATTAAATCAATTTTAAAATAAGTTTCTAAAAGTCTAGATCAATTGGAATTGTTAATTCCAATTTCTAGATCTTTAATTTTTTAAATATGTTGACAAACCTTTTTAGCTTGTTGGATGTTTGATCTATTTCTCTAAATAAAAATCAACAGTAGTCATCCATCTTCCTTGTTACCAATGCTCTATGATAAAATATCCTGTTTTCTAACAGCAATTAACCAAAATAAATATAATTTTCATTTTCTGTTACTTAAAAAACCCACCAACAACATCTTTGAAGGAGTTCCATGCAGCTAATTCCCATTCGCTAAGTTTATCGTCAGAAGTTGTCAACACAATTTATTTCTTAATTTGCGGACCGAAAAATATAGCTTCCTTGAGCTTACCATCATCCAATTTAGAAAAACTTATTTTTAAATGATTGAATCCTCGTCCATCTACGTCTAGTGCCTTTAAAAAATTTTATATGAATCCAAGTTTTATGTGAAGTGGCGGCAGGATGATTTTACCACTTTCAATTAATGATAATTGCTTTACTTTTTTTTTTTCACCAGCTACAAGGTTCTTCCGCAGTAGCCTTACTTGGTAATGTTTTTTTGGATCCCAAAGGCAAAGAAAACAACAATATTTCGTAAACTCATCTTGTCAATCAAGAAGTAGCGCAACAACTTTCAGATCAATGCAACTTGCCACATACGGTCTTTGTATTTTATTGCTTCTAATATTTATGCCATAGTTACATTTCATTTCAATTGCATTAGCGACTGGAATGGATGGCTGTTTTTTGCAGTTATACAATAACTGCTTTCATGGTAACTTTAGAAAACTCAATAAGACGTCATTCTTCAGGAATATGCTGAATTCCAACCTCTTTCATCAGGCCATCGACATCGGGACAAACGCACAATGAATTTTTCATAGTAAAATAAGTCTTTTATTTCTTGTTCTAAACGTAGTAACTTTTTTTTCCGCTAAAAGATTCCATTGTTGCATTGTAGACACCAGAAGTTCAGCTTGTTGTTCTGATAACTTTAAATCGCTAACTAAATTTTTAAGTTCCATGTTTTTCAATTAACTCAGAAGATTTCTCATCAGATACAGGAAGTAATTCAATATCTTCTACATCCATCTGCTTCATCTTCAGACTATTCTTCTAGCATTGTCAGATTAGATGGTGGTACAGGTACAGGTAATTCCTCTTCTTGTGGTACCTGAGAGCTGAGGATACATCTGCATATTTTGTGAACTTTCTATTTTTGAATGAAAATCCAAATATATTTGTCACAACAAAAGTAGTAGTCTGTGAAGTGGTTAGGTTCATGCCAAACCGTCGGTACAGTAAATGACATGGCACGTTGTTTCTGTTAACTCAGTTAAGAATTACTGAGTACGATATGGAAATACATGAGGCGCCCAGATTTTATCTTCATCTCCGAAAGTACTATCAGAATAAAACTTATAAGCTGTTTTTATTTTTGTCAATTCAGAAATAATCTTTCTTTGAGATTTAGGTGTAAATTTGCCGACAGACAACCAAAAATTGTCTGGATGATTTGAACATCCACGAACTTTTGCAGAAGCCATGTTGTAGCAAATAAAAACGAGAAAAATCACTTCTGAATTTAAAGAATTAATGTAAACATAGCAAAACAATAATAACTCTGTGAAACTTTAATACACAGTATAAACAAGTGAAGCTGGACTGAATAAGATTTTAAGCTCTGTAGTAGGCAACAACAGTTGTCCATATGATGTCATATAGACATGTTTGTACGTGTCTCCTTCTCACGATACAGTGTATATATTTATTTTTTCTTTATTAAGCAAGTTTGCATATTGTTTAAAACTAAAAAAAACATAAACTATTCTTAATTGTAACCAGTATTTCATAAAAAAAAGTTTATTTTAACATTTTCAGATCATGTAGCCACTAAACTGGTTATGTACGGAGTCAGCTTTAAAACGCTGTTACAAAATCATTTTATATGGCATCTAAGTCGGTTATTTTTTTTTTTTGTATTTACAAAGGAATCAGTTTTATTATACAACTTGAACTATGTTTATACGTTGTAAAATGTTTTATTTAGACTAGAAAGAATATGACCATTTTTTTCTCAGAAATGTGTGTGTGTGTGTGTGTGTGTGTGTGTGTGTGTGTGTGTGTGTGTGTGTGTGTGTGACTTGTGCATTATAATTGCTATATGAGGGTTATGAATTTATTTATTATTTATAAAAATAGCTTATCTTACTAGCAACATATCAATGTATAGAAAGATATAATAAATTATGATATACGGAATACAAAAAAAAGAATGTATTTGCGGTAATAAATAGGTCACTTTTACTTGAGGTCTATAAATATCTTTTTTGACAAATGATATCGGTTAACACATAACGATTCGTAATGATTTACACTATACAGTAAAAATTGTTTTTTGTCGATCTGAATAGCTTTTTAAGTGGCGGGAATTTTTATAAAACGTAGTTTTCTGAATCTCTTTTACTTATGCTAACATATGCTACTAATATGTGATTTGTGAAACTGGTTTTTTATCATTTGCCCAATTTTCAACCGATTTGCTTGAAAGTATTATTTTTAAAATCAGCAAATGTTTCATAAACAAAGCAAAAAAAAAAATCTCTAATAAATAACGCGGTAGAAATGCACAAAAAAATTCTGCAATTAAATTATCGTAATTTTTGTACAGTTTCAATTTTTTTGTTGTTACAGGTATAAAAAATATCCAATCGTAACTGTTTTTTTTTGTCAGAATCTGTTAAATCTCTTTAATATAATGTAATTTTTTGACATTTTTTCAAAAGAGGGTAGCATAAGACTATGAAGGGAGGCAATCAAATACAAACATATTTTCGCGGAGCGCTAATCAACCGCGGATCATTGTGATGGGAAAAGGTTAAGAAGTTTTATTAATTTATGATTAAAACCTAAAACTGTAATTTACCAAATTACAATGAGGAATGTTGGGTAACATGTTAGAAACAAATTTTATGACAGTGTTCTCGATGAAAACACATGCTTTAAAAATATAATTTTAAATGTGGTTTAACCGACTTTTTGTACTATTTTTATAAATATCTATAGAATCTTCTAATTTATAGATACGTACAGATAGTTTTTTTTACAATCTAAATACGCATATAAGTTATAGATTTATTATTTTGTAAAATGTGTTCCCCATTTATTTTCTCAATTTGTCTTCAGTAACCGTTTAGTGTTCTTTTTTTTATATCATCCGCGGTTTAAAATCTCAGGTTTTAATGTATATATAAATATTTAATATTTGTTGCCACAACCCCCCCAAAAAATTGCTTAAAGTATAATTTACTGCAACTTTAAAGAAAAAAAATATTTTTTTTTCAATTTGGTGATTACTATTCTATCTTATTCTCTTGAAAAGTTAATTATTGTTCAGTTTTATTTCCAGGATGTTAATAATAACGTTTTTGTTTTGATTTTTAGGGTTACGTCTAACAGATGAGTGATATTTTCATTTTTTTTATGCTTTTTTATCTTGAATTCATGCGTAGGTCTTTTAGTAATTCATGCATTATTTATTTTTTATTGTATGTTTTTGTTTGAAATGTATTTTTGTACAGATTGATATAATAGAAATAAATTGTATAATTATTCCGTGAGAATACTTCCTCGTGCTTTCGAGTAAGTACTTGGAGGTGAAAAAATTAACTTGTGCTCAATGAAATAGATGTAATCTGATTACGGTGGAATCTATTAGAAAGGAAACTAATTTAATTAGTTAATAGGGCTCGTATTTCTTATTGCAGGCAGCTCTGTTACTTAAACCCATACATAAAATTGAAGTTTAATTTTTTCGTACTAAAGTAAAGAAGTATTCACATTAAATCAGTTTGCGTCTGTCCATGCATGAAACGCAGAGTTGATTTTTATGAAATATGTTGGATAAAGTTTTTTAAAATCTACAGTTTGGCTAACGAAAGAAAATGCTTGAATTTTTGAGATGTTACAATTTTGTTACTTGCAATTATAAAAGAGGTAGTTCACAACAAATGGAAACTTCTTTTGTTTTTACATTACGTTAAAAAGCATTTTAAACGGCAAGAAACATGTTTCAGAAAAACGCGGGAAACACGAATTTCCCGCGGTTTTTTTTCTTTTTCTTTAGTTGGTTTTGAATTTTATAATTTCAAAATCAAAAGTAACTTTCGTACAGTTACTGGAGATTGAGACTCCTGGACCAGAAGCCTTTTATACATTTTGAAAGAGAGCCAATATCACCAAAATGGTTACAAATCTTCTGGAAATCTGATAATTGTAAATTTAAAATTCAATATTTAGAACTTAATAACTTTATAACTTATACATTTATGTCGCTCGGAAGTTTTGTGATTCAAAAAACTGGCATAAGATTGTTTTTCGAAGAATGTAATTATGCTTTAAAATTATGTAAACAGTTTTTTTTTAATAGTTGAAATTACAACGCTACGGAGGGTTATTGATTAACTAATAAAAAAAAAATTATATTTATCTAAAATTATTCTTATTATTTTACTTGTTTTGAATTTAAACCCTTTCAGATTTTTGTTTGAAAAATGATATGCAGTAATTATAAAAAAACATCTGATATATAATTATATACCGGATGTAACAAAAAAATATCGGGGTTTGTAATTTGTTGTAATATGTCTTGGGTACAGTACTGATTTAAGGCTAGAATCAAAGAGCAAAAAGGACAGTATTTATTGCGCGCAGACTCGTAGATTGGTTTCCTGTTTTTCCGCCAGACAGAGCCACTAGCAAAGTTGTGACTCCTGTGATGGATGGGGAACTAAAGAAATAATGAAATCTGAGGACCATAGAAATCTTGGGTAAAATGAATGATAGGATGATACCGTGTAAGCAGAAAATTTATGTTGATTTGGAGGTAGTGGACTGTATAGGATAATACTAGGGATGGATCAATCCCTTTGACCGGTATGAGAATGAAGATACTTGATGTATAAGATAAAAACGATATTTAATAACACTGAACTATAAGACATAGTAAATACAAATATGATATACTCTCTGACGGAGCGGAAGCGCGTTACAAACAAAGCTCTGAGGATGACTGCTCGATTGCGGAGCGAAGACTATAGCATTTGTCGGGAGCAATATAGTCTGCACAATTGCATTAGTGACTGGTTACAACCAAACCTTATTACTAGTTCTCGCACTACTTCTCAATGTCCAACATCCTGAACAAAAAGCCTTCTGTGTGTTTTGCACTTTGCTAAATGTGAATTTGTTCAAACACTCCAGTGTTTATTTTTAACTTTTAAAGTTTTGAGTCGTTTCTGGTATGATTTGGTTTTGTAGAGATGAATTTGAAGAGTTAATATATATATATGGTATATAATATATATATATATATATATATAATATAATATAATATAATAGAAAGCAGCGTTTAAAGAATGCACCGAGATTAAGGAAATTCTATGTGATGTGGATTCTACTTAATATATTTTCCCTGATCTTGTTTCATTGAGTTGATCGCTAGATGAATTTACTAAATGTTTGACTGGTATTGTATGTGAAAGAAAGAATGGCTTAAAGGTAAAAAATAAAGACGTTGCGGCTCTTAATTCATACTACAATAACTGTTTAAAAAAAACCGTCTTTACAGAAAGTGTAATTAAATTTTACTTATTCACTTCGTTAGTATTTTTCCTAAATAATACACGCAAATCACTGCTATCGCGAATTAACTTGTTCCTGACCTACAGGCGCGCTCTATTCGATAACATCTTGATAACATTTCTGAAAACGTTTCATTTTTTGATCTTGATAACATTTCGAAAACTTGATGACATCCTGATAATATTCCGATTAACTTTCACATTTCGATAGCTAACTCTTGTAAAACTCGACATAATTGAGCGCTCCGACATAATTGATAATTAAATCGTGATCCAGATTATTGTCAACATTTTATAAAACTATGTCCCCACTTATACGCGCCCTACTCTTGTAAATAAAACGACCCTAATTTCAAAGAAATTAGAAATTAGGTAGACCCTAATTTCTGAAATTAAGGTCTATCCTTAACCGATAGACCTTTATTTTAGTTTGACGTATTAACTCCGTTCACATCTTGTTAATGCTTGTTAAAATTGTTCAAATATTGCAATACTTATAACTGACAATCTTATAATTGGTACATAATTTTTTTTTACATTACACATAGACACTATATGTATCGCATTCACACCCTATTTCAATGTATTAATTCCATTAAACAATCTTATAATTGGTACATAATTTTTTTTTACATTACACATAGACACTATATGTATCGCATTCACACCCTATTTCAATGTATTAATTCCATTAACGCGTATAATTGAGTTTTATAAAGTAATTTTTTAATTTTAAAATTCTTTTACAGATTGATACTTTTATGTGGTTGATTAATTTAATTTCTATATTCATTTAATTGCTTAAAATTATTAACTTTAAAATAAATTACTATACAGGCTCAGCACTAACGCAGGCGTGTAGAAAAACTGTCATCTTTTATAATCTAAGGATTATAGTTAAGGAATACTTTTTGGCATTTATTTACTTGAGCAGGGTGTACTTCGCTAAATAAGGAAATTACACCCCATAATATTTTCTAGCACTCCGGATAAAAAATATAATGTTAATTTTAACTGGAATCACCTTTTCTGAGGTTGCATCAACCTTTCTGATACAAACCCGGATTTTCTGGGGGTTTTCCCCCCGATTTACTCCATTATAACGACTTTGTTTTTAAGGAAACTCTGTTTGCGTCATGGAAGAAACTTTATATTTAGAAAATTTATTTGTAATAAACATTTTCATAAAAATCATACTTTATAACTAACTCTATTGTGATAACAGTACTTTTTTATGTTAAAATTGATTAACATTGTGCAGACTGTTGTATAGTAGGTCTAATACGTACGGTAATAGATACAGTTAATAATGTAATCAATTATACGTTAATGCCGATGTGCATGTGAGATTACAACAGTGCAATTTAATACAGAGGGAATTAGAACAGTGGGCAGAAATACTGGTTGGTTTTTATTTACTTCTTATAAATCATCTCTATATGTTTTTAAGCTTAACTTAATTAATTAATTAAATCCTAACAAAAATTCTTGGAAATTTTGAGGATGTCAATTTTCTAGAAAATAGATAAAATCATGTACAGGATTTAGATTATATATATATATAAACATTTCTTATTTCATACATTAATGGAAGCTGGTCAGACAAAGTAAGAGTGTGAGGATAGTCAATCCTTTAATCGTTTTAACTAAATTTATCTCGATATGTTATTTTTTTTAACTTTGACTTTTCGGTCTTGTACGTTCGTGTCATAGTCTAAACCATATACATGAGTTTCGATTTTTATGCAATTTTACATTAAGGTTGGTTGTTATTAGGCCGGCGAAAGTACATGTAACTATATTTCGTTTAATTTTCTGTTTCAAAATGGGAGCTGCTATTTTTCTTAGAAGTTTGTCGTTATAGTCGTTCATCGTTTATTATACTTAGATAAGGATTTTATAGAATGAAAGCTTATTGCTTTAGTTTTTGTGATAATGCACATTTTAGGGAAAGGAATATTATGTATCGGTGGAAATTTTAATCTTAATAAGTGATAAGCTATTTCCCGGTTCCGTTTTAGATTATAGGTTATTTTTTTATATTTTTGTTACTTGTGGTTATATTAATACAGCAGGAAGTGGATATTAGAGGCTGACACTTGGTTTTTTTTCAATACAGTTTTTGATGTTGATACAGTTACATCGTTTTAGTTTAAGCTTGTGAATTTTTAACTACATTTTTAGTTGAATTATTAATTAATATAGTATTAATTAATGAATTAATTATTAGTTTTATATGTAGCCTTAAAAGTAGTGAGCCTTTTTTGCGTAAGATAACATTAACGTATTCAAACATAACTCTAGGAAAACTTGCGTTTAAGCAGTCATTTCATCGTCGATCGATGACCTAAAGATCCATCAACGAAGTGTTAAACCATTTGGAGAAAACCGGCTACAAAAAGAAGAAGCTTGATGTGTGGGTGCCGTATGATCTAACTCAGAAAAATTTACTCGATCGAATTTCTATCTGTGAATCTCTACTGAGAAGAAGCTCCTTCCCGTTAAAGCCCATCAGAGCTATGAACGGGGGGGGGGGGATGACCGGAAGCGTTACAAGGCTTCCCCGGAAACGTCTTTCCCTACGGGGTTGGGATGTGCGTTTGGTGGGCTTGGAAGGGCATCGTGAATTACGAGCTGCCGCCGCCAGGCAGAATACTGTCGAATGAGCGCGATTGCATCTAGGAATTCAAAAGAAATGACCTGAACTGATCCACAAAAAGGATGTTGTATACCACGGTGACAAGGTCAAATCCCATATATCTTTAACGACCCGCTAGAAATCGAGAGAACTTGACTGTGAGGTTTTAATGCACCCACCGTATAGCCTGTACCTGGCGCCTTCAGACTATCATTTGTTTCTGTCTCTGCAGAACTCCCTAATGACAGTAAGTTAGTTTCAAAATAGAACCACGTGTCGCAGTTCTTCGACCAGAAGTCACAGAAGTTCTATAGCGATGGGATTATTGTGGTGCTGGAAAAACGGCAGAAGGTCATCGAAAAAAGTGGCGTTTATTTGGTTTAATAACGTTATTTTTCAGTAACAATAAATGTATTCTCAATATTACCTCCAAAGGCTCAGTATTTTTTAGGCAACCGGATATTGCTGTTTGATATATCATTTAAATATAGTTACTTTATTAACAAATTTTGTTTTTGTAAGTACGAGTTGTAGTATGATTTTATCAGTGTGCGATATGTTTTGTCGCTTTATTTATTATTGCATAGTTGCAGTTTTATTATGTTGAAGTTTATTAGTTTTATTATATTATGCAGTTTTATTATATTTTAACCCTAAATTTCTCATCGTTTTTTCCTCATTAAGTTAAAGGTGAACGTATAAAAAGTAAATAGGTGTTTTACATTTAAATTAAAATGACTGCTAGACACTGATCGTAAACCTTCTCTGTTACAAGTCGAATGAACAGCTTGTAGAATGGCTGGAAGACCTGCATGCATATCGCATAGCCCTATCCCTAATGCTTTATGAATGCTGCTTTATCTGTCTTACTGATAATAAAATACGAAGAATCCTATTAGGGCAAGTAAAAGACACAGTTCTTTATTTTTTAACACAGTTTATATTAGGTTTTATTTTGGAATTTGATTCAGTTTTCAAGTTTCTTTAACCAATAATTCATTTTTTTAAATTGTTTTTAATTAAATTTTCATTTTCTTTTAAATTTCAATTTATTTTTCAAAAATATATTTCTGTTAAGCTTTACTCAAGGTGTATTAACGAAAAACGAAGTGTTGGTGATGTTTAAATAAACAGTTTATTTAAACAGTGTTTCAAGTGAAAATTTTAATTTGAAAATGCCTGTATGTAGTAGTTAAAGTGAATCTAAAATAAAATGTTTTCTATAATATTAACATTGCAGTTGCGAATTATTCAAACAATTATTAACATTTGACAATGATTATTTTAATTTACTACAAATTACCTAATTATTAACTGCTGTAATATTGTATCGCCCATGTAAAAATTACAATTATCATAACATAAAAAAAGTGGTTATAAACATTATGTTGCGAATAATATCAGCTAAGTGGACCAGCTTTGGACGACGCGATTCGTCGAGGTGAGTAGATAAATTCTTTACTAATTTTCTGTGTATTATTATCTCTTATTAGTTCAATTATATATATATATATATATATATATATATATATATATATATATATATATATATACATATAAATGACCAGATATGGCAAAGTGTGTGTGTGTGTGTGTGTGTGTGTGAGTGAGTGAGAGAGAAAGAATGAGAGAGATTTGTGTGCACCCAAATCTGGTATTTCAGTTATAATCATATGAACTATTGTTTCGCTACTCAAGAAAAGTTAAAAACTAAATAAATAAAATACCTATGTATATAAAAACCATTATCAATTGGATATCCCAAGTGTTTGGGTTTCTTAAATACTTTTTTTGTTGTTGTGACAGTGAAGAAGTTAATGTGATATAATCATCGCAAGAGACCCCTTTCTACCATACTCAATTTTTCTCCTTAATTAACAATGCATAAATCACGGAGCTCGTTAGAACTTCGTCGGTAAGAGGGGACGAAGTCAACGAACTGCAGTTCTAAATGTGACCTAACCTAACAGTTAAATGAAAAGGAGGAAAAAAGTAAATATGCGTGAAAATATTATATTTTAGTTCAATTAGATTAATAATAAAGAATATTTTCAAAAAATACCTCGAATTTAGACAACTTTTTTTTCCGTTGATGAACCGCGGGACTCGAATATGTCGTTTTTTATTCATTTTTTTAATGTACCTTTACGAATCGCGCCGCTAGATAGCAGTACTGTATAAGTACTAGGTAGCCTACAAAAACTTGATAATGTATTTGAAATAATAACATTTAAAAGAAAATATATATATTAATTAAAATATATATTTTAATTCTCATTACTTCTTTAAAATAAAGTAAAAGTATTAATTTACAAGAGATTATACGAGTTTTATTGAAAAAGGAATAAATAAAACTGAAATAAATTAGATTGGTAAAATCGAATTTAACGACAAGAATCGAGGGTTGCAAGGGTTAAGTGCAATATTATACCACGAATTTTCAATTCGTAAAGGTCATTATACTAGTTTTATTAAAAAGGAAAAATGTGGTATGAAGTGAATGATATGACTATCAACAAAAGAAATTGGCCGTGAAATTCAATTTGTTTGTTCTTAGGCAATAAATTTTAATAATAAATCCATAAGATAACAATCATTAATTCATATAAAAAATAAAAGATTTATCTAAACGCAGTGATATCCAAAAAATATTACAATGAAAGTGTAATCCGGTACGATAAGTCTCGCAGATATAATTTCTTCCGCTCAAAAAATAAATATTTGTGTAATATTTTAACTGTTTTTAACAAAACGATATTGATATCAAAAAAGGTAAGAGATATTTCTATTATAAAAATCTGTTATTAATTTAGAATTTTCTTTAAAAAAATACATGTTAAAATTAATAGGCAATAGATGTGCAATAATAGATAATAAACAATGTTTAAGCGTTCCATATAATAAGCAAAAAAAAGAAAAATTTGTTACAAAACTTACCGGCCCGATTTCATTTATTAAACAACGAATAATCATAAGAATTGTATTATTTCTGTAAATGTGATATGTATTACATATAAATGAAATCGGGTCGGTAAGAGTTTTGTAACAAATTTTTCTTTTCTTTGCTTATTATATGGAACGCTTAAATATCGTTTATTATTATCTATTATTGTATATCTATCGTCTATCACACATATATTTAACATTTTTTTAAAAAAGAAAATCTAAATAACAGATTTTGATAACAGAAATGTAGTACTTACCTTTTTTTGATATCAGTATAGTTTTGTTAAAAACAGTTTTTTTTTATATTACAAAAATTTTTGTTTATTGAGCGGAAGAAATGATATTTGCGAGACTTACTGAACGGTTTACAATTTCATTGTAATTTTTTGGATAGCCTTTACGCCTGACATCTGCTTCAGCCGAGACAGGATTCGTTCAACAACGTGATATTGACAAATGCTATGCCATCTCCCACTGGCCAATGGCAACAGGTCTTCACTATTGCTTTTCGCCTGCTCATGATTACGTCTCTGTACAGTGTACAGGGTGGGAAATACGCTCTGTTATCTAGCACGAAACTCGTTGCCCGTATTTTTTTAAGATTATATCATTGTAATGAAGAGTACTTAGGATTTTTTTCGGAGAAAATTAATACCATTCCTTAATGTTTTAAAAAAACATTTTCAAGTTTTTCACATAAAAGTTATACTTCAACAAAAATTTTTTTTACTTCCTTGTACGAAGTAAAGGAAGTATTGTGAATCCATTTTGACTAGTTTCGGACGTACAGACGTATTTAAATTGTTTACGTATGTTTTTATTTTACGTACTACGTAAGTGGTATTTAAAAGTACCTTAAGTACTTTAATGAAATAACATGTACTTTTAAAAAAGTGTGTTTATGTAAGTGTACAAGGAAGTCATGTTTTGTCCACATCAGATTTTTTTAAATAGAGTTTTGATGAACGACTAACTTTTTGATGAACGAATAATTTTTTAATAAAATTATTTTGTTAAAAGAATGTTTAATTATTCAAAAGGATTTAGATATATAATTTTTTTAATTAAAAAATTTGTTATATTAACGCACAATTTTGTTTTTGAAATTCAATATTATTTTAAATAAGGAGATCTGCGGATGGACTGTAATAAATAACACGGGAGTATTGCTATCGGACGGGCCAGGAGATTGTGGCCTAAATTTAGGACTGACGTTTTGTTATTTCATTTAAGACTTTTCGTTAACCTGCTGGTACGAAGTTACAAATTTATTACCGCTTTACGTAGTGGCTTAGATAAAAATAAAGCTCTTACAAGATTAATCGTGTGGACCTACGTAATAATAATAAACATTACTATAAAACAATACATGTATTGAGATGGGTTAGGATTTACACATTCGCTCTAAATCGGTCCATCGGGCTGTAACTTCCCCCCACAATTACATAAATTATTAAGCGCGCATAAATTCATAGAAATTTCTTAACCCCTAGCGTGAATTTAGCGTACAATCGAAGAAAAACCCAAGGAACACTGCAAGGGAATAAACGAACCGAGGGTAAGGAGGGATACTAAACGGAACGGTAGAGAATGTACTAACAGTGAATCTGTGATAGGAGGTAAAAATCCATTAATAAAAGAAAACACGTTTCAAGAACAATAATCCTAATCCCTCGTTCAGTCTGTAAACAATTCCTCCTCGGCAGAGGAGGATGAGAGCCGCGCATTACCGATTTACGTTTTACGTAGAGTCGCTGAAACGTACACTGCAACTAATTGCCTTTCCTTCGGACGTTAAAGAGCCACTTGAAAACAGGCCCAAGTATTTTTAAGATAAACTCTTGCCCGTCCATAGTATCGTGTGAATTGTTAAACTTAATTAAAAAGTGTCCGATCAGATCCCTATTGGAAGATCCTAGTATTGCGAATAGCTTTTTACAAAACTATATGAAAATAAAATGATTATACAAAAGAAAATAAAGTTAATAGGGAACGCGTCTGTATTGCACATTAAAATGTTTAATGTTTTCATTCTAAGCCAGATTGACTCAAAAAATAAGTTCACGAAATCATAGTATAACATAACCCTTTTTTTAGAAGTCTTAATACAATTTTGGAAATATTTCTTCGTATAAAAAGTGAACATCGGTTTTAAAAAAATGTAAATCGTGATAAAATGTTATTTTAAGTGCATTTTTACTATTTGCTTTACTATTTCTGTTATGCATAGTTTGCATAAGTTTTTTAGCAGTTTTAAATAAATAATTCTTTGTTTTTTAATTATTTTATTTAAAAAAACATCTGTAAACAGTTTACTATTCTGTAAAATGTACAATGGAATAGCAAATCGAAGAATCGATCTTATACCGAAAAAGAATCTTTTTTTTGCCGATAATCGACATTAGAGTTTCCCTTCAAGGATACAAAGAGTATTTTCTCGGGCGATTAATATTTTCGAGTATAGGGTGGGGTGATATTCTGTTGTTACTTTAGTCTGCATGTAGTCGCAATAGCTGAATCGGCTGTTAAGGATTTTATGAACTTTATTTTTTTAATACGAGTAATTTTAAGCATATTTCTGTTTAGTCCTTGTAAACTTTTAATTAAGTTCATTTTCAACGTTTAATATAAGCAAGCCACTGCCGTGCTTGGGTTAAAAGGCTCTTTTTTTTTCTCTATTATTTTATCTATTTTATTTTAACTGGGAGTTCTTACAACCCGTTGTTTTACATTAAAAAAAAATTTTTATAATTTCATTTATGTGCTGTATTTATGCGTTGAAGATCATTTATATGTATATATTTGTGTGTGTTTCTTTTTAATTATTTATTTCTTACGGTAATTTCATTAAATATTATTTATTTCATTATAATTACCTTTTTCCCAGTTACTGAAGAGAAACAGAAAAGATATAGGTTTACCAAAACAAAACAATTAAAAAAATTATATGTGAATTTCGATTATTAATCTTCATAAGTAGCATCAGGGAAAACAGTAAATTTTTAATACGTATGTTTAATTAATATAATAGAAAACCAGTATGAAGAGCTTTTTAAAACGAGTATCTGTATAACAGATAAAAATATACTCTTTTTTTAGTGTGCCTTAAATGTTGGTTTGTATTAATTTACTTTTTTATCGTTAACACTTCTTTAGAAATTTTTGCCCTTGCTTATTCCCTAATATCTGTTAATTAAAAAATTAAACAATTGTTTAATTTTCATTTATATCTTTTTTAGATTTCTCTTTTTCATTCATAGTTTCAAAGCGTTTTCATTTTTTTAAATGCAATTTTTTATCATTGTTTAAATCTCAACACCCCATATGAGTGTATGATATTGTTCTTAATTTTATAGCTCTGTTAAACACTATTTATTTTAATTATTTCTGTATATGTGTTTCTAATTTTATTTGCAACGGCTTTAAGCTCAAGTATAGTTATCTGGTTAGAAGGGATTATGAGTCAGAGTCTCCGGTGTTGTACACAGACAGTAGATGAAACAAAGATTTGAGAAATTTAACGGCACCCTCAGCGTGAACCTAACGACATCAGACTGATACCGATAGGACACTAAATTGGGAAGAAAATCTGAGATAAAGAGAAAGAATGAACAATTTATTTTGCGTTGACCGGCTTAAGTGCATGCTGCAATAGAAATTTCACTTTTCCTTCAAAAATTAGTCGCCTTAGAACAGGCAGGCAATTCTTAATGGAGCAAGTTCTGTTTAGTTGTATAATATGTTTTTGACAGTTCTGAAAACTGAATCTCCACTAGAGGTGAATTGTCCATTCTTAGGCTGATCATCGATTTTGACTTACCTTATTTAATTCCTATATAACTTGATCTACACAGTACGTAACAAGAAAATTCAAATCTCTACTACTGACTTAATTTTCTAATTTTTCAGTACTTATTTTTTTTGCGTTCCTTAAGGATTTAATATTGTGTATTTTTACCTAAATGTTATAAAATTCTTCTTTTTGGGAGTTTGTAGTATAGCTCAAGGCTCTTTACTACTACTACTACTACTACTACTACTACTACTACTACTACTCAAAATCATCGGTCTATCATAATTCTCCTTGCAGACGTCGTTTCCCCCTAGCGGTCGCATCATTCATCCAGTCCCTTCTTGGCCAACTCTTTCTTCTTTAGCAGGAATCTAAGAACAGATTTTCTGTTATAAAAATGTTGGAAAAAATATTTATTTGACGAAAAGATAAAAATAATCGTCTAAAAATAATAAATAATAAAATAAAATAATAAAAATTAACACCCTGATGTCATTCCTTAAACCATCATCTTACTAAGGAAACGGGTACGCAAACCACATAAGTAAATGAACGATTTCCTGCTAATGTTTTCTGTTAGTAAATAAACGAATGATTTATCATGTTGTTTGATTTAACTATTGCTTATCTTACCCATTTTCCATTTGATTTTAATCAACTTCCAAGTACTTACTGTTATTGATGTAAAACTGTTAAAAAAAAAAATACATAAGTTGAATAGAATAAAATCGACATTTGTATAAGTAAACCACTACAGACAGCCGTCTGTAGTGGTTCTTATCCCATCTTACCCATTTTCCATTTGATTTTAATCAACTTCCAAGTATATAAGTATAAGTATAAGTAAACCACTACAGACAGCCGTCTGTAGTGGTTCACTCTTGTCTGTAGTGGTTTACTTATACGTATACTATTTTAAATGTAGCTGCTAATAACCTATCTTTAATCTAGGAATTTTGCCTATTTTCAGTACTTTTCTAAGTGAAATAATAAAAAAATTGATTAGTTTTGTTAGTTTTTATAGTTAATTTTATTGTACGTAAATATATAATATATATATATATATATATATATATATTTTTTTTTATAGAAATTTTTAATTTATAATCTAATATTTCTATGAAAGTATGGCTGGTCCATTTATAAAGTTGGCATGTACGTATTCCGTAGGTTGGCATAAATCTGTTCTTTTAACACATCCACGTGTATAAAAGATGTGTGACGCTGTCAAACGTTTTATATTTTACAATTGAATTTATTTATGAACGAACTGAAACTGTATGGAAGACGTGGTTTTATTTATAGACTAAAGCGCTTGTGTAAATATTTTTGTAACTATTTGGAATAAATGAATTAATTTAGGAAATGGCTGACGTATTTGATAATTACGTTGTGAAATTTTATTAACACTATTTTACTTATAGAAAAGGAAAATTTAAAAAATCCATTGTTGATTTTAATTATATAGTGTTAAAAATACAAATACTGAATCGGTGAATTAAAAAAAAAATAAAAATGTTTAACATTTTAATCATATTTATTTTGTAGTTTTCTGATTTTAGTATACATTAAACGCAAGTTTGAAGTAAAGAATTGCAATTAATTATTAAATTAATTTTTGACATGTTCTAAATGTTGAAATTTCAGTTTTTTAATATTACTGTAATTTTTTGTTTTAATATAAGCGTGTGAAATTCTAAACTTAAATAAATGTTCTTATAAATAATTATGTATGCCAAGGATATATATTTTGTTCCTTTTTTGTGGTATTTAAAAGTACCTAATTTGCTGATATATAATTTTAAATTATATTTCTTTATATACTTAACAAAAAAAACCGGTAATATATTTAAATTATTTATAGATTCCAACGTTTACAGGAATATCGTTTTTTGTTGCGCATTAATTTGTTTTATTATCGGCTATTTAGAATTTGACCTGCTTTTGTTTATTTTTTATTTCATTATTTTATTGCAATTTATTTATTAATTTCTTTGCTCTATTTAAATTACTGTAAGAATATATATGTCATGGGTATATGCATATTTAAAAATAGAATCTGCGTATAGAATTTGTGTACATTTAAAAAAAAAAAATATTGAATTACATTTACATTATCTGACCATGAATCATCATATCATTTTTAATTTCTATTATTTTAAAGTTTACATTTAAAAAAATAGGATTTGTAAAAAAATATTATTTATAATTAATCATACGTAACAATCTGAATCCGTCATTTTTTATTTCATAAACAGTTGTTAAAAAGAAAGCCGCTACATTCAAAGTAAGATTATTAGAACTTAAAACGCTCTTTCAGTTTAATCTGCACTCTTTGTGAATATGTAGTTATTTTGTAAACAAAAAAAAAATTAGTATCTTCTTCATTAAATTTCGGTAATACAAGTGGAAATTGATGTTCTGTATTGGATAGGCGCCATAACTACAATGCTTATTGATTTGGGTTGAACACTAGTAAGAGATTATCCCGTTTCAGGCTAACTAAAAAAAGTGAGGGTAAAGTAGTTCATATTGCCTTTTTCACTAAGCTGTTTGTTATTGAAATGTCATCCCCACAAAAATTCCGATGATATTCTATATATATATCCTTCAAAGTTGATCGTAGAATGTGGTTGTAATTTTTCTACGCTACCGAAAAGAAGGTCTTTATTTAATATGCAAATTTGCCAACATATGTTTGCTGTTACTAGCAAAAATGTATCAGTTTCAGCTTTTATTTTAAGAAATGAAGATCTGTGAGATACAGATTGTACAAGGGTAATTGAAATACAATGCACAGTGGAATGTAACGGGAGAAAAAAAATCGCATAAACCGACAAGTGCTGTCACCTTGTAAGTTACATTACCTTACTATTAACACTTCAAAATTCGTTGACCCACGCCATCTCATTTTCCGTCATCACCAATGTTATGGTGTTGCAGTACGCTTGCTATATCAACGCGGCTAAAACAAACGTGGACGCTAGTGACATTCATTGTCGTCTAAAGTCTTACGGTGATCAAACCGTTTATATAAGTACGTGAGTAGATTGGAAATCAAATTTCTTGCATCAGAAGCTTGTAAAGCGAATACTGAGGACGGGGATTCGCAGTGGTCGATCTCTTTCTGTGTGACCGATGAGAAGCACAAAAATGAGATATTTGAATCGATTAAAAATGATAGCCGCATCACATAACGCATCTCCACCCAGAGAGACGTATTGAAAGAACGAGTAGGGAACATTATTGCTCGACTCACTGGACTACTCTAAGCAAGTCACAGGAAAAAACAAAAGGAATGTTGTGAACAACTTATGAAACGTTATCATTACGAGGGAGATGACTTCCTTCCCAATATTGTGTCGGGAAAGGAACCTTAAGTGTATCATTACGACCCAAAAGAAAAAATCCCTTTCGGTATGCCGAAAGGCGGAGGTAGATTTCACCGGTGCTAAGTAGGGGATAAGAAAGATTTCCACCATAAAGTTAAGAAAAACTTCAAATTTATTCAATACAACAATGGTTGCTTTGAAAACAATTTCATATGTTAGCATATGACAAGCCCAATTCCAGCCACAGTTTGGTTAACCCTTGCCGTAAGGGTTGGTCATATCAAAAATTGTTTCAGACAAAGGTTTTAGGTAATGTTTAGAGAACTAACGACCACTTCAACAGATTAGATACTGTGCCTATTAAGGGAGGTATGATTTTTTTTCTTCGAAACCTCATTTTTTTCACTTTCTGGGCCAATGGTTGGTGCATAAGTTTTAGGTCCTTATCCAGAGAATAGTTAGGAACTTTAAACGAATTCGATATTTTACTTAATAAGAAAGTTATAGCGATATTTTATTTTTTCGAAAAAGCTCCCCTACGGTCCGATTTTGCCCATTAATAAACTCGACCGAGATTTTGGGTCGTTATATTTTATGTATAAATTTGAAATGTTTGGCTTAAAATTACGGCAGTTATCTTGTCCATAAGAGAGTGATATATATAGACCCTTGGAACTGACGGTGGTGTTGGGGTTTGGGAGGATATGAAACGCGAAGATATGTCGAATCCGGAAGTCGAATCATGGTACCCGTTACAATAGGTAGCTTTCTTATGAAATCTGTCTAAAATTGTGAGTATGAAATAGATGCCGTACGATTCGCCAAAATTCAAAACATTAGTCTTTGCAAAAAAATTCTCTTGACGTGTTCTGGGATTCCAAATACGTTACACGTTTGATTTCTTGGAAACCGGGTCTAAATTCTGAGCGATACGTAGAGACGTAAAAATATCTAAGTTGTAAGACGTAATTTGTGGTGTTAGACAATCCACAGAGCCGATAATTCAACACGATAATGCTTGGCCAACACATAGCGTGCCACCGCCGCGTGGTTCTTGTGCACTTGTTATCAGATTTTGCTAACTTTGATTTTCACTTCTTTCTACAATTAAATGGGATTATTAAGGGTATTAATTTTACCATGGATAATGAATTGAAAGACTGTGTGGTTTGGAATTAAGGTAATATTTCCACTTTTATTCCGTATTTGTTTCATTCGGCTGTCCCTTTTCATTTGTGATTTATGAGTAACTATGTATTACATCATTTTAGCGATCCCTTGTATGCAGAATGAGTATTTTATTAGAGAAAATAAAAAAATTAAAAAATAATATTATATCTTTACACTCGTAATTCTTTTATACTTTCTTAAAATTTTTAAAAAAATCCTCTACTGTTTTGCGTTATTGGTCGCTTTTATCAAAGATGTTTATCTTAACAGTTTTTTTCTTTTATTATTTTTCAACACAAATTTCTGGTGGCTAGAATGGTTGTTTCTGTAATATTTTTATCTAACATTGCGTTTACGAAAAGGGTGCACGATAAAAATTTGTTTGAGATTAGTTAGTATTTATATGTTAGTATAAAATTATTTTTAATACTGCGTGCACTTGAAAAGAATTTTAAAATTAATACGGATTATTCCAAGATAAAAAATTTAATTTTGATTTAAACGTAATATTAACTAATTTCAGGTGCAGTAAGATAATAGAAAAGCTCCTTTACGTGATTCAATTGTAATATAGTTATTTAGTGTCCACTTTTATTGAAAAGTTTTTTTGTAAAGAGATAATATTATCTAAGTGAAATAAGAATTATTATTTTTAGAGTAAATTGCATTATTATAAACAGACAAGCATACATTATTTTATTCGCACATTTAAATTAAGTAAATGTTTTTCCTTCCTGTCCTTTTCACAGCATACATGCAAAAATATGAATAAAGAAAAATATATAGATGGTTGTCCCACCGCGTTTAGCATGTACGAATTCTTTTAAAATAGAAATAAGTTTTGATGTTAAAATTATTAGTCCTGTGTAA
The DNA here is from genome assembly GCF_047948215.1 of Lycorma delicatula. NCBI lineage: Eukaryota > Metazoa > Arthropoda > Insecta > Hemiptera > Fulgoridae > Lycorma > Lycorma delicatula. The sequence goes on along the minus strand of NC_134457.1, from coordinate 73,558,331 downwards.
TGGACTGAAAAGAAGTATTAAAGCTCGTTTAAAATGTAGGAGAAAACGTCTTGGAAAGTTTAAAGATAAGTTTATGCGTAAGCCTACGGGGCCTCGCTGCTGATGACAAATATACACGTCAGCGTTTATCTTTAACAAGTCGTTTTCTTTATGCCTTAGGATAATTAGCAATTTGACTTTGTGATGCTGATTTGCTGACAGTTTTCTTTGTGTCTCCCGACTGAAGTAGATATACTGGTAAGCTTATTAGGCCTATTGTTGAAACCACCTTTAATTAAAATTACATTTTTTAATTTATGTTGTAAAGGGTGTTGGTTAATCACGGTCCTGTAGTTTATTTTTTATAGAATTTCATAATACTGACGTAATTATAAAAAAAATTAAAATATTTCTTACGTTTTAAAATAATATATATTTTATTTTAATAATAACATATATTATTATTATGTGACATATAATAATAATAACAATAATAATAATAATAATAATAATAATTATTATTATAATTATTAATAATAATAATAATTATTATTATTATTATTATTTTCTTATAATAATATGTTTTAAAATTTAATGTGATAAACAAGTTTTAAATTTGAAAATGTTATTCGCAAAAAAAAATCATATAGATTTTCTAGTTAAAATTGGCTACACCAAAAAAATTTCCGCACTTTCAGACTGGAAGAAAGTGATGTATCCAAGATAAGCCATCTGCCGACACAATTACCGTCAGGTATTGTATTACGTATTGTTTTAGTACACAGAATATCTATTTATGAATCGTGTAAAAATATTTGAATTTTAACCAACACAAATAATAGAAAAATAAATTCCAGTTTCTTTCATTCTTTAGTTCCGTTAATTTTCTGTAGTTATTTTTATCGATTTCGTCTTTATGAAATCAATCTTCGGTAAAACGTATGATAATGTCGTTTCTTTTGTAGAATAAAATATTTTGATTTTCATGCATCGCAGGGCAAAGCATTGTCGACAATGCTGACAAATTGAATAAAATGTGTCCTTCAAATGTTAATCCTGTATTGTGTTATAAATTGAATCTACTAAATTATTTCACCTACGATCTACTTTAGATGTGGACAAAAGTTTCGTACATTTTTATTTATTACCAAATTATAAAATATTTTAGTTTTGAATAACCTAAAATAAGTTTTGTAAGAGGTTATTGTACATGATAAATTGTAAAATTGTACAAAATTCGGACGGGCATTGGTAAACTAAATTTTTATTTTATTCTTATTATTTATTTATCTTAAAATATCACTAATGGATTTTGTGTAAATAAATAGATTTAAAAATTTCGTTATAAATCTTTAACTTGTTATACCACATATGTAAACTGGTTATATAATCTTGAAAAATTATATACGCAATATTCATATATAATTAATTGTAAATTAACTTATATTGTTATCAAATGATATAATTTTTTTTCATAATGCAATTCACTTTAATGTTGCACAACTTAATTCATTTTTACAATAAGATGGATGTTATTATTGTTTATAAAAATAAACAATGTTTTATCGGTTTTTATATAATTAATGCTAATTTAGAAGAAATAGTATTAAAATGTATTACTTTTCGTTCTGTTAACTTTCGAGTTGTCTCTTGCCACTTACAGAACTGATTTGATTAGTAGTTTAATATTAAATGCGCGTTTCAGTCTTATTATTGAAAATTTTTTTCATGATAAACATTGAAATATATTAAGCGATGAATATTTCTCTGTTTTGAATAAAAAAGAAGTGTTGAAACTCAGCCTTATATTAAGAATAAAGTTAAAGAATTAAAACAAATTAAGTGACTTATTTTACATTAAAAAGTGTGATTGGAAATAATACGGTACCGTTGAAAAAGTACTTCAAAAAATGTGACAAACTTTGGTCCTAAAAGTTTTAATTTTTTTTAATTGATTCGATCCTGTCGTCTTGAAGATGATGTATTTTTTTCTAAAATAACACATCAACTCTTAATAGGACATGAAACGTTTTCATTTATACTGGGGTAGGGAATAAAATAAAAACAGTTTTTTTTTTTGTTTCTGTTATAAAGCAGCTTAATTTGTTGTATTTGATGTGATGTATTATTTTATGATATAATTAATTTTCTTCCCCGGCAGCCTGGAATTTTGATGTACAGTTACTAACCGGGCCTCTTTTAACCGAGTTGATCGGTCGCCGTGGTCGAGTAGCGTCTCGGTCTTTCATCTGGCGGTTGCGGGTTCGAATTTTGCTCATGCATGGCATCTTTTCACTATGTTACAAATCATTCACTAAATCCATAATTAGCTTCAGGTACAAGAAGTCTGAAGTTCAGTAAAACTAAAAAAAAATTAACCGAGATGCCGTTTACTCTTTTTACGAATTTTATTATTGCCTATTATTGAAGATTATTCGTTGTACGTAATTATTATTGCGCAGTAATTAGTATTGAGTATTTATTTAGACAGTGCGCCCTGCCATCAATTTGAAGATGTCCTACTTTTGGGGAACATAAGACAATTTTCTTTCCAGAAAACAGGACAGCCATTTGTCAACCTTTGCATAAGGGTATCGTAGCAGCAATAAAAGAACATTGTAAAGGAAAGATGTTATCTCATATACTAGCATTAGAGATTCAAGTTACGCCCGCATTAAAGACATTGACCGTAAAACATGCAATTTACATATTGGCAGAATCGTGGAACTCAATCGATCAAACAGCAATCGATAAATCATTTACAAAAATATGATCAGAAATTCGACAGGTCAGAAAATGTTGTGTTCTTTGCCATCGAATGAGAAGTTTGTGCTTTATTAGAAAATATACCGGGATGTGAAAATGTAAAGGAAAATGAAGTGCAAGACTGGTTAGAATCGGATTCGAGAGAATCAACATTTAAAATTTATGATGTTGGCGAGATTTTGAAAGTTGTGACAGAAGAGGTTAATGAAATCTAATGACGAAGACGAACTGATTGATGAAAATGAAAAAAAAAACAGTAGCTACAAGGAAAGTACTGTATTTCTCACAAAAGCGTTCCATTATTTAAAACAACGAAACGATGTTCCTTTCCTTGGTTTAACGGTAGTACGAAACTGGGGTGTGATCTCGCTGCTATGGACCGTTTTACACGGTTAAGACAACTTTTGACAGTCTTTTGTTAGCAAAAAACATTTTCGTTAAAAAATCAAATTAAGTTTATGTTAGTCGATGCGAGAGTGATTAGTGGCAATTGATTTTATTATAATAAATAATATATTATCAATTTTAATTCGTGGCTTATTCTGCTATCAATTCGATATTCAAGAACGAGATTTAAGGTCTGTTAACTGCGGATTTCGTTATCCGAGCCGGCAACATCCCCAAATTACCTTGTTAACAGAGTCTCTGCTGTATTTAAATCCCACACTATTTATCTCTTCTTGACCTTGTTTTGCATTTACTAATATTAAATTTAAAAAAAACTAGTAAAACACTTCTACTTCCCGCTCCATTTCAGTAACAATTAAATCACGGATGCTAATTTGTTATACGCAGGAATTATCCCTAATGTTAATTTTTTTTAAGGTTATAGTACTTGAAAACGCAACGTCATGTTAAATGACGGACACTGTAATAGTAATATTAATAATATATTATCAATTCTGTTAGTAAAGTCGCAAAGAATACCACCAGAAATCGCGATCTGAGACAGTGGGGATCATTGTTAGGAATCCGTAAGATATTTCTATTTAGGGAGTTTTTACAGTTTAAAGATCTATCTTTTTTAGAAAGCATTGTTTTTTTATCGCTTGTGGATGGTCATGTTTGTTAAGACTTTTGGTTTTTAATACGTACGCTCACTTATTTACTTATTTAACCGGCTTATTATTTTAAATGTCGGACAAATTTCATCTTTTGTATAAAATTTAACGTCTTTAGTTGTGAAGTGTGTTGAATTTTATTTTATCCCCTTCAGTTCGTGTCTGCTATCTGAAAGGTTTAGGGTGGTTTTTTGAATTGTTTATAGTACATTCCATGTGGCTAGTGGTTAGTTTTATTTTAGCCTTCCCCTATGTGTATGTTGGATTATTTAGTTGTCCGGTAACTTTCACTATTATTGGAAGTATAAAAAATTTGTAGGATTTGGCTTGATATCTTAGCTCCCACAGTGAATAAGTAATGACTATCATATGTCGCTATCTGAATCTGCTTTATCGGATTAAAGTTTCATATAGAAATTTCATTTCATACTTAATACCCATTTATTACGTATTTTGTAACAGAAGTCTGATCCGATTCTTTGCTGTTGCATTTAGTCAAGTAAATTTACGAGGTCTTGCACAGTGGTACTTTTGCTAGGTACCATGTAGTTACTGCTATATATATATATATATATCAATCAATAATAACTTTATCTGATTATTTTTTTTGTTCGCAAAATTTTGAGAGAGGAAAAATTCCTTATGTACTTTAAATGAACACTGTTGCCAAGTTTGAAGTTTCTAGTTGTTCCGGTCTGCGTTGGATGAATTTCTAAGCGAGCACTAATTCATTTATGGATGAAATGTGGTTATGTGGTAAAGAGTAGCAGGCTATCTCGAATCAGTATTTTTGTACATTTTATTTTAAACGATGTTAGTATTAGGATTTTATCAGAAAGGTATTCGTTTTATTAGATGATAAATAATTTATTATAGATCAATGAATTATACACAGTTTTTACTTATTGCGATTTGACAAAAGTAATTATTATTTTTCCTTCAGACTAGACGCTTTACAACTTTTCGCGAACTGTTGCTGCATTAACTATTCAAAATTTTTTGTTTGTTTTATTTTGTAAATAAATCAACATTTCCTAAATAGAATGGTGTAAATGTTTAATCTGTTTAATTTTAATTTTTTTATTGAATTGTGATTTCACAATTCTTAATATGTTGCTAGAATCACAAACTAACAAGTAATATTCAAATATTAATTAAATATTCCCCAATTTATCTCTTTATCGTTTCTTAGGCCAACCCAAAATTCTTCCACCCCTAGGCTTATTGTTTATAAAATATTTCGTTAAATCGTTCATCATTCTTTATCTGATGACTCTTTGTTCCACGGAGAGTTTGATTCTTTCATTTACGTTGTAAACCTTGACCTCGTGTGTCTGATCTCAGAGTTTATCTTCGTATCATTCATGTGATGACTGACAACGTAGATAAGAAAACGCAATTCTGATGTTTGAATACGCTCGTCGTTCTTAAACGAAATGAACCGCGTACTGAAAAGTCAGCGTTGATACTACTCACTAAAATTTCACCAGTATATCTATGTTTACTTTATGCTTTAAGATTCTTCGTCACAAGTCTGTCTATAGTCCCATCGCCGAAGAAGAGAGGAGGGAAGGAGTAACAAGTACGTAAAAGTTCTGGGTCCATTCGTCCGGATGTTAGCATCCGGTCTGATCATCCTGCGTAAATTTAGTAGGTAAACGTCGGTCGACGGTCTTGACAGCGGAAGCGGAGGAAATTCCCAACGACAGAGTGAGTGGAAGAACTTGGTAGAAGGGGCGGTCTCTGAAATAAAACCTGGTGGAAGATGACAGGCCTATCGCTGTAATATCTTTAAGATGTTGATACCACTTTCGGATATGATATCCTCGCTCGCAAACAATCACAAGCCTTGGACATGATGAATCCGATAATTTAATTCAATTAAATTAATTGACCTCACACATTTCAATTCTTTAAATTGTTTATTAAATTATAATCGTAACATTAATTAAAGATTGTATAACGATTGCGAGTCGAATATTTTTGGAATAGCGTATAAATTGGTCGTAACTTATCTCGGATCCATTTTTAGTTAAAACCAAAAACTCATCTGGTAAGAAAAGTTAAGGATAAGGGGAAAGGGTTGGATAATGAGATTATCATATCGCTTATATATCTTTGGGAGGTCAGTGTATATTTACACCGACTAGATTGGAAACAGGATTTTATTTGGTTGTCAACAGAGAATCATCGATCCGTTTGAGAACAGGCTCCGATTTCCCTTAGGGAAACCTCTTCCAGTCCTAAAATATTGTATACGCGTGGAAGAAGTGTTATAATCTTGTCAGCCATATCTCTATTTCTTTCATTATTACTATCAGAGAAAGTAACCATGATGCAAAAAAAAATTGTGACGTGTTTTAATTCAACGAATTAAAGTATTATCTTATTGCGAAACCTTCCTTTATTTGTACTGCCTTTAATAAATAGGGAGAGAATAAATATACCAAATTTTTAATATTATTTATAAAATTGCGTGTTTTTGAAGGAAAATTAGGCTAAAGTATATCAAAGAGGTAAATATAACTTCTTTGTAACCTTTTTCTATTATTTATTAATCTTCAGGGTTGTTTGTAAGAACCGAAAAAATTGCTCGTATGTCGAAGAAAATCGAATCGCTGTTGGAAATAAACCAAATTAGGAAAGAACATTTGGTTGTACGAATGAGTTCGTGTAGTATGTGTTTTTGCATGTACGTATGTGTGTAAGGGTGACCTCTAATACTAATAATAGTAGTATTACGCCAATCTGAGTTTAGGACTGGAGATAAAATGTCGCAACTTTGTCGCAGTCGAATTTTCAAAAGGTTGAAGTAAGTGTGCTGTATTTCTGAATATATAATGTAATATAAATAGTGTTGTATTGTGAAAAGTTTTATCCTTTGATACTTTTTTGTACATTAATTTGTTTTGCGATTTATGAGATTTTGGGAATAGGTTTAGTATTAATATTTCTTTGCTTTGAAATAAGTATTTAAGTATTAAGTATTTCTTATTCTAAATATTCATTTCTTTTAGTTACGGGATATAGCTTAAATAAAAATTCGTGCTTTTGTATAAAGTAAAAAGTGTATTGTTAATCGGTGCATGGACTGTCCAGTTTGACGAGAGATAAAAATGAATTTTTAGATATCTAAGTAATGCATATATTGTGATAATATTATTAAGTAAAAAGTAAATGTTAAAAGAAATAAAACGCTGATTGAACTGTTAAGAATAGTACATTTTAATTCATAATTTTTCGGGTCTTTAAAATATTTTGTTGTTTGGTATTCATTTTATAAAAGTAATTTATAAGCTACGTAATGGCTTCAAATAAATTTAAAAAAAGTATTAAAAAATGCTTTAAAAGGTAAATAAAAAGGATTTTTTAATTAAATGTTTTTTTAAATTTCGTCTTAAAATATGTCAGCGCAAAATTAAAATTACAAACACCTTACTAACCGAAAAATTTGATACAAACTGTTATAAGTTTGAAATTTAAAGTAAAAAATTACATTTTAGTGAATTTTTTGTAGTAGTTTTGCTTTTTTTTCTTATTTTATAAAATTTTGATGCTTCATAAAAAACATCCGTTGCCGGCATGAAAAAAAAAAATTGCTTGCAATTAATGCAATGACGAGAAACCTGTAAATGTATAATCAAATACGTTGTTTCAAATTATGATTTACTCTACCTCTTCCTGTTAATTTCCTTGAATTTGCTTTTAAAAATAATTCTAATATCAGAATAGCATTAGTTGTTAAAAATTATATTTAACAACCTAAGTTTCAAATCTAGTATGTGAAAAATGTTATTTTTCGTGGAATAATTTTTTTATATAGAGATCACAGATCCTGAAAGATGTAAGACGATCATGTAGAAACAAAAATAGGCCATTTTGATGGTTAAGTGTTCTAAATACCTCTTCAGTTTATTGAAGTCTGTTAAACTGTATCTTAATTTAATGTATTAATTTCAGGTGTTTTTTTAATAGTTAATAAATAAATTTAGGAAAATACAATAGCTTCATCTGTAGATCCTATTTAAATTTTATGAAAGTCGAATTTAATAAAAAATAGGACTTCATAAGTTTTTTAATATTTACATAACGTTTGCAATGTTTTGTTTGTACGAATTTCATTTTTTAATTGTTATTAGATATTCAAAAAGAAGATATGTGGATATTCAAAATTGAATTTTTTTTGAGTGCATGATATTTTCAGTTGAGCTTCCTTTCATTTTTCTGTAGCCTCTTCCATTAAAGGGTTGAGGTTAATGTTAGCAGAAAATATTTCCTTTTGAAAAATCAGGCGGTGCCTTTTTCATTGCTTGTATCTCTTTTATTGCTTATTTTGTACTTTTTTTTTAGTCTTCTGATATCGTTTATTTTCGTCATTCCGGTTCGTAATTTTATTACGTCTAGGTTTGTAGCTTTTACAGTTTATTGCAAATGATTCTTTTCATATGAATGGTATATATTTTATTGGACTAACTGTATTTTTAAAAAAAAATATATATAAAATAATGGAAAATAAGTTAAATAAGGTAAAACTTAAAAAAAAAAAAATTTTTTAAAGGTATTTCTCAGTCTTTTTAATTTTTCTTAATTTTTTTTTTCTAAATCGGGGCCTAATTTTGGGTAAGTTGTTTGTATTTATTTTGGCCATCGAACTGTAAGGAAGTTAAAAAAAGTAGGTTTTATTGAAAAAAGTTTTCAAATTTAATTTGAATATACTGGTAAGTAAATTAAAATCGTGGTAAAAAATCGGATTCGTACCGATTTGCCTTCCGCTTGTAAGATCCAAATATTTCATTAATTAAATATTTATTTGCCTGTAACTCTAGAACCGGCGAAAATAAGTACCCTATGATATATCGTTGAAATCTCTTATTACTGCAGTTAAAAAAAAGTCCAAAATCCAATTTTTTTTGGATATTGGGCTTTTTGGACTTTTTTGGTTCAGTCGATTGCAATCAAAAGGGGAGGGAGATTCACTAGTAGATGTTACAACAATCCTAAATACAAAATTTCAACATCCTACGGCTAATCGTTTTTGACAAGTTGCGAGATACATACGTACAGACATCACGCCAAAACTAGTCAAAATGGATATTTCAGTTGAAATCTGAAAACCGAAATTTTTCACAATCTCACAATACTTCCTTTACTTCGTACAAGTAAAAAAACTCGTATTATAACAAAAAAAAATAATCTGAGATTTTGTTCAGAATAAAAAATATATTTAAATTTCATTTGTCATATTTTCCACGTAATGTCGGTTATTTGTTTCATGTTACGAATGCATGGCAACGTAACATGAAATCACAAACACATTGTATTAAATAATTTCATTTTACCAGTATAATTGTATGTACATGTGAGATAAATATTAATTAATAAAAGAAACGAAATAAAAAATGAGTAAAACTTAAACCAAAAAATTTAATACTGGTTGCAAGCTACCGTGAAGAAAAAATTCCCCTTTAATATCTTAAGAGTTTGTAGTTGGTTAATTATAATTAATTAATAGTTCATTTATGTAGTTAGGAGAAAATACATATGTTTACATATATGTTTATAAATATACATGGTTTTTTTTATATGAATTAGTGCTATTTTAATAGTAGATTATGAATTTATACTAATAGTATAATTTATACGTTGTCGTTAACTAAGATTTTATTTTCAACTTTGCTAATTAAAAATGGTGTTAAGGTTTTACTAATTAAGTTTGGTACGTTAGTGCTCTATCACAGAACATAAGGCTGCTGAATAATTACTACATAAATTCCAGTTTATAGCTACGTAAATTAATTTCAGTTATGTATGGCATATGTTTTAATTGTTAATAATTCATTTCAGAACAGTTTTGTGAAGTAAATGATAATGGCATATTATATCTATCGTATTAATATAAAACTTCTCATCCTGCGGCGTAACGAATGCTTCTAATTAAAGCCGAGTGAATTTCAATCTGAAAGGATCTTTAATTAATTTACATTTTTTGTGGTTAAATTCTAATTTAACTCGTTTTCAAACGTATGAGATTAAAAATTTTCAGATCGATAGAGGATAAAATTTGCGTTCTAGCCGAATTAATTTCTACATTTTGGAATTATATATTTTATTTATTCACACTGATACATTTCAAATTTTCAATTTCATAAAAATTTACCCATTGTCGCCTTAATTTTGTATGGATAACTTACGTAGACTTACGCGGTACACGTGTACCATCAGGTTTTCATTTAGTTTTGTTATGTAAATTAATGACTGAAACCTAGTTCGAATCCGTTAGTAAAGTAATCAAAGTCTGGTCTCAAGCAAATCATTTTTATAAATTGTGTAATTTCTCGAGTTAGTGATTGTTTGTTCCTTTCCGTGTATACTGAAATCATCACAGTTATATCGTAAGTCTACCTTTCTCTCTTCTGAGTTAATTGCCGATCTCTGCGGCGGAGCGGTAGCGTCTCTACCTTTCATCCGGAGGTCGATCCCTTGTAGAGGTGACTGTAAAGTGGATTTCGGCAGGCTTTAGGATGCTGGTATTAGCTGTGTATTCAGCTCTGTGAAGGAGGCGATGGAAAACCACTTCCACTTGACCTCCTTTATTAATTAGGGCGTAGGATGTGCTAGCTTTTCTGGAAGATGGGTGTGCTCTTTTCGGGGAATTCATGTCTAATTGTCTACAACCGTTAAATCTACAGCACTTCATTAAATTAGGGCAAAGTTATAAATTTTGTTTACAGTGTATTTAAAATAGCTTTGTTTCTAACTATACATTTACGTACTTATTCTTACGCCGTTAGACTAGCCCGTACCCCGCAGTTTTAATTCTAGTATTAAAAACCCAGTATTTCAGTACTTATTAAGATGTAGGACTATTCATTGATTCTGTAATAATTAACCCCGTAATTTTTGTTGTGGATCAACTTAAGGAGAAAAAACTGTCTCTTGGCCGTATGAAACTCCTACCGTCTTTGGCTTGTGTAATAATTTTATTCGAAATTGTTTATTTGTATTTTCAACAAGATTATTAATTCCTGAATTTGTCTTGAATATAATTTGATATAGATGTAGAAGAAAAGATAATTGAAAAATAATTGTATAAATTACCCGTTACCCATTAATATTTTGTTGTTCATTTGTGTTGTGTTGGCTTTTTTATTTTGAATTTTAGAAAACTTAATAAATTATATTTTCTTATTATATTTTTTCTTGATTATCTGAAAATATTTATTTTCTTTAACTATTTTATTTTCTGTTAGAAGAATATTCTTAGCGCTCAAAGACTGATATCCAGTTTTTTATTTTCAATGTTTTGATCTCTTCCGAATCCTAAAATACTAAAATCTTGATGTAACATTTCTATATCTTATTTATTTAATGATTTAAAATTTATGTAATTGCGTTACTTATCTCAGGATCGGTTAACCAGCAATAATTAGGTACATATAGCGAGTTATTAGCATTAATACGATCGGTAGTTTGTAGTTTTTAGAAGATTGGTGGGATAGTGTGGTAATACGTCCTTCCGTAACAATTCCAATTAAAGAAAAAAAGTTACGATTTTTTAAAACATTTTATCGTTTAAAGGTTTGATTCAATTTTTTTTTAGTAACAACTCAGTGGGAACAATATAAATTATAAGTGTTTTAACTAAGTTTTATACTTATACTCAGCCGTTGAGATTTAATTTGTGGGAATACTTATCTTTTGTTATAAAAATAATCAACAAAATTTTATTGTTTTTCTTTAAATAAAATTATAAATAACAATAAAGAATGTGAAATAATATGGTTAAAAATAATACTCCACATTATTGCTTTGAGAGGGTTAATTGTTGGAGGGAAGTTGTTGGTGCTAGGTTATTGTTTTAGGTAGATTTCATAAGAAGCTATTGTAATGGATAACATGATTCAACTTCTATATATATATATATATATATATATATAGCTTCTTATGAAATAACCTAGCACCAACAACTTCCCTTATATATATATATATATATATATATATATATATATAAAATAAATAATTATATTTCACCTTCATGTGGACACGATAACTGCCGTAATTTTGCGCCAATCACTTCCAAATTGATATAAATAACGACCCAAAATCACGGTCGAGTTTATTAATGAGCAAAATCGGACCATGGAGTTGGAGTTGGGGAAAGGCTTTTTCGAAAAAAACAAAATATCACTATAATTTTCTTATTAGGTAAAATATCGAATTCGTTTAAAGTTCCTTTGGAATTCTTTGGATAAGGGCCTAAAACATATCTTAAGTAAAGCTTTTTGATGTCACCAACCATTGGCCCAGGGAGTGGACAAAATGGGTTTTGAAGCAAAAAATAAATCATACCTCCCTTAATAGGCACAGTATCGAATCGGTTTAAAGTGGTCTTTAGTTCTCTAAACACTATCTAAAACTTTTGTCTGAAACAATTTTTGATATGACAAGAGATGACCAAAATTTTGCTGGAATTGTAGGAAGATGAATTGTGAAAAAAAAGTTTTTTTTCACGTACAACCATTGTCGTATTGAGTAAATTTGAAATTTTTCTTAACTTTAGGTGGAAATTTCTTTTATCCCCTATTTAGTCGGTGAAATCTAACTCCGCCTTCCGTCGTGCCGAAAGGGATTTTTTTTTACTTTTAACATGGTTTGATGCACAATTGTTAGTTTTTAAAATTATTTAAAAACAAATTGTAGATATAATTTCAATTAATAAACGGAACGTGAAATTTTAGAATTTTATTTTATTTTTAGAAGTTTAGAAATTTTATTGACTTAGTTCATGGTAAATTTTACGTAAGAGTAAGTTAAATAAAACCAACATTTAATTTGCAGTACGATCATATGTTTATAAAAGTACGGAGTAATTTAAAAAGTTAAGTATGCTAGTAAAAGAAAATAATTTACGGAATGGAAACATACTATTCCTCCGTTACTTAAAAACAATTTTATTTGCATTTAAAATCACACTGCAGCTGAATAGTTTATTTTCAACGGTATAAAATATATAAGAATGCTATTAAAGTACAGTTGCACTTAAATGTACTTATTGCAAATATAATAAAAAATAAAATAACTGTTGCACGCCAGCGAACAGTATAGTGACGTGACACGAAATTTTTTTAACGAATTAATTAATACTGCTATATTACAACATAAGCGGGTTCACAAGTACATTATATAAATATACTAAATATATTTCTACATCCATTATTCTATTTAATTAAAAAGACAAAATAATTTTAAAAAACTTAAGCTCTTTATTTTATTTTTCAAAACTGTGTTATTTTAAAAATGCCTTTTAGATAAAAATAAAAAAGGTTTTAATTACAAAATAAAGGTTGTGATTGCGAACAAAAAATTAACTCTAGTTTTTTTTTTATTTCTCTACATCTTATTTTACGTGCGGTAAAAGAATACTTTTCATAGTTGAATTTGAATCTTCTGAAACAATAAAATATGTTCAGTTATTATGAACTTATAATTTTTTTAAATTCCAATATTTTGGTCCCTCTGATTGAAAATCTTTATCTATTATTAAATTAAAAATGTAATATAATTATAGTATTTAATAATTAAAATATAATATAATATATATAGTATTTAATAATATAATTTAATTATATTAAATTTTCAATTTCGAAAATACCAGGAGATACACTTTTCTGTTAGAGAACAAAAAAACCGCCGTTGGTTACATATAAATGACATGCAATTCGTTGTCTTTCATCAGAAATTGTTAAATTAATTAGTCCTTATAAGTTTTACACGTGCATAAAAGCTGAGATATTAGCGGCATTAGTCAAAATGACTTTTCCTGACAGTGATGATGTTAACTTTTACAATCTGCTTAGTGAACAGAGTGAAGGTGTCTCTTGTAAAACAGATATCTGCATGTAGATTTAACGTGTTGTTATGCTAAGTAATTTCGTCTTATTTAAGAATTCAACAGAAAACCGCTATACTAAATTTTTTTAATCCTGGCATGCGATGCTTCTTATTCTTGAGATTGGTTATGGCAATCTCAGCAAGTACGGTAATTCACGCTTTACTTCAGGTTTTCTAAATCGTTTTTTGTTACAGGATCGGATCGTAACTTATATCACAATTTCGTTGTGTAGATCAGAATAAAATCTGTTACTTTTTGTTGTTGTGTTGCGATATGTATAAATTGTATTAAAAGTATTTATATCTAATACGATGTGGCAAGTGGTACTTTCTGTTAAGTTTTTAGAATATCTTCGGAATTTTCTTCCATGTTCGTTGCCAAAACTCTCCTTCCAGTTGTTGTAATGTCGGTATGTGGAATCCTTACTTGCGTTTCATATTATGATAAATTTGTAAAACAGGCTATCATTTTTAATATCTTGCTTGGTAGAAGATATATATGTATATTAAAAATACTATTTTTAATTTTTTTTTAGACAATATATTCATCACAATTATTTTACATCTCTTCATTTGATAAATGATGTTAGGTAGATTTCATAAGAAGCTGCCTATTGTAATGGGTACCATGATTCGATTTCTGGAAAATTTCGACATATCTTCGTGTTTCACATCCCCCAGACCCCAAAACCACCGTAAGATCTAAAGTTTATATATAAATATATATATTTCATTTTCTTGTGGAAACGATAACTGCCGTAATTTTGCGCCAATCGCTTTCAAAATGGTTCTTAAAAAGTTATTTCGTCCCAAAATCTCGGTCGAGTTCGTTAACGGCCAAAATCGGAACATGGGGGGGGGGTGGAGGATTTTTAGAAAAAACAAAATGTCGCTATAACTTTCTAATTAAGTAAAATATCGAATTCGTTTAAAGTTCTTACTCTTCTTTGGATAAGGACCTAAAACGTTTTTAATATCACCAACCATTGGTCCAGGGATGGAAAAAATGGGGTTTCGAAGATAAAAAAGAATCATATCTCCCTTAATAGGCACAGTATCGAATCGGTTTAAAGTGGTCGTTGGTCCTCTAAACATTACTTAAGAATTTTGTCTGAAACAATTTTTGATATGACAAACCCTTACGGCAAGGGATGACCAAAGTGTTGCTGGAATTGTAAAAAGATGGGGATTATTATTTGTAAGAAGATTATATTATTTGCTTGTAATATAATTTCATTCAGCAGCAGATATTTTCAAGGCGGAATTAAAAGCTTCATTGTGTATGGAAGTTGAAATTAACTTTTAAAAGTATTAATAGTTTCTCTTTGTTATTTTTAGTTTTAGACTTTAAAATTGGTTTAAAAGAAAACGAATAAATAATAATTCGTTTATATTTTTCATTCTTGATCTTAAAAATATATTTTTAAAGAGTGAACAAGTTGTATTGTAGATTCGGTCTGTCCACTCTCCGTATGAAATTCTTAAAACAGCGGAATTATTTGAATAAAATTGAAAGTGTAAAAGTATACATTCTTCTATTTCTTTTAAATTAACTTAAACCCGAATCGTTCAGTATTATAGAATAGCTATAAGAATATGCGATACAGAATGATGAAACTTCTGAACCGATCAACGGGATTTATAAATTCGTTTTTAGAAAATAAACTAAATCGTATAGCGATTTATACTAGCCATTTTTGTATTGTCTGTATTTATCTATTGTCAACCTTAACTAAAGTAGTAGGTTTCAGAATCTGCTGGAATATTCAAGGATTTTCTTGTAAATCTGATTTTCTGTTATGTTAACAAATAATCAATAATTACATAGATGTATTTTGGATGCAATTGAGATACATTGAATCGTCCCAGTATACGTTATTATAAATCGTGTGTTGTTAGGTAATACATTTTTTGTGATTAAACTGGCACTGTTACCATTTTAACATGGAAAATCCTGGAGTAGTTGTGAAACTAAATAAATCGATATTGACTTACAGATGTTAAAAAAAATTCCTGGAGGAAAATGGATATATACAACCGTAAATTCTCATAATTTCTGTAAAATTATGAATTTTTATAGATCGGATCAGTCAGAATCATTATTTTTCTTGGTTAATTTTCGTCAGGATGTTTAGAATTGATTTGGGATAGATTCGTGGAAATTTTCAAGGGTTTTTTTTAATGCGGAGAACACCGGAATTCGTACTGGACGAATTGCGAAACTTGCCGTAAGTTTTTTAACCGTAAGTTTTAATAAAATTATTTTTTAAATGATTGAAAGAAATTTTTAGTTATAATTAGATGTTTTTGTTTCATGAATTCATCTGTTAACAATAGGCTATTTTTTTGTTTAAAAACAGGATAGTACGACTTAACGTAATCCGTAAAAAAATGTTAATAATTGATGATTGTTCATGGTATTCATGTAGCGTAACAGTTTCTTTTCGTTTGTTGAAACGTTTGGTATAAGCTGCTGCTACACTGTAAATTATTTCCAATTTGAATTTTTTTTTTAGACTGCATTTGTTTTACTATGAGACGATTTGTTTACTGTGTGACGTTGCATAAATTGGCAAGTAGGCGTTTTGTTAATGGACGTTAATTTATTTGTTACACTTTTTAATTAATTCGGCCATGTTTTCTTCCTTTTAGCAAATTTAGATACGTCCCTCGCTTTTTTTCCTCGTTGCTCTGAACCGTCTTGAACGTATTTTAGCATATTTTAAGTTACAGAACGTATCTTCGTGACATTACTCCGCTTATTGTCATAATCATTAATTTACACTTATAAAAATTAAAATAGCATTTTGTTACAATTCATAGATGATTTTTAAGATAATTTTCTGATTCATTTATGTACAGATTTTTAGTTTATTTTTAAAATAAAAATGGTTCATAATGCCTTTACTAATCGTGTTACATAGTTGCCAATCAATCTGTAGCTTAGCTAGCCTCTTAATAATATTCAAAATATCGCGCACTGTCTTATTTTATTGTCAATTCTTTGTTTTTCTGTTCTGATGGTAAATTCATTTAATTGCTGGAAAAAACTAGTACTTTCGTATCTGTAAACAACATGAAATGTAGTTAAAAGTAACGGTTATACTGGTTTTTAATAATGATAATACCACTAGAGATTAAATTTTACGGGGAAGAAAATTAATACAACGTACAGCAAATTAACTACAGCCGGCTGATAACTTTCTTGGCGCAATTGAGTGTAATAATTTATTTTAATTTTTTTGTAAAATATCCTTTGATTGATGTTGTTTTTCATTATTGTACACATTTTTCTTTTCAGCTGGTTTATAAAATCCTACCAGTTTCACTAATTGTTAAGAATAACAATTCTTGATTGAAATAGCCAATACTGGAAAAACGTTGGTTCAAAAACTTCCAAATCTGGTGATAACAGTTAAGAGTAAAGCGTGGTCTTCTGATAGTAGGACATATTTGTTAAACTTGTTTTGTACTTGGTACGAGTGTAATATTGAGTTTTGCTTAGTAATTTTAAGACAAATTTTCGTGAAATGAAATTAACACAGATTAATGGAAGAAATAATAAGGAATCAAATAAAACCACCGTCAATTTTTTATATTATGAAGCGACGTTTTGTAATAAAACTCATTAGCAAAGATATAATGAGACTTATATTGAATACTCTATTCCTTGTCTTATACAAATGTATTTAAGCTGTTTTACTTATCACAACTAATTTGATTTATTTCACTAATTTATTTATATTATTTGTTTGACTTATAAACATTGATTTATTGGATATTGACTGGATATGTCAGATAGTCTAAACGATGTTATGTTTAATATTGACCAAAGATTTCAAGTATTAGTTCTTTTATTAGTACATACCAGAAAATTACATATTTATTATTTAAAAAAAAATAAAAGTTTGTTTTAGTTTGATAATTCCGCAAAAGTCATGAGAAATATTTCGATAAATTTTACGTCAAATCTATCGAAATATGAAATTAAATTATGCTGATTTTCTTTTTGAAGAGAAAATTATTTAACGTAATCCTGTTACGTACGTTCGGAAGATAGGATAGGATGATCGGGTATTGGGAGGAAGGGTCGAATGTCTGTCCTAACGGGTAGTTGTCTCGTATTTGTCCATTTTATTAAACAGGCTTTACCGGTAAAGAGTTCCAGATGCCTCGTTTAATTGAATGAATAACGCTTTCTGTAGATAGGATTTTTTCATTTATTTCTTATAGATTTTTTTGACTTTATAGACTTTAATGAAAAAATATAAATTAATTTAATCGGCGCATATTAATTTCCATTCTTAAACTTATCTTATTTGATTTCAGCTTATGTTAATTAAGATTTAATAAAATCAACCGATTTATTTTACGTTAAGTTTTTTATTTTACGTAAATCCTTGTAGACGTTTCATTTTTTAAATTTCTACGAACGTTTGCCCTGCGCTAAATTTATTTTTTGACATGATTGCTGTTGCATTAATACTTGTATTGATAGGGATTGCAAATTCCGTGTGGAACACACTATCTATCCCTTGCCCATTAATGTTTAATTTTGTGAATTAGGTTGGTCGGTGTAGCAATTTGATTAATGCAGTGTAATCCAATTGGCTTATATATATACATCCTCCTCCACTTCTCCTTACTTCAGGTATTTCCCCCACCTCTACGCGAATATTAGTGTAGCAGTTTAATTAATATATGAAAATTAGAAAAAATATATTAATTTTTAATTTATAGCTTTCAAACCTTATTACCAATATTTAGTTTTTTCAGAAATAAAAATTGAATATCTGTGTTTTTATTACGAGGAATTAGCTCATGGCTTGGTATATGCATGACCAATTGTTTAAGCGACAAAGATTTTAGTAGTTGTTTAGATTTGGTTTATTTATTGATCAACGATTACTTTATTTTAATTCAGAATGGGCAGTTTACTTTTCGAATCGTACAGAACTTACTAATTAACATTTGTATTTGATATTATTTTTTAATTTACAATTAACATAGTTATGTTACATAAAATTGCATTTATTTTCTATGCAATTATATTTATAGCGAGTAAATATCAGTCTTGTTAATTGTCATATCCCGAAATTATTTAGGGTGGTAGTATTGAAACAACTGCTATATGTTTATTGATTTTCATTTTCATGTAAATAAATAATTTATTATGCATGTTTGAATTGTTATAGCATCAACTTCAATAATTTATACAAATTGAAATAGTATTAGTTCGGATGAAAAAAATGTTTTCAGTGTGCACGTTGATTAGTACTGTGGATCCATTTTTAGTGTGGAATTTGATTAATCCGAATCACATTTTTTCATTTTAAAATTACCTATTTCATTAAACTTCGGTGCAAGTCCCCGTTGAGATTACTTTGAGTAGCTACGACAATTTTTTTCACTCCCAATTGTTCCGTAATGATACCACTTAATTTAAAAAAAAAGAAAAATTAAAAAAAAATAAATAAAAAGAAAGATTAAAAAATAACAAAAGTCTGATTCGAACCGATGTGCCTTCCCTTGAAGATCCAAATATTTCACTAATTAAAATGTTAATTTTAATTTCGATTACATCAAAAAAGGGGGTGTAAAACTAGTTGTTACAACAGTGCTAAATCCAAAATTTCAACATCCTACGGCTAATCGTTATAATGGGTACCATTATTCGACTTCCGGTAAATTACGACATATCTTCGCGTTTCACACTCCCCAGACCCCAAAACCACCGTCGGTTCAAAAGTTTATATATATATAAAATTTCACTTTCTTGTGGACACGATAACTGCCGTAATTTTTATCACTTCCAAGTTGATACATAAAATATAACGACCCAAAATCTCTGTCGAGTTCGTTAATGGGCAAAATTGGACCATAGGGGTGGAAATAGAGGGGCTTTTTCGAAAAAAAACAAAATATCACTAACTTTCTTATTAGGTAAAATATCGAATTCGTTTAAAGTTCTTACTATTCTGTGGATAAGGGTCTAAAACTAAAGCTTTTTGATATCACCAACCAATTGGCGCAGGGGGTAGAAAAAATGGGGTTTCGAAGACAAAAAAAATTATACCTCCCGAAATAGGCACAGTATAGGTTTAAAGTGGTCGTTAGTCCTCTAAAAATTAACAGTTTTGGATATGACTAGCCCTTACGGCAAGCGATGACCAAAATGTTGCTGCAATTGTAAGAAGATGGGCCTTGTCGTACGCTAAACATGTGAAACTTTTTCACATACAGCCATAGTCGTATTGAATAAATTTGAAGTTTTTCTTTACTTAAAGGTGGAAATCATTTTTATCTCGTACTTAGGTGAAATCTACCTCTGACTTCCGACGTGCCGAAAGGGATTTTTTGAGTCATGCGAGATACATACAGTAAAACTACGCAGAAACTAGTCAAAATGGATTCAGGGATGGTCATAATGGACTTTTTCCGTTGAAATAAGAAAACCGAAATGTTTCGCTATCACAGTACTTCCTTTACCTCATACAAGGAAGTAAAAAGTGAAAGATTCTCGTCTGACTTCTGCATTTATTTATTTTTGCGAGAGTTTCTTTCTAAAGCAAAGACCGTTTCATTGTAAAATAAAAAAAATTCTAAAAACTATAAATATTCTTTGTTTCTCTTAAACTGCATACCTTATACTATTTCTGTATATGATCGCCACATTAAGACATTTATTTTAGCGTTACACCAGCTTCAATATTCCCTCGTCGTATACTTCCGCCGCCAGTCCATTTAACTACCGATTAACAGCATTTTTAAGTTCATCGTCACCTTCGAATCGCTTACCTCTCAAAAATTCTTACAATTACCCAAACAATTGGTAATCAGAAGGAGCTAAGTCCGGACTATATGGCGGGTGATCGTAAATTTCCCATCGAAATGTTCTCGTTAAATCACATGTCGGACCCGAAACATGTGGACGGCATTGTTGTGCAGCAGGACGACGCCGTCGGTCAGCCACCCACGTAACAGATTATGAATGGCGCGCCGTAACTTACGTAGAGTTTCGCAGTAAGCTTCTGCATTTATAGTTATTCTACGTGGCATGAAATCGATCAGCAGTGTGTCAAACCGATCCCCAAAGACTGTGGCCATCAGATTGCGTCCAAATGTCTGTGGCTTGAACTTTGTCGGTGTGGTTGGTGATTGAGGATGACGCCATTCACTTTATTGCCATTTTCTCTCTGGTGTGTAATACGAAATCCATGCTTCATCGCCGGTAACAGTCAAATTAAGGAACTCGATCGCATTTTTCTGTGTAGCACATCAAAAATTCCAAAGCAGATCCCACTCAGATTTCTTTGTGGCGTTCCGTTAAGACGTACGGCACCCGACGTGCACAAACCTTTCTGAAGCCTAAATGGTCGTGAACGATGCGAGCGATAACGGATCTTGAAACTTCAGGAAAAAGAAGGGCCAGGTCGGAAATCGTTGAGCGACGATCTTTTCTGATTTCATCATCGACGCGTCTCAACAAGTTCTCTGTGATTATCGAGGGCCTGAACGTTCTTCATCATGCACATTAATTCTGTTCTAAACTTTTTACACCATTTTCGGACGTTTCTTTCATTCATTACGTTATCACAGCAACCAACTGCACATGTGTTTCAGCCGGCTTAACGTTTTGATGGTTTAAAAAACTTGTGACCACGTATTTCACATTCGGCGGCAACATCGATTTTCCTATTTATTTTATAACGTAATAACTGACACGTAATCGAAGATACTACAACGCGACAACTTAACAGACAACAATGCAGTGTGTGCATGACTAGTGTGGCCATTACGACATAGGTTCACCAACCGTAAGGAGAGAAATTTTCCAGCTTTCTTTACTTTAGAAAGATTACTTTAGTTTCGTTACAAAATGACTGATGCTCATTATAAGTAATTTCCACTGACGGTTTCGTAGTTAAGTTCCTTTAATGTAACTTAAGAGGAAGAACTTTTGAAAGAAAAATTTTCTAGTCGCGTAGATAGTATGAGATTTGTTTTGTATGTTTCTCATTATCATAAATTAGTATGTTGAATTCTTATAGCACAACTATAAATGACCTTAAACTCATTCTTATTTTCGATGTATTTTCATGCGAAACTTTGGAAAAATTGGTTGGAAAAATTGAAATAAAAACGAGATATATATTCACGCATTCCAGACTAGTTAGCTAACGCTCGGTAGAGATGCAATCTCACAATCTGTAATCAAGACGAAAATTTCCTCGCCCCTTCTACGATTTATGGAAGATTTTTTTCACGCGGGCGCTGGTTTTTCTGTAAGCAGTATCTAACGTAGCATTTACGAGACACGATTTGATGTGTTGTTTAAGCTAGCAATAATGCTATTCTAAAAAAGGACAATCTGTTTGTTTTAAACGATTATTTTTTACGTATATTTTGGCTCAGATTTTTCAAAATTTATTTTTTTTTAATTAAAGAAAATTCGATTATGAATTCGTGATAAATTTATTAAATGAAATTAATTAATTTATTGTACATACAATCATTCCTAACCTGTGCGCCGCGGCCTCTTCACAGGAGCGCCGCGAAATATTGTAAAAGCTTCATAAATGATTGAACCAAGACATTTATAATTATTAATTTAATGTTAATAAAAAAAAAAAAAAAAAAAAAAAAATAAGGAAGATACAAGAGTTTTATTTATTTTTATCTCTTACTTAGTCATAAGTTTACTTAGGGTAGGGCGCCGCGACTTGGAAAAGTTTGGGGACCACTGTTACATACTTATAAATTGGAAGCAAATTAACGATAGTAGTTAAGAATCAAGATGAACTAAATTAAATGAAATTATTTCAGGTAGAAGATTAACTTAACTCACAAAGTGTTATTTCAACTTTTTCAAGCTACGAAAGTTAACTACGGTAATAGTTCTATAAATCTGCATTTAGAAAATGTACCACTATTTAATACCGTAGTAGAAACAAAAACAGATGTCTAGTATCATAAATTGGTTTGAAGTGGTCGAGATCCTATGAGGTAGTTGTACTTAAGTAACGACGTTGAGATATTTTTCATTGTGGACTTTATTACCTTATTCTAAGGAAATATATCTTCACTCTACATTTTAGGAATTTTGTCGCTTTTCTCTTTGAAAACGGATGTATAAAAATCCTTTACAAAAGTTTGACATAAAAAGTAGTTTGTCTTTGAATTATTATAGTTGGAATTTTTTAAGGCGTCTTTTTTTTTCCTTGTACGAAGTAAAGTATGTATTGTGATCGCCAAAAATTTAGGTTTTAAAATTTCAACGGAAATATCCATTACTTATTTTCATTGATTCCAGAGTTATAAACAAATGAAATTTTAATAAATGAAATATTTGGATCTTACAAGAGGAAGGCACATTGGTTTGAATAGACTTCATTTCCTTTTTTTAACTTTTTTTTTAATTTAAATATATTGATTTATTAATAATTATTAACCTTCGATTTAAAAAAAAACTTTAAAATAAATAATTCAATAAAAAGAGTAACAAAAAATCAGAAGTTATTAGTCGTGCAAGGAAGTCTGTGGTGGCAACATCATATTTTTATGTTTTGTTGATACAAATAAAATTTTTCTTTGTGAACCTAGATCGGGATATGATTTTAGATTTATTAGCAATAAATTTCTTTTACTTTCTTATTTGTAAATAATTGTACCTGACTCAAGTGAAAGGAATCACTTTATTTTGCCACCAGTCGTTATTTAACTAGTTTGATTTTTCAATGTTTTTATATTTCCCTGCAATTTTTTATTGTAAATGTCTTTGGAATCTCATTTTCAGTCGGTCTTCATATGTGTATTGAAACCTTTGTTTTTAGTTTTACTACATCAGTTAACTCTATTATATTTTCACAAAGTTGCCGCTTACCACAATTCCTATTAATATATAACGTCGTGTGATGGGAAGCATAAAAATTCGAATTAATTTATGCGCAGTCAAAGTAGTGACATTTTCACTTTATTTTCAGAAATGTTTCCAGGTATAAATAAACGCTCTTAAATAAACAGTCGTTCGAAATAAAAAGTCTTTATTGCTTAATCCAGTTTTATTTATTAATTCGTTATAACCGCAACCTGCATTTGATGTCTTCACTTATCGTCATTCTTTGTAATTTTTCTGGTTAATTAATAATAAGTTATTTTGTGATTTCCAGTAAATAGTTTCCTTAAAATCAAGGTTGAGAAATCTATTTTTGTTCTAGAAATAAAAATTGTTAGATACACATTTCGAAAGGCAAAATTAATACACTGCTGATCTCCGTTCGGCCTTTCACCCGGAGGTCGGAATTAAAGGCCGAGATACTATCAAGCCTGACGGGGATTCGAACCCGGTTCGAATCGCGATCAGACTTAATCATTTTTCATACGCTACAAAATCAATTTCCATGTTCCCATGCTTCGAGATTGCGTGGGTAATTAATTCATCAGGTAAAAAAAGCATGTATTATGAGGAAAAAAAGATAAGGTCAGATTTGTGTTTTTATATTTAAAACCGTTTTTTCCTTTTTTCCACGGATTGATTTTATCGCATGCTTTCTGAATAGAATATTGTGCTTGCTCGTAATTTTTTGTATATATTCTGTAAGAGCGTCTGGAGCGTAAATAGCGGCTGATTGATTTTTAAATAAAAATACTATTAGCGGTTTTTATATGATAAAAATTCGGCAATGAAATAGGATAATGTTTAAAATTGTTTCTTTCATAAAAGTAAATTATTTGTGAGTAAAAAGATTTTCTTTAAAAACTTCACACATTACATTGATGAGAAACAGAGTGATGAGATTAATTAATTATGTACTTGTTAATTGTTTAATAAATATTTGTGAAGTAATGTGATTGTTGTTCCTATGGATATTAATTTCTTTTTATATATATTTGTGCGCTCTAATTGTTTACTCCTCACGCCGGGTGTTGGGTAAAGTTAAAAAATAAAAAAAACACACAGCTAGTATTTGCCAAAAGAAATTGGACTTTAATGAGAACAACTTGATATAAGTTAATTATTATAACCTTAAAAACTACTTAATACATCAGCTGAAATCAGCGTCTGAACAATGATAGTTAACTGAAAAAATACATGAGTACACGCTTCTAAATACAGATTTTTACAATATACGTTTTTGACAAAGCCTGAAGGATAACATGAAACACCTTAGGTTTAATTATAACTTTAGAAAAATATGACATCAATAAACATAGTATGTCTGAAAACTATTGCATTACTGACAAATGCTGTAATATTGAAAAATTAGCAATGCACAAATGTCATAAACTTAGAAAAATAAATTAAAGTAAATCTTGATTGGCATTGGCCTTTCCTGATTTATGAACCACAAACTTAACGTTAAATAATGTAAAAATGTAATTCTAGTTTGACGTAGAAAAATACACAATAATATTACAGTACAAAAGAGTTAATTACAATATAATCACACTGAACTTAATTGAGCACATGAAATGGGTTGCAGCTGAACAATGACAGCCTTCAGTAAGTGACCTGTCGTGACTGTACTAAAGTGAAATTGAAACTTGAACGGCATAGGTAGGATGAACTGAATGTTCCACAAATTTGAATGATAACATAAAGGTTTAACGTAATGAGTAATGAAAAACTGAACTTGCCTGTAGCACACAAATATTTGCCAGAGATGACCTCGTAACAGCAAGTACGGAAGAATACCTATGTAGTCCTGGGCGTAGTCCGCACGGTGAATCAGGAATACAGCGGCGTGATGTGGTTTAGTGGTAGAATGAGGCGTGGAATTTCAAATGTGTAGTGATGAGTTTGAAATTCTGCTTGAGCGTGGATGTTACCACAGAGTTTGCAGGAGAGTATTGCCCGAGGCGACTGCAGTGGTGAGATGTTGGAGGTACTCTGCCGAAAAGATGGCGAAAAAAGGCGGGGGTAACCAGATCCAGGTAGTGGACAGGATAGTGTGTGTTTGTATTAGTAAGGGGACGAAAAAATAACGGGTGTTTGAAAAGGGTAGTCAGAAATAACTCGATAGAATAATAGGCGCGGTCGCTAAGGATGACGGTGGGAGGTTCGAATACAATAACAATAATAGAGACAGGTGGACTTTACAGATCCAGCAATACGAAACCAAGTGGAATTCAAACATTCCTTGTAACAAAACAACGGGACCTACCCTAGCTGGGAATTCGTAGAAATAACGGAAAAACTTTATGCCAGAATGGCGTAAACACCGGGTTTGATCCTTTATTCACTTACTCCAACCTAAATTTGGGATATGGAAGACGTATACAAATTCTTGTTTCTTCCTGAAAGGGAGTTTTTTTTTCATATCTATTGATCTACTTGCGTGTAAAAGAACTTGCTTTCATAACTTATGTTTAAACCTAAAAAAAAATCAGATTAATGTAATTTCATTTGAAAACTTTTATATTATAAAATTTAGGCCTGTTATAAATTTATTATTATTTTAATTAAAAGTAGGGTTTTTATAATTTATTCGATAAGCGATTTATTTTAATAATGAAATGATCCAGATGAAAAATGTTTAATTCGTGTAAGTTTTTTGCTTGCATGAAATGCTTGTATTTATGCTCGGTGACATTGACGATGACTACGATGTAGTTGAAAACTTCTGCTAAAGTTTAAATTTGTTTCGGTTTGTTATTAAAAAATATTTATTTCGTATAGTAAGCGCTATACGCTTACTGTACGAAATAAATCTTTTTTAAGCGCTTTACGCTTAAAAAAACAACTAAAAATATGTAAAATAAATATGCATTAAGTTTTAACATATTTTTTTAATGTGAAATTATGAAAATGTGTTCCATGTTCAAAAATATAACATCTCATGTAGTTTTTATAAATTTTTCCAAGGTACTTCGCGTATTTTTAACGTGTGGAGATTGTAGCTTTTACTGGCGGTGGTGGTGGTGGTGTCTAAATACATATGTATTTAGACTAATCCATTTTTGCACTTTTAATTGCTTGAACTTTTTTTACCTTTAATTTAATTTTTGTAATTTGATACTCAGCGGAAATTTTAGTACTGTAGGGATTGATTTTACTGCCTGACCTAGAATTCTCGGCTAGTTCCGTACTCTGTGTACGAACTATACCGGCTGTTGTAGACCTGGGGTCTCGAATCTGTTTCCGAGTACGTCGGGATACCAGACTCTGCTCTACTTTAAGTTTGACATTTAACGCACCACCTAACCTATTCCGCCTCGCTTGGTATTACATAGTTAATGACAGTTATGGACTTTACATAGCTCGTTTATTATGGAATAATATCGTTTCCCGATACCCATCATGCATACATTCATTCGTTTTCATTTGAATTCCATTCTTTCTGTTATCGGTAAAACTTGTTTAAAACCAGCTTTTTGTGTTGCATTTGTAACGTATATGCATATGTATAACTTAAGATTTATTGCTGTTGTAAACAATTAGCTACTCTGAATAATTTGAAAATTCTATTACCTTTATTTTTTATTTAACATCCATCTCCGAAATAAATAAATAAACCGATAAAAAAGGTACTGATCTATTAAACTACCGATAGATAGCCCCCTTTTTTATAAAGATTGCATTTTCATATTTATGTAGGTTGGAAAACAAAAGAAATACCTGAGCTAAGCTCAATTTTGATTTTGTAAAAACCTTTTACAGTTTTACGAAAAAAATTATTGAATTAAACAAGGCATTTTTATTAAAAATAAAAGTGCAGGAAAACTTTTTATGTACTTTTTTAGTGTGATTTCAAGTTTTCCACATCTGTTAAAATGTTTTAAATGGGGGTCAACTTTATTTTCTCATTTTGTCCATGTTTTAATCTTTTAAAATCAGTTTTATTCCCTGGGTATCACAACAAAACTTTTTATTTTAACATTTAATTAAACAGTTTTAGTTTTTGTTATCAAAAATTAGACTTCTTTATAAATTAGTATTATCGATTTAAAAAAATGTAAGAAAAGTTGAAAGCAAAAGAGAAAGGCTTTTAAAAATGTTACCTCTTTGTATGCTGTAACAGCATAGTGCACTTATTTCAATACTAGGAGGTATGAAAACGGTTGTTAAAAATATTATAAATTATTACAAAAAGAGTATTTAATGTCATGCCTGTGGGGTGCTGCACTGTGCACATAATTTTCTTACATTACGGTTGACTGCATTTTTAAATTTCTTTGATAATACTGTTCATTGATATGAAAGATTGTTTGGCAACAATTTCTGCAGGCAGATACATTAGAATTTTTTTGTAAATTTAAATAATCTACAAACAACATGGAATTTGATCAGGGTAAAATAACATTTAAGTTTTTACAATATGTCTTTAAAAATAAAATGTGATTTTTATTAAATAAAAGCTATTCAAACTTAGGAACAGCAGTTGAGATGTCTATAGTGGCATTCAGTTGCTTAATTATTATCTTAAGTAAAAATAAAAATTTAAAAAAAAAAAAAAAAAAAATTTTTTAAATTTTGGATAGAAAAATGGAATTTATGTTTTAACATCAGTAAAACAATCTCTGATTATTTTCTTCCACTTATATTTTGGTAACATTTAAAGAAACATGTGTTAGGTATCTTAGAAAATGAAATGAGGTGCATTTTGTATACTTTAAAATATAAAGAAATTTATTGTTTCTCTTTACCTTGGCATCTGTTTATTTGTAGATAAATTTTTATCCTTTGATCAGAACAATTCTTCTAGAGAATTTTTAATCATTTTTTTAACTTTGCTTTAAAAACTAGAGTTGTTAAAAATCATTAAAATGTATGGATGTAACACTGTTTATTTAATAAATTTTAAAAAAATTCCACTTTTCCTCTCATTAAATGTGTGTCAGGGTATTACATAGTTTCTTAGATAATGTCATATCTTTATTTGTATAATAGGCAACAGCTGATCTAATTATAACTAATTTTATTTTTACTTTTCTGACTGTAGTTATATACAATATTCTGTATAAGGGAAAGTGTGCTAATCTTGTCATAATTTGCTTGTTGGGATTTAGCAGTTCTTTATGTTTCATGAACAACTCTAACCGTGAAACATAAGTTTAAAATTGAAAAATTCAAAAAGGATGTATATATCTTGGTTTGTTTTTTGCTAGAAATATCCATACTAAATAGACTGATTTGGATGAAATTTGATATGATGATTTCTGAATAATGGGACATTTAATGCAATTTCATTTTGGTAAAGGGTGCCAGGATATACAGAATTCATCATCAATCCCATATATCAAAATTTTAGAGTAGGTAAATTTTTTCACATAATTTAATGTCTCTTAGTTAACTAGGTAGTTTCTTATTTTGTTTAATCTTATTTAAATTCGTGTAAAAGGGTGAAGACAAAAAACACTTTGAAATTACTTTTACATTTTTAATAACATATTTTTAAAAAAAACTTCTTTAAATTTGTTTTTTTTTTGTTACTATTTTCTCTGAATAGTTAGAAAAGTTTGCAGCAGTTCCCCATTTTTCAACTATCATTCATTCATATATTTAGATTCCATTTCATACAAGGAAAATAGAATAAGTTTCCAGTTTAACATTCCTAGTTTCTGGGAAAGTTATGTCATTATGGGAAACTCTATGCCATTATTGTTTTACATTAAAAGTATATATTTTTATACTAACAGGAAAAAACATGATTAAACTAACAGGAAAATATTTTAGGTCAGTTTACTTGTAAAATAAACCCCCGTGACATGTTATTGTTAATTGCTAAACCTGTACTGTCTTGAGTTTGATTCATTGATGATAGAGGTTACTTTTAAGAGAAAATTTCTGATTTCGCTTAAAAGGTTTTTTTGTTTGCACAAACCACATCCTCAAAACTGAACTTGTAAAATAGTCCATGCAATTCTAAAAATTGTAATAGATTATCAGCTCTCTTTATTTCTATTTTCACAAAGGTTAATTTGTTTTCCTATTTCAACAGATTATTTCTTCTTCTACTCTCTGTTACTTTGTTTTTTTGTAGTGATTGAATGAGATATAAGAATAGTTTTGCTGCGATCACCTAAATTTCTATTTTTTGAATATTTTATAATGTGTTCAGTCATCATCAAATCAAATTTTATTGGTTGTTTGATCATAGTATTCCTTATTAATTATTTTTGGTTGTTTCTAAACATTTTTTGAATTTTTGCCCTTTCAATTTTTGTGAGATGCCTTATCATC
The DNA here is from genome assembly GCF_047948215.1 of Lycorma delicatula. Taxonomy (NCBI): domain Eukaryota; kingdom Metazoa; phylum Arthropoda; class Insecta; order Hemiptera; family Fulgoridae; genus Lycorma; species Lycorma delicatula. The sequence goes on along the minus strand of NC_134457.1, from coordinate 73,528,451 downwards.
TTTATCACTGTTTGAAATGTGATCAAAATGTGTCCACCTTATTTTTTATAGCAGTAATCTGTAACACAGGAGAGGGACTGTCATCGAATGTGACCTTAATTTGCAGTGTTAGTATGATTTACTGTTTTGCTGCTGTTGCAGTAAGTCACTGTTCAGCATCCGTGAAAATTAAACGTGTAAATAATGCTTTTGAATCTGCATTAAACTTTGTGACACAGAAGTAGAGACGATAAGGAAGATTGATTCATAGAGATTTTGGTGGTATGGGTGTTATACAGATTGCTCCAGGTAATCAAAGGTGACACACTCCAGCAGACCTTCCATCAGGAAAAATTTCTGAGAAAATCGAGCAATTTCAACAGATTATGATGAATGATTATCAAATAACAATTAGATATATATATATATTTTCAGACTTGATAGTAATTTTAACGCGATAAAAGATGAACTCTAAACTCAAATAAGCTATTTTTTATTACATTTTATTACATTTCATTATAAAAACTGTATTCATAAAACTACAGATCGTCTTGAGCATTGAGTTCAAGGTATAAAATTATGGATATCATAATTTGAAAACGGTTAGTTATTTTAAGTTGGTAGAAAAAAAAATTATGTTCCAGGTGACTAAAAAATTTATTTTGAAAACTTAAGTAAATTGGTGACAGTAATAAGATTTTGGGATTGTTTCATTATATTTAACGCTTGAGGTAGTGATTGCATCATAATAAAATGTTGCAGACCCTTGCATAGTAGGAAAAGTAATAGAACTGAAAAACATAGTGCTACATTAATGAATAATCCCTTACTGGAAAAGTTCATTTTATAGTATTGCACATTTTTTATGGGAATAATTTACTTAAAACCTCTCATTCAGGAATAATATGTGTGATGGTTGCGTTCTGGTACAAGAAATTTTCAGATATGAAAAAGATTTTTATTTTAAAATTAATAAATATATGTTTTTTAATCTAAGTCGTACAACAATATGTTATAATTTGATAATTTCTTTTGATTTAAACCTGACTGTCTCTTACAGTTATATGATTTTATCTCTTATAGTTATATAATTTCAAACTGTCTAATCACCCAAAACGCCTTAAGATTATTATTTAGGTTACTAGTTAGTTCTTTCTTTTACTGTATAAAAGCACCTTTTAACGGGACATGGTTTTCTCATTGATAAAAAACTATATATATAAATAGAGATAAATGAGTTTATGTATATGTAGTTTTATTAAATAACTCTGTATATTGCAGAGAAAGTAAGTTAAGATAAAGTACCATTGATTAGAGACACAGTTATGGAATTTAATCCTCATAAAAAGTTAACTGTATATGTAGTTTCTTTGTACACTCCGATAAAGTATTTGGCTAATAAAAAGTTAATGATGGCAGTATATTATCAAAATATGAAAGCCAGCCATTCTTTTACTTATGCATTAAAACTGATACTGCCTTTGATTTGAAGTTATTTCCTGCCCTTCCTAGATTATCACTCAAACATTGTAGGTGACATGTTTTGTGGTACTGCCATTCTCAAAACTACTTTTGACTGAGTTTTCCTGAGTTGGGATCGTTGGATAAATAGTGATGTTAAGCCCATTCCTATTGTCATGGCCACTTCTCTTTTATCCCTCCCACTCAGATTTATGATCCTATTTTTTAACCAAAAAGTTGAAAGTTGGTTGATTTCATTTGAGTTTCGACAGAAACAACAATATAGAAAAAAGATTATCATAACATAATCTTAACATAAAAAAATTCTTAATTAAAATTTAGTTAACACTATTTTTTTTATTTAATAATTTCTTTAATATGTTATTGTATCTTGCAATTAGTTGGCACTTTTCTACCATTGCTTATTACCCTGTGTAATACGTTTGGGTTTCTTGTTATTGTATTTTCTGATGAATTTTATGGTGTGCTTTATCGATTAGTCTGTAAGACTAGAAAATGAAACTTTGACAGGTAAAGAAGGAAGATATAGCCAAGATATTGTGATTGCTATTACATTTCTACTTAGTAATAATTTCGTGTATTCAGGCAAGAAACTGTTGTCGAAAAATAATTTTGAAATCTGAAAAATGCAGAATTCAATGGAAAAAGTCATCATATGTCATTGATTTTTCAATAATTAAACAATCGTGTATTAGTAATTTCATGTTAGGTTATAAATGTTGTTAAAAAAATTTTATTATTTTTTTATGTCAGCAGTGATACTACTCTGCAATATGATTCCAGCAGGGTGCAGAGTTCAGGGGAGGTAGTGGAATCAGTGCCTGTTAATGAAGAAACTAGTGAACCAACTTCCAGTATTGAAATTTCACAAAATAACAGCCTTAATGCCAGCTTTATCCGCTCTGATGGATCACTTGATTATGATGGTAAGTTGTTGTTGTTGATTATTATAAATCTCTTATTCCTTGTATTCTAAGTATGAGAGAATTATTTTATAAATGAACAATTGATCACTTTGAAAATTCACTTTTTATGAGTGATTAGTTACATTTTTTGTACTTTTTTGTTTTTGTTAAAATATTTGCTGAAGTAATAAATACCTTATGTCCATCATGTTAAGAGAAAAACTTTAGGTGAACTACTCTGTGTAGAACTGTGAAAAGTGGTGTAGAAACTCGCTTTACTACTTTTCAATGTACGTAAAGAAACGTTTTCCTATTTTATTTTATTTTTCTAAAATGTGTAATCTTATATTTTCATATTCAAATACATTTAATGTATTATAAAAAATGTTGATGCTCTTTATGAATTTACGATTCGTTATTTTCAAGTTAAGTTCCTTTCTTTCTTCTACTTTCTTTTATGTAATCATCCCTAAAGTTGGAAAATAATTGTTTCATTTTACAAACAATAGCCAAGTTCAAATAGGTAAAAGCAGAAATGAGAGTGCCATTTTTTCGATTTACTGATGAAATCTTTCTTGTTGAATTTTTTTTTCATTTTTCAAATGTATTGCAAAATTTTTTTTTTAATAATTTTTTCACTAGTTTGACATATTTCATACAGTATTTTCAGTGTATTTTTTATTATTTATTTTGATGTATATGATCATTCTTACATCATATATTGTATACATATTTAATCATGTAAAATTTGAACCATTTTATGAGTGGTATGTTTTTAACAGGATAGTCTTTCCATGTGTTGTTTTTATGGCTTCTTTTATACTTTAATGGAGGGAGATTTATTTTACTTTACCTAATTATCTTTTGCTTATTTTCATTATTCCTTTTAATTCTTTTTTCATTATTTTTTTTAAATTGTGAAAAGGGTCAATTTATTTGAAGTGTTCCAAAAAAACATTAGCTGGTTGCCTGTGACAATTCAAAAAAAATATTGAAATTTACAAACTTGTTTCCTGCATGTATCATATTTTCTCAAGGTAAAAGATTGGTCTGGACCAATCTACTGGATAAACTACTGGTAGTTTATTTACCTATCTCTTCTTTCTCTGAGAAAATTACCAATAAAGTTGATCATGAAAAACTAATTTTTTTCAAGAGGCAGGGATGGCATATACAGCTTGAATTATTTTTTTTTGTATGTAGGTATAAGTTTTGAAAATAATTTTTTTTTTAAATTCAAATTTTGGCTTCAAATAACTCTGATGGGGCTGGTGATAAAAATCTCAAAATTTGTACAACTTAGTGTTTTTGTAGATGTTTATGGCAAATAAATTCTTGTGTATTGTACTAATAAAAAAGTTATAAACTCTTAAAAATCATGAACAACTTGTTGATACCATTTTGACTCACAAGTGCTTAAGTTCGGGGGGGGGGGGGGTCTTCTTTGCACCTCACATGTTTTGTATATTTTTTAGATTTAACCCTATGTTGTTGAAATTTTAATTTAAAAATGCTTGTAAAACTTACCCAAACTAAGATTTCATATAGTTCTTTGTTCTGTTGAGAAGTACTTTTGAAACAGTTAACACAAGAAACTGTAACACAAAAAACTTAAGAAAGTTTTTCTTAACTGGTTTTTTTTTTATGAGTTCTTAAAGGGTCACAGCAGAACTGTCCACACAGGTGACTGAATTTTGACAAAAAAATTTTTTCATGTTATTTACAAACACTAGTGACATCTGAAATAACATCTAAAAAAATAAGTTGTTGATCTTCATCACTAAATACACAAATTTTAATGAGTTCTTTTTGCACTGTACCTATACTGTTTTATGACACTCTTCATTCACATAAATTCCTATGGAACATAATTCTTCCATTGTTGTATGTGAAATTACTTGAAAATAATGTAAAAATTTAACTGATTTTAAGATTTGTAAATATAATATTATTAAGTAAAACCAAACACAGGATGAAATTTGAGACACTCTGTAAAGATGTCACTCTGACTAATGTTAGACTGACCAGTCTGTAACTGCAAAACTAAATGATGCAACAAGTATAAATGAGCATATTGCAACATGAATTTTCCTGACGACTGGAAATGACTTCAAGCACCTGTTAAAACATGAACACTCAGTTGAATGGTTCAAACAAGTTTATTTCAACTATAATAATAAGTATAAAAGTACTAAAGTGCCAAGAAGACAAGAAACCTCCTTCAAGCACTTATTTAGTGAGTCAAAATGGTATTAACTTTTAACAGGTTTTTCATGATTTTTGAGAGGTTGTAACTTTTTTATTAGTTCAATACACAAGAAAAATTTTTATTTGCTATAAACATCTACAAAAATACTGTAAGTTGTGCAAATTTGAGATTTTTATCACCAGACCCATCTGTGTAATTTGAAGCCAAACTTTGAATTTAAAAAAAAAAATAGTTTTTAACAATTCATAAAAGTTTAGGGGTAAGTATAATTAACTTCATGGTAAAACTACTAACATTTACTTACATATGAAAAAATTAATTCAAATTGTATATGCCATCCCTGCTTCTTGAAAAAAATTAGCAAAGTGAAATTTCACTACTTTATTGGTAATTTTCTCACAGAAAGAAGAGCGATAGGTAAATAAACCACTGGACCAATTTTTTACCTTGAGAAACTATGAGGAAAATATGAAATAATTAATTTTTTTGTTTCATCCTTCCAGCACCAATATTAGAGTTGTGATTTTTTTCTGTAAACCCTTAATCATAAAAATAGGTGTATGCATTGTAAGAAAAATGGCTACCACAGGTATACTTAAATAAAAAATTAAAAACAAAATAATTTTAAGTTTCTGAGACATATAGGAAACAAGTTGCTGATGTCGTTCACTTCCCAGTCACTATTTTTGTAATTTTTTTTTTTATCCTTTAGTTATATTTATTATGTCACCAATATTTCCTGATGCTACTACAAATCTTCTGATTCAGGTATCATTCTACTTGTTAATATCTGTTTTAAAATTGTTCAGGTTGAGTTTGATTTTCTATGAAAAATTGTACTATGATTTTAGTCACGTTTCTTTTTTCAATAAATAAATAATTATTTTTTTAGAAAAAGTGTTTTTGTGTTTTGATAATTGACTCTATTTCATTTACATTGATGATGATTAGGAAAATTCTAAAAAAAATTATTGTTTTTGGACTTTTTCTTACTTATTTGGGTTGTCATAAAATGAAAATTTGTAGCATTTTAATTGTTTTTATTGATTGTTAAGAAGTTAACTCTTCACTGATAATAATCAGATGTACAATATGTCAATGTTATTCCCACTATATTTTCTGATTTTATCTATGTCGTTTTTTCAGTTCTGAATTTATGTTCCCATTTTGTTACATACTTTTAATTTTTCTTATGTTTTCAATTTCAGTTTTAATTTCCAGGTTTTATTTATTGGGATTTTTGTTGGGATCAACCTACATGAAGAGTAGAGAATATTTATTTAATAAATTTATATTGTTCCTAGTGACCAGAAAATGCAATTTCTGTTGGTGATTTGCTTTTATCATTTTCTTCTCTCCCCTTTGTTATTTGGTTATCTTTTCTTAATTCAGCCATAAACACTGTATGTTAATGTTATTAATGTTGAGTTACTGATTAATTTTGTTTTTTTTTTCTATTGATAATTCATGATAAAAATATCTGTAAGTAAATCCCCTTTTTTCCAATAAAGGCATGTTTCAGTCGATAGCGAACAGTATTTAAGTTAATATGCTTCATCTAGTGATCAGTTTATTTTATATTGCAAAGTTTTTTAAATGCTGATGTATTTTTGCACTGGTTTTGATTTATACCACTTATTTTTTATTTATCGGTTTTAAATTGTAAAATTCCTTTGCACTTAATAAAATTTACACGCTAATGTATATATATTTATAATATTTATTCACTTAATATATTTGTATTTTATTGGAAGTATTTAATTTTCTTAGTTTAAATTTGCCTAATTTGTTTTTGTGTAGAATATTTATAATAGTATTATTATGAATATTCTGACGATAGTAATATCATTTAATAGGTATTGCTAATTCTTAATAGTCCATGTAGAAACATTTTCAGGTAATTCTAGTTGAAATTTTAATGCAGTTTATTGTTCCCAAGTATATTCATTAATTTATGGAGTTTGAGTTGCTTAAACAGACATTAAAGGACTACATTCTGCTCAGGATGAATTTTTTTTTAAATTTTGTTTTAATAGTTATGATAGTAATCAGCACCATTTTATGTTTTAAAATATTGTACAAATTTTGTTATGGTTTTTAATTAGTATAAAATTATTCTATTTTTATTTATAAATTATTTTTTGAAGTTACTGCTTATTTTTTCTTCCATGTTTAATACTGTGACAAAGTAGAGCTTCATAAGCTCATTTTACTGTGAAATTAAATTAAAAATATAACATTTATAAAATATATATTAAACATTTATATTTTACATTAGTGACTGAGATGGTGATAGACATACCTGTTTATAATTTTATTACTTAAAATCTTCAATAAAATTTCCTTATGAAGTAAGTGTCTGCAAAAATAACAAACGTAAAAGAAAAATTCAAAGCATTAAATGAATAAATTTTATAGAATAATTATATTCTGTTACTTACTAGTATGCGCTATTTGTTGCACTATTTGTGGTTTACTTTTATATACATACTAACTACATCCATAGAATGTGAACACTTATATCATTTCAAAGAGAAATATTTTTGTATGTAGTGGAAAGGACAATTTGCACATCACAAAATAATATCTGTCAAACTGGATGGAAAACATGGTATATTATAAGTGTGAATACAGAGTTATGAAAGAGTGATACCTATGATTTGGAAAGAATGGTTGAAAGTTTCCTTGAAACATCATGTTTCAATGATAACTAACATTTAAAGCAACTAAAATAGAATATTTGCATTGTTGAAAATTAAATGGAAGAGAGAAATAAAAACAGACAAAAAGTATTGAACATTTGTGTTTTTTGAGTAAGATTATTATTTTTGTTTTTTTATGAATATGAAATCATTAAAAAAATAATCAAAAACTACTTTGTTCCAGAAGAGATCTGGTCCAGGATTTCAGAAAAAATTGTCTAAATTAAAAAAGAAAAAAAATTTAAATTGTATAAATAAAATTTATTTTAGTTGTATAGGCTTTAATTTTTGTTTATGTAACATTTTTGATTGAATGCAAACTAACTGGAAATAACTTTTTACTGGTATAAGGTCAGAGCCTCAGCCAAAGAATTCAAAAAATGTTTTATGCAAAGTTATTTTAGCAATTTGGATTTTTTTTTAGACATTTATGCTGCATAAAGTTAACAAATTTTAGTAAATTTATTTTTAGGGAGTAAACATCACCTCACCACAAAAACACAGTTTATTTAAGTATTGTAGAGTGAACAAGAAGTTTTGCATCATAAAAATATAAGTCAGTAAATAGGTAAGTGATAAAGTGAAAAAAAAAAAACAAAACATTGGGACATAAAAAAGTCCACTATTTTAGGTTTTTCTACTTAAGAAAAAGGGACTATTCTGTCAATATTGGGTTGTAAAAAAAAATAAATATTTAATCTAATAAATTACTAAAAATTTTGAATGAAGATAAATAATCACAAATCTTCATTTTTTTTGTGTTGCATTTATAGGTTTTATAGCAATGATATTTTAAAAATGTTAATAAATTGATCTTTTTATTTCATTTTTTTTAGTCAGAAAAAAGATAAAGTAGCAAAAATCTTTTATAAGTAAGAAGGGAGTTTTGCCACGGAAATATTTGTATACTTTTGTAACCTATTATTACTTTTATCCAACTGTGATGTTTTATTTACAAATTGTGAGTAATAAACAAACTGACAGATTTTGTCATCTTATCATCCCTTATTATAATTTATAAAGCCTTTAAAATTTTTAAATAAAATTTAATTTATAGACATTTCACTTTTTATTTTTATGGAGTATATAAATAAGCTTTTTAAAAATAATTAAAAATTGCTTCCATTACAAAATAATATGGGAAAAAACTTAATCGTACTGAAGAATCATATCGTTAAAATCACACAGTAACTGTTTGCTTTCAATTTGTTGTTTCAGTTATTCATTCTCACTAGCTGTTGACTGTAAAAAAGATATAAAAGCAGTAAAAATTATAATTAATGAATTTTATTTGTGTTTTAAACATTAAAATTTAGTATGGGATTATTATTATATATGCTACTATATATTAATTCATGTAACTGAAAATTTCATGTTTTATATATATATATTTTTTTTTCTCTTCAGTCATTTGACTGGTTTGATGCAGCTCTCCAAGATTCCCTATCTAGTGCTAGTCGTTTCATTTCAGTATACCCTCTACATCCTACATCCCTAACAATTTGTTTTACATATTCCAAACGTGGCCTGCCTACACAATTTTTTCCTTCTACCTGTCCTTCCAATATCAAAGCGACTATTCCAGGATGCCTTAGTATGTGGCCTATAAGTCTGTCTTCTTTTAACTATATTTTTCCAAATGCTTCTTTCTTCATCTATTTGCCGCAATACCTCTTCATTTGTCACTTTATCCACCCATCTGATTTTTAACATTCTCCTAGCACCACATTTCAAAAGCTTCTAATCTTTTCTTCTCAGATACTCCGAACGTCCAGGTTTCACTTCCATATAAAGCGACACTCCAAACATACACTTTCAAAAATCTTTTCCTGACATTTAAATTAATTTTTGATGTAAACAAATTATATTTCTTACTGAAGGCTCGTTTAGCTTGTGCTATTCGGCATTTTATATCGCTCCTGCTTTGTCCATCTTTAGTAATTCTACTTCCCAAATAACAAAATTCTTCTACCTCCATAATCTTTTCTCCTCCTATTTTCACATTCAGTGGTCCATCTTTGTTATTTCTACTATATTTCATTACTTTTGTTTTGTTCTTGTTTATTTTCATGCGATAGTTCTTACGTAGGACTTCATCTATGCTGTTCATTGTTTCTTCTAAATCCTTTTTACTCTTGGCTAGAATTACTATATCATCAGCAAATCATAGCATCTTTATCTTTTCACCTTGTACTGTTACTCCGAATCTAAATTGTTCTTTAACATCATTAACTGCTAGTTCCATGTAAAGATTAAAAAGTAACGGAGATAGGGAACATCCTTGTCAGACTCCCTTTCTTATTACAGCTTCTTTCTTATGTTCTTCAATTGTTACTGTTGCTGTTTGGTTCCTGTACATGTTAGCAATTGTTCTTCTCTGTATTTGAACCCTAATTTTTTTAAAATGCTGAATATTTTATTCCAGTCTACGTTATCGAATGCCTTTTCTAGGTCTATAAACGCCAAGTATGTTGGTTTGTTTTTCTTTAATCTTCCTTCTACTATTAATCTGAGGCCTAAAATTGCTTCCCTTGTCCCTATACTTTTCCTGAAACCAAATTGGTCTTCTCCTAACACTTCTTCCACTCTCCTCTCAATTCTTCTGTATAGAATTCTAGTTAAGATTTTTTATGCATGACTAGTTAAACTAATTGTTCTGTATTCTTCACATTTATCTGCCCCTGCTTTCTTTGGTATCATGACTATAACACTTTTTTTGAAGTCCGATGGAAATTCCCCTTTTTCATAAATATTACACACCAGTTTGTATAATCTATCAATCGCTTCCTCACCTGCACTGCGCAGTAATTCTACAGGTATTCCGTCTATTCCAGGAGCCTTTCTGCCACTTAAATCTTTTAATGCTCTCTTAAATTCTGATCTCAGTATTGTTTCTCCCATTTCATCCTCCTCAACTTCCTCTTCTTCCTCTATAACACCATTTTCTAATTCATTTCCTCCGTATAACTCTTCAATATATTCCACCCATCTATCGACTTTACCTTTCGTATTATATATTGGTGTACCATCTTTGTTTAACACATCATTAGATTTTAATTTATGTACCCCAAAATTTTCCTTTACTTTCCTGTATGCTTTGTCTATTTTACCAATGTTCATTTCTCTTTCCACTTCTGAACACTTTTCTTTAATCCACTCTTCTTTCGCCAGTTTGCACTTCCTGTTTATAGCATTTCTTAATTGCCGATAGTTCCTTTTACTTTCTTCATCACTAGCATTCTTATATTTTCTACGTTCATCCATCAGCTGCAATATATCGTCTGAAACCCAAGGTTTTCTACTTGTTCTCTTTATTCCGCCTAAGTTTGCTTCTGCTGATTTAAGAATTTCCTTTTTAACATTCTCCCATTCTTCTTCTACATTTTCTACCTTATCTTTTTTACCCAGACCTCTTGCGATGTCCTCCTCAAAAATCTTCTTTACCTCCTCTTCCTCAAGCTTCTCTAAATTCCACCGATTCATCTGACAATTTTTCTTCAGGTTTTTAAACCCCAATCTACATTTCATTATCACCAAATTATGGTCGCTATCGATGTCTGCTCCAGGGTAAGTTTTGCAGTCAACGAGTTGATTTCTAAATCTTTGCTTAACCATGATATAATCTATCTGATACCTTGCAGTATCGCCTGGCTTTTTCCAAGTGTATATTCTTCTATTATGATTTTTAAATTGGGTGTTGGCAATTACTAAATTATACTTCGTGCAAAACTCTATAAGTCGGTCCCCTCTTTCATTCCTTTTGCCCAGCCCGTATTCACCCACTATATTTCCTTCCTTGCCTTTTCCAATGCTTGCATTCCAATCCCCAACTATTATTAAATTTTCATCTCCTTTTACGTGTTTAATTGCTTCATCAATCTCTTCGTATACACACTCTACCTCATCATCATCATGGGCGCTTGTAGGCATATAGACGTTAACAATCGTTGTCGGTTTAGGTTTTGGTTTGGTTTAGGTAACCAAAACCTAAGTATTTGGTTATCACTAAGGAAGAAGGTAATTTCTCGAAGGTGAGTCCTTTCCTCATCGCTCGAGAAATAAGCAGATGTGCTGGAGGCCCTGTTAAAGAAATAAGAAAAACTTTCACGGGACTTCATGTAGAGACTGTTAATGATATACAGTCTCAGAAGATTCTAGGACTGAAGAAAATTGGAGAACTAGCTGTACGTGTTGATCCCCACGGCACGTTCAACACCTCCAGGGGGTGTTGTGGTCTGTCGGGATCTTTTAAATTGTTTGGAGCAAAAGATTGTAGAGGAACTGGCAGCACAAGGAGTAATAGAGTGCCGTCGATTGAACATGAAAAGCAACGGTGAGGTCTTACCCTCAGCTTCTTATGTCCTCACTTTCAACCGGCCTACTTTGCCGGAAAAGATAAGAGCAGGGATTCACTGTTTGGATGTGCGGGCATTTGTCCCACAGCCAATGAGGTGCTTTAAGTGCCAACGCTTTGGCCACACCGCTCTTAGATGCGAAAGACCGCAAATATGCGTGTGCGGTGAAGAGGTGCATGAGGGAGAGCCGTGTAAAGAGCCTCCTACATGTATCAATTGCAAAGGAGCGCATTCTTGTAGATCAAGGAATTGTCCTGTCTACAAAGATGAAGTAGCTGTGCAGGAAGTAAAAACCCCGCAAAAGGTCAGCTACTTCGATGCAAAGAAGATAGTTAACGCCCGTAAGCCTAGAGCAACAACAACCTACGCTCAGGCTGCGGCTGCCGTTCCTGTCCCTGCTCCAGTTGCTGTCGATGAAGGTCAACTCATCAGTAAACTTGCTCCGACCTTGGCTAATATGATCGAAAGAATTATTGACAATAAAATGAAACCTTTCAATAGTGAAGCTCCTATAAAGCCAAAGATATTAGTACAGCCTCCTCCCGAAGATAAAACACCGAAAGCTGCTCCTGTTCTGAAGAAAACGGACGCCAAAGCAGAATGCCAAGTCCGACTCAGTGAGATTCTTGATGACAAGGAGAAAGTGATACCTACAGAAACTATTATGGGGGCTCCCAAGCAAGCCTCCTGTAACTGAAGTGGCCTCTAAGCCTCAGAGGCCACAAAAAATCACACAGGGGGGGGCTAGTGTCCCCCCTCCCACAGGCGGTGACCGGTGCGACCCCCGTGTTGGGGAGCGGCCAGGTTGCCGCCTCTCAATCGGCGCCTGGAACCGGCGCCGATCCATGCCCGTCGTCGTCGGCGGCTTCGGTGGTCTCCGATACGGAGACCGGAAGCTTTACAGGCGACGACCTTCTCCGCGAACACGATGCTGTTCGTAGGATGGAGAAGAAAAGGAAAAAAGGATGGCTGAAAGGAAACCCCAGACAATAATTTAATTAAAAATTAGCGAGTCGATTGTACAATGGAACATCAATGGATGTTTTTCAAACATTCATGAGTTCCAACGCTTGGTACATGACGTAGACCCGATTTGTATATGTCTGCAAGAAACGCATTTGCGCCGAAATGAAAATTTTAAATTAAAAGGATTCGATATATTTCGGCGAGATCAACCGCCAAATGTAAGAGTTAGAGGTGGAGTAGCTATGTTAACATCGACTAGAGCTACCACCGAAGCGGTTGTTCTAAACACAAACCTACAAGCGGTCGCCGTTAGAATGAAGCGTCCGCTCCAGGTCACTGTCTGCAGCATATACTTGCCGTATTTTGATTGGAATAAGGATGACATAGCAAGACTAATTTCCGAGCTTCCCCCACCTGTTTTACTGGTGGGTGACTTTAATGCTCATAATTCTCTTTGGGGATCAGATAGAGTAGATCCCCGTGGAAGAGAACTGGAATTCTTGATGAATTCAGAACTTATTATTTTAAACGACGGATCAGGAACCTTTTTCAATGCCAGAGATGGATCGACGTCCTGCATAGATATTGCACTTCTAAGCGGATCGATAGCACCGAGGTACAGCTTCCATGTCATAGACGATCTGCATGGAAGCTATCATTTCCCGGTGCAAATTGTAACTGATGTTACAAGAACAATATATCCCATCCCTAAAAGATGGTTATTTGAAAAGGCAGACTGGACGAGCTTCACAGCTAGAACGATACTCCCGGAAACAACTGGAATTATCGGAGACGATGTCGACGCCATAACAAATGCAGTAATTGAGTCGGGATCGAGATATATTCCCAAAACATCTGGGAAACTTACGAAAAAACCCGTTCCATGGAGGAACGATGAAATAAGTGAAGCTATAAAAAGAAAGAAAAGGGCGTATAACGCCTTTAAGAAGCGTCCTAGCATAGAAAATCTTGTTGCCTTTAAGAAATACAGGGCGTATGCAAAACGTCTTATGATAGACTCGAAAAAACGATCCTGGCAGCAATACGTGTCATCCATCGACAACTACTACTGCATCAGATGTTTGGAGGAAAGTGAAGGCGATTTGTGGGCGTAATGATTTTGCTCCCATAACTAGCCTTCAAGATGAAGATGAAATAAAAGACATTCCATATGAAATTGCAGAGCTGTTATCCAATCACTTCGAAAAGGCCAGCAGAACGGCCAACTACGAGGAAGGTTTTCGAACCAAAAAAGAAGAACTCGAAGGTCTACTAAATTTTAGAACTGAGTATAATTACTCATATAATGTACCATTTAAAATGGAAGAATTCGCGAAAGCGTTGGAAAAAGCAGGTAACACAGCTGCTGGTCCGGATGAAATCCATTATAATATGATCAGGCAGCTGAATACCACTGCAAAACGCAGATTATTAGAACTTTATAATAAAATATGGCGGGATGGAACGTACCCGCAGCAGTGGAAAAAAGCTCATGTTGTTTCAGTACCAAAGAAAAATAAAAATTTAACAGTCCCCAATAGCTATCGTCCTATTTCTTTGACGTGTGCTATGGGAAAAATACTGGAAAAAATGATTAATAATCGACTCATCTGGGTTTGGGAAAAAGAAAACCAGATATCACCGTATCAAGCAGGTTTTCGGCAATACCATTCTACCACTGATCAAATGATCAGCTTAGAGGACATTATATATAACGAATAAATTAAAAGGAAACATTGTGTCGGAGTCTTCTTTGATCTTCAGAAGGCTTTCGATATGACCTGGCGTCATGGCATAATGCTCCAGATCCATGAATGGGGCATTCGTGGCAATCTGCCTATACTGCTCAGCAACTACATGAATGACCGTACCTTCCAAGTACGGGTCAACAATGAATATTCATGTGAAAGAATCTTGGAAAATGGCATACCGCAGGGTTCGCCGTTGAGCGGTACCTTGTTTACCATTGCCATTAATAAATTGATACTAGCCATTCCAGTAGAAATCAGCAAAAGCGTCTATGTTGATGATCTTGCAATTGTGTATGCCAGCAACAAGACTGCTATGGTGAGGTACAAATTGCAACGAGCGATCAATGCTCTAAATGAAGTTGCAAGGAATAACGGATTCCAATTCTCACCAGAGAAAACGTGCTGTGTACACTTTTGTAGGAAGAGAATTCCTCATCAAAGTCCTGCGTTGACAATTGACGATAATCCAATACAATATAAAGATAGCGTAAGATATTTAGGACTAGTATTGGATAAATCCCTTACATGAGGATTACATATACAGGACTTGATTGATAGATGCAAAAGAGCCCTAAACATTATAAAATGTTTATCGAATTTGAATTGGGGCTCAGAAAAAGAGACATTATTGAGATTGTATAAAGCATTGGTTCAATCTAAACTAGACTATGGATGTATCGTATATTCATCCGCTAGAAAGTCGCACTTAAGAAAGTTAGACGTAGTTCATAATAGCGGAATAAGATATGCAACAGGCGCTTTCCGCACAAGTCCGGCGGCTAGTCTGATGTCTGAAGCCGGAATGATGCCACTACATTATAGAAGAGAGATCTTTTTGTTAAGATATGCAGCAAATGTATGGGCTTTCCCTGCTCATATAAATAATAAATTGTTTACGAATCATTCTATGGCTGCAGTATATGAACATCGTGCTACCTATTCCAGACCAACCGGAATTAGGTACCACGAATTAAGAAGAAAATATGAAATTGCTGTACCAGAGACACTAGCAATTTCTACTAGAGAAATACCGCCATGGCTCTTGCCAGCGGTAAATACAAGTTTGGATCTCTCTCAAGGAGAAATAAAAAAGAAACCAGCAGTGATCATCCAGCAGGAATTTTTAGCAACCGTCAGTAGTTACGAAGAACATATTAGAATTTATACTGACGGTTCTAAAACCGAACATGGTGTGTTGGATGATCGATATATGTAAATGAAGAAGCCCACTTTTGGAGACTGCCAGATGTGGCCAGTGTCTACACGGCAGAACTCACTGCAATTCAGCAAGCTCTTCGCTACACTGAACACTATTGCGAAGAGTGCTAATATGTTCCGATTCATTAAGTGCACTCGTTGCAATTCGGAACAAGAACATTAAGGATGTCCTAATTGCAAACATCCTGTCCATTTTATACGTACTAAAACAACGAGGACAGCGATGCGTATTTGTATGGACTCCAGGGCATGCTGGTATTACAGGTAATGAAATCGCAGACGAAGCTGCCAGAAAGGCAACAGTCTGCGATGACTTGGATGCATTTCCTGTAAGAGTGGCAGATGTTAAAAACCGTCTAACAAACATAGTAAGAAACAAGTGGAACGCTGAATGGAGGAGTTTAAATACAAAATTAAACTCAGTTAAAACTTCTCCTTATAAATGGAAAAGCGACTTTAAGTTGACTCGCCGTGAACAAGTAGCGGTGACCAGACTTAGAATCGGTCACACGCGATTAACAAATTTATATTTGTTAACCGGCGAAGTGAGACCAATGTGCGGTGTTTGTAATAAAACACTGACAATCAAGCATCTAATAGAAGAGTGTACCATATATGAGGACCTCAGAAAGAGGTTCCGTCTTACAAATAATATTAGTGCTGATCTGGATAATGGAAATGAAGAAAATATAGTTGCATTGTTACACGCCAAGTGGACTTCTTAAAAGTCTATAAAATGGAAGTTTAAAGCTGTGGTAAAAGATACTCTAAGCGGTAGTTTTATATACATATAAGGGAGTCTCGAAGCGTGGCACGTATAGTGACGGGAGGTAGCCCTCTTGCCTAGGCCATTTTGGCTCACCTGCATTCAAGAGCAGTGAGTCGGGGTGTGTCTGATGATGGCATGGGGGACCCTCAAGGGTGGATTGAGGACGCGAGGCTATGGGTGTACGCCGTGCATGCCTATGGCCTGATATAAGAAGGATTCAACTGCCACGGCACCCTGGCACGACTGATATACTGCTCAACGGCGGTTCTGGTCGCCCCGAGGGTGCTTAAACAAACTATAAATGAGACTACGTAGAAGAAAGAAAGAAAGATATGGTTATTGATAAGTTTAATTTTAATTTTAATTTCATGGTCTTTTCGAACCTATCTCAAATTTTAATATTGGGGCCCTTTACACCCCGTAAGTGTTTGTGATTGTCCTTGTCTTTTATGTTTTAATGTTTATTGTGAAGTTTGTGTTTTTAAATAAATTGTAAGGGCCCTTTACACCCTTACATATGACGATCCTGATGGAGATAATAATTTCTTTTAAAGAATGTGATGAGGGCTAATGACCTTAGCAGTCGATGCCCGTAAAAATTCAGTTAAAAAAAAAAAAAAAAAAAAAAATAATGAATCCTTACACAGAAATGAAAACTCTAAGAAACAAGTAGAAATTTTTAATTTTTTAACTGTGTATCAAAAGATTGATTTGGATATCTATTTTGTTCTTTTTAATCATTTAAATGTGAATGCAATTATGACAATTCCTCAAAGTAATAATAAATAAACATGTTTTAGTTTTCAGTTATGATGCTATGTAAAATCAGTAATATTTGTATGGAGGTAAATTAGAGGATATTACTTGGCTGATATGTTTTGTATGTAGATCAGGACTTTAAATAATAAAATAAACTTATAAAGACTAAAAAGTTTTAGAAAAGTCCAAAATAATACCTTTATAATTCTATTTAAATTTTAAATAACATTTAACAACTAACAACCCTTTAATTTAGCATCAACTTCAAAGAGGTGACATTTAAAACTGTATATTTTCTTTCATTTCTTAGAGTATAGCGTTTTTTATTTTGATCTAAAATATGGTTAGTCTGTAAAAATGCTGCCTGTATATAAAAAAAAACTCACAAGAGATGAGGCTTTTTTGAAATGTGTAAATTATTAAGTATATTTGTATTTAAATATGATGATGATAAAATAAGTTTTTTCTTCCATAATATCGAGTTGTTGCTTTTCACAATCTTTTAAATTTAATGTAAATTGCTTGAATATGTTACTGAGAATGGTAGGGATTACTGTACATAAAAACATACGTGAATCGTCAATTATAAATAACTTTTAAAATAAAATAAATTTATTAATTATAAATTTTAAAATAGTTATATGTCAAATTACATCTGATCCAGTATGCAAGAGTGTTGGTGTACGTGAAGAAGCTGTAAGGAAAGAGTTGGGGGGGGTTGATGTTACTTTTATAGCTCTTGTCACAGTTGATGATTACTCTGTAGATATGGTGATATTATCATCATAATGACTGATTTTCTGTTGCTTTCAATTTGATTACTTGTATTTATGATTAGTACCCCTGCTGACACAGACAAATCCATGGATTTACTGTAAAAAGAATTAATATTTGTATGCTTTATTGGACAAATTACATGTTTGACCATACCTCATTTTTTAATTATATAGACTATGAACAGTTTTGACAACAAAATAAAACTTCAAATTATTTAAGATCAAAGTAAATATAATTTAATAATATTTTAAATTTGTCTACTTTTTTGGAGTATTAAGTACATTTTTATATTATTTCACTATACTTTTTAATTGATTACGTACTTAGATTTTTCATTTTGCTGAATCTTTTATTTCATATTTCTTAATTTCTTTTATCACATTTATTTTTTAGTGCTCAGATCATTGAAATATGCATGTTTTTATTTATATTATTTGCTTTATCTAATACTTCAATTTCATTATTATTGATTTGGATCTTCAGGGATAGTTTCAATAACATTATTAGGGAATATTTTTTTTACAATTATCTTTTTCTTTGAACAGGTGGTACACGCATTCAGAATTTTAGAAAAATGTTTTAGATAAAGCACAGCTAATTATATGGAATTTATTTTATTCTTTGATAGAAGGAAAAAAGTGTTCTGTTTTTCAGTATTAATTGCTTATTCATTAAATAAAAGTAGACAAGAAAAAAAAACCTTATTAAAAATGGAATAAGATTATAAAAATAGGTTCTAGTTTAAAAAAAAAAACAGTTAAGGTTCTTTTTGGATTTACTTATACTCATGAAAATTATTTATGGATGTTTACATATTTGAAGAAAACTTATAGAACAGTTGCTTTTTTTAGAGGGTATATCCTTTGAATATGTATATATATATATATATATATATATATATATATATATATATATGAAGGTTCAAATAAGATTATTAAGAAATATTGCTAAGAAATCATAGTAAAAGAAAGTTGTAATGTAAGATCCACTTATTTATAAGTATTATTAGAAGTATAAGCTCATTTAGAGTTAGTAATGGTTATACACGAGGATGGTTCGTATATAAACTAGACTTGTTTCTATAAATTTTGTCTGTAACATAACAAAAATCTATTAACTTTTAAATCTTAATCTAAGTTCTTTTTGATAGTACACCACTACTGTGGTGAACAGTTCACCATTATTCTGGAGTCTGTTTTAATTCTAATTTCAAAGAAGGGTTTTAGTAACTTATTAAAGGAACTATCTGTAGCTTCAGTTTACTGTTTTGCATCTTAAAAATTGTTTTTTTCTTTGTATTGCCCATTTCAATTCAGGAGTAAAATGATGGGTACAAGTCTCATTAAATTAAGTTAATAAATTGAGCTCCCTGTAAAAAATTAAAAGGAGAGTTGAGTCATGGTTGCAAACTATTTTTCCATGCTCTGAAGTAGTGAGGTGATGAGGTACCAATCTTTTACACAATCTTATAATTTCATGTACAGAATTCTTTAATTCTCACATTAATTCCTTCTGTGACAATTGTGTGATGATTGTTATTTACCGGATATGAAAATTTCATCAGTTTTTGGTATGTTGTCATGAACAAATGCTCTTGGTTTCTGAGTATAAGGTTTTGTCGGCTTGTGTAGTCTGTGTGATTGACATGCTTAAAGATATCAAAAATAGAATCAGAGGCTATAAAAGTTTTGTAGTGAACTGAACTCTTAATTGAACCGTCTGCATAGTTTCTTTTCTGATTGTTGTTCCTTTGAGTTTTTATAATGTTGAGATTAAGCTACTAATTACTTTATGAGTGTGTTAAATGTTTTTAGTTACGTCTTATAAAGTTCTCTTTTTTAAAAGTTCTATTTTACTTTTTTTGACATATATCTATGATAACTTTTACTGAAAACTGATTTTTTTTATTTGTTTTCAGCACTCTATGAAGATCCTTCGGAGTCTGACAGTAAGTACTGTTGAAACATTATAATTTTAATTTATGCTTAGTTTAATGTCATTTAACTGTATTATGTGCAGTTATTTAGTTCTGAGCTAAACTACTGCATCCTGATATAGGTGCTTATATTTGTATGTGGGTTGGTTATTTCATCTCTCCACCCTCCAATTCTTCTAGATAGTTGTACTCAATGAAGCAGTTAGTTGTTTGTTAATAGTGTTGAAGAATTTAGTGGGATGGTGGCTGTTCCTATGAACTTGACATGAACCTTCTTTTTTTGAAGACGCTTGTTGGGTATCTCAGGCTTTGTAAATGCCAGGCTTTCTGTAATTGCAGAAAAAAAAGTTTTTGTTTTATTAAGGTAGTGACATTATACCATATCAGCACATCTTATTCACAGTTATATTTGAATTTTTCTCAGTTAAATATATCAACATCAATAAAGATTGGTAATCTCTTTATGAAGTTGTAAAATTTATTTCTGTCAAAAATTTCTTTTTTTTTAATTAATGGAGTCAGCTTTTGTAAGATTGTTTGATTTTTGTTATTATAATTATAATATTGTGTTATTCCTGATATTAAATAATGATGTTTTTAAAATATTATCTATTATATTGGATTTGTATTTTATAATAGCAAAAACCATAACATAATGAAAATTTTTTATTGAAATAAATGTGTGACAATAATAAATACATTTTCTCTTTTTAAAATTATGTGTTATGTTTGTATAGAATGAGATTTTTGCAGTATCTATAAAAATAATCTGTAGAAATGAAAAATATACAGTGAAATCTTGCTTAACAAGCACCTCTCATAACGAGTATTTTGCATGACAAGCAAAGTAGGTTGTAAAAAAAATGGCTCCCTTAATGAGTGACATTTTCCATAACAAGTGACGTGGGAAGGAAGTCGTTCCCTCCTCTTTATGTCACTCGCTTGTGCGCGTTCATTGCAGAACTTTCATCGCCAGTGCTACATAAATCTGTACTTAGGATTTGTTATGCAAGCTTGTTGTTAGTGCTGTTTGTGATTGCATATTTTCTAAATTTGCGTTTAGATATTGTTTGTGATTTTTTTTGTGTAAAGATGTATAAACCACAGGATCAAAACAATAACTGTAGAAATGAAATGTGAGATCATTGAAAAGTGAGAACAAGGTCTGAATGTGGCTGATTTATCACCCACATACAATCGGTCTATGTCAACGATTTGCACTATCCTCAAGACCAAGGACACGGTTAAGGAGATATATACTTCAAAGGGAGTGACAAGAATATTTATGCAATGATTACATATTCTTAACAATGTGGAAAGGTTGCTTCTCATATGGATGGAAAAGAAGTATTTAAGGGTATTCGTGGATGGTTTGAGAAGTTTAAGAGGAGAACCAGCATCCACAGTGTTCTGAAGCATAGTAAAGCAGCAAGCTCTGACACAAAGGCAGCTGAAATATTCATTGGTGACTTCAAGAGGCTTGTAGATTCTGAGCGTTACCTGCCGCAACAGGTTTTTAATTGTGATGAGATGGGGCTCTTCTGGAAAAAGATCCTGAAGCGAATTTCTGTAACAGCTGAAGAAAATGCATTGCCTGGCCACAAGCCAATGAAAGACTGGCTCACACTGCTATTTTGTGCCAATTTAAAAATTAAACTGCTGCTTGTTTACTATTCAGAAACTCCACGAGCCTTCAAGAAGTGTAATGTTTAGAAGAACAAGCTAAATATAATGTGGAAATCCAACAACAAGGCTTGAACGACAAGTGACATTTTTCCTGATTGGATCAATGAAGTGTTTGGTCCTTCTGTGAAAAAATATTTGCTCGAGGTGAATCTGCCAGGACAACATATATATCCTTCATATATATATAACCTGCTGAAGTTCAGCAGGTTAAGTCCATCCCCGATAGGCTGAAGTTCAGAAACTCTAAAAATATTCTTGGGGCGTTGTTTTGAGGTGACTGTTTTGAAGGGACCAATCTCACTCTTGGAGAGTTTTGGAAGGATCACTTTTACATTGTTACCTGCCTCAAGATGTGACTGCTCAAGGCATGGGAAGGGGTCACCCAAGACAATCCTCACTTCTGCTTGGAAGAAGCTTTGGCCAGAGAGCATTGTTGAATGTGACATTGAGGGGTTTGAAACAGTACCTGTGGAGCCTGTAGTCAAGGAGATTGAGTCTTTAACCAATATCATGGGACTGGAGGCGGATAACAATGATATTGATGAGCTTGTGGAAGAGCACAATCAAGAAATGCTGAAAGCATGGGAAAATGTTGCATCATATGTTGAAAAGTATAATCCTGATAAGATGGTGGCTATGCGCACTATAAATTTATTCAGTGATAATGCGGTGTCACATTTTCACCAAATTTTGAAGCGTGGAGAAAAGAGTTACTAGATAGCTTTCTAGTAAAAAAGAATTAGATATGTGTCACAAATTTGTAAATAATAAACTACATATGGATGATTTTGCTCCTTAACAATTTATGTATAAGTAATTTTCTTTAAATAAATGTTACAAACAAAAAATTTTGAATATTTTTTGACGTGGAATCGTATCTTATTTTAATTTATATGGGAAAAATTGTTTCGCTTAACGAGTGTTTCTCATTACGAGTAAGATTATAGAACGAATTGTGCTCGTTATGCGAGATTCCACTGTACTTAATACGAATACCCAGCTGTTACTTTGATGATCAAGTTAGTAGTGAACAACTTATTCATATTTTTATTTAACATTTTTTGTTTTATTTTTTCATTATATACTCACAATAAAAAATAATTATTGTGATTTACGTGATTTATATAACGATAACTGCAAATAGTTGAACAATACATTAAATTTGCCTTTTAAATAACTGAATAATAAACAGAAAATCTAATCTGAAAAATAGTTGAATTCAGTCTGGTAGTAACTGTGTTATTCATGCAGACTACTTTAGGGTTAAACATATGAATGATCAGAAAGTGTATAATTTAAAACCCAGTTTGCAGTTCTGATGAATTATTGATTAATTATATGGTGGTGTAGCTGTTTACTTATTTTTATATTTTTTATAACCCTGTATATTTACATAAAGAATCAATAAAATACC
Organism: Lycorma delicatula; assembly: GCF_047948215.1. Taxonomy (NCBI): domain Eukaryota; kingdom Metazoa; phylum Arthropoda; class Insecta; order Hemiptera; family Fulgoridae; genus Lycorma; species Lycorma delicatula. Next base: position 73,505,543 of record NC_134457.1, on the reverse strand, counting down.
AAACAGTTACTCTAACAGTTACTCCAAACAGTTTATTGTATTTAAATTTAACGATTAAGAAATTTAACTTTCTTTGTTGAAAAGGATTTACTTCTCAAATGTGTAATATAGGTTTAAAGACATTTACAAAGTTAAGTTAAAACAAGGTGATGAATTGGCATGTCAATTTGTAGGAGGTTTTAATATATGACAATGATATATTTATATTTAGATTTTTATATTAGCTGATATGGATTGTTAGTGTTTGAAAGAGCTTTTAAAAAAATTAAGGTAAGATCAACTTAAGTAATTTGTGTGTATGATATAGAATTCATCAGATATATTTATCATGTGAGTGCATTCTTGGGAGTGATTTGATGAAAAAATTGATATAAGTGCCTGTCCAGAAGTGCTTTGTTTTCTAGTTATTGCTAGAAAAGTCTTTTCTTGTTTTCCGCTTTGAAGATAACGTAATGCTATACTAAAATTCGTGGGATATAAATTATGGGCTAAACTGAATTGTTTTTGTATGATATTTGACCTGAAAAACAATTGATTCCAGAACTATATTTCAAGTATTTTCCAAGAAAATTGTTGAAAACTAAAAAGTTTGGAGTCATACACGTTTGTAGATTTGACATGAATAAACTTAAATTTACTAATAAAATAAACAAATTTTGCAGCAAAATTTAATTCTGAGAAAACTGGTTTAAATTAAGTATTATTTACATTAATTATTAACAGTTATGTAAAAACACAAGTATAGTTGTCTAAGTTAAAAGAAGCGAGTGAGTGTTTCATTCAATGATAAGTTCTTTGTAGAAAGTATTTTTGTTTTTATTAATAAAATTGTCCTTCATTTTTATTTTGTGGTCATTTTAAATTTCATCAAAGTTAAATTATCTATTAATTTGGCTATAAGCTGTTAAAAAAGTTAATTTACAAAAATGTTAAATAAAATTAGAATTTTGCAATTCCAGTTTTTTGAACTTATCAACAATTTTTTTGAAACTACTGGATACAGTTGCAGGACCGTTTTTTTAAGATTATTATAAAACCACTCATTTTATGCCCGATACTTTTTTCAAAGCATTCTTTTACCTTAGAAGTGTTGTTTAATATAGTGAAATAATTCATTACCTGTGACTTGAAAAACATTTCATTTCTGGATTCATGTTTATGTGAGTCTTTTGCTTCAAATCACTTAGAGGAATATACTTGAGAGATCTCTAGTTTACATTGGGGATAGAACTTGACGAATCATTCTCTGTGTAGTGTCTTATAGTACTGATAATTTATTTAAAATATACAAAATGTGTTATTCTTAATTATAAATCCCTGCTTTGTTTGATTACATGTGGTACATTCTGCACAGAGGTGGAATAAGGAAAATACAGTATAAAGATATTAAATGACATTTTGTTACCTTATCTAATTAACTTTTCTGAAAAAAAAACAAATTGTTATGTAAAAATTAGCTGATAAATGATAGAAATTGCTAAAATTAAAATATACATACTGAACATAGAAATAAATGATTCCACTTTCTAGAGGTCAGCATAAAAAAGGATAAAATAAATTAACATGGATATATGCGGAGCGAGTCAAAAGTATGGAAACTCTTCTACAACTTAAACTGTTCCAAATAGAATACTGTAACTTTCTGGTTAAGGTATCAGTCAACTACTTTACCTTTTGACAAGAAATAGAATTTCAATCCCCTTCTTGTAGGTGGCCCAGGGGGTTGTAACTCAAATAGTTTAAATGGTAACAATCCTTTGTGTGATACATCATTTTAAAGGTCACAGACAAGAGGAATGATATAAATAAAAAGTTGGTAGGATGTCTGTATCCAAAATGGTGGCAGGTTAAAGTTTGGATTTTGAAAAAAAATTACATTGATAATTTAAGGAACTGGTAACATTTGCTTTATTAAATTTCATTTTAATAAATGTTTAAAATGTCCGCCTTCTGTTGTTTGATAGTGTGCCAGTCTGTTGTAAAAATATAATACTGTATTATTCAATTATTCCCTAGTGATATTTTGTGCAGATTCTCAAATTTGATTTTCTAAATCATCAATATCTTGGGGCTTATTATGATAAACAATACAAGTGGTCCCATAGAAAGTAATCTGATTGTGACAAGTTGGTGATCTCACTGGCCATTCTCTTTGATCCCTTTGGCCAATCCATCTTCCAGGAAAAAATGCATTTAAAATTTCATGTACTTGAAGACTGAAATGAGGCATGCATCGTCTTGTTGAAAGCAAATGAAGTAGGGGTCAACAACGTTTTGAATGTTTGAAATGATATTGTCGAGAAGTAAAGCCTCATTCATATTTTATGTGTTTAAATTTCCATACCTATGGTGCCTCTCAATATCAGTCCATTATGGATTAATATCAGTCAAGTATTGACAATTATGGCAATATATATTGCCATTTAAAAAAAAAAAGTGGCTTCCACTAAAAACAATGTTGTTTAATAAATTAGGATCTGCATAATATTGTTCATCATAATTTTGCAAAACTACTTTGGTTGTAATCATCTTCACTAAGTTCTTGCACCAGAGGAATTTTGAAGGGTTTGAAATTTTCACTCTTTAATGTTTGAATCGCTGAACTTTGGCTAATGTTATGTTCTCGTGCTACTGTTTAAAGTTGAGGACTGAGGATTTCAATAAATTCATGCATAATCTCTAACGATTTATTATTATTTGTTACAGATTTAGGCCGCCTTGATTTCCTCTCTTATTAATGTTGTTCCCTGTTTCTTCAAATCATTTGATGGTTTTTGACACTGCACCTTCTTGAAATAGGATTATGATTATTAAATATTACATTAAACAATTCACAAACTTTATTATATGATCTAACTCTATCACCAAAGCTCCTCATCATTAAAAGTGTGACCCTCTCCTGTCCACTAAGTGACATGTTGACAAAAATATTAGCAAGTAGTATAAAAAAAATTCACTAAACAACAATTACAAAAAGGATAAAAATAATGTAAGTAACAAAAATGGCTTACAAATGTGCTAAGGGTAGATATAATCAAGTAGCCAACCGATCACAATAAATTCTCAGGAAAGTGTAGTAATGAAACACTCTAAATGGAATATTACTCAACAGTGAAGCAAGCTTCATTTTTACAACAGTAAGAGACCATGAATGATCAGCTGATCAGCATGATTAGGTGACAATTTTTATTTATTTACTCATTAAATTGGAATAAAAACAATTTTTTGTTATAAAATTTTATTTTTTAAAGTTTAAATTTAACTTTTAATAAATTTTAATTAAATTTGATAAAATTTTAATTAAGTTTAATTGATTTTTTAAATTTTATTATTAGAACTTAATTAAATTTAGTAATTTTCAAAATCCAAAATTTATCCTGCTTCCATTTTCAGTACAGACATTATACCAACTTTTTATTTATACCATTTTTATTGTCTTAAAGAGATCATTAAAATTATATATCACAGAAATGATGTTACCATTTAAAATGTTTTAAAATCTCTAAAATTTTGAAAAAATTCTACATAGGAATGTAAAACAAGACTTTTGAGAACTTTTATAAGTATAAATAAAGTCTAATTTCGCTGAGAAAATAGAGAAAATAATCACTTAGAGAAAATAGACATTTTCAAGAAATGAGTGAGTAAAATAATACTTTGCTCTTGCTAAATGCATATAATAAAAAACAGTGATGAAGGTATTATTAATAAACAAGTAAAATTTGAACATGATTGGATTAAGTAAGAAAGGAATATGATGATTGTAAATGATTTATTAACTTTCTTTAAAAAAATGTATTTAACAAAAACAGCAGTTTCTGCTACAGATTGTAAGCAGTAGAATCATTAACTGAGAAAAAGAAAGTACAATCCAATAATTGGAAAAATTAATTTTATAAAAACTAATGATACATATCATAAGAGTTTATAATATAATGGTGACTGTAGTAAAGTAATGAATATTTTTAATTATTACGTTGTACATTTATTACAACTAAATGTTCTTTGTGGGATGCCTCTCGTACATTAATATAGAAAACATTTTATATTTCTACTAATTTCATGTATTGTTAGTAATGTAGAATTTATTTGTAATTTTTTATTAGATTGTTTAATATTTTAATTTCTTATGTATGAAAATATGTATATATATTATTTATGTATTCTATTTTGTATTGCAGTTTCTATGGAGAGTCAGGGCTCCGTGGTGACCCATCTTATATCACAGGTCAAAATTGGAATGGACTTGACCAAAGTTGCTCTTCCAACATTTATTTTAGAACGTCGTTCATTATTAGAGATGTATGCTGATTATTTTGCCCATCCAGATCTGTTTCTAAGGTGAGAAAAAATTTTCATTTTTTAGCTGTAAAAATGAGGAATCTTTTATAAACTTGTAATTATACAAAATATGGAAATTATTTTTAAATAAAATAAAAAAAGTAGCTTCAAGCAAGTAAAGATATAAGAGGTATGCTAAAATATGTGAATATTATGACAATATATTCATGTTGTAGCATTTCATTTACACTTTTTTTGTACTTTATAATGTTTTTAAATTTAAAAAAAGTTATTTTTTTATGGGGATTTGTAGCAAAGCTATATTTATTTATATTTGTGCAAAAATTTAGTAATCCTCTGGACCGTAATTGTATATTACTCAACAGTAATATAGTTTTACTAAGGTTCATAATTGTGCATTACTCAATAATAATCATTATTATACAGTTGAGAAATTTAGCTTTAAAATATAATTATTAAAAAATAATTTTGAAAAAATATTAAGAGTTTCATATATTAAAATCTCATCAAAATTATATAAACCATTTTTGAGAGAATCAGCTTTGGAATTTTGTATAATATTAATTAGTATGCTTATCATGGCCAAAGTTTTGTGGCAAAATGTTTAAATTTAGCCTTAGCTGATTGTTATTGACTTTAGTTTGTTTGTACATCAAGATGATATTAATACATATTTTTTTAGCAAGTACTTGTTTCTGTTTTATTCAGTCTGTGTTAATTCTTTTATTACTAGTTAATATATCATACTTCAGAAGATGTTAACTGAAATAATAATTTTTGTTATTTATTTTTATCAGGAAGCAGAATGTGTTAATTTTCTATGGCAAAATAAAGCTAAAAATAAATAAATAAAACTGATGTCAAAAGTGCAGTAAAAAATAGAAGTAATAAGATGTATAAATTTTGAAGTTTGTATAGATTAAAAACAAATTGCCAATTAAACAATTAAAGAAATTGTCTTCAAAAAGTCAAAATGTTAAGAGTTGTAAAAGAATCACTTTTTAATGCAGTTTATTGTTAGTTTTTTTTTAAAGTTTTGAAACTAAAAATTTAAGATAAAATAAATTTAAGATAAATGTGGGTAAGTCTACAAAAAACACTACTCAAAGGAACAAAAGCTGTTGTGAGCAAGAAACACGAAAGATGTGAAACTTGTCTTGATTGGACACAAGAAGTTATATTAACTGCTACAAATGTAAATATATATATATTAAAATATAAATATTAATATTTATCACCAAGTCTTTCCTGTTAATTATTCCATGAATTTTTGCATAAAAATATTTGTACATTATATTGGTGTCATTACATTATTACTAATCCAATAATATATTTATATATTGTAACAAGACCATTATAACGGACCTGAATAATGGATTCCTGCCAATTAAGAAGAAAGTATGAGAAAATAATGAAAGGGATCAAGGGATCCTTTTTAATAGGTTAACAATTCCGTTTAACAATCATTCTTTGTAATACCATCAATTGCACACCTCTAACAGCTGTTGTTTGACGAGTAGGAATTTATGGGAAAATGTGAAAGCGCGGATGATAATTCTTACGCTTCAACAGTTAAGGAATGTGGCCAGTTCTGCAGGTCAAGGTATATAAAGACTGCTTGGATAAGGAATAAAGTCAGTATTAAGCAAGTATAAGTGTAGTGCTTCAGGTTTGTGTTTGACGCAATTGAAGTGATGCCACAAGCATTTCAGTGTGGACAGTGGGTGAATGCAGGAAGTTGTTTGGTGAGTTATTGGTAGACAGTGAAAGGGATAAAATATTAAACTCATTCATAAATTGTTAGGGTAGTTCTGTTTTAAACAGGAAAGATATTTGCAGTGAATAAACTTTAGACTTGTCTTATTTGGTAGTTAATACAATAATAGTTGTTAAAGGTGTTAATATTAGCAGTCATTATTATGTCTTTAGTCTATTGAACAGAATCTTGGATTTTATGACATAACTACCTGTAAATAAATCCTCTTCTTATTTGAAATTCTAGTTTGTATGTAATTTATTGATTATTATTGATGTTTATTATTTTTTTTATTATTATTTTGATTGTTATTGCTGATTTGTCTTATTGTCTGTGTTCTTAAATTAATAAATTGTACATATATAAAAATTTCTATTTCTTAGTCTCTCAATATCCTGATTGAGCCCCAAACACACGACTATATAAATATATTTTCAACAATTTTTCAATTTGCTTGCAATGGAACAAACTAGCAATGAGACCACCAGAGGAATTTCCTGCACTAAATAAAGAATTATCAAAATTTGTGCTTTTGATAAAGAGTAGGGCTTAAATATAAAAATGTGTTGATATTTTTCATGATTATACATGATTTTTAAAAATGTTATTTATCACCTTTGTTTAATTTTTCAGTTCTTTTTCTTTTCTAACTGAACAAAGAGCGGTTTAGTGTCATCTGACTGTTGGAATTTCACAAGTTTTTTGCAAATTGTTCATATGAACTTGCAAATTAATGTTGCTGCAATATTTTTTGATGAAGGCAGAAAAATGCATAAGGAATGAGTAAAAAAATTGCAGAACTTATCAGAGCTGATAAGAAATTCAGTGTTTAGAAAACTAAAAATATTTCATAAGTCCATAAAATTTTAATTTATTAATTGTATTCTATCCCCAGATGGTTTTTTTTATAAAATCTGTTTCTATAGATTTTCTGTTTTTATTAAAAAAGCTATTTTTTTTTTTTATTAAGAAAAGTTTATCTTTATTACATTCAGCTAAATGATTCATAAACCATGAATTTTATTTATTCAAGTTTGCATTTGATTTTTTACTTAATATTCATGAATTTAGCAGGAAAATGTTGAATGTGTTAAATAGTTTAATATTCTTTAAAATGTGGGTTTATATTATGTATATTTCTTCTTTTTTTCAACTTTTTTTGTGGTACATTGTTTGGCAGGTACTTGGGCAGATCTTTGTTTGGCTAGCTTTCTTTGTTAGAAACTTAAAATTATACATATTGATAAATGAAAAAAGTTATGTATTCCAGCTTTGATATGAATGTAATGAGTTTAAAAAACTTATTAGCTAGCTAGGAAAGCAATTTCTCATCATAGTTTTTGAGGAGTTTAGGAACAGTTAAAAGTGAATAAAGCTTTTATTCTTTCACTCTACTTGTATTTTGATGCCATTGGATTTTATTTGTATTCTTATTTTTGCTCATTATCATTAATGATAGCTAATCTTTTTTTTCTGTAAAAGAAAAAAAAATTTCAAATTGTGCAAATTCTGTTAGTGATTTGTCCGTTAGAATATGTACTCGGTTTTTTTTTTTTTTTTTTTTTTTTTTTATAAAAAGGATCATAAAATGATCCTATGAGAATTTCCAGCTTCAGGGACAAAGTTAGCGCATTATTAAAAAAAATGAGGTATATTGCAAGAAAAAATTAACAAATTTTCTTTTAAGTTAGAACTTATAGTCATTTTTTTCATAAAACGAAGTTATCAAACTTAAAATGAATCAATTTCATTAAAGGTTTAAATGTAGGTTTATAGTTTACTATTTATTACTCTGTATAATTGTTTCAACACAAAATTATTTGCAAATTATCTTTTCTATTATTTGTTAAGGTTTCATTTGCTTTTAGTATATTAGTCATCTTTTTAAGTTTGTTTTCTTTAGTGTTCTGTTATCTGAGAAGGGGCCCATACACTCCTCTTATACTGTTGAATTTTATTTGTTTTATTTAAAATTTATATTTTTTTGTTTTGCTTTAAATTTATTTCTCTTGTTATTATTCAGGATTTTAGTTGTAAGTTTTTTGTGGTATTTTGGTTTTGTTATTAGTTGTAAGTTTCGTTTTTTGTTTTTGAATATTGCAATTTTTTCATTTGTTTCAGTTTTTTAATGTGTTTTAGTTTTTTTGTTGTTTTAATGTTATTTTAGTTGTTTGTTATTATTAGTTTTTATTATTCGTTATTCCTTTTTTTTTTCTCTTATTTATTTGGCTCTGGGCGCTGATAATGCACAAGTGTTTTGCCCTAAAAAAAAAAACTTTTTTGTACTTACTAATTTTTTAATTTAACAGTTCTTATAATCCGAAACTATATTAAAAAAAGTAGTTTTAGTCCAAGGTTGTAATGAATTGATCATCCATTAACAAAGGTTTACTAATAATTAATATTGTTACTAATAATTTTGTATTGTATTGATAATGCTACTTATTTATATTTGTTAGCAGTGAATTTCATTCATGCAAAAAAACTTAAAATGTCAAATAAGAGTTAGAGGAAATAACAGCAAGATTTTTATACAAATTGCATTCTATGAGATGAGGGAACAAAGTTTAACAGTTGAAATCAATTAAAGAACATTTCTCATAAATTGATTATTTTTATACTTGACAATGATTTTTTGGAAGCTATTGCAAGGAAATTAAAATTTCCTTGATTTTAGTGATTTGTGAGACTAAAGAAGTTGTTGCTGTTTTAGATAACCTGAGTTTATGACCTGAGTTTACAATAATTTCATTTAAATTTTAATAATTTGAACCTTTGTAAAAGGGAACAAAGATGATAAAATCATAGAAAATAAAATTAATTGTTTAGTGGAAAATCTATGAATTTTCTATAATCTTGAAATGTTCCTTTTTATAGTTAACTTATTAATATCATTCTTATCTTACAGGATAGCTGATTTAAAAGATGAAAGAGAACGAATGGTGCAAGTGGTTAGATGGTACCTTGCATCATATCATGCCGGTCGTAAAAGTTCTGTTGCCAAAAAACCATACAATCCCGTCCTAGGTGAAATCTTCCAGTGCTATTGGAATGTTCCAGAAGATGAATCGCATACACCTCAGCCTCTTGTTTCAGATGGTCCAGTGCCATGGTGTCATCGAGATCAATTAACTTTTATCGCTGAACAAGTTTCACATCATCCTCCAAGTTAGTATTTTAATCATGGTTTGATTCTACAAAGTAGTGTCAGTTAGGTTTTTTTTTGGGGGGAATCTATGCAAATATTGTGAATCCAGATATATTTTAACTTTATAATTTAAAAGTAATTAATTGTAGGGTCAAATGTTTTATATTCTAGAGATAGTCAGAAAGTATGGTTCCTTTTTTAATTACTGGTAACATATTACATGTAAAAAGGTTTGTAACATAGCAAGATTATTGTTACATAATTTAGGCTGTGACTGCTTAATAGTAGATTATACAACTAATCATGCTCTTTCTCCTGCAATAGGCTACCCTCACATATTTGCAAACTTACAAATAACCATTTTGCATCCAATCAGTTTGGAGAATTCTTTGTAAGAGACTTATTGATTAAACCCTCAAGCTTCGTTTTGCATATAGTCTAACGGATGCATTGAACATGTTTTAAAAGTTTACCTTCATTTTAATATAATTAATTTAAAATTTGTTTTATAATGTGTCTGTAGTAAATATTTTTAATGTTTCATGGTGTATGAGTAACCTTTAATGTGTGCTTTTTTAAGTTTTCATGAATTAACATTTCAATGGGTTACTCATACAATGTGTAGTACTCACACTCTGTATCTATGTCCAAAATATACATATACATATATATGTATAAGAAATATAATATATATCAATGCAGTTATGGTTGTCTATTTAATGTTCATTCAGTGAATTTATGTCTAAAACCATCCTCAAATTTCAGTAAACACCATGGTAAAAGAGTCATTCAAATTGCCATAGTTGTTAAGTGAGTTTTAAACAGACATTTTAGAAACATATATTCAAGTATATGTTCTCAAACATTCTATAATTCTATAATATAGAAATATTCTATAATTAAGCTGCTTTGTATTTCAATTCGCAATTATCCTGTATTT